>NC_088979.1:11254035-12657083 GCF_963932015.1 Anas acuta
ATTTCAGCTCCTAGGCAAGAGGAGAATTTGTTTGACTTATTTCCATTACTTAATTAGGCCATGTAATAGCTATTTTGTATTTGAAGGTGATGCTAAGGAGCTGATATTTGCCAAAGAATTGTCAAAGAATTGTAGTGGATTACAGGATCACAGCATGGCTAAGGCAGGAAGGGACCTCTCGGTCCATCTGGTCCAACCCCTGCTCAAGCGGGGACACCCAGAGCAGAGTGCCCAGCACCATGTCCAGGCAGCTTTTGAAGATCTCTGAAGAAGGAAACTCCACAATTTCTACGGGCAACATAAAAGACAGATTTTAGAACACATTCAAAAGGGGGTTAAAAATCCCCTGTGTGTGTGTTTCATGGAGAGGCAGGAATTTCTGGGACATGTTGTCCAAAATGAAATTGCAATTTCACCGCAATCAAACACAAATCTCTGCAATGAGACGCAGAGGAGCATTTGACAGACAAGCACCTGTGACTTTGCTGTTGGTGAGATGATAGAAATTGGGGGTTTGGTATGACTTTGTAAAATTCAGATGTGTATAGCGCCTATGAATGAAATTCAAGGCGATTATCCATATGCTCCTGCAACGTATGCGGCTGTGGAGACTTCAGTTTAGGACATCTGTTTAGGCAGGTGCTTAAATGTACAGCTGTCAATGATGACATTGAAGTCCTGTGCTGAAAATGGAGTGTGTAGGTAAGCTCCATGATGAATCATGCCTTGGCCAGAGGAAAACAGGCAGACAGGCACCTGTCCTTGTGCCCTCATTGCTGGTGTTGGCTCCGTATCGCTGCCGTGCCAGGACAGCTTCCCTGGACATCAGGTGGAGATGGCACAAACCCTCAGTGCCTCTCTACACTGTGGCCTTCAAACACTCCTGGGAGTATTTTTACTATTTGTCAAGTATCTTTGACATCCCAGGGATAGTTTAGGGGTCCTTCCTCTGAGTCTAGACTTGGGGTTGGGATGGGAGCTTTGGGGGAGGGAGGAGGTTCTGGTGTCTGAAGGCACATTGAGAGCTCTGTGCTGTGTCCTGGAGTTATAAATGGAAATGTCCTTTCTGTTGCTTTAGGCAGAAGCAGGACTTTTCTCTAGTGGTTGGTAATTTCAGAATCACTATCAGTCAGATTTAATAAATGAAGAGTTTTTGCCACAAGAAGGAGAGAAGAAGGAGTTTTATTTTTTAATAAAGTCTTATGCTTATGCAACAACTGGAGGACCCAGGTAGCATCCAAGTCAACAGGTGTTACCCTTTTAGGTAGAATACAAGGTAATATTTCATTCCTAGCCCATGAATAACATTGCTGGAAAGGTTATTCCCCTGTGTTGAACACTGGTGTTTCTCACTTCCCTACTCTTTTTGCCAGAGGATAACTTTCTCTCCTCCCTAAACTGGAAGATCTCTCACTGGAAAGAGATGAGCTTTATGTGAAGAGCTATTTTCTGTAAATCTTCCTTGATACTAGAGAAAAACATGGAACCTGTTCTGTAAAACATACTTTTAAGTACCTGCACTTTGAGCTCCCCGAACACCAAGTGGCACATTTACCTTCAAGTAAGAGAGGTACTGGCTTTAGGTATTAACATCAAGGTACTGAGACCTTAATGTAATGCCTTGTTCTTGGCATGATAGGGAGAGATGATAGCTTATGTCTTCAGTTAGTGTTGTAATGTAATCATCGGAGAATGTTAATTCCAGAGGGATTACCCACAGAGGAAATGTAATCTGTATTTCAAGGCAGACTATACATTCAAAGTTTGGGAGCTGTTTGTGATGAGCTAACTCCCCACGCGAAGCCTTCTACTGCAGAATAATAAAACCATTCCTGTAAATAGTTTACTCCATTTTCAAAGTGTGTTAAGACAGAATGAACCTGCTGTATTCTGGAATAATAGTCTCTCTTCATAGGTATGTGGACTAAATTGTGAACCAATTATAGTTATGCTGAATATTTAGCTCTTTAATGTGGACTCTAATGTAAATTTAAAGCAACTCTAATGTAAAGAACTCTAATGTAAATTTAAACCAATGGTTGACCTGTCAGCTAACTAGTTGGTTCCTGTGGATAGTAAGAAAAATGCAATTCCACTAATGAAGTTTAAGGATCAGCTCCTAGGTAAGGGCAGGGATGCATTTTGAGGCAGCTGCGTTCAACAAGCAGCAACGCTCGGGCTCGCTGAGCTGAGCACTTCTCACCTTGTGATGCATCCTCGCAACATCCGTCTGATGGGACACAATCCCAGTTTAATTGATAGGGAAGTGCAGATAAAGAGCTTGCATATAAACTGATTATCTTTAAAAGGGCAGGTGCATATACAAAAAGGAATGTTCCCTTTGATTCCAGCTAGCCCACAGAGATACAATCAAAACCACTTATTCTTTGCTCCTTAATAAAAATGCTGAATTAGCAATTGTGTAATGGAAAGTGTTACATTACCTGGATCAGATAGTGAGATTCAAAAGACGATTTTGATGTTGCTGTGCCAAAGCTGATAACATATTCCTCAGCTTTTGGTTCTTAGCAGCGATGAGGCTGCTTTACAGAAAGCAGACCTCGGCAGCTGAGGCATGGGGCTGAGCTCAGGGAGTGGGCTCTGGCACAAGGCTGCTCGGTTCCTGCTGTGCTGGCGCTGAGTGAGCTGCCTGCCCAGCCAGAAGCTGTGGAGCTGCCTCAGCACCTCCCTGGGCGTGAGGTGAAAAGTCTGCCTCTCGTCAGAGCTGATTAACCCGAACGCAGCCCCGTGTTAGCGTAACTATCCTGCTCGGATGTTAATTTTGATGATGATTTGTGTTGCTGCCGTGCTCAAGGGCCAGCCTGCTGCTTGCATGGAGCAAGTATCTCACTGCGCATCAGTGCTTCTCATGTAAAGACAATAATGAGGCTGCTCACCTCTGCCCTTTCTCTAGTCTGCTTGAAGCCTCGAGCTGTTCCACTGATTTTCATAATTTGGATTGTTGCAAACGGGACTAAAACATTTCACTCTCAGTTCTTCCTTCAAACATCAAGCTGGCATTTTCTGAAACCCACAGGACTTTGGAAAATAAAGATACATCCAAATTACAGCCACTGAATACAGGTGGGAAGGTTTTTGTCATCCCCTCCCACCTGATGTAACTGGTGGAAGGGTTGACATTGGTTTACCACATTCACATGGTGGACTGGCCGTGCAGGATGCAGGGACTTGCCAGTGCTGCTGGACGTGCTGCAGAGCCCTGTGAGATGTCGTGGGTTAGGACATGGATGTTGCTGCAGCAGGAGGGTGAGCTCAGACACTGCCTGCTCGCTTTAATGGCCACAGAAGCAATGGCCTTTCAAAATAAAAATGTACTTGGGTGTTGTGGCTTGACATACATTAGTCTTTCCCTCCCTATTGTGGCTCAGCCCTCAGGATTAAAGTTTGGTTGATAATCCTTTTAAATTAATTTTAGTGCTAGTTTATATGATGGGCACTTAAATCTTGCTCTGCTGGTGGTAGATGTTATTAAGTTTGCCTGATGTAACCACTCATCCCCTCTCCTTAGGCCACCAAAGTTACATTTATCTGGGCTAAATCTTGCACCCACCAACACTAACGGGTAGTTTTTGTTACCGCAGCATCAAACACAGTTTGTGCAACTTGCCTACAAGGAGATCCCACCCAGATAAATGACGGTAAAACTGTCATCACAGATGCTAAACTAATGGCTGAGTAATTATGCGGCCAAATGACCCAATTGCGTCAGCAGAGAACATCACTGTGGGAAGGGTCAGCACCAGAAGGGCACGTAAGGTGAAATCCTTGTCACTGACTTCAGTGGAAGAAGTTCATCCTAGGAGAGAAACCATTATATCCACACTTAACCAGTGACACTTCAGAGCCTCATTTAGAGTGTTTTTGGGTTTTACTGACCTCTTCAGTTGCCATTGTGGGTCAGAAAAGGTCTCAAGTGTTTTCTGAGGACATTGTGCTTCTGTCGTTTGAGGACACACAACTCATCTTGTTTGATGGTGTGTGGTCAGGGCACCACCTACACAAGTGAGCTGGTACTGCTGGTCCCCCTCCACCGGCCACCCCTCTGGCACAGACATTGCTTTGGCCATTCTGTGGGAGCCACGGTCTGGCAGAGGGTTACTCTGAGTACGTTGCATAACCCAGGGGTTAAAATGACAGGAGAACCATGGGCACTGTTGTAGTTTACTCCAGCCATGAGAAAACTGGAGAATTTTTAGGGAAAAAAAGTATGGTAAATTCAGACATAGAGTATGCAAAGAGGGTAGCGAATAAGGTTTCACCAACAGATTTTGGGGAACAAACACGTAAGAGTATTTGCATAAATGACTGCTGTTGCAAAACCTATGGGACTTTGGTGGAGCAATAACAGGAAAAGAAAATTTGGGTTTACCTACGGTTGCACCCAGGAACATGCAGCAGCTGTTGGGCACGTTAACCGCAGGAGAAAATTCAAGACTCCTCATCTGGTAGTTGTTGGAAGTATGTTTATTTTTCAGTGGTGATTATGATGACAAACCAATTCAGCAAGCTTCAGAATTATATCAGTGAGGGATCTGGCTCTGTGTCCTGTAGTGTTTGCTTTGCTCTGCACGATGTGTAGCTGTCTTCATGTACACTGTAACGGGGTACTCACATAAGCACCTTAGGAAAAATATAACCTCTATTAGATTGTATCTCTGCTCATAAAGATCACAGGTAACATAAAAAAGGTAAAAATCTATTCAAAGTACATTTTCTGTGTGATAGAAGGAACAGGTATAAAAATTAAACTTAACTCATAACCCTTCCCCGAGATGGCAGAATATCTTCATGTCTGTTCTTGAATCCATTGAAGAAGAGTCTACACAATGCTCTTATTTCACCCTTTCTCTCATTTGGAAGAGTTTTAATGTTCATCACTGCAGATGGAAGGGCTGCTGTAATTACATTAATACAATTTTTTAGGAATTAGAGTTTATCACCTGTTAATAATTCCCTGTCCCACTCATGTACATTGCCATCTTTTCTTGGAGCTTAAGAACTGCTGGGAATGGTCGCTAGGAGAAAAATGAAATCAGGCAGAGAAATAACAGAAGGATCTGTATTGTTTTCCTGGTCTGAACAAGATCTTTTTATGCCTTGATTTACAAGCCCCCTTACCTCTATACGTACCCTTAAGACTGCCTGGTTACAGGAAGAAAAGGAAGGACCACTGAAGAATTCCTGAGGGAACTTAGGAAATTTGCATGGGTACAACTCCAGGGGATGGAGGGCTCTTCTTCCCTACAAGGAGTAGGACTGGCTGATCATTGAAGAACTGGATGAAAACCGAGTTGGAGGGAGACAGTCAAGGTTCAGAAGAGCAGCTCTTACATCTGCACAAGACGTGACGGATAGAAGAGGTTCAGGCAGTGATATCATGAAAGCACGATGAGGGTAAAGTAATTTGAAGTGAGCAGGAGAGCATGAAGAAACATGGAATTTAGCCTGCTTGCAACAAAAGGAAAGTGAGAGATAGAAAACATTTTGGCACAGGGTGCCCAGTGGAATAGGCACATCTTGATCATTAGAAGAAAGAGGCAAAGGCAGATTTAGAGAACTGGCCATGTTTAACTAATACAGCATTTGAAGAAGTTGCTGCTACAATAATATATTGGAAAGTCAATGAGTGGGAAAGAACAAAGCAGGAGACGCAGGGGAAGGGAATGTTTAACGAGATGGCTAAAAATGTGAAGTGCTTCTCAAAGAAGCAGACACCATCAGAAGAAGACAAGCAATGGTCTTTGAGAATGCTTTTGTCAAAGATGCAAGTTGAAATCCTGCAGCACAGAAAATCTCGGAGGGATTCTGGAGATGGGAAGGAACCCAGGAGTGGGAGATGCACTGATGCATCTGGGTACAACACCAGCATTGGAGACTTTGCACTGAGAAGATGCTCTCACTGAAAGAAAGAAGAGGGACAGGGGAAAAACCTCTGTGTCCCACAGATGGAGCAGCAGAGGACATGGGACCAAGCCTGTGCCAGCTCCCTCTGACACATCCTCTGGCTGCACTGAGGCACTGGGTAAAAGTACCAGCCCCGCAGTGTGCCCACATGAAGTGACCAATTTTTTCAGTATCTGGAGGTGCAAAGGAGAAGTCACAAATGCCTGTACATCCTTTCTATGAGATTTCTGTGGCTGATACTGTTAGTTCTAGTGTGGGCAGTCTTTATGCAAAGTACTGTAATGTACAGCACAGCAACCCATGTAAAGAGTTTCAGAGAGCTACCACTTACTAGAAGGACTGAGGTGGGCACCCCAGAAGTCCTCCTGGATGAAATAGGGAAGCCTGGACACCTAGAGTGGGACTCACAACAACCAGCGTGCTCTGGTCTCAGGTGGTGGAGGGCAACCAAAAGGGCATGCTGAAAATACGTGTCTTTGTATAGGCAGAAGTGGGATCCTGTCATTCCCAGACAGAAGGAAGAGTGAGGCTGAAGTGTATGCACTTCAAGAAAGTCCCAGGGCATCATTGGTGCCTTTTGGGCAGGAAGCTTTTCTGCCCTTTGGAAAGTGTGGATGTGGTAGGAAAGGGAGCTATGGATGAGCCTGAGTGTAGAACACAATGGTAAGAGCATCCGTGGGGTGTGGAAATTTGTCTCCCAGAGTTGATTAGTTGTTTTCTCTTTAGACTGTGGTTAACTAAAACACATAAAACAGACCCAAGAGAGTAAGTTTCTGCTTCTGTGCTGTGATCCCTTGCTGGCTCCATGACTTTTGCATGCCCTGATGCTCAGCATAGAGGAGCATCACCTGTTTTGTGACTAGCTGTAGGATACAGACAGTGGGCTCTGCAGCTCTGAATGGATGGGTTACTTGAATGGACCTCATTTCAGAAAGCTGCCATTAAAAATACTTTTTTTCCTACCTCCTAGATGTCTATGAATAGGAGATGGGCACAGATCTGCCCAACAGAGATGCTAGCTAAGTTTACCTGTTAGCACAGCTTTAGGCACCAAGGAAACCTGCAGTGACTAAACCTGCAGGGTGATTTCCTGAACCTCAATACTTTAATGGGCTTTGAGTTCCCCGTTCTGTGCATTTATAGGAGCTAGACTCATGTCAAGCATCTGAACATGCCTGGCCAAGAAGTATTTGTTTTTTCTGGAATACAGTTCTGCAGAGCAGAATATGGGAGAGCATGCAATGTTGTCTGGCCAGATAGCCAGGGCCATAAAAGCACTGTCATCATGGGTGAAGCAAGGTGCCAATGCATTGCTTCATGTAAAATATTTGGCTGTTTATAAAACTGGGGAAAAAAAATGCTGAAAATAACTACTTTGTGGAAAAAAAAAGGATCTATTTGACTATTTTTCCCTAGAGAAAATTTCTTTTAAGCCATTCTAAACACCAATTTATAATTCGAATTAGGGCACAGCCACAGGAATACATTGCCATGAGGTAAAGCAGCATGGGCGTTCACACTGCACTGCTACTACCACCACCTACTACTCTGTGGTAGCAGCTCTTCCCCCAGGCAGTGGAAGGTATCTTCTCCTGGGCGAGCACAGGGTGACTTGCCAGGTCTCGCTGTGCACACAGAGTTACCACAGAGCTGCTAATTTGCTGAAGATCCAGACTTCTTGGCAGCTCACTCCTTAACAACATTTTTTTGGCGGTGTATTTATCTAACATATTTTGTTTGGTGATGAACCAGGCTGAGAAGCTTCTGTCCTTTCCTCTCTGTTTTAGGCAACTGTTTCTGCCACAGTGATGCCACTGGCAATGCTTTCATTTGTACCAAAATAGCTCTTGAGGAGTCTGTATTATAAACCACATTTTTCAAATTAAAAACCATTCTTTTGGGAGGCTTTCAGATTTCTATCACTTCAGTGATCTGGTTTAGGCAGTGGCCACAGGGGTGGAGAGGCCATGCTTGGGGGATGTTGTGAGTTACCGTGTCAGGTAGAGATGGCTTGATAAAGGGGAACACTGGATCTTATAGTGAAGAAATTATAGGAAATTATACCTTTTAGCTCCCATGACATCCAACACTGATGCTGTTGGTAGTGTACAGAAACGGCAAAACAGAATGTGTTCAAGAAGGTGAACTGATCAGTCACAGAAATTCAATATAAATATGGAATTACCATGTTTCTGCCAGCGATACATCAGGAAAACTTAGCTCAACTTTTTAATGAGTTTGTTTTAGGAAGTGTAAAAGTTCAAGCAATCTTCAGGGGATGCAAAAACTCATAGAGCAGTCAACTATGTTGAAGTTGGTCATGCAGTCCACTCCTGGTTCTGTGGCAAGGGAGGTTATTTGGACACCATGTGGGATACTTAGGGATGAAGAGTGTGCATCGTACTTGTCAGATGTATTCTAGAGAGAAGTAAAAAAGATTTAGCATCATGACAGATGGGCTAAACATTGGTTGCCAGTATGAAATTATAGTTAAAAGGGCAAAATTAATTTATAGTTTTATAAGAAGTATTGACAGGGAGCACCTCCACCTTTAACTGCATTATTACTTGCAGATTATGTGAAATTCTTGCGTTCAGACTACTTCAAAAGAGATAAAGCAATGTTGGAAGGCTTTCAGAAAAGAACATCAGGGAAGGTTTGTGGCATAAAGAATGCCAGTGCATTTGGTTTGTCCAGAAGAAAGGTAGGAGGCAGTTTAATCAATTAATTAAAACTTGTGCAAGTGTCTGCCTAGAAAATAAATTCCTGATGGTGTGTGGCCTCTTTGATCTGAGACAGGTCATGATGGGAACCAGTTGTTGGTATATGGAGCTAGATGATTTTAGACTGCAAATGCAGTTCGGGATTCAAAGGGAGCAGGAATTTAATAGCTACAACCTGTCAGCCACTGACCATGTGGTGGGTTCTCTGTCACTTGAAGTTGCTATAAAATGTGGGTTCTGGAAAGTAGAAATTATGCCTTTCATGCAAAAAACACCTTATGCTACTCTTATGGGTTGCCAAACTAGTTGATTATAATTGCTCTTATTGGCTTTAGAAAAAAACTTTGAATTAATTTGTTTTTCTTCTCCTGCACAGTCATGCATTTAGATGTGAGGTTTTGCTCTTGCAAAAGAGTGAGAAGGTACTAAAACTGTACAGAAAGTCCTGGGTGGCTGGTCCTCAAGTGAAGACTTGTTTATAGTACCTGTGTAGTACCCGTGTAGTACCTGCAAGCAGGATAAGTACTGCACAGGAAGGGACTTGGACTCTGATAGCGTTGTCCAGGTTGACTCCTCACTCTTAGATCCACTAGCTACGTGATTTGTCCCTGGGAACTATTATCTGCACTGTAAGCACCTGTTATTTGATCAACTCTTCAAGGAATTTTTAGTCTCTAAATTATTTTCCCTTCTCAATGCCAGGTTTGCAAGCGTGTATGCAACAAGAGGAGCCAACCGCATAGGGCGTGTGTACAAAAAGGCTATTTTTAGGCAATTCACCGATGACACATACTCCCAGGAAATCCCCAAAGCAGCCTGGCTGGGATTCCTTGGGCCAGTCCTGAAGGCAGAAGAAGAGGATGTCTTTATTGTCCATTTGAAAAACTTCGCTTCCCGTCCATACTCAGTGCATCCACATGGGGTCTTCTATGACAAGGACTCTGAAGGTAAAAGCTGGTTTGCCCTTTCCCCTTTCTCTTTTCTTCTCCATTTCCCCTGGAGTAGCAAATGTCAGGGCTAAAAGCTGGTCCAAGTATTTATTGTTCTGGCCATTGACATCAGAGGACTTTAGATCACCCTCTCATAAACCCATCAGTAATTGCAACTGATGACTAAAACCAGGAACATCCTCATTTCTTAAAACTTTTGCCACAAACCTTTGACGCCTGGGATAAATCCAACACTGAAACAGGTTAGGTGGGTCTTTTTTTCCCTGAATTATTTGCCTGAATTATTAGTCACAGGAGTATTTTCCTTCCTTCTCTCTACTTCTAGCCTGTTGAATAGATAGAGTTCTTGTAAGTCAATGTTTTTTTCTCTTTATAGGTGTGTAACATACATGATACAATTTTCAGAATCTCAAACTTATGCGTGTGTATTTTGGTTAGAGGTGTATGGATTTTCCTACATTTATCACTCTCATCAGTTTTCTGTGAGAAGATGTATAATTTAAGCTGACAAAATGTGTATGTGTTTGTTTGATGAGAGTAAAGAGACATAGAAAAACTAAAGCCTGTCTTTTAAAAGCTTAATCTACTGATAAGTAATTGATTTTAACTGTCAACAGTTTTTGACTGTTTTTACCAAAACTTCTGAAAATTTTCACAATTTCTCAGTGATTCTTTGTTTGTGAGTGTTGTTATTATTTTTGAAAGCTCTGATAAAATAGAAGGAAATACACATTGATTTAAGGAAAACGGTTAAGAGGGAGCTAAAAGCTTCCTTTTTTATTTTTATTTTTTTATTTTTAATGTATTAGGAGCGCTTTACCCAGATGGAACCGGCGGTAAAAGCAAAGAGGACGATTTTGTTGTTCCTGGTGGAAATTACACGTACACATGGCCAGTAAGGAAAGATTATTCCCCAACTTTGGCAGACTCAAACTGCTTGACTTGGATTTACCATTCTCACATTGACACACCAAGAGATATTGCATCTGGTTTAATTGGGCCACTGCTGGTTTGTAAAAAAGGTACTGAGCTAGAAACACTGACAAAGCAAGCCCCTCTGCCAAGCTTGGCATCTTAACAGTCATTTTTGCTTACAGGTATAAACATGATGGTCTAGAGTCTATCCCTACATAGCCCATAAAAAGGGGCAAGGAATAGCTGGGCCATTCCAGGAGCACCCCAGGGTAGGTATTGTAGCTCTGGGACAACCCCTTCCTGCTCCCCTTTAGCTTCACAAGAGATTTGCCTCGGCTGGTGGAGGGACTGCAGCATGCTCTGTGGCCAGCTGGGCATGAACGAGGCCAAAAATAAACGTTCCAAAACCGGGATCATTTCAGGACAAGCGAAGGACTCATTGCCCAGGAAGTGAAATTAGGGCTGGGTTGGTGACTTTGGCATTGGTATTTACATACTTGAAACCCCAATGTTCCTCGTCATTTTTTTTTTTTTCCCTTATGGATTTTTGCGTATAAGTTTTATATCACAGCCATATGGGAATGTGCACTGAGCAGCTGAGGTCACAGCCTGTCTCGTGTACTTATAGCCTGAAAATTTTGGAACCACGTATCAACTCTCTCCCCTCTGTCAGCTGAGCCATTGTCCCCTCTCCACCTGGGACATGTGTAAATCTGCCACCTCTTTCCCGTTTCTGCTGCAGTACAAAACCAGCCCTAACTTTATATAAAGAAGCAGTTTTTATATATTCAGAAAAAAGGAAAGACTTCAGTGTGGAGAGGACAGGTATGCCATCCAGCTTTACTCACAATTAAGATGTCTCAGACTTTTTTCCCTTGGGGAACTTCCTGAATATGTGAAACCAAGCCAATAGCTTTAGAATAATGCATGAAGCTAGGAGATAGCATGTTCAAAACAATCCCAGCCTGGAAGGCCAGCTTATCTGCATCTTGGGTCTTGACTTTGTCAAGGTGGATATCTGCACAATGCCACTGCTTTAGGCCTCCTCCCTCTGTTGGTGGTGGGTGGCTCCTTACAGGGCTGACAGCAAGGCTCTGGGGCTCCATCCCAGAGGACACTGGGGAAGCAAAAGGTTTTTAAGGGTTCAGAGGTAGGCAGGACAAATAGATGAAATATAAATCCCTCAATGGTTAATAAGAGACTACCAGTGTCACCACTCCTATAATCTCAAGTTGTCCCCCAAATGGTCCCTCAGATACCAATAATCAAATTAGATTGAATAGATTGTACTCATCCCATCTTAAGGTTTCTAAAATTTAAATAACTTGTCCTAGTTAATTGTCTAGGCTTCCTCACTAGTCTATGAGGAGTGAGCCACATTTAGCCAGCTGTTCTGAGGGTATGCTCCACAAGCTGCTTCCATGCAACAGAAATGTGGGCTACCACTTGCCTCTCCCTAATTCCTGGACAAAACTAAAGTCACTGGTTTCCAGCTGGATCAGGCTTCTGATCTGCCTCACTGCATAGCTACACAAACACCAATACTGATCAACGGGCAGGGTTGGGGACAGTGGGAAAAAGATGGAAAAAATGGGACCACAGCTTTTGGCAGCTGCTTGTGCTTATGTCATATCAGCAGATCATTAAATATCAGCTTGATTTAGGTGAGATGAGCTGCCTACTGGAGGCACCCATCTGCTGAAAGGCTGGGGGGGGGGGGTGAAGGTGTCTTGGAGGAGCAAAACTAGGTGAGAATCAACTCGCCCTGTAGATAATGGGCAGACCACTGTATGTCCTTGAATGCTCCAAAGTTACTGTCAATTTTTTTTTTGCATTCAATCCCCTCCAAGGCTCTTTTTAGCACTTTCCTTTTCGTTTGCAATTTAGGAACTGCAGATGAGACCTCAATAGAAAGGACTGGTGCTGCTAATGCTTTTGCCCTGATGTTTAGCATTGTAGATGAAAATTTCAGCTGGTACCTCGATGAGAATATAAAGACTTTCTGCTTAGAACCAGCAACAGTTGACAAAGACGATGACGGTTTCCAGACCAGCAACCGAATGCATGGTGAGCAGGACTCTTGAGCAAATAGTGACCTACAGCAGTGATCAGGCTCTTTTCTTTTCACTAGGACTTTCTGTCTCTTGCGGTATCTCTTCTTTATCTGTGGCAGCCTGGAATAGTTTGGGATGTTAAAGTACTGTGCTGATAAAAGCCTCTCCCTAAACACAGTACAACACACTGCTTTGCAGTGAGGAGATTCAACTTTCACATCCAGCTCTGTCAATCGTTTAGCATTTTATCTTAGGCAACAGACATAAGCCTTTTGGTGACTGCTTGACCATCTGTGAAAAGAGAAAAGGAGGCTGCAGAGCACTTTGAGATGTGTTTATTCCAAGAGTCCAGCATTTCTGGCTCTCAAAAGGCCTCAGGGCTGGTGGGCTGGCGGGTACTGCTACTCCTGCCCTTCAGAGATCAGTGGGACAGTAGTACTTTGAGCTATTTAGAGACCTGGTGTAAGAAGTTAAATCCAGAAATTTCTCAGTATTTTGGTTGTTCCATGGAGCCCAGGAGCTAAATTATTTTGCAAAATATGAGTCTTTTTCTCCTGAAGTTCTCCTAACTTCAGATAAGGAAGTGGAGGAAGAGAGAGCTGACTAAGACTGATTTGTCTGATACCATAATTTTCAAATCTTAATTGCTTGAGCCAGCTATATAATAGCTATTTATGACTCAGAATTAAAGGGAATAGATTCCAGACATCCTAAGTACCTGCAGAACAAATTAACTTCGTTATCAGGACTTTTTGTGATGACTGGGCCTTTGCAATACCTTGTTATGACTCAGGAAGTTTCTCATAGACTCAGACAGAGAATTTGGGCCATTTGATCATCCTAAGCTGTTAGCTGGCTGTTTAAAAATGTTATTCTCCATCAGGGATCCCATCAGTACCTTATTCAGCTAGGGACTCAGTGTGGACATTCATAGACTCTTTTCCAGGAAAGGATCATGCTTAGAAAGGAGGTCAGAGGAACCTGGCACTTGTCTTTTCCCTCTCTTAAAGTCTTCCACTTTTGTTTTCAGCTCTTAATGGTTATATTTATGGAAATCTCCCTGGCTTGGAGATGTGTGCTGACACTCCCATGTCCTGGCACCTGATTGGCATGGGAAGCGAGATCGATATACACGCTGCGTATTTCTACGGCCACACATTCACCAACAGAGACCAGAGGGCAGATGTCGTCGGTCTGTTCCCAGCAACATTCATCACAGCAGAAATGACCCCTGGGAGCCCCGGGAGGTGGTTGATAACTTGCCAGGTTAATGAACATTTGCGAGGTATGATGCTATAGATCTTCCTGATCCTATGAGATACAGAATTTCCAGCCTCCAACATGACAGGAAAAGAAAACTGAGAGATGTTTCCAGTGGAAGCATGATTTGACACTTATTTTCTGACTAACTGAACGCTTGAGAACTATTTCATCAGAAAAACATCGTGAGTTTAGTCTCCAGTGAAAATTATGTATGTTGGGCCAAATATTCAGATAGAATGAATAACTTAACTTTGTAAATACAGGCAACTAATGTGAGAACAGCATGGTAGACCCAGTGCTGACACAGCACTTTCTATATAAATTACAGATTTTGATGGTCATTGAGAAGATCTTTCATCATCATTTTTTTGTAGTAGATTAATGTGTACACTTTAAGAAATATGCCAGATGAAACCTTCATAGTTTTTTTTTAAAGAAGTCAGACAAAAATTAGCGATGTGTTCAGAAGCTTGGTAAGACACCTTTACTTGAAGGAATTTGATGATGATGATGTTGTATTTGTGTGGTGCAAGAACCTGAAAACCACATATCATATACTACATGTAGGTTTGTGATAGCAGGAACTGCATAATTATAATATCAGAAACAGCTACAAGGTGTGAAAATTTTTACTTTTAAGAACTTCTGTGTTCACTTCAGTGGGATTATTATTAGGCAGAGAGACTTGATTCTGTCTAGCAACTCCTTCAGTGTGCCAATAATAATAAACCATAATAAACCATTATTTCAATGGAAGTCAGGGGGAGGTGATGCCACATTGCACATTTCAGGAGGCACTCTGATCCCTCAAATCATTCTATCATCCTTACCCAGATTAAGGAACTGAGTAAATAAGCCCACTAAAGAATGTCATAGATTTCAGTGGATTTCACCTGTGGGGTGATGTACCACTTGTGAGAGGAGGGTGCTAGCATCTAGCTCAGAGTAGACAGAAGTCTCTAAAAATAGAAGCTTACCCAAATGATCCTAGCCACTTTTTCCAATCCACATAGCTCCTGCCTAGAGGGTTCTGAATGTTCACTTATACCCACAAGTTTGCTGACTCCGCAACTGGCCAAGGACTGTCTCCAGACTCTTTCTCCTCCCAGGTGGCATGGAGGCACTGTATGATGTACAGATCTGCAAAGAAAAACTGTCTCAGCCTTCACCAGTCAGTCACAAGAGAAGATATTATATTGCTGCTGAAGAAGTGCTCTGGAATTATGGACCTGACGGTTATGATAAATTCACTGGGCAGGGCTTAAATGCCACTGGCAGGTAAGCTTTCTCATCCTCTCCTGTTGTGCTTAATTTCGAGAGTCTGGGTGAGACTTCCACAGTGATTCACCAGGGCTAGGTCCTGCACTGTTATTAATTTTAATTGAATGAGGCAGGGAGGATTTAAACAACCTTGTTGAGAAATTAGATTTGTAACTGTGATGCTTAGGAGTTGCCTTCTGGAAGCACTTATCTGTCTCCATCGTTAAGTCCATGGAGAAAGTGAGCCCTGATGAGGCATGAAAAGTTCAACAGAATGGAAACCCTTACATCAAGATTCCTTTGGCAGCTTTCACACTTGAAATTGGTGTATCTCAGAGGTGCTATGATGGTAGATTTCCCCCCCTTGTTATAACTGATGGAGATGAATTGTGTTAGAGTATCTCCCAGGAAAAGTAAAGAAGATTAAAGATGAATTGTGCACAGGTAATAGCACTGGTCTTGCCCTAAGGTAGTTAGAGGTAAGTTGACAGAGCACTTGTCCTAAGTAAGTTGAAATTAAACACATGGAAGTCTAATACACAATGAATACCTATTTGTTAACTAATTTGTAACTGTAATTCAGCTCAGTAATGTTTAATCTAGCCTGCTGGAAAAGTGTATGCAAACTAGTAACTTGGAAGGTCATTTCTCCCATGTCTGGGGTAATAACTTTATCCTAAAGAAAGGTTTCTGCCTGAACCTCTAGTAATTTAACCAGTCTGATTTGTTAAATCCACAGTGAATCTGCAATTTATTTCACACAAGGGACTGACAGAATAGGAGGGCAATACTGGAAGGTTCGCTATGTGGAGTATACTGATGCAACATTCAGTAAAAGGAAGATTCAGCCAAAGAACATGAAGCACCTAGGAATACTTGGTATGGTGAATGTTCTCCCATCCTTTGGAAGCAAAAGTCCCCTTGAATCCAGTGGGAAATTTGGGGCATTCAGCTGCTAGTCAGTGCTGTCTAGTTTAGATAAAATTACATTTGTTGGTGGTTCTAACGCCTTCCCTAACTCTCTTTCTTTAAGGTCCTGTAATAAAAGCTGAAGTGGGAGATACAGTGCTAGTTACATTTGCCAATAAAGCCAAAAGGAGCTACAGCATTATGGCCCATGGCGTAAGCTTCAGCAAACTGTCGGAAGGAGCTCCCTACTTAGATGGTAAGTTTTGACTGAACTTCTGTATTGTCACATCCAGAATACTTGAGTCTGCAGATCTTCTCCTGTTGCTCTGTCACTTTGCCATTTTTGTGGGTATTAAGGAATGGAAGCGGTGATTTGGTTTAGTTTGTGTCTACCCTACGTGTCACAACCTGAGGGACCCCCCAGTCTGCCTCTGTACAGGTTCTTCCCCTTGGACATGTGCCAGACAGGGTCACTGAGACCAGCTGAGGTCCATCTGTTAATTTTGAGTACAAGTCAAAAGCCCAATCCAATTTACTTTAGTTCTAATCTAATATCCCTCATCCCATCAGTGGACCTACTCTGAACATGCTCCAAAAAATGTTGCTTAGGATCTGGCATGATGACCCTGCTGAGTTTTTGCACAGAGCTATCTACGTGGTCTGGGCTGCTTCACACCTAGATCCTCTAACGGAGGCCTGGTATTCCCCTTCCTTCACGGCCAGCATAGTCAGCAACCAGGCGTCTTTTATCAGATTGACCCAGAATGTGAAGCAGCAACAATTCTTATTAACCCTCATAACTAGGTAAATGCTAGAACAGAGCATTTACCAAAGGCTTCCTCCCATTTTGTGCAAAGATGAGATCTTTATCATCTAAGTTTAACCATTAAATGTAAGGTGTCATGTCTAATTGGTAGGCAACTTCTTCAGTCAGAGGCAAAAATCAACCTCTTCAGAGGGCGAGAAGTCTCGTTTACTTTGAACACCTGTTTTAGGAGACAGTAGGTCATGCCTGGAAGTGTCTCTGTTTCCCTTGACTACCAAAGGAACCTAGATTAGGGTTAGAGCACGTGTCCTAGCTTTAGAGTGCTTATGTTAGATGAGCTGAGGAACCAAAGAGAAAGTTATCCTTCTTGTTGTCGTAATTGTTTTGTTTCCATCGCAACGTATCAGAAAGGAACACCCAGGACATAATCCCTCTTTTGAGGACTGTGCTAAGAGAATTAGGTCAGCATGCAAAACTCATAAAACCATACAATAACATCGACACAAAAGGCTTGAATCAAATTCTGTTGTCTCTAGTTGCTGACCTTGCAATGCAACAAATTTGTTAGCAGGCCAAGCTGTATCCTGAAACATCAGGGTTCATTTGGCCTTGAATTCACCTGTACACATCCTAATGTCATGTATAATATTTCTAGTGGAAAAGCAGATCCTTCTTTCTGCTCACATTCAGTCCTGTTGTGCTTTCTTTTAAACCTCCATGGTAATAGCATCCATCCTCATTGCACCCTTCGATGTGGAGCAAAATCAACCCAAACCCTACAATTCAGCAGCAGCATGAGCTGCACACTTCTGGGTCTCTGGAGAGGAAACTGACTCCGGATTTATCTCTTCCTGACAATCTTTTTGCCCTTCTCTCTCCATAAGCCTAGTGTCTTGGATTTCCATCATACCCATCTACAAGAGTATGTAGGTATGGCCCCTACAGGGGCTGCAAGTTTATAGTGAGGGACAATGATTTTTCTAAGCCTGTGCTTTGTCTGAGTGTAGATTATTCACATGAAAATACTGTACATAAACATGCATAAGGCTTATCAAACTTTTTTTTCAGTTGTGCTCTCAGTAATATTCTTCCATATTGCATATAACACTTGTCTAATCTCATTATTATTTTTTCTCTCCAAATCAATATTCTTCTCCATATCGAGCACCATTGCAGGATTAATTTAATAGCATCAGATACCATTGCAGAAGTACCCTGCTTTGTATCGCAGCTTGTGGCAGATTGTATGTGTTTAAATATTGATATTTTCATTCATGTCTAAGTTTGTAACGGGATTCTTCATGAGGCACTCCAGGGTTTTGGCAGCACACAGGGAATCAAATCAGTGCAGGCTGCTGCTGACAGAAACATCTGATTGTGCTGAGAAAAACCAGCCAATAGGTGCCTCAGCTTTAAATAAAATTTCTAGTTTGATCTTCCTCACAGCAAAGAGTAAAAGGGTTATTTGGTAATTTTTTCTTCTGAGGGTGCAGGGCTGACCCCTTTTCCAAACGTTCATTTCCAGTCCCTTTTATGAGTCCTCTCTCTGTGAATACCGACACCCTTTTACAGTGGCTAAATTACATGAGTGATACTACAGGCACCCCATGCCGGGCAGCAGACAATCACCCCAAATTAGCGTCTAAAGAAAGTGGTAGCAGCCACCCTTTGGAGACTCTGACAGATGTTCCTTGCTGCGAAATCAAAAAGAAGCAATTACCAGGATCAGATTTGTGCCGAATTTCTAAACAGTCACAACTGCAGCCCCACTCGCTGAGGTAATTGCTTCGTGGTGCTTAATGAAAAGCCAGAGTCTGCATTTGTACCTCAGATGAATCTCACGATAAGGCAGGAAAGCTACAGACATTAGAGGAAGCCGTTTAAGAGCAAGGATGAGCTCTGCACGTCTGGTCTGACAGAATCCAGATCCTCCAGATAGCATCGGGCCGGTGTCTGTGTGGTGTAGCTGAACTTGTTCTGTGAGGAACGGCTCAGTGTGTCCCCAGGGCACTGGGCTCTGGCGAGATGTCCCCATGGCAGAAGTCACCAGCCCACAGAATGGTGCTTGAGCTGTGGTTGCAAGGGAGAGCCCACCTGCAAAAAGCAGTGGCTACGTCTGACCCCCAGCCAACGCTTGTATTCTGGAGGACATAACCTTCCCGTGACCTGGGTGCTTCTCAACTTTCTCTCTGCAGGATATATGAAGCCGGGAGCCCATGTTAAGGCAGGTGAAACCTTCACGTACAAATGGAGAGTGCCTGAAAATGGAGGTCCAAGTGAGAACGACCCACCGTGCCTCACCTATCTCTACTACTCAGCCACTGATGCCGTCAAGGACACCAATTCTGGCCTGGTGGGGCCTTTGCTGGTCTGTCGGAAGAACGTGCTGAATGAGGACGGGACGCAGGTGCTCAGCTGGTCAGATGGACCCAAAAGAGCAGGGTAGTGGGCTGGGGGGAGGTGGCCTTATGGGCCAATTTTCCCAGCTCAGATTGAAGAGGTTAAACAAATGTCATTCCTCAGATTAAAAGCTGACCTCTGGGGGGTGTTTAGGAAGGTGAAATTGGCATTTGCCAGTATTCAGGCTTGTCCTGAGTGAATCCTGAAAGGTTTTCCATCTTTTCCATGTACTCATTAGCAATGAATGCATCTTTCCATGCTAAGTGCTACTTTCTTTACTCTTCTGGCTGATGCAAAAGTGTCAGCCCCAATCCTCTATAAGGACATAGTAAGAAAGCAGCTGTAGTTTTCTGGGGAAATAATTTTTTGTTACAAAAATATATATTTTTTTCCACTTGGGTACTTCTACACAGACTGATTTTAATGTCTTGGCTTCTTCCTTGGCTACAGAAAGGAATAGACAGAGAATTCTACCTTCTGTTTTCAATCTTTGATGAGAATGACAGCTGGTATCTGAACAAGAATATCGAAGCATTTACTGGAGACCCTTCAAAGGTAGATGAAAATGACGAGGATTTCAAGGAATCCAACAAAATGCATGGTACGAAATATCTGATATCTGTTAATGATATCTTTTCTTCACTCATCATTGGTAGATTTTATCGTCATTCACAGCTGACTGCAATGCCCTGGAGGGTGAGGTGGAAGCTGTCAGTCAGTGTATGGCCAGCTCCCCATGTCCTCTGGATGTGTGTTGAATCCTTTGTCACATTAACAATGACTGCATCCACCTACCAACTACACCTGGAGAAAAAGAACAGAGTCTAGGTTTTAGATACAACACCTAGATATATAAAAAGGCATAGTGCCAGAGTCAAACAGCAACTGCAGAAAAAAATGATGTCCACTGGTGATTTAAAATTAGCTGCCAGCTTTGGCACTGACTCTGATAATGAAGGTTCATCCTCTGCTCTGCTTGGGCAGTGACCTCTGGCAGAGGGATAAAGACTAGGGGAGAGGCCAGTAATAGTTTAAAACTTCACTTCTATCTGTAAATATCTGACTTTGGCACAGGCATCCTCAAATATATTCCCAAGGTGACAGACTTGATCAAATCACATAATCTCATCATGCTTTGATTTTCCTGAGAGCACTGAGAATATATGCTGATAGTGAACAGTGAACTACCAAGCAAAAAGTGTGTGAAGACATTGTAGGCACGATGTCTCCAAACATCAGGCACCTTGCAGTGATTATTCCTCTTTCAATACATTTCTCATAAACTCGCCTCTGGGTTTTCTGAGTCCTATTTTATTTTTCTGTTATAAGGTGATATTTAATGCTGAAGTTTTATTCTGCCCTAATATCTTTGACCCAGTGATCACAGAAAAATTCCCAAAGTTAGGAAGCTCCACAAAACCCTTCTGAACGTTTACATTTTGGAAGTAAAAGGAGAAATCAAAAGCCAAAATTACATGGGTAGGCTATGTCAGAATTGAAATTACAACTCGGACTCTTTATGGCCCACTCCATGGTCTTAATGATCTTAAGTTGAAAGGAGACTCCTAATTTATATATGTAACTGGCATCTGTGAAGCACCCTGGAAAGCTTGGAGAAGCAGCTCTACATTTCTGTTGAGGGCTGTTATGGTATTTTATAGGCTAAAAAGAAATGTAGAAGCTAAGAGTTTGTAAGAACAGCATTTAAGCATTAATGTGGTGTTATCCAGTGCTAACTTTGCTTCACAAAATGCCTCTTTAATTAATGTTATGACTTCCTTGGTTGTGAGCCCCTTGCCACAGAGGTGGCAGGAGGCTCTGTGCTGAGGTACAACCCACAGGCCACCGACCAGGCTCTTTTCTTCTCCTCCAGCTGTCAACGGCTACTTGTTTGGTAACCTGCCAGGCCTGGCCATGTGCAAGGATGACAAGGTCTCCTGGCACCTCATCGGGCTGGGCAGTCACTACGACATGCATGGGGTTCAGTTTCAAGGAAACACCATTGACCTGAGAGGGACGACGAGGGACGGCCTGGCCTTGTTTCCTCACTTATCGGGAACAGCACTGATGCAGCCAGACCGTGTGGGTACGTTCCTGAGCTTATCTTGGCGTTGTGGCACTTGCAGAAATCAGGCAGCCTAAATAACAGCCAGTGAGATGCTCTGCCCTACTCGGGGAGCGTGAGGGAGCTTGAAAATGAGGGGACATGCACAGGGAATGGAGCAAGGCCAGGACAAGAGGCTATGGGCACAAACAGGAATACAAGAGGTTCCCTCTGACCATCAGGAAGCATTTCTGTGCTGTGTAAGTGATGGAGAGCTGGCACAGGTTGCCCAGAGGGGCCGTGGGGTCTCCTCTCCTTGAAGATCTTCAAAACCTCCTGGACAAGGTGCTGGGCGGCCTGCTGTGGGTGTCCCTGCTTGAGCAGGGGTTGGACCAGATGGACTATGAGGCCCCTGCCTACCACAGCCATTCTGATTCTGTCTGGGCTGTGGGGACTTGACATAGCTGAGGATTCAGGCTGTGCTACTTCTCTGGCAAGGTGCTGTAAACCAAATCCATGTGCACCAAAGAGCAGAGGCTTTGATGACCTTGGGATAGGCAGCGCAGCAGGCAGGCAGACAGCTAATGGGATGCTCACAGAATTTCCATAACTCTCAAAAATGCTTTTTTATCAAAGACAAAATTAACTGCTTTGCAGATAGTCAGCATCATGTAAGGTGTTTTAGAACTTCAGTAATACCTGGTCTTTAAGAGGTTCTTCAGAAGTATTCACATAAAGGATACTTTTTATTTTCATGTCTAATCCAGTGATTCGTTCTTCAAAGCTGTAGGGGAGATTTATTCATTGGAGATACTTCAGAGAAGCTCTAAGCCAGAGTACAATGTTACTTTTCTTCCCACTGATGCAAGTTTTTAAATCAAAGGAATCATGAGAGTTGTGCAAGGCTCTGCCAAAAGCCATCCTTGGCTGGAGCACTCAATAGAAATATCTGTTGGCCTTGTGTGCACACACCAAGCCATGGCTGGACCTCCAGCACTGCTGTGTCTACGAGGCAGCAGATTCTTTTCTTGTGCCTGTCCCATATATTTCCACTGTCTGTCATGAAACTGCATGGCAGGAATTACACTGAACAATATAGTCTAGGAGTTCATTGTTTTTTGCCAGCTAACTCTCTACTGACCACAAGGGAAAATGAATAAATTATCAGATCTTTACAATCACAAACAGCTGTATTTTATTTTTATTTTTTTAACTGCAAGTTATTTTACCTTTCACCATCTTTGCCCTAGAAACTCAAGGAATGGACTGAGATCCAGCCAGGACAAAGTTATGCTTCCAGTTTTGTTCCATCATTGACTCATTAAGTTGGAAACAAATAACTCAGTGGACTTCTCAACTTTTGCATGCACTAAACAGCTGTGTAAATGCTTTCCTCCTTCACAAGAGTGCTAGCAGGTGGAGCTACACTGTGCTGTGGTCAACTTCTGCTGCAGCAAATGGGAGGGGGAGAACAAATGTTAAAATCTGCACACGGGCCTGCCAAAAGATGTCCCTGCTGTTACTGCAGCCTTAGACCATCAGAGCCACAGAAAGCTCAGCCTGTGGTGGTTTGGCCTCCAATCTTGCCACTTCATTTGAAGCTTTCCACTGACGAAAGCACAGAGCTGCTCCGAAGAGGCACTGGGTCAGTGCCCTGAGCACAGAGCACACACCAATACCATCAGAAACCATACACCAATCAAAGCCATCTCAAGCCTTTTGGGAAAGTGTCCCTTAGCACTAAGTGGCTTTCAGCAGCCTCTGACTAGGTTTGTCCCTTGCCCTCAGCCCATGTTGTGGCCACGCTACCCCTGCTTCTCCTGGTATTCTCCACGGGTATGGCTGTGCCTGGACAGCCATCCTCTGATGTCTTGCTGCCATGGAGCACATGGCACCTAAAGGAGATGACTGGTGTGTATCCATCTTGCCAACTGGTTTCCCTTTCAGTCCTCTTAGTTTTTTCAAAGCCAATGGGCTCTGGATGATATAAACACCCCCTTGACTGGATTTCCATACAGCACCACAGACTAGGGTGTTTTTTTTGGAAGACAGAGCAATGATGTACAAGGCGTAGGACCTAATTTTCCAGCCTGCTTTTTTATTTTCCAGAATTACTTACATCTCAAGAGCTTTCATTTCTAGGCACATTCAAGGTGGTTTGCAGGACTTTTGATCACTTTGTCGGGGGGATGAAACACCTCTACGAGGTCAGCAGCTGCCGCAATGCCACCCGAGCCCAGCAGCAGCACAACACCATGAGGATCTTCTACATCGCTGCGGAGGAGGTGGAGTGGGACTATGCCTCAAATAAGAGCTCAGAACCAAAGATTTACAACATCAGCAGCAATGAGGAAAGGTACGTGAAGCAAAAAAAGGCTGCTGGGTGTGGGGCCCACTTATGGTGGAGGAGGAGCATAGATGTCTCCTTTCATGAAGCCAGCCTAGTACTTCTTAGGAGGCACTCTTAGAGAGGTAAACATATTTATAAAATGATAACCTCTCAGAGCAGACTAGACAGCATATGCAAATGTTTTTGTCTCTGTCTCATCATGCTGTTGAACCACGGAAGGCTTCCAAGTCCCTAAATCCATCTGTGGTACCAGCCTTGTGTGAGCCACATCTACACTGCTCTGTGCTAAGGAACAGACAGTGTGCAGAAGACATGTGATCCAGTGGTCTTTGAGACCACTGTTTGGTGAAATAAATAAATAAGTAGATAAATACATAAATAAAGGAAAAAGGAACATATTTTAAATACAAACAAACAAACAAAAAAACAACAACCTGGAAATTGTGGCTGGCAAGCTGTACCCTGTAAAAAAAGCACGAGTACGGTGGAATCAACAGAAAATATACCTGAAGAGAGAGAGGAGTGCCTAAAGAAAATATTAACTGTCAGAAAACATCACTGTCAAAAGGCTGCTGCTGTACACACAGTATTTCACTAGAGTGAGCTGTACTCCTGGGTGCTTGTTGCTTGTGTTTTGTGTGTTGTGAGCCAGCCTTGCAACTCTGCTGCCAGGGGGAGCTTGGAGAAGGGCAGCAAGGAGGCAGCGAGCTCAGAGGAGAGGTTGCGAGTGTCCTCTGCTGGCACATAATATCCACGATAAGACTAATATCCAAGCCAGTGAAAGCAGGCATCGTGGTAACAGGATTCAGGTCTGCAGGGAAAGATAGAGTCTTTTACTGGGGTGGAGGAAGGACTGGCCAAAGTCACATGTAGCTTGAACCTCATTTCTGGTCTGTCAGCTCTGCTGAAGGATTTGTGTCCCCAGATGTTCATGATGAGTACAATATATCCCCAGCTGTACTTGTTTGAAGACAGTGTGCATTTATTGAGGATTATCACTGCTATTACTTGCTGTATAAAACCTCTTGCAGCACGTAGGGCTTACCTTCAATCACCACATTGGACCAAGCTGTATGCTCTTGTCACACCTACTATGAATAACACATTTACTAGCTTTTAGATACATAAGGTTTGGCACTTTTAATTTTTGCCTTTTTATTTTGCAGTTATGGGCACATTTTTCTGAGCCAAGGTGAAGACCTAATTGGTACAAAATACAAGAAGGTGGTTTACAGGGAGTACACGAATGGCAACTTTACACAGCGCAAAGTGCGGACAGAGGAGGAGGAACACCTGGAAATCCTGGGCAAGTAGTTCTCATGGCTCACAGGCTGAGTGTAATAAATGAGAGGATTGATTTCCAAAATAAAGATTTTACAGCTTTGTTAATAAAGAAAAGAGGTGACACTGATACCTATTCCAGGCGAACAGTGATTTTACAACCAGTCCGTGTAACTGCTGAGTGTAAAGATGGTTTTCAGATGAGATAATTTATTCCCTAACATGGAATAAGGAGTTTCTGAAGGAGCACTAACAGGGAGGATTCAAAAATCAAAATTCCAGGATTCACTTTAACATCAAACAATGTGGTACGGGGGAAGATTTTGTAGGTAGATTAACTCAGTATTAAGGGGCCAGATTAGTACCTGAAATTGGACAAGGCAAAATTTTATATATGTCATAAAATAAGCATCAGATCCTGTTTTTTATAGGATGAGAAGTAGGCAAGAACTGATCATAAAATAGTCAGCACTCCCTGGTACAATACTGAAAAAAATAGTTTAATATTTCGGGGGGATGGCGGGGGGGAAGGCTATTACCACTTTAGGAAACACAATTCTGAAAGATATATAAAATATTCACAAAAGTTTTCCTGAAAAACAAGCTGAAACAAGCTGTCCAGAGACCTATTTCCAGAATGAACAGTTATTCTGATTAGCAAAAAAGAAAAAAGGTATATGTATATATATGTAATTTTTCATCAGCTGAGATAGCAGATTGGTTTCAATTTCTTTGCTGAAAGTCAGAGCAGCCTGAAGGTTTTGAGGGAACCCATGGCTCCTTTCTGAGGCCAAAGCCATTGGAAGATTGTTGAAATTCAGAAGAGCAGCATTAATCACCGGCGTCTTCTGCTTTAATTTAGGGCCATTACTCCATGCCGAGGTTGGTGACTCTGTGCTGATCGTGTTTAAGAACAAAGCCAGCAGGCCTTATTCAGTGAGTGCACACGGTGTAGAAGAAGTGGGTTGTGAAGAACAACCTGAGACACCAATTACCCTCCCAGGTAAGGCCACTCATATTTTTTTTCTTTGAGCTACAAAGGCCGTATATAAAAGTATTTTAACACAGGAATGATGTTCCCTCTTTCAAGCTTATTCATACCTATATGTTCTCCCAGGCATAATACACTCAACGTTTATTCAGATATGATTCTCTGTGTTGCTGTGCATGTTGGTTCTTGATCAAGTGAGCGTGTTGGGGCAAAGAACGAGTCTTTGTTCCTATCAGGGGTAGAAGCAGGAATTTAGCATCACTGGACAACCTCCAAAAATGCAGAAGCAGGCCCAAAATCACGGCCAGGTGAAGCCTAAACCAGCGTTTAGATCAAGAGTGATGCTCTAACAAAGTTTTAAAAATGGGAACTTGGGGATAGTTGCAGTCAGCAATGTTAACTCTTTCTCTTCCTTACTGTACACCCAACTTGTCGATGGTGGAGGTGCAATGCTGGGTTCGCTGCTGTAATGTCTCCTGTGCCCACACGGGAGCAGGCTTGGCATAAACTAGAGAAGGCTCATTAGGCACTTGAAAGCAACAGTCAACAAGGAGAACAAATCCCTCAAAACCAGAATAATGCTTGGGCTCTTTGCTCCCCCCAGCACCTAGAGGGCCTCGCTGGCTGCCTCCACCAGGCCATGCTGACTGCTCATCGGGGCCCAGCTCACCAGATCCCATCCAGTCCTACTAAATCCCGAAGCTGTCATCGCTCAGATTGATGTCCTACTACCCTTGTGTTCCCCAAAGTGCTGCCAGCTTCTAATGAGACTGTGTAGGGCAGTAAAGAGGTGCAGGGAGTAGGCCTCTGGGTGCCTAAGCCACAAACAGTTCTCAGCTGCCAGAGCTTTGTCCCCTCCCCTCTTTTTGTCCCCTCTACTCCTCTATTTAACCAGGAGAAAAAAGGGAGAAAACGTCCATTTTCATCTTTTTTTTTGTCAGTCCTTTCATGGGACACGCTTCACTTGCATTTCAAAGATTGAACATTGATGCCATCTGAAGTACCTTGGGTTTTAAGTAGAGTGGAGATCTCTCTCCCTACAGCCTCCAAATATCCCAAAGGGAGGAGTAAGGAACCAGGAAATTGCACAGGACCATGGCCTGGCTCTTTTCACATCAGCCCCTCAAAAAAAGGCAAGGTGGCACGTAGGTTAGATAAAAGTGGATGACAAATTATTTCCTGGTGTATGTCTCCAGGGCAAGAATGCCTCTGATGGGTTTCTTGTTGGTGTTTGCTGTCCTGCTACTGTAGTCTTGTGCCTTAAAAGCCTTTTTGATCTCTGTGAGGTCAATAAACCCATGCTGTAATGTACAGAAGGTGCTTGTAAGATTAAGTGGTATTGCATCATTTACATGAGACTCACGCTATATAATATGATATTTGAGCGTCATCTTTTTTTTCTTTTTTTTTTTTTTTTTTTTTTTTTTTTTTTATAGTTATTGCCATACTGTAACACCCACTATTGCATGAACCACCAAAACTGCAGTGGCTCAGTGATACAAAGCTAGCTCAGACAAGTCACAGCCATTTAAATTTGAAAACTGCTTTGCTCCAATGCTCACAGCCATTGGCAGCTTTTGGGTTGCGGCTGTACCAAGACCATGGCCAACAGTTCCAGGATTTCCTTTTTTTTCCCCTGACTTGTATCACATTACCAGGTGTTATCAGGTTTTGTCTCCCTGGAATAAATTTGGGGAAGAGACAGACTGTCTGGTTCAGCATTTGTCCAGCACTTGGAAGGACAAAGTGTTGACCAACTCGTGGCCTCCTGCCTTTTTTGATGGAGCACAAGCAAATAAATAATTATTCATTTAAAAATGGGGAAACACAGCACAGACAGTTCATCTGAGTGTAGGTGTGTTTGTGTCCAATATAGAGAGCTGTTTCTCACCCAAGCAGACAATTTCCCCATCAAATTATTTCTTTTTTAGAATTAGAGATCAGGGAATCTCTGCTCCCCCTTGCCACCGGTTACAGCACCATCTGCAGATCTCCTTTCACAGGTGATATCTGCCTTCCTTTACACCACTGGAACCTTGCCGACCTCCTGGAATGCAGAAACACATCCGCATGCCATTCCTGCGTGCTTCCACAGATAGCTTTGATACAGATCATTTTTTGACGAGGAGGATAGCGGGTCTCAGTTACATGCTGCTCAAAGCCTCTAATACTCAGCTGTTCTTGGTAAAACTTTTTTTTTTTTTTTTTTTTTTTTTTTTCCAGGGGAAATAAACACCTACAGGTGGAACGTTCCAGAGCGATCCGGCCCTGGCAAAACAGATCCAAACTGTATCACTTGGGTTTACTATTCAACAGTAAATTTTGTAAAGGTAATCAAGAAATGGTCAATAAAGATTAGATAGTTTCAGATAAAGTATGCTATCTTGCTTAATATAAAGCATCCTGCTTCTCATTTCTGCAAGGACCACAGGCTTGAGGAAGGCTTTACTGAGCTAGATGTTTTGTTGTCTTTGGTAACAGTTGCATATGCTTGGGTAATTTGATCTACTAAAACCCTCAGGGATGCACTGTGGTAATGTGATTCCTTCTTAAAGAATAGTTGAAGGGATTTTTGGGTGAAGACAAAACATCGCTTTCATACATTAACACAGGGACATTAAATTCTGGGAGTAGTGTGTCCAAAGAAAGATATGTCTAATCAGATATAGTAACGATAGTATGATAATATAGTAATGAAATATTTCATCTTTATTTAATGTGTAGATTATCTGTACTTTTTTCATAACTGGATGAACTAGAACATCTGTAATATAAATATTTATTTCATTTCAGGACACATACAGTGGTCTCATTGGGCCTCTTGTAGTTTGCAGAAAAGGAATTTTGGATGAAAATGGTTTGAGGAAAGACATTAATCGTGAATTTACTCTTCTGTTTATGGTGTTTGATGAAAACAAATCCTGGTATTTGAAAGAAAACATTGAAACATACCTTCATAAGAACCCAGATGATTTTAATTCCACTAAGGACTTTGTAGAAGGCAACAGCAAGCATGGTATGTAGGACTAGGTGGCAGCAGCCAAGAGGACAGAGGTTTATTTTTCACAGCCCTTTTAGGAAGACAGTGACTTGGCCTGCAATTACCCACCCACGTGACATCTTTATAAACTGCAGCAACTGGAAACAAAAAGATTTCATGAGGTCCAGCCAAGATATTTTTGTGACAAGCTAATTCAACCTTATCCTCATGGGGAGAGGCTGCCCTGCCAGACTTCCCTTGATGTTTGGGAGCTGCCTTCCTTGTTGGCTCGCTTTGTAGCAGCACAAGGGTGACATTTTAAAACCGTGGCTGTAGTAGCAACCAGCCCAGGAGCCGAACAGGCCAGAACAAATGGGGACAGGAATGGCCCTGGCAAAGCAAACTTCTGCTTCTCCAGATTTCTACTCGTTTGAGGCAACAATGCTTCCCTCTTTTCCCATGTAGCTCCTCAGCCAAAATCCTGTTTGTTCAGGAGTCTGATCCCAACAAGTGAAGACCTTACCCGGTGCTTCACAATACAGCTAAGTGGTTGCTGCTGTGCTCTTAGATGATAAGCTGTTTGAGGACTGAAACAGAGATGTGACTGCCTCTCTGCAGTCACTACAGAGAGCCCTTGCCTTGCCACATGTCCCAGGCACCTCTTCTCCTTGCCTGAAGGTTATTGCCAGCCATGCTATGGCCAGTTATTAATCAGACTAATTTTGTCATTCTTCCAGCAATCAATGGGAAGATTTATAACAGTCTGCTGGGTCTAACAATGAATGAAGGCGATACGACGAACTGGTATTTGATAGGAATGGGCAATGAAGTGGATATACATACAGTGCACTTCCACGCACAGACCTTCATCTTCAAGGTAAAATGAATCAAAGTAAAACTTGTACAGTGTGATGGGAAATTCCTGCAAAAAATGTCCAAGTTCTAGCCTATTTTTGCAGCCTGGACATATAGTCCTGGGCTGATGCTGAGATCAGGGGGAGGCTTGCATGTGAAGGAGTTATGAAATAAAGGGGATCCTTGCAAATGAAAATATATATGAAATATATGAAATGAAGGGGATCCTTGCAAAGCTTCTACCACTCATGTTCTGTTATAGAACCTGAACAAATGTCACTATTAGAGGTCAGGTAGGTTAAAATACATATTTTCCCATGGTTATAAGGGAAGATAGAGGGAGGAAACCAGAGTTGTGCCTGCTTACAGAATGGTTTGATGTTGTGACGGCCTGACACTGGTAGGACTACCTGAAAAATCTGTCTTTCAAAGCGACACCTGTGCTCAACCAGCACCCTAAGTCCCTAGGAGGAGTCTCCTGTGGTTAATTAATTGATTAAGTGGAGGCTGTGCACAGGCCTTAGTTTCTCTCTGTGGGACACACTAGAAGCATATAACAAGGAGCATTTAATCTGCCTCAAGGAGCAAAAAGTCAGACTGTAATATTTCAGTGCTGGGGGTGGGGCATTTGAGTACAGTAAGGCAAGACCCTTATGATGCTGATTTTGCCTTGCCACAGACAGATAAGGACCACAGAGGAGATGTGTATGACCTGTTTCCTGGGACATTCCAAACAGTTGAGCTGGTGGCAGAAAACCCTGGGACATGGCTCCTGCATTGCCATGTAGCCGACCACATCCACGCCGGCATGGAAACGACCTACACCATCAATAAATCAGGTGAAGTAGCAGAAATCCATCCTGGGACTCTGAGGGTGTATTACAGCAGTTTGGATAAAAGGCAGGGAAGTAAGACAGCTAATGCCAGCTGGTGGGAAGCACCTAGGAATCACTGCCTGCTGCCCTGGGCAGCCAGCATCACCTAGGGATGCCCTGAGGGCACGGCAGGGACAGGAGCATTGGCTCTGCTCTGCAACTTGGAAACAGGTGGTGCTTCACAAGAGCATCACCTAAGACAGTGGTGGCCTGTAGACATTCACAAGTGGTACAGAAAGCTCTTTTTTGGCCTGTAGCTGTTATGGCTGGTTCCTTCCTCCAGTCACTGCCTGCTCTCAGGGATATTTACGCTCCTTCCTGCACAGGCAGGGACCAGCTGGGCTACAAGGTGCTCCAGAAAATGGGGTTCATCCTGCCCAAGAAAGAGCTGTTCCCTTGACTAAGTAATATTGGCAAATATTTTGAGAGAAGCTGGTCCCTTCTACCACCTGTGAGTGAAGTCAGAAGTGTTTTGTGAGCCTCTGCACATCACAAAATGTCACCAAACACCTGGGTCTGGCATCTCCTGCCTGGGCCAGCACAGTCTGTGCATGCCACACACTTCTGCAGGGGCTGCACAGTCCTGGCGTGGTAGGAGGGTAAATGTAACACCAAATGTAGTCAAAATCCTCCTTCCTTGGGCAAGGTGTATTTATTTTCTACCACATATTCCTTCTGGCTTGTTCAAATGAACAAGCAAAAGCAGAAGTGAAGTAACAGATCCCTGTAGAGGAGGGGGACTTTGCCCATGGAGCTGCCTAGAGCAATCTATTTATAACTGTGCTGATGCAATCAGGATTTCTGTTCAGGTTACCAAGGTAGGAGGAACTAAAAAAAAAAAAAGTGCTAATTTTCCAGTGTTTTTTTTTGTTTTTTTGTTTTTTTTTTTTTTAAAGGATTTTGGCTTAACTAATTTTTTTCCCTGTCTGCACAGAACGGGAAGCCCCTTCAGAAGGAACAGTCACAACTGTAGCTTATGGTACCACCACTGCAGAAAACAGGACCACAGCAAAGGGTATGTTTTTTTTTTAACATATAGTTTTAAACTTTTCAGGCTCATGTGCAGATTCCTCATGAGCTACTTCTCTTTTGGCAGATTATAACAGCCAAGAGGGCACTCTTTGGGGCAAAATCCTGAATCCTGGAGCAGCCAGCCTGATGTTCGCAGCTTTTGTTTTTGTTGGACTTGTTCTGCTGCTCACCACGCTGACCTTCTTCTGCCTCACCACCCGCCAAGGAAGCAGGATCCAGTACCAGGTTCTGCATGACAAAAGCGTTTTTCCAGCAGACTCCCTGTAAGCCCCAACTTTAGCATCCTTCATGGAGCTGCGCCGGATTTCACGACATGCTGCTGCTGCACCTGGAGCAAGAGCCACGCCAACAGCCCCATCCCATAGCCAGCACTCACGACAGTGAACGTGAGCTGCCGGGCAGGGATCCAAGAGACACCCACCACCGTTCCCATCCCGCTGCCTCTCAGCTGAGCTTTGCCCGAGCCCAGACCTCTTGGCCAACGCTCTGGCTACGAGGGGATTTCATCACGGGAGGAAGGAGTGGGCAGGATTGCACCTGTGCACCCTTTGCAGAAGCACGGGGGTTGCACCAAATACCCCAAAAACCATCAGGGACTGTTTTAGCGTGCTGGCTCCTGAAGGCACATGTGTAAGTCTGGAAGTCCCCGCAGTGTCCCGAAGGGAATCCAGGTTTACACCAGAGTCTGGCTCAGTGATTCACTGACATTTAACCAATTCTCCCTTTTTTTTTTTTTCCTTTTTTTTTTTTTTTTCCCCACCCTGTTAAATGAGGAAACTACCCTGGGGACAGGTTTTTAAAGGCACCTAGGTAGTGACCAATATAATTTAGCACCTGAAGGAGCTCAGCAGCTGTTACAGTTTTTGTTAATCCCTTTAAAAACCTAGCCCTGCGCAACCTCCCTGAAAGTTATTAGACTTTGTAATTGCTGCTCCGTGTGGTCGTCCTGATTCTTTAACTCTTCTTTGCACCAAGCAGCACCTCACCCCCTAATTTTAATGAAACCAGCAGGAGGCTGATGTCTGTGGTCTGTAGGGAAGAAGGACAGAATCAGGCTGTGTCTAGTGATACTTGAATGTTTATAGCTCATATTTAATTAATTAGACAGCGCTCACTCTTGCCAGCCAGCTGCTCCTGTCAGCTACAGCTCTTGCAGAGGAGCTCCAGAACTAACACATCTGTGAAACTGTTTATCCAAGTTGGATTTTGAATGTAAATCCAGGTTGCTGTACTTTTTTTATTATATTTTTCCCAGCTCTATATTTTGAAGTATGTTCAAATCTAGGGAACTTGGCTGCCCGTCCCTCTTACTGCAGCCTAGCAGTGTCACGGATCCATGTCCAGGTAGCTGATACGTAGAAGTTTCTTGGGTGCTTCTTGGTTATTTTCTGATTCCTTGTTTTCCCCAGTTATTTAAGAGCACACACATGAGGTAGAACTGCAGGACTGAGCCCAAATAGGAGCTATACTATAGCAATAAACACTTCCACACTCATTTACTAAATCTCCTCTTTGAGCTGACAAATAGATACCCTAAATCCTGTGATCTTTCTGTTTTGTAAACATTGATATTGAGGTTTTCTGTTCTGTCCACAAACACTGCACAGAACATTTCCTCTCTGTATACGTACAAATTAAAGCCTTTCCCTTAAACATACGTGATTAATAAAGGAAGTTATTTGGTACTTTCTCTTTTAGAGTAGCTGGCATGTCTGATTTTTAGAAACAGAACCGTAAATATATTCTGTCCATAGTAACCAGCCAAAGTGATGACAAAGATAATAAAGATCTGGTTATTTGTACAAACCTTCTGGCACAGTTTCTTTCACCCGGCACACTTCTCAGCTGGAGGGCAGCTAGGAAACAAGAATGAGGCCTCCAGAGGTCACCAAGGCCTTGGGATGTCACTGCGGCTTGCCCAGGTGAGGCAGGCAGCCGCAGAAAGCATCACAGAGAGCATGAAGCGTGGTGTTAGCAGGTAAAACGTGGCATTACCTGCCTGCCTGGAGCAGGCAGCTCAGATCCAGCCATGCCCCACATCGTGGAGCTGTGGAAAACACCTGCAACAAAGGACATAAACCGTGCTGGACTGAAGCACCAGCAGGAACACAGAGCAAAGCAACCAAGTGATGAGATGACAACAGGAACAAGTCACCAGAACTATGAATCCAGGGCCACCGGCCCTTGAGGATTGAAAGTCTGGATTACGTAGTCCAAAATCTTTGGAACTGCCCCAGCACCAAGAGCTTGGTAAGTGACAAACGCAGTCCCAGCCTTGAAAAACTCCCCAGAATCTAGGAGGTGAGGAATGAGCAGCCCTGGCACCCACACAGCACAACCTGCCAGAAACTGCTCTTGAAGACAGAAGAGTGGCCAAAGGAACAGAACAGACCATGGCAGAATGAATCGTTTTATTTTTATTTTTTTTTATTATTTTTTAAAGGCAATTGTGCTTTAATTAGGTTTTTGAAAGCCTCCAAGAGCACATAGGACACCTGCATGAATGTAGCCTGCTTACACCTCCATAAGACATTTGAGAAATCCATGGTAAAAATTCCTTAAATAAATGAAATCACTGGGATAAAAGGAAGGAGGCTAAATAACTGGTTAAAAGATGGGAATAAGGGGCCACATTTCATGGTGGAAGTCACTCATGGGGTGCTGGAAGGACCCCTGCTATTCACTGCTTTTTGTAAGGGATGTGAAAAAGGGTTACTGAGTTTAGTGACAACTGTAAGTGTACCTAGCAAGAAAAAATGTTATAGAGTGTAAAAAACTACAAAAGAACCTTGTGCTGCTGAGTGATAACAACTGCAGTGGTTGGCAGCACTTGTGGAAAACGCAGTCCTAGCCCTATATACATCATTATATGCACAGGCAACTGAATATCAGCAATCATTAGGAATTAAGAGCAGAGAAAACCCCAAAACACCCTGGTGCCATGATATAAATGTCTGGGGCACCTGCATCTTGAATATGGTGTGAGTCCAAGGAAAGGATGCCGTAGCTGAAGGACAGCCCAGAAAGCAGAAGAAAGGAAATCAGAGTTGCAGAAGAGTTTCCATATGAGGAATGGTTTCTTTGGATCGGGGCTTGGAAAATTAGAAAGGACAATTGAAAGCAGATAGCACAGCGGTTTTATAAGGAGAGAGTGGAGAAGGGAACAGTTTGTGCCTTTGGGCTGGAGCAGCACGGGCTGGGGCAGAGGAGGTGGCTCGTTAGGGGGCTGATGGCCCTCTCTGTAACTCCTGGGCTGAGGGGCTCAGAGCTTACTGAGGCTAAAATAAAATAAAAAATAAAAAAGGAAAGATATAAAGGAGGGGGCAAAGCTAGAGATTAGGAAGGTTAGGGGTTGTTAAAGGTGACTTCTGCAAAAAACAACTTGAGATGTGGTGATAGAGATGAAACACTTGGGCTGGGGGAAATACTCATGGTGTTGGGTCGGCTGGGGGCTTGGGGCACCTCCAGGGGCAGGAGAGGCTGAGAGGAGGGGTGTGTAGGGGGGTATTGGTGAGCATAAACACCCGAGGGGGGTGAGGATGGGGCAGCCTCCTCTCAGGGCTGAGGACGAGAGGCTGAGAGGTGACGGGCACAAAGTGGAAGAGCAAAACTCCCAAAATGGCCGGGGTCGGAAGGGACCTCTGGGGACCCCCCAGCCCAACCCCTGCCGAGCAGGACCCCCTGGAGCACGTTGTGCAGGATGGCAGCCGGGCGGGTTTGGGATATCTCCAGAGGAGGACACCCCACGACCTCTCCGGGCCAGCCTTGGAGGTGGCGATGCCCGGCTCGGCCCGGCTCGGCCCGGGGCACGCAGCAGCGCGGAGGGGGCCGGGCTGCGGGGGCGCTGCCGAGCGGAGCCGGGCGGAGCCGAGCCGGGAGGAGCTGAGCGCTGTAAAACCGCCTTGTGCCGAGCCGTGCCGTGCCGAGCCGAGCCGTGCTGAGCCGTGCCGTGCCCACCATGGCCATCGCGCACATCGCCACCGAGTACGTCTTCTCGGATTTTTTGCTGAAGGAGCCGCCCGAGACGCGCTACAAGGGGCTGCGGCTGGAGCTGGCGCTGGACAAGATCGTCACCTGCATCGCCGTGGGGCTGCCGCTGCTCCTCATCTCCCTCGCCTTCGCCCAGGAGATCTCCATCGGTAACCGGCCCCTCCTAACCCCCCCCCCCCCCTCAGCTCCCTGCCCCGGCAGACAAAGGCTTCGGCGGGGCGGGGCTGGGGCTGGGCAGGGAAGGGTTAAAAAGGGGGATTTTAGGGGTTTGGCGCTTTGTGGGGTTCAGCTGTCACCCCCCGGAGGGTTTCCGCTCGGGGCTTGGGGCAGAAGGAGGGTTTGGGCTGTGTGGGGGGTGAGGAAGGGGAGAGAAGCATCCCTGGGAGCGCCGCCATGGAGCAAGCATCAGGCTGGCCTTCCTCTGCCCTCCTCCTCCTCCTCCCAGGGGGCACCCCAGCCCCCTGAGCCAGACCCCTGGCACCTTCATCCCGTGGGGGTGAATTCAGGAGGGTCCCACTGCCCGCTTCATTTCTGGGTGCTGCTCAGCCGTGGACAGGCGTGGCTGCCCGAGCAGGACCTCAAAGGCAGCCCAGGTGCTGCGCTGCCATGCCCCAGGGTTGGAAGGAGACCTTGCTGCCTGCCCGGCACCTGGCAGGGACAGGAGGCAGGGATCAGGCCCCTCAGACTGCTTGGCAGGACTGCAAACCCACTGCTTGGGTACAAACCCTGGAAAAATTGGGGCACACAGTGGCGGGGTGCACTGCGAGCTTCCCCCGCTCTGCTGTGCTTCTGCAACTGCCCCGGCCCTGCTCCTGTTGTGGGTCAGTGGATGAAGCTGTGCTGTTGGTGAGAAAGGCCAAATTTCCCCAGGATTTTGCACCTCCCCATCCCCAAGGGCTTGTGCTGCAGCCTGATAGCCAGCCCTCTTCCCAGTCTCAGAAATGACCAAGGAGATTTCCGAGCCCAAATGATGAAAGTTTGTAACTTGGGTGCTTGCTTATAAAACCCACTGCACGTGACAATTCCTCATCATTGAAGTGGCACTCTGTGAAAGCAGATTTCAAAGGTGAATAAGCAGTGCTGTCCATTTAGGGACAGAGGTGAACACACCTCTTCCACGCTTTCAGGAATACTTTGATTTACTGCACACACCTGCCTGCTGGTGTTCAGCACGGTACACCATACACGGTGTTTAGCTTTGAGTAAAGCCAGTGACAAGAGACTGGAAGCTGGCGTGGGATTGTGAGGTAGTGGTGGATCTGGGGAAAAACATCATGCATAGCATTAATCAGATATCAGAGGGATTACCAGATAACATGCCCCGGTCCATTCTGTTCACATCTAATTGCACACCTGTTTCAGTAGACATGATTTTGACCCAGAACCCTGCGACCTGCAATAACCAAGCAGAAGAGTCGAGGACAGCCAGGCTGGGATTGCCAGGACCAGATCCATGTCCCATGGATGCTCTGGTCAATCAGAGACTGAAAGGATGCAGAAGTATTTCTGTAATTTAACCTTTTAATTTTAGATCAGCTGCTAAGTGTGCTTTTCTTTGCCTTGAAACAATGAAAAAAGAGGGCTGTCATATTAGGGGGCTGTACAGGTGCACAAACTAGCTTGGATGTGGACCTGGCAGTTCTTCCTTCTGCTTCCCCTCTAAAAACTCTGGATTCATCTGTCTGAAACAGTGGCTACGTAGCAAGGTATCTCTAGTGATCCCTGCAGAAGAATTTCTTTCATTTTCATTTTTTAAGTAAAGCCCCAACATGTGATGGTTGAGTTGCAGAGTTTGGTAAATCTTTCCTTTCTTCTGAATGAGTGACATTCTCCTCTTCAGTAACCAAACATTTGCTCCCCCGCGCATGGTGTATATAACACCTTTCATTATTAAAATGATTCAGATCGAATCTGCAACTGCAGCAGATTCACAAAGCAAGAGTAAAGTGCGCGCTCCATCCTGCATGCCAGGATGTGCTTTTTTTTCCCTTGTAATCTTGAGAACCAGTCAGGAGAAAACCTGTGGTTTAAAACTCAGCTCTTCTGTTGGAAGAAGAAATAAATCAATGGTGTGATGGCAGGCCTCTGGTGTCACTGAAGCTCCACCACGTGGTTTCCATACAGAAAGTGATAGTACGGCAGCCGTGCTGCCCCTAGACAGCAAGTACCTGTGGCCTGCACAGCGCTTACAGCTCAGCAGGCAGGCTGCAGCTCACTGAGATGTTCCCATTAAGGGTTTTTGGAGGGATGCAGAGGGTTTCGGGTCTTCTGTGGGCACTGCTGTTCAGCCAGCGATGAAATGGAAAGCAGGTGCCTGTCTCAAACACTTCCTGAAATAACCGTGCTTTGAAAAAGCTCAGGGCTGCTAAACCCAGCGAAAATGGTAGGGTGCGTTTTAGGTCTCAGGAAGAGCGACCCAAAATCAGAAGTGGATGTGAAAGGAGCATGTGAGTCACTGTGTGGAAATATCCCTGCCTCTGGGTTCAAAACTCTCACGTGCTTTCCAGAAACAAGTGCTCAGATCCTATTTCTGTTGGGATAGTTGTGTTCTTCCCACCTAAAGCAGCACGGCAGCTCTAGCCGTCAACTTCCCCTTCCCTTCTGGTGCCTCGTTGCAGCACAGTGTCTGGTAACTGCAATTTTCATCCCACCTGTGGTTGCTGTTGATTGTGCAAAGCGATTAAGACATTTACAAAGGCCACAGGTGTCTCCCGAAGCCGTCAAGTACCTTTGGGTTTTGATAGAAGTTTCAGATAACGAATGATTCACAGATCCAAATTGCATATCGCGGAGGATTTCTGTGCCGGAGGCATGAAAAACACGGCCACGGTGCTCAGGCAGGGAGCAGCAAGCCCTGCAGGAGCTCCCCGGGGTTAGGAGGTACACAGTGTCAGATCTGCATGCCGGCATCCTTCCGGGGAGAAGGAGAGCTGCCGTGAGTTTATTCTTAGTTATATTTCAGAGAACCCTGATCAGCTGCAGGTCTGTGATGAATTTAAGCCGGTTCTGGTGTTGCTTCCTTGTGGCTGAGCTGGGCTCTGCCTGCTCTGCAAAGCTTTGGGCTCAGCACGGGGCAAAGGAGGCTGGAGATTTGCACCTGCCATCTCTGTGCCTGTCTGATACCATTTTATACTGGGAACTTGGAAATAGCACTAGGATTGTGAGCATTTGAACAGTGCCGTGTGTGCTTATGTTACTTACATTGCTGCCTTACGTTGTTTCCTTAGATTATTTGGCAGCTCTTCGGGCAGATACACAACAGGTTGGCAGGTACTGCAGTAACAGAAACCACAGAAATACAGATACATCACCCATCCCTCTGGGGAAAAAAAAAAAAAGAGAAAAAATTAAAAAAGAAAAAAAAAGATGGGGGCACCCTCAGCAATGTGTGAGCCAGAGAATCAGTAAGTTTATTCATGCCATTTTTCTTTGATTATGTCTTTAATAACAGTAGCTTTGAGACATGGTTGAGACTCCAGTTTTTAAACTGGGTGTAGAGATCTGCTTCCTTACTGTAAACAAGTTAGCTGAAGACACAAATACTTCTTAGGGAAGCTCTGCTTGTTATGGTCACAGTATATTCAGTTTTTGTTACACGGCGCTGAGATCCTGCGTCCCGGTGTGTAACTTTGCCTCTCTCTGCAAGGAGCAGGGGATTGCAGAGTGGAAGCAGAAACTTCCCCGGCCAGACATGGGTGGCTGAAATCTTTCAGTGCCTCATCTTACGGCTGGAGCAGCTTGGTCGTTGTATGGAGAAGGGGAGGGAGAAGTCTTCAAACCCCTCTTTGCCACGACCAGCACACCTGCTGTGACTGTCGCTGTGTCTCAGGGTGCAGAGGGCTCTGAAGAGCCACAGGGAGGGAGGCAGCACATCCAGAGTATTTTCCCAGACAAGAAGTGAAACCCTAAGCAGGTTGGACAGAGAGGAAATCGAAACAAGCTGCTAATTTTGGCAGAGGCTTGTTTCTCCACCAAAGTCGTTCTGGGAAAAATGTCGATGGCTGGCGTGGGTCGCAGCTGAAGAAAAGCAGATGTGAGAGCTGACCACTCAGCATCAAATATTCGCATCCTTGTCCATAGGATGGGAATTGGGAATTGTGCGTGGGTGCTTAAGCACAACGGCTGCTGTCCCCAGGCTGCCCCATTTAACCCTGTGTGACAGCAGCAAGCAGGGTGTGTAGTTCAGCTGTGGTTCCACGCAGGAGCTACTGGCGGGGAAGGGAGATGAGGATGGAAGGAGATGGCTGGGGGCAGGAGAAGATGGGCTCAGGGTGGACACCCAGTGTCCCTGCTGTATATTTGGTCTGGGCATCATTTGTGTGTGGCTGGTACATTGCTAGCATGACTTACTCCTCTCCTTTTAGCATCTGTGTTTATTCTATGATCTAACAAAAGCCCTTGGAAAGCTTCCCAGGATCCAGAAACCATCACGTGCCAAGTAGAGAGACCTAAGAAACTTGGGTATAATCAGTGTGAAGGTCTGGGAAGCACTGGTTGTGGCAGGATGGTGGGTTGAGAAGTGCCTGGCCACGGACCGACCCACAGGAGCAGCACAGATCTGTCAAGATGATTTGCTGCACTGAACAAATCTCACTGCCCCCCGCTGCTCTCAGGTGGGGAGCCCTGTGCTATGCTGTGTATGCCATGGGGTTAATCTCCTCGCTGACTATTTGGGGCTTTCCAACTGGTGACAAACCTCCTTTGCCCTGCTGAAATTCCACTTCGTTTCTGGGAGAGATTTTTGGTTTTGGTTTTGTTTTTTTCCCAAGTTTTTTATTTTAGCCCTCATCTCCCCCAGATGGCTGTCTGTAGACTTCGGGGTGCCTCAGCAGAAAATAGGGGGGATGAACGGCGTTAGCAGGGAGTCTGTGTGCTGCATCTCAGCAGCTTCTGTGGGTGCTGCTGGGGCAGCGTTGCACACCCTCAGCAATTAGCTCAGCATCCCTCTTCTTGCTTCCAGCTGGGCCCACATCTCTATAAAAATGGTGTTTCTCAAGCAGCTGTAAGAATCAAATGGATAGGAAAGGAAAAAAAAAAAAGAGTAAATCATAACAAATATAGCAAGAAGTAGCCTTAACTTTTGGATTAGGCTCCTTGCCTCTGCTGCTACCCCCTTGCTGGCCCTTTCCTGCTGATGTGCATCTGCCTTCATGGTCACAAGTTGTCAGGATGGCTTTTTGGAAATAATCATATCTTGTGACTTCCGTGAGAGTTGGGTGTAATTAGGCCAAAGACTGTCACTATGGCAGCTGCTGCTGGCTGGGAGCTCGGAGAGCATTTCCAAGCGGTGCCGGAGCAGGCTGAGCTCTGCTCATCTTACACTTTGTTGCTGAAACTGGGAGCAGTAATGAGGGGACTGAGTCAACCAGCATCTGTCCAGAGCAGCACTTCTCAGTCCCCTCCAAACTGTGAGCTCCAAAGCACCTTGTGTTAGTGGTGCCAGCCCAGAAGAGCAACCTTCAGCTCCCTGCTGTGGGCTCTGCTCTTGGCTTTGCCCCCTGGTTTCCCTTGAAGACCTCTTCGGGAACAGGCTGTGGGCCAGGGACTGGAAAGCACAGGTGCAGAGAAATAATTTAGGACACGCTGATGTTACCATAGATGTGGCAGATATTTACTGATTATGGTTTTTCCATGGCAGCTTATACTGTCCTGCTCTTTGGGATGTAAAGAGCCTTCAGTGAAAAGAAGATGAAGCCATCAGGGACAGGCTTGCCCAGAGAGCTGGGGCAAACCTCCATCATTGTCTTTGGGTGAACATCTTCATCTGCTGGTGAAGAGAATTTTTTCTGCTTTACTTCTACAGAGCCAGCTTTTCATTTCCTACAGAAATGACAGAAAGCTGTTTTGGGGGACAGAATGTGCATTGCCAAAGGTTTTGGGTAACAGCAATGTGGGCAAGAGAGCCGAAAGTCCTTAGCTACTGTTCTGAGCTGTTGCTCCTTCTTCAGGTGAAGGGAATTTTTTTATATTTCTTGATATCTCACTGGCAGAAATTTCATGCACAAGTTCTTTTTCCCATGATTAAAGAAAATTTTGTCACTCTGAAGGCATTCCTGAGAAATGCCTTGCTCTTTTCCCACTGCATGATTTTGAGACTTCTCTGCGGAATAGCTGGCAGCCCCAAGGAGAGGGACAGATCCCTGCTGGCTTCTCTGACCCACTCTACTTAAATATTGCATCACCTGGGCTTTATGTTCTGCTGTCAGAGTGAACCTTGGTGAACAAAACAGGGTTGTTGGCTTTTTTTTTTTTTTTTCCTGTGCACCCATGTATCTCTCTATAATTCCTTCATAAACACAGACTACTCTCCTTCACCCAACCTGCCACTTTGGACCACAAGAAGCGTCTATAAACCTAATAAAACCATTCCTTCCTGTCTGCTCTTGATGCATGTGTGCACACCCACGCATACAGTCTCTTCTTTGGCATGCCCTGGAACATTTTATTTTAATTATTATTAATTACTTTTTTAAAACGTCAATGTAAAGAATGTGCACTGGGTGGTGCCTGGCATTCTGTATGCTGTGTACATGTTGCTTGATTTTGTTTGTGGGATTTTCTTTAGTGGCTGCTAAAGTAGCTGATTCTTCCAAGATACAAACAGATATTTACATATCATAGCTGGTTCATTTTACCTAGTGCAACACTGTGTGGTAATTAATAGCCAGGTTTTCATCTAAGCCTATGCAAATCTTTTCACAGTGATTGCAGTGTGGTAGAAAGCGAGTAATTGCTTACTAAAGGTTTAATCCTGTTAGCTACAAACCACCTGATCTCAGTTCAGGAAAATGGCTCAGCCTGTGATTAACATTGATTCCTGGAAGCACTCTCTGTCAGTTTAGTTTCTTAATTAGATGCCAAAGTGGGAAGGGAGGTGCTGAGCCACTGGGGAGGGAACCAGTCCTGCTGGCTGGGCATCCTCTCCTGGCGAGGGATGGGTGTGCGGCCTGGGGTGCTGGCCCTCTGTGGGTGTCACTTTGCCCACCAGTAACACAGTCTCCTTCGGACCTGGTATTTTCCTTGGGAGGCTGGAAGTGTCTTTTTGTATGTAGGCTGCTGTTCTGGAAAGCACCTATGACGGCAGCAGGGTGGGAGCAGCAGATTTGACTTGAATCCTGCTCGTTTGGCATCAGTAGCAATATTTCCGCCTCCAGTTGGGCCAAAGGAGACCGGGTGGGCTTGCTGAGCCCTGAGGAATCCCAGCTGGGATGGAGACATCCTCTCTCAGCCACCAGATGACCGATGAGTCCCAAATGAGCCTGCAGGACGTAGGCAAAGCTCGGAAAGATGTCACCAGCGCAGGGCCTCCACCTGTGGCCTGTCCCATGCTGGATACGAGCTGCAGAGCAACCAGCAGCATGAGATATGGCTTCTCCTGCCTCAGACATGCAGGAGACACCTGGGGATTGCTGCCAAAGCAGGCGTGAAGCCGCGGTGAGGCCGGGCAGGGTGGCAGCTCACCTGGCTGCTCTGTGGCGGCGGTGACACAGGCCTGCCCTCTGCAATTCCTGCTGCCAGCGCCAGCTCTAGCTGCAAAAGTGACGTTTTATCACATACAGGTGCTCATCTGCTGCTGTCACTGCCTTAATTTTCTGCAGCGCTCGTGCCTGGTCACTCCTTGGAGCAGCCACTTTTTTTTTAATGCTCCTTTCTTGGCAAAAGTCTAAGTCAAATCCCCATAACTCCTTCCCCAGGGTTGAATCGGTACCAGGAAATGATTAAAAAAACTCTGTAATGATAACTTGGCCAAGGACTGTGTTCTGGCATCTGCTTAATGAACTCAGCCGTGTATAATTCCTCGTCCTTCTTGCTGTGCATGGCACCTCCCTGTCAGTGTTACAGGCTTGGCTGCTGCTTTCCTATTACTTGTGGGAGCAAAGGGGCAGGAGTGGCTTCGTGTGACCAAGTCGGGAGGCTGTCCCTTTGATAGCCAGGGACTGTTTGCCTTCTATAAAGTGTGTTTGTGTGCACATGTGTGTGCACAGTGGTTGTGGTGAAAGGCATTTAGCCCTTTGCCTAATTTCTCCTCCAGTTCAAACTACAGACTTTCACTTCCTCCAGAATGTCCAAACATACGTTGTGTAGATTCATTGCTGTTACTCCTTTGGAGGGGAAAAGGAAAGGAAAAACAAAAAAAGGTGGGAATTGTAACCATTTTCAGCTGCATTCAGTGGAAATTATGCAGAAAAATTCCCTCTCTGTTTAAGTCTTGGCATACCGCGGTTAGCGCAAGGTTGTAATTTATATTAACGATTATTTACAACCAGGACTGCAGTAAGTTAATTAAAAACCAGGGCAATAACCAGAGTCCCCAGCTTCTGCTGATGTTTGTCTCTTCTCTGCCGGGCTCCCGACTGAAAGTTACAAAGGTTTCCAAAGTCCCTGATGAAATGCCAGAGATCTGAAGAGCCGGGCTTGCTGCTCTGCTGCAGCCCTGGGATTGCTGCAGCTGCCCTGGTGGGACCTTGTGCTTACACTTCTCTGGAGACGGAGGCTGGCTGCCTTGCTCATCAATGATTTAAAGACTCCATCACTTTCAGTGGTTTCCCACCCGTTCATGAGAACAAACACATTGTTGTTCTTTTTGCAGACAGGCAAACACGGCTAGGACAGAGCTTCTTGCTGAACCCTTTGCTCACCCTTCGAAAGGTCACTTGCCAGCAGCAGGAGGTTTGTGAAGGAGAGCAGAGCAAAAATGATCCCCATGCAGCAGAGAACAGAGACACTCCAATTGCATCCTTTATTATTATTATTACTATTTTTGTCCTCTGCAGGGTATTTCTTGAGCTTCCATGGGTAATAGGAATTTTCTGGAAAGCAGAAACCCCCAGAGCTGTGGGAGAGTGCAAGTGGTTGTGCCGTGCCAAGTTTGTTAAATCACGTGAGCTCTGGTCTGATAAACAGCAACTTGTTTTCCATAAGGGAGGCTTGTGACAGGTCAAACCATGTCATTATGATACTACAGCCTCAGAAATAATTGTAACAGTGATTCATAAAGCAAAGCTTTTATTTATAATGCTTGTCCACTACGCTGCATTGTAAAAAGGCTGTACAAGTTACAAGGCTAGTGCAGTCATCTCCTGTTACAAAAGCAGTTTTATTCTCTAAAAGCTAAAGCAGTAAAAAGACACAATGAATGACACAATCTTACACACACACACAAATATTCCTATCAAACACACAGGATTGCCCTCTAGCACTAACTGATGAATATGCTAAGGAGCGAAGAAGGTTGTTCTTGGAAGAGGGCTGCTCGTGGAAGAGCTGCCTCCACTTTTTGTGTAATCAGTTGGTGAAACAGCTATCCTGTTTCAGCTTCTAGGAATGCTGGCTGGAAACTACTTTTTGCTTTCGCTGTCAAAGCTTTGGAAAGAAAACCAAACCCCCCTCAGCCTGTTTTACCAGCTCTCATCTAAGCAGCCACTGATGCTCCACGTCAAGTAACCACTCTTCCACTTTGAGATATGTTGCAGGAAGACTTAACTGGTGCCTGTAGCTGGTTAGAGCACAATTTAACCCTAAGGCTGAGGCTGGCTAAACAGCTACTCTTGCTGACAATTATTGCCTTGATCTTCAATTTGAAGCTCTGGAAAACCTGGAGAAGTGCTAGGAGTAAGTGGAGATGGCTGTGGTGTGTCTAGTCATGGTCTTGGTCCTCCCAGGAGTTATGACAGGGAGTCCCTGTTTTCATAGGGGTAACCAGAACCCCTCAAATCTTGTTCATGGTCTCAGAGGCAGAACCAGTGGCTTGGGACACACCTATCCTTGTGTTATGTCAAGGGCTCCAGGGCTGGGGGAATGGAGTTTGAGGTCTTGTTTCAATAGATGCGTAAGCTGTGGGCTGAGCAGCTGGGAAGTTCAGCAGCATGATGGTATATCGTGGTGGCCATTTCCTCGGGAAACAGCCTTATCTGCTCACACTTTGTCTGTTGGCTCCCCTTTGGCCAACCTGAGGCAAGTGTAGGGAAGAGAGGTCTTGGAGGTTACCATGCTCCTCCAAAAAACATGAAAACAGGCCCAAAAGATGTGTCCTTGGGTTCTGTGGGAACTCAGGGAGTCACAGAGCTGCTGTGTTTCCTTCCATCACTTAATGTCGTAGCATTGCACACAACAAAACTACAAGTGTGAGCTGTTGTTTCTAAACTTGATGCCTTTTTTTGTTTTTTTTTAAATCTGAGTGTGTGATCACTTCTGCTTCGTTTTCCAGGTGCCCAGATAAGCTGCTTTGCACCAAGCTCCTTCTCCTGGCGCCAGGCTGCCTACGTGGACTCCTACTGCTGGGCAGCTGTGCAGCAAAAGCAGCCATCCCAGAGCAACCTGGAGAACATTCCCCTCTGGCTTCATAAAGTACGTATGGGGCTCCTCGTGGAAAAATTGGCTTCACTTAGAAGCCTGCCTTTGCTTTACGTTTCTCATTCCTGTTCTCTGGTATAATCCCTGGCTTTGACTCAACTGTTTTTAGAGACAATGTTTTCTTTCCCTTGCTTCCAAGGGGGATAGTGCTGGAGGAGGTGTTTTCTGCTTTTAAATAAAGAATCTGTTGTGCTAGAATAACAAATGTTACCACTTATCTGGTTCAAGAGTAATGTTGATGTGCTGCCCTGGAGCTGGGTCCCAATTTGCCTTTAACAGGGCACTTTAACTTTAAAACCAGGACACAAGACACAGCAGCTGACTTAATGCTTGTATCAAAACCTTAATTTAGAAAAGCAGGATAGTAAAAACATTTCATATTTTTGTTGTGTTATACTTGGCCAGTTGAAGAGAGTTGGAGTCAGAGCAGATATGGATTTGGGGAGAGATGAAGTACATCAAGGGTACCAATACATTTAACCCCTGCCTTCAGTGTGCTCTTCTGAGCTTCCTTGGGTGGTTCCCACTGAGTTGTCTTTCAATGCAGGTAAAGCAGCATCATACTAAAGGCACAGCAAGGGGCCTATTTTATGGCTAAAAAGTGCAGTAGGTACTAAGATACCTGAGCTGGCTCGAAGGGGCTAGCTGAGCTTTGGCAGGAGTTACAGACTGACTTAATGCCATGCCTGGAGCTCACTCCCTTGCTTGGGCAGTGCTGATGCTGAAGTCAGAAATACTGCTGGAGCTCTGCAGGTGTGGGGGTTTGCTATGTGCTGCCCTTTTATTACCTCGGGAGCAGCACTGCTGGAAGCTGTGCTGCTCCCTGATCCAAGCTACAGCTTTGTGCTCCAGCAAATAACCCCACTGGAGACAGTGAGCAGGGGAGGGCCTGGTGGTAGAAGGAGCTCAGGTCCAGGACCTGGAGCACCTGTATTTCTGCTGGCATATCCTGTACATCAGCTTTTATGATCTGGTCAGCTGGTTGGATCTCCTCGGACAGACTATTCAGGGCTGCCTCTGATTCATTTGCTGACCCAGATCACTGACTGTGAGGGTTTACTACTGCCTTCTCCCGTGAGCTCCACTCGTAACCTTAACCCAGTGGTCTTTCATTTCATGAATATTAAAGCCAGCATTGTTGGTTTCTGGCCTGAACTCATCATGGCTCAGTTAGTACGTCACATCACTTCAGCAGAGGCCAGCTGAAGCTACTGAGACATCTCACACCATGGTCAGCTTGAGCAGGTGGAACCTCCACCTGCAAGCTGGATGCGTTGCTCCCTCCTGCTGACGAAACACGTTCTTGTGTTACCTGATTTCTATCCATTGAGTTCATGACACAGCTGATAGCTGGCAAGTGCAACTATAATTCTCTTCGTTTGCCAGCCATGGGTAATAAGCTTTAGTGTCATACTTTTATGACACAGCCCACGTTAATTTGCTGACTAGTGCTGTCTCAGGAATTGATGCAAGGCCCATCCTCTGCGGTAGCTTGATGGTATGTGATGTTTCCTTGCAAAACCCTGCAGACTGGCTGCGAGCAGTGTGTTTGAACAGCTGAGTCAGAGGTTGTAACTGGGCCAGGGTACCTAGTCCTAACCTCCTAAATCCATGCTTGGCCACCAGCCCTTCCACTGAGCCAGGCACTGGAAGCTGCACGTGCTCTTTGGAGGCCAGTGGAATGGAATGGAATAGAATGGAATGGAATAGTTCAGGTGGAAGGGACCTGTAAATGTCATCTAGTCCAACCGCCTGACAGCTTCAGGGCTAACCAAACATTAAAGCATGTTATTGAGGTCATTATCCGAATGCCTCTAGAGCACTGATGGGCACAGGGCATCAACCACCTCACTAGGAAGCCTGTCCCAGTGTCTGACCACCCTCATGGTACAGAAATCTTTCCCTCATGCCCAGGCTGACAGTCACTTTTGTTCTTGAGGAGCTTCCATCCTCAGGTAGCCTCAGGGCACAGTGAGGCCTCCTCTCCAGACAGAGCACCCCAAGGCTCCTCAGGACACAGTATTAGTTAATATCCATCCACTTGTTGCTCATCAATAAGTTTCTGGGCAAGGAGCAGTGTTCAGGCATTAACACAGCCCTTTGATTCCTGCCATGGCATCTGGAGGCGTTTGGTTGTTGATTTTGGTGAATCCAGGGCCTGCAGCCACTGGCTGTACCCTCTGGTTGGTGTACAGTGTGGGCTTCTGCGGGAGCATGGGGCCATCTCCCTGTGCATGCTCTGTACTGAAAGGCAGGTAAAAACTCATTGGTCTGCAGATTTGAGCTAGATTTTGGCCAAATTGTTTTTAAAATGTGCAGAGCAGAGCCTCTGTGGGAGCAAGGTGATGTTACCGAGGAAAGGGAGCCTGTCTGAGCTTGGAGGAGAGCAACGTCACTCCACAGTGCAAGGGCAGGGATGCTCACGCAAGGACAGCAGGGATCATTGGCCCAATTTTTCTTAAAACCACACTTGAGGCTTTTTTCCTGCATTCTGGGCAGCAGTATCTTTATTTGCAAGGTACCTCAGGTTTTTTTCAATACCGACTTAGCATCTTGCTCTTTTGGCTTGCTGGAAGACTCTAAGAGATACTTAAGGAGGTGTTACATTACGATTTTGGGGGCTTGAGGTTGTATGCCCGAGTTCCTGATTGAAATGAATGGATTTTGTTATGGCATGCTCTCTGTGCTTCAGTCAGAAGTGCTGTCAAGGGTTTGGTGGTGTAGGATGGAAGTAGGACCGTGGTGCTTTTTGTCTCTTGGTGAAGAAGCCAACTTGCAGCAACTTGCCCTGCTTTTGTTCTAGGTGTCTGGTTGCACTGAAGGATTATCAAAAGCAGGTTGTATTGGAGAAAAAATGAAACCCTCTCATTTCCCTCCTATTTTGTAGAAATGTTTGTTCTGGGATTTATTTATTTTTTTTTTCCATCAGTAAATGCACGTTTCCATTTTGGGCAGTGCCCAAAGTTCAGGCACATTTACTTGGTGCCAGTTCTGCCCCAGGAGATCTCTCCTAGGGCTGGAATGTATTGGTTGGAAAGCTTGTTTTGGAGTGGAGAGGAGGAGCGTACTGCAGCTCCCTGGGCTCCCAGACTCGCTGCTGGTTTGCACATCCCCTACAGGTGCTCAGGGCCTTCCTGGACCCTGCTGCTCTTTGGAGAACAAGACTTCTGAACTTTCCAGTGATCTGAATAACTCTTTGCACTGAATAGATAATGTGCTGAAATGCACAGCTCAAGAAACAATCTGATATGTGAATAAGTGGAAGTGAGACAGTGGGGTGTGCCCTGCCTGTAATCTAGGCTTAACACTAAGATTTCCTCTGCATCAGCAAGAAAGCTGACAAAATATCTATGTTTGAGTCCTCTGGCAAGACACATCTTCAGGGCTGTCACTGATGGAACTGGGCTTGGCCAGGCTTTGCTCTTCTGTTGTCTCAGCTTTCTCTTTGGGTTTTCCCTTCAGGCTTAACTCCCTTTAGAGGTTTTCTATATCTATCTAAGTATCAGAACAGAGATAGTGTTTTCTAAAAATGATGCTAAAGAGAGACTGGTGGAGGAGCCATGTATTGCTTCCTCTGCAAATAGTTTGTTTCTTGTCTCTGAAGATGAGCACTCCACCTGATGGCCTATTCTGAAAAAACTTAGCTTGATTTTCAGCTGGAATAGAAATAAGCTTTTGGCCATAGTGAACAGCTGATCTAGTGGAGGAGAAGACTGTACTGTGAAGCCTTTTTAGTCCAAAATGCCCAAAGAAATGCATAGAAACACACACAGGAGAACAGTGAACATCTAATTGGCTCTTGATAGCCAAACATGATGGCAACCAAGCAAGCTGGGGGGCAGCTGGACATTGAGTGATGACCTCTGCCTAGCCCCTAAACCTAGATTGCTGGAATGTGGTTGCCTATGATCTTGTAATTTATTTTTATTTTTTTTTAATTGCTCTATTTTCAAGTCTGCTGTCAATTGGAGAGAATCAAGGAGGAAGATGGAAATTAGTAAAGCTGAGGTAAAGGGAGTAGGTTCTTCAGAAGAAAAGGATTAGTACCAGTGTGAAATGAAGGCAAAAGGTTCATCTGCCTGCTGCTATGTGCATGACTGAGAGCAGAAAGGAGAGGTCTTTGCATGTGGCACAGGAGGGAAAAGGCAGTTGTCTGGTTCAGATCTCTGCAAAAGGGCAGACAATTGCTGAGGGAGGCATTTTGTTCAAATTTTTGTCCAAAAAATCTCAAAGCATTTTGTACAAAAATTGTGTCTGAAGTCATTGTATATGTAAACTGAAACTTATCTTTTTCAAAATACCTTTTTTATAATGGAACTGAGATTTACTGTGGACTGCTTTCTGAGTTATTTTCTGTAATTATACAAAAAAAAAAAAAGGTGTTTTTCAGTCTGTTGGTATGATTATAATCACAGTTGTTACCAGGTTCTCGTTACTCAGTGTTTATGCAACTTCTCAATCAGCCGAGGACTCCTCATGTTTCACCTATAAAGCCCCACCCAGAGGGATTAAAGGCTGCCGGTGCAAGAAAACCTGAATGTAGATGTATTTCTAAACCATTTTTCGCGTGTGGTATTATCAGTACTTTAGTCACATTAGTCTTACTAATTGAAGCTGGAAAAGTACAGTTCTTAATCTGTATCATAGCAGAAAGCAGGTAAGAGGAGGAATAAAAAAGTGCATTCAAGGTTTGAGATTCGCTTTCAGACCTGAGGTAGGATAACCTCTCAACCACATGGCAACCTTTAGAATTATGACTCATTCACAGCTCTTGTTCTGCCCTGAAAGCCAGTGAAACATCTCCCATTGACTCAAAAAGGAACAGGATTGTTCGGAGGGAGCTTAATAATTTTACTTCTGGAAATGTTTGTTGCCATCAGCCAGTTTGGGGCATGTTCCTTTGCTCTGCCTCTGCTTGTTGGCACAGAGGAATTAGGAACTGAAGAAGCTGGCACCTCATCATGATTTTATTATTTTATGAGAATTATTCTCATCTCAAGTTCGTAAAAGCACTTCAGTGCTTCTTTTAGTGTTACTGTATGCCAATGAATTTTCTCAGGACTGTGCTCTACACTAGTGCAGTTTAACAGCTGTACGTTATTGTATTTAAATGTAGTGTTTTACCACTATTAAGTATGGTAGAAATCTGAATTCTTTCAGTCATTTTAATAGTGTTAGAATAAATAAGGACTGAAGATGCAGTGGAATTACAAAGCGGTTGTTTTCTTAATGCCACTAAAGTGGTCCTCACCTTCTGCCAGCTGTCTTTATCCAGATCTCAGCAGGCTTTCTGTAGGTCAGGTCCTATCAAATACCTTCTGGGCCACTCCACCATTAACAGCTATACTTTCTTTTAATGATAAAACCATATTTGAGCATAAGAAATAGTTATTAAAAAGCCCTTTCAACTTATTTTGTGTGTTTCCTGGATCTTAGTGGAGTTGAAGCTAGGGATGTTATATAGTAGACTATTTCAGGTTTTAGTCTGATTTTCCTTCATTGTCAGGAGTGTGGTGCTAATGTATCTTTAAAAGGCAATTCCTTGGTAGCAAAGTCTTCTCTGCATGTGCAATTAGATTACTTCCTCTTCAGCCATAAATGTATTTTGATTGCAGAACTACCTGATTTCTAAACAATTAAAATGACTGAAATGGATGTCTTCAAGAAGGCAGATCAACCTCTAGAAACTCAGAAGAATGTTTTTTAGGGCAAGAGAACAGAGGCCTTAGAGATAGCCTGGGGTCTCCTGCTTTCCAGCTTCTTTGAGCCTGGAGATGATTCTGTTTTCTCTCCTGTAAATAGCTGTGATTGTGTGTGTTAGATGTCAGGCTCTCCCCACAGCCCTTGGCAGTTTATCTATACTGCGCTTGGCTAATTACTGCTATTTAGAGCTGTGACCAGTAGCATGTTGCTGTGTTAGCCTCCAGTGATTCAGATGGATACCTTTTTGTGGAGGCATAAATTTGGCAGCTTATTTCCCTGGCTTTCCAATAAAAGGTGATGAAAGTCATGCCATGAGAATATTTGGGATTCATTTTAATATTTGTAAAGCTAACACATATATTTGTAAATATGTGCATTTATCACTGTATGGTTTGTGTCATTCTGAATACTTATCTGAACACAGTTGTTCACGGATCCTAGTAAGACAGCTGTTTTGGAAAATATGCTTTCAGTTTGTGCAGATAATTTTCATGAGAGGAATCAATGCAGGCACTTGAATAAATGGTCATGGCTTCAAGAGAGTTCAGTGGGTTAAGTAGGAGATTTCTAGAGCTTCTGCTCCATGCATAAGGGTTATTTTTCCTTTGCATTCATAGTAGATAGTACTGATTTAAAACTGCTCTACCTGCTTATGGTCAGTGATGTAAGAAAACAGAGCATGTCTATGAAATGTAAGCATTTTGATGTGCATAGGTAATTTGCTTTAAAGATAACCTTCATGGCTGCTTTTGTGAGTGCACAACACACGACTGAAAACCCTGTGCTCTGCTGAGATGGGTCCACATCCTAACACTCCTGTACATCCTGCTCAGACATGGGGTGCTCATGGCTTTCAGGAGGATCTGAGTGCCAAACTTGTTGGGCCTTTGCCTGTCCTTTTATTTTCTCCTTGCAGCTGGCTGGAAATGAAAGTTCAGGGCATCCAGGTTGAAGCGCGGTGTTACAGCCCTTAATGCAGTCTCACTGATGAAGTCCAGAAAAGAGCATCTTGTACCACAGGATATTTTATCTATTCTAATGTGTCTTTTCTAATCTACTTTTAGAGGACCTGTCTTCAGTTATGCAATGTCAAATGCTGCATTAAACCAAACGTTGTGAACTTGCTATCTATCGGATAGCAAAAGAAAAACTGAGTTCTACTCTTAGGGCAGTAACTTTCCCTGCCATATATTTGACTGTATAGCTCTTGAAGTGAGTGATACTTCCTGTTTCATCTAAATACTACGAACTCTCCAAGACTGGAGAGTTCCTCCTTGTGTATCCAGTGCCTTAGAAGTAATTACATAAAACATGAAAAAACGAGAAGCATATTGCACATGCTTATCCATGTGCGAGTGCCACAGAATCCATTTTGTAAAATGAGAAGTCGTTGTGCATGACTGTAAAATGTGGTCAGATGAGCTGGATAATTCAAGTCTGTTGTTCTAAAACCTAGGACTCATGCCAGATGACTTTGCATTTTCACTTCTGCCTGCTAGTTCAGGACCCAAAATTTTAATGATTCAGAACAATTGGCTGCTTATCTAAGCCTGCTGTTAACAAATAGAGCACACGTCATTCCTTTTTTAAAAAAAGACAGATTCTGAGAAGGATGGAGTCTAGCATCAAGTGCTGTGGAAGGGCTGACAAACACAGGCTTTGTTTCTGAACCAAAAGAGCCGGACTAATAATGGTCGTGCTGCAGCTCTGGCTTGGAGACCATGCAGAGAAGAGCTGCATAGTGTCTTCTCATGCTTCCATAAGCTGCGGCTTTGGGGGGCTATAAGAATCTCAGGAGGGGAAGTTCATGGCAAACGTGCCTTTGCCCTAATTATCTGATGTTTCTGGGTGAAGAGGCAGTGGTAAAGGAGCCAGGGAGACGAGGAGGTGCAGAGGAAGAAGGCTGGGCAGAGGCAGAGGGGGAAGAGGCAGGGGTGATGGGTGGGACTGGAGGGGGCAGAGCAGCTGATGCCACTGCCACACAAGTGCAGAACCTGCCACCAGAGTCTCTTTCTAGATATGAAGGAAGACATGAGGACTGAGACAGTGGAGCTTTCGGGCTGTGACTTCAACGTATCAACCATCTTGCCTCTTGCCGTGCCTCTTGTAGGCCTCTGAGTGAAAAGATCTGAAGGAGTAATCAGATACAGCTCATGTTTTTCCAGTTCTGGGGATCAGAAAGGGAATTCATAAGCCCTCTGATACCTGTAATGAATGTAAATGAATGGTGCAGCCAAATGGTATCAACCAATGTAAGATGCATCAGTGGCTCCTTACTAAATTAGGTATGTTTTTTCTTTCCCAGTCTGGCACCAGTGGAAGGGTGTTAAGAAGTGTATGACAGAGAAGTAAGTGAAGTGAAGCAGTCTTTGCAGCAATCTTCTACAAGCTGACATTTGTAGAGGCCTATGGAAAAGGTGCTGCAGCAGTCCGGGCTGAGGAGTGTAGATAAATTTATGTGTGTTCATAGATAGGGGATGTTATTTCTAGATTATACAGAATTCAGAGGATTGAAAGAACCTGGCTATGAGACCCTAAAGGTATGGGCAGCCTCAGGCATTGGGACTGTGACCTGAGGGACCTGATGCCATTGTCTACGGTGATGAATAAGGGTGGGTTCTTGAGCTGTTGGTTTTGAGTTGGTTGCATGTCTACAAAAACACACTGGGAGTGTCAGAGTATTACACCTGAATTGTAAATGATAGACCAGGAGAAAAACAGGTGATCTGAAATTATCTGCTATGTACAAAGAGGGAAAAGGGAAGACAGTGAGGGCAGAGCTCTGTGCTGTGTAGGTGGGGGAAGGCTCACGTCAAGGGTGCAGCAAGTAGAGCTGAGGGCTGCCACTAAGGACATGACTTCAAGAGAAGGAGCTTGCTTGGTTTGCTCAAAATCATTTAGCAGCTCAAAAAAAATTAGCAGTACCAAACATCAGGGCTGTCCTGGCTGCTGGTGCATGTAGGGGCTCTGGAGAGAGGAAATTCCTGATGGTGACTGTAGACAGCTCTTTCTGTGAGCGTGGTTTACTGGTGCAGAAGATGGTAGTATGGACTTGGAGGGGGTACTGGGTAAACTACCAGTCTCCAGCTGTGCCAGGATATCAGGAGGAATCCACTAGATCCACCAGGCCTGGGAGATCAGTCCCCTGCAGTTGGCCAAGGACAGACCACAGCCAGAATACAGCAGCATGGGGTTGGCGTTCGTTCCTTGCTGGTGAAGAAGAGCTACCTCTAGTGGGATGGACAGTATAATTACAGTCAGCTCTGCTTCGTTAACCTAACTAGGTTCTTGGAACGAGCCTGGTACAGGGTTAGCCCATTATTATACCATTCTCTTTCAGATTAAATGTGAACCACTTTTTTTAAGCTTTCTTGAGGGCTTACCTAGAGACAGAAGTAGCAATTCTGGCCAAGGGTCAAGTACCTTGGTACCAAGCAGAAAGAGTTAAATTATGTTTTTTTTAAGGGTTGCAAGGGAAACCTAACCTTTAAATGCAGCATTCTCTGTTTCCTGTGGTTATTTAATCCTTTTCATGGCTTTGTCTTACTGCGTGTCACAAATTTCCGATGTGACTGCTATGCAGAGAACATGCACATCCTGAAAGGCAGTTCATATTACAGCCTCCAGTTGCGAAATGCAGTTCCTTTAAGAAGTTAGTTTTATTTGGGTGCTAATACATCATATACATTCCTAGTATTAATAATTATGTAGGATTTTGTTTTAATGGTGAATGATATCAGAAGCAGCTTTCCTGGGTAATGTGCTCAGTAACATCAGATTATTTATTTTGTGCATACAAAACTTCAATCTCTCCTGCAAACACAAGGTAATGTTAGGTCCAGGTTCTCATCCTGTTAAATATCTGCAGATCCACTGATGTAAGTGGAGCAGTCCCACTTGGTGATTAATGATCTCAACCCAGGTTTCTTCTAAAATTCTCCATTAACTTTTTCAATGAATGTGCACGTGTACAGCTATAACATTTAAGATAACTTAAAATCTGATTCAAATTTGTTCATCACAAATAAATTAAAAGTCCTTAGGAACTGATGCTGGATTTAAGTGCAACTATCAAAACTTGGATGTAACGAATTAAAGGCTAGTCAAATTGCACAGTACATTATATTAACTAATGATTTGTCTAACTAGATCTTACATCATGTAAGTGTAATGTTATTTATGAATATACACCTTGAATATAATGTCACAGTAGATGGAAAATACCTTCTTTCCAGCAACTGCAAGGCATTGGAGATTTAATCTCATGGAAAAACTCCTACCTCGTGATGAATAGGAGAAAGACTTCAAGCTGTTGTGTTTTAAAGCTGCATCAGCCCCTTCCCTAAGCAACAGGGACTATGTGAGGGCTGACTTCTCTGCTCTGTGTCAGCATCAGACCATTCTGATGCCATGTCTTGGTTTCCATTTAGGAGTTGTCTAAAAATATTTAAATACCCATACAACCATAGTTATATCCTTTATAGTCTACATGCCATGCACTCTGAACAGCCATCTGTGTGTGTGGGCAGGTACAGCACTATTAAAAGTCTATTCATTAACCTCCTGGTTACTAATGGGCAACAGGAGAGATTTCCACCAGCTTTTGGAGTATTTTACTTGCTGTGAACAGCGGTGACACATCTACGTGACACTGCCCTCTCCTTCCAGGCAGCCTCTCTGATAGCTCTTTTGGTTGGTTTTGCTATTTGTGGTTCCCTAGATTAATGCCTCAGATTCATTTGAGACAGTGCAGCTCTCAATACTCAGTGAAAATGCAATCAGGACTGTGGTAACTTAATTCAGTTTGTTGGCTTTTGGTTCTTTTTTCAAAGCTTTAAGCAGTAGCGAGGTTGCTGGAGCTGTCTGAAAAGAGATTTGGCTTCCCTGCATGTCCCTGATAACTGGAAAAATGTTTTAGTAAAAGAATTTACATAAAGTTATAGGGAATATAATAGGCTTATGGGGAATTTAATAGGCTTATAGGAAAAGGTGGTGGCAGATTGACTTATTTTATATATGAGTGGAGCCTAACGTGAACTTTTTCTTCCTTCAGTTCTTCCCATACATCCTTCTGCTAGTTGCTATCCTGCTGTATCTACCATGTTTGTTCTGGCGCTTCACTGCAGCACCTCACCTTTCTTCAGACCTGAAATTTATTATGGAAGAACTTGACAAAGCCTATAACAGGGCAATCAAAGCTGCTAACAGCGTTCGTAGTGGAGACGCCAGAGACCCCACTGACTTAATTCCAACTGCTAATGAAAACCTGGCACAGAGGTAAGATACTGGGGCTTGGCTTTCTTTGCTCTTTTTTTTAAGCTCTGAACTCATTACTATGGGCACTTGGAGCTGGAATTTACAGGTTTCTTTTGTGAAAGAAAATATTTGATTAGATCTTCAGGTTACTAATTACCTGAGGCGTCCCGGTCTCTTTGTTTGCTGTACTTGTTAATTAGTTTTACCCACTGAGCATAAGAAAACAAGAGGGGCTGCAGTCCTCACTTTCAGTGTTCTTGGCAGTTGCTCGCACCCTGCAAGGCAGAGCCTGTTGCTTGTCTTTTCCTGCCCTTTTAGGTCTGGGTCTGCAGAGCTTCTGGTCAAAGCAAGAAAAGAAACAAACAAAAAAAACACCCATAAACAAATAAACCACCATCAACATCAAACCTAACACCCCACCCCTGAAAAAAACAACAACCAAACAACAAAGGCAAAAAAGCTTTTTTTCTGTTAAGTATAAGAGAACTGCTGTTGATTTACCCCAGTAAGAGAGAGCCCAGTCTGGTGTCTGTTCTAGAGTATTAGGCTTATCTGAAACTTAAGATGGTAGCATCTGATCTATGTGATTTTTTTTTTCTCTCTTCCAGTTTGTGGGAAATTTCTGAAAGCCACTTTAAATACCCAATTGTGGAGCAGTACCTGAGGACAAAGAAGAACTCCAAATGCTTAATAATCAAATACATTTTCTGCCGTTTACTCACTCTAGTCATTATTTTCCTCGCGTGCCTCTATCTGGGCTACTACATTAGCCTCTCCTCTCTGAGCGATGAGTTCCTCTGCACCATCAAAACAGGGATCTTAAAGAACGACACAACTGTTCCAGAAGTGGTTCAGTGCAAGCTTATTGCTGTCGGTGTCTTCAAGGTCCTCAGCTATATTAACCTGATAGTGTATCTCCTGGTGATGCCACTGGTGGTGTACGCAATGTTTGTTCCCTTCCGGTGGAATTCAGGCGTACTCAAAGTGTATGAAATCCTGCCAACTTTTGATGTGCTGAAACTTAAGTCAAAGTGTTTAGATGACTTAAGCCTTTACCTCCTCTTCCTTGAGGAAAACGTGAGTGAACTTAAATCGTATAAATGCCTCAAAGTGCTAGAGAACATTGCAGTTTCTGAGAAGTTTGATGTCATGCAACTTTTGATAAACCTTGGTACAATTAAGACAGATACTGTAGATGGGAAGCCAGGGACAGCTGTGCCAGAGAAGCCTGAAGAAACACCTGTAGAAGAGCTGGAAAAAGATGCAACAGAGCTACAAGGTAAGGTGGCCTGCACTTTAAAACAAAACAAAAAACACAAACAAAAAACAAGAAAACCAAAACAAAATAAAAATCAATATCCAAATCTGGTGGTATAAGGAATCCATTAATAATTTAAAAAGTAATAATTAATCAGGTTGCATCTAGGTGTGTATTCCTACCAAAAATGTTTTGATGTATTCTACAAGGAAATTGACCTGCTTAGACCTTGCTACCTTGTCTGCATATAACTGCTGTAATTTGATTTACATGCCTGCGTCATGCACTTGGGATAGCAAAAATTTAGATTAACATAAAAATCAGTCCGATATTCTGAAACGCCGCTGGTGGAGGAACAGAAAATGATGAAAAAGGGGAAGTGGAACTGGGGTCAGCGAATGTGCTCTTGTTCCTTCTTAAGCAGAGAGAAAGGAGGATAGTCTGCAAAGTGATTTTTGCCAAAATGGTCTGAGTCAGGATCTGGATTAGTGTACCTGTTCTCTGAATGGTCCCATCAGTTTCCAGACATGACTGGCTCTGAGCAATGCCTGTTATAGGAGACTTGGGGTTAGATTCTGTCTGAAAAATATGGCATATCTTAAATGTGATTCCAACTCTTTTGTCAAGCGCCAAACTACAGAAGAGAAGCTAAATATCCAGACAGAGGCAAAAAGGGGTGGGAAATCTTTCTTCCCATTTGAACATGGCCCCTGTCACAGATGTCCCTGCAGAAGCCACAGGACACCAGCACCAACATCCTCTCAATGAAGGAGCTCAGACCCCAGGGGCTGCCTCTTCACAAAGTCCTTCACTTGTAGAAGTGGAGATGCTTTAAAACATTTCGTAGCTGCCCTCAATGCTGAGGGCAAGTTAAAGAGCAGGAGGATGTGAAATCTTCCTCTTCAATTAACCATGCCCAGTGCTTAATAGGAAAAAAAAAAAAAAAAAAAGCATCATTCAGAAGGTATCTGTTGTTCTGTGCTTTGGTCAAGCACTTCTGGTAGGCTGAGGCTTGGAGAAGTGAATTTATAAAGCAGGGGAAGTAAGAACAAACATTGAGAATGGTTTTATACTGTAGAAGAGACACTTCTGGCTGCCAGCTCTAGAAGAGCAGTTTGGAGTACTCCTGACAGACAATAAGCTTCCTTTTAAACGTGTCCTTTTTGAAACTACAGGTGGGTCAGTTCTGCTACGAGGATTAGGAGCCCTAGGTGGAGGTGTCTGCTCAACAAGCTGAAAAAGCTAATGGAGAATCTGACTCATTTTTTACCTGAAAGCAGAACTTCTGAGACTGTTTTCATTTCACAAAAACACTTCAAAGGTTTTGGGCTCTGTTCTTTAGAGCAGAACAAACTCATGCTTGAATCTCTGTTAAAATGTGTTACAGAGAGAAGCTGATGGTTTGATGGCTTTTCGCTTTTAAAGGTTTACTTTCTGCTTAGTTTTGACAGACCATGAAGCAAGTGGTCACATGAGCCCGAGAGAAGATAAAAAACTTCGCCAAAGACTTATTGATTCTTCGTGCTGATGCCTTCCAGCCACAGCAGGCAGGAGTTTTGTGCTGCAAAAGGGCTTCTCCTCTGCCTTCGCCACGCTGAACACAAGGTGCTGCTCTTCAAGTGCAATTGTCCCAGGACCTGGCAACTTCCTGAGGACAAAACGGTTTACAGACTATTTGTTGAACAACAGGCATCAATCATATACCTGAAAAAACATGCTGTAGACTTTCATTATTTAAAAAAAAAAAAAAAAAAAAAAAAAGAGAAAAAAAATAAGAAACAAGAAGAACAAAAGAAATGCTGTTATGAGTAACAAGTGAAATGCATTGAATGCCGGTGAAGCTGGCATCAAGAAAGAGCACTATTCTGTACAGGGGTGGGATACATACCCCCGTAAATATCAAAAAGGGCTGGACACATTGCAATCTGATGTGTTGCTCTGCTGGGCATGGACATCATGGTTCTGGGGTGAAAGGGAGGCATGTGGGGGGCTTTCTGTCCTATGAAAGGTTGTTGTTTTTTTTTATATGTGTGGTTTGTTTTTCTGGGTCTGGCTAATCCGTGTACCAGGTGTGGCTGGGCACTGGTAATGGCTGTGTCTTCAAAGGAAGCATAGGGGTTGCTCTCTTCAGTCCAAGATGTCTCGACGAGTTATCTCAAGAGTGAAGTGTGGGGTTATTCACTTGGCACTGATGGAAAAAGAAACTACAAACAGTATTATTATAAAGGGGTACAGTAGATTTTAGGGATTTTGATTTTTCTAAGTATTCATAAAATGTCAACATTTTTTATACAAAATGATACGTAAGCTAAATGTTAGGCTAATTTCTATTTGGCAGTTGTTTTGGTCTTAATGACTAATGTATCCTTCTTGTAGCTTGGACTGAAGATCAGAGAAGTTGGTTCCATTTTTGTAATTGTCTTTAGAAGTTCTTTTTTATGTTTGTACATTTGGAATGTGTTTCATTGTGTTTGTAGCATCAGATGCAATATTAGTCATGCTGTTTTCCGAAACCAACTCGAGAGGACAGTCTTATTTGTGCTAGTGTAGCATCCGAGTGCCTCAGCAGAGCTAAGCACCCAGTAGCCAACGTGACATGGATGTGGACATGAAAAAATGTTCTCCCCACACACCATGTGACTGAATTTTAATTGAAGATATGATGCTGAAGTCGGTTGGGACAGACATAGGAAGGGGGAGTGTTTGTAAAGTGGAAAATTGTCCCCATTTGTTATTGTAGCATTTGTCCCATCCCGTCCAGGACCTCTACCTTCTGTTAACATTAAAGTGACCTCTGTCTTGAATTTTAGATACCAGGTTAGGTGGGTGGGAGTTTAATTGCCACAGTGACCGTGTGTATCTTCCATAAATGTTATATGCTCCCTTGCTTTTCTGTATTGTCTGTGATATTGTACCTGAAATGTCTTGTCTGTCACCTCTTCCAGGTTATCTTTGCAGACTAAGTGATACCTCTGTTGTAGCTAGGTGAGCGTTCTGGTTTCCAGTTCATCTGTGTCATCCGCTGGCTTGTTCCTGCCTGTTCCTCTGTGTTGCTGAGAATGGGGGGAAAAAGAAGAAATTGGCATTACAGCCTTTGCACTGAGCTACTTATGTGCTGCGGCAGATTTCAAAGAGATAATGCACCTACTTGAATCGGGCCGCTGCTGTTAGACAAGTGGATCCCTAAGTGCTGCCATGATACACGTTGTGCTGCTTTTACAAGAACACTTTGGTTATTGTACGATTTTCAGCCAAGACAAGCCTTACTTAAAAGAAAGTCTTAAAGCCATACTGTTATGCTCTAACTCTTCACATCGGGCAGTAGCATGGCTGCGATCTTGTCCATTGCATTACCAGCAAGAAGCAGGGTTTATGTTGGTCTGAGCTGCTGTGTTGTACTGCATACTTCTCCCACAAACCTATAGCCACTCTGACCTTTTCTAGGTCTCTGAGCTGTGCTGGTACCCTTTATCTGTAGGTAAAGCAGATGCACTACTCTGGTTTGGTATGGTTGGTTGGACATGTCATCTGACATGGATTTGCACAACCAGACCCAGCCACGTAATTCTTACTCTTAAGGACTGTTTCATGGGGGCAGCTTCCCTAAAGCTCCCTGATGTGACTGAGCTCTGATAAATCTTTGTGTTTCACAGAGACAAGTGTGCAAATACTCCTGAAAGACTAAGACAAGCCCCTTCCCTTGGGTGGTGTGGCCATGAGCTGTTGGCCACCCTCTGCTGATTCCAGTGCAAACACTCCCGGGCTGTTGTTCAGTGAAACTTGTTTGGTTGTCTTCACGTGCTGTGCGTGTTCAACAAGGAGCAGTAGTGCAATACTAAGATTTTGTGATGTGGCTGTGTTTGAACTGTTTGATGTAAGTAATGAGTTCGTAGTCTTTAAAACTCAAAGCTCCTTCAAGTAATATGTTCGTGTTTCCTGTTGGATCTGACCCTTACCTTTTACTAATTCCCATTTTGTATTTAAAAATATGACTTGCTGCGGTGAGTCTTTTGATGTCTTCTAAAGTATTCAATAAAACATGTATCAATTCTTGGTTATTTAAATAAAACTAACTTGTAAACTACAACAGTGTAAGTGACTGGGGGTTCCAGGAACAGCCACGTGTTGACATCTGAAAAACCTCGGTGCAGGACATGCAGTCTGATGCTAAAACCTGGGCGAACTCTTTGCACAGTGGTTAAAATTATGTTCATTTACTTTTTGTTCTCAAACCTAATTCATTTTGCTCTGACAGTTCTGGTTCAAAATGTATTTAACCTTTAAGAACTGTTGAGAAAACATCAACACATGAAAGATAGCCCATCTAGCAATTTACTGTCAAAAATATGGCCAGTCTCAGCACATTTGAGCTCTTCAGCTGTATCTTGCTGTTTTAAGATATATTACAGCAACTGCCTGGCTCAGATCTACTTTTATTGTAGTAGACCTGCTCCTGCCTTATTTTGCCCTTTTAGAAAGATGAGATAAATTCCAATTTAAGAAATAAGAATTCCAATTTAATAAATAAGGAAAGGGTCCGTCTTTAGCCTGTTTATCGCTACGCACTTTCTACAAACAATTATATCCCTCTTTTTTTTTTTTTTAATACTTACTTTTTAAAGTAAGTAAAATGGCAATGTGGAGATGCAGGTTTGCTTTGTGCCGTCCTTTGAGCCTTCTCCCTCTCCATCACTTCGATAGTAATAGTTCTCCAAATGTGGGAGAGTAGCAACTAGCTCCTCTGCATGCTCTTGCCTTATAACACCACTCAATAGCTCTTAGCTACCTGGTGAGTTTTAAAACTTGTAAAATAAGATGCATTGCACAGGGAGAGAGTAAAAATGCTTATTCTAGTAGCAGATGGTTAGGTCTGTGTGTTGTTTCTCTCACTGAGTGGTGGGTAGTTTTTCAGTAGGACTGTTTTTAGTAGGAATTTTGATACCAAGTTTAGGTCTAGATCTATAGCGTGATTTAATGAGCTTGTGAGCAAAGGCTGACCTGGCTGTGCTGTGTGACCATGAAGAGAGAAATCAAGCAGGTCACGAGTGGTTTTCTGAAGACTGAGGTGGTAAAGAGGGCTTTAACCCTACCACCACCACCGTCTGCTGTGTACAGTGGCTTCTATGTGAGTTACAACTTTCTAAGAAGGAAGCCACTCAATCTAAATCTTTATTTTTAAATAATGAATGTCATATAACTGATAAGAATAATTTCTACTGTCATGCACTGTGGACTAATTAGTTATCTAACCTTATCATGCCTGCATCGACTAGACTTCCTCATCAGTATGTGCAAGCCACAGGAAGCCTCATTGCTATTCTAGGCTCAGTCCTCATTAAGAAATCTATTATGATTTCATCATCTAGGGTACTGATTGGGTTTTGAGGTCTCCTGAAGGGAAAATGGCATCAGAGTGACCCACAGCCACGCACTCTAGAAGGGTCAGATAGGGATAGGACAAGGGGAAATGGTTTAAAACTGAAAGAGGGGAGATCTAAACTGGATGTTAGGAGGAAATTCTTCACTCAGAGGGTGGTGAGGCCCTGTCCCAGGCTGCCCAGAGAAGCTGTGGATGCCCCATCCCTGGAGGTGCTCAAGGCCAGGCTGGATGGGGCTTTGGGCAACCTGGGCTGGTGGGAGGTGTCCCTGCCCATGGCAGGGGGTGGAGCTGGGTGGGCTTTAAGGTCCCTTCCAGCCCAAACCATTCTGTGATTCTGTGATTCAATGGCAGCTGGTAAGCACCTGTTGGCACGGCTCAGCACCACCACCCTGGCCACGAGCTGGGTGTGGATGGAGGACTCGCAAGGGCATCAGGATGTGCGCAGTGGTGCAGGAAGGCTGTGCCACAGGGACACACAGGAGGGTGCCAGGTTAGATCACTGGTTTCTAAATGCTGTGTTGAGCTTTGTGCGTGTGTCCCAAGGAAGTGAATGCACTGTGTTAACACCTGCTTGGAAATCTAGAACTAGCCTTGTTGGTGACTGTGTAAGCCAGCTGTGTGGCCCCAAAGGGTGGGAGAGGACTAAGGAAAGCACTGGAGAAGTCTTATGCAGATGCTTTATCCCATCCTAAGTCATCTCAACTCACATCGTGTACAACACTTGTGTACTTCCATGGCGAAATGATTCCTTCTCTGTCAAACTTCACAGGCATCTACAGTTGGATTGCCCTTCCCTGAATTGGTGTAAGGGATTTTAATTATATTTTGCGATTTACCTTGATCCATGGGAACTGTATACTATATACTCTTCTAATAATACTGCTTAAGAAATCTCTGTGAGCTCTACATAAAAAGCATTTCCACTGAAGGGCTTCTGTTCTCATAGAAGGGCAGTTTATTCTAATGTGCTGAAGGAAATTAGTGATAGCTTGGACCTTTCATACACCAACAAGGATTTTGTCAGCCTGCCTTTCAGGTTTTTGTTTGCAGCTAGGCTTGTTCTGTAGGCTTGTGTATTAAGGCTCAGCCTTGTCCAACTAGCTTCTAACCCGTGGATCAAAGCATACACCGATTACTGTGTTTTAAAAGATAGGGGAAGCATTATATCTATCTTAAGGAAGCTTGTAATTCAGCTTTTAATGAAGTTCAGAGTGTATTCCCCTCAGTGAATGGTTGTCATCACTACATAAGTGTTTTTATGTGGATATGACATTGCTCTGGGAACCAGATTATTGCAAACAGAACAAGAGCAGATGAAAGAAATCAACAGAAGTGCTTCCAGTGGCTTTGGTGTGCTCAGGAGTATCTTGCTGTGCTGTGGTTTGTGTTGAAATTTCTGGAATACTCCTGGAATAAGAATTAAACAAAATGCTAGGAGTAGCATAGGGTAACCCTCATGCTGTCTATGAAGTCAGCCAAAGAATTGGACTTTTTCAGGAAATCCCTTTGTATTCAGAGGTTTGAAAAGGTCCAGGGCATGGGTTTTTATTTTAAGGGCATAAGACATTTTAAAATAAATAATAATTTAAAAACAAAACACAATAGCTAAATTTGTTACTGAGTGAAGAATAGAGTCTCATATTTAGATGCACAGGATCACTATAATACAAAACTAAAATCATCTCCCCTTTCAGATATGTTATTTTTCATTTCACATTGGTCTTTAAAATTCCACACAAAAATATTATCATCTGTTCATTTACTTGCAGCAAGAAATCCTAATGGAAAACTGTGCGTTTTCCTCAGGTGAAGAGTCCTGGGTGTTGGCGTGGGAGAGCTACCCAGTTCCTCCGTTCATGGGATGGGATCATTTCAGCAATCTGTATCTTCTCCTGCACATGACCACATTATGTCAGGTTGTTCATTTAATAATAAGTATTTTGTGAACAAAAGTGCCATTAGTCAAGCTGGCATGATCTCCTGGTACTTCAACAAGCTGTGTTTGAGCCTTATTTTGTTCATAAGTGGACAACCTGTCATTGTCTGTTTTTTAAGGCACCTGTCCATTAAAAGCTTGTCTGTGGAAATTAGGATGATTTATCTTTAGATAAAAATATTTCTTACCGAAGATGTAAGGACAGTCAGGATTAGATCCCATCCATCCTGGCATCTCTTCTTTCACAGCAGTCAACAGCAGCTACCTAGGGGACAACACTAGGCATAGGCCAAGCAGTTGTAGGTGATGGCCAAGCATATCGTCATACTTTCCCAGAATAGTGACACCACATTGTTCAGGGAATTTCTGAAGACAGCATCTTTTATTAAACCTTTGTACTTGACAATTGCTTGTGGATTTTACTTCCAGTAATTTCTCCAGCTGTTTTTGGAACCGATGAAAACCTCCAACACCTGTGATTCCTACCAGCAAGGTGCTCCACGGCTTAATTAAATGTGCAAAGAACTGTCTATCTCCTCCGGTGATTTTAGACTAACAGTTAGCATCTTAAAAGTTTGATGTGATGGGTTTTGAAGGTTTCTTTCCAGTCTGGGCTTTTGAATTTTCTGTTATTTAATGATCTCGGTGTCCTGATCTAAAATTGCTCAACTCAAATTTCTACAATTCCAAGTCCGCAGCACCAAGGAAATCAGCTGCTGAGGTGACCTTTCTTCATCCTTTAGGGCCCCAGAAGATGCTACTCTGATATTTGCAGGTACTTTCTGCCACCAAGAGTCTCTTGCACCTTTACATTGACTAAACCCAGCTCAGAACAGATGTTCTAGCTCAGAGAGTCTCAGCTGAAAAATGTACTGGGTTATCTCTTTGTGGTTGTTTGATTGTAACCCACTGCTGAAACTCCCTCAGGTGAAATTTCTGAGAGTCAAAGATCAATATTTCTTCAGCAGGTGTACTAAATATTTGAACTGAATTTCATGGAAAATGCACCTATTCCCAAAGATTATTAAATTAAAGCTCAAATTCAAGAAAAGGTTTGTACTTCTAACAGGGAAACATAGGCAAAGATTGGAGTTGTTTGGTGCTATTTTAGCTTGAAGTCCTGTGAATGCTCACATTTGTGATTCCAGCCTTCTCTGAAAACAGACAATGTGGATTTTGTTACTAATGGGAGAAGGAGTCTGACTGTTTTGTTTAATTTTATGACCTCTCCATGGATTCTCAGTGTACACACTGTGCATACACACACCAGCTACCAAAAAAACACAGCTGAACATGTCTAGAGCTGAATGTGAACCAGTGGAAATTTAGGATTTAGATGTAGGAAAGCATTGGAATGATTAGTATTTCTAGGTATTTTTTCAAACCTTTACAGTATTCAGGTCCCCTCAAAGAAAACATATTGAAGAAGCAGTTCATTACAGAGCATACAAGTTAAGTGGTGACACAGGGATAGGATTTGGGAACTTTGGAGGTAGCAATTTTGTCCAAGACTGGTGGGGCTTGAGGACAGTAGATAATATTTGCCAAGCTGAAGCATGAGCTTTTAATAACCACTAATTATCCAAACGACAGGCTGGCTAAACCCCAATTTATTTATTTATTTATTTATTTTGGGGGGGGGGGAGAGGGGAGGGTTGTTTTTTATTCTTTAGTAGCATTTTGTGGGTATGATTCTGTAGTCTACCTACTGTTTTCTACAACAGACCAGGTTTGCTGCCACATATCTGAAAGGGACAGAACTTATTGTAGGTAGCAATAACTTCTGCATGCTTGAGAGAGGAGGAAGATTAAGGAATTATGATTTCTCAGACTTAACAGACACTGTTTATTCAGTAAGCAGCAGACCTGGCAGAGGACTAAATGAAGAACTCACCTTGTCAGAAAACAGCCTAATAAAACCAGTAAGTGGAGGGGCACGTGAACATGTGTGATGCATAACAACAAACACGGCCACAGAAAATGCTTCCCAGAAGTGTTACATCCTTTCAGCCCTTCTTTTTTCCTTCTTACATATGTCTGTAAATCCCTTATCCTCCACTTTAGCAGCTATGCAATAGTTGTCCACTGGATTTTGAGGTACTTTCCAAAGGCTAACCAAGCAATATGATCCTGGTTTCTTGACGGACAAATTGTTTAAGTGATGTAACCCTACAGCAGTAGGGTTAACTAAGAAGAGTGGGGCCCCTGCATGCCTGTCCTGTGAGCTGCAATGTTTTTATTATGGTGCTCCAGTTAACTAAGAGAGTACAGTCAAGACGAACGAAAACTCCCGTGCTTTACCTCAGGAGGAGGCAAAATGCCATTTCTCCTGCCTATTTGGTCCTCCTATATGCTAAAAATGAATGTCTGCATTTTTAAGATAATCTTCTGTGATTATGTGCTGCTTAACTTGATCTTTTTTGCTCCTTATGAATTTGGACATTCTTGGGGAGCAGACCATTTCTGTGCTATACTCCTACTATGGTTATGTAAACCCAGACAGCTTCCACCTTTTTGAGGCCACTAGATGAGGAAATTACAAGTTCCACAGGAAAATTTTGATGGGATTTGATTAACATGCTGATGCGCTCTGCCCTTTATCAACATTTTGCAGCATGTTGTAACCAGCAGCTGCGCTGCATGCAGCCTGGCACATTGCCTTCCTGCACACCTAAGCTTTGCAAAACCACCCCTGATCCACAGAAGCAAGTGGAGCTCTAGGTGAGTAAAGTAATGCTCAGAGAGAAGTGACAGCTCCTGTCCTGCTGCTCAAGCCTGCGCCACAGCTCAGTGAAGGCAGAGGTGAGTCAGTGTCGTGGCAGGGGGGAGAATTAATGCTGTCTCTTTGAAGTAAACTTTTCCAGAAATCTTTTCTTTGAGCCCTACTTTATACAGTACACCTTAGAGTGACACGAAAGAAAATCTAGCTGTCTGATAGGCAGAATTTGCATTTCCTGGCTTTCTCTTCTGCAGGGTGCAAGGCTGAAAGCTCTGGAAGAAATTTGCAAAAGAACAGAGACTTTCTTGCCCTTCTTGTATGACAAAGTGTTCCCAAAAGCTTCACTCCATTTCTTTGGTAACAAAAGCTGGGAGAATCTTTTACAGCCCATTCTTACTCTGCCCTATGCGTGGATTGGCATACAGAAGGACAGTTAAAATTAATTAATTAGTTAAATGTTATGTTCCCTGTTCGTGCTCAGTCCCAGGCCCCTGCCTGTCTGAGCCCGTCCCAGACCCTACATCTGCCTCATCAGACCCCTTAGACTGCACTCTCCATATAGGTCAGGAGAACTTGGGATACAATGCTCATTCATGTACATCTTTCCTTCCTGGCCAGGGCTGCTTCCCTGCAGAGAGCAGCTCTTTGTCCCCACCCTCTGGGCTGGACAGGGCTGGATCATCTGAGGCTGATGATCGGGAGAGATCACCCCAAGGTTCGCCATATACTCTTTGGTCTTGTCCATAAAAAAAAAAAAAAAAAAAAAAGTACCTTCTCTGAACCCAAAGTATCCTCACCTGTAGCTGCAAATAGCACAGCTCTCAAATGAACCTTACAAAGACCACTGGAACCAGCATTAGGTAATACTGTTCACTTACAGCATCAAAGGAAATCTTGGTGTACAAGCTGATGTCTTTGAGAGTGGGGCCAGAGAATGCCTTCAACTCCTCCACCATTTTTGCCAGTGTTGCCAGTTGCCCACAATCTCTTGTTGGATGAGAGCTCGATCACCACAAAACCAGAGGGAATGAGCAGAAATCTTGCTTTCTTAGATAATCGGGCTTTATTGAATCTCAGCGTCATCTCAGGTCTCTATGCTTTTCTGCAGTGTTGCCTGAAAGGAAAAACAAAACAAAACAAAACAAAACAACAACAACAAAGAACAAAGAACAACAACAAAACACAGAAAGTTCACATCGACCTGTATGCACACATCTAGGTCTCTTAGGTGACCACCTTCTCGCTGAGCTGCCAGAGAGAGAAACTTTTCATACAAGAGAGAAACTTTTAAAGCCATTTTGCCAAAGAAAAGCCCCATGTCTTCTTGAATTCAAAGAAGACAAGGTTACCTGGGTCATGCTCACGTCCCTTGAAGTTAATGTTACTGAGCTGCTGATGTACAAAAGAGGAGATGATAGCCAGATGGAGAACAAAAAAGGAGGCAGGGGAGGTATTCTGGCACACTTCTACTTAAAAAGCTTAAATTATTCTCCCTATTACTTCAAAGGTGAAATTTGGTATAGATTCAGGAATGGGCTTAGTGTAACAGCTGTGTTTTTAAGTCCTTTAAAAAGTTCATACTTTTCTTGTGCTCAGGGGAATATGGGAAGCAAACCATGAAAATCCACGGGGGGGAAAAATCCTTTGCTGGATTTGGGCAAAGTGGCTGTAATAGAGACAGAGGAATGGAGAATTGGTTTGGAATGAAAACCCTGAACTGTTGCTGGTCGCACTCTTGGTTCCAGGTATCCTAAATGCAAGACGCACTTGCCCTTTTCTCCCCGTCCCAGATTCAGTGAATGAATTCCTTGGTTTGCTGTGCTTGCATGCATGGCTTTTGCTTTACCTAGTAAGCTGTCTATATCTCAACCCATGAGTGCTTTTTACCTTCCCGATTCTCTCCCCCATCCCACCTGGGGAGTGTGAGAGAGTGCTGTGTAGTAAATTAATTGCTTTTGAACACTGACCTTCTGCGAATCAGATAGAGCAGAGCAGAAAAAATTACCCTGTAGTCCCACACATGAATGTTGTGTCATACTGGGAAAGCAAAAGTAAGAGCAAACCGGTAGTTTTACTTTGTTATATTACTGTTCTTTTAAAAGATCTGTGTTTGTTATAATGCTGCATAGAGTTAATTTTCTGACAGTGTGAGAGACATATTTACTCCAGGGAAACATAGTAGGAAAAAAAATATGTTCATTTTCCGGCCTTGTGTTGAAGTAATGGAGAATTGAAGTTCAGTCAAGCTACACTTGCCCAAAATGTATTTGAATTTTAAGATGAGGTGTAAATTCCTATATGAAAATTTTCCGAAGACTTTAATCCATGAGTTTTTACTTAAAACACATCAGGATTTTTATAGATTCAGCCAGCTTAGGTATGTTTCAATAATGAAACAAAACACCTTGGTTTTAAAATTCCACATATTTAAGACATTTTCAAAATTATGTAAAAACAGGAAACAGAAAGTGAAAGGTGATTTTTATTTTTTATGAGACAAATTAGCTGGTGATTAACTGATGATCTGCTGAAACAAGTCCAGAGAGCTCCAAGGCCGACTGGTCTGGAGAAGCATGACTTCTGGTTATGAGGTTCTACAAGGGGGGAGAAGCTTACTGGGAGGAAAGGCAAGGTCTGTATGCAGAGCATTCAAACAATACTTCATGCCTTTGGACTTGCTTTCCTTCCAGCAGCTAGATGCTTCTGGTGACTGTTGGCCCTCTCCAAGAGAAAATGCTGCTTAAAGTAACATAGTACAAAATAAAACTCATCTGCCGGTGGTTTGGGATGGATGGCAGCTGAGCCTGCAGAGTCTTTACAGGCAGTGCATGCAAACACTGTGCCTTTGACTGAAAAACCCCACAGCACTACTTCAGTGGTGCAGAAGAACTGGAAGGTGATTTTTTCTGTTAAAGGATATCAACAATATCTTTGACTTCATAGCGTGATACAAAAGCTAAAAACTCTTCTCTGAACATCTGCACCATCATGGCTTTTATACAATGTACAATTTTTATACAATTGTACAATTTTTATACGTTCTTGACATTAATGTAGCTGTTATTTCCTAACGGATTTCTTTGAGTGTCTCAAGGGTTGCTATCCTCCCACTCAAATGTTTTTTTCTATTATTCTAACATTGCCCTGGGAAGTGACTAATTGTTACTCACCTCTCAGGAAATTATCTGGTTTGGCAAGTGTGCTGCTGGTGGAGTTACTTGATCTAGCTCGTGCAGTGATGAGACACCAAGACTAATATCTGCAAGCTCAATTGCTGGTGTTAAGGCTGTCCAAAATCCTGCCCTCCCTTTACTTATTTCTCTCTGATTTCCTCTAGAGGGAGATGCTCTTTGGGGAAGAACTGAGCAGGTTCTGTGAGTCAGAATTTGGGAAGAGAAGTCTGCTTTTTAGAAGAACATAATGGCGAAAAGTTATCAAAGCATTAGAATGGATTTTGGCTGTTTTTTCCTCATAATGAGATATTTGATTGAATGTATTAAAATTCAAGTACAGTAGGATGTAAACTCTAGCAGTAGTAACTGCTCCAATGGGCTTTCTCCAAGGCAAGTTCTGGGCAAGTTTCCTCACTTGAGGAATGACTCCCGAAAGATGGTGTGGATGAGACAACACCAACTTGGTTCCCACCGGCTCTGCACCCCTCCAACATACCCCATCAGTTTTCCATCTTCAGAGGCTCTGCTGGCAGGCTTCAAGGACATCCAGTTCCTGTCCTTAGCTTCATGTTATGGAGAACTACTCTGGCAACCTCCTCACATTATTGTATTTTGAACTGAAAAGCATACAAAAATATAAATTATGTTTTAGGGTCATGGAGATATCCTCAGAGGTCCTGAGTCAAGTGCTATGTACCATCACACATCTAGATGGAGCTAGCCCTACACACTGTGGAAAGGAGGGAGTTCACTCCTCAGAGCCAGGAACTGTTTGTAGGCCTTCAGCTACTGAGCTGGATGGATAAACCTATGTCATCCTGAATGGCCTTGCATGCGAAATACAACCTGCAGAAAAGAGACACCTAAGAGATGATCTGGAGGAAGTAAAAATGTCAATGTGTATGTTTGATAGATAAAATAGAACTGGTGTGGCCAGCAGGACAGGGCGGTGATCGTCCCTCTGTACTCTGCTCTGGTGAGGCCGCACCTCGAGTCCTGTGTTCGGTTTTGGGCCCCTCACCACAGGAAGGACATCGAGGCCCTGGAGCATGTCCAGAGAAGGGCTACGAAGCTGGTGAAGGGCCTGGAGCACAAGTCCTGTGAGGAGCAGTTGTGGGAACTGGGGTTGTTCATTCTGGAGAAGAGGAGGCTGAGAAGAGACCTTATTGCTCTCTACCAACTCCCTGAAAGGAGGTCGCAGTGAGGACGGTGTTGGTTTCTTCTCTCAGGTAACAAGTGATAGAAAGTGAGGAAACAGCCTCAAGTTGCACCAGGGGAGGCTGACTGGATGTCAGGAGGAAATTCTTCATAGAAAGCGTGGTCAGGCATTGGAACAGGCTGCCCAGGAAGGTGGTGGAGTCCCCATCCCTGGAGGTATTTAGCAGACTTGTGGAGGTGGCACTAAGGGACATGGTTTAGCAGTGGACTTGATATTAGAGGTCTTTTCCAACCTTAATGATTCTACTACTCTATTCTATGATACTATAAAGACCGTTTTTCTTCTGGTCAGGACATTGTGGTGATGACCAGATTCATTCTGGCCTCTCTAAAGATCACCAAAATGCTTTGAGCCTCAGGCAGAAGCTGGGAGGTTTACTCTAGCTGTGACTCACAGAAAGACCTTCAAGCCTGCAAACCAAGAGGAAGGCTGTGGAGGACACATTTCCCAGGAGAAGAAATGTTGGACCAAGGAATCTTCCTGGTTCAGTTTCTCTAGTGACAGCCCAAACCTGCTCTCTCAAAAACCAAAGACTTCAGAGCAGCTGGCTCAGGCTCAAGGATCTAACAGTGAAGTGACTGGCACACATGAGTGAGCTAAACATGGGGCTGCTGCAATGTGGACTGAAATCCAAACACTACATCCCTGTTGGTTTAGCTTAGAGACCTTTTTGCAGTCTTAGCATAAAAAACAGCCTAGAGGTCAACAGGGTCTAAGTGTGGGCATCTGGAGGAGCAGAGCCAAAGTCTCACCTCCCCCTGTCACCCTACATCCTCCATCTCAGGGGCACTCTGCCTGTGCCCCTGCAAGGAGGAGGAGCTGCCCTTCTGCTGGGCAATGGGGGACAGAAAATGTGGGGCAGAACCTTGTCTTCACCCTGAATTGGTGGTAAAAGGAAGATGGGGAAATAAGAGAGCAAGCTGTGAGTTGTCTAGGACCATGTCCAGACAGCTTTTGAAGGTCTCACTCTTTGGAGGTCTTCCAAAGCCATCTGGACATGGTCCTGGTCAATCTGTTCTGGGTGGCCCTGTGTGAGCACGGGTTGGACCAGATGGACCCAGAGGTCCCTTCTGACCTCAACCATCCTGTGATGCTGTGAGTCACGATGTACCAGGCACAGGGGCTTTGGGAAGGTACCAGCTGTCCCAGGCTGTGACAAGTTCTCCCAGCCAGGCCTCTGAGAGCTGTTACAGCGTGGCTGTGCCTTGGCTGGCACAAACCACCGCAGCTTGGTGGCTTTGCTACAAGGCTGGCAGACTGCGTCAGCAGCGGAGCTGGCTGCGCTCACCGGCACTCAAGAGGTTTATGAATAAGTCAGCCCTGAATAACAGGCAGTCTCCTGGGGAACTGCTCTTCTAAGGCTTTATCTGCATGTCCAGAGACAGTTTCTAGGTTGGTCTAATTAGAGTTATCAGACATTTCTGAGGCTCTGGGAACACATTTCTTCTAGCCAACAGCTTGCAGTAGGAGCTTGTTGCTTCTTCTAAGCCCACTGCAGCCCAATGGCAGTGGGAATACCTGTCCACAGCTGTGTCATTGCTGTGCTTGAAGCACACAAATGAGTACGGAAAGCAGAGCTGAAACTCTTCTGTAAAGTCCACGCGTGGGTTGTGTCTCAGTGCCATGCAGATGTATCTACTCACGTCTGTACAGCTTCGTTCAGCTGATGCTGAGCTCAGCGTGAGCTCAATAGCTGTCTCAATAACTTTACTGCACAAAGGCAGCCTGCAACTCGGAGTGAGCTGGGGAGTCTCAGCTTTCACAAAATGCCAGTTCTTAGCTGGCAAAGATGTCAGGCTATCACACTGTGGTCTGTTGATGACATTTGTGCAGGACATAGCCAGACTGTTTTAATTGTGGTCTATCCAAACTACATCAAAAACATCTTGGAGTTTCAGTATGCAAATGTTGAAGACCCTTGACAATCATAGAATCATAGAAACATTAAGGTTGGAAAAGACCTCCAAGATCATCTGGTCCAACCATCATCCTACTACCAACGTCACCCACTAAACCATGCTCCTATGCACCAGGTCCAACCTTTCCTTGGCTACTAAGATGGTGAAATGCCTAGAGCGGAAGACGGATGAGGAGTTGCTCAGGTCACTGGGCGTATTCAGCCTGGAGAAGAGGAGGCTGAGCACAGACCTCATCGCAGTGTGTATAGATTCATCAGGTGGTCTTGAACCTGCTCTTCACTTACGGCAGGTGGGACAGTGATGCCCCAGCCTCCATCTACAGGTTCAGGGAAATCAAAGACTTGGGAAGCCTGTCTACCACTGCAGATGAAGGCAAAGAAGTTGCTGAGTACCTCAGCATTCTCCATGTCTGTCGTTGCCAATTGCTCAGATACAGAAACTCACTCCTAGGATAAGAAAATAGCCACCTATAATCGCTTACACACTACTATTTTCACCCCTCAGTCTATTTTCACAGATGTTAAAGGTGTGTGGTGGCCCCTGGGGACTCCTCCTGTCACCCCAGCACAGCAGCCTGAAGGGAGCTGGGTTCTCTCTTGTGCTGTTCCTCAAGGCTCTGTGCAGAAGGGATGCCACCCCATGCACAAGGGCTGGGGGATGGGAAAGAAGCACTCACACAAACCCTGAGAATTGGCAACAGAGTCCTTTATTGCCAGGACATCTTGCAGGTAAGCCTGCAGGATGTCCGTGGTGTTTGGCAGCTCTAAACTAATGCTTGGGATGGAGCCTGAGCGACGAGTGGGGAGCTGGCTGGGCCCCACCACACGAGTTGGCTGTCAGAGTGCCCAGAAGCTCAGCGAGTGGTGGGCCAGCTGCAGGGGGCCTGTTTTATAGGGTCCAGAACAGCGGTGGGGCAGTGGTGGCTACTGTGACCTCAGGCAGCATCTGTGATGGAGCGGCCCACACGTGGCCAAAGGCGGCTGTGTTGGGAGCAGCCTGGAAGATGCCCTCACGTGGAAGGAGGAGGAGGGTTGGGGGGCTGAGGGCCCCTTTTCTGGGGCTGGCTCCCCCAGGTCATTTGGCTTGCCAGAGAGAAAGGCTGCTCCTTGGCCATGGGGACTGCTCTCCACCTCCCATCCTGTGCCCTGGGTTTATTTTTAACACTGTTTTTTAGGTAATTTCATTCTATTCCTTATGGAAAAGAACAGAAGCAAGGTGCATCTTCAGCCCTAATTCCCATGTGTGCTTTGTGCTCTGAGTGAAGAATTTCTTCCTTGCATCGCATCACATCTGATCTAAATCTCCCCTCCATTTGTTCAAAGCCATTATTCCTGCTTCCATGGCTACACTCCCTGATGGAGTCCCTCTCCAGCTTTCTTTTAGGCCACTTTTATGGGTTAGGTTAGGTGGCAAAACTGCAGGACCTTGCAAATTGCAGCCTTATCTACCCTGTTCCCCATGGTCCACGTGACCTTTCCCAGCTCTAGCCTCTGATCAGTGTAACATGAATCATAGAAATATTAAGGTTGGAAGAGACCTTCAAGATCATCTGGTCCAGCCACCCAACTCCCACCAATGTCACCCACTGAACCATGTCCCCAAGCACCACCTCCAACCTCTGCTTGAACACCCCCAGGGACGTTGACTCCACCACCTCCCTGGGCAATTGGATGATGGTGGTGAGTAGCTGCACTCCCTGTGGTACAGAAATGTGAACAGGAAGATCAACCTTTGTGAAGTGCTTGGAGATCCAGACATAAAAGTCTTGTTTTTATTAGCTAGCAGTAGCTGGCTAAATACACTCACTAAGGAAATCAGGGGGCTTCTAGTCATCAGAAACAGTGATTTTAAGGTCTCAGGAAGCTCCTGCTATTTTTTCCTGTAAGAGCAGTGGAACTGGGGATGGCACTCGATACCCTTATAAAATGCCCATGAGATAATAGCATCAATGTTCCTGAAGTTCCAGGAAATTACTATATTTTTAGCTGTCCTCTTCTCATTCCCATCAATAGAGAAGGGAACATACTCATCCCATGGTGACAGGAGAATGGGTGGGCTGCCCTGCAATCAGAGAGGATGCCAGCAGAAGCTGAGATTCATGGCATGCAGGAGAAATGTGCAATCTTTTCCTTAGCTGATGTTCTCAGGGTGCTTCAAGAAGTCTTGGTGTCCTTGTGTGTATTACAGAGTGAGGTCATTGTATGCTCTGCACTGTCAGTTTTGCCTGTACTCCCAAAATATCCCTGTCTCTGGCAGATGCAGCTACATTGCTTCAGCCACCTGTTGCTTTGCTTTGGATAAAACTTGATTTTTGGCTATGAAGTTTTAATATTACCACTTAAGCATCATGAGATGTAATACACTAGTGTTGGAAAACAGTATACGGTAGTTTTATGTTTAGTTTCTCCTCTGTTACTGAGCCCATAGCTGATTTCTGAAATAAAAAAAGTTCTGAATCTGTGTTGCAATTTCTCCAGGCCTCCAACACTCCAGCATGGTTGTACCATAGTTTCTCATCCTGTTTCATTGCTAATTATGGCCAGAATAGCAAAGCATATGTGAAGCAAACCCCTTCCATTTGTATCTAGTGAGGAGCTGGTCCTTGTCATTAATTTGTCTGCAAAGAACTTTCTCTGTCACAAAGAAACCCACGGAGTGGAATAAAACAAGCTGTGAATTCTCCCTGCTGAGCACGGCAATGCCAGATTGCAGCTTGTGCTCTGCTGCTGAAGACTTTGAAGATGAACTGGCCTGCTTCCCATGGGACTATTGTAAGTGCATGCCAAATACTGTGATGAAGAGTCTGGAGAAGGTCTGAATTCATGTATTTGATAGAAAGACACTGCAAGTGGAGCCCTGCAGGCTTCTTCTGTTCAGTACTGAAGCGGATGGCGTCCTACTGAGCGCTACCCATTTGAGAAGTGACCTGAACCCAACTAGGTGAAATTAAATAAAGCTGAATTCAAAACAACAACTCTTATGAGGGAAAAATCAAACAGGGAATGATCAGCTAGGCATTAGGAGTTTAAGAAAAAAAATACTGAGATTTAAACTCACCAAATTGTCACTGTGATGTTTTTGCAGGAACAAAAACCCAACTCCCCCATCCCTCTGGAATGTCATAATAGGAACGCCAGATGTAAGGCATGGGAGATGGCCTTCCTGTCCCACTTGGAAGGGGCTGTGGAGTACCTGGAATGGTCTGTTTCAGGCATCAGTTTTCAGGAAAAATGTGTGCACAAAGTGAGAGGCTTGGAAAATGGCACCTGTGAGGGAAAGATGGAAGAAGTCTGATTTTTGTAGGAGAGGGGAAGAATTAAGAAAAACCTTCTCTAAACCTTCTCTAAATAAAACTAGTGAGACTACTCTTCTAAAAGGACATGAAAAAGAAGACATCAAATTCATGTGCAAAAGCATCAGGTTGGCTTAAGTGCCTAGAAAAAGCTTAACCACAAATCTGGAAAGCCCTGGCGTGAGGGACGTGCTACCTTCACAGCACTGATGCTGGCTTTAGGTGGAGGCAGGGATGGAGCAGGGGAGCACTAATGGGCCACAGGCACTTCTCAGATGCCATGGTTTCAGCAGTGGTGTAGCCCTTCAGTTATTTTTCTGTCTTCTGGAGTCGTGACACCCTGGTGCTGACGCACCTCTCACCTGTACCAGGATGGATGTGGAACTCCTCTCAGCAGATTTCTTTAAAAAGAGGCTGGACAAGCAGCAACCCAAGACATGCTCTGTCTTTTCTCAATGCAAAGGAGTCGGGTAGATTTTGCCCTGAAGTCCCTCTCCATCCCGCAGACATTCCTCTTAATTGCCTTAAGGAAGGAAGGACAAAGAGAGAGGGACAGGGGGAGGAAGAGAATGAAAGCTGAAAGGGAAAAACCTCATCTGACATCAACAAGTGCAAGAAAGGCTTTGAGGATTTGTTCTCCCCTGAGTGCCGCTCAGAATAGCACCAGCTGCCAGACACAGCCTGGCATCATCTTTGTTCCCTTTCAAGGTCTCTGTCTAATTCTTTGTGGAGGAAATTAATAGAATGTTGTTAGAAACATAGAATTAAAATTCATGAATTCATAGAACTTGGAAGTTAATTTTCATAGGCCAGCCGTCCTACAATATTTTTCAATGAAAGCGAAAAAAGATTAAAAGAGTATTGTTAATAAAAATAATTTCATTTTTGAATACAAATATCACAGCACTCTGCTAAAACCGTGAAAACCGCAAAGCCAACCACTCAAAGTTTTGGAGATACCAGCATTAACGTGACCTTAATCGAGCTCCCTTATTGATATGCCAGACAACGCCTTCTCTAATTACAAGATCGTGTTTTGTTTTTTCACAGAACTCCTGCAGCTGGGCTGGGTGGTCTTTCTGCGATCAGCTCCATGCCTTGGGTGCACCTTACCTGGTAGATGCCCCTCTGCTGTGGGCAGGGCAGAGGGGCTTCCTCGGGGACTTTTGCAAGGCTTGGTTGATGTGGTCTGATGTGGTTCACATGTTGGAACTGTGAAGCTTAAAGCAACTTTGGCGATGAGAGGCTGTAGAGATTTGTAATGCAAATATTGGGATGGAGATGGATGGTGTGGGAATGGAAACACATGTGTGGAAGGTCCAGAGGAAAGGGCAGAGCCAGGGTTAAAAGAAAGACCTCTATCGATAACCAAGGACAGGACTGACAGCGGTCAGACTGGTGAGCTCTGGGGAGCCCATGGTTTACCTCAGGGCCAGAGGGCCGTGCTCTGATGTGGCCCCAGCTCAGATGAGCTGGCAGCAGATGATCTGATGTCTGATGGCCACAGGAGGACAGCCACAGGGTGACAGCTCATCCCATCTACCTTTTTTGTGCCTTCACCCCGGCAGCAGTGCAGCCTGCAGCTATAAAGAAATGAAAATGAGGGAACAACGCCAGCAGGCAGTGACCTTGCCTAAGATTTACGGAAGCAGAAGTAGGCAGGATACCTAGGGAAAAGGTAGCAATAATAAATGTTGATTCCTAAAGATGAAAAAACACCTGTCTGAAGTCTACTTCATTGCCAACCAAAAGGAACCAAAGCGGTGTAATGAGGAGTGGGTGGCCAGCATCCCTGGAGCTCTGTGTCACACAGGGGTGAGCCTGGCCAGGACACACAGCTCTTGGTGCTGCTGAGCACATGGATATGTCTGTGGGGCTGGGAAAAAGCAATCTGCAAGTCAGATAAAGTGAAATGACCTCACTCTAAGCTCTGATGTTTTACATTCCCCTGGGGAAAAGAAGAGCTTCCTGAGAGCGTGATTCTCACCGTGCTCCAGAGCAACCAGCCCTTTCTCACACCAAAATCTCCTCCCAGACTTGTCCTTGCCCATCTGCCTTGTAAAAGGCAGCAACCAAACCACCTCCATGATGGCTTCCAAGCACTGCATGCTAACAAAAATCAAAATGTAGCAGAAGTATAGCAGCAGCACGCAAACATAAACGAAGGAGAAAATGAAAGACTCTTCACCCTGTGCATGCACACACATCTTCTCATCCCTCACACTGTCCCTTCACACTCACCCAGAGGGCACCTGAATGCTGGGTAAGCACCAGTGACTTTTGTCACCTTAGATCTGCAACACAGCTGAGGCAGGGTGAAAAAATACCCCCGAAGCTTGGATGCCCGATTTAAATTGCCCGGGACATGACATTTTTTGAATACTTTGCATCCTGCTGCACTTTGCCTGCTCAGAACACAAGCCCTGCTGTTTTCAGTAGCACCAGTGAATGCAAAACGTTCATCCAGGATCCCAAATCAGATATGAAGGAAATGAAGAAGAGCTGATTAGGAAATGCTTGTCAGAAATTACCCCATGGCACGCAGGGCACGTTTTAGCACCAGGTATTACGTACAGTTTTGAAGGGCACCATTTCCAGTGCTTTAGCCGTGAGCTTGTTGTCCTCCTGCCTGCTTCTGTCCTGTTCTCCCAAAAACTCATTCCTCTGCTGGATGCTGAGCACCAGTTCAGGCCTAGATCAGGCTCTTCAGGTTCACTGGTGGTTGATGCTCATTGCTCCTTCCTTTTTACCAGGTCCATCCCTCCAAGCCTTTGTAACTACACCAGCTTCAGCACTTCTTACAGCCCCTCTGATCCCAAACCTGGCAGGGCATGACCAGAGCCTGGAGGAGGAAGGTTTTCCTCTCAGGATCTGAGCTGTAACTGCAGGAGCCCTGCTCAGAGCCTCCTGGAGCTACGTGTTGGGCACTGGAGGATGTTGCTGCTGGAGTTACGGCAAGCTTCTACACGTGCAGTTGTTCCAAGGTGTTAACTGCACCTACAGAAGGTGAATCTTAAAATGTTGAAAGGTTACCTTCAGCTTCAGAAAGCACAGGTTACTGAGGTCAGGCCATGAGCCCTTCATCCCACACAAGGCTAAGCTGCAAGGATGTACCTGCAGAATCCGACATGTGGATGTCCTTGAAAACACCACCACCACGTTTACTGACAGGGAAGAAAAGAACTCTGCTATAAATCATAGCTCAGTCCAAACAGTTCAGGTTTGGCAAAGTTGTATTAAAGCACTGGGTCGGCAGAGCACCACTTGAGGCTCACCTCTGCTGCTGGGCTGTTCATCAGCCCTGATCATGGAATCATTGATCATTAAGGTTGGAAGAGACCTCCAAGATCATCTGATCCAAGCATCCCCCTCCTACCGATATCACCCCACTAGACCATGAAGACTATTAACCTGCAACCCCTCTCACAGCAAAAGCTCCCTCAGGAGGAGCTGCCAGCACACCCAGCAACCCAGCAGGAGCCAGGCCCACACACTGGGTGCTTGGCTCTCCAGGTGTAGGCTCTGCAGCGTCCCATTGTGGTCTTACACTGAAGAAAAGAAGAAAACCCTGAAGAAAACAGGGAGACTGGTAGCCTCTAGCTAGCAGAAGCAAGGGAGATAAGGGATGCAAGTTAGAAAACAAGGAGGAGAACAGCTGGAGGGAGATTCCAGACTGACCAAGGTAACCTTTTGCTCATTAAAGGTCATTAACCTATTAAAAACACACCCATCAAAATGTAAAAGTATGGAAAGGTGAGATTTGGTATCCACACTCCCACTGTCCCTCTGTAATGCACAGGGTCAATAGAGATAAACCGGGCAGCTAAAACAATCAGAAGCAGCCAGAGAGAGTTTCACAAGTTAGCTGTGTATAAAACACGGTGCTCCAAGTCAGAGGTGTGCGTGCTTTGCGAAAGGTCACCCTTGATTCTGTAGAATTTCATAATTCATTATTTAATGAAAAGACCTTTGTGTGGACGCCGTCTCTCGCAGCTGAGGCACTGCGATCAGGGAAGGGGGCAGACTTGCTGAACGTGGCTGAGGTCACACCAGTTTTGAAAATATCTCATCGCTTCTCTCTTTCAAGTGCATAATATCAGGTTTTCAGGCAGCCAGCAATCCAAAAGGTTTGTGTGCTGGGAAACAGAGGGGAGCTGCTGTGTCCGGACCGGAGCATGTGGCCGATGGGCCCTGCACAGCTGGGACCTCACCTGGCAGGCACTGGGGGAGTGGATGGGACTTGGCTTCAGGGCTCAAAGCAGGCAGGAGAAAACTTTGATTCAGCCCAAGACAAAGTACTCTGATTCATGGAGCTTTGATAAAGAGTAGGAAAATAATGCTGGATTAAAAGGGAGAGACTGATCCCACCTCGTGAAAAGAAAAGCAGGAGGACAAGGTGTGCAAGGCGTTCAGGGGCAGGCTGGCTGCAAGGAGGGGCAGCCACTGCAGCCTCCTTACGTGCTCAGGTGCAAAAAACCTGCACAAGACTTAAAATGATTTCAGAATAAGTTTATTACAGGACATTAGGAAAAACGTATTTTTTTTTCCCTCTTTTTATTTTTCTTCCCATTTATAAAAAGAAGATTTTCCTCACTTCTCTGCTGGCTGCTGCAAGTTGAATGTGGAATGTGGCACCCTGGTGGGACATTCAAGCTAATTTCCACAGCACAGGAAGTTATTGCTTCCCTGTGTAATACAAGGTACATTTTGGAATGCCCCTATATGTTTTTTTCTCATTCAGAACCAGATATTTTTCTGTTAAGAACACTGAGTTCTGCAAAATACTCCAGACAGCTGCAGTCACATCAATTTCTTAACAGCCATCCCACGAAGAACACATCTCACTCATCTTCAAATGCACTAAAATTGTGCGTTGACCAGGGGATATCTCACCAAGAAATGTTCTTCTTTTATTACTTGCTATCACAGATATCATCAAAGCAGTTTATTTATGAACTGATTCCAAAGAGCTAACATCTGAGCTAAGATAAAATGTCCCAAATGTCTGATCTGAGAAGTCCCCAGGTGCTTTACAGGACAAGAGAGCAACATTCAAAGACAAATTAAAAAGTCAAACTGTGGGATCCTTTAGCTACCACTTGAGGACAACACAGAGATGCCCTGATCAAAAGGTCCTAATCCCAACTCAGATTAAGTGATTAATCATCGATGCTCTGTGGATGGTAAATCCATGGCTTTCAATAGTTTTTGTTAAGGTTTTAGTTCTCTAGTTGAAGAAAAGCTTTATGCATATTCATGACTATTTTATGAAGGTAAAATTCTGGGTGATTTAGCACTGGCAACAGATGCTGAGCCACCAGGTTGGTGTTTGCCATCCACTCACACAAAGAATAAGCAGCGATTTTTCTCCAGCACTACCTTAGAAAAAGCGCCTGTGATGCAAAAGACCGCTCTAATTTTCAGTAGCTGTCTAGCCCTCCACCTCTCAGAAGGTATTAACACACAAAAAAATGGATTTTTAAGATGTATTTTTTTTTTACTCATACTGAGCAGACCTTGACCCTTAACCCTGTAGGAAGAGATGTCTCCCACCCAAGTGCACTGGATTTAAGCCAGAGGCCTGTGGGTCTACATCTGCCATTTCTGTGGTGCTACCGAGAGACAAAGGGGGATGGAGGCTCGATGTGACCAGGCTGTTGCTTTAGCATTTAAATACAACATACACGCAGCACCCCAGCAGCAAAAAGACTCAGTCATGCAGATAACAGCAGCGTACATGCAGAGAATCCCTCCCTGCTGCCAGGTCCGAAGTCAACGTGACCAAGACAAAAAGAGAGCTCCTTCCCAGCAAGAGTTTCCTTCCTTCCCTTCCAGGGCTCCGTATTATTACCCTCAGCCTGCATCGAAGATGCAGCTCCTTCATGCTGCCTCTCACACAGCCAGGCTTGGAGCTGCCACAGCCACCATGCAGGGTGCCACATCTTCCCCCCTTCCTAGCTCCAGCCAAAATTGAGGTCCTTCTCAACGCCCCAGGGCCACTGTTTAGCTCACGGCTACTATCGGCTCCACTGCAGAGATATCTGTCTTTCCTGACGGGATGTTGGAGGCCGAGGGCAGGACGTGAGAGGCCTGCAACCTCCTGAAGGTGCCGTTTTCTGGCCAAGCTAGCCGGTAGGAAGGGAGCGCGGAGGGAAGCCCCTGCTCTGCGGGGCCAGGAGGCTTTCTGCAGATGTGGAGCAAAGCCTTCAGCTCCGATCGGAAACTGTCGTTGAGCCAGCAGTAGATGAAGGGGTTGTAGCAGGTGCTGCTCATCGCAAGCCAGTGAAAGGCGAAGTAGAGGGCGTTGTTGGTGCGGATGGTCTGGCTGGAGAGGAGGACGACGTAGCAGTTTAAGGGAAACCAGCAGACGGCAAAGAGGACGACCACGAGCATCAGCATCTTGATGGTCTTCTTGTTCTTCCTGCGAAGGGCGAAGTACTGCTCGGTGGTGACATCCCCGATGGCGTTGCGCAGCCAGAGCTTCTTGGCCACCGTCACGTAGGCGGCCGAGATGATCACCAGGGGCAGGACGTAGAGCAAAATGAAGGTGGTCAGGTCGAGGTACTTCCAAAAGAGGTCGGCTGGCTCAGGGAAATCCGGGAGACACAGGCACCGGGTAACGTCCTCACTGCAAGGAGGCAAATACAGGGCAAGGGATAAGCGTGTAGAGCCAGGAACAGCAGGAGAGGCACCCCAAAAGCAAGGAGCTAGGAGGGAGAGGGCTCAAGCAGCAGAACCTGTGGGCAGACCCTTCGTTTATGCACGTTTGTCAGTGCCAAGCAGGGCTCTGTTGTCCAAGGATTTGAGCCATGGTGCAGCCGGTGAGCAGCGCGGTGGTAAATACTCATGGGCATCCATGACATTATGGTAATTTAATGAACTTCATTAATTACAAGATTTCCAGCTGCACTGAAGCTCTGTCCTGTGGTGAACAGAGACACAGACTCTGCTCATATAAAGGATTTCTTAAAGCACTTTACAAATTCCTCTGCTCACAACAGCATTTTAGGAACAAGCAGCTGAGGCTGTCCCTTTCCCAAGGATCAGGAGTTGATTAAAACCTGTCAAGTTTTCCCCCATTCCTGGTCTGCCCAAACAGATTGGTACATCGTGTAAAATGCCAATGTGGAGAAATAGAATGGGCAGGCCATATCCTCTACCTCTGTACCCTATTTTGTCGGATTAGAGGGACAGAATAAAGATTAAATATATATATAGAAATGAGAAGAGGATGTTAGCCACTGCAAAAGGAAACTGATGTAAATTACAAACTAGATCTGCACCTTGGTGACTTCAACATGAGCTCAGGGCTTTTAGTAGAAGATGCCAGTGGGAAATTTGCATTTAATGAGACCTCAGAGGAAAAGCAAAGAACATCCTTACCTGTATTCAAAAGTAAAGAGTTTTTGGTAGATGGCATGTGGGAGGGAAAAACAAGCCGCCATGACCCAAATTATGGAGATGTAGATAACACCTTTTGCAGTAGATATGCGAGGCTTCAGAGGGTGCATGATAACCTGTTTGAAATACACCAATATTCAGGCTTATGCCATTCCAGGGAATAATTGTATCATTTTTCCATATTAACTTCCAGCCTTATGCCTATTACTAGACACGGAAATCTAGCATGCAAACCGTGCTGTCCTCACCCAGCTCCCACTGACTGCAAGCTGTGTGTGAAAGCCTGAAATAATTTTCAGGGTGAAATGGGTAAAAGCAGAGCCTGGTCCCATCCTTTCTGTCCGCCTGCCTCAGCGGGCTCTCACCTGGTGCCTGTCCACGGCGATGGCCGTGAGGGTCAAGGCAGAGACGTGGAGGGAGCAGTACTGGGCAAACCGGCTGACGTGGCACATCCCCTTCCCGAATACCCACGAGCTGTTCACGAAGCGAGCCTGGAACCAGAATGCTGTTAGGAGTCATGCACACCCCCACACGCTTATATATCTGTGATATATATCAGATATATGCACATGTATTTATCCACCGAGCCACCTCTGGCACAGATGACTTCTGCCGTGCAAAAGATGCTTTAAAGCCAGCAGGTTCTTTCCTCCTCGGGTAATTTTCAGATTACTGAAGCCACTGAAGTGATGACAATAACTCCAGCCACCTCCTGTCCCCGCCGCTGCCGCATCCCTCCCCCAGAGAAGGACCGGGGGAAGCCTCTGCCCCCACCTTACCAGCGTGAAAGGCGTGTTGAGAAGCGTGATCATGATGTCGGCCACGGCCAAGTTGACGATGAACAAGCTGGTGGCGGACCGCAGGCGCCTGCTCTTGATGCCGACGTGGCAGACGAGGACGTTGCCGAAGAGGGAGATGACGATGATGACGGAGTACGCCGCGACCAGCAGGGCTTTGGCCGCCACGTGCTGTGTGTCCACCCTGTGCCGGCTCCTGCCCACGAGGGTCTGCCAGCCCGCCAGCGTCTCGTTATCCCAGGGAAATGAACCCGAGGTGGTCGGGATTCCCAAAGACTCCTCCAGGCTTCTGTTGAAGGGCAACTTCCCCGAGGTCGTGAAGGCATTAACGAAGTAGGGGAGGGAGAGAGAGACGAAAAGGGACAACATCCCCGAGGAGATGCTGCGTGCTGCCTGGGATCTGCCCCGTTTGCAGCCCGTGCTGTGGTGGGGAGGCTCGCCATGCACCAGGGCTCCTCTCCTGCTCGGCTCCTCGCCACTTTTGCTGCTCCAGCAGGCTCTGTGCTCTCGCAGAAGCTCACTGCCCGCCTGCCTGCCCACCGGGCTGCGTAGCATCGCCCCGGCTCTGACGCGCTGCTGTGCCGTGCGATTACACCCCCAGCACTCCGCGTGAAAGGCAACGCCAGCCTCTGCGGTCCTCAGCAGCCTTTTTCACTCCCAGCAGCCCTGCTCGTGCTGCTTTGGTGCTGTTCGTGAGCAGCGGTGCACACAGCAGCCCTGCTGCCTTCCAGGACTGGTTTCAAAGTGAAGTTCGGCTTGAAAGGAGCGACAGGCGAGTTTCAGGCTGTGGCACAGCTCAGCAGTCACAAACCAGCACAGAACAGAGGAAATCTGTGTACGTACACTGCTTTCACTGTACTCACGGCATTTTTCCGAAGGGTTTTTTCCCCTCGGAGGGAAATATTTAAATCTGTTGGCTGGGATTTCCTCTTGGCCAAAGGAATAAGCCCTGAGCACCGCAGAGAAGCACGCGCATCCATGCTGGTGAAAATACACACGTGTGCAAGGTACTGCCCCACTGATCTAAGTTTTCCCTGGCTTAAGGCTTCAGGGATTACAAACCTGCCCTGCCAGAGCTGGCACGCTGAAATGGGACAGCTGGGGAAAAATCTGCTGGGATGGTGCCAACTAACCCCAGCCAGAGCAGGTTTTATGTGCACGATGTTTTATTTAGCCATTCATTCACAGCCCAGGATCCCACAGCAACCTAATCTGGGTGGTTTTTCTCCTCACCACCCCTCAGGAGGCCAACACAGCTGGGCAGGTGCCACGTCCCATCCCCAGAGCTCCCCTGCAAGCTGCTGCCAGCATCAGTCACTGCCAAAAAGCTGCCCAGGAGGAGCTCTTTCTGTAATTGTCCCGCTCAGATATACCCACCTGTAGCAGAGCGCTGAAGGCGGCGGCCAGCTAAATGCCCCTTGATGCTGCCAGGGAAACACAAATCCCCTCACAGTGCGACACGAAGGTCTTGGTCCTTCTGGCTTTTTCTGCAGCCACCTTTCCGATCCCAAAGCGTGCTGTACATGCAAAAGGCAACACACGGCTGGCTTCCACCTTTGCCCAAACAGCCTACTCTGCCTTAGATGTTTTTTTTTTCTAGTTCTCAAGCTGATTTTTATTTATTATGTTTTGAAGGCAGGAAATGCAGGTACAGCTGTTCTCTCAGAGATAAGACTCATTTAAGTAATTTGCATATTTGCCAGATGATTAGAGGTTGATAGCATTGCCTGCAATGATTTCCTTTATTAAGCAGAAGGCAGGCTGGAGGTACGGAGCAGCACTGCTCCTGCAGGCTGACAGCCGGGAGCGTTCCTGACAACCTACCTGTCAAGACCTCCTCAGGAGCTCATCTGCTTTGTCTCCAAACTTCACCAGAACAACTGGCTGTCAGTATGTCAAGGGATGTGTTAGGGGAGAACAAAACCTTCATCCCTCCAGAACTTGTGCCTCTGTCTAAAAGGAAAATCTTAACAGAAATTTGTGTTTACGTGTTTGTTTCCTTTTAACAATTTCAGGAGTTAAAAAGCCATATAAAACTTTCAAAGCAAAACATGCTACGGCATGAGCATCCTCAGAACTCTTGTAGCTCAATCCACAAGTAACAAACATTTACTGATGTAGCTACTGCTTTGTTTTCTGTCTTTCTGGGAAGGTAAGGAAGGATCACAGCAGGGTGTGGTATTTCCCTTTCCAAGCATTCAGAAGTTCTGAAAGTTCTTACCTGGTCTCTGAGAAACAAACAAAAACAACAGCTAAAAACAATGAAAACCCCAAAACAACCCACCAGCACCAGACTCATGATCTCATGATCAGACAGATCTAGGACAGAGTGCTGGTTGAAGCTATTAACTGTTTCGAAGCAAAGACATGCTACAGAAATTGCAATAGCTTCCATTTCACACAAGATACAATTGGCTAAAAAAAAAAAAAAAAAAAGGCAACCCTGTATTATACCACTATTGTTTCCTGATGTGATTGAAATACTTCACCTAGCAAATCAGTCTTGTAGAAAAGTTTTTATAAGCCTACAACAAAAACAAAACATTGGTTATATTTCTTTTTGTAAAAAAAAGCAGGACGAAGAGGGCTCAGCCTTCACAAGCTACCCGTGTATGAAGATGTGATTAGAGAAATCGGCTCAGCAACAGGCCCACCACAAGCAGCACCTGCTTGTGCAGGAACAGATGCTCCATCAGTTTCGGACATTTGCACACAAGCTGCTCATGGCCTGTGAGAGAAAAGGCTGTAGTAGCTGTGAGGGAAGCAGCAGAACACAGCTCGGCACCTGCTTCTGCTGATTTCACCATGCACTGCCATCCCCAGCTGTCATCCACTGAGGGCAAAAGGAAGTAGCTGTACAGGAACGTCATGATTTAATGATATATAAAAAGATGTATTTATTTTTTGCAGAAGACATCTGTGAAGTGAACTGAAGTACTTTGTAAAATAAAAAGTATTTGGAAAGCACTTGAAATAAAGCTATACAGTTCAAGATTTCAGATAATCCGAGTCATCCTAAGCATCTGTTTGACAGCTCTCTCCACTGAAGCTGTCATTTAGGAAAATAGGCATAGAAAAAACAGCTGTAACAGAAGTATGAAAAAAAACCACCCAAACTACAAAATGCAATTTGGAAACATTCAAGAAAACGAATATTTAAAAAGCCAAACTGCACACTGTGCACTCTGCACCCCATTTCCAAGGAAACGACCTTTGATTGACCGTAGCTCTGCTAAACATTTGAGCTTTCCTTGGGCAGGTGGATTGGAAGTTTGCATGAAGGAGAAATGACTTCTCAAAGAGTATCCAGTGGGATCTCTGAGAATTAGCAGTATTTTCTGTGTGTCTTCCATGTATGAAAGAAAATTACATGGATGATTAGGAGTAAGATATTTTTACAGTACAGAAATATTTCTGTATCTCGGCATCTCCTTAAGAATTTTAAATGGGATGATTTATTTTTTTCCAATAACAAAACAACTTTAATTTGGACAGCAACATAAAGAACCAAAACATTTTTAAAAACTCAGTCCCTTAGATTAAAGTACTCCATACAATTGACATTCAGAATTTACTTAACAGAAATAGTTTTATTAAAAAAGAAACAAAACTCACAACCCCCATTCTCGAGGGCACTTACAGCAGCTTTTTAATTGCATAGGTAATTTTATAAGAGCTTTGATACCCCTCAACGAAGGGTCAAGACACCAAGTTATTTCCAGATGCATTATGCAGCTGTACAGCTTTGGAAGTTGTTACTGAGCTCTACACTAGAAATTTGATGGTCTTGATTATTTTTATGGAAATCTTCAGGAAGCTCAAGGACCTTTTAGGTGCACTGCTATGGCATTTATGCAGACAAGTAACAACAGTCATGCTCAGCAAAAGCCAGAGCAACATAAATGCCCACTGCCATCTCTTTGATGGACAACATAAAAATGCAGAAGTATGGCTTCAGTTACCCACTGTATTTGGTATTTCTCTGACATGCTGGGGTGTTAAACTGATGAACACTTTAGCCTTTCCCTCAATTAGCTCTAAAGGCTGTAGCTGCAGAACACCCTTTTTAGGGGAGTGGGAAAAGGGGGAAGGAGAGGTGTGTCTAGGTCTTGGCTCCTTCAACAGAAGGTGTGGTTCCCCCAGTGTGAGTACAGGATCTTCTCTTAAAAGCCTCATTTGGAGAAACATTTGGAAAAACAGTGATGACATTTTAGGATGGCTAAGGCAAAATACCTGAAAAACATCAGCAAAAAAAAACTGTTAAGAGGCAGCAGCTTGCCTGTTACCGGCTCGTTGCTTTATTCAAGCAGTATTCCTTGTGAAGCTTTAAGGTTCTAGCTCTTACATCTTATTAAGAGGATAAACACTAACAAAGCAATTCTATCTGAATTCTTTGGCAGTTCTTGAATTATAGAGCAGAAATCATTCCTGCATGCTATGATGTTTAGTAACAGTGTAACAGGAAAATCAAACCCACCATTAAGTTGGAAGCATTAGAACATTTTCCAGCTTTATTACTGGAAACTGTAACTTCAGATTAAAATATTACTCTTCAGAGTTTTCATCTGTAACTGTAGAAAACTGGAATTAAATACAACTTTAGTTTTGCTGGCTGAGTCCATGCCCATATCCGTACTTGTATACTGCTAAAGGTTCACAGCTATAAAAAAAATCAAGTCCAAGGGAGTTTTGTACAAATGATACTGTTATGTTATTTACATTTTCCTCACAAAAAGAAAACAAGTTGTTAGAAGTTTTAGAAAGAAAACTGCAATACTTCAGAATATTAGGCAATACTTCAGAATATTAGATGTTCTAGTCTAATGCCCTAAAAGTAACATAACACCCAAATTATACCAAATTTGGTGCCACTGAAACAAAACCAAAACATTTAATACAAGTGAAGATCGAAGGCAAACCATCATTTACAGAGAAATGTCATATGGAGTACACCCTGCATACTACTTTCCATTTTCTTCACTAACTTTCATGGTCTCTCCTCTACAGTGAAGCAGCAATCATCTGTTTCTTCGTGATGTCACAGCGCTTTGGAATGGATCATCCTGCAATTTGTAAACAGATTGGCATTACTACAAGTAAGATGGATTCCAAGTCATAAAAAGCAAAGTTACCTTTAGATTAAATTAAAAAGCCAGGTCACTTTATTTCATGTTTTCTGACAAACGTGTTTTTATTGGTTTTGGTATCAAGGAGATGATATCAAGGAGATATCAATTTAAAAGTCTAAGAAACAAACGTGCAGAAAACAGAAATTGAGCTTAGGTCAGAATGGTCAGAATAGTTGCTGTGAAGTGTGAAGCAACCTATACTGCAGGTGTGACCTCGAAAAGTGTTATCATTATGAGGAGCATATACTTCAGTCAAGTTTTATCTATGTACATATATCAGACATCATGGTTCACTGACATTTGCGTGAATCAAAAATAATGTTTCTTCTTGCATGTTCAAGCAAACACAAATTCGTACTCCAGGTACAAGGACAAGAGACAGCACAGCGGGCAGAAGAATAAGAACACATCATCTCTGAAGTGGTCACTGACATCGTTAAGGGTGTGAACCTCACTGTATCTGACAGTCTGCTATGATAGCACACTGCTTGACAACATAATGTGTATTCGGTGCAAAGCTGTGAATAGACGTTGTACTCATTTATTTATGGAAAAAAAAGCTCTTCCTAGCAGTTGAAATATGTACTGCAAGAACAGACTTTTTAAACCTTAAGACAGTAGTGACATTTTTTTATAAAGTGTATTTTCATAACATGCAACAATAAAGCAGTTAAGAGCCCTGAAAAACAGCCATTTTTAAATGCAAAAATCATAAAAGTCTTCCTTTTCAAAAGGGTAAAACAAAATAAATGAAAGGACAAGGTCATGTACTAGAAGAGATTACAACTACTTCTTCCCCAGTCAATCTAACTTACCGAAAACATTTCGGGAATGACAATTAACTGATTAAGAACTGAAGGCAAAAAAGACTAGATATTTTCCTGGGGTCCCTTTTAGCCTTATTTTTGATGATTATGTATAGATTTAATTAAAGCAATCTAGTCCTGATAGGAAAAAAATAAATATAATAATTTTACTTGGAAATGTTTTGTTTAAATGGCTTCAAAAAAATAAGCTATAGAAATTCAGATACACACGCATTAAAAAAGGCCACTGTATACCATACCTCATCTGACTCAAAATCAACTCCTCTTGATGTTGTTTGACTTTGTGAACCCCTTTTACTAAATGAAGATGTAGTTGAGAACCTTGAAACATAAAGACAAAAAACATATCAGCATGTTCTCAAATACCAGACATTTTACATATGTTTCCCTTCAACTTAGATTTGGACCATCAATATGGAGTTTAATACTAAAAAAAAAAAAAAAATGCGCCAAACAATTCAAATTCTCAAACTACCATACAAATCCTGATACTTTTACCTAGCTTTCCTCCGTCAGTAGACCAACTTACTGTTATATGAAGATTACTCACAGGCAAAAAAAATTACATAAATTCTGTAAGTAATGTTAAGAATTAAAATAATATGTATCTATTTCTTTAGGCAGTATATCAGATCTCTAAATTCTGTCAATTACCAATTAGAAATAAGGCAGTTGTGATAGCACGGACCAAATAAACTTACAAACCTTTGATTTACTTTGGAAGAAGGAGTGATACAAATGTCTTCCAGATCTGAGTCATCATCTATAATATCCTGAAAAACAGATACCATTTTTAAAGCTTTTTCACAGAACTTTTTCAAAAACACAGTTACATAATTCTGTAGTACTATCATGTAGCTATACAGTTTATTTTTTTTTTTTTTTAAAGTTACCACTTAATTATAATATACACTTGAGAGGGCTTCAGAATATAACTATAATGTGCAAACAAACATTTGATATTGTAAAAACCCCAAAACCACTCATGTATATACTCTTTGTACCTTAGGCTATGGTCAGAAGTAGAGTATGGTCTTTGTATTTCTCAAATAGGCCCTGCACCAAAAGAAGGGTCTACAAATTAGCATGCAGAACTTCACTGCTGGAACCGATAGCTTGGGAACTTCTACTGGGCTGGGCTAACATTTTGTCCGTGCATTTATTTTTCAAATGAGAAGAGAGCAGAAGGCAGTAGTTGTGTAGCTTCACTCCTGCCGAGACGCTTCTTACCTCAGAGAAAGATTTAGATGAATTCTGGAAGGGCTCTGTTTTCAAAGGCTTAAAGGCTACAATAAAATAAATGTAGTATTTACAAAGTGCGTACATAATAAAATGCAACATGTTACATCATCATCTTCATTAAAGAAAATCTGCTTAGCATTTGTTTCCTCTGGAGGAAAAAAAAGAAAAAAAAAAAAGTAAAACAAGCAAACAATCCCCAAACCAAGACAAGCAAAGGTCCTTGGCAGATAAAGTGTAAGTTAGGTCCTGGCTAGAGTCTGACAACCCAGATCTAACCCTCTGTGCAGCTCCAGGTGCTTCCCAGTCTGGCTGAAAAAGTATCAGCAGCATTCATTACAACAAAGAAAATAGATTACTGTTACTGGGATTCCTCTTTGTCTAACATTTAGTTCACACATTAACACACCTGCTAAAGCTGATTTATGTGCAGGTCATTTGCTGAGAGTCTGATTAATTTAAACATAACTTTTGGGTATACCTTTAGGTATTCTGTGTGGGATTCATGTACGAATATATGAGCAGTATGTATTTTTTCCCTGTAACACTCAGATTAGGTGTTTCCTCAGAGCCTGTCCTCTGTAGCAAGGAAGGGCTGCTCTCACATACCTGGCTTAAACTGCAGATATGTTATTCTTCCCTACTACAAGCTGGTGTTTCTAAAACCTGCTACAATAGAAGACTAAATGCATTTTTCTTAAAGCTTACTAAACTTGTAAACATCAGGCAAGTTTAAGCTTTTTAACTACTGAAAATATTCTGCATAGAAAGGATGATTTAAGTCACATTCTTTCCATGTTCATTAAAAAAAAATATATGCATACAGTACACAGAAATATGTTGCCTATTCCCAAATGCAGTCAGATATTCCCAGCACATTTCATTTTACTGCCAGCGACAGCAGGACCTAACTACTCTTTTTTTTCTCTCACCACTGTTAGTTACCTTATTTCATTAGAAACAAAAATAATCTCTCCCAGTTGAATTGGACTAAGAGAAATAAAGACAATTACGGCACTTCACCTTTAAACACCTTCATTACAATATGAGAGCAGATTAGAGTAATGGGCAGAACACAGGCCTACCATCCAGGATCGACTTGTTCTTGGCAGGGACAGACTTGTAGGTTCTGCTGCTAGTAGCTGACTCTTGGCTAGTGTTTCCTGTAGGAACAATAAACAACATGCAAATCTGCTCAGTGCTCTTTTTTTTTCCCCTGTAAAGTTTCTTCCCCCTTCCTGTGTGATGTAATATTTATATTAAATTTTTATATTTAATGGGCTGCCATAACCGAAGTACTGCTATCACCATAACATACACAATCACACATAGCCAAGGAGCATTTTAATTCGTTTAGCTTAAGAAACACACCCCATTTTTTCAATCACCAGCAATAATAAAGTCTCTTGTAAGCTGTATTAAGACAGAGACAATCTGTACATCACATCCCCTCTAATTGACAAGATGCATTATGTTGCATATTATTAGCAGCAACAAAGATCTATCCACGCACTTCATAGCACAGACCTCCCAATAATGGATCTCTTATGAGCCTACTATGTTTCCACAGCTGTACAGAAAGATAATTTTAGTTCGGTCACACTGTGAAAATGTCACAACTTAGGCCTTGGAAGGCAGTCAACTGTATATCATACAGTACCAAAAATATTTGAGAATTTTGTTTTTCCAAGAGGAGTTCTTAAGCAACAGACGAGTTCCCTTTTAAGGGGAAAAAAAAGTTAGCAACTACAATGCAAATAATTTCATTTTTTTCTTACCTCTTCCCCTTCGAGACGACCCTCTTACTGTTGAATTTTGTCCTCTTGCACCTCTTGCCCTACCTCTCCCCCGACCCCTCCCTCGAGTCGCTGTTGCAGGAAGGTCATCATCTGAATCACCATAGGCCTTCGCTCCTGTATCCATGAGCTCTTCATCGCTGGAGGCTGACACAAGAACTGCGTCTTCAGATCTGTGAGCTCTAGCCCTGGTCATTGCCTGAAACGCAACAATAAGTGCTGGAGAACTCTTTGCAAAGGCATATGACATCTAGATACAAATCTCAGGGATATCTACAATCTGGCTTGCTGATAAGGACGACAGCACCACCAGGTTCACCAATAGTACCAATTTCTTCCATTAACATCACTCCCATCCACATCTCCACTGGTCATGGGCTCACAGTTTAGGCTGACAGAGCTCTGAAGGCCAGCCACCTGGTTCAAAGCAAGGGCAACTGAGGCTTCAGGTTCACAAATTTCTACGGGAAAAGAGATTTCAAAGGCCAAATCGAGCAGTAGCTTAAGCACACATTACACAAAATCATAAAAATGATTTTGAGAAAAATTCTAATCTGCCCCAATCAGACAGACAATTTTGGGCATGGATGATGTTGTCAGTCATTTCATTCATATGTAAAAGTCACTACTCTGTTCTTCAATTTATGTCCAAAACCCAAAGGAGTTACCTCACGAACTTCCTCGTCCTCCTCTTCGGCATTTTTTCTTCTACACTCCCTAAATTTTCTCACCTGAGTAAAGAAAAGTTCCCATCAAAATAACAGTTCATTTCACATAATAACCAAAACACTAAGTCTTGATCTCTGAATTAAAGTCAACCTCGTGTGAGAGAGCAAGAGTTCAAGAACAACTGAAGTTTGTTTACAGCCTTTTCGTGCTAACCACCTTATGGGTGATGCTACAGTTTCAGAATCTCACATTCTGTTAGTAAGTCTCCTGTAACTACACCACTGGGAAGAAGGAAGTTGGCACATGAGATACCACGTTCAGGGGAAACAGAGTAACTAGACATTAAGAGACAGTGAAACATGAGTAACTGTAAAGACAGGGTAGGGATGAAGAAGCAAGTTAGAAAGCAATGATATCAAGAGAAACACTGCCATGTATGTACAACTAAGATAGCTTGACTTGCCAAGTACAGAAAAGATACAATGGGTGAGATTGTATACTGCTTTTTGCTGGGGTAGAGTTAATTTTATTTAGATTATGGTGCTATGTTTTTGATTTCTGATGAAAACAGTGTTGATAACACACCCATGTTTTAGTTATTGCAGAACAGTGCTTACACACAATCAAGGTATTTTCTGCTTCTGCAGCTTTCCAGTTCTCTTCCCATCCCAGAGAAGGGAAAAGTGAGCAGCTGTGTGGTTGCCTAACTGCCTGCTGGAGATAACTCACAGCAGAGGGAAAGAAGATATTAGATCAGAAGAAAAATAAATAAATAAATAAATAAATAAATAAATAAATAAATAAATAACCAACACAAAAGTGGCACCAAAAACCTACAGGTGCTGACTATTGTCTCTAGACCCCTCATGAATTAGAGCAACCAGCTAGAAAACAGATGGGCAGAACATTCCTCCTCTCAGTTCCCCACCAAATTATTGGTGCAAAACCATTGCAGTTACACTGCAGAGTGCCCTGTCCTACCCCACTTGAATATTAGCCTACAAGGAAATTCCACAAGTTGTCAGAGAAGTTTATTAGGGGCTACTAGCTACACAAACACCAGGTCTGGCTCTGAGAGACCACAAGCTGCAAGCAGTTAGAAAGCAGCAAAGCACCTGAAGTATGTTTCACAGAATCACACAGAATCACAGAATTTCTAGGTTGGAAGAGACCTCAAGATCATCGAGTCCAACCTCTGACCTAACGCTAACAGTCCCCACTAAACCATATCCCTAAGCTCTACATCTAAACGTCTTTTGAAGACTTCCAGGGATGGTGACTCCACCACCTCCCTGGGCAGCCCGTTCCAGTACCTAACAACCCTTTCAGTAAAGAAATTCTTCCTAACATCTAACCTAAAAACGCTGCCTTCCTGCTTTCCTTTATGGTTGTGCTGTTTGTGTACTTTCTCCCAGACAATATGAAGAACAGATTAAATCTTCTCTTTTTCCTCACACTAGAGATAAGTGGTCAGTGTAGTCCCAGCCCTTCAAGAAATGAAGGGATTGATTTATGTTTTCCTTTTTCGTCTACCATTACTTACTGCAGCAGTGAAATAGCACATACGAGTAAGTGCTTGCACACAGCCAGAAAGTTCTATGTACATTAGCAACATGTTTTTTGATTCATGCATGCACAAATAAAGCGAGACTCACTATAAGGATACCATAAAACACACTTCTAACACAAGCTTTTAAAATATGCATCTGTAATTTTACCATACTCATTCCAGAAAATGACGAGAGGCAAGTGTCACGTGCCCTTCACGCAGGCAAAGCTATTAAACCAGCTTTGTGCACCAACTTCTCTACCATCTATCTTTTCTGAAGAGTTAAAAGTAACAGAACATTACCTCCTCATCTATTTTTTCTTCCACTGCATCGATGTGACGCTCCTTAAGATACCTTTGTGTTTTTTCTAGTTGAAATTTCACAAGCTCTTCTATAGCATCTTTCTCCTCTTTGTCCACAAACTCCTGCACTGCTTCTCCCATTCCTCTTTCCGTCAGAAGTGAAAGCTGTACTTTCTTTATAAAAGGGGAAAACAGTTTGTTAACAAGCATCTGCCATCAAAGCATGTGAGAAACATTCCTGCTTTTCTAGCTAAATAGTACATTTGGTTGGTTTCAAAACAAGTATCCCGCATTTACGATTTCAATCAGAAAATAGCACAGCAATAAGCAAATGTTACTCCTCATAATAGAGTTACAACTCTCTTGTTACTCGTGTGCTACACCTAACTTAGCAGAGCATTTTCAGATTAGTCAAAGAAAAAACATTTCATAAACAGTAAAGAAATGATGAATGATGATGCTAGTCATACCTAAATTAATTTGTCTGAAACATATTACCAAGAGAGAAGGCAATCTATTTTTTCTTAGTCCAACCTCCTTTTATAAACTAAACTAGGACAGACTTGCAAAGACGTAACAAGCTATTAAAAACAGGCACTGAATTATTACAAATGCAAAATTATTTAGTTTTACTATAACGTGCTAAGAATAAAAATTGGCAGTTACAGAGCTGGACAAATTATTATGAAGCATTAAGAGCTACTAAGGAGAAAACTCTCTGTTGAAATCAAGTTCTGTAAACACCAATAGTCCTCACTCATTCATTAAGTCAGATGATATTCATCAAAATACTCTACATCAAGACATTACCAGACACACTAATTAGTAAAAGTACCAGAAGCTACTAGTGGTGTTTCAAAGCTGCTCTCTTCTCTACATTTCCTCCCCATTACAGTAAGAGACATTCTGGAAAGAAACCCCATACGGATAGTTGAAATAGCAGTTTCTTTTGTCTGTTAGATAACTTCTTGGTAATAAGCACTGTATATGCTTCTTAATGATGTTTGATCCTTCCATGTGTCCTTAAGGAATTGTATTGTCAGTTTAATCAGAAGTGTAAAACCTTCCCTGAAATGATGCTTAACAGGGGAATACATTTTAAAGCTATTAAAAAATGAATTTACAAAAGAGTAACGCAGGCATCTCAGAAGAGAGACTGACTGTAATGACGCAGACTGTTAACGGTGACTTTCAGCAAGACAAGATCAGGTGCCTACAAAGCCTGAAGCACAAGCTATCCTAACACAAAGTTTAAGACCCCTAAAATCACTCTGGGGCAACAACTACTTCACCCCCACCTTCCTTTATTACCAATGTGAACTTAGATTTTATTATCTCCCTACTGCAAGCCTTCCTGGAACACTGACGGATTCTTTCAAGTCTTCATAAGTGCTGAATGGTGTAAGAGGGACAATTTTTGTGGAGTAAAGGAGGCAAATAAATTAAAATCAAACTTATTTTTCACAGATACAAGAACAGTACCCCATGTTTGACCCTGCTTCTCCTCCCCATGGGATTAAGGGATGGCTTACATTTGAAGTAGCACCTACTTCTACACTACTCACCCTGGGTTACGTTCCCTGTCATATTCAAAAGGCAAGTAGCCCTTCCAGGGCATAATTTTTGCCATCCTAATAAAGGCCCCTAATGTGTGTTAGGGATCTTTACCTCAGGAATCCTTCCATGTTCTAATAACCTTCTATAAAGCATGTTCTGAAGTAGCTTCTGAAAGTTATGCTTGATCATCCAGATCAAGCATTTGGGTGACTGACTCACTGATTATTATTTTTTTTACCTCTGAGACTTTTCAGCCCTGCAGATAGGAATAAGGAATAAGTCAGGTTTAACGAAAGAGTGGGAAGAAAGCAAACTATCAGGTGCTCTCTTTGTCCTCCCTGCTCTGCTTTAACGTCGAACTGCACTATGCCTGACGATGCAAATATGATTTGCAAGGTAACAAACCATTCCAAGTTGGTAAAAGTAACTGGTGTGGCCTCACATTCACCCCACAGTAAATGAAGGTAGCTTCTCAGAGCATGCTGCCTCACGCTTTCCTCCTGTGACAACAGGAGGAATCCATTGGTGCAGCGCAGGCACTGCAAGTAACATGAAGAGTTACCAAATGTTATCAAAACAGCTTATGTTCACATATCCTACATACTTTGTATACAACAATTACTTGTTAACCTAAGGCATATATTTTACCCAGGAATACGCATATAATTAAGTAGGAAATTCATAAAAGGTACAAGGTACAACCTTCTCTGCTGTCTGAAAATACTGCTTTACAAGGTCTTCCACCCTCAGTGTCATCCCCTCAGAAACAGGTCTGCTGACCAGGTCTCCAAAATTAATATTGATGTCTAAAACAGAAAAGCATAGTGACACTGTTAGCCATCATTCATGTAGGAGTTTCCAGCTTGTATTCGTGTTGTGGTTTAAGCCGGCCGGCAGCTAAACACCACGCAGCCGTTCGCTCCCCCTCCCCCTCCCTCTCTGGGACGGGGGAGAGAAATGGGAAAGTGAAGCCCGTGAGTTGAGATAAAGACAGTTTAATAAGACAGGAAAATAATAACAACAACAACAACAATAATAATAATAATACAATGGTGATAATAGTACTACTACTAATAATATGTACAAACAAGTGATGCACAATGCAATTGCTCACCACTCGCTGACCGATGCCCAGCCTAACCCCGAGCAGTCCGGCCCCCTCCCCCCGGCTAGCCACCCCTATATATTGTTTAGCATGACGTCAGATGGTATGGAATACCCCTTTGGCTAGTTTGGGTCACCTGTCCTGAGTCTGTCCCCTCCCAGCTCTTGCTGCACCCCCAGCCTGCCCGTTGGCAGGACAGAGTGAGAAGCTGAAAAGTCCTTGGCTTGGTGTGAGCACTGCTCTGCAACAATTAAAACATCAGCACCTTATCAGCACTCTCCTCATCCGAAGCCAAAACATAGCACCCTGCCAGCTACTAGGAGGAAAATTAACTCTGTCCTAACTGAAACCAGGACAATTTATTATCCCACTGAAAATAATAGGAAAAAAGATTAATAGAGGCCGCTTAACAACCATGGTCCGTTTTATATGTAAAGGCTTATTATTCAAACAATACACTATTGTATGCAAACAGGTAAACTTAGCAGATACAACAGTTGTACAAGACAACTACATCACTAGTAGATACAAAAGGATCTTCTAACTACTGAATGTCTAGAATAAGAAGCTGAATGCTACATCCTGAAGGTTATTATAAGTAAACTCTGGAAGATCATAACAGGAAGAGAACTAAAATGCATCAAAGCACAAGGGACTTTTTATGAGTAACTCTGTTACTAGGGAAGAAACTGTCCTCCAAAGCGTGCTGGCTGATTTTGAGTAGAAAAGGTTCATGGCTCAATGAGGGTGCCCTGCACTCCCAGGAAACAAGGTAGGAATAACAGAAGACTGCCACCTAACTTGTAGAAGTTATCAAAAAGTAATGCAGAGAACCATGGCATTCTTTTCAAGTTTGCTTCCTGAAGCAGAGATGGCACATTAAGCAGGGAAATGAAAATGTATAGGTAAAAGATGGTGAGAGAGCTATTTTGCATTTTGCAAATGTTGATGAGGTTCTTTAACTCGTCAAAAAAAAACAAAGCAAAATAAAACAAGAGCAATGCAGCATAATTAAAAAACCTTCACTAAAAGCAGTTTCCATTTATGAGCCATCATGTTTTGAACTTTACAAAACTGACATTTACAATTACAAAATGTAAATAAAAACTGTCAGTGGAATCGGAGTGCTTACAATGCACTAATGTGCAATATTAACAGTTCTTTAGATTAGCACAGTATGTTCTTGTGCAAGCTGTACCTTTATTAGTGACTATTACAAATCCACTAATTAGGCAACATTTACGAACCATTTATTAAAAATTCTAGGCACAGTGAGAAGAGGCACAATAGTAACAGCTATTATTTGTTTTGCAAAAATGCTTGAATAGAGACATACCTGGAACATGCTGAAAAGCTAAAAGCACCTCAAACACACGACTGATGAGGGCAAACCAAATGCTGCCATACATTTGCACCACACATCAGATTCTATGATTTGGACTTCTTTAAATATTAAATCAACTCTGAAGCAAATCCCCCCAATTAGCATTTCAGGCGCAAATGAACAGATTATTTACTACATAATAAAATTAAGAAAAAAGAACACCACCTACCTTTTTTTCTACAGAATAGGAAAAAAACAAACAAAAAAAAAACAACCAACCAACCAACCAAACAAACAAACAAAGCCAACCATCTCCTTCTAAGAAGTTCCAGAAGTGAGATGTTTAATTCCTTTCATGGCAATCAGCATAGTCATAATAATTTAGCCTGATATGGGACTACAGGCAACTCAGTAAGATTTAAGGCCAAAGAGAAATGAATTATTTAACATTAACTATCATAAAGATCCCGTGATGAGTATCAGAATTTTTAGACAAACCCAGGAATCACTTGGAATAGAACAGAGATACTTGTGCAGTATTTTACCCTTAAATAGGACCATATGTCTTTACTCGTCCTGTAACACATTAGGTGGTAGACACCATGGTTTAGTAATGGCTAGGTAATGAAACAATAGAAGAAAAATGAAAATCAAGGAAAGGAAATGGTTCCTTCCTTTCAAATTACCATTTTTCGCTTTTTGCTCACGACGTCTGAAGAAGTGTATGATGTCTTTTGGGTTAGCCACCTTATCCACGTACTTCTGGCTAAAACGAAAGATGCTGAATGGCTCAAAGCCACCTGTATAATCAACCTAAGGGAGGATTGAAAGAATTAAAACATGAAACAAACAGAAAAAAGAGAAGCCACACAAAGCAAGCAAGCTTGTTATCCTACGAAGCAAAAATTAAAGTAAAAGTCAGCCTAAAATTAATACTTTACTATGGCATGCAGAATAGCTAATAAGAGCGCAGATCCGTAACTTGTTCCATTTACTATCCTTAAGGAAACTTTCCATATATCAGGTTAGGAACCAACACAGGACAATATAACTTAAAAAAATATTAATCTTGGTCACCTTACTCAGACCAGCAATGAAGTGCACTGATGAACAACCTCATTCTTTACCATACGATGTTGGTTATATCACAGGTTAATTAAAGCAGTTTGAATTTGCCTGTATACAGTAAGAAATTTTATGTATATATACAATAAGTATGATTTTGCTTTGAAACTTTTCACAGGGACTTTTCAAAACAAAACCCAAATGGAACAATGTCTTACTCGTAATCTTATGAGAGGCTTGTCCGGCTGGCGTGGATTTCCTAGGCGTTCTCTTTCTGCGTTATCCAGCATCATTTCAACCTACAAAGCAGAAGGAAGATTTCAGTTCCACTTTACCCTAAAGATGCCTGAACCCTTCAAATATAACCTGCTTATCTTTGAAATACAGCTTAGTCCAGCAGCATCTACGTCAGTGACCATTCATACTATTTTACTCTGTTGCCACTATCCTTTGCTCAAGTTCCAGTTCCAGGGAAAAGCACAGAGTCAAATACAGACCTAAGAACTGAGAGCAATCAATGAAATTGCCTTGGTTACTTGGGCCATTTCACAGTGCACAGCCCAGCTCCCAGGGTTTAGGTGCATGTATTTATGGTGGTTCCAAAGTGCACATCTAACACTGTCCCATTTTCAGGTAGGAGTTTCTACAGAAAGATGACGTGGGCCCCCATAAAGCTGCTACAGCCTGCTTTAGTTGGTCATCCTGGTCTGGAGGCCAAAGCTGCAGTGAACATCATGGAATTAGCCTCTGGTGGAAACACTGCTTAAGTCAGTCTCATATAACATTGGACAAGAAATAAGGTTTATCTTCCCCTTTTACAACCAGTCAGAGCTCACCCTCCATGCCCACAAGCTGTTACCATAAACCATAAGCATTATGAGTTACCTTTTCCATGCAGAATGCTTGTATTGCCTGAGTTACTTTGGGATTGTCAGGATTAAAAAGATCTGGATGATCAGCTAGGACAACATCTTCCATGTAGAAAGTTCGCACTGTTTCTAAAGGAATCTTGTGCATTTTCATTTTTTTCCCTTTAACATGCAGCAGACCAATGTGTCTACAAGGAGAAAGTTCTCTTTAAGTTTGTATCTTCCAGTACAAAACCGTGTTTTAAATTAATGTTTATGTTACAGGGGCAAAAACTTAAAAGCTATAGCAAGTTCTCAGATATCTACTTCAGGGTTGGCACTGCCAAACTTCAATCCCATTATATTCAGATTGTGTTTGTTCTTTTTACAAGCAGATGTACACATTTCATGTATTTCAAATTATCTGGGTGTGACCCCTCTTGGATAAGTTACATTTGCTACAAACATTTGGTTTAGTTCTAAGTAAACCAAAAACTTATCCCAGGCACCTATTCAATCTGTTACACTGTAACACAAATCCCTTCATGCTTAAGAGAAGTTATTTTTCTTTTGATATTTCTGAACACAACACACTTAAAGCAAGAGATAAAAAACAAAAGAATAAATAAAAACACACACACTTCTTCACAGCTTCTCCAGGGGACAGAGATGTCACCACCGAACTTCCCGGCTGAGAAACATAGAAATTTTGCTGCTCATTTGGGACTGGAGCTATTTTACACTCATGTTCATGACCCCACACAACGAGATTAATAAAGTCATCTAAAAACTGCTCTGGAATGTAGTTGGTGGCTCCATGTTTGCTCCTGTACAAGAAAAGAAAACAATAATTAGAATGTGTACAGTCACAGGTGAGCACAGGTGGGGAGTGAAGGAGGTGAAAACCATCCACGTGATTCAAAGCAATAGAGAAGCTCTAGCAAAAATAGCTGACATACATTTCACATCAGCTACTCTTCGAGGTTTTTTCCCTATGCAATTTTTTGAAGTGTCTGGGTAAACAAAAAGGCAACTTACAGATTTAAGCCAAAAAGTTAGTTAATTTGCACAGGGAAGGTTTTCAGTAGCATTTTTTCTGTTCTGAATGAAGCTCACTCTTTTCTACCTCCCTCATTGGACCTCCCTTTTCTTTTTAACTGGCTTGCAAAGCTTTCAGTTATCTTCCATGTGAATGCTTTTATAGCATGTCATTTGTTCTGTTTTGTTTTTTAAATGGTGAGGGGAAAAAAAGATATAGGACACACCACACCACCCTCTATCCCTTTCCAGAAGATGGAGGAAATGAAGTAAGACAGAGTTCCTTTAGCCTACTGGACAGAGATCAATACACAGGGTTCCCAGCTCTATTTGTTTACTTCTGCCTCACCGTTACTTCCCATGTGAGGGCTTCATGAAATTGCATTGAAAATTGTATTACAGAATCTGGAAGAGAACTCTGCCTGTTCCTACTGACACTGCTGGGAGAAGTGTGCAGGCAGAAAGAACACACACTACCTCTCCTCTGTCTGAGACACTGGAAGGGATATGAATGCAAGTGAAGACACAGCACTAATGAAATTATAGTTCAATCAAGCACAGAAAATGGCATGTTAAGTTTACTGCTTTTTCAGCTGTAACATGCAGACTTAAGACTTAATTATACACATATCACACTACCTACCCTCTTTCTTCCCCCTCAACTATGAGAGTTTGAGAAGTAACTTCCCCAACATCTCCAACTCATTTATTTCAACTCTTTTCCTTGATGATTCTTCTCTAAGAACAGCTCTAAATATTGCTTTTATTGGGGAAAAATCTTTAAGTCTGCTACTCACAAGAAGCACCAGCCACCATAGCTGTCTTTCTCTCCTATGCTTTTCAAGGCACTTTAATCAAAACAAACGACAAAACCCAAAAGTTTAAGTCACCATAATCCATTCAATACTGGTACCTGTTCTGATGAATCACAAACAAGTTAAACCAACTGTCTTCATCTTCCTTTGGTCTCAGCATGGTTACCTGTTTATTGACAAACATACGGTACAACCTCTCGTCTGGGATGGCTCCTGTAGTGGACAAAACAATACATCATTGTTGTGTGGTATAAGTATCACACAAAAACATATCAACTATCAACTCTTGACAGATATCAAGAGGTATATAGCCACTCTTTATTTTATAGAATTTTAGTTACCAACTCTGTTAAAAAAGAGCATAGGGAATACAACTCTGTGGCAAGAACAAATCTTCATTTTCATGACCTAAGAGGTCTAAGGCATTGTTCTGTTTGAATTCATAATAAAGTATAAATTTGTTATTTTACTAGACAGCATTCTGCAAGTAAGACATTGCAACATGAAATCCACCTTTAAATAACTGCTAAAAGCAGTTTTGTTAACTACATCAAGTTTTAAACCTCATCAGTTTTCTGTGCTGAACACACTATGGGCAGAATTAAAAATGTGAGGTTTATTTTTCTTGTTGATGGAGTAAGAACTATATTTTGTTATAAGGTGGACTCTAAAACCAGACACTGAGACAGGGTTCTTAAACGTCCTTAGAAATTCTCTAGAGAACAAGAAATAAACAATGAATTCTACAAAGTCTATGCTTTCCCACAGAGCAGGAAAAAGTCTACAACACCTCTGAACAATCTGTCACTGGCTACCTCCTCCATGTTTTTAAGCCAGAGACAATCCAGCAGTGGAATAAACCTGACATTCTACAAAACATCTGAATTAAAAAAAGGTACGCTAAGTGGCAGGGGACCTACAAAGGTGGAACCACAAGACCAAGAGGTTAACATGTTGAAGTCACAGACTATGGACACAGCTGGCACAGCTGCATTTCTAAGCAGCAACACTCTCACCAAACTGATACACCTTAATTTAGTGTTACTTAGACATCTGTGTTTGCTGCAGCACAGGATGTTTGTTCCAACTTATTTCACACCTATTAAGCTTTGGTAATGCATAACAGTTGAGCCACAGTCTGGCAGAAGAACACTTACCTAAGCCATACAGAGCAATTTTTGTTCTACCCTTACGCAATAAAATGGGGCTAATATCTATTTTCTCCACAGAAGTTGAACGCCCGAAGTGATTCACCAATCCCGCACAGCTTAAAATATCCAATGCACACAGTGCATCTGCCTGTGGAAAATAGGAAGAAACAAATCTAAAAATCTGTGAACAGGCTATGTTCTTTTTTTGTGCTTAGTTGTGGATGTTTACTTTCAAACAACCATTTCAGTTATTATTCGTTTATCTTCCTCAAAAATAAATGGTCACACAATTGAAGACGCATATCAATTGTACACGCAATCAAAGCACAAGTCCAAGTATCAAAATTTCCTTTCCTTAAGAAAAAGGCTTTCAGTCTTCATAGAAACAATTTGTTCTCAAAACTTTCTGAAGGGCTGTCACTTCTTGGTATGAGAAGTGATTCTGTTCCCAATTACCAAAGTTTATGGAATCTGAGATTTAATATACTTTGAGCACAAATATAGTCTGTATGGATATCTTAATTTCTTTCAATTCTTTTTAATACCACATTTAAGCTGTTGTCACTAATCAAGACTTCTAAAGAAACACAAAATATTTATGCAAAGAGTGGAGCAACTGACTAAAACTAGCCTGTTTGCCAAGAACTGCATTTCTATAAAAGCCTGTATTTCTACAGTACTGGTTTTGTAACACAGCAGTAGAACTAGGATAATAATTACATTACCCCTGTTGGATCATCGTGATTGCCATGAATACTAAAAATTGGAATAGAAATGTTGAGATTTCCATCTTGATAGTTCACCCATGGAAACCTGAACGAAAAGAAGAAAAGTTAAATTATTCAACTTTGCAGATTTATTCTGCAAATCCATGTACAGATAATTCCCAATATTCTCTTCAAATTACTATCATCACAAATACATGGCAGTGGCACAAATGATTGCCAAGTGGCTATGTATAAGTTTAAGCTCCACAGCATAGAAGATTCTTATTCATTGTCTGGAATGGAACTTCCTACCAGGAACATGGTAGCAAATATATTTATATTTTTAGACTGGGTTGTGCAGCCTTTATTTACACATGAAAAACTGTTTATTTTAGCACAACAGTTCCTTTAAGTTAGTTTACTTGCAGGATACAACCTATTTTTTACTTAAATATATAAATTATTACAAGAAATTCAGAAGTTTCTCAAAAATACGGTGTCCAGTCATTTATAGACTTAAACAGTGAAAGATGAAGCAATCCCACCAACTGTCCCATGCAAGCAAGTCTAAAGCTTCAAAGTTTCAGTCACAGAGGAAAAGCATTAAAAACAAAATAAAATCACAACACATTCACCCCATATGAAAACAAAACACGAGTTGTCATGATTCATAGGAAGGGACTTACTTGCTGTATTGAAAATTAACTGCCTGATCACTCAAAATTTCAAAGTGAATAGGACGATCACCCATGCAGTATTTTCTCAGCGACTCTAAACAAGAATGTATTGTTTTCCTGGAAGGTTTGTTGTCATGAAAGAGGTCCCCACCTAATAAAACAAAGTCCACCTGTATATAACAAAGAGCTCTATTATTTTAATACAACATTTTGAAGTACTTTGAAAGACCTATAATCTAATCGATTAAATTAATTCTGCTAAGGAGTTCCACATATCTCATACCTGGACTTCGAGATAAAATGAGTCTGTGGCTAGAGATATTAGGATTTAATTTTCTCATGAAACAAATGTTATATATACACACGCATTTTTCAGAATAATTTAGTTAAATATATATTTTAATAGACCATTTATGAAGAGCTATAGGAGAAAACAAGATGGTGTTTAAAGAAGACAGCAAAGTGTTTTAATAAGTGTCCCTAGATTGGCTCCTGAACCTTTCCTTTGATGGCCTGAGGAATTGCTTTATACTTTCATTGCTACAGTACCAAGGCGGACGAACCCAGTGCCTCTCTGTGCATTACTTTGAGAAGGGACTAGTTTCAACTCAGCTTTTGAAGCAGCATAGAAAATACCAAAGTCAACATTTCAAATAATTTGACTAAGGAATCCTTCCAAGCACTACATCTGTTTGTATCTGAATGAAGGAATATGCATTTCTTTTAGAAATGTAACTGGTTGCAATAATGTGTTTGATAGTAGTAAGGATTATAGCAGAACTAAGTTTTGTGGTTTCTGGCAGGTTGGAAGGGGTTTTGCACAGTCTCTCTGCTTTACTTCCTAAAAAGCAATACTTACTTCATTTTTCTGAGCCTGCTCCAAGATTTCATTAAAAGTTACAAATGTGTCATTTCCACGCACTGGGTCCTTCTCCAAATAGCCAAGATGAATATCAGTAGCAATCAGTATTTTAAAGGTATCTTCATCATCCCTGAATTAAACAGGAGAATTTGTTAGCAGAATATTTCACAATTTCAACACACTTTATTAAGATAAGCAGTTCTGTCCGAAGTTATTAATTACACAGTAGATCTAGTACAAAATTTTGTCCAGATATCCTCCCAGTAATACTCTCAAAACATTTCACTACATTACTTGCAAATGGCACTCTACCAAACAAACTGGTTTCAAAACGAGATTATCCCGATCAGTCTGCTTTAGTGAAGGGCTGCAGGTATCTAATGAAAAACTAAATCATGGAATCAGAGAATCATTAAGGTTGGAAAAGGCCTTCAAGATCCAACCAGCAATTCCAACCATCCGCCTACCACCACTGAACCATGTCCCCAAGCACTACATCCAACCTTTCCTTGAACATCCGCAGGGACGGTGACTCCACCACCTCCCTGGGCAACCCGTCCCAATGCCTGACTGCTCTTTCTGAGAAGAAAGATCTCCTCATTTCACAGAATCACAGAGTTGTCTAGGTTGGAAGAGACCTCAAGATCATCGAGTCCAACCTCTGACCTAACACTAACAAGTCCTCCACTAAACTATATCGCTAAGTTCAACATCTAAACATCTTTTAAAGACCTCCAGGGATGGTGACTCCACCACTTCCCTGGCAACCCATTCCAATGCCTCAGAACCCCCTCAGTAAAGAAGTTCTTCCTAATATCCAACCTAAAACACCCCGGCGCAACTTTAGCCTGTTCCCCCTTGTCCTGTCACCAGGCACATGGGAGAACAGACCAACCCCCACCTCTCTACAGCCTCCTTTAAGGTACTTATAGAGAGCGATAAGGTCGCCCCTGAGCCTCCTCTTCTCCAGGCTGAACAAGCCCAGCTCCCTCAGCCGCTCCTTGTAAGACTTGTTCTCCAGGCCCCTCACCAGCTTCGTCGCCCTTCTCTGGACCCACTCAAGCACCTCGATGTCCTTCTTGTAGCGAGGGGCCCAAAACTGAACACAGTACTCGAGGTGCAGCCTCACCAGAGCCGAGTACAGGGGGATGATCACTTCCCTAGCCCTGCTGGCCACACTGCTTCTTATACAAGCCAGGATGCTGTTGGCCTTGTTGGCCACCTGAGCACACTGCTGGCTCATATTCAACTGACTATTTCCAACCTGAACCTACCCTGGTGTGACTTGAGGCCATTCCCTCTAGTCCTATCACTAGTTATCTGTGAGAAGAGGCTGACCCTCAGCAGCTTTGCAGGTTTTCTGCCTTTAATTTGGAGAATAAACATTCCATTTCTCTGCTTGCACTGGTAATTATGAAAATACAAAGGGAAGTACAATGCTCAGAAGGCCCTGAAGGGAAACACAAATCCATGTCTGAGCCGTTAACTCATTCGCAGTGCACAAAATCCGTGTTATCTGATGTGAAAGAAGAACCGGACGGAGACAGGAGCTTACTGCGAGCCGAGGGCGCTCATCTTGCTGCCAGCACTCCCCACCACAGGGCTCCGGGCACAGCGCAGCGAGGCAGGGCGCGGGGTCCCCTTCTGTTTCCACGGATCCCGTGCGAAGCCTGAGGGACGAGAGAACACAATCGGGTTAGGAGGAAGGGCACAGCAAGCTGAATCGGCAATTATTCAGTGTTTTAGTTAAAAAAAATAACAAACCCAAACGCTAAACACTGACGGTCGGGCTCGCCGCCCGCCCCCTCACACGGCCCGGGGGGCTGAGGGGAACCGAGAAGGGCCGAAGGGAACCGAAAGGAGCCGAAGGGGAGCAGAGGGGGGGCGAAAGGAGCCGAACGGGGGCCGAAGAAAGCCGAAGGGAGCCGAAAGGAGCCGAGGGGGCCCTCACCCTAACGCGGGCCCCGGTCGCCTGGCGCCGTCTCCATGGCGCCGAGCGCCGCTCTCGCGAGACTTCGCGGCTCGCTCGGCGGCGCGATTGGCCGGCCGGGCCGGAAGGGCTCCTCGCGCAGGTGGGCGCGGAGCCCCGCCCCCCGGGGAGGCCGTGCTGGGAGGGGCAGGTGCGGGGGGAAGCTAAGCAGGGCCGGGCGGGGCGCGAGCGTGGATGGGAGACCCGCGGGGCTGGGTGCGCTGAGGGAGGCGGCGGCGCCGCGCTCGGGTAGGGACGGGGGAGCCGGGGGGCGGTTGAGGGGAGCCGGGGGGCGGTTGAGGGGAGCCGGGGGGGTTCCTGCTGGGTTCAGCCGGGCCTCCGAGGGGTTGGGGTGGGTGTTGGGGCCCTCCCTGGGCTGTCCCCGGAGGGTTGTGGTACCTGGAAGGCAGGGCTGGGGTGTGAGGGGCAAATGGCGGCAGCTGGGGTGGTGCTGGCTGTGGGGAGAAGCAGAAATTCTGCTTTAAAATAAAGTGTTTTGCCCAAATTTTGTGTTTATAAAATGCCTATGGCTTTAGGTAATGAAATATGTGCTTAGTCCAACGCAGTCTGCAGCTGGTATAGTTTGTAGTATTGGATTATGTGGTGTTTTGAAGCATGAGTATTAATGGGGAGTTCAATTAGCGCATGAAAACTTATTACAAATATTATTATATCTCTGCTCCGTGCAGATGCTAACTAAAAATGAGTAAAAGCAAGGATACAGCTAAAAAGGATGTTGATGAAAGAGACGAGGACAGCGACGAGCTAGCTGAGTACACGGAGAGCTTCAACCAGCTGGAGCTGCTGGAAACGCACCGGCACCTGATTCCCGTGGGCACGCAGAGCTGCTGGTCGGGGCAGTCGGATGACGAAGATGAGGAGCAGGAGAGAAGTGAGGAATGGTACGAAATGCAAGAGAAAAAGATGGAAAAAAATCCAGAGAAACTGCTACTCTGGGCAGCCGAAAACAATCGGGTAAGGCATTTATTCAGTGTATCACCGACAGGAATATTAGCCTGAATAGGTGCCTATAGTTTCTTCCACGATCCCAAATTTCCCTGTGTGCTCCTTTATCTCTCTGAACTACCTTGATCCAGGTTTTGGAAGGCACTCTGAAAAGCAGCTTGCTTTTCAGTCCACACACGCTAAAATATTTCTGCGTCAATTAGCTTTCAGAAGAAACACTTTGATTGTAGTTCAAAGTTAAAATAACAGCACTGTTTTAAAGTTTGTATAAACCAAAAACATGCCAGACCCTTTCTTCAAGGCAGGTAAGCCTTTTAACTGGGGAGGAGACAGCATATCTGAAAAATTATTTTCTTCAAAGCTACTTGTACAGAGAATATGTGACTGTTTTCCCGTCTCTTTCTTGGAGAAGAAGTTTTTTATTTTTTCAGTAATAACTAACTTCTAATTAACTAAGGTAAGAATTAACTTCCCAGAATAAAGTGGAGATTCCTGATGGGTACCTTATTACACCCATGTGTGCATTTATTTTCATTGATTGCCTTTGTTATACGCAAAAGATCCACCTCTAGTTTTGTGGAGGCATGTGTTTCTTCACAGCGAATGGGGAAGTCTGAGGCACTGCAGCTAAATGCCCAAAGCTAAGTGGGATAAACAGTGGCTGTGTGTTTTTGTGCCCGTCTGAGCTGGATATCTGTTTATTTTAAGTAACCATAACTGGTTTAATTTTCAAAGTTTGTGTTATGTAGTCCTGAGAGTGAGAGAAACTGCTTTTTCCTAAAAGATCTAAAGATGGGTAGAACACCAGAAGCGATACATCTTGTTTGCTGAGTTTCTTAATAAATTACTGTTTCACTTCAATAGCTGAGTACAGTGAGGAGGCTCCTTTCCGAAAAGCTGGCCCCCATTAACGCTCGTGACGAAGACCAGTACACCCCTCTGCATCGAGCTGCCTACAGCGGGCACTTGGACATGGCACGGGAATTGGTCGCCCAAGGGGCGGATGTTCACGCGCAGACGGTGGATGGCTGGACGCCCCTGCACAGCGCGTGCAAGTGGAACAACACAAAAGTGGCCTCGTTCTTGCTTCAGCAGGGCGCAGACATCAATGCCCAGACAAACGGCTTGCTGACACCGCTGCATATCGCCGCGGGGAACAAAAACAGCAGAGAAACCCTGGAACTTTTGCTGATGAATCGCTACGTGAAAGCAGACCTGAAAAATAATCTGGATGAAACTGCCCTCGACATCGCCAGGAGGACTGACGTATATCATTACCTTTTTGAAATAGTAGAAGACTGCATAAATGCTGTGACCCCTTAAAAGTTGTGGTTAAACTCGTGGGTGTGGGTTTTCCTACCTCTTATCTGTCACGCAGCGTGCTGCATGCTTGTCAGTGGTGGCCTGTCCCTTCGCAACAAGGCTTTCAGTTCAGAGACTTGGGTGTTCTTCAGCCAGGTTACTTCCTGCAAATCAACTCAGTGCTTTCCCTCGTAGTTTGAAATGTTATTTCTGTTATCGAGGTATTCAGCAAGTCTCAGTGATTTCAATGAGTCTCTGTTTAATTAGTGTAAATTTGAAGGGACTTTTTGTAATTGGTCCAAAACAGTGTCAAAGCAAGAGGGAAAACTGGACTATTTCTGTGGAAGAATTCAGGCTTGGTTATACAAAATTTATTACAGCTCAAGAGAAAAATATTTTTTCAGAAATTTAATTTTTTAAGAAATTGCATGAAAGCTCAGTATGAATGTAACTTATTTGGGTGATACACAAAATGCTGTGATCTGTTGTAAGGCCTATTATAAAATAAAACAGTCAACCCTATGTATTCTATTGTCGTATTTTTAATTGAAATCTCAGTAACCAATGTGATTGCCTGTTCATAAATTGAAAGAATTATTCATAGGAACCTCAACTGTGTGAGGATGAACAGACACCATGTTATTGTGCCTAATTATTTAAAGCTAGTATTGCTAGTTCTAGCCAGTCAAATCTGTCAAACCTTTTGGATCCCAAACTCAGATTTGACTGCCGTGGCTTAACCAAACTGAAATTGGTGGAGGTTGGTTGGTAAAGCATTGTATTGTGCAGGAATTAGCATACTACAGGATTTCCCATGTTAAAGGCATGTGGTGTGAGAGCTCCAACTTTCCCATTTATAATATAGGAGTGGAGAAACTTGCTTCTATTTGTTAATCAAATTGAACTAGAAAATGAATGTAAGGCCTGGAATATGGTCTCTCAGCCAGACAACTGTAAGAAAACATCTTGTCCTGTGCAGACACCTTACTGAGTGATCCCAAGCTCCTTCCAGACACCACTAACAGGTCTGAAGCACACTTGTAGCAGCAGCAGCAAGGCTGGAATGTGTCGGCCTTTGTCCTCTGAGGCATTTATTTGGTCCTCTGATCAAGCATCTTTGGAGGGCATGTTCATCACCATGTCTTTCCTGGAGCCCTGTGTTGCGATTCTGTTAAAAAAAAAAATAGAGAACTGCCTTTGAAATGTGAATTGTACAAAGTAATTTTTAATGTTTGGTATTTTGAAAGCTTGGTTTCAGGATATTTGTGAACGACATATGCTTTGAAATGCGTTAATGAGGAACAGATTACATTGTGCATTGGTTTAACTAGACATGGCTTGTATCTTACAGATTCTTACTTCTTCCTGTATGCCAAGTTCTGGCTTCAAGGAAGCTGTCACAGGGCAAATCTCTCTGCTGGGTGAGTGGGACAGCTTGCTGGTGTGCTCATCTGCTGCTATCTGGCAGCACTCTGCTTCCTGTGGTACCTGCAAGATGCTCTTCTTCGTAGCATGCACAGCAGCAAGATGAGTGGAGTCAAAATGCCACCTCAGTCTTATCAAAGTTTCAAGGTGTCTTATATTACAACAAGTGCTATTAAAATCAAGCGAATGCTCCTGTAAGTCGATCCAGTCAAGCTGGATCCTTCTGTCTTTATCAGTCTCAGTCTGAAGATTGACATAAAATGTGACATCCTTTTAAAAGTTAGGGTAGTGGCAACACTTTCTAGGGACACAAAGCAGCAGTGATGTGTGTGCATACCGACGTGTAATGCTGCCTGCCCCACATGAGTGATGTTTAACGATAAACCATGGACTGTAGCCTGCCCTGTGCCCCATGGCGGCGTGAGGCAACCCTGGGTCCCCACACAGCGACCCCGGGACGCCTTTGCACCGGGGGCTCATCCATGATTTTTTTGACTAAAAAGAACGGGAGGTAAAAGGTCAAAGGCCTTTTTTTTTTAGGTCAAAGTGGAAGGCGCAAAACACTTCAGCGCTGACGGAAAGCAAAAGCGGCACAGCCCGCTACAGAACATCGCCCCTAGGGCAGCCACAAGATGGCGCCGGGCAGCCGCTGGCGGGGCGCGGCCCGCCCGTCCCTGCCCATCCCCGCTCCTATGGCAACGGAGCCGCGCGGCTCGCAGCTGGCCGGGCACGGTGGCCATGAGGGCGGCGAGCGGCCCGCAGCCGGCGGGGGAAGCCGGGGAGACGGGCAGCGATGGCCGCGGCGAGGCGGCGAGCGGCCCGCAGCCGGCGGGGGAAGCCGAGGAGACGGGCAGCGATGGCCGCGGCGAGGCGGCGAGAGGCGGGCAGCCCTGTGAGCGCGGCGGCCCCCGGCTCGCCTCACTGCCCCTTGTCCGCCTCAGGGTCCCCTCCCCGGCTCTCTGGGCACCACGGGGGTGGGCTCCGGCTTCTTCCTCAGGGGTCCTGCCCCGTCATGGGTCCCCAGAAAGCTTTGGAGGGTGGAGATGGGGAAGGAAAGCGTCGCATCCCTCCCCAGGCCGCCTCCGTGGTGGCCTCATGCAGGGCTGCACCGCTGGGTGCTGCCTTTTTTTAGAGGTAACGTGTTGTGAGGCGTCCCCTTCAGCAAGGACATCTCGGGGGCTTCTTTCATGTCCCCCTGGAAGCACTCTGCTCCAGCTGGGGCTGCTCATGGAGGGACCCCATTGTCCCTTCTCCCAGGTGCCTGGCTCGCTGCCATGGATTTCAGCTCCCTCTGAATCCTGCAGTGCTCCCCTTTAGGTACCCGCTGTGGTACTGCTGTGAGGAATCCCTTGTGGGTCCGGGCATGTCTGAACCCTATCACGTCTGTAAATTGGTCATAAGGTGTGTGAAAGATAAAAGTAGAACGGGACAGGATAAAATTACATTCAGCAAAGCATATTGAGATTGGGGTGGGAGACGTGGGTAAAATCACAGAATCACGGAATTTCTAGGTTGGAAGAGACCTCAAGATCATCGAGTCCAACCTCTGGCCTAACACTAAATAACTGGTTCTTTTGTAATGTGTTTTGCTAACAGGGAAGAAATTTGTGTATGTTGAGCCATCTAGGAGAGTTAAAGAAATCCTTCAAGAAGAGCTTTATTTTCAGAAAGAAGAATACAACATTAAACATCCAGCTGCAGGTCATCTACCTTACGAGCAAATGAAAAGTGTTTGTCAGGGCAAATGGAACAAAAGATGTTTTGAGAACTGCAGCAAAATTACTGATTATAACAAAAAACCCCACCAAAAAAACAACCAACCAACCAAGCAACAACAACAAAAACGGCCTAGAACATTCATGGAATGATCTGGGGAACATTCAGAAACAGAAGAATTGCATATAGTCTCTACTATTTTTTAGCCTGAAATTATTGGGAACATAATTGTTGAGAACATGTAATTCCATATGATCTATCAGTTTAACAAAACAGAAGCAAATACCAAGTGCTAGAGAGGTTTATTACATCTTTCTTTGAAAGAGGTGCTGTAGTTATTAGAATACTTCATCCAGTTCTGAAGTTGGTGTTGAAAAGAAGTTGAGGTAAGAATGAATAAGGTTAGATCAAGGACAGGAAAACAGTGAAGGCAAGTAGAAAATCAGTCTGTTCGGGCAGTTTGAAGGTTATGGAACTACTTGACTATAGTAGGCAAATGAAGAAATGGAAGTCTAAGAGGGAACAAGGTGTTTGGTCTAGATAAGAAACTTAATTCTGAGAATTGGAGGTAAAAATTAGAAGATCAGAATAAAAACAATTAGCATTTTTTAACAAAAAGAGCCTAATGATGGAACAATTTAACAAAGATCAATTAGATTCTCCATTTTAATATAAATTTTAAATATTTTCCATGTAAACAACCCTAGTCCGATCTCATTTGCTAGTTGTGATGCAGAAATGAGTATAAAGCCATGTGACCCATGTGGGACATAACTTACATCGTGGTGGTTTTCTCTTGCAGCCATAGAACTATTCATCTAATTGTAGAAATTTATTTTTCAGACATTTGCAATGTTTAAGGATAGGACAGCTGATCTGTTTGACTGCCAGGCCTGACTGTCTCTACCGGTTAAGCTGCTGTACCTCAGGTTGTGCCTCTCTGCAGAGCCTGCTGAATAAAGCTGGTTCTTGCAGCTTCCCTCATTAGTTTGTTCTAGTGGCTGGCATGTTAAAAAATCATGCCTAATTCATAGCGCTACGTTTCACTGCAGGCTACACAAGTAGAAAAGGTGACTGTTAAATGAAGCCAAATTCTACTTCCTTTGAGCAGAGTTAGGATTTACATACATTGTGTATTTTCACTTCTTTGAAGAAAACATTTCTCTAGCTGTATGCTTGTAAGTATATTTTTGTCAGGACACAGCCTCTCCTCAAGTTTTGGTAGGGCTTTTAAGAACCTTCCTGTTGAAAAAGCCCATGGCATCTGCATGCAAGGGGTATTCTGTGATTCTGTATCCTCTTAAAGCAAAACATAAAACATATGCATGAATTAAGTGGACTGCAAAACCTTGTTTTTTGGGGATACTGTAGGCTTCAGTGTGGTGGCAGTTGACTGAGGCCTAGCAGAAGGAATTTTTGTCCAAGGGTGTAGTGATAGGGCAAGGACTAATGGATTTAAACTAAAAGAAGAGAGATTTAGATTAGATGTAAGAAAGAAATTCTTCACTCAGAGGGTGGTGAGGCCCTGGCCCAGGCTGCCCAGAGAAGCTGTGGATGCCCCATCCCTGGAGGTGCTCAAGGCCAGGCTGGATGGGGCTTTGGGCAACCTGGGCTGGTGGGAGGTGTCCCTGCCCATGGCAGGGGGTTGGAATTAGATGGGCTTTAAGATCCCTTCCAACCCAAACCATTCTGTGATTATATGAATAATTGTGATTGGTACAGTTCAGCTCCTTGCCTTTGTTGGGTCCTTTGTTGATAGTCCTTTTTTTAGTATCCAGGATTTTCTTCGAGAGAAGTTATATATACACTATAATGGAAGTTGCTTGCAGTCAGTATTTGATAGCTTAAGCAGTTTAGAGTCTCAACATCTCTCCATGTGAGTGTTATGTCTAGCACTTAACTTGTTTTTAGCTCTTTAAGAACTCTGATCAATTGTTTTGCCTCCCCTTTTAAAATGTAAATACCAAATCTGATCACGTTATTTCAGTATTTGTATCACTAGTATCCTGGAGAGAATCATCTACTTATTTTAATTTACTTCTCTACTAAAATCTAAAGCTAACATAAGCCAGGGATGTTGAACTATTTGCCAACTGTTACTCCTAAATCTATAACACGTGAATAATATGTATTTAATCTTTTGAATATATAATACATAATTCATCTTTTGTGCCATAATACATGATTCCTGTTCTTAGCCCCACATTCTTTTCTACAGAGTAAACCTGTCCCTTGGTTATACTAAGCTGTGTTTTGTTGCAATAGGCCCGCTGTTGTCTTTCTTAATCATTACACCCTCCACAAATGTGGCAAGGGTAATTTAGCCTTTATTTCCAAATCTGGAAAATTTTGGAAAAAAAATATCTGTCTTGTCTTTTGTGGGATGAAGACCCAAGTGTAGATTTACTCAAAGTGAATTTCAAACAATTGGATTCACAGATGAAAATGTACAAAAGTTAGTTGATGTAACCGGTAGTCTGTCAAATTTAAAGACCATCTGAACATGCAACTGCATTTCTCTGGTTAGGCTCCTTAGGCAATTACAGCACACAGGCAAATGAACTACTTATGTAAGCTCTGTTTATAGTAAATGGAGAAAAAAAAAAGACATTTTGAAAATATAATTCTTGTCCTAGATACCTACCTCTGCATGAGTGATGCTCTGTAAGTGCCTGTTCTGTGCCCAGTGACTGTAAAGGGGATCTGGGCAAGTAGCTGAGCTGCAGATGTTAACATTGGTTTGCTCGATCTGCTCATGTCTGATGTTACTAAGAACTTAACACACCTATTTTGGACTGCATTCATCTGCCAGTGGGTCAAAATAGGAAGGCTTCAATTTGATCACATGAGTGGATGCTACAAAATATACTCTCATAATTTCTGGAGATTCTCTCAATATTACAGAAGTTTAAAGTACTTCAGATAAAACAGAACCACCAAAAAATATTCGTTAGGGGAATGTATAAAATCTGTGTATAAGAAGTTCAGTGTATAATGGTATGTAGAGCACGGTAGTTACAAGCTATGCTTACCGTAATAATGCTATGTATAAAAAGGTCAATTAGATGTTGGTGTGCAAATTACTCAGCAAGAGCCTAGTTCCTTTTTCATTAGTATACATCTAGAGAATTAGAGATGTTCCACAAGTGGCCAGGGCTTTGATTAAAAACCAACTGTCAGGTTGGAGGGCTACTGATTTACACAGTTCAGATGATTCATAAGCTTACTGTTTTACAAAAATTAGATGACTGGTAAATTGTAACCTTTCTACAAAATAAACTAGCTTTTTTTTTTTTTTTTCTTTTTTTTTTTCCTGCTATTGCTTTTATGAGGCCGTTTGGTATTCCAGTATGACCAATAAACCATACTGGTTGCACTTACAGTATTACTGCTGTTTCTTATACATTATAGATCAGCTACATCTTGCTTCAGTTAGCCTAGTAGTCCTAAGCTGTTCCACAGGCACTAACGAGCAACATACACCTTTAGCAATCCAAATTCCTCTCTGAAGATGTCAATCTGGTTTTCATTAGTTATGGAGGATGATTACAGTGTTCTCCCTATTTGTACTGTACTGACCAAAGGGACTGTCTTCTAAATGTTACATTCATCTAGAACAAGTTGTAACAGGATTGTTTTAACAAATTATTAACAGTGTCTCTGGAAGGAATTTGGAGTCTGAAAAAGAATTTCTCCATCGGAGGCCTGAAACCAGCATCCCAGAACAGAAATGGTTTGCTCTTACAGCCTCAGTTCTACTCGAGGCATGCAGCAATGAGAAGTAAGAGTCAACAATAAGAAACTTTCGCTGTAACACCTCACTTTAAAGTTGCAGGATAATATGATTTGGTAATTCATAGATATCTCACTGGACTGCAGATCTATTTTGTTCAATGTTATTCTTCCATCAAATCACCTATATGGCCTTAGAGTAATCACAGCTGGGCAGCTTTATTAATCAGCCAGCAGACTTGAAATCTTTGCAGAAGAAACCTGTTCAGGATTGCTGTGTTGAGTCACCTTGTTTAATATTCTGAAACCTTCTGCAAATGCGGGGAATAATCACTTCTTTCCTGTGAATGGGTGGTGATGTAGGTAATGAACCTTACTTCCCCTTCGCATTCAGCCTTAATGCTTGGAAAAGCCCTCCTCCATCACGTCTCCTGAAAGGAGATTGATCTAGGAACCATTTCAGGCATTTTCACATTTGCCTGCTTTTGCATAGCAAATTGCCATTTGCAGTTGGTGCTCTGGGGCACATATTTCTATCTTTGCAGTCGCTGGAATGTGGCTTTTGTGGAATGGACCTATTCCTTACGAGCTGGTTGCTTTCAGCTATCTTCTCCATGTGCCCATCTTCTCTCTTTTTCTGGAATGTGTTAACTTTGCAGTGAGAAGTGAGAGCTTCCAACCCTGAGGAAATAGAGTTCATTAGCTTTATAAAAAGAATATTATTAGTGCCATAAGGTTGCAGAATATACGAGCTCAGCATATTGGCCATTAGATGAAGCTACTTGTCATGTTCTCAGGGGGTAGTGGTTTAAAAATACAGCTAGCTGCATGAGTTTTATATCAGCACCTCTTTCTTACTGTCTTGATCTGAGCTCTGGAGATACTGGCACCTTAAAAATTAGCCCCTTTTGCCCATAAATGATTGACTAGCACAAATTAGTCTTCCAAGTCTGTTTTGATGTGTCAAACATTAAAATGACCATGCATGGAAATGTAGATCTTTATTTATAAGATTTTGAAGATAGTCCTGGTTGGATAGGGAATTATTTTCTCTTTATAGTTATTTCTATTCATAGCTTCATGCTGATTTTTTACCTGTTGTAGTAGCCAAAACTGATCCATATTTCAGTTAGTGAAGGTGTCACAATCCAAAAATTACAGAATACTTCTGATGACAAAAATGTACTGCTGTGAAATTTGACATTTTTATGGGTTTCTCTATTGCAGAGTGATTGTAAGTTCCAGCAGAAGATCATAATATATAGTCGAAGAGATGCCTTAACATTCCTTATGCTGAATCTATTCATAAACCCAGCAGTTCTAGGCCAAGAGTTTGTGATTCAATTTCCATCTTGATTTAATAAAATGTTAACATAAATAAGCCTGTGATGTCTCTATTTATGGAAGAGTTGTCGTAGTGTTAAAAAACGATAGAGGCAGCATGGAACCTGAAATAACCTTAACTTAACTCTCACTTGTAACTGTCATTACTGTGAGGTAATACCAAATGATCTTTAGTTTGTATTTATTGTATTATCACAGAACTTCAGAAACAGTCCTAGATCCTTCTAGGTACTGTACAAAAGCAGGACAAAAGAGAGCTTCAAAAGCTCATGGGTGAGTGGGGGAGGTATCCGAGGACTTACAGAAGGAAATGGCACTCCAGTCTTGGGGAAGGGATGGAAGAAGGTTCAGGCACCTACTGGCTGGTTAGCTTTCCCTCACTCCCTGGGGAGATGATGAAGCAAATAATCCTAGAAGCCATTTCCAAACATACCAAAGACAGAGGGTGGCTGGGAGTAGCCAGCAAGGATTTACAAAGGGGAAACTGTGCTTGACAACCCCAATACCCTTCTGCAACGAGATGATTTGCGTGATGGACAAGGGGAGAGCAGGTGATGTGTTGTTTTCTTTGACTTTAACAAAGCTTCTTGACATTCTCTGCTCCAACATCCTCACAGTCAAACTGATGAAGTTACAGGTTATACGAACGGGTAAGGGGGTGGACCGAACACTGCCTGAACAGCCAGGGTCCCAAGGTTGGGATGAGGAGCATGAAGTCCAGCTGGAGAAGAGTCACTAACTGAGAAGCCCAGGGGTTGACTGTTTAACATCTTCATCAGTGACCTGGGCAATGGGATGGAGTTCACCCTCAGCAAGCTTATGGAGAGTACAAAATGGAGAAGAGTGTTTGATACACCAGATGGGCGTGCAGCTATTCCAAAGGAACTCAGCAGGCTGCACAACTGGGCACAGAAGAACTTCATGAACTGCAACCCAGAGAAATGCCACGTCCTGCACTTGGGGAGGAATAATCCTTTGCACCATGACAGGCTGGAGGTTCACAGGCTGGAAAGCAGCTTGGTGGAGTTGGCATCCTGCTGGACAAGCTGCTTTCCAGCAGCCGTGAGCGCTTAGGCTCTTTGAGGTCTAAGAACCACTAGGAAGAGATGAGATTCATTTCAACAAGTGAGGCAAAAGCTCTGTTTGTACAGAACCTGAAAGGATCCTTGATTGTTTCTTAAGTGCTGTGATAATACAAGGACTCCACAGTAACGATTGCCGTGAGGCTGGCCAACCTGGTCAGAATTATAATTAGGAATAACTGGGGAGGGAGATGATGACCCACAGTCAAACGAGGCTGGTGAGCATGATATTTCCCGTCTTCACATTTAGCAATCTAAATTAATGATCAGTCTATGCCATATTTATAAAATAACTGTAGCACATTCTTTTCCAAATTAGTAATGCTTTGCACGCTACAGTTTTCATTGTCAGAAATCTTTCCAGACATCCGTCCTGCAATAAGATAGCGAGTGCTACTATCTTTTTGAAGGAGGAAACTGTTTTGTACAGTGAAAAAAATGAACTGATGGGTAATTAAAGATCAGAGTTGAAAAGTTCTTTCTTTCCAGTGCCAGCTCAAACTGATAATTCATGTCACTCTTAAGACATTCATGCGATCCTAAGAGGTGGAGGTGGGATTTGTTTGTGGGACTCTGAGATTCTAAGGAAGGATCTGAATGTTGTTAAGAAAATAACATTTTCTTATTCAGAAATGTTATATTCTTATTCAGATATTATTCAGTATCTGAATATTGTTAAGAAAAAAGAGTCTCAGTGACAACTTTATGAAACTACACTTTCTGTTTGTTGGCTTTTTTTATGGTTATCTGTGAATGAAAAGGGATGTTTGTTTTTTGATTGCCTGGAAGTCTTTTCAAATACTAAAAAATTGGTTTTATTTTGGTATCAGTGATAAGCGGGAAAAAAACAAAAAAAAAAACAAAAAAACTTAGTTGGCTTAAAGGTAACAATTTTTAGCATTTCTATTTGACTTCTAAATAATAAAACTATTGGCACTGAAAATTGCACCTGAGGCACTAGAGGATTTTCAGCTTTTGAAAACATTATTCTTAGTTTTCACATGCAGATTTGATCATGAAGCACACAATGATGTTTCAGAAGCACTGGGTTATCAGATAGAGGCTTTGATTAACTTTGCTGCATCTCCCTGCTGCTCCTTGCTTCATTTTAATTCAAGCCTCCTCCGCCTGTTTTCTCATTCTTAGTCATTATTTTCTTTGTGATCTTATTTTAAAACTTGCCAAATGAAAACGCTTTCTGGGTTCATCACAGATTTCTGCACTAGCTCAGTTTTGCTACAACAAAAACAGATTTGTGAAATTCATTGATGCCTTTGCTTCTTTTTCATGCAACTTTGTACAACAGAGAAATGTCTTTTAGATCTCTTCTGCTGAATACTTTGTTATTTCTATTATGATTATAATTTATTTTAATGCCTCTCATCTTTCATTTGGACCAAACTAAGCAATATAATAATGTCATAGCAATGCTATTAATATTACTTTAATATTTATAATATAATATTTAATAAAACTGGATTTCCACTAGTCTAACTGCACTCATATTTTATCGCAGTCATTTTTTACTCTCTAGCTGTTCAGCTACACTTTTCTCTTGTTTTTTATTTCTTTTTTCAAACTAAACACTGCTGTTTTGAAAGACAACAGCTAGCATTGCTTCCACATATTGAGTCAGTTCAAGCACTGACATCTTTCAGCAGCTATGTTTGCACTATTAAGTAATGAGGCACAGTAGGAGAGGATCAACATATTAAAGCTGCTGGTGTCGATGGCCCCAGAACTGTGAGTTTTAGGAGATTTGCTTCAAACTAGAGCGAGGCTTGTCTCCTGGCCTGCAACGTTGCTTCAGTGCCTGAGGTTTAGAGATGTGTGAAGAAAAGCTGTACCACAAACCCTTGCACTTGGGCTGTGGGATGCTCTCTGGGTGAAGTGAGAGCATCAGAGCAGTCCCCTGGGAGCAGGCGTTTGCCTGCTCTGTACGGATGGCCGCGAGTCACTGCCCCTGCCACGGGTGCTGCTTACGATGCAGCCCAGTACTTCAGAAAACAAGACAGATTGAAATCCATTATAACTGCTAGTAAATATCCACAGAGCCAAACTCCAGCCTGCTGGCACACACACACGTGTCAAATTATCTGAGGATCATCTGGTTTGGGCAGGAAAGTTTTCTGCTCCGGTTTTGGTTCTGATCTATGCTGGTGAATGACCAAGGTGCGTGCTGCACTGGAAGGTAGAAGAGACGGGATCCTTCCTCCAGGGTGTGCACAGCACATCTGGTCGTGTCCGTGCCTTGTCCTGGAAACGTCAACTTCACAGCGTTTTAGTGCAGCTCTGCTCAGTCACAAATGGATCTGTATAGCCAGGCAGAATATTTTAACATCACATTTGCTGCGTGTGCAGTCATGTGGACTCGTCTGTTCGGAAGCTGCTCATCCAACAAGGCAGGCATCAGCTTTCAACTGGATCTTTTATCTCTAGTCATATTTCAGAATTTTAAACTTCCAAGCAGAAAGATCACGATCCCCAGCGTGAAACATTAGTTAATCAAACTAAAAGCATTTAATTTTTATACTAAAATACAACAAGCAATTTATACAGAACTTGTATCGCTCTTTTTCACACAGGATTTAGGGCCTTACCTGGCAGAAGCTTGCATCGAAACTACAGGGACTGCTCATGATAAGAGATTTCAAAGTCATTCTTAAGTGTCATTTTGGTACCAGGTAGTTTCTGCCTCTCCTTGTAGCTGGTGACATTCTTTTAGGATAAAAAATCACCTGCATGGGGTTTCCCTGGTTGATAGAACATCTGACTTGATAGCTGTGGCTGAAGATAAAGCATCCTTTGGTACCTTTTAAACCATGTTTTCAAGACAGTTGACAAGTAACTTCAAAGAGTCTTCTAGGCCTAAATACTGCTCATGTGTGACAAAACGGTGAGTCAGAGTACAAGAGGAAGCCAGCTGGGAAGCTCTAGGCACAAACATTAACTGCTGTTAGAAACTGCAAACATTTAGCCTTCAAATAAGCAAAATGTTTTTTATTTTGCAACAGCCTCATTACTAACAGACGGCATTTTATTTTAAATTCCTGTCTGTCAGCAACAGTGGAGCTTACTGCCATTTCCACGGAGTGGAAATTTGTATATAGAGTACCGAGAAGCCTGCGTGGTCCTTGGGCCACAGAGCGACAGCCTGGGCTGGTTGACCTCCAAACGCAGGCAGGATCGTGTCTGTTTCCTCTGCAATATCCACAGGTGTCTGGTAATGCTACTCGGCCTTCATCACGTTGTACTTCCCATCAGCGTCACTGGGTGCGTTTCCCCAAGTCAGAGTGAACAAAGCTGCTTGAAAAAAAACCTCTCTTTATGAAAAAGAAATTTTGTAAAGAAAAGTGCTGCTCTAGTCCCCACGTTCCTAGCTCTGGTTGAGGTGCAATTTGTGAAAGAAAGGGTGCAAGGCACATAGTCTTGTTTCCTTTTGCTTGTTTTTTGTTGTTTTTTCAAAGTTGTCGCTACTTGTCTTACAAGAACTTCCCTGATGAGTTGTCCTGAAACATTTCATAAACCTGAATGAAAGACAAGATTGTTGCTGACTTCACTACGTGCAGGACTGGGCCTGGCATGATCAATAGACTCTACTTCACTGGGCTGTGGAACTGGAACGGCTTACCAACAAATCTGCAAGACCAGAAATGAAAACTTGATTAGGCAAGTACGATCTGGTTCAGCTTCCTCCAAACTCATAGATCAAATTTATGTTCTTGAAGGAAAACAGCTGCCATTGCGGCTCATACAATGAAATTTATTGGGTGAATCATAATTCCACAAAAGTCAGTTGAGCTCTCCCACTGACTTTTATGGGTCCCAAATTTCTCACGTTATCTGCAAAAGCAGCTAAAGAAACAAAATTGTTTACAGTGGAGTTGTTGACCACTTTGAATCTTTCATTAATGCAGACAAGGGATTGTGCTCATTTTAGGTAGTGTTCATTGTATTGGATGGGTTCTGGGCTGCTTTCATGAGCTGATCTCAAGTACAGCTCATGCACTCAGAGGATTTGGGTCTGTCAGCATTGTATTTCTACATGCTTACAGTTTTTTACTGGTAAAATAATTTTCCCAGATCCCCATTTTGTGACTAAAATCAGCATTGTTTGTCAAGGCAGGTCCTATGTTTATTGCATTATTGTTGTTTTAGTTTGCTGCTGTTGGCTAGCACACTATATTGAAGACAATACTGAATTAGAAAAGGGGATTGTCATGCTGGTTTGAACAACTTCAGAGAGGCCTGGAGAAGCTTGGACTGAGCCAGCAGAAATGTTGGGGAGTTCAGCAAGGAGAAGTACGAAGTTCTGTATGTACAACAGAAAAGCCCCGTGCACTGGTACAGGCTGGGAACTGACTGGCTGATAAACAACCACGCTGTGAGGGACCAGGTGCACAGCGAGTAAAATGTGAGCCAACAGAGCCTTGAAAGGAAAGCAAGCCATATGCTGGGCAACATCAGGTGTATGTGCAGCAGGTTGAGGAAAGTCCTTGTCCCCCTGCACTCAGCACTGGTGAGGGGACACCTGGTATATTGTGTCCACTTTCCAGACTCCCAGTTTGAGGTTAGAAGTTGAGAATATGGAGAAGGTCCAGTGGAAAGCTACTGAGATGATGAGGGGTCCTACAGCACATAACTGAGGTTGAGGGAGGTGGACTTTGTTTAGTCTTGTGGAAAGGAGGCAAAGGGATGATTTAATAGCAGCCAACAACTAGCTACCTAAAGGTGCTATGAAGATGATGGAGCTGTTCTGTCCTGGGATATAACAAGGGGCCTTAACAGCCAGAAATTACAGGTTGGGAGGTTCAGTGTTGAAGAGCAGGAAAAAATTCTTCACTGAGAGGGTGGCGCAGCACTAGGACAGGCTGCCAAAGGTGTTGTGGAGTCTCTGTTCTTGAGTATTTTCAACTTCTTGCTGCTAGTCAAGCCAGCACCTATGTAAGCAACGTAGCTGGTGCTGGCAGCGGTCCTCCTCTGAGCAGGTGGACCACTCCTGAGGTGGACTACTCCACCCTGAGGAGGTGGATCCTCCTCTGAGGTGGATCCTCTGAGGGTGGAGTAGTGACCTCCAGAAATCCCTTCCAGCCAGCACTGGGTGTTACAGCAGAGACAATAAAATGCTTACTGTAACCACAGCTGTTGTTTTTTTTTTTCTTTGTTTGAGTGCTTAGATCATGGGCAATGGAAGTCTGCAAGTGTTTTCATGTACAATTAATAAGTTTATGGACATGCACGACCTAGTTGCTACCCTAACAGCAATCTCACCTGCAACCATTCTGTATTTTGGGGCATAAATGGGCTTGAATTGCTTTCTTTTCTAACACAGAGATGAGTCGCAGAGTCTTGACCTATGTGCTATGGAAACACTGTGCTGCTACCCAAATTGTCGGCAAGACTCTATGCCCTGTGTACCTTTGCTGTCCTCGGTGGATGTATACAAGAGGTCCTTGAATCTATAGCTGTGGGTACAAAAATGCATATACAAAAATATACAAAAATGCAGAGCCTCCAGCTCTGTACAAAGATGCTCTGAGCTGTGTGAATCAACGAAATCGTGGTTCACTGAAACAAATGACTGGGGAAAACATCTCGGGCCTATCTGATAAGTTTTTCACACTTTTTCTTGTGTGAAGCAGAGCTGGGAAAAGCGTCACCATGGAGGTTTTTTTAAATAGCAGTGAGATTTAAATATTAAATGAAAACATATGTAGTCCTAAAAAGAATTAAAGTGACTACATAATATGTAAATATATAAATAATATACACATACATTCATATATAGATAATATATACATACATATATATGTGTAATATATACATATATATATACACACACTTTCCCAATTTGCTAGACCTTTTAGAGGTGCTTGAAACCGTCTGATGACTTGGCAGGAAGTCAACCTGCTGTGGCTGCCGTCTCTTCCTTTATTTTTCCCCTTTTCACTCAGTAACCGATTTATTCACGACTTTGCTCGACCTCACCCTCGGAACCGTGACGGCTCAAAAAGAGACCCCCCCCCCCTTCTTCTTCCCAAGTACTCCCCGGGAACCGGCGGGCCCGGGCCGTGGGGGAGAGCCCTTTCTGCCGACCCCAACCCCCAAAAACGATGAAGAAATAGGAACAGCGGGGTTCGGGGGGGGGGTGGCCGCTCTCCTCACGGGGCAGGGCCGGCTGCTGTGGGCGGGAGCGGGCCGGCATGGCCGGGAGGGGCGGCGGCGGGGCAGGGGCTGGACGCTGAGGGGAGGCAGCAGCAGCAGCAGCAGTGCCAGCACTCCCAGCAGCAGCAGCAGCAGCATGCGCTGGGCGGCCCCGCGGCTCCCCAGCGGGCGATGGAGCCGTGCCCCCGCCGCAGCTGCCCCAGGAGATGGCGGCGGCTGTGGCGGCGGCGCTGGGCGCTGGCGGCCGGGCTGCTGGGGGCCGCCCTCGCTTTGTTCGCCTGCCTCCGGCAGCCTCAACCCCGCCGGGTCCCGAAGACGGGCCGGGCGGGGGACGAGGTGACCGTGCTGCTGTGGTGGGAGCCCTTCGGCCGCCCCCGGCGCCTCACAGACTGCCGGCGGCGCTACAACGTGTCGGGCTGCCGCCTCAGCGCCGACCGCGGGCGGCTGGGCGAGGCCAGGGCCGTGCTCTTCCACCACCGCGACCTGGCCCTGCACGGAGCCCAGGGGCTGCCCCGAGGGCCCCCGCCTCGCCCCCAGCGCCAGCTCTGGGTGTGGATGAACTTCGAGTCGCCCTCGCACTCGCCCGGCTTGCAGGGGCTGGGCGGCGTCTTCAACTGGACCATGTCCTACCGCAGGGACTCGGACGTCTTCGTGCCCTACGGGTACCTCCACGCGCTGCCCCAGCCCCGGCCCTTCGCGCTGCCCCGCAAGACGAGGCTGGTGGCGTGGGTGATCAGCAACTGGAACGAGGAGCACGCCCGGGTGCGCTACTACCGGCAGCTGAAGGAGCACCTGGCCATCGACGTGTACGGGGCGCAGGGGCTGGCGCTGGTGGAGGGCAGCGTGGTGAAGACGGTGTCGGCCTACAAGTTCTACCTGGCCTTCGAGAACTCGCAGCACACCGACTACATCACCGAGAAGCTCTGGAGGAACGCCTTCGCCGCCAGCGCCGTGCCCGTCGTCCTCGGCCCCCGCAGGGCCAACTACGAGCGCTTCATCCCCGCCAACTCCTTCATCCACGTCGATGACTTCCCCAGCCCCAGGCTGCTGGCCACCTACCTGAAATTCCTCGATAAAAACAAGCCTAGCTACAGGAGGTATTTTGCCTGGCGGAACAAGTACAAGGTCCACGTCACGTCTTTCTGGGACGAGCATTACTGCAAGGTTTGCAAGGCTGTGAGGACAGCTGGGAATCAAGTCAAGACGGTACAAAATCTGGCCAGCTGGTTTGAAAGCTGATGACCCTGGTGGGTGAGGCTCGCTTGGCCAGTCTTTCCGAGCAGCAGCCTTCACTAAGGCATGAGGAAGGCTGCATCTTGCAGAGATCACCACCCTAGCAAAGCTAGTTTGTCATCCTTGAGAAGGACGTACAGATACAGGTAAATAAGCTGGGGGGAAAAAAAAAAAAAAAGACAAAAGGAAGATTTTTACTACAGGGCAAAATCATGAAAGTACAGAGAACCATCCGGCAAGAGGATTCTTCAAGAGCAAAGTTTAATTAAAGTTCCAGAAGCCATGCAGATCTGAAACCTTTGCAGTTGTGCACAGCTAAATGTAAATAAAACATGCCAAGTTCCTCAGCTGTACAGCTGAAACCAATTTTGTCAGCTATGACAGCTTCCTGGACTGTGAAACTTTCTTCTGCTTATAGCGGATACGTGACCAGTGCTGGCTTTCTACATTCCAAAGACAAAAGCAAATACTTTTAACAGTGATTATTAAGAAAATCAAAGTTATTTGCTGACAAATGCTGAGCCGCAAGTGTTGAACGTAAGAATGTGATGATACAGTAGCACTTTTTAGCAATGTGTTGAATTGCAGCAGCCAAATAATAATTCCTTGAGCCAAATAAAAATTCCATTTAGGAAAAAGTGTATGGAGGGTCTGGGTGTGAGTGGAATGAACAGCTCAGATGATATAAAGTGTTTCTTCCACTCCCTTCCCAAACCATGAGCACATTTGTCCTGTATGAAGGCAGAGAAGAGCTTCAAGTGCAGGAAAAGACAGAATGTAGAAATAAAGTTGGAATGTTTCTGCCCTCCCTTTTTTTTCAGGAATTTGAAAATGTTTACAGGAGTCTGCATGTTTTTCTCTGCAAAATTACTGCCATATAGGAAAAAGCAGGGAAAGACTCAGAACCGCAGGGTTTTTTATTACTGTATTGAATATGTATACAGAAAGGCTAACTTATTTCTCTAGTATCGTTCAAATGTCTTATTGTATAGCAACTGCTTTGGCGTATGGCATGCATTTTTAAAAATTCTGCCAGGTGACAGACTACTCAGAGTGCCAGCTCGCTGTTTGTGAAACAATAATTACAACAAAAATCCCAAAGTCCAAGTCCCAAATCACTACCTTCCAGAAAGGAAATTACTGTAGAGAATACAATGTAAACCGTTGTTAAACACAGGTTGTACGAGGGAAGTACATGAAAAGGGAGAGGAAGGATTTCTTATCTTTGGCTTTGAAGGTTTCTTCCTCTTTTTTTTAAGGTACAACTAGTTTTCTAGGCTAAAACTTCCTTGTGAACTGCCTACCCAGAACATTTACAGGCGGCGTTCCCTTTCAGGCTCTGCCACCCTGCTGGACTAAGACCTTTGGAGCAGTCAGTGTGGTTACTTTTCGGTTACTTCTAATCTTGCATCCTGAAAGCCGGAGAGGGTCTTCAGTTGCAGTTACTGATCCACAGGAACCTCAGCCCTTCCTGCCCTTTGCAGCTGTGAGATTTGGTGGCAAAAAAAAAAAAAAAAATGATAACCCACAAGAGTGCTGTACAAATGATTGAGGGTTTCATCCTGCTCTTATTTAAGGCCATGAAATTATCTAGAGGCTTCACTTGGAGTAAAATCATGAGCACAGAACAGGTGGGGAAAGACGAGTTAGCAAACGAGCGAGGTCAGTTTGTTGGCATTTGTTTGTCTTATTTAGGTTAGAATAGGATTACATTTGATTTAAGCAATAAGGGATGTCAGGTTAGGTGCTTAGACTAATCAGCTGACAGCCTACTGTAATTTATGGTAAATTACAAGTTCCCATGATTAGGTAAGCACGGAACTAAAGATGATTGAAAAAAAAAAATCTGAAATAATGATCCAGTTCGTGAATAATTTGCACAGATTTACGCCTTCAGATCTTGGTGGCTGTTTTTATTCTCTCCTGCTTTTGTGGAAGGGAAGATGGGTAAAAGTACTTCATGACCATGGCTGTTCATGCCAGACTTGCTGCAGAGATTTTATCAGGAGAGCAGAGAAGACGGTCAGCGCAATGCAGAGTGCAGTCGGGATGCTCCCTACTTACTGCTGCGCTTTCATTTAAACAGTTCCAAGGGATTCTTTAAAGCAAAAGCAGGCTCTTCATTGCACAGTCATCTGCTTCTCTGCCAGTGGTTAATGCTCCCGTAAAACTGATTTTGATAATTTCTAAAGTAGAAATCTAAGTATAACATTAATACTAACAGTTAAGTGCTGGGATAACAGACTGTCTCTGATTTATCCTTTCTTTTTACTGTTTATTTCAGTTCATGTAAGTATGTACAAAAACCTGATGTTAAAAGCGGTGAGCAGTCTCTGAAAACTAGTAATTAAGATTGCACTACTTTTTATCAGCCTGCCAAAAAGTGTATTAATTTTCCAGTCCTTCCAAATTTTTTAGCATGTTCTGGAGGTTTTCAGACACACAATTTTTCTGTGTTATCGTTAGTGATGCCACAGGCAGGAGATGAGGCTAGAGGAGCATGGGAATTTCCAATGATTGCAACCGGGACTTTATTCTCAGCTTTTCTTACGGGAATCTTGGTGGAATTAGAGTTTTGTAAAATTCAGAAAACAGCTATGCAATGATCAAAGTGTTATTTTTGAATAAGATATCACAGCTGTGCTCTGTTTGTAAGTGATTATTTTAAATGATTATTTTAAAAAATTGTATAATGAAAACTGCTGTCTTGTAATAATTATTGCAGAGTACTTGTGGGAGAAGAGAAGCCTTTTCTAGCTTCACAGGTCTTGCATAAGCATTACACACTTTTCCCATTATCAGGAGGAAACTCAGACCTGGTCTACAGCTGCTGCAGTCAACAATGCAGCATCTCTACAGATCCAGTTGGATTTTTAGTTCAGCCACTCCATGGGCTTATAAGAAATAAGCTAATAACTGGAGTACTGCTATGAGCTGAGGGCTGTCTTGTGTAATTCCCAAGTGAACTGAGCCCAAGTTCGATGGTAAAGAAGAATTTTGTCTTAGCAAAATGGGTTGTAGATCAGGTACCAGACTCCACAAGGCATTGCAGGTGGTGTATGTGATGGGTCTACGAAAATCAAGCAAATTACCTTCTATTCTGAGCAGACAAATCTTTTGGAATACATTTTGAAAAAAAAAACGTTTTATTCCATGTATTAAACTGTTGGGGAGGAGGGAGGGAAAGGAAGATGATTCTGCTCTGTTTCTCAGAAGGAGACGAATCGACATCACCCTCTGGTTATAAGTGGAACAGAGAAGCGTGTGATCCTGTCAGTTACATAACGTGTCTCAGGGAAATTTCTACTGTAAAGTCTCTTCATAGAGTGGAGTAACTTTGTATTAATCATGTAGATTAACACTCAATAAAATTACAGAAAGGAAGTAGCCGAAATGACCCTATTCTTGTATTTCTTTATGCATTATGAAGGGCAGCTGTAGAAAACCAATTTTTAAAGAAGAAATTATTTTCATGTTTCCACCTTCTAATCAAGAGAAGTGGCTCATTGTTCTCAAATTAGTCAGACTGTCTGAGGTTAGGAATGAGACCAGGTTGTGCCAGGGGAAAAATATTTTCACAGGAGAGGCTGCAGTGGGTTATTTTCACTATGAAAAGGAGCATTTATTGAAGTTGGATGTCTGCTGGAAAAAATGTCATTTAAAACAACAACCCAAAACCATCCAACAAACTCTCTCTTCACCTACAGAGAATTTGAAAGTCCTCGGAGTTTTTTTTTTTTCTTAAATGTCAAAATGTGACAGAGATTGGGGTTGGTGTTCAGCACGTAGTGCAACTCTTAGCTGCAGCTTTTTTCACACTTGTTCGCTGATGTCTTCAACCAAGCAACAGAAAACAAAGGGCCCCAACCCTTTCTCCCCTAAATTTCTCAACGTTTTTTGCAGCAAACGTGATGGATGACCTCTCTCTTTATTCATCTTCTGTACCACATAGTGGGGAGTTCTGAGTAAGTTTCACCATTTCTCTTGAAACTTCATCCCCCTTCTCCAGGATGTGGTGAGTGCTGCAGCGCTCGCTTTTTTCCCCTTCAGGTGGTTTGTGCTGTGTCACCGCCACATTTAACTTTTGCAAACCAACTGCTTGCTTACCTGTGCCCAAGACGGGAAATGTTTTTTTTTTTTTTTTTTTTGCTGGTTTTCCAACCGCGATTGGACTCTGGGTGGTGGAAACGGGTGGAAATATTTATCTGCCAAACATTGGGTACCATTTGCTGAAGTTTGTTTGTTGACTTTTAAGTAAGATGTGAGTTATGCTTGATTAATTTTAAACTCCCTCTTTATCCAGCAATCATATAAAATGGTATTTGCTTTCAGAGCGTGAACAGTCCTTTGTAGGAAGCACAGAGCTGGCTCAATCTGCAATCTGTTGAAGAGAACATGGTGACTTAACGTGGGTTTAAGTGGTGTTTAATTAAAGATAAACCAGGATCCAAGTATAAACACCTATTTCTAATCAGGAAAAAAAAAAAAGAAAAAAGAAAAAAAGTTATTTGAATAATTCAGATATATCTTGTAACTGACTGTTTATCAGCTATGCTTCATATATTCCCGTGCTTTTTTTCTGAGGCCAGTTTGGAAGCGATACCTGAGGCCACCATATCTGTGCCTCTGCTAAGTTCTGTGGACGTTTTGCCTTACAGTGGCTGCTGTTCCTGAGGGCCTTGCTGCAAAGACTCTGAGCTGAGTAAGAGAAAACCTGGTCCTCGGGAGGCTTTGGAAGCTGCAGGGATTCTGCAGAGAGGTACTCAGAGTGCTCAGGAAGCATTCAGAAACCAGGAGCCCTGTAGAGTGGGCAATTTTCTCGTAAGAAGTCAATAAAGTCAGCAAAGTTTTTCAGGGATTTCAGGTCCTTGGAATTATATAAATGTATGGGTTAAAAATCTGTGAAGAGAGTTCAAATTGGATGTTTTTAGTGATGATTAGGATTTTAATAATATCCTTTTAATAACTATCAAAAGACAGTGCAAAATTTGAAACCCGGAGCATCTTGTATTCCCCCTTTGTTTATTACACCATCTTTTGAAGTTAATCAGCCCATGGCTTGGCTGTATGTGTTATGGAAGACAGCTCAGCATTTATGTCCTCAGATTTGTCACCAGAGTAAAAAACATTCTGGGTATTTTGGATGATGGGATGCTAAGTCCGGGAAGAAACTGAGCATTAGCAATTTATTTGTAAAAATTATATTACCAGGTAGCCCTGAAGATTTCCAGTCCTTTATTTCTCAGAGATGGACCAAGAATGCAAAGACCTCACTCGGTGTGACTGTGCTGTGAAAAAATGAGTTGGGTTAAGCAGAGCAGAATTTGTGCGGGCTTCAGGCTCTCATTGAGCACCATCAGGCACACTCATTAAAAAAGCCACAGGTTCGCTGTTCACTGCCCTGCCTGTTCACTGTGGTGAGGAATATTTCCTGCACCAAATTTTTGGATAAGAGCCTGAGTGATGCTGAGTTACTCTTCCTTGTCATTCACAGTGGCTTCTCACTGCAAATGTGAAAATTGCTGCGATTATGTTGAGTCTATTCCTAAGCACAGACATTAAGTGTGTTCTCCCATTCTTCAAAAGTACTTTAAATAATAAGAAGTAAAAAAATACATTTCAGTGATGTAGCTGGAAAAGGAATTTTGCTCTTGTATTTGAATCCCAGAGAATACTCCAGGTGTGCAAAGCTGTGACCTGCAGCTTGCAGCCTGGGCTTTATCTGCTCGTTCCTACCTCTGCCCCTGCACGACAAGAAGAGCCAAAGCTGCCACCACCTCCTCTGTCTCTTCTGCTGCAGCCTTCCATCCTGTTCCCATCCTTGTTCTGGCTGATGCTTTTAGTGCAAGCTCAGGAGAGAGCTCGAGTGTGCATTAGGGAAATTAAGAGAAAGAGAGAGCTTCCTGATCACACTTCCCAACTCACAGCCATCTTAAACTTCTTGACAAAAGGTGGCTGGAGGCAAGGGGAGGCACAAGGTTGTTTCAGACCTTTTTTGCATCTGGAGAACTGCTAGCTGTCCGGAACCATTGTAGGAGAGGACAGAAAACACATCCCTTCTCCTGTCCTCATCACTCCCACAGCCTGAGGTCTCCTCTGCTGGACCACAACCGCCCCGTGGAATAAAAACCTTTCAAAATGCCACGGAAGGCAGCAATCCAACTAAAATTATGACTGTTTGTCTGAAGGCCAGGTGCTTATGACTCCATTACATGTCAGTAAGAGTTTGGACAGTGCTCTCACTGGAAACAAGATTTCATTCATTTTGGTAACGGATAAAATTCGTCATTAAAACCCTGCTTTATCCTCAGCACAAAAAGTGAGCATTCTGCCAAGCTGCGTGGAGTTACTGAGGTAACCTCACCCTATGAGTTATGGCTGTTTACTTAATTCTTCTCCTCAGTGGCAAATGTTCAATTTTCAATAAAACTCCCATTGTATCCCATAAACAAAGCCAGAGGGAGAGGACTGGGAGGGCAGGGGGCAGTGCAGGAAGATGCAGGGCAGAGATGGCAACTGAAATCCTCACTTGGACAGCCCCAATTAATATGGAAAATAAAATAAAAAAAAAAAATGTGTGGGTGTCTGTTTTGCTTAGTTTATTTTTGCATTAGCCCTGGAGGGAAAGACATTTCCTGCAACCTGACAGATTCTGGCAGCCTGTTTGTGAGTCTCGCGCAGTCTCCTCTCCTGCAGGAGGTGTCTTGCTGCTTCGGACTTTACCAGGAGCTAGGAAAATGAAATCGAGCCCTTAAAGCTGGAAACCAGCTTGTCCTCCTTTACTTCCTCAGGTGCTTCATTTCATTCTTGGAATATTAGGAATTGCTAATTAATCAGTATTAATAGTACTACTAGTAGTACTAATAGTACTAATAGTGGTACTAATGCCTTCAGAAAGCCACCTTAAATATATTTTGGGGTTCACAGAAGATGCCATTCCTTTAGTTTGGGTGTATAGTTTTCACTTCAGGTTCTCTGCCTGAAGATGTGTTATAACTTAGCTGTTTAGTCATTCCCATATCTATTAATTAGAAAGTTACTGAAGTGACGAACAGTTTACAGCAGCTGCTGAGTTAGTAGGAAACATTTTTTTGTTTTGTTTTGTTGTGATATGTGTATGGAAGGGAGGAAATCTGGCCTGCTCCAAGCCAAGGAGCCCAGGCAGCCTGTCTGCTAACCACAGCTTGGCCTTGTCACGGGCTGCAAACCACCGACAGCGAGATACCACCCACAGCTGGTTTGCCAGGGGCAGTTCAAAGCCCAGTGCATGCCCCAAAACTTTCTCTTCTCACCCCATTCAGGTTGCTGATGATTCCTGCCCAGCAGCAGCACGTGGGGCTCGGGGAGGCACCCACCGGGTGACACCACTGGAGGGACAGATGCCAGACCTGGCCATGCGTGAGGCAGAGAAAGGAATGGCACCAGAGGATTTTTTCCCCCAGGGCTGTGGGGGATCCCTTCTGGATCTCCCAGCTGGGAGCAGTTACACCCTGAGCACCAGCGGGGTGTACGATCCGCTCTGCCCCTAGGCTGGGCATCAGTAGGACCAGCAGGGCACCGAGCATCAAGCTGAGGTTAATTAGCTGGCTAAGCTAATGACCATCAGTGTCTGCTAGCTGTGGGACAGCTAGATATGGATAGATGTTTTATGGACTTAAATGTTTCCTCTGTTCCTATTGCTCTGGGGTTGATTTATCTCCCTGTGCACTTATCTATTACACTTCTGCTGTGTGTCATCTTCCACCGCCTGCTTTCATTTCAGTCAGTCTGGCTTGGTGGATGGTGGTACCCAACTCAGGAAAAGTAATATCATGGAACAACCGGTATTTATGGGATTTTCTTCGTTTGGTGGTCTTTAGGGATTGCAGATAGCCAGGCTGGGGAGTTATCAAGCAACTGAGAAGAGAAGGAAAGTTTGGTGAAGAACTGAATGATGTATTTCTTTGCCTTAACCACAGCATAATAATACCTGAAGGATGGAAGAAGGCAAGGGTCTCCAAATGGCAAGCTGACCAAACTCCCCTTATCTGTACTGTAACGTTCTCCACAACAGTAGCAGAAATGGAGATGGGGAAGATCTCCATTTCTTTTTTACGAATTCCTGTTTTTCTGCAAATTTCCATTCAGTCCCTGACTGCCTCAATCCCTGACTCCCACATCTTGTGCCTCTTCACATAACGTGTTCACCTGCTTCATCTTGCTTATCTGCAGGGGGATCCAGGCTGGTTATAATCTTCCCTCGAGGTTACCCACTTGCTGTTGATCGTTTCCTCTGGCAGATGCAGGGGGCCAGGAGCTGGCAGCGAGCTCTGTGCTGGGAGCACCGATGGCTCAGATCCCACGCTCACATCTGCCAACAGGACGAGGAACCAGAGCTGATGGCACAGGTCAGCCCCGTGAGCTGCCTGGTGCTCCGAGGCACCCTTCTGTCCCCCGCCTTGCAATTTGTCTAGGTACCTGAATGGCATTTTTTGTGGTGCACTGCCTCTGCTATGGCAGATCGTATCTTAGACCCACATCCTTAAAAAACCCACAAGCTAAACTCACAAATAAATTAGCTCAGTGATCTCTGGATACATCCCTTACAAGGTCTTGGGTACTGCAGAAAGACTGCACAACTGCAAGCCATCTCCTCTGTGTTTTCTCATGAATAACCTCATTTATTTTACAAAAGCTGCAGTGTCATCTTGTCCGAAGAGAAAGCAGCTTGATGCTACCTGCTGGTGTACCTACAGGCTGCCCCAAAAAATCTGTCTGCCTGGGACATTGGTGCTGCTTACACTGCCTGCCAACACGCACGCGTCCTCTGGCTTTCAAAAGTGTGCAAGCTTTTTGGACACGTTATGTGCTATGAAGCCAGAAATTCAAGCAAAACTGGTAGATTTTTCTGTCATGTCCATTTTTCTAAGTCCAGATTGGGACCAGTGTTTTAAATCATGCTGAGATAACACAATTACTGTACTGCTGCACTGTGCTGCACTGCTTCTTCATATCTGCTACACGTGCTGGTGTAGCAGTTTTAAGGCTGCCACAAAAACAGAGGCAAATAAACAAGGGAATCGAACAGATTTCATCAGTTCAGATGAAACAGCTCCTTTATTGTAAAGCTTTAACCTGAGAATGAAGAAGACGATTGTAAATCAGTTATCTAAAATTGCACAAATATCTGGCAGCTTTAGTACCTGCTACGTGGTTATCCCAGTGATCACAGCGTTGCTTCCTGCTGGAAGCTTGAATTTGAGCTGTGCAGCTCCAAGACAAAACTGCTGAGAGCCCAACTGCTAAGGCAGGGCTCGCTTGGCAGAACACAAGTGAGGGGGACAACAAATTTCGTAACTACGCTGTGACTGCCCCTTTCTTTAGACATGTGGAGGCTGGATGGCAGGTCCATCTCTGGCAAGGTGGAGTTCATTGCCTTCAGTGCTTGCAGGCTCGTTTTTCTGCTCTCCAAGAGAAGCCACAAACCCTAACTAATGTTTATTTATCTATAGGTTGTAATGTGTCATATGGATGCATATGTTGATTCCCTGTGGCTTACCTGCTGGCTTTAATTTGAAGTTTGCTACGGAAGAGCAGCACATGTATCATTGCTACATATTATGAATGGGCAATTTTGCTGCAAGATGCTTCAGCATCAGAGATCCAGCAGTCAAAGCAGACTGATACACCATCCAGACTTGGACCACTAAGTTTCACTTTATATTGAAATTAAGGCTAATTGGCACATCTGTATGAACCTGTATTTGTTTCAAGAAGTCAGCGTGCAGAAACTGGCTTTTACTGGCACACCAGCTGGCACCTGCTCTGAGTGCCTCTGAAGCTCTGCTGCCTTCACCAAGGTATTCGCAGGGAGAATGAAGTCCTCCACTGCATTTGCAGTCTAGATATACCTCAGCACATGGAAATGCTAAAGAAATATGGCCCGGATGATTGACAGGTCAGTAATAGCACAAGGAGTGTCTGGGTGGTTGTCAGGAGCCTGAGTCTGGCCCCAAACCTAATTGCAGGGGGACGGTGGCTTTGTTCTCACCGAGGGGTCTGAGGCATTGTCCCTCCTGGACTCATCTCATTTCTCCTGGTGCTCTCAGTATATTAAAGCCTTCTGTATCGATCTCTCTAAAATGCGACAGCTGGATGAAAGTAAAAGCACGCATTAGTCTCAGCAGCATCTCACCCGCCTGGTTTAACTGGAACGGGATAAAAAACGCCAGTGAGGCAGTCGGCTCTGTCGTGGGGATATTGAATTTCTAGGGCTGTCACTCAGCCGATTTCACAGGTACTGCTCCTCTCTGCTGAGAGAAAATAAGTTCAGTTATATCTCAGGTTACTCGGCATTTTGGCTTTAAGCTAAAGGAATTTATGGCTTCAGCGAAAATGTCACAGCAACTTCTTTCGGCTCCAGCCTCCACGAGGTCGGCACAAAACACGAGAAGGATGTCTGAGGAGGTTCAATGTCCGTGTCCAGCCTCGGCATCTCTCCCAGCGGACAGAGCCATTGCACTTCAATGCTTAGGGCCCTATTGTAGACGTTTGATTTTCTCCTCAAGCAGCAACTTATGGTTGTTATTGGCAATAAGAGGAATTCAGTCTCTCCGAGCCAGGAGGGTATGTGGCCAGGCTGTCTACACGCAGCCGGTGCGGTGTCGGAAGGGGACAGCAGCTTCTTTAATCGATTTCATTTGCTCCTTGGGTTTATTCCAGCTGGTGGAGTGGAAGGAGCTTATCCGTGTCCCCTGCCTTTCTGATAAATGTCTCAAACTACTCTCTGCAATTCATATAGGCAGTCTTTTTTCGTCCTTTTTTCCTAGAACTAGGGCTTTGTCCGAGTGTCCCCATGTTCTGGGACACAAATCCAGCACGCCTTGTATGAGAAATGCCTCATCATCATCCAGTTACTAAGGTATCATTCTTCTGCTAGGCCAGACTGAGGTATTATGAGATATTTCTCCATTAATAAAGTGCTGTAGGATTTACAAAGAAAAATCTACTGTGGTAGTGCAAAGTAACTCATGCTGGAGACGACGTGAGTGTGTGGCAGCCCAAAGAAAGCAGAAGAAAAAAAGAAAGCTGCTGTACTAACACAGCTGGGGACCATGGGCTCTGCTGGGACCAGCCATGGGCATCTTTGCTGAGCTAATGCCCTCACAGGAGTTCTCATTTCTCCCTGGCAGCACAGCTGAAACCCCCGGGCTTTGTCCTCCTGAGGAGCTTTGCAGCACAGTGATGCTGATCTCAGCCTCTGCTGGAGACGGGGATGTCTCCTTTGTGCCAGCACTCCCAGTCAGTTTGACCTGGGGCGTCAAAGCCATCTCACAAAAACACACGGAAAACCCCTGCAGAGAAAGGTTGGGGTGTCACCTGAAGGCTAGGTGACACGGCCACAGCAGAAATGATCTCGGGACAGGGCGCTGCTGCAGCGCCAACCTGCGCTGACGTGGTGTTTGCTCCGAAAGCAGCAGAAGGCGAAATAAGGTCAGACTGTTCCTGCCACGAGCAGTGTTTACATTGCTTTAATTTAGGAATAGGTGTACATATTCCCGGTGCTTTACATCCCTTTGTTCCTTGTAATCACGCAAATTGCAGCACAAACAGAGCAGGGGCTGCAGGAAACAACGCTCCGTTGTGTTCCTGTGTTTGCAGTGAGCATAACCTCACGGATTTCATTTCTCCTGGACCTAAATGCACGAACCTTGGCTGTGTCAAGAATAGAAATACTGGGGAATAAAAATACCAAGGTCACTAGCTCTGCTTTGCCCCTGTTTTCAGGTGGAGTTTCCTATAAAGTGCATGTGACGAGGTATTTCTGACCAGTTTTGAATCAGATGGCAAATTTAGTCCAAGTATGTAACACCACAAAGTGTGCGGTGGAGTTCTGGGCCTGACACGAGCTTTGTCCTGGCTTTTGAACAGCAGGCCTGCTGCAATACCCTGAGCTGACTCCTAGCAGGAGCAATATACATCAGCACAGGCTTTTAGCAAAAGATTTAGTATGTTTTCTCTCAAGCTAATGAAGCAAAGAAGCTCAGAGCTTCAGAGAAGCCCACGGCCCCAAAGCAGAACACAAGGAGGTGGCAATGGGGACTGTGCTTGTGCCTGCGTGCAGCAAAGCACATCCCGTGGCAGGGATGTGGACAGGAGCAGAACGGGGGCTGCAGCCCCTAGAGCAGGCAGAGAGGCACTGAGCTGCTCAGTGCTGGTGCCAGCCATCACCACCTGTCCTTGGCCAGGCTACTACCAAGGTTTTGGGTAAAAAGAAGTAATTTTTGTCATTATTTTTTTTTCTTTCTCTCTGAAGATGGTGCCCTTTATTCTCTTTGAAGCTTAATAGGGCATTAATTTGCTCTCTCATGCATGGGTGTCCAGAGTAAAACCTCACAATAATGGGCTGAAGCGAAGAGAAGAACACTTGACCTGCACAGCGAAGAACAACTTGCCCTAATCCTCCACCCAGCTTTTATATGCCACGGAGAGAAAAACCTCCTGAAGAGCAACACGTGTAGTAGCTAATGAAAGTCCTTCTGAATAGGAAGGGCAGGCTTCTAGCTCAAAGGTTGTTATCGATTTTAAATACGACAGCACGTAACAAGAAGAGTCACACGGGCTCTTTGGTTGCACATCACACACGTGGCAGCCGAGTCAGGCACAGGGGTGTAATTGTCACCCCTCCTTCTTGGTCCTTTCCAAAAATTAGGTCCTTTGTCTCAGGACTTTCCGCACTGCATCACTGCCAGAGGGCTGACATCCAAGGCCAGGGCTCATCTGAATGGCAAACCCTTTGTTCCGTGCCCTTCCTCAGGTCAGGTGAGATGCGATAATCACATCTCTGCTCAGTTTTCCTTACCAGGTATTGCAGAATGTGCCCACAGAGACTGAGATCAAAAGCTCTGATGACTGCTTTTTTGCCAAATCTTCATCTAGCCTCCAATATTTCTGGTGTAATTGAAGTGCTGAGCTTCTATTTGGGACAACCACGAGCACAGGTAACTGCATTAGCGTTTCACTTCATACAGAAAGTATGCCCATGAACACACAGAAATACTGATTATACCGATTTTCTCTGTTTGGAGAACACTTAATTTTGTTTGTGGACTAGCAGGGGAATTGCCTGTCCTCTTGTTGTCACATCACGTGCGACAGCTGGAACGGGCATGCTCTTGAAAGCTGAATGGTTCCCATTAAAAGCCAAAAAATTTGGCTTGTTTTCTCTGTGGGTATTTACTCACTTACCAGTTCTCCAACAATATAGCTGATACCTTGCATTTTGTATTTTTGTATTGTGCACTAAGAATTATAAAATGAATTAAGGCCTTGTCTAGGACTGCCTGTGTCCCACCTCTGTTAGTGACATGGTGGTTGCAGGTACCAAAAAGAAGCCATTCATACTTCCTGAAATCTAAAATAAGAAAGAAAATGTTGTATTAACAGCAGCCTTCCAGCACCGAGCTCAGCTTGTTCCCTGCTCCTTCAGATCCCAAGAACAGAGATGAGCACAGTAGCAGACGATGGATGTTATTAGGTCTGAGTCATTTCTGTTTCAGGAGGTGAGGAACTGACTTTTAGCATAAATCGAGCATAAAATGAACCCTGGCAGCCCAGCCAGAGCTGCTGTGGGAGCACCATCCCTGCTGTAACTGTATTAAGATGGCTCAGAAATCTCAGATTTCAGGGATTTAGGATTCAGCAGAAAACAACCCATAGTCAGCGCTGTCCAATGCACCATTAGCAGGAGTCCAGGATCGGGGGGTTGTGCAGGGTGATGATGCTGCACATTCCCATGGTCCAGCCCCATGGCTTGTGTGCTTGTCCTGTCCCTGCACCCCTGACACAGAGTCCCTCCCCAGCTGTCCTGCAGCCCCCTTTAGGTACTGGCAGGCTGCTGTAAGGTCTCCCCGGAGCCTTCTCCTCCCCAGGCTGAAGAAAGGCAGGGAAGAGGTTAAAGCTTCTTCCCTCTGTTGGTTTTCTCTCTGTAAGCTTGCTGTTTTAGCTGAAGCGTTACGTATTGAATATCTGTTCTGTCGCTTCTTTCATGTCACTGCTTCTACACTGTGTTGGCTTTAGGGCATTAAAGCTTTTAGTGAAGAGTAAGGTAGAGATGTGCTCTGGTGCCCTTGTGCATCATTTCTTTAATGTTTTCAGTCTGTTGACGGACTATGCAAGTCTGGACGGGAGGACCAGGCTGATGCTGATGTATATTGGCAGGTGGTAAGAGCAGAGCCAGCCCCAGCTCCCTGCTTGTGCAGTCCCTGCTACAGTGGAAGCCAGACCCAGACAAATAAATATGGTTAATGACAGTGATAAGACATGAAAATGGCAGTCCTGAATCACTGTCTTGTATTAGTCATGGGCCCTGTGAAAAGGTCCACTCCACATTCCTCCAACTGCAAAAAAAAAGCTCTATTAATTTGGGGGTGAGTTGTTTTTCTTGTAACTCTTGAAAGATATTACTGTACTGAATGCACAATGGCTGCTGTGTTTTATCTGTGCTGCACAAAAATATATAGGAGGAATGGATATTTATGCTTTCAGCATAGTTTACCCATGCCTCTCCAAACAGCTGTTTTTAGGAAAAATTGAATTATATCCGATATCTTCCCAGTGGCTAGAGAAGGAGTCTAAAGTGACCATCTCCGAGGCAGGTGTCTTTTGTAACCTTTTTGTAAGAAAAAAATAAAAATAAAAATAAAATAAAAATAAAGATAAAACACCACTTTTGTTGTCTGTTTATAAAATAATTTATCATTGACATTATCGGAAAAGGGAATTAATAGATTATACTAGTCATTAAGCTGACTGGGACAAGTTTAGTAAGATTAATTTTGCCTCCTGATCCTGTGTGCTCTGCTGGCCAGATGAAAAGCAGTGAACTGCAGTGAACCTCCAGATTTGCTACTCATTTTGCAAACCCAGGGAAACCAGAAGACGGTAACACTAGCTGCGTCTAAACTTCACCGGTCCCATGGGACCCAGTAAAAATGACCAATTTTATGCTTTTCTCTGTGTTTCCATTTCCCCCCACCTTTTTCCACACTGCAGGCGAGGATGCAGCAATGCAAAGCCACATTTTTGTTCACGGGATGCTGTTGTGTGTCAGCTGTCCCCTTATGCCTGGGGATAACTGGGAAATGAGTGCAGGGTGGGCTGTGTGGCAATAAGCATTTTACAGGCACCTGCCTGTGGTGACAGCGATTGTCAGGGCTCTTTGCATGTGCTTTCAGCACAGTTGTGGAGGGGGTCCCCAAGCTTTTGGTTCTGAGTCTTGTTTTATAGCCCTTCAGAAGACCCCAAAAAGTTAGCTTAATGCCTGTTTTCCCATGTTTACTCGCTGCCTTACAGTTAGCTTTATCTATCCCACCACTTAATTTTGCTGTCAACTTCATAATGTGTATTCCCATAAGGTAACAGATGTTGATGGCAGAAAATCCAGAAAATCACTTTTTTTTTTTTTTTTTTTTCTCACTTCAGGCTGCTTACATCTTCTTATGCTTCACCAAAGAAGACAGCAACAGCACACATCAATAGAAATTAAGATATTAGCATTAAAAATGTTCCCCTCTTTTTTTTTTTTTTTTTTTTTTTTTTTTTCATTTAGAACAGATTCCTGTAGGTACCAGTGGAATTGCAGGAACATGGACACAAGACTCGGTAGCTGAGGCTTGCTGAATCTTCCCTCCTTATCAGTGCCATGCCATGTCTGACTCCAAGTCGGATTCAAGGTGCCTGCTGCTTGCTTCGCTTTACAGCCTTGAGGGTTTGCATGGCAAGGCTGAAGCATTTGATGGAGCAACCCCTCAGTTGCAAAAGCCAGAAAACCACATGAAACTTAACACCGCCAAGGCAGATAAATTGGCGTGCGGTTTTGCATGCTTGGTTTGCATGAAAAAGTAACAAATGAAGCCTTAATTTTGTTTAACTACTCTGTGCAGCTTTTGGAGTTGAGCTACACACTGATGCTTAATGCATTGCCATCAGCCTGGCCAGTGGTTTTGCCATTTCCAATACCTTTTGATGTGATATGTGGTAAATCTTCTCCTGTGGGGTATGTGGTAAGGTTGTAAAAAGCCTCTCCTAATTGGAGGGAAGTTCTAAAGTCCATTGAAGCTGGTGGCAAATCTGTGTCTGTTTCCTTTTTTTAAAAAAATATTATTCTATTTTCCCTCTCTAGATCTTGTTGTCCTGGAATTGGATAATTAAAAAAAAAAAAAAACAAAAAAAAACTTGAGAGTTTTAAAAGACTTTTCTATTATTTTACTGCAAATCATTTTTATTTCAGCATTTTGTTTGTAAGCAGAACCCCTACCACCACACCAAACCCAGCATTGTTACGGTGCTTCGGATACTCCAGATTCCTGACAGAAATTCTTGCTCCCGTGAGCAGTACCTCTAACGGGAGGGAAAGAAATGTAAGGAAGAAAAAGGTAGTGCCGATGTTTTATGGGTAAGAAACAGGACATTTGAATTTTGCTTATATGCTGTTTTCTGGATATCACAACGTAAAAACCACCATGTTTTTGACATAGATTTGTCTCACTTTTTTCCTAATGTCCCCTAAGTAAGGGTGGTTTCACTGACACTCCATTCAACCCACCTTACTTTTGGAAAGTTCTCCTCAGGGCAGGATGCAGCTCGGAGTTAGGGTGCTTAAATGAAGTGCTTAAATGTGAGGTGGGAGTCCAGGAACCTGTGGTGGTTTTACTCAGCTGGGCCACCAACCTCCACCACAGCCGCACTCTCACTCCCCCTCCCCAAAGGGAAAGGGGGAGAAAATATGATGGAAAGGGCTCAAGGGTTGAGATAAGGATGGGGATATTGCTCAACAATTATTGTCACGGGCAAAACAGACTCAGCATAGGGAGATTAATGTAATTTATTACCTATTACTAACAGGCTAGAGCAGTGAGAAACTAAAAGCAAACTACAAACACCTTCCCTCCATCCACCCTCTTCTACTTCCTCTCCTGAGCAGCGCAGGGGAACGGGGAATGGGGGCTTTATGGTTTATGATTTATTTGGGTTTGATGAATTTTTAGTTTTGTTGAGGAGATGGTGAACAGAGCTTTTGCCTCCGTCACATGAACAAATCACCTGTAAATACAGGGGAAGCATGGACCAGCGTCCTGTAACACACTGGGGTGGAGAAGACAGCTCACAGCCCCAGTGCCTGGAAATGAGCTGATTCCCATCCCTTGCAGCTAGGAATTGTGAACAGGAATTGTTAAGTAACTGTTGCAAATCACTGGCGTTTTCCAAGGAAGCCCAACCTTGTTTTTAATGAAGCCGTGTGATGTATAGAAAAGAGAAATGTATTATTTGCTAACTTTGGCTTGCTTTTGACAGCTGCTGGATGGTGGCTGCCAACAGCGACAACGCCTGCCAAGCCTGCAGAAATTGTGGCTGATAACAACACGGAAAACCCCATGGCTGGCACACGGCGAAACGGCATCGCGCTGCTTTTGACAGGCAGGAGTTAATTTTTATTTAACCTGAACCTTCAGGCAGCACCTGTGTCGATGCTGTCCTGGCTCTGTGCTCGTGGGGAAACAGAAGGTGGCACTCCACGGCTGTACATGTGCACACAGCGCGTTTCCAAAACAAGCACGCTCGTTGCCATAAGCCACCACAAGCATAAGGCAGGGAACCCTGTGAGCATCTGGATCTGTTTGGGCTTATCCCCCTGAGTGCTAAGAGGTTTATGTGTTTCTACAAACATATAAAAAGTGTCGGAAAAAGGAGTAGCCATGGCTGTAGATTACATGGCAGTGTCCTCCTGAGGGTGCGAGTGCTTTGGTCTAAGCCAAGGCGTTGGAGCCAGAGCATGAAATGATTGCTTTGTGTTATTCAAGCAGTCTAAAGAGAGGTCTCTTCTGGCTTAAAATCTATAAAAAGGGTGGACTTCAGCCTGCAGTCCCTATGAAATGGTGCCTTCCTCTCTGTGCCGTCCGATGTGGCCATGCAAGGGGACGCGTGTAGGGCAGGGCACCCCCAAAACAAGGCCCCAGTTCCATCAGAACAAGACCATCGGGAACCCAAAGGGTGATGGTCTTACCCCAGTGACTCACTGCAGAGAGGGAAAGGGCTGAACCCCCTTCCCCAACACCCTACATCCCCCTTACAGGTGGGCATGGGGCAGCGCTGGGGTCTGTTACCCCATGGCAAGGCCACTTCTGTGGGGCTGTCCCCATGCCACCGCTGGAGCTTGCCTGGTCCCTGGCTGTGTGAGGACAACAAAACCTCTGGGATACTCATGGGCAGAACCCCTTTAGGTGACTCCAGGTGCTGTCTGAAAAAAATGGAGTCTTCCCTTTTACAATATCTCATGCGAGAGGGAGACGTGGTGCTGGGTGAGGCCAGGCTGGAGCTGCTGGCAGTGCTGTGACATGGGTGATGTCCAGGGGCAGCGGGGTCTAAACACCGAGTGAGACTTGCCGCATTACCTCTCTGCACCAATTTATTCTTTGGCTTGGATAAGTGTGACGGAACCCATGTTTTTGTGCTTAAAACACTGAGTTTTAAGCACAAAAACATGTTTTCTGAGATACTCAGATTAAGATGCTGTCAGATACTTTGATTTAGATATTCTGCCTCACGGCAGAGTAGAATCGTGTCCTTCCTGTCAAACAAAAATGTGTGTTTAGGATGTGGATGTCCTTCCTTTCAAATAAACAAGTATTTAAGCTAGAAAGTGTATGAGATTATATATATATATTTCCTAAACAGCCACCTCACTGCTTTTTGTTGTTTCGGCATTTATGGCCACAACGTCAGGCACCCACAGGTGCACCCAAGCGAAGCTACCTTCAGTTGCTATTTCCTGCTGTAAATCACAAAGAATTCAGCTGAAGCCAACGCCATCATGCCAGAGAGAGATCAAAGCCATGCCGTGATAGCTAAAAAATGCAAATTTCTGCGTGGATACCGAATAGCTGTATAAATGAAAATGTTTTTCCGTTTGATGTGTTTCTGGAGTCATTTTCTCTCGGCTGAAATTCAAAGGGTGCTCAGTGCAGGGCAGGTGGGCCCTGCTGTTTGCTCAGCTTCCCTGCTGCCACGCAGTCCCTCAAATGTCAGTGACCAGGGGCAGCCGTGGTTTATGCTAGTGAGGGGTGGGCTCTTATCTTAGGGATTCAGAAAGCACAAATTACTTCTTAAACTCTCCTTGCAGGAAATAGAATGGAGCTGTTACCTGCTGTCTATATAAAAAGTATTCTAAAAAAAATATCTTTTTTTTTCCTTTTTTTTTTTTTTCTTTTTAACTTAGAGGTGACACTGAAAAGTCTGAAATTAGACAGGCAAGCAGCTTATATGTCTTTGCTAACGTATTGTGCTTAGGAGGCAGTGGTTGTATATACTCAGCCCTTCACCCTTCTTTTACTTTCCAAAGTGTCTTTATTTTCCCAAATGTCTTTTTTTCTTCTGTTGTGAAAGGCACTGGCCTCACTGTTTTTATCTCTCTGCCAGCTCCAGGGAAGGAGTAATCATCAGGGCAGACATGATACCTACCAGCCTCACAGAAGGTAGAATTAGGGATCATAAAATCGTCTAGGTTACAAAAGCTCTTCAAGATCATCATGTTCGGCCAGCAACCCACCCTACCAAGTCCTACCACTAAACCAAGTCTCTTTGTGCCATGTCCACACATCTCTTTAATACCTCCGGGGATGAGGACCCCACCATTTCCCTTGGCAGCCTGACCACTGGCCAAAGGTTGGCAGCACCGTACAGCTCACGTCGAGCTTCTCATCCACCACCACCCCCAGGTCCTTCTCCTCAGGGCTGCTCTCAGTCCATTCTCTGCCCAGCCTGTGTTTGTGCTTGGGATTGCCCTGACCCAGGTGCAGGACCTTGCACTTGGCCTTGTTGGGCCTCAAGAGGTTCGCACAGGCCCACCTCTCAAAAAATTGGCAGTTTCTGGCCAGGGAAGGATGGGGCTCCTGCTTCCCAGGTGAGCTGAGGAGCTTCCTCTCCCACAGTGTAGGCATTAAGGAAGAGCTCACCAGGAAAAAAGTAACAAAAGCCAAAGGAATTTCTGTTTTGACCAGTCTGTGGGAAATTGTACAAGAGTTCCCTGCTGTTACATGCTCTGTGAATCTGCAATATAATGTCTTTTTTTGTCTGTTCCTTGAGAAGGACCTAAAAAGAAGGACATCGTGGTGGAGCTGGGGCTCTGCAGTAGCTCTGGGCTCATCAGTCTCGTTATTTGGAAAGTGCTGGCTCCTACCAGCTTCCTAATTGAGACCTCAGCAGTGCCCCAGCAGTCACATCACAGCCCAACGAGTGCTGACATGTTCATGTCACTGAAGGATGACAATAAATGACGAGCATTTTTTTCAGAAACAGTGAGATTCAGAGTGCCTGTGCATCATACGGACAGAGGATTTGCTCTGGCTGCAAAGCACTCAGGAAGGTTTGCAATGGAAGGAACTGATGGGCGATGCTCTCTGCTCCTCCGTGCTAAGCCTGATGTGAACAGAAGGAGTCGAGCATTCATTTTCCAAAGCCAGGCTTCATTTTATTTCTTCATGTTGTAGAAAATGATTCTGTGTTCATGGGTTTACAAGCTCTTTAAAATCATCTTTGTTCCAATTGTATTTAACCAGCCTAATCCCTCTTAAAGTGCTTGATCTTGTGTAGCACATCCTCAGGCCTAAATATAATCAGTACTTACTGCTGGCAACAGGCAGGGAAAATGACTACTAGAGTAGCAACATACATGCTAAAATGGGATGAAAGCTGAAAAAAAGGATGAGAGAGAGGTAGTGCAGGTAAAAATAGGAGAGTTTAAGAGCTGTGTGACAAATCATCAGTACGGAAAAAGCAGGGAAAGTGGGCACCTGGGGCTCGGAGCAATGTAATTTTCTATAAAAAGCAGTGCCCTTCTCACCCAGCACTGGTCTCCCACATCCCTCTCGGGAGGTGACCGAGTCCCCTCGGAGGTGTTACAGCACCACGAGGCTCAGCACCTGCTGGTGCTTCTTCTGCACACGCAGGGGACCAGCAGACAGCACAGGCAAACCATAACGATGTCTTGTCTTGCAACCCAGTCTAGTCTGCTGGTATTTTTTTTTCTTGCATTATAAAGGTGGAAATGAAATGCAACCAGATTCTTTGGAAACTCAGGTTTGCTCATTTGAGAGCTGTTTCTTTTAGGATTTTGTTGGTGTACTTAAATTCTTGTCTTTTATATCAAATAAAACGCTCTGCAGAAACAAAGAAGCTCATTTATATTGGGGATCTGGCCATGCAGCTCATGAGCCAGATTTCCTTGACTGAACAAACTCTCTCGGCTGAGCAATCTTAATGGAAGAGCAGAGGGTGAGCTTACAAACCTAATTTTCATCTTAAATTGCGTATTTCTGTGTCTGTCCACATGCTGTGACTTCCTGCTAGCTGTTCTTTGAGGCAACTCAAAGGCCAGCGATGTCCTTACTTACACGACCAAAGGAAATAAGCTCCCGAGCCCTTGACATCTCTGAGAAGCCTGGGTACCTGTCAGCCCCTCACTCCTCTCTCCAGGCACGCAGGCAGGGTGATCCAGATGTGCAGGGGGTGCTTTTCAAGGACAGGCAGTGAAAGGGGCTCACGGGGATGTGGCTGCAGCCAGCCCCAGGAGGCACAGCTGCAGATGCTCTGGCTGCACAGCCCTGCTTCTCCTGCCTGGGCAGGTGTGGGTCTGTGAGAAATACCAGGATTTCCCAGTTTGGGGATTTTGTATCAAATATCCCAAACCGTGAGGTTCCTCAGAGGTGCCTGGGTTGCCTTAGCATTTTTTTTTCTTCTTTTTCCATTTTCAGTGCCTTATTGCAGTGAAGGGCAATAGTAAGCACTCACATTCCTGTGCCCATTTCATCCAGCAGCATGTAGAGACCTTTCACGTGCTTTTAAAATCCAAAAAGGCCACAGTGAATGGCACAAGAATGCAGTAGCATCTCTCAGCCTGCATACCTCTCAAGTGCTGTGTTGGCTCTCGGAGCGTTCCCCCTCTGAGAGAGAAGCAGTCCCAGTCCAAACTGGTGATAAAAAAGGGACAGTCTTCTCTACATCTTGTCTCAGGAGATGCTTCAGAGCTGGGAGAGGAGATGGAGCACGTCCTGGCAGCGAGATCCAAGCCTGCTGGGCTGGACACGGGGCTTGGTGTTTGCACAGGTCCTACAGCAGCATTTCTCTGCTTTGCTGAGCATCTTTCTTAGGTTCAGCTAGAGCTAGTCTTATGCTGGGTGGTTAATTGCTTTTGACTGTGTTTGAAGAAGGTGTGTGTGCCTGCACAGACTCAGTTTCCAGGGCCAGAGTGGCCAAAGAAGGGACTGCTGCCTCAGCAGCTGCCATGAGCAGGAATTACTGCAGCTTGCTCTATATACTCACTCTGGAAGCAAGTTATTCCTTTTAAGAACTGGTTACCCCAAAAGACAAGGTTTTAACAAAATAAACCCACTAACCTGGGAGTGTTTAGAGCATGCATGCACTGCACGGGTGTTTGTTCGGGCTGCAGGTTCAGGTGGTGATCCCCGGGGCAGTGCAGCAGCGGGGAGTTCAGACCCACGGCCAGGCTGTTCTGCCTTTCATTCACATGGGCACCGGTTTGTGCAGCTTTTGGCAAAATGCAGCCTGACTTCTGGCCCTCAGGGAGGGAAGATGGAGAAGGAATAAAGCCTGCCTTTATGACAGCTCAGAGGCTGGAAACCTTAAAGCAGAAAAGCTGCCTACTGGTACCAGCATCACTGCAGGGGGACTGAGTTGTGCCCTGCAGCTCTGAAATTTGTGCTCTTGGGGCAAAGCTGTGATCAGAACTGGGACCATCTGGTTAAAGCTATATGAGGTATTTTTTTTGTGCAAGGTGCAGTCATTTTTTATTTTTTAGGGTAGGCACGAAGAGGATGTGGAGGCACTGGGGCTGCAGAGAGCACTGGGTCCCACTGAACACATCTCCTATAGAAACGTTTGCTTTTCTTCCCCAGAATGGGACTCAATTAGGTGTTCTGCATTTGCTCCCCCTGCCTGGTAGTGTCACCATCACAGAGGGCTCACCCTCCAGTGCTTCAGCTCCTTTCCTCCCAGCAGGATTTGGCCCAAAACTGAGTCACTGACTTGTTCATCACAGGGCATGTAGGCAGGGACCTTCAGCCCTGGTATCATTCTCCAGCTTCTCCATCAGGTATGGAGAAGTAAGTCTATAAGGACACGTGGAAATGCGAACGTTTCTCATTAACAGAACAAGAAATTAAAGGCTTCAGTGAAATTCAGATGTGAAGCTTTATGTCTCACAAGGACATGCACATGAATTCTGGTGCCTGCTTTGGTACTTTTATTCATTTCTGTCCCTGATACTGAAGGCATCTGAAGCTACCAGTGCCGAGGGGAACACATTTTAGGAATACATGGGTGCCTGGGGGTAAAGCAGAAAGCAGGGAGCATCCCCCAGGCTTAGCAGAAGGCTCTGCAGGGACATTGTTCTGCTCAAAGAGACAGGCCGAGAACCAAACAGGGAAAACCTCTTCCTCTGCAAATGAGCTCTGGAAACATGTCAGCTTTTGCTTCACATAGGTTCTGGAGGCCTGGTGGCCTGCCAAGTGATGTCGGAGGTTTTGTCAGGCAGATTTGAACCCGGCACAGCACCATAAGCACGGTGTTAGCTGCCCATCCTTGGCTAGGCTCGCCTTGCTGCAAAGCTAAGCTTTATAAGCAAGACAAACCTGCTGAAGTTACTCAATATTTCCTCTTTGCTCTATCTGGGCTGTAAACTAAACTAATAACCTGTGCCTTACAAAAGTGCAATGAGCCTCAGACCTCAGCAAGCACTGATGTAGGTTTTAATGATGGTGTTGCCTTTGAAATGCTTGACCACTTGGGAGTGGATAACCCATACAGTGAAATATTGCTCAGTCTTCAAAAATGAGCAGGTGCTTAGCTACTTGGATAATGTACATTTTCTCAATGTATTAGTAATAGGAAAAGTTTGTCTCTATGTTATTGATGCACCAACACTAAGTCTAGATTTCTTTACTGTTTTTTTTTTTTTTTTTTTTTTTTTTTTTTTTCCGTCTTTTTTACTAAAAAAAAGGTTCATCAGCACTGTGCAAGTTCAAACAGTGTAACTGAGCCACACCACTTGGTTTGACATGACTCATCACATTATTGAAATCTACCCCTTAGTTTGACTTCTGTGCCCAGCTCCATCGTGGGCCAGGTGTAAAAATAAGCCTTGTCTTCAACCCTCCAACAGCCCACGGGCATTGTGCGGGGTGCAGGAAGCACCACCAAGCACAATAAAATAACATATAAAAGGTTTATAGTTCACCTGATATTCATCTTTCCATGTCCTCATTAGTGTTTGTTTCTGATGAACCACCAACATCCAAGAGACAATGGGTTCTAACTGCTCCAAGCTGGTTATAAACAGTTTTGTAGCCCTCTGTTTTCATTGTGTTTGTGCAAAGTGTCTGCCTTGACCTTGCCTTCCGTAACAAACACACACAACATTGAATATCTAAAATATATTTATACATTTTGGGCAGTTTTTTATGTGGGTAAAGAGGGAATAAAGAAAGAACTAAGAACAAAACATGGTGGGAAATCGCTGCTGGGCTGCAAGGCGCTGTCTGCTGGTGGGCTGGTGGCGTGGCCTAGCAGGAGGGCCAAGCCCAGCAGAAGGCCAGGGCCTGGCAGAGTTTCCACACCAAGCCTAGGGTGGTGCTTTAGCAGATGTCAGAAGCAGTTTATCACTAAATCTTTCTGGATTTAAATTCCTTATTCCACGTCTCACATCGCTCACGGTGGTTGGTGTGGGTACAGACCCCCTCAGTGCAGAAGGCTCGGCAGCGGGGCTGGTGGCCCACCCTAATTCCTACGGGGTGAGGTAAGGCTTGTCTAACACTGACACTATTATTGCTGCGCCTGCCCGCCTTGTTAGGGCAGGCTGAGGTTTCCTTCCCACCCTGACCGCCTCAGATGAATCAGACCATCGCTGAGCTGGAAAACCTGCAAAATTTGCAAAAACTGCAGTATCTGCAAAATCATAAATGATGAGACTTGTATCTGACCCAAATGTTAAGACATGGAGGAGGGAGGACAGGGCTGCAGGTGCAGAATGGCCCCCATCACCTCCATCCATAACCAGATGCTTGCAGGAGGTGCTGATGAGGACAGGACAGGACAAGGGGCAATGGTCACAAAATGGAGCCCAGGCAATTCCGCACCAACATGAGAAAGAATTTCTTCACGGTGAGGGTGATGGAGCACTGGGACAGGCTGCCCAGGGAGGTTGTGGGGTCTTCTCTGGAGATATTCAAGGCCCATCTGGATGCCTACCTGGCCAGCCTGCTCTAGGGAACCTGCTTTGGCAGGGGGGGTGGACCCAATGGTCTCTGGAGGCCCCTTCCAACCCCTACAGTTCTGCGATTCTGTGTGATGTATCTGATGAGCCTGGTTTGTGGGGCTTCTCTCCTGGGAGCACTGCCCTGAAGTGTGTCACTGCAAGGGGGCCATGGTGTCCCCAGGGGGGATGCCACCTCGGGGGTGTGAGGGAGGTCCAGGTCTCTATTTGGCCCCCCAGTAGAAAAGAGGCCTGGATGTACTGGGGAGATCCCAATACAGGGCCATCAGGATGATGGATTCCTGTAGCTGTTTGAGGAACACATTTGGTGATGGATTTTCTGGTGTATTGGAAAAAGTTGTAGCATGATCAGTCATCCACTATGAGCCCTATTTTTCATTTGGGAGAACCTGAGACCCAGAGCTGCCCTCATCCTCTGGGCTGGGAACACCCAGTGAAGGCACACAAAGCTGCCTGGCGTTAACTTTGTTTCTGGTTTTCTGTGTAATTACTCAGACAGAGATTCAGTAAAACACTCCATTTTGCTGTGAGAGTGTCAACACTCCCATCATATAGAAACAGACTGAATTACACATAGTTCCCTTGACCTGGTCAATTGGATGGTCAGCTCTTGGTGCTTCTCTTTCTACAGCTGTCAGATACAGACAGTGACTCACCAAAATGCAGTGCTTCATTACACAGCTCTGTAAAACAAAATCCAAAGCACTTTTGGTGAAAACCACATATGAACATTACCGTGTTGCAACCCATGGGCGGTCAAAGGTTTGATCTATATTTCAAATAATGCCAACTTAATGCATACTCTTGTATGTACAAACTTTGTCCTTTGCATATTCTTTGCCCTTTGTCTTTTTTTTTTTTTTTTTTTTTTTTTTTTTTTTTTTTGTCCTTTGAATATAACCTTTATGGCTTTGTTTGTTTGTTTTCTAGCAAAATAGATATACAAAAGCTTTAAAGTTTTAATATTTCTGATTTCCATAAGGAAGCTGGATTCAGAGAGGCACTGCCCAGTTTCATAGCACGGGATGCCTTTCACCTCCTAACAAAGCCTAACAAACTGCTTTGGCATGGAGGCTGTGTTCAAGGTGAATGGTGGCAGTGTCACACACCGAGCTCCTCTGCCTCTGCTGCTGGGTCCGTGCTCACCTTGCCTGTCTCCAGACACACAGCTCAGGTACCACAGGAGCTGCTGTGGGCTCCACTGACACACGGAGAAGATGACCGGGCAGCTGCAGGAAGGAAACAAGATGACACAAGGACTGAGCCCATCTTCAGTTCACAGGGCTCACACATAAGGCCGGATCCTAGGACTGAGATGTTTCAGGTGCATCCTTAGGTGAGATGAATCTGAGCTCAAATTTTCTTATATTTAGGAAATATAACGTATGTAAGTGCCTGGATATGTGTACTACTTCTTCTCCATTGTTTCAAAACCCAAAGCATCTTGGCAAAGAGGAAATCATCCCTGGCAAGGGGAAATTTGCATCGGGCTGAGCAAGTATCTGACATCTGTGTAGGACCCAGTCAAGAGGTAAGTAGTGTTGCCCACTGGGTATCTGCTCAGTGTTTTATGAGAGCATTTAATTCATATACCTGAAACGAACGAAGAAGGGTATGACTATTTCTTCAGCTAATAAAATCTGCCTCATCTCACTATTTTACAGAAATTCTCATATTTTTAAAATTACAAGTGTATATTAAAATTGCAGCACAGGACTTCCTGACAGAGTCATTAGTCGCATTGCAACGGGTGCATAACAATCCATGTTAACTTTTTATTGCTCTAGGATGATCATAGTTCATTAAAAATAAAAGACATGGCATCTAGACCAATTTCACCAGCGTAGCCTTAGATTTAAAAGATAATTCCTAATATGTGTCCCTCAGGGAGGAGAGAATTACAAGTGTAAGATTTCTCTGAAAGCAATTCACATCAGTCTCATCCCCCAGTTTCTTATAACGGTTCTGAGTTGCTGCCAATGTAATTTTAGAGCCATTACACTGGAGTGAAATATAGTAATAACCTTACTGGCCAAGAAACAATATTAAATATTAATCTCAACAGATAATATATATCCTTAAGAATTTATATGGAAGAAGTCTGCATTTGGATATTGTTTCATAATGTTTGAAAGCACTGGATAGGAAAGGCTTTCCTAGACTATAAACAAGTGGGTTTGATGCTGACGTGCACAAAAAGCTCTTGCACCTCCTGGAGTGTGGTTGCAGCAGGTGCAAGGATCGATGCCTGCACAGAAGCTGCTTCTTGGTGCCCAACGGGACCACAGAACCATGGAAGAGCTGAGCATCGGGACCTGCAGCAGCTCATAACTCTAGCGTAGCTTGTCCCAAAGCAGACTTACAAATACTTCAATGTGCATAGTGCTTTGGGATGGGATTGTCCTTAGAGTGCAGCCCCCTTGGAAGATGGAATTCCTGCTGAATGGGAGGGCTCACCGAGGGGTGGGACAGGCGGCTCTACCCCAGCTGGTGCTGGGCATGGGGAGCCCAGATCACACCTTGCCACCTGTATTAGTGACCAAACGAGACTTGTGTGTGGGCTGGGTGCTTGGGGTCAGCCTCTGAACTGCTCTTTATACAGCAGTAAGGAGTCAGGGGACATGTGGTGCCAACTCGTGACTGCAGTCCCTGTATTTCAGGTTATGTAGTAAAATCTTAGAGACCCCAGTAGACATCCTCATTCTCTACTGGTGCAGTGCCAAATGTACCCTTCTGTCACAAACAGCTACACAGCTACAGCACCTTTATACTGACAGCACAGCATGGCTCCTTGCGGTGTGGAGATAAATATGTGCATTACTAAAATACACATTGCTTTAAGATCTGATTAGATGGAAGTTCTTGGTTATCCAAAATGAAATAGTGCATTAGCTATTGACTGAGAACCTTATTCAGAGGCATCAGAGAAAGTGGCCAGTAAAAATATTGAAGTTTTAAGAGAAAAGTCTCAAGTAGAATCACAAAGAAATGTCTCAATAACTATTACCAGAGATGTCTCTAAGTTTTGAGGTGAAGGCTGTAAAGCAGAAGAAGAGAGGGCTAAGAAGGCAAGCTGACAAATCTAACAGGGAAGTTTGAGTTCACATGGTCTGTGCTCTGCAGGGAGCAATCTCTCCGTCCTCGGTGCTCCTAGCACGGTTTGTCCTACCACTGGGCTGTGTCCTACCTCTGGACAGTGTGGGTGACCTGAGTGGCACCAGGGTGTCCTGAGTGGGGTGAGAAAGGGCTCAAGGAGGAGGAGCAGCAGCCTCCGACAGCCTCCGATTGTTGTGATGGTGGGAGGAGGTGTCCTGACAGCACCGTGCCTCCTCGTTAGCTGAGTTATAAGGAATTTTCTGCAGCTTAGTCCAAAAATGGGAAAAATGTCTTTCCTTCCACCAGGTATAGATATCACAACCCCAGAAATACAGTTTCATAGTGGAAGGGAGCCTCTGGCCAAACATGCAGAGCGTAACCTTGGGCATCCCATGCCCACTGGTGATGGGAAGAGCAATCTTATGACAATGCTGTATACAGAAATGGCAGAAATAACCGTTAAAATTTCCTACAAATATTTTTTCTTTCAGGTCTGGCCAACTTGTGAACATCCTATCCCTGTCCCCACAGATGTCCCCAGATGGAGCAGCCTTCTGGGGCCAAGCCTCTGGGTCCAGTGAAGGGAATAACTTCACTCCATAAATATGATTTTCAGAAATCTTGCTGGATTCTCACAACTGCCAATACAGTTCTGCTACAAATGTTCCTTACAGTAGAGAGGGGAAAATATTTGGTTTTGTATTTAAAATGATGAATAATCTGTTCTCTGCATTAGGCCAGCTGAGCACTCTGCATGCCCGGTGCAGCACAGCATCAGGAATTTTACTGTTTAAATTCACATCTTTTGAGTCCAGGAGCAAAACTCTTTCTAACACTGTGAGATGTGGGGCATACAATTTCTCCACAAAGATTTTACCTGCATAAACAGAACCCATCTTGCTCAGCAGGCACCCAGTTGCCATTTATCTTCTAAATTCCTTTTCGGGGTCTCTTTTCTAGTTACTGTATTTTGATTGTCCATTTGCAAGAGATTTCAAATATGTTTTAAGAATTAAAGGACTATTTTTAACACATGACATGAATGTTGAATTACTAAGAATATATTATACCAGATTTTTTTTTTCTGAGCTTATTATGTTTTTAGTCTTGATACCGAGGTGATATTGATGAAAAGGAAACAGTCGCTGGCTAGGATGGTTTGGAAAATGAGTGCTAACAGTGTCACAGTGCAGGGACAGAAGGATCCATGAAAACACATGGGCTGGAGCATTGCTCCTGTGGCAGTGCTCCAGAATGAGCTCTGTATAATATGCAATATAAAAATATATTATATGTATTTAAATATTATATGTATAATATGCAATAAAACAAAGAAACAAACAAAAAAAAACAACCAAACCCCACCATATCAATAGGACATGCCTTAATATCAAAATTTATTTGAATTCTTAGCATGTTGTCATACCCAGTGAGATCAGAAGTTCTTCATATCACTGTGATGGGGCTATTAAACAGATGTACTTGATGAAAAGGTAAGTAATTAACTTAAAATTAAAGTAACTTAATTGCAGCTGGATGCTTGCTTTTCAGATGCTTTTCAAAGTAGTTCATTTCAAAGCTAGTAAATTCTTTTCAAAATAAATATGAGTGGGAGTTTTAATGGGAAACCACTGGGTTTGAGTTGATGTTTTCACTCCCTGATAACACGTCAGTACGGTAATTTGTGGCTGAAGGAAAGGGGTGGGATCTTCAAGCATCAGTAAGTAACTTTACGTTTTTTGTTCAAAGAACCTATTTTACAGCAAGCAGCTAGCTCAGCAGAGGTGGTAAGGGCCTGGGGATGAACGTCACCATCAATATCTTACTTCGTGTTTATTTTAGCTGCAGCCTGAGCCCGTGGCCCTGCACTCTGCCCTGGCAGCTCCATCAGAAACCTGGATCGAGCATCAGCCCGGTACCCAGATCCTGCCCTGAGCAATACATCTATTAAAGCTGTGCGTGTGTCTTTCTCCACACAGGCTCTGCAGCAGCTCTGCTGTTGACAGCAGGTTTGCCCATGCAGCAAATTGCTTAATAACAGAAAATCTTCAAAGACTTTTTTTTTTTTTTTTTTTTAACCGCACAGAATAAATAAAGCCAAAAACTAAATTTGAAGATGGTTTTACACAGGACAGCTTTGAATCCAGCATGCAATTTAGCCAACACACTTTGAATTATATAGAGAGTTAACATTTACTCTTCCAGAAAATTAAGGTTTCTTAAAAGGTCACGTTTCATTTTGGATTAGAGCATGCCATGTTGGCTTTCTGCTCAGGGTTTTTTTTGCACGTACGAGCGCTTAAGGTAAAATGTTTTCTAGTTCCAAAAGCAGCAAGTTTCTAGACATTTAATACAAAAATGCTTCCTTCATGCCCATTTCTGGTCAGCAGGAATATTTCCCCTCTCTTTAAAGCAGCAGGGTAGAGGAATTCATTTTTTTTTTCTTTTCTTTTCTTTTTCTTTTTTTTCTTTTTTCCTTTTTTTTTTTTTTTCTTCTGAGATTCTCCAGAGAGCAACAAATATCACAAAAATACAAAATTATCTTAACATGCATGCCCGAATCGTTTGCCTGTCTAACCCATCAGGCTGATCTCAGCTGCCCACTTTGTTTTTATGAGTTCTGGGAAGTCAAAACACAAAACTATTTTGCTTTGGCAGTTGTGACTTCAACCAGATGAGAAGCGATGTGCTTGCAGGTCCTTGTGCCTTCTCCACCAGGTTCAGATGTTTGAGTAGTAGCACCTGCCTCCTACCTACCGGAGCAAGCCAGAACCGAGTGAGGCCAGTGATATTTGCTCTAAATTTTAGGAGTGGTCTGGTTTTGACTGTTAAATCCAGCACGGTTCCAGCTATCAAATGTTCTGATTTAAACTGAAAGATACCTGCCTGAACGTGCAGCATTGCACAGGTTTAATTAAACTGGCACAACCCTGGGCAGGCATGCTTCTGACAAGAGAGCCTGCCATGTAATTCAAGGGTCCATGCAGATTTTCAGTTCATTGGGATGTAAGTGGGTCAAATAGTTGAGCTTTGCAAACCTGAGGGGTTTTGGTTCACGTGGGCTGAGGGACGGCAGTGTGCAGGTCCCAGGCAGCAGCTGTGGGTGGCTGCTGCCCCTGCGTTTGAAGCATCCCTTAATGAAGCTCCAAAAGAAAGGCAAGAAAAAACGGTACAAACCCTGCAGCCCCAAAGAAAAAGTCAACTCTGAAGCTGAGGAACTGTGAAGCATTTCTGAACTGAAACCAAAATAATGGTGGAGAGATTTACACTGTAATGCCATGAAAATAATTGGGGAAGGAGGGCAAAATACATATGTGTGTGTGTGTAAGAGAGCAAAAAAGATGTGCTACAGAAGGAAATGTTGTCTCCCAGCTGTGGCTAACCTGAATTGGTCACCTCATTGCTGATGCTGGTGAGCTGGTGTTGTCAGAGAGGAGCTGCTGAGGCTCATTTTGTGCCCCAGCATTCAGGTTAAAAGAGCAAAAATTCTCAGGACAGCTGCTCAGAAAAGAATTTTCTCTACAGACATTGGTGGGAGGAGAAGCTGTGGTGCTGGGCCATGGGTATCTCATGTTTCCAGTTATTCCAGGCTGTGCGAATGCTTGTGTTCTCAAGGAATTTGTGTTGGTAAAATAAATAAAGAAATAAATAAATAAGCAGTTTTACCTAAAGTAGTTATTTCTGTATTGAAAGTTTGTTAGCATGAGGCAATTCAGCTGTGTGTCCAGGTACTGTGCAGGTGAAGGTGCTTGGTTGCAGAATCACTTAATAAATAAATTGGTGTTAGCTGCATGCTAACCCGTGTGTAGTTAAAAATGGTGTATGCTCTACTTTTATGGACAATGTGGTGCTTACCTGGCTGACGTTTTCTTTGCTTTTTATTACTAAACTGCATGCAAAATTCATATACAGCAAGCAGAGGCAATAGGGAGCTGCAGGCCAAGTGATAAAGAACCGTCACTATTAAAGCTGCACGACCTTCGCTGCCCTCAGAGCCCATCCAGACACCCGTGCTGATGGACAGACAGACAGACACACGGGCTGGTAAAGTGAGCAGGGCTGCGAGCTGAGCCCACACAGCTGGGGGGGCTGCCTGGTGGCCCCACGAGGCACATCCTTACCCCGTGCCAAGGGGATGCTCAGCCGAGAGAGGAGCTGGGTGCAGGGTTTGGGTCTGGATTTTGTGTTACTCTTAATACGAAGCAATCGTGGCAGCTCTACAGCTTTAGAAATGCTTGTAATGGTTTTTAACCCAAAGTAATTGTACTTATTTCTTGTAGAGCTCTCTAATTTCCTAACGAAAGAAAGCAAATTAAAGGAGATTTGTTTCTATTGACAGAAAATACCTATTATAATCCTTTTGAAAAGCAGCGCAGCCTTTTAGATGCACACAAGGCATAGATGCAGCTAATTGCACAGCAAATTTCCCTGCAAAGTTATGCTTCATTTATTTCTGAGTAGTCCCAGTAATTTTAATAGTCCTACATGTTAAAATAAAATTAAGCAGAGGAATTTTTGCATGTCAGAGCCTTAGGGGGCCAGTATACAGCAGCTGAAATGTCTAATACAGCTCAGTGCTGTATAAATGGGTTATGGCTGCTCTTTTAAAAATAGATTCCTGGGCTAGAAAATGGAGATGGGATTAAGCTATTTAAATTAAAGAGAACATAGGCTTAAGAAAAAATGAATGTAAACTGCCTGAGATTGTGTTTAGACTGGAAGAAAGCTTGTGACCATCAGAAGAGTGAGCTTTCAGAGCATCTTTCTGATAGGAAAAATGGAGATAGAGGCTGACACCAGCTGTGAGATACGCCTTGGTCAGCTTGGCACCATCTCGTGATGTGATTCCCCGTGGCAGGCAGCGATGGAGTGCGATGACCTGGGAGCTCTCTGCTCTTCTTCTGGTCCCAGTATGATGCAGTGAGGGCTTTTCACGTCGGTAATCTCCATGGGCTTGTTCTTCGCAACAAGTTCTTGGATCAGCTCTGATCACCCGCGGGCTCGTTACGTTCAAGCACTTCAGTATGAAAAATGAATCAGGCCCTCTTCTGCGGAGGTAATTGGGCTGGAGGAAATGACTGATAACCTTCAGTGATTGCAGCAGAGGTGGGAAGATGAAGGCACTTGAAATGTGTCCCCGAGCATGAGAGGCATTAATCAAGCAGGAACAAAAAGGGCAGGAGAACGACTGATGCAAGAACAACACCGCACCTTGGTCATACTGCACCTTGGTCATTAGCTGCAGAGCCAAATTGCAACAAAGGTCCTTGGTGGTCACGGGCTGGGAAAACCTGGAGACTGATGCGCAGTGAAAAGTGCAGCAGCTGAAGCTATGGGGACTATTTTCCCAGAGACAGAGAAATTTGGAAACGCCAACAGCAGACCTTCAACATATCCAATAAATTAAGATGTGAAGGAAAATTCTTTATACTGAGACCTTGAAGAGCTTGACAACTACCACATTAGTGTACTCTTGGTCACCAGCAGCGTCAGAAACAAGAAGCAGGACATGGGGACCACCAACCTGCTTGGCTCTACCACCTTTTGGGTTTTGGGAACAAGTTCTAAGGAAGCAATTATTGGTTATCTTGTTTCTCACCAGCTGGCTTGCAAATAGCTGCTTCCCATGGCTGCTGTGTCGCCGGCTGTGTGGTGGCTGCAGAGCTGAGCCTACAGGAACGAAGAGGGCTCTTTCCTCACACCCTGAATGCCCTGGTCTTCGTTATGCAGTGCCATTTGACTGCAGAAAAATGCAGCAGTTATTTGAGCAAGGTGTACTCAGAAACAGAGGGCTGCTGCTGCTGGTTGTGCCAAAGGTGGAACCCTTTGGTGTCCATAATGAAGATACATGAAAATTTGAGGGTGTTGTCTCGGTGGTGCCTTGGGATGTTGTTCACATGATGAACAGAGAGGAATTTCCAGGAATTGTCAAAGAAATTAGGAGAAATAAGTGTCCAAGAAAGGAGACCATAAACTGTACAAGCCAACTTTAGGGCTTCATCTGGGGATGCGATGGATTCAGGAGCCAGGGGCTGGAAGCTGCTCCTCCTGAAGGGATGAGCAGCGTAGCAATGCGGCTGATACAGGCACACTTGGCTTGTGTATCGGGTTGGAGGTGGTGGCAGGGAGCTGCGTCTCTCCTGCCAGCTTCCCTCTGGACCATTTTAGGACTGTGTTAATCCTAAATTTAACTGCTGATGTCAAAGGCTCGTGTTAGCTCCCTGAACTGAGCTCTGCCCCCACACACCCCGCCGGGAGCCAGGAATAACTCCCTGGACACAGAGGGCTGAATCTCAACCCAGACCATGCCTCCTGGTGCCCATTCCCATAGCACAGCCCCCTGAGCTGTCCTGTGCAGGGGCAGCAACGCCACAGCTGGGGCAAACTCGCAGCAGGAGAGCTGGAGGCGGCCAGTGGGACAAGGAGGGACCTCTCGAGGTAGGCTGGGGGCAGCCCTGTTATTTATTGCTCCAGCAGTGCCTGGGTGCGAGGGCAGCTGTGTTTGCTTTGGCTTCCGAACTGACACATTGGCAGGGGAAAGAAAACCCACTTTGGTCTGGATTTAAATGTATATTGATTTTTTTAATTTTTTTTTTTTTTTTTTTTTTTTTTGAGCGGGGTGGGGTTGTCATTAAAACTACACAGGGAAGAAGAGAAAAGCTCCATTCAGAAGAAAACATTGGATGGGGATGGAGATGGCTTTTCACTTTGGGTGCCTGTAAGGAGAACAAGGGAAATGAATGGCTCATCTCACAAAAAGTATTTGAAAGGGTCCAGCCACCTTGGTCAGCCTCCCACCTGCTCCCTCCTTCCTTTCCTGCCCCCGGGAGGCAGCATACGGGATGGTTGAGGCATGGAGGACACGCTCCCACCAAACTCCGTGAGTTGCCACATGAGCTGTCACCCAGAAAGGTTTTTCTAGGAAAAAGGGTCTGGTTTGGGAATTTACTGACCCTAGTGGCATGTCTCCTCTCATCAGCCCTCTCTCCATTCATCCTGCTCTTTTGAGGGAGCTTGCAGCTGGACAGATGTTTACTAGAAGACAGACTGTGGTGTAAAGGGCTTTCCCCATCAGTTCAGAGGAAGTGGGGACCGTGACAAGCTGAGAGGGACGGGAGTTTTGGCTTGAAGGTATTTGGAAGAGATTTGCCATTTGTGGGAATGGATTTTTTTGGTGCTATCAGGGAAAGGTCGGTCACAGCCACATGTGGCATTTTACTGCATGGGGATGCATGAAGGCAGGACAGGATGTGGGTGGGCAGAAGGCTTGAGCCAAGGCAGCACAGGACAAACATCACCTCTGCATTTTGGTTTGGCTTCGGGTTGTTAAATTCCTGCTGTAGCTTGTAGCCCTTCACGTCTCCTGGAGCGCAGTCACGGTGTGGATGGTGGGATCTCAGCTTGGGGCATGCAGAGATCATGGGAAAGACATGGAGACCATTGCCTGGAAAGCAAACAGCCTGAGCTGTGGCTGGGGAGAAATGTTTCTTCGGCCTTATTTTTTTAATTTTTTTTCCTACTTTGCAGGAGGACCAAGCCTCATCTTTATATTTTTTGATTTATTGATATTGTTGGAACAAGACACAGAGCCCTAGATAATAACCAAGGGGTTAATGATGTGGGAAGCTTGGATCGGGGATGTTTATTTGAAACAGGCCATCTGAGGTCCGCTAGCTGCTGGCAGCTCCCAGGTGGCTTTTCCACACATCGACTAAAAATTCCAGCCTAAGAAACTTTTCCTGGCAGGGGTTTTGTTGAAAGTGGTATGTTCCCAAAAAGAAGGTGAAAAAAAAGAAGGATGAATCCATATTTTCCAGGGGAAAATATGCTTTATCAAGGCATTTCTGCCTGCTGTGGGCAGTGGGTGCTGCAGGAGCTGCTGCTAACCTGCTTGTGTGCATACATCAGGTGGGCATGGCTCTTGCATGGAAAGGGAGCAGCCGTGGGGCTTCCATGTGTCCTGACCGCTGCTGGCCCCTTGGAAAAGTGAGGAGGTCTGTGTGTCTGGAAAAAATAAAAATAAAACAGAGTGGAAACTCCAGTGATGCAGCCCAAGCCACAGATGGTCAAGAATGGTCTGTAAGAGTTTGCTCATGGAGGTAGATGTCTCCTTCAGTTCATGCAGGGCGTGTATGTAATGATGTGTCCTTCTGGAAAAAAATCCCAGAGAAAAGCCTAACTGGCTTTTAGGATAACCCAAGATGCACATCCAGTAGGGTTCACTGTCCCCAGAACAGAGCAGAAGGTGGGTGTGCAGGGACCCTGCCTGCTCGGTGAGGAGAGACAGGACTGAGATGTGGGGAACCAAGGAGCACCAGCAGGTTTCTTCCAGCTGTAGTGATGGGGAGCTTGGGCTAAGCGGTTACTGGAAGGAGAGAAAGGGAAAGGCAGCCTCTGTTGCACCATCGTTTTGGGAAGAGTCATCAGATTGTTCTGTGCCCCAGAAGGTGCCTCCAATTTGCTCAGATGTGCTTCCAGTGCGGGGGTCACAGCAAGAACAGAAACAGGCTTGAAAGAGAGAACTACAGGGACCAAAGTGGGTAGGACTGACTGCTGCAGTGAGCAGCCTGGTAAAGCCACAGGAAAATCGTTTAGATTATTGGCTTTTTTTTTTTTTTCTTTTTTCTTTTTTTTTCAGCCTTTCTAGTGTTAAAGCAGGTGTCTTTTTAGCTATTATGAAGTGCAGGTGAATTGCTGTGTATCATAGAGTAAAAGGATAAAGCTAAGCCCCATACACTCACTTTGTTGTGCCTGGGGTCTGGTCAAGTCATTGACCTGGAGCTGCTCCATCCCTGCCCTACACCTGGAGCAGTTTCCATTAGAGGAGTTGTTACCCACTGATGTCGGATTACTGTTAATTTTTTCCGTAATGCACACAAGTAATAATCAGCTGCGTATTACCTCATGGAACGATTAAATCACCCAGCTCCTCAGTTTCAACGATACATCTGGACACGTCCTGCTAGACACTGCCCTCCCTTAATGAACCTGAGCAGACTTTATGGTCATTCCTCACCGATAGCTCATAGCGGTTACACAGCATCGCCGTGCTTGTCGGTCTCCTGTGAATCACCAGACCATGGGAGGGATAATTGTTACTTTGGTTCCCTGCTGAGGGTGTAAATAACGTGCTCAAATCAACAGCCCCTGATTGCCACGAAGTGCAAGTCTGAAGGGCAGTCAACCCTTTGAAATGAGAAAGGAGAAATGGAGCTGGTACGCTTCGCATTTTAGCTGGAAAAAATATCAGTGCCATGCAGATGCTTTTCTGGTGAAGATAGCTTTGTTTTCTTAAGCAGCAAGTGGAGCTGGCTGGAAAATGGCATTTCTCTTTTATGAGGTATTTAGAAACTTCAGTGTTTGGTTTTGTTCTGATGTGGACCAAAGCCAAGGCATCCACTTCTTGAGAACTGAAGAGAGTGAGGCCTGGGCTCGGTGACAGGGGCTCACCCCCACCAGGCCACATCTGAGACAGGTGGCCAGCCCCTTGTCAGTAGTGGTGGGGCTCACAGGTGTGCCCTCCTCATCCCCAGAGAGTGCCAAGCCAGACCATTTGCCCTGTATCATAAAATAATAGGTTGGAAAAGCCCTCCAAGATCATCTGGTCCACCCTACCACCAGTGTCACCCACTAAACCATGTCCCCAAGCACCACGTCCAAGCTCTCCTTGAACCCCCCCAGGGACGGTGACTCCACCACCTCCCTGGGCAACCCGTCCCAGTGCCTGACTGCTCTTCCTGAGCAGAAATGTCTCCTCATTTCCAACCTGAACCTCCCCTGGCACAACTTGAGGCCATTCCCTCTAGTCCTATCACTGGTTACCTGTGAGAAGAGGCCGACCCCCAGCTCCCCACACCTCCTTTCAGGTACCTGCAGAGAGCAATGAGGTCTGCCCTGAGCCTCCTCTTCTCCAGCCCAAACACATAGAATCATAGAATCATAGAATATCCTGAGTTGGAAGGGACCCTTAAGGATCATCAAGTCCAACTCTTGACACCGCACAGGTCTACCCAAGTTCAGACCATGTGACTAAGTGCACAGTCCAATCTCTTCTTAAATTCAGTCAGGCTCGGTGCAGTGACCACTTCCCTGGGGAGCCTGTTCCAGTGTGCAACCACTCTCTCTGTGAAGAACCCCCTCCTGATGTCCAGCCTAAACTTCCCCTGCCTCAGCTTAACTCCATTCCCGCGGGTCCTGTCGCTGGTGTTAATGGAGAAAAGGTCTCCTGCCTCTCGACACCCCCTTACGAGGAAGTTGTAGACTGAACACCCCCAGTTCCCTCAGCTCCTCACAGGACTTGTGCTCCAGGCCCTTCACCAGCTTCGCAGCCCTGCTCTGGACACACTCCAGGGCCTCGATGTCCTTGTGCACAAATACATGATGCCTGTGGAAGGGTTGGAGGACAAATGTGGCGGCCTTTCCCCACACAATACCCACACAGACCTTCTTGTGTAGCCTCTGCCCAGGTCCTTGCTCCCTGAGCCCGGCTGCTCGAATACCCCAGGCATGGCACGAGGTCTTCTTTTGGGCCTTCAGGTGGAACCATGAAAGTCCTTTTGTGCTGGGACACTGGTGATGGTGCCAGGCTGAATGAAGTTGTGGCTGAAATGAAGACTGCTCCCCAGGAGTGGCTGGTGGCTGCATTTCTTCGGCCCCAACAGCAAGACATGAAGTCGCTGTGCCACAATGGACTGTTTCTGTTTTTCCTTCTCTCCTCGCAGGGGGCAGAGATCATACCCACATGCATCAGCAACATGCATTTCTCTCAGAGAAAAGAGAAGGGAGCTTTGTCTCTCTTCTCCACATCACCACAGCAGGGGCTTTCACACTCCCTTTTGCACGGTGGGCACGAGCAAGCCTGCCTTTCACTGCCGTGATGAGGTCCCACTCGCTCTGCCCTTCAAATACCCGTGGGGTTAAATACCTAAACCCACGCGTGACCCATGCGAGACCGTCAACCAGCAGTCACTTGTGCCTCTGTCAGACATTTCTCCAGGCAGGGGCTCACACCGTGTGCAGGGTGAGGAGAGCCCCCAGCACCAGCACCTCTCAGGCACCAGCACCATGCGGAGGAGCCTGGGGAGCGGCGCGGTGCTGGGCGTGTTTGGCAGAAGGAGCTGGGGCTCTGGGAGGCCCCAGGGAGAGGCACGGCGGCTGCAAGCACCGGCGTGTCCTGGGCTGGTGAAACGTGGCACCGGGGAAGGTCAGAGCTGTGCAGGAGGAGCCGGAGGGAGCTGGGTGAACCTTGAATATAGGAGGATGGATTAGGAGCCAGACCAGGTGCAGGGTCACGCACCCTGTGTATGCAGCCAGGTGAGGGTGGAAGGACAAGCACCCTTCACATGGACCAGCAAGCAGGGGTCTGTTTTTGACACAATTCCTCCCAGAGTCACCAAAGCATCACCACTTTAATAACCTGGCTCCTTTCAGATCCCAGAGAAACCGCTCAGTGTCATGCTGTTTGGATTCCCTTTTTATTTTTCCCTGCAGAGCTCTGGATTTTTTTTAGTATTTTATTATTTTTATTTTTAGCACAGTGACATCCCCCAAAGAAGCTTCCTCTGGAGGCAGCGCTGTTACAGGTTTACTTCTAACTCAGTTCTCTGAAAAACAATGCAGCTTAAACAAAAAGCTCTAGCACTTCCCATCTGACAGCAGAGACCCCGCCTGAGACACACTGCAGTTACATCGAAGGGTTCACTTTAGGTTTTGGGGTAGAGGAGCTTCCTCAGTCTGCTCTTGTGCTTCACCAGGGAGTTATTTGTAATTAAGAGGCAGAAATCTTGAGAAGGAGACCTCATTATTTAATACACAAAGGGTACCTCACACACCTCTGTCTGTGCAGGGAATACTTACAGACCGAGGGCAGGTGGAGGCATGAGGTTGGGACCTCAGCACTGTTGATGCCGAATGGATTAACTCACCCAAGGCTCAGGAGAAGAGGCTGGAGAAGGAGCATAAAGGCTGGTGACACCCAGCGTGAATCCCCTCTCCAGCATGGGCTGGGAGGAGGGCAGAGCCGCTCCTTCATGGGCAATCCCAGCTCCGCAGGCACAATGCCGTGCAGGGACAGCTCCTCAACACCTCTCCCCTTCCCACCAGGAAGAGCTGGATTTGGGCTGCAGGTGCTTGCTTCGTTTGCCTGCAAGGCAGATTGGTGCAGCCTGCTGTAAACCTACAGGAGAACTGGTGACTCACTGTGCCTCTGTAATTACAAGTCTGCTATGTAGGATTTCAATTCTTTTTTTCCTTTTTTTTTTAAAAAAAAAAAAAAAAACAACAAGCATAATCCAAAACTTCTGCTGTGAATACTGAGCTTCTGATGGCTCGCTTGTGCCCAAGCAGTGAGGTTTCTCCCAGTGTCTCCCAGTACAGAGTCAGCACATTGGGGCTTCCCCATCCTCAGGGCAGGTTCTGGGTCACCAGCACCCTGGGGATCAGTGGGGAAGCTTCAGCACTGTATGGGTGAGCCTGGACATCCTCAGGATATCCCAGCACCAGGGCTCTTCTCGATTCACAAAGGCTCAGAGCCTGTGCAGCACATTTCTCTATGTCTTCACCCCACATGGGTGCTTGGAGCACCGTAGGAGAGGGAGCTGTTGGCTTCCCAAGTCTGAGATTTTCTGTTTAACCTGGTGGCTGGAAGTGCCTCATGGCTGAGCTCATAACTTTGAAATCACCTCCATACACTGCCAAAGAAAATGATGGATGGGCTTGGTCTTCTGGGAGATGGACCAAAACCTAAGATCTATTCACAACTGTCTCAGGTACGTGGGCTTGCTCAAGAGAGCTGGCTGTTTTCCTGAGTGAATTGGAGTGATCTGGAGCTTCACTGCTGAGATGTCTTCATTATTAAACATCTGGGAAAAATTGCAAATCTACTTCATTGTTGCCATGTGTCAGCATCTGCTGGAGCTATGTGCTCCATGGTAAGCCCATATTCTTCCCTGCAAAAAGATGGTGTAATCAAGGACCCCTTCACTCTTTGCTCACCATTTTCTCATGCTTGGCACAAGGGCCTTTTCTGGGAAGCTCACCTCTGTGGTACCTTGTTCTCTCATGGTATCTATTCCTCTTCTGGGACTGCCTGAGGTGGCATTTGATCATAGCACAAATTCCTTTGCTGCTGTCACCTTTCCCCAGGTGCTTTTGACTCAACAGAAAATGCAGGAAGCCACCCACCACCCGTATCAAGATGGAACTAGCCCAGACACCGATGCCTCAGATCATTTTTTCAGTTCATATCACTGATGACTCAGTCTCCATTCCCCGTCAGTCATCCGGGAATCATCCCACTACATTTCCCCTTGGCCAGAGGCCATGCTGTAACCTGTGCAATCCACCAAGCTTCACGCCAGCTCCCCTAGCACCCTGTCTGCTTTCAAGAAGGTGCTGCTGCTTCTCCTTGGCACCTCTAGTATGGGGAAAGGCAGGCGTGGAAGCAAACAGCCCCACACCTCTGTTAGATCCATGTTTGTTGCATAGGAATGAGCAAAGTCTCCTTCATGCCATTGTCACCTTTTGGAGGTGATCTTCTTGCTGGGTCGCTGCTGACCTTCGAGGAATTCAAGTGGCCAGTCCGTGTTTTTCCCCTCCGTTGCACTTCCGTGGCTTTACTTTCCCCAAGATAATTACATGACTCAGGAAGACAAATGCATACTTCACATAGTTGCGGAAACCATAATGCCGATAGGTGGGTTAGAGTATTTTGAAGCTCTTTGAACACACAAGAGCAGCTGAATTCCCGTGACTTACCCACACAACCCGAAGCAAGTCCAGGCAATGGCTGCATAGTTTTTGTGGAGCCCTTTCCTAACGAAGGACAAACACCTCCCTGAGAAAGAAAGCTTGGTCTTGCAGCACTGAGGCACAGGCTCTTTTTGTTGCTGGAGAAATCACGGACATTTTGTGAGGTAAGATTTACCATTTGCATTTTACTGTTTCTTGAGAGATCGTGCACAAACTGAGACTGGAGCAGGGAGGTGAAATCTGGATGCAAAAAAAACAAACAGCATGGAGAAATTATCATCTCTTAACTAGATAAGTGATTGTTACAGGTAAAACAACCTGGCAGCTAATCCCCGGTGAAGATAAGTGGCAAAAAATGAGGTGTGGTGGTGCTTGGTAGCATTGTTTTAGCACAGGCAGGTCTGTGGAAGACACAAAAGGAGACACTGTCTTTGAGTTAAGTGGTTTAACATCTGAATCACTGCATTACAGTTTAATCTACTGAATTTGGAAGAAAACAGAAAAGTAAAAGAAATGTTATTATTCCCTGCAGTAACTCGGAGGACCTTAAAACCACCCAAAACCTGGGTTGACCAAAACCCCAAATGGGTTTTACTGAAGGGGCAGTCAGTGCTGGGAGAGGCTGTGGGCATCCCCATGGGTTCTTTGGGGCCATTCCTGGGGGGTCCTTGCTCAGGAGTGGGAGTAAGAGCTTGGCTGACCTTAAAGACAAGATCTTTAAAGCTTTGCAAGCTATTGTTACTGAATATCTATGTAGATGCGTGTACCCAGATAGGGATGGGCTATTCCATTGAAATCATGGCATGTAAATAGCCGTGTAGTTACTGATTTGTTTTCCACATTTACTCCATACCCAAAGGGACATAGCAGAGCTTTGAGCTCCTGTCCCTATCAGTACAGGTGACTTCCCTATCAGTACAGGTGACTTGAGACCTGTGAATACCTCCTCTGATACCAGCCTGGGCCAGGTCCTCCAAGAGGATCATGCACCAGAGACAACCCAATGTCCCCTTGTGATGCTGGGAGCCCACCTGCTTGCTTCCATGGTGGTTGCTCTTTTGGGAAAGGATTATTTTGGAGGAGATGTGTTTCATGGCTTCTGTTTTTTTTTTTCTTTTTTTTTTTCTTTTTTTTTTTTTTTCCCTTTTCATTTCTTTCTTTTGTTGAGGCAAGGGGAGCAATACAACTTGCGGAGGAGCCTGTCCTGACGTGTCTGCTGTATGTAAACCCTCAGCTTTTATGAAAAGGGCTTCTGTCCTAGGGACTGGGGAGCCTGCAAGTGCTTCTTGGCTCTGGGGTTCTCCTGTAGCTGTCGTAAGATCAGATTAATGATGTATTAGTTTGAGATAACTACCATGAGGTCATGTAATTAACTTGCGATCACGCTCTGTGCCAGTTGGCTGAAACACACCGCTTTAAAAAATAAAACTCATTAAGACCAGCTACAAATAGAGCTTTTTGAATGATGGCATTAACAAACTGCTCATTAGTCACCTTTTGGACTACTTAAAGGAGAGTGTTCAGGGCAGTAAGGTGGTGCAGTGGGAGGTGAAATGCAGCAACCTGCCCAAGCTCTCTCCCTCTTCTCCAGCCAGACCAAGTGCCCTTGTTCAGCCCCTGCTGCTTGCCTCAGTCCTGCCTTGGCTGCCCACCTCATCCCCTTGCCATGGCCAATGTCCATCCCAAATCCGACATATTGCAAGGCTAGGATTGGTGCTCTTTCTTGCTGGAAAAGTGCACTAGAAATGTCCAGCCCCTGCTGGGGGGGTTGCAACATGAGCAGAAATTGAGATTTCTCTCCCATGTTCCACTCTCCCAAGTTGCTTTGGCTTGGCCCTTGCCATGGTCCATGAAGATGATGAAGGGCCTGGAGCACCTCTGCTGTAAGGAGAGGCTGAGAGCTGGGGCTGCTCAGGATGGAGAAGAGGAGGCTCAGGGGGATCTCAGCAGTGTCTGTCAACACCTGAAGGGAGGGAGCACAGAGGATGGGGCCAGGCTCTTGTCAGTGGTGCCCAGTGCCAGGACAGGAGGCCATGGGCACAAACTGGAGCACAGGAGGCTCCCTCTGACCACTGGGCACCACTTCTGCGCTGGGTGGGTGACGGAGCCCAGGCACAGACTGCCCAGAGAGGTTGTGGAGTCTCCTCCTTGGGATCTTCAAATCCACCTGGACATGGTGCTGGGCAGCCTGCTCTGGCTGTCCCTGCTTGAGCAGGGGTTGGACCAGATAGACCCAGAGGTCTTTTCTAACCTCAACCATTCTGGGATTCTGTGATATGGCCCCCCATAGGGGCCAAGGCAGTATCAGCTTGATACTCCTTGTGGAAGAAAGAAGGACCAGAAATACTTAGCTTGACCATGGAAACCACCTCCAGTCTGTGGCTCCTGGAAGATGTCACTGTTTTTTCCCCTCCTATCAAGTAGGTGGTTGCTGCTACAGCCTGTTCAACAGCTCTGGAGTTGAACAGTGAGCAAGGAGATAGAGTAGCTCTGAGAAATTGGAGATCCTTCATGCAACAGCTCATGTCCAGTCAGTACATGCTGTTTTGATGAGCTGTGAGGACGAAGCACGTTTCGCGGGCAGTGCTTGGGTGTGAGCTGCCAGCTTCTTCTTGTCGTCCATCTTCAGCCCTGCTTGCTGGAGTGTTTAGGGTTTGACACTGTAATCAGTTGTCTATCTGGGTTAGTCTCAAGTCATTAACTTTTATATTCCTCCTGGTCTGGCAATGTGAACTCTGCAGTTCATGATACTGAAAAAAAATTTCCCAGCGCAGCTGCTGGGTGCCCAGAGGTGCTGTGTGGCAGATTGTTTTAAACCAGAAATGTTCCCAATGAGGAGCTTGAACAAGGCTTGTCCTCTGCCAGCCATTTCTTACAGATCAGAGAGGTGGTAAAATATTGCTGAAATCAGTATTCCAGTGTTATGCTATTTTATTCCGCAGTGTGGAAGAGCTTTATAGGTCAAGATGAAAAGGGAGAGTGCTTTGTGATCTGTGTGGGTGTTAGCTGAAGCATAATGAAGGCTGTGAAGTAAATGGGGTCTTAACTTACCCTGCCTTCCATTATTTTTTATATTGTATTAAGGTATCATGTATCATAGCAGGAATGTCGTGTCTTTGCTCATCTTGTGTTTTTAGAGGACTGGTGGAAGCTGTGGGTGTGTAACATGAGCTTCTCCTGGTCTAAACGGAGACTGAGCACAGGAGTGGAGGCACTCTGGAAATCTGACATTTGCTTGTCTTTTTCTTAAAAGATGGAGGTAATACGTGCTGGCTATTGACTGCAATAAGCCCAAGCACTTTGAGCAGCCAGAGTGTAAATCACAAGTCAGCAGGCAGAGCAGCGATGCCTCTTTCTTTTCCTTTGCATTTTAGCAAGTCCTCTGCACAAACATTGCTTACAGCTGGTGGGCTCTGCTCCGTGTCCGTCCCTTTCCATGCCAACCTACTTTTCCTTTCTCCTGTACTGACTAGATTTTATGCATCAGTAAAGTCAGAAGTTGTAAATTTGCAATTTTCTCTTTGATGGAACTCAGGGCTTGTGTCTGAATTGTTTCATGTCCATGTGACTCTGAACAGAGATGGACAGCAGGCAAAGGGCTGGGGTCTGGAAGCTGGCTTTTTTCTTCTGTTAAAGAAACAAGTGAATATGGAAAAGCCATTTTATCTTCTCTGCGGTGTTGATAAATTGCCCTTTAGTTCTTTCTCTCTCATACTTTTACTGAACTTGCAAGCAAGCCTGTCCCTTGGCAGGTGGAAAGAATAAATTGCTAGCAGTGCGCGTTTACGAGATGCCTTTCAGTAGTGGATCTGTGCAAATAATAGGTTTTTCATTTCAGTTGCTGAACTGAAAAATAGAAAATACTTTTTGTTTTGGGTCACCCCCTAAAGGAGAATGTTTCTTTTCTTCTCTTGCATTTTTTTATTCCTTTCATTGCATGAGATGTTCTGGTTAGGATTATTCAGTGCTTTTCATATCTTAAAAAAAGAAAAAAAAAAAAGAAAAGAAAATGCAAACTAGGTCAATCTCAGACAGAAAACATCATTTGAAAGAACAACAAAAAAATATTTCATTATTAAAATGTCAAAATGGAGTCTTGCAGCTTCTCTCTGAATGTTTTCTCTTCTCTTTCAACTAAAACTAATTACATATTCAACCCAAACTCTCTGAGAGTTTCAGTACCTCGTAATTGTGCTTCGGGTGAATTTGCAACATCAAAAAAACCCATCACACTGCACGCAGCAGTGACCTGTTCTGTGTGCTGCTCAGCAAAGGCACCCGCACAAGGATTTAATTCCACTTAATGAAGGTGTTGGGCAAGGGAGCGGGTGCAGTGACCTCCCACAGGCCTGTCCAGCCAGGGAAGCACTGGTGCAGCCATGATTCACCCCGATGGGGACACGGCTGGCTTGTTGGGCTGACATGGCATTGTAGGACTGCCACCTCTTCCCGTGGCATCTCCCTGTGGTGGGGTGGTGGCCGGGATTCACTCATGTACAGGAGATGTGGTGGTGGGGCTGGGCCATGGAGACAGCGCCTGTACATGTGGTGCTAGGCCACGGAGATGGAGCCCATGCATGTGGTGGGGCTGGGCCATGGAGATAGGGCCCATATATGTGGTGCTAGGCTATGGAGACAGGGCCCATCCTTCTCTTTCTGTGCCTGGTTTCCTAAAGAAACGGTGCTGTTGTGATGCTGTCCCTCCATCGTTACCTGCTCCTCCCGTGAGCACCCTGAATTCAGGCCCATGATGGAATCAAATTCCAACGCATTCCTATAAATTGTGATGGTAAAAGGGGCTTATAAGAAAGACAGACTTTTTAATAGGGTCTCTAACAACAGGGGAAGGGGTAATAGTTTTATACTCCAATAGCGTAGATTTAGATTGGATATAAGGAGGGTGGTGAGGCCCTGTCCCAGGCTGCCCAGAGAAGCTGTGGATGCCCCATCCCTGGAGGTGCTCAAGGCCAGGCTGGATGGGGCTTTGGGCAACCTGGGCTGGTGGGAGGTGTCCCTGCCCATGGCAGGGGGGTGGAAATAGATGGGCTTTAAAGTCGTTTCCAAGCCAAACCATTCTATAATTCTATAACCCTGCTTTAGGGAAAGGAAGATGGATGAAATGTCCCCAGTGCACGGGTGCACAGGTCCAAGGGGTCTGGGAGGGAAAATGTGAGCTGCTGTCTTCTTGTGCTGTGAACCCCAGCCATGACTAATGCCCTCGCAGTACATCATCCTGCTCAGAAATAAAACTCCATCCCCAGAAATATTGCAAGGGCTTAGGAACTTCTTGGCATTAACAGAAATTGGAGAAGGTCCAAGTATCGCTGGCCTTTTGACCCAGCCAACAAACTTGTCAATATGATAAGTTGAGGCTTGGCAGAAACCCCGTGGTCCGATAATTCCCCCTTGAATCGTGAAATTTTTAATCTTTTCCTTTCTGCCTGAAACATTGACAAGACATTTTCCTCTGCTGAGAGAAGCTCCTCAGCAGGTGCCAGTGTTAACACTCAGTGTTATCTTCTGGTTATTCCCCAGAGAGAGCTGCAGGAGGCATCACAAGCAGAGCTTTGATGCTGCACATCAGAGATGGATCTTGGTGAAAACTGGAAGCTGGATGAAACCAACTGGTTGTCTCGTGCTGGGATCCATCCCTTTGCCAGTGTGAAAGGAGGTAGGACATCACTGCAGCTTTTAATCTGCCTGGTGACCATGCTGGGAGCCTTCCCGATGTGCTGCTGCCCATCACTGTGCTATGTGGCTATATCCAGCCCAAGTAGTGCTCAGTGTAAAGGTGGGAAAGGTCTGATCCAAACTGCAGACACTGGCAGTTTGACCAACACGCTTGATCTGTTGCTTGATTTCATTCCTTCGAATAGCCCTTTGCCAAATAAATAAAAATAAAAATAAAAATAAAAATAAAAATAAAAATAAAAATAAAAATAAAAATAAAAATAAAAAAATAAGTTTTGGTAAGTTAGGACACCTCTTATGGTAAGTGTCACCACCCTAACTGTCCACAGTGACCATGGTTAAGGAGTGAGGAAGAGAGCTGGTAAAAGATTTTATTCTCTCTTCAATCATATTTGTGTGGAAACATTTAGGATGGGTCCCCAGGGACACTTTCCTAGCAGTGACAGGAGGGATTAGTGCTGAATTTTTGAAACCTAAGGTTTCATCCCAAATCAACATGTCACCAGACCTCCCAGCCCAAGTGCGTGACTCTCCAGAAATTGCCAGGAAAGTACTTGGGGAAGATGCAATGGGAAATAGCCAACAGACCAATTTCCTGCATCAATTAATCTCTACTTAATTTCCAGCCAGCTGCTGGGATTTGCTTTTTATTTCCCATTCAAACATTCGGCGGATGCAACCCCGTGTGCTCATGCCCAGCCCCATCACCCCACGCCAGCACCAGCTGTCCCTTGCTGAGGACAGCATCACCTCCTCCATCACCCCTAGCAGCAGTCCACAGTTTCCAGACTAAAAGGTTTTTATTATTATTATTATTATTATTATTTTTTATTTAGTCTGGACCAGGTGTTGAGCAAGAGTGTTAAACCTGAAATAGAATAGAATAGAATAGGATAGGATAGGATAGGATAGGATAGGATAGGATAGGATAGGATAGGATAGGATAGAATAGAATAGAATAGAATAGAATAGAATAGAATAGAATAGAATAGAATAGAATAGAATAGAATAGAATAGAATAGAATAGAATAGAATAGAATAGAATAGAATAGAATAGAATAATAATGATAATAATAATGAACACTCAGAATTTTTTTTGTTTTTCTTTTTGAAAATTACATTGAGTTTCTGGACTTCAGCAGCACTGTGTTATTGAATGAAATGTTGGAAAATAAATAAACCTCCACCATTTCCAAAGCAGTCATCTCTCAGTCCTGCCCATATCGAGCTGTGCAGCTCACATCCCCTGCCCTTGCTGCAGTGCCATAGGCTTGTAGGGTGATGAAGGGGACCTGGGGGGTCTGACCTGGCTGCTCAGGACCGTATCCTGTTGGTCTCAACAACCTGCAAGGTCAGAGATAGCACAGCCCCTGGGCAGCCCGTGCCATCACCTGTCTGTCCCCAAGGGGAAAGGCACGTGCAGGGTGAGCTTAAAGCAGGCATTTTCACCCAAGCTCTCTGCACCTACCTCTTGAGCTGACCTTTCTGAGCATTTCTTCTTCTTCTCTCAGACAATGACATTTCTGAAGGTGCACCAGCCCTGTTTGCTCGGGATCAGCTGGGTAAGTCCATATACAACACGTTTTCTTCTTTTTTTTTTTTTTTCCCTCTGTACCCAGCTGAGTGATTAGGAGATGACTGAGTTAAACCCAGGGCAGATGCTGAATGTTTCCCACTGCTTAAATTCATCACTACCAGTGCTTTTTTTTGTGTTGTTTTTGAATGCTGCCCACCAGAGGGATGGATGCTGGAGGCATTTAGCACCTTTCTGTGTGAAATTTGTGCAGAATTTCTTCCCTGGGAGCTGAGCTGCCACCTTCCCAGTGCTTGGGTGCTGCTGGGTTGGAAGTCCAACCCGTGGCTGGCACTTCTGTGACTTTCTGATGCCTTGCAACAGGATGAGTTTTTGTTTGCTTGTTTGGCTTTGGGTTTTGTTGTTCCGTTTTCATTCCTGGGAGACAAAAGTAGGGGTGTGGAAAGCCACTCCCCTTAATCCCATGGTAGTAATCAAGAAAGATGCATTTCTCAGGATGAATTAGAGGAAAGGGTGAGGAGATGAGGTGCAGGGTGGGGAGCTTCTGCAGGAGGTCCCCCAGCCTCTGGCCCTGCAGGTCTGGCACTCAGGGGGGCACCAGCCCCTCCTGAGGACGTGGGGGAGGGCTAGAGATGGAGCAGATGATGGTGGCTGGGGATGGTGCTGGGACAGCCCCATTCCATGGGACCATGGTTCCCATCACCGAATGGCAGAGCACCAGACCTTTTCCTCATGGGAAGGAGCCCTCCTCTTCCCTTGACAGGTGATGGTTTCCCCACTGCTCTTGAAACCCTCCTCATCCCCAGTAAGGATGCTCGGTGTGCATGTGTTGGGCTGCTCAATACATGAGAAGCTGGTAGAAACTCGGGGTAAGATGGTAAAAGTGCAGGAGCCCCAGATGGTGATTTTTATCATCTGCATCAACCTCTTCTGTAAACCAGTGCTGTTAAGACCCAGGATTTTGAAAAAAAATCCTATAAACCCAGAGATGCCCATGAGCTGCATGATGCCTCGCTGGCTCTGGAAGGGCTGGCTGGGCCAGCAGCTGTCCTCACTGGCAGTCTGATGCATTTGATTGTGTTTTAAAGGAGTTCTTGTGAGCTCTCTCCACTTGGTGTCAGGATAGAGACTGCTTTGACACGCGCTTGGCCAGACGGGTGTCTAACAGGGATGGGAATAAAGCCAGCAACCTGCCCCAGGCTGCCTCAGTCACTGCCCAGCTGATTTAAACCGAATGAAGTTACTTTAAAACACATTTTCTTTGACACAGCTTCCTCCAGCTCCTTTTCTTCTCGATCTTCTGCATCTCTTCAGTTTTCCCCTGACTGGTGCCTTCCTACAGGGACATGTGCCTGTTTCCCTGAGCCTTGGCCAAACCTCCAAGTCTGAGCAAACAGTGACAAAAACAAGCTCCATCTCTGACATAACGAGACTTGGTTGGTTTTAGTTTAGAAGCAGATCTTTAAGATGTGCAAAATTAGATTTATCCCTGGTTTCTCGATGACTTCGGTCAAAGGGCAGGACTCTGGATGGGGCAAGGATCAGGGATGGAGCACGGGGAAGCCTGGTTCCTGGCATCTCCCCCGTGTTATCAGAGCAGTGTGTGGCATCCAGAGCGAGCTGCTTCCTACTGGGGCACTTTGCTGTGCTGCTCAGCATCTCCCAGGGCCTCTGCTCAGCCCTGCTCCCAGCTGAGGGGCAGCAGAAACTCCTTGGACACCACTTCCCTCTGCCTGGAGCTATCAGACATTGCTCGGTCTGGAAAAGATGACTGAAAGCAGTGCTCATCTCACCTTACGTTTCCACTCTGCCTTCCAAGCACAGCACAAGACGTGATTGCTCCATCCGAGGTAGACACAGCAAACAAAAGCGTGTGAGATAGCAGGAGGAGGAATGGAAAACCGAGCCCTCTCCTTGCCTCCCTCCTGGCTGGTGGATTTTCAGCTGGATCAGCCTCCCGACCTGAGTCATGCACAGCTGCACGAGCTCCTCTGCCAGGCCAGCAGGGTGGTAAGAGCAGCCACAGGGTGCAGGGGGAGCGGACGAGAGCATCCCTCAGACGTTTGCTGCTGGTGGAACAAGGGCTTGGCAGCACCAGGTCGGTGCTTGTGAAAAGAGCTGCCTGGTAGAGGAGCAGAGAAGAAAGCAGCATGGCAATAATAACATCCTGAAACAAAATGTCAGTACGGTAACAAAGCTTCAGTATCCCCAAAGTCACAGGAAGGCAGGTCTGAGCGGGACTTCAGGAGGTCAGCTATGCCTCCCTTCTGCCCGAGGGCAAGGCTCACAGACAAAACCACCGAGGTGTGGTGGAGCAACCTGTCTTGGGAACTTCCAGCAGCCTTCCCAGGGAGCCTGCTCCAGCACCACGCTGCCCCAAACGCTGCAGGTTTTCTTGATATCTAATTAATTGTCTGTAATTTAAGCCAGTGATGCGTTGTGCTGCCAAAAACAAGCACAAAGAGTTTACTCGATTTCTCTTTATGTTTCTTCGTGCCTTCTGTGCTTGAAGGTTGTTCTTCCTTTAATACATCCTTCCACTGGCAGCATTAAATAACCCAGATCCCTTCTCCCACAGGATGTTTTTCTAGACCTGTAGTGGTTTCCCCTGCTCTCCTTTGTCTCTAAATGGTTCTCATCTTTCCCGAGCTGGAAGAGGCCCTCTGGCTGAGGCTGACAGGAGGACTGGAGAAAGCCCCTCTGTGGGCCAGGGCAGTGCCAACCCCTCTTTGCAAGGCCTGCCTTTCTCACAAGAGCATGCTCCTGGCTCTTGCTTGGCAAAGGATCTGCAGGTCACACACAACTGCCACTTCAGCTGATGTTTCTCCTCTTCCAGGCACTACCCAGCTGCAGATCACCATCCTGCATCCTTTTTTCCCTGCTTGTCAAGCCTGCCTTGAACTCCAGTCCTGTGTCCAGCTTGCTGGCAGTCTGTCCCAGCCTGATGTCAACTGCAAACATAAAAAGCTGTGCTTGGGTTCTGAGTCATTCCTGGAAATGCTGATCAGTACCAGATTTAGGAGAGGTTTTTGTGTAGCCTCATGGCATTAGTAACTAAGAGCTGAGAATGGTTTTCACCAGTCGTGGTGCCATGTATTAATTCTTTCTTCTAGCCCAGGTTCCTCTCTCTCTCTTGCTTAGAGTGACACCATATGATGCAGCACTAAAATCCTTACATATATGCCCATATAAATGATATCTGCAGTTCCCCCCTCATTCTGCAAGGTTTATCACCTCATCACAGAAGATGAAATTAGTCTGACCAGCTCTGTTCTTGCTGAGTCTGCGCTGGCTGTTACTCACATCCTCCTTTCCTGCACATTTGCAAAGCCCTTGATCATTCCGATGTTTCCAAGAATGGAATGAACAATGGCTGGAAAATCCCTTCCTAACATTTCTTTCTCTCTGCCTCTTAAGGACTGGGGCTCTGCTTGCCATGCCCAACCTTTGGAAACCCCTCCCTGCTCTGCTGTTGAGTAACCAGGGCATGGCTCAACAGTACCTTGAGCTGCAAGCCAATTTCTGGGCTTCTCTGGAGAAGAGAAGGCTCTGGGGAGACCTTATAGAAGCCTGCCAGTACCTAAAGGGGGCTACAGGAAACCTGAGGAGGGACTCTTTGTCAGGGGGTGCAGTGATAGGACAAGGGGGAATGGCTTTAAACTAAAAGAGGGGAGGTTTAGGTTGGATTTTAGGAGGAAATTCCTCACTCAAAGGGTGGTGAGGCCCTGGCCCAGGCTGCCCAGAGAAGCTGTGGATGCCCCATCCCTGGAGGTGCTCAAGGCCAGGCTGGATGGGGCTTTGGGCAACCTGGGCTGGTGGGAGGTGTCCCTGCCCATGGCAGGGGGTGGAATTAGATGGGCTTTACGGTCCCTTCCAACCCAAACCATGCTGTGATTTTGTGGTTCTAAGCAGAGAGCAAGGGAGACAACAGTGACCAAGGGACAGGGCAGCTTCCATGAAAGCAGATGCTGGGTGACCTACAGCTCGCCGAGGTGGAAAGAGGTGCTTGAAGGAGGATACGGTAGACACATGGGAGTTATGAATGCCCTGGGAGTGAATAAGGAAAGCCCTCGCACAACCCAGAGGAAGTTTGTCTTCACACAGCACACAATCACATTGTGCGACTCATTGCCACAGGATGTCCAGCTTGCCAAAAAGCATGAATGGGCTCAAAAAGTGATGAGAAAACATCATGGAAGAAAGGGCCGCGAAGGGCTCTCAAACCCCGCAGTGTGGCTGCAGCCCCCGGCTCAGGAAGTTCCCAGAGAGCAGGAACTGCAGCAGAATGGGTCCGTGTGCTGGAGGAAACCGCGGCCTGTTTGTCCTCTGCCTCGTATTTTCCCCACAGTCACCCTCTTTGTGGCCTTGTCAGAGAGAAGGCCCCAAGTTAGCACAAACCAAGGTGGTCCTTCGTGTGCCTGCGGTGCTTAACCATGAGTAACAACCCCCAGCAGCCCTCGGCTCCTCTCCTTTTCCTTTCTGTGCCTCTCCTCTCCCGCGGCCTGGCTGCTGGGCTGCAGCAGATATGAATCAGGCCGTGGCTCTTGCGTCCCTTTTGTTCTGCAAACGAGGAAACCAGAACATTTCACACCCGCGCCGCGGCCCTGCATTGTCTCCTTGGCAAGGCCTGAGCTGGAATTTCTGGCCTTGGAGAAAGTGAGGTCAGGGAGGGAGAAGCTTTCCCCGCGGAGGAACACGTGCAGATGGCTGCTCTGTCTCTCCCCCTTGCTTGCTCCCTCCTCTCCTCCCTCCTCTTCCATTCCCTCATCCCTCCCTTCTTTTCCATGTCCTCCCTTCTCCTCTGGAAATGTTTCTGCTCTCTGTTTTTAGGTGATCCGCCTGAATAGCAGGGAAAAAAAAAAAAAAAAGGAAAAAAATGGGATTGAAAAGGGAAATTTGGAAATGTTTCCTTTTGGAAATGGAATTTCCAAATTCCAAAAATTTTTTCCAGTTGGAAATGGAAAAATAGAGCGGGAGGGCAAGGTGCGAAAGCCACCCAGGGAAATCAGGATCAAACTGCTCGTGTGGACAAGTGGTAAGCCCGAGGAGCCGCGCTGGATGAGCGGGCACAGCAGTGGCCGTCCCCATGTGCTCCGTGCACCTGCAGCACGGCCCGCAGCAGGAGGCTCCCCCAGGGCCAGGAACGAAATCCCACTGGGTAAACCAAAAGGGAAGGAAGGGAAAAAAGTCTCCAGGCCCTGCTGTGTTTGTTCCCGGTGCCGAGCAGCCACCCAGCTGTTTCTTTTTCCTCGCTGCCCTGACCTCATCCCATGCTGGAGGGAATCCAGGGAGCAGCGCTGCGCCTGCCAGGAGCCAGCCAGGTCAGGCTCGTGGGGGAAAATGAAGGGATCTTTGGCAGAACGGGAAAAACAGATGTGCGGAGCGCTTTCTGCTGCCTCCAGATACAGCACTTACCCGAGGGGACCTGATAAATAGGAAAGTTGGGGCTGTTTCCATCCGGTGGGGCAGGCGGTAGGATGATTTGCTTGCTCGTGGCATTGGGAATCCGTGCGCTTTGCACACGTGGGGGGGTGGAAATGGTACGAGCACCCACTCCTGGGGCACTCGGGGTTTGGGACGTCCTGCCCCAGGTCTGGGGGGGGACAGCAGCGCAAATATCTCCAGCTCTGGGTTTATTGAATCAAAATGGAATTGAAAAAGTCACTTGGAAACATGCTCCAGAAAACTGGGGTACTAAAGACCCGTGCATCCATTGATCAGGGTGCCTAATTACCTATTGTCAGGGTTTCCCTTGATTTCACAGAGGATTTAGTCATCGAAAAGCTTGAATTTGGACCTAAATTACCTGCTGTGGGGTACTCAGGGCATGCGCAGGAGGTGAGGGATCTGAGCATCCCTCTCTCGTCCAAGCCTGCTCCCCAAAATCTCTTTATTTTTCCCCGAGGAAGTTAAACGTGCACCAAGGCTGCGATGCTTTTCCTGCCTCCCCCTTGGCCAGCAGAAGGGATTTGCAGTTCCCTGCTCTGCTCAAGCGCAGACCCAGCCTGTACCAGCTGCCACGGAGCTGGCCCCATAAATCCTGGGGTCGGCGTGAAGCGCCCTGCATGTGTGAATCTGGGCGATGCAGCTGGTGGGCAGCAAGGGGAAGGGGCTGAGTTTGTGGCACCCTGCTTGGGGCTTCGAGGTGAAGCTGGAGGATGCCCTAGGGGTGGGGAGGATGTTTTAGGAGACAGGGAGGATGTCTCAGGGGATGGGGCTCTAGGGGATGGGGTGGATGCCCTAGGGCATAGGGAGGATGTTTTAGGAGATGGGGAGGATGCCCCTAGGGGATGGGGATGATATCCTATGGATGGGGAGGATATCGTAGGAGATGGAGAGGATGCCCTAGGGGATGAGGCCCTATGGGATGGGGAGGATGTCCTAGGAGATGGAGGGGTGTCCTAAGGGATGGGGAGGATGCCTTAGGGGTGGGAAGGATGTCTTAGGGGATGGGGCCCTAGGAGATGGGGAGGATGCCCTAGGGGATGGGAAGGATGTCCTGAGGAGATGTGGGGGATGCCCTAGAGATGGGGAGGGTATTTTAGGGGATGGATATGATACCCTATGGACGGGGAGGATGTCTTAGGGGATGGGGCTGTAGGGGATGTGGAAGATGCCCTAGGGGATGGGGAAGATGCATTAGGGGATGGGGTCAGGATGCCCTAGGGCTTTGGAGGCTGCCCTAGGGCCTAAGGGACGCTGCCTCGTCCCAACACGCACCCCACAGACCCCAGGGGGGGGCTCCCAGCCCCGACCCCTACCCTTAGCCCCGCCCCCAACCCACAAACCCCGCCCACTCGCACAAGCCACGCCCACCACCCACCTCCGCCCACTACGCCCGGCACCACCCAGAGGCTTAAGCCCCGCCCACCAGGTTAAGCCACGCCCCCTGGGTTAAGCCCCGCCCCCGGTTAAGCCCCGCCCCGCCCCGCGGCCCCGCGCTGCTGGCGGCGGGGAGCGGCGGGGCGCGGATGGCCGCGGGGCTGCCGGGGGCGGCGGGGCGCGGAGCCGGAGGTGAGAGCCAAGGGGGGGGGGCTCCGGCCGTGTGTCCGCGTCCGTCTGTCTGTCTGTGGGTCCGACCCTAGCCGTGTGTCCGTCCCCCAGCAGCGGGGGGGGCTGCCCGCGGCCACGTGTGCGCCCGGGGATGTGCCGGGGGGGAGCCCGGGGAAGCCGCCGTGACCGTGGGGACCCCCCCGCGGTGGTCACAGGAATCCCTTCGGTGGTCGTGGGACCCCCCCCGTGACCGTGGGGACCCCCTCGTGACTATGGGACCCCCCCTTCGGTGATCGTGGGAACCCCCCCGGTGACCGTGGGGACCCCCTCGGTGGTCGCGGAGACCCCCCCATGACCGTGGGGACCCCACCCGTGATCCTGGGAACCTCCCCATGACTATGGGACCCCCCCCTTGGTGGTCGTGGAAACCCACCCGTGACGGTGGGGACCACACCCGGTGGTCGCAGAGACCCCCCCGTTACTGTGGGGACCCCTCCGTGATCGTGGGGACCCCACCCGCGATCGTGGGACCCCCCCGTGACCGTGGGAACCTCCTCATAACTATGGGACCCCCCCTCGGTGATCGTGGGGACCCCACCCGCGATCGTGGGGACCCGCTGGTGGCCGTGGGGACGCCCCCTGTGACCGTAGGGACCCCTCCGGTGGGTTTGGGGCCGTGTCCCCCCCGCAACTTCCTCGGGCACCCCGGGGAGTTTTCCCCTCTCGGCATTGAAAACCGGGAGAGAAGCAGGAAAAGGGGACAGGGGCGGCTCCAAAAAGTGATGTTTTGGGGGAATTTGGTGGGATTTGGGGCTTTGCTGCGGATGGGACCCGGGGCCTGCCACTGCTTCTTCTAGTGGTGCGGGGGGGGGGTGAGCTTTCACCCCGCTACCCCTGCAGGGAGAGCAAAGAGAAACTCATGTCCGAGCCCAAAATGCATCGAAAGCGGAGTTAAACCCCCAAAAAAACCCCAAACCCCATGCCAAGTCCCCCCCCCACCCCGCATCGCAGTCCTCCTGGCAGGTTTTGTGCTCCGTGGTTTTTCATCCAGGAAGGTCGCCGCTCGCTCCTTTTCCTCTGCCCATGGAAAAAAAAAAAAAAAAAAAGTGGTGTGCGGTGGTTTTTTGTGTGTTTTACATTTTTTTTCCTTTTCCTGGTGCCGTGCGGGGCTGCCACGCGCCTGTGGGGACCCAGAGCTGCTCTTGGGGTATCTGTAGGGTCTCAGGCTGCGTGCAGCCAGCTCGGGGCTTTCTGCTTTGGTATTTGTGTAGGGATCTGTGTGTTTTTCCCCTTCCAAAATAAGCTCGAGTGGCTTTCTGAGAGGCTTTGCAGTCGGGGTGTCCCCTTATTTTTCCAGGGTGCCGTTCCCATAGGTGTATGGCCGTGGGTGTGCGTGCGTACCTCTCGTTAGGAAATGACTCCAAATGAGTTTTTGGTCCCTGGGCTCTAAAATCTCTAAAAGGGATCTGGCCCTCGGGGCTGGCAAGGTGGTGTTTTGGACAAAAAAAGCATCCTGTCCCCATCCTGCCGGGGAGCGAGGCTGTGAAGGGGAGAAAGGGCAGAAGGAGGTGATGTCGGGGTGATGCTGGTCATTGGGGTGGCAAATAACGAGGGAGGGATGAGCCCCGGGCTTGGTTTTCCCCTGGGGAAGCGCTGAGAGAGGGCAGCTTCAGCTGGCAGGATTTGGGGTTGCTCTAATTTACTTCTCGTTTATACCCACAAATAACCACTGAGGTGCTGCGGAGGAGCTCGGGGCCGTGCCCTGCCTCTCCACCAGGTCCACGACAGCCGGAGCAAAGCGGTGTGAAACCGGATCGAAGCACAGGTTTCCCCTGCAGAAGCTTTGGCTGCTTTGCTCCATCCCCGTGCTTCCAAATTTGCTCGTTTCAAACCATTTCTTCCCTCGCTGCCGGTCGGACAAATCCACCCCAATTTTGGAAAGCTGCGGGGATTCGGCCTCAGCGGGGAGGGCTCTGGTGATCCGATCGCCCAGGAGGAGCCGTGGGCACCTGGGGACGATGCTGAAGGTGTTTCCAGCAGCTGGCTGGCTTTAGGGGCAGCGTTCCTTGGGGTGAGGAGGGGCAGCGTGCCTTTCGTGGCCCCCCAGGACCTGAAACCACGAAGAGGAGGGCTGAGAGCTCCTCACCCAGCGGCTGGCCGAGGGGTCCCAGTGGCAACTGCGGTGCTGGGGAATATTGGGTGGGTTTGGGAAAACCCCGGGAGGATTTGTGCTTTCCTACAGCAGTTTCTTTTTTGGCAGCTTTGGGGTGGATGTCATCTGGTTCCCATTTATGCCCCGAGTTTTAAAATAGAACGGCCTTCATTCATCAGGAGTAGAAATACAAAATAATGCTAATAACAGGAACAACATCACCTTTTTCTATAAAAAAAAATCATTAGGGAAAGTGTTTCTATTGAAACTTCAGGCGTTTAGAAAGCGTATCTCTTTTTGGGGTGTTTTATGGGGCTTTTTCAGTGGGTGGGCTCCAGCACTGAATTTTGGGGGTGTAAAGCTGGGGGACAGCAGCACGAAGTCCCTCCGGAGGCGTCCCGGAGCAGCAGCAGTGGGATGCTGCCTTTCAGGAAAGCAGAGCCTGGGATTAAACAACGGAGCAGTTCTCGGGACTAGAATTTCTAGATGTAAACGTGTTTCAGTTTGGTTTATTTAGGGGAAATCCCTGCTGGATCTGGGGACCCCACTGGGGCTCCCCGAGGTGGCAGGAGGCACCGGGGTGCGCACTGCTCGGGGTGGGCAGCGGGTCCTGGGGCCAAGCAGGGCATTTGAGTGTCCTGTAGTGGGTCTGTGTTCCCCTGCCTGCATCATCTGTCAATTTGGGGCCGTTTCTGAACCTTTTTGGAGCCGCAGGCTGCTCGCTGTGGGCCGTTGGAGCGATTTTCTCCGCTGCAAATCTGAGCTCAGCTGGAGCGGGAGGCAATTACCTCGTTAGCGCTTCTGCCTCTCGAAAGCGGCCGCATATAAATTGCGTGTAATGATTTAATAACGGGAGGCTCATCGTTTCAATATATATTCGGGCGGGAGGAAGGCTTGGTGTCTTTTTTTCCCCCGAGACGTGCCGTTTGAGGTCGGCAGAGCCCTTGCGTTGCGCTCGGGGCCGGGTTATCGCGAGCGGCTCTCACCGTGGCTCAAACGAGGTGGCTGGAGTGGGGCGCGCTGGCTGCGTTTAAAAAAGGAAAAGCTCGAGAAATATGAAGATGCTTCAGATAGAGCTCAATGGCTGCGTTTTCCGCTCAAGAGCACTGTACGGGCTTTGTACTATTTTTGTTCTGCCCGGCTCCCAGGCTCCTTTGTACGCTCGCAAGTTTGTGGGAATGACTCAGGGAGAAAGCTATTTAACCTAAAGGACGGCGCTGGCGCAAAAATCCGTGGGTAGAGAGCCATGGCGGGGAAACGAGAAGGGTTTCTGTGTGTGTCAGAGGAACAGGACCCTAAACAGCCTCCAAAGGGGAGGAATGGGGCAAAAACTAAAAATTTCTGCTTTTTAAGGTGCCGTTGAAGCAGAGCGCGAGGGGAGTTTTATAACGCGGTTGCTTGAAGTACGGAGGAACCAGACCTAATGACCCGCAGTGTCTGTGCCCTCCTAGGTCCCGTTTCACTCCTGTTTAATTAATGGAAGGGCTTAAATATCCCGTGAAAGCGGGCCAGGGCCTGTCTGCAGCGCCGTCGTGTCTTTAAGTACAGCACAGCTGACCCTGGCTTCAACTCGGGCTCCGCTGATGCTCTGTCGATGCGTTGTGGCTGGCCGAAGCCTGATTATATTATTTCCTGCTTAAAAAAAAGGCGTTTTCATTCCCTAAGAATTTGCATGATGACTCCTCTGGCGGATGAAAGGCTTTCTTCATGCCTTGGGAAGGGGAATTGACAGGGCGGTGAAATGCCTCCGGTCCGGGCGCTGCTCCGATGCCCCAGCCTTTGTGCTCCGCTCCTCGACGCCGTGCAATTCCTGCTTCGCTTCCCCGGGCCCTCGTTACAAACCCAGGCGGTTTTGCAGATCGCTGCCGTAGCCTTAGAGGCGAATTCGCAGCTCGTAATAAATGGAGGCAATTATTTTCCTGCAAACCTGTGCCCAAGCCACATGAAAGCGCGTCTCCTCGCCCCGCCTGGCGGTGCAGGTGCGATAACATCCCGCTGCTGGTAACCCCCCCCGTGCATCCCGCTCCTCCGCGAGCCTGGGAAGATGGGGAAGAGGAGAAAAAAAAACAAAAAAAAACAAAAAAAAACAACCCGTGAGTGATTAAAATTTCATACAACTCCTATCCCTGCGAGATGAAAGCTCTGCCGCCGCCCGTGTGCCCCTGCACGCCCGTGCACCTGATCTGCGGGCATGCAGGCGGGGAGGCTTGGCCCCGCTCTTCCCGCATCCATCTGATCCCCTGCCAGCTCTGGGAGCTGCTTTCCAAGGGTGGCTCTGCTCTGTGCCGAGCTCGGCGCTGGGTTGCTTTGTTTTTTTGTTGTTTTTTTTTTTTTTTGCTGAGGGGAAACGTGTTTGGGAATCGGCGTGTCGGGTTGAAGCAAAACAGAGAGCGTTCCGCCTTAGCTGCCCTTAAATTTGGGTATTTTCGCCCGATTCCTCAGTAGCCATGCGGTTTGGACACCCCCATCTCCTTTTATTTGCCTTTGCAGTTCGGTGCTCGCTTGGATGATGCAGTTTTTGGAGATGGAAATGATGATACCCATGCTGGAGGGGCTCATGGAGCTCTTTTGGGGCTGGAGAGCCCTTGGGTAATCCTCTTCCTTTCTCACTGACCTGGGAAACTTCCATGGAGGAAGCATTTTGAAGGTGGAATGAGGCATTTCTACTCCCTGCTGGCTCAGATGCGAGGCAGGAGGACAGATGTGGGCTCTGAAACGCTGCCAGTTCTGGGCTGAAGATGTAGAGGTGGGCTGGAGGACCACCACCCGCTCCAGATACGGTGTGAGGAGGACACGTGCTGCTGGGAGGTGCTGGCGCTGCCCTACAGACGTGGCTTTCCCGTAACGTCGCGGCCCCGCGCTTCCTTTGGGGTTTTGGTTCAGCTCCCACTCAAACCCAGACCGAAACCACATCACACACGGGAAGTATTCAAGCATCGCTCCTCCATCTGCGGGTCCTTGCTGAGTCCCTGGCATTAATCTGAGCGAGTGATTCACCAAAATAGTCGGGAATCTTCGAATGGATTGCACGGCCGCTGGAAGGGTGATGTCTGTGCATCCTAGGAGGGGTGGTGGTCCCTTGGTGCCCATGTGCCATGGACTTGCAGCTGTGTTTTTTTACTTTTTTCCTAAAGTTTTACACTTGTGGATGGTGAGCGTTCAGGGTTTCGGGGAGTGGAGCTGCTTTGTGGGAAGGTTTTGACTGGCTGAATGAATGGGTTTCCATAAAACTGCGCCTTTCAGCGATGCAACACAGCTCCCTCGGTTTTATCTTTAATTTATGGTGTCATTTTACAACATTTTAGGTGAACCTGGTGGCTGTGCAATTGGCCGGGCTGAGGTCTCATGGGGAAGAGAGGCTCGGAGCAGTGCCTCAGAGCAGCATGAGCTGTGCTGGGAAGAAATTTGGTCCAAAACATGCAATTTTTGGGCAGTGCCTGACACCAGGGTCTTAGCTGGGGAGCTTGTCCTCCCTGTTTGGAGGGCTCAGACCTGCCCTGAGGATGAAGCTCTCTCTTACGACTGAAGGAGCCTGTGCAAGGTGTCCCAGCAAGTGTCTGGTGTTGCTCAGTCTCTCAATCCTCCACCTGTGTCCTTTGCCATGGGTACAACCCCCAAAGGCAAGCGGCCAGGTGAGGATTTCTGCTGCCACATCAGAAAACCAGGTCTTTATTCCCTATTATTGCACATAGAAAAACTTCAAGACGCAACCCGAGTCTGCTGGCTCAAAATGCAGGAGGCAAATGAAAGGAAGCAAAATTTTGGTTGCAGCTTCTCTCTTTTAGGCTTTGCTTGGTGAGTGGTGAAGCCTGGCTGGTGGTTTAGGCTGCCTGTAATGCTCGGGACCGTTTTTCTTCCTTGTGTGTGCAGGTTTTGTTTTATCCCAGTCCAGCTTTTATTCGTAAACCAAGCCCGGACTCGTAACTCCTCTGTTTCGGGCAGAGCCCCCACTTCCAGGGCAGGGCCGTGTGTGCAGGAGCAGAGCAGGGTGGCTGTGGGGACGGTCTGCGCCAGATCATGGGGGTAGTGTTGGAAACTGGGTCCTGAGATTTTTATCAGCGTCAGCATTTGTGCCGGAGCTGTCTCCTGTGCTAATTTTGACGCACAGATTTGTCTCGTATCTGCTCAAGTGAGCACTCTTCCCTCCTTGCTCCCTAAATATAGCAAACCGCCACGCGGATCCGTGCATAATGTGCATGGTGAAGTGCTGGGTTCATCAACATCTCACAGAAATGCCTGGTTCCTCTCCTCAGCACTCAGAGGAAAATAATTTCTGTGTCTTGGTGGCTTGTCCATGGGCTAGATCCTGCCTCCTCCTGCTGCCCTGCTCCAGGCAGGGGTGTGGGATCGGCCATGATTTGGATGTAAAAATGTGTGAGCTGCTTCTGCAAGCTGGTCCCCATGCTCGTGGGCTCCCTATCCTGCCAGGAGGGACAGATGCCCTGCTGGTGCCACCACAAAGCCTTTGCCTCCTGCCCGAGCATGTCCCTCGGCAGTGCTGGAGGCCGATGGCCGTCTCTTGGCCCCATATGTTTGGGAACATTGTGGAGAGGGATTTGGCTGTGTCCCCGCTGAGGGATGAGATGCTCAGCTCCAAGGTTTGGCCTCAACGAGCCTCCTCTTTGGGAAGCTGAGGCAGCGCCAGAGAAAGGGGTCAGGAGGGGAAGATGCCAACCCCACCTTCCCTGTCTGATGACTTGCTGGCTGCCACTCATTCCTCAGAGCTGATGTGGTGGTGAGGACAGCAGAGATGGTTGGCTGGGTGACCCCAGCAGGGCTTCTCAAGCACCTAACAAGGCTCAACATTACTTTTCTTGGTCTTCTGTCGTTAATCATGGCTTTATATTTTGTCATGCGCGTGGTTTATTTCCTGACAACCCATCTTTCTTCCTCGCAGGCTCCACAGCTGTTTGCTACAAGCCTACCACCCCGGGCCAGCTCCTGGAAGACGCCGGCTTTCTTTACCAGGACCACCAGCTGTTTGCGGGCAGGCATGAAGTTCCTCCACTAACAGCTGAAGCCGTCAGCACTAAAGAAAAAGCTGGTAAGTGGCTGGCCACTTCTTCTCAGGAACACATCGCAGGCTTCTCCCTGAGCATAAACCAAGCAGCTTGGATCCTTTCCAAGCAGTATTTACAGAGCTGAAGGCCAGCTCCTCATCCTCACGCAGCCAAAGGAGAGCTGTCTTTGACATGAGTGTCACAACCCACCATCGTTTGTCACCTGTGCTTGTGGAGGATGCAATATTTCCTCTCATCCTTCTGGAGGTGGCTGCCCTTCTCTGAACAGCTGGACCAAGGTCCGTAGCTTTTTGCCACCAAGTCCTTCTGGACCTGAAAAATAGGCTCCTAAAGTGCATCTTCCTGAATAGAAGGATGCCGACGGGTGACTAGCACGGGAGAGAAAATCCTTGTGGTGTATGATAAAGAGCTCTCTGGAGTGCATGGCGTTGGCTTTATCCAGTTCCCTCACTCCTAGCCTAATCATTATGGCAAGACTTCTGTGCGCTGTGATAATGCAAATACAGCAGTAAGGGTTTGCTGTAGCTGCAGGGACATAAAATGTAGGTGGATGCTTGGCTGGTGTGCAGACAGGTGGCTGTGCACCTACCTGCTTCTTGTTGGCTCCAGCGCTGGCCCAGGGAGCTGGCAGACCCTCAGAAACCTGGTGGCCAGGCTGCCACCCCCAAGACAGGCTGACAGGCAGATAATACTGTCCCAGGGCAAGCAGAGAAATCTATTTTGCAGAGCAGGCCTGGAGTGCAACAGCCTGGGAATCTTCTCTCTCTCTCTCAAGCCCTACAATCATGTTTAAGCTTTTGCCACAAAAAAAAAAAAAAGTTAGTGGAAATGACCTATTCTCACAGTTCAGAGTCAAAGGCTTCTCTTCCCCTCTGGCATCCGGATTGTATAGAAGTTATCCCACAGCATGTGCAATAACTGATGAAACCTCAGGGAAATACCAGACCTCAGGAGAAAGTTTTGCTTTTTAACTACTTTCAAATGCCAAAAAAACAAATGCAAGCACTGCTGCAGAACTCCTTTGAGAATTGGAAACAGCAGGATAGAGAAAAAGAGTTGCCAAGAATGACCTCAAAAACTGAACTCACAACAGCACCTCCTTCTTGCCTAGGAAATCGGGAGGACCGTGAGCAGAGCTGAGGGCTTCTTTTTGCTTTTACCTACACGAGAGTCTTTCAGGAGCACCCCTCTGGGTGCAGGCAGCCCTCTTGCAGGTCTTTACTCCTCCTTGAGCTCCTGGAAGGAAGGGTTATGCCATTAGATGCTTTGCTCCAAGCAAACTTCACTGCACATTTCACTTTCTGTGGCTTGTGATGCCCGTGCTGCTACACACAACAAACCAGGGGTGAGCTGGAAAAGGGAGCTGGAGCCTGCTCCAGTATTTGCCACCAACCCCCCAGCTGTGCAGCTTTGGTACAGCATCGGTAACACCTTACCCCATGCAAATGCAGCTTGGGAGAAAAAATTACACCATTGCCTCTGCGTTACTTCAGTAGTCTCTGCTATGGTGTTTTGATCTGTGATGTTTAAAACGCTGATATCACAGCCGTGACCTTAACGTCGTCGTTGTACTCCCCCAGCAAAATTACAAAAGCTGGTATTGACTCACATAGAAATAGCGTTGTTGGCCAGAGGGGAAGTTGCAGTTTTAAGACAAGATGCCAGAGCACAGATTCCTTTTTAATTACACTCTCTGAGCCCTTTTCTTTTCAGCATAATTTTAGAGTTTTTATGTGACGCGTTCTGTGTTAGATTTTATTGTGGCGAGCAGTGCACTTGTGAGGGGATTCGTCTCATCAAACCTCAGCTGTCAAAAATGCATCATCTGATTTGGCATTACCACGGAGACTGCCTCTAATCTGTGCAAGGCATCTCCAGGGAGGGATTTACCCAATTCATGTCCTAGAAAAGATCACGTTTCCCTGTCCCTCCGTTGACTGGGGTCAGCGTGGGGCACAGGGAAGGTGTTGAGGGGACGAGTGTGTGTTTCTTGGGGGTCACTGCACACAGAATGAGGGATGAGCTGGGGTGAGGGGTGAGGATGGCAACCATGAGGCTTTGGAGGGGCAGAGGGGTGCCAGGCCTCCCTGTGAAGAACACGGTGCTGGTTCCAGGCACCTCGATCTTTGAGCAAACCCCCGGGCTGGTGAGCACTAACCGCTGCCTTTCTCTCCCCACCTAGCCGAGGAAGCCCTCTGCACCTTGCACCCTCCAAACTTCCTCCGGAGCTCAGAGGTGGAGATGCGAGGCTCGGAGGAGGTGGCAGCCGGCACGGTCCTGCAGCGCCTGATCCAGGAGCAGCTGAGGTATGGCAACCCCAGCGAGAACATGAACCTGCTGGCCATACAGCACCAAGCCACGGGCAGCGCCGGCCCCTCCAACAGCACTGCCAGCACTCTCTCTTCCACAGAAAACCTCGCGCCAGAGGACCCACAAATGGTCCAGCCGTCGGCGCGGCAGGAACCGCAGGGGCAGGAGCACCAGGGGGACGGTGCTGCGATGGAGAAGCAGCCCCGGGCCGCGCAGCCCCCGCACAGCAGCGAAGAGCTCCCCACCTACGAGGAAGCCAAAGCCCAGTCCCAATTTTTCCGGGGCCAGCCGCCGACGGGGCCGGGGTTTTATGTCGCTGGTGCCTCCGGCCAGAAATCCAGGACGGAGGGGAGGCCGACGGTCAGCCGGGCCGGCAGCGGGCAGGCGCATAAGGACGAGGCACTGAAGGAGCTGAAGCAGGGCCACGTGCGCTCACTGAGCGAGAGGATCATGCAGCTCTCGCTGGAGAGGAACGGGGCCAAGCAGCACCCACCGGCCCCAGCAGGCAGCAAGGGGCTGAAGGCAACCCCGGCGCCAAGCAAGGGCATGGACCCGCGGGGCCCGCCGCCTGAATACCCCTACAAAGCCAAGGCGGCGGCGGTGGCGGCGTCCCCCGGCAGCAAGGTGCCCGAGCACGGGCTCTTCTACGGTGAGCAGCACCCAGCGGGAGCGCAGGACGTCCTCAAGGCTTCCTATGTGGCCCCCCAGCCTGCCCGGACTGAGGTGGCTGTTGTCCGATACCAGCCGCCCCCCGAGTATGGGGTGACCAGGTAGGGGCTTGGGGGCACCGTGCTTCTGTGTTCGGGACATGGCGGGCAGTGGGAGCGGGGCTCTGGCTTGTGGCCATGGGTGTTTCGGGCCAAGTTGCCTTGGGGGCTTCCCTGTTCGTGGCCTGCTTGTTCTTCTTCACCCAAAAAGCTGTGAGAGCCCACCTGGAGCGCTGTGTTCAGCTCTGGGGCCCCAGCATGAGGACGTGGAGCTGTTGGAGCCACAGGGCTGATTAAGGGGCTGGAGCACCTCTCCTACAAAAACAGGCTGAGGGAGCTGGGGTTGTTCAGCCTGGAGGAGAGAAGGCTCCGGGGAGACCTTACAGCAGCCTGCCAGTACCTAAAGGGGGCTACAGGAAGGCTGGGGAGGGGGAATGGCAAGGCGGAATGGTTTTAAACTAAAAGAAGGGAGGTTTAGGTTGGATGTTAGGAGGAAATTTTTCCCTCAGAGGGTGGTGAGGCCCTGTCCCAGGCTGCCCAGAGAAGCTGTGGATGCCCCATCCCTGGAGGTGCTCAAGGCCAGGCTGGATGGGGCTTTGGGCAACCTGGGCTGGTGGGAGGTGTCCCTGCCCATGGCAGGGGGTTGGAATTAGATGGGCTTTAAGAGTCTTGCCTTGCCCAAACCATTCTTTGACTCCGTGATAAAAAAAATCAGCTCTATCCAGCTGATGTGGCGTCCGGCTCTTGCTGTAACACTCAATTTTAGTGAGGAAATGCAAGGCCGTGTTGTACCTCGGCAGCAGTTGGGGTTTTGTGCTTTGTGATTCACGTGGAAGAGCAGAAGGTTGGAGATGAGGTTTGGCCTGTATTTGAGTGCAAGTGAAAAAGACTTGCTTTCTAAAAATGTGAGCCCAGTATCCCTGAGATCTTTGAAACCCCAAATTGAAAAATCTGTGGAAAAATCAGCACAAGGCTGATTTCTGAGACAGAGGCCTCTCTGTTTCAGACCTTTCTCATCACTCGATGATGCTTCCACCAGTGGGGTGAAATTCTTCCCCTTACGAAGAGGGCCAGATAAAGTGTATACATCACTTACGCCCTCCTTAAATCCTCCAAACAAAGCTTACATGAGACTTTTATGGTCCTTGGCCCCTCGTGCTGGGCCTCTGCGTGAGGGTGGTTTTATTCCAAGCGCATTAAAAATAATCCCGAGTGTTTATTTCCTGTGAGCTGATTGCTGAGAGCCGCACGGCTCCTGCCAGCACCGCACCGCCCGGGTGCTTTCACTTGCCCGGGGCTGCAAACAGAGGGCAGGCCCGTGGGGTTATATGGCTTCTGCCTGGTTATATGGCTTCTTCTGTCCCCAGCACCGCCACGTTAACCTGCTTTTCTCGCTCTCCCTAAATGCAAACGTCCCTCTGTGCCACCCCACCCGCTCTTTGACCTGTTGGACAGCGTTTTGCCGGCCACACTGGATTTGGACAGCTGGAGGTGTCTCGTGTGAACGTGGTTTTCGTTCAGGGAGTTGCTTAATTAGGTCTTCATTGACCCCAAAATGCCCCAGGGTTTTGACTGGGTGTGTAACTTGGTGCGTGCACTTGTTTTGCTGCGGGGAAATGATGCTGCAGCTCCCCCCCCCCTGCTCCCTTTATGAAGATCTTAGGGCATAAAACCAGGGAGAGGATGCTCAAACTGGCAGCGTTTGGAGAAGTTTTGCTTTTGCTTCAGAACAGGGATGAATTCGGAGCGTGGCTTTGGTAAATGCTGCAAGTTGTGACAAGGATAGGGCCCTCGCTAACCCTCCGAGCAGAGAGCACTGCTGGCCTAGCCCCAGTGAGATGTGTTTTGCTTCCCAGCCTTCCCTGTGTGGAGTCCCTGTAATTTTTCAGAGCAAAATGATATTTTAAAGAGCTAAGCGAAAATCTCTGTTTATGCAAAGAAACAGCTACATGAACTCGAGCGCAGCGGGGTCAAGTTGAGGCTGTGCTCTCAGGAAGCCCGAGCAGGGCTCCAGCAGCTGTTGGTTGTGCTAACAAACATCTCCAGCACCGCCTTCACCCGCACATGAAAGGAGCTGGTCGGAGTTTATCGCTTGTGGGAGATGCTGATTCAATCCCCAGTCCTGCTGAGTTCCCGGTAAGGCAGCACAATTTGACCCCCAAATCACCCCGCAGAGGGGATTCTGCCACCCCTGTGTGCTCCATTTCACCTCCAGCACATGGTCAGTCTCTTTGGGGTTGCTCCGTGTCCTGGTACGCACCCAAGGTCTTTGCACCTCTCCTAATTTTGGAGTTTTTGGTTTGGTTTCTTGTCTCCCCTGCTGTATACCAGCTCCTATCTGCCCCCCTGGGCTGCGGGGTCTCCTTACAGCCGTGGTCTCAGGAATGTTTGGGTGACAAAAGGGGTAGGGTCTGGAGATGCTGGTTTTTCTGTTAGGGGAACTGAGGTGAGAAATTCCAGCTTTCATCTCTGTGGGAGGGCCTGGGAAGGAACCTAATGGGAATGGAGCTTTGCCTGTGGGAATCTCACTGTGCCCAGCATCTCATCTCTGTCCTGGCCGGTGCCTGTTCCCCTGCCCAGCCGTCCTGGCACCCTCTGGGGAGGAGGGACTGTGCAAAAGGCTTCTGCATTCCAGAAAAGAGAGGATTGAAGCACAAAGCTGCACCAGTCTGGAGGGAATACCCACAGATATCAGGGATGCAAAAAGCCTGTAGGGTCACTGATTCCCCTTTTCCTCTTTTGTGTGATGAGGGAACTGTGACTGGAAACCCACAGATGTTGGCAGGTAGCTGTTGAAGGAGATGGAATAACTGCAGCTGCTGCTGAACTTTTTTTTTTTTCTTTCCAATGTGGCTGGCTTTAAAAAGGAAGACTGCCTTTAATAATCATGGTTGTAAAATCTCACATCTTTCCTGTAAATACCAGTTCAGGTAGGATTTGATACTACAAATATTAGTGGTGCAGTTGGACTAGATGATCCTTGAATATCCCTTCCAAATGAACTATGCTATACCAAAATATTTGGTATTATCCCGGACACCTCTTACAGTTATATGATACTGCACTAATCAGTGTATTTACATAAATTAGGCTCAGTGATCTCTACCTCATGGACATCACGATTGTAGAGCAGAGCTTGAAACCTGAAGCTTAAAAATCCAAAAAGACAGAAGGCAAATAAAAATGAAGCAATATTTATTCTTGTTGTAAAATGTGCGTATTTTTCAGTCAGCTGCATGGTGCCTCGGGCCCTGACTCACAACTCGTGAATGCTTGAAGCTGGCCAGGTGTAATAATCTTTAAAAAAACAAAATAAAACAACTTTTCCTTTCCTAGATGCTAGCTTCTAGAGCGCAGCTATTCCTTAACGATGCCTGCTAACATTCCTGAGGTGCATATTCAGAGACCTGGAGCTTGTCAGGTAAAAGGGCTTTGAAATAACCTGATTTGGTGGCGAGACACCGTGAATTAACTGCAGTTTGCACAACGTTCGGTCCTGATGGTTCAGTCTCCAGCTGGAGAATCCATCACGGCCTTTACAGGCTTGTTCCACTCGCTCGCTGCCATCTCTGGCACAGACTCACATCTCGCTTTCAGCCTGTTTTTTCTAGTTACCAGTTTGGATTTTGCAATATCTCCCTCAGATACAGCGAGCAGCCCCATGCTGTCAGTTCTTTAATGCATTAAACAGACGGAGCTGGGAGCCCTTTCATTATTTCACTGTTGAGAGGGGGAAGAAAAAAGAACTTTTTTCCTTGTGGAAAGCTGAACTAAACGCAAGGCGGATCAGATGTAACATCACCTCTGCAATGCAACTGCGTGGTCCTTGTTTATGGACCTCATAAACACTTTCCATGTCAGACATCGGCACCCTGGGAGCTCGCCTTCCACCTCGTTACCTGTTCACATGTGTGAGGGTAGTCCCAGGACAGGGATTCCCACCTCTTGCTGTAGCCTGCTGTATTTATTCCTTGGGGGAAGGACTGTTGGAGCTGCTCAAGTACATACTGTTTCTCTGTGCCCTGTTTAAGCAGCGATCCAGATCAAAGTGAGCAGTGACTCCTTCCCGTTGCTCCCTGTGTCCCTGGTCAGATCCTGCTGTTCTTTATCCAGAATGATTAATTAATAAATATTTATTAAATAAATAAGTAATGTAATAAATGTATAATAATAAAAAGTGTGCATGATGTGAAGGAGGCCTTGAGCTGCAAACACCACTGCTTGGCGAGGGGCGACGTGCAGAAGTCTTCCGTGTGGCCACCTTTTAATTCTGATTTAATCCGTGTGGTTAAAAGATGGCACGAAACCGCAGGGTGGATTTAGGCTGTTTTAAAGCCAGGCCAGTTTTTTATGTGCCTCAGAAAATTCCCCCCAGCCTGGATCTGCAAGCCTATATTTAACTGCTAGCACAGTCTGCGGCTTCTCTGGTTATTTGTGCCTTAACCCCCCCACGCCGCTGCTGTTTTCAGACAACCTGTCTGTATTTACTCATTCAACCACACGTCTGCAGCCACCCGGGGGGCTACAAGGAGGTCCTTTTTCTCCTGGAGACACCCTAGGGAGGCTGATAGATGTCCCTGGGGTGGGCATCGTTGTCAGGCACCCATGCTGACGTGTGCTGATGCTTCTCGGCCAGGTAGTGCCGCCAGCTGACGTGGATGCTGGAGGCTGTAAGGAAGGCTGGAGCATTGCATCACGTCCCCGAGGCTGATGCAGGTTGTGGCACCAGCCACTGCAGAAGGGGTTTGTATCATCTCCCGGCCTGGTCTGGCTTTCATTAAAATGAACAAAAGAAAAATGAAGCTGTTCCAGCAGCGTCAGCGGTGCCAGTGTCGCTTCTCTTTCTCCTTCTGTATTGTCGTCCCAGGTGATTCTCCTAGGACACCTTTTCCTCTGCTGAATATCAGCTGGCCTTATAAAGAATATTCTCTGTGTGGCTTCCTGGGAAGGAACATATCCCCTCCCTTTCTAACTATGGAGATATGTTGAATACAGTGTGTCTTCTCAGATAATTTCCCCCTGCAAATCGCAATGTAATCACCCACAAAGTAGTTGGACCAAGTCCTGCCAACATTAATAAACATCACTAATAAAATGGTGAATTCTGGAGGAGTGAGTCCAGGTGTGAAAAAATGGGCTTGGAATACATGTTTGTGTCTGCAAGGTGCTTAGGCTGTTCTCTTCCCATAAAACAGGGAATACTGCGAGGGCTATGTCTTGGCTACTGAAAGATTTATCCCATTTCTGGCAGTATCAGCATTTAATAATGGGCATATAACTGTGTTTCCTTGCACCACGACCAGCAGACTGGGCTTACTGACCTCTCTGTAATCCTGCCCTTTTCCCACATGTTAGGATCACCGATTCTTCTGTGTTAACCAAAGATAAAAAGAACCGCATGTAAAGGCTGCTTCATGCTGCAGAAATCATGCTGGAACTCAGGGGGACGCCAGGCTCTGCAATTAGCATCCAGGCTCGAGGTTCTCAGTCGCTGGGCAGAAACAAGCAGCTTTCTTGCACTTTCTACTCTCATCCTAAGGCAGAGACTTAAGGCAGTTGCAAAGACCTTCACCCCAGTGATGCCGGTTTCTCTTCACTGACTCAGGTACAGCATCCCCAGCAGACACGTGAAGCTGAGATGAAGTCCTTTGGGAGATAAAACAGGCCAGGCTGCCCTGGAGGCAGAGGAAGGCAAAGCATTCAGAGAAAGATAAGCTAAAGAGATTAGAGGAGGGCATTTTAATTATGAATGTAAATGTCGTGGTATGTTGCAACCAAAGTCCTTACTCAGCTGGCTGCTCTCCGTCCCTGCACAGAGAGCCGAGATGTTCCCGCACCAGTGCACAGGTGGACTTCCCAGAATATTTACAGGGATTTTAGTTTCATTGCTTCTTAATGCTGCCCTGCTTCATCGAGCAAGAGCTCTTCTGTAGTTACAATTTCCTGGTAGTCAATGGCAAGTGGGCTTCATCATTAATTGGTTTCTTACCCCTACATACAGCTGCAAATTGCCCTCGATATTCCTTGGCGTTGATCATTCTTTCTCCCAGGGGCTCCAGTCCAACAGGTGTATTGAGACCGTGCCTGAATTTAGGGTCGTGGATGGCCGTGCTGAATTCTGTGGGATTTCTTACAAAAGTGAGATCCATGGCCAAGTATTCTGCTGAAGACAGTGTACTGCAAGTTATCTATGGCAAGTTGTATATACTGCAATCCATATATCACTTAGAGTGCAGAATAGTGAGCCTAGCGTCATAGCCCTTGAAAAGCTCTCTCTGTATCTGTGTTTCTCTCTATTTCCTGCATTTTTTCATTTCTAGTATTGCATTGCAGAAGTCTATGGGAGCCCTATTTCTAGAATCATGTCAACAAAAATACATGTTTTTAGTACAAATGCTGCAGTAGTGTTGCAGAAATATTCAGAACTCACAGTGTTCCACAGTTGCATGCTTTTAAGGACAATTTTTGATGAAAATGTGGTGGGCTGGAAGATTTTAACCTGCTCTAATGCAGAGTAAGATCAATGTTTAAAATACAGTAGAAACATTCGGAGAATGTCATTCTTTACTAAGTCCAAAGGAGCTCAGGATAGTCCTGATTGCTTTGTTCCTTTGGAGTTTTTCCACGAGAGCTTGGATGTGAACAAAGCCAATGTTTTAATTCTCCTGTTCCTACAGATGTTGATCTGTTGATCTGTTGATCTAATAACGCTGTGTTGATTTGATGGGATATATACAGCCAGAGATTTTACAGTTGGCTAAGTCATAATTAAATTGGGACAGATTAGATGATTATTTTATCTTCATCCCCATGATAAGAAGGCGGGCAGGGAGGGCAGACAACCAGGCTGAGCAAGGACCTGCTGGTCAGACGGAGGCACAAGAAGGAAATGCACAGGCAGAGGAAGCAGGGACACGTGGCCTGGGAAGTGCACAGGGACGCTGTTCGAATGTGCAGGGATGGGATCAGGAAAGTCAAGGCACGGATGGAACAGAGCTTGGCAAGGGATAAGGAATAACGGGAAGGGATTCTGTGGGTACATTGGCCAGAAAAGAAAGGCCGAGGAGAGTGTGCCCCCTCTGATGGATGAGAAGGGAGAACTGGTCATGGCAGACATGGAGAAGGCTGAGGTACTCAACGACTTCTTTGCCTCCGTCTTCATTGATAGTCAGGCTTCCCACACCTCTCAAATCTCTGAACCTGTGGATGAGGGCTGGGGGAGCAAAATCCTTCCCACTGATAAAACTGAACAGGTCCAGGTCTATGAGGCCTGATGCCGTGCATCCCAGAGCCCTGAGGGAACTGGCTGATGGAGGTGCCAAGAGTCTCCATCATATTTAAAAAGTCCTGGCAGTCAGGTGAAGTCCCTGGTGACTGGAAAAAGGGAAACATCCTGGTTTTAAAAAGATCAGAAGGACTTGGGGGTTCTGGTGCAGAAAGCTTGGCATGAGCCAGGGAGATGTAGATTAAATATAAGGAGGAAATTCTTTACTCAGAGGGTGGTGAGGCCCTGTCCCAGGCTGCCCAGAGAAGCTATGGATGCCCCATCCCTGGAGGTGCTCAAGGCCAGGCTGGATGGGGCTTTGGGCAACCTGGGCTGGTGGGAGGTGTCCCTGCCCATGGCAGGGGGTGGAAATGTGTGGGATTTCAGGTCCCTTCCAACCCAAACTATGCTGTGGTCCTGTGAATGTCAGAAACAGTTAAAACCCATTGAACTGCTGTGCTTCAAAAGGAGCAGTGGCATTTGTGCTGGTTCTGTGTCCGAGCTGGAAATGCTTTGGAGAATCTCTCCTGTGGCCCCAGCTATAAGGATGCTGGTGCCCAGCTGCTGCTACAGTGTGTAAGTCTTTAGTAGCTCGATGAACAATTCACAATTCAAGAAAAAGGAGATCCTGGGCACCTCTCCTCCCTCTTTAGTATAAAGCACAACAGACTGAAGCATGTGAAAAGGTCAAACTGATGGGAGGATGAGATTTCCCAAAAGTACAGTGTCAAGAGTTCCTGCAAGCATTCGAAGGGTGTATCTACAACAGGAGATTACACTGCTTTGTAATGAAAATGAGAAAGTGCTTCATCTCCCCCAGTTTAGTTTCAGAGATCAGTTTAGAAATGTGTTATATTGCTCAAAGCTGTTCCCAGAAAGAAGTGAGAAAACCCGTACCTGTAGGAAATGCATGTATTTGGAGCAGCATGACTGCGTCCAGATAGCAGGGCTTTTACCTGCATAAAATATACCCTTGTCTTTTGTTTTATATTTATTTTAGGACGTTTAGCTGAGCTATTTGTGGTGGTACAACAGGTAAGTGCAGGCTGGCTGTCAGCTGCGCCAAGGAGATGCAGCGTGCTTGGCTGCCTCTGCACACATGTGGAGCACCTCTTGCATCACAAGTGACATCCACTGCAAGGGATTTTGCATTTTCAAGGAAAACAATATCCCGGTCCCTCGAGGAGTGCGGGGTCCCTTGCGGGGTTTTAGGCACCAGAAAGAGAAAGGCACTCGGAGGGTGGTTTGACAGCTGTGCCTGCAGCAGGCTGTCATTTTTTATTTGCAGAGCAGCTCAGCACGGGGCTCTGGGAAGTGGTGCTGCCAGGGTTTGAACCTCTCTGACTTCTCGTAGGACATTTTCGCAATGGGGAGATGAATGCTTTGAGCTTCCCAGTTGCAAACCTGTGAATACAAAGGGGAGTGGAGCCAAGCAGCGGCACTGACACGGTCCTCACGGCTCCTGTGCTGGGCTGCGTCTTCCTGGTGGCCTCAGCGCTGTCTCAGCCTCCTGTGCGCTGAGCAGTCTGAGTTTGTGGGGATGTCCTGGTTTCAGTTATCACAGAATTAATTTTCTTCCTAGTAGCTGGTGGAATGCTGCCCGGCTAGCTCAGTCGGTAGAGCATGAGACTCTTAATCTCAGGGTCGTGGGTTCGAGCCCCACGTTGGGCGCCAAAAAGGCTGTCGTGGTTTAACCCGGCTGGCAGCTAAACACCACGCAGCCGTTCGCTCACCCTCCCCCCTCCCCCTCTGGGACGGGGGAGAGAAATGGAAAGTGAAGCCCGTGAGTTGAGATAAAGACAGTTTAATAAGACAGGAAAATAATAATAACAAAATAATAATAAAAATAATAACAATAATAATACAATGGTGATAATAGGAAAGTAATAATAGTATGTACAAACAAGTGATGCACAATGCAATTGCTCACCACTCGCTGACCGATGCCCAGCCCAACCCCGAGCAGTCCGGCCCCTTCCCCCCAGCTAGCCACCCCTATATATTGTTTAGCATGACGTCAGATGGTATGGAATACCCCTTTGGCTAGTTTGGGTCACCTGTCCTGGGTCTGTCCCCTCCCAGCTCTTACTGCACCCCCAGCCTGCCCGTTGGCAGGACAGAGCAAAAGGCTGAGATGTCCTTGGCTTAGTATAAGCACTGCTCTGCAACAATTAAAGCATCGGGGTGTTATCAGCACTCTTCTCATCCTAAGCCAAAACACAGCATTCCACCAGCTACTAGGAAGAAAATTAATTCTGTGATAACTGAAACCAGGACAGGGGAAAATGGATTAAAATGCTCCCAGCAATCAGCACCCGAATCAGATGCTGATCTGTTGCCCATCTGCGGGTCTGTTTCCACACGGGTACTTTGGCCACAAGCAATTATTCTGTCGATGCAGCTCCTTTGGAGGAGAAGTCCCTGCCTGTCTCTGGCAGGCCCTGTCCCTGCATTATGGTCCCCAGCAGTGATGGCAGCACCAAAATCCGTGCCTTAGTGTGCCAGCACGTGCTGGGGACCACCCAGCTCTGCAGAAAAGGACCTGGGGAGCCTGGTAGACACCGAGTTGAACGTGAGCCATCAATGCGTCCTTGGCACTGAGAAGGCTGGTGGTCTTCTGGGCTGTGTTACGTGGTCCAAAGCATTGCCAGCAAGGTACAAAAAGGATGGAGTCAAAGGTGGGCGAGCAGGGACCAATGTCTTAACCTAGCGCCAGTGCCCAGGAGCTCTGCAGCTGCCTCGGACCCCTCGCTTTGAGGACATTTCAGGGGAAGTTGGGGCTTGCTTCCTTTTGCAGCCGGGGCTTTGCCGAGCACTGTCAGAAGGCCGCTGCATGCAGCTGCAGCAGCCAGGAAGTCAGCGTGGGAAGGGCTCCGCACACTCCTTTCCTTTCTGGCACTGGGGCCGGTGACAAATGCAAGCACACAAGCCCACACGGTGCGCTCCCCCTGCCGTGTCCCCTCCAGGCTCAGGCAGCATCAAGCACTGCTGCAAAGCTCTGCAGTGGGTGCAGGGAAAAGAGCTGCTGGGGCGTCCTCTCCAATCGCTATGAGCTCGGCCCAGGTTTTCCCAATCTTTTAGGGCAGGTTTTTCAAAAGCCTGTTGGCTTTTCCTCTTGTTCTGCCACCACGGCAGGCAGTGACAGGTTGTTATCGTCGGCAGTAGAATTAGGCCAGCACTGAGAGCCTTTGAAAACCCCGCTTTGAGGAGCCGTGTAGACAAGCCATCATGTTTATTATGTATTTATTTAGCACAAAATTGTCTGCCTGAAAAACAGCATTCATGGATCTGTGAGGCCAAATGGCGTAAATGCATCCATTTGTCAGATCCCCTGCCTTGTGTGGGGGCTGCAGCAAGCCTGACGGCTGGCCGTTAAGCTAAAATGCACTTCTTGGAAAATGCTTGGTTGATGGACATCAGGTGGGGCCGAATTCGATCGCTCAGCCCCTCGGCTCGGGTTTGGAAGGGTGAGTAACGTGTCCCTTGTGCTGCTGTCCCATCCGTCAGCTTAAGCTGATCGGCGGTGGGGTTTGCGGTGAGCTGGGGGCAGGGAGAGGCCGCCCGAGCTGAAATATTAGCTGTGCACCTAGGCCAAAATGCCGCTTTGCACTCAATGCTGCCTTTATCCCGCCGTGCCAGATGTATACATCACTGTCAGGAGCCGGCGGCGAGACAATTTCCCCGTATTTAGGAGTGACCGAGGGCTGGAATCACACCCGTACGGCCACAACCCGCTGAATAAACCACGCGGAGGCCCCCGCGTGTGTTTTGAGGCCATGCAGCTCTGACACCTCCCCTGCCTGTGCTTCCCCGCAGCCGGCAATGTCAGCCGCCCTTCCCAGCGCCGCCGGCCCAGCAGCACAGCCCCATGTCCTCGCAGGCCTCCTCTGCCACCGGCCCCCTGCTCCCGGGCTCCTTGGGAGCTCCTGGCCAGCCGCCGGCGCCGCCGGGCCCGCAGCTGACGCCCGACGCCTTCGCCATCGTGGAGCGGGCGCAGCAGATGGTGGAGATGCTCTCCGAGGAGAACCACGTGCTGCGGCAGGAGCTGGAGGGGTACTATGAGAAGGCCGACAAGCTGCAGAAGGTACGTGGAGGGGTGGGGATGGGGTCTGGGCTCCGTGCTCCCCGGTGCATTCAGGTCCCTCAAGATGTTCGCAGTCATGTCTGCAATGGGGATGTACCAATGGGTCACGTTTTGACCATCGCCTCTCCGTGGTGGTCACCCAAAAGTGTAATCCCGTGCCCCAAGGTCCCTCTGCCTTTAATGGGGCAGCCCATCGAGTGTCCTTCAAATGGAAACTTTCCCCATCCACCCATCAGTGCCAGCTTCTCATGAACATGCCCCAGAAGCCCTGTGCAGGCAGGGTCTGCTCCCAGGGCAGCCAAGTCCTGCACAGACAGCAGGGCTGCATGTGAGGAGCAGCTGAAGAGCTTGGCCATTTCTGTCCTGAGCTGTCTTACTCAACACAATCCTCTGTCATGTCTCTCTGGAACCATAAAGGCTGGCAATAGGGTTGACGTGATTTGAACAACGGGGTTGAACAACCAAAATGATGAGGTTTGGACAACACGGTTGTCACAGAGGTCTTCAGTGACTGCTCTGAGTTTCTAAAAGGGGATCTTAGACACATATGTTTGGACATCTTGGTTCAAAAAGCACTGCCCCCATAGCTGAATGAACTATGTGGTAAAGATTTTACTCAAAAACATGTTTGCAGAGAGATCCTGCACCCCTTTTTCTGTATGCACGCTGCATATTTTCACTGGAGAAGGATGATGCCTCATTCATGGCCTGGATTGACAAGGAAAGAGGAGGGGAAATTAAACAAGGGAGATGCTGGGAGCTCACTGAAGTCAGTGCAGATGTTCCTCAGGTCTGCAGGCTTTGGGTCCCAAGGGCCCAGGCTGTGTGAGTTATTTATATAAACTGGAAATACAACACATAAGCTACTGCAAGAAGTCTGGGGAAGTCCTAGAGCACGTTGAAGGTAATTTCTGTCACAACTTAGTGAGCCAACGAGGAAAGGTGCCCTCCTGGACCTGCTGGTTGGGAATAGAGAAGACCTTGTGGGAGATGTGACAGCAGGTGGCTGTTTTGCCACAGTGATCATGAAATAACTAGTTGAGTTCAAAATGTTTTATTTAATAAGAAAAAAGGTCAGTGAAGTTAACACCCTGGATTTTAGGAGAGCAAACTTTAAGCTTCTCAGGGAGCTAGTGAGCAGTGTCCCCTGGGAATCTGCTGTAGAAGTTTAGGAGTCCATGCCTGGAAAGCTTTTCAAAAGTTCCTGGTCGCTTTTCGAGAGCCACCTTTTAAAAGCCCAGGAGCAGACAATCCCACTCTGCCTCAAGTCAAGCAAGAGGGGCAGAAGGCTGGCTTGGCTGAACAGGGAACTCCTCCTGGACCTTGGTAAGTGAAAGAAAGTATATGAACTCTGGAAGCAAGGTCAGGCTTCACGCAGAGAGTACAGGGCTGTGGTTCACATTTTTAGGGAGATAACATAAAAGCCAAAGCTCAGCTTGAGTTGACACTGGCCACTGTGGTGTCCGACAACAAAAAGGCTTTTTCAAGTATGTCAACAGCAAGAAGAGGCCTAAGGAAAACACTGGACAGATACTTGATGAAGATGGTCACCTAAGAAGTGAGGGTGAGGAAAAGGTGGAGAAATTTCTTTTTTTTTGCCTCAGTTTTTAATATTGATGATAGATCTTGGGTTGCCTTGCTCTCTGAGTTGGAGGATCGTGACTGGAGGAGCAGAGTCTACCCATGTGTGGTCACCAAAATAATCAGTTGTATCAGCTGAATGTTCATGAGTCCATGGGGCTGGATGGGATTCACCCCAGCCTACTGAAGGAGTTAGCAGACGTTGTAGCTGGACGTTTACCAAAGGTTTTGGGAGCCCAGGCAGGTCCCTGCTGACTGGAAGCTGGCCAATGTTGTAGGCATCTACAAAAGAGGTATAAGAGAAGACCCAGGAGACTACAGACCTGTTAGCTTAACCTCAGTGTGGAGAAGTTATGGAAACAGTTATCCTGGGTGCTGGTGGAAGGCAGTCAAAGAGCAAAGCAGTTATCAGGCATGGCAATCTGGTCCTGCCTCATGGCCAGTCACTAGGGATGTCCCCAGGGCTCAATTCTAAGGCCAGTCCTGTGCAACTCCTTTATCCGTGATCTGAGTGGAAGGCATCCTCAGCAAGTCATTTTATGACTTCCCACCAAAGTGGGCCTAGGCTTCAGGTCTTTTCTCTCTGAATTTAGGAGTCTCAAGAGCGGCTCAGTTTTCCTGTGCTGTGTTTTGTCAGGGTGTTGTTGGAGCCACCTTTCACTGGAAGAGAGGCAGCTCTGAGAGACCATGTCCCAGCCTCAGCTTTGGGAAAGTCTGTGACCAGAAGGTTCAAAAAGCTTAGAAAGAACTGTGTTGTACTGTAGCTACCCTCATCTTTGCAGCCTCCTCCTCTGTGTTGGATTCACAGAATCTCCTAAACTTAGCCAGGAAATTTCTGCAGCAGCATTATTGGGGAAGATGGCTGTCAGGATTTTAAGGCTGACTTCCCCGTGGCCTTTGTGGGCAAAAGTAAGGATTCCAGTTAATAATTCTACAAAAGCCATGTTGTTCAGTAAGAGGTACGATGCCCTAAAAATGTTCAGTTTTCCTTTCACACTCTTAGGAACGGCTCTCTCTTTATCTTGGATGCCCTGCGAGTCGATTGCATCAGACACCAACAGAAAGGTATTCAGGCACGGGGCTGAAGTCTCACTTCAGTCAACAGAGCGTGGACTCGAATCCCATTGACTTCAGGGGAATGTAAGCAGACTCTTAAAGCAAAACACATGCTCAAGTGCATTCTTGCTTCAGGAAAATTTCCTGAACCAAAATCTTAATGCACGTTATCATTTCTGCCCTGCTTTTTTTTCATGTTTGAACACATGGACGGGGCAGGTCCTCCTGTGTTCCCACCGCCTGAGCTGAATGCCACCCCTAAAAACCTAACAGTGAGTTAAATTCCATGTGCTGGGCGTGGAAACTCTTCCCTGCTGTTGGAAGTGGAAGGGTCATGAGAAGTACTCCTTTCTCATCTGCGTGTAACGAGGTTATTATAGGTAGGGCAACCCTCCCTGCTCTTCTGTATTCCCATAACAGAATTAGGAGAAGAAATTAGAGAGGGAAAATCAGCCTGACGCAGATTGCTCCCTTGGGCATTCCTCTGAACGGATCAGCCCGGAGGGCTGTCAAATTCTAAGTCAAGTCTGAACAGACATTGTGCAGAGAGGTACAAGGCAGCGATTAATCCCTGTGCTGTCTGATGTGTTGTCTGGTTTTCTTATCTAAAAAGAACTGGGAGGGAAGGGCATGTTTTAATTTTTTTTTTTTTGCTAAAGTAGAGCATGATGTTTTTTTGCCGTTGTATTTTTGTTGGGCAATGTTACCTTGCTGGAGTTTAATTGCTGGGCTGGGCTGGCTCTTACCCTGCTGTTTTGTGGGGGCTGTTTGAGTAGGTCAGCTCGAGATGCTACCAGGGAGAGAGGAGGCTGAATCGTTCTTTTCCACCAGCAGAAGAAGGGAAAGGAAATCCCAGAGCTCCTGAGAAGCATCAGCATAATTTTTTGCTGTTCTACCCTCCTTTAATTTTATTCATCACTGATGGAGGTTCTTAATTTTCCTGCAGCATCTGCAGGCATCTCCTGCAGGAACAGCTCAGTGGGAGGAGGTGCAGGAGGGTGTTGGGACACCTGGCTGAGCATGATGTCCAGCCAGGATCCTGTAGTTAAGAGTTCAGGAAAGATGATTTTTAAAAATGATTTTTGCTGAGCCAAACCTTCCTTTCAGGGGGAGCGTTAGAGAAACTCAGTGTGCGTAAATGGTCAAGGAGCAAGGTAGCTTGAATACAGCCTCTGCTACTTACAGGAAGAGAACTTCTGCTAACAGAGGTCAAATGAAAGGAAAAAAAGAAAGAAAAAGCCATAAGAGGATCAAGTGACTGCAACCGTGCTGTTACTTGAGTAACTAATTGGTATGCTCTGATTCTGCAAAATTCACACTAAATGGGTTTTCTCATGAAATACGTCATACAATTTGGTGAGGCTTTGTATGAGCTTCTGTTGTTCTGTGTATGAGGAAAAATACACGTAACAGCACGGGAGAGGAACTGAGGAGGGGCTCTTTATCAGGGAGTGATAGAACAACAGGGAATAGCTTTAAACTAAAAGAGGGGAGGTTTAGATTAGATATAAGGAGGAAATTCCTTACTGGCCCAGGCTGCCCAGAGAAGCTGTGGATGCCCCATCCCTGGAGGTGCTCAAGGCCAGGCTGGATGGGGCTTTGGGCAACCTGGGCTGGTGGGAGGTGTCCCTGCCCATGGCAGGGGGTGGAGCTGGGTGGGCTTTAAGGTCCCTTCCAACCCAAACCATTCTGTGGTTCTATGAAAAAGAAAACTTACTGTGTGTTTTTGAACAACAGTGATGTTCAGGCTGAATTTTAAACCAAGATTCTCCAGTGCATGATATTTTTAATACTGATTTCCTGTTTGTGGGAAGTAAATTCATTGCCAAGCATTCTGAGTGCAGGGAAGTATAAAACAAATCTTTGCATACACTTTGCTGCGATGCACTTAGGATTTATGCAGTGTTCCTCTGAGCGTGCTGTCCCCATGGTGGGAACCCTCTTGGTGTCTGGCTGTGTCTCAGCAGGCTGAGGACCCACATTTCCAGGAGTGATTAGCTAAAATGTAACAGGGCTTCCTGGAGGTCCTGCTTTGAAAAAAAAAATAAAAAAAAAAAAAAGGGGAAAGTCAGAATAATCGTTTGTAGTTCACCCAAGAAAGTGCCATAGCATGGGATACGGCTGGTTCAACATCCTTGTCTTGGAGCCGTGGGGGATTGTTAGCTGAAACAATTGTATGAATGGCAAAGGTGACTGCTCCAGCATCCCTGGTCCTGGAGCTTGTATTCTGCAAGCACTGCAGCTGGCAAATTAAACCTAAAGCTTCACGAGCCCCGGAGAGGGACCTGCCTCCACAACGAGTGGAGGTGGGCTCGCACCCTGGCTTCACAAATCACGAATCCGTCCCACCCGTGACTCAAGAGGCTCAGAAAGCACCAGATTTAGAAAGGTATGTGGGAGGCTATATATATCTCCTGGTTTTCCAGCCCATGCACATTATCGAGCTTTTCTCCACAAACATGAGAGCCAGGCATGCAGGAGCAGATTCCCACCTTGGTGCTGATCATTCCTTCAGCAGTGATTTAGCCAAGCTGTAACACCCGACGTGAAATCAGCTAATTAAAAGAGCTGGATCTGAATGACCTGAACAACAAAAGCCTGCCTGGGACTGTCTTCCTGTCAGCCTTCTGGATTCAGGTTTTAAGTTGCAAGCTTGCCAGGTTTCAAGGAGATGATGTTAGGAAGATTGAACACCCCCCAGAATTGTTTTGGCCTGTTATAGAGAACTTGTTCTTATGTACAGCAGTTTGCATCAAGAGAAGAAAGGAGTGAACTGCAATGGTTTAAAGCTGAAATGAGGTTAGAGTCAAGGCTATAACGTTCCTGGTGGCGTGCAGAACTTCTCATTTTAGAGCCAGGTATGATACTGGGTACAGGCATTGCCCCAACACCCACACCCCATCACAACACTGGGTGAATGCCAGGTGGGACGCTTCCCTGCTAGGCTTTCATGGGAGCTCTCTCTCCTTTCAGTTTGAAATAGAGATTCAGAGGATTTCAGAAGCTTATGAGGGCCTGGTCAAGACCACCACTAAAAGGGAGTCTCTGGACAAAGCGATGAGAAACAAACTGGAAGGAGAAATTAGGAGACTTCACGATTTCAACAGGGATCTCCGTGGTATGTTAAGTTTGCATGTTTCTTTGATTGTTTTCCACAGCTGACACGAATTTCACTTTTCACAAGCTCCAGAGCAGCAGGCTTTGGAGGATTAATTTCACACGTTTTAGATAACCTTCTTGAGAAATCAGGCCCTGCTCACTGGCGTAAGACAAGGATGGAGGAATAATAAATAATGGAGGAGTAACTGTTGGCTGTCCAGGTGCCTGATGGGGCATGTTGCTACCTTTTCGTGCAGTGAGATGCTCTCTGTAAGCAGCCTCCTGCTTTTAAGAGGAGGCGAGGGGGCTGGCTGCTCTTTTTGGTGGTGGTGGGGAGCACACCCAAAGGCAGGTGGCAGTGGGAAACTGCCCACAGTGTCCCTGCAGGCTGGTGGCAGGGGAGTACCATCCCTCTGACAGCCGCCCTTCCCAGGGGAAATCATCCCTGGCTGCAGAAGCTGCTCCTTTCCCATGACTGTCCCAAGGATCAGTGACACCAGGGTGGAGGCTGCCTTGCCCCAGAGCATCTGGCAGCACCAGGGGCTGCACTCTGCCGTGGGAAGGCATCCAACACCTTGCAGAGCTGGGTACAGGCAGACTGCAAGTGCATTGCACGTTTCGGACAGCATGAGAAATGAACTGCTTGGGCATGTTAGCTGCAGATGGCAGAGGTTTTTCCTCCAGCTTCTGGAAATCTGAATGACACAGCTTCATGGAAGAGGTCAAAGGTCTCATCTTTTATGTATGTGTCAGCCTCCATTTAAACGCCCTCCTTCAGAGTGTATTTATACTGCGCTGCTGGCACACATCTTATTTTCTTGGTTGGCCTACAATTTTATATACATATATTTATACTTAAAGTATTTCCTGTTTTTTGCAGAACGACTGGAGACAGCCAACAGGCAGCTAGCCAGCAGAGACTTCGATGGGCACGAGGATAAGTCCACAGAGGGCCTTTATGTCACTCAGAGTGAGTTCTGTGTTAATGTTTCCAAGGTGCCTATATATATATATGCATACACACATATATGGACTGGAGTGGAGGCGAACGCTTTGCTATTATTTTTTATTGTCCTTATGGCTTGGTCCTCCTCAGCTAATTCATAATACACTCTTATTTAAGCTGCAAACTGGGTTGTTTAGACTGTTCTTTTCTCTGAGCACCAGAAACAGGCAGTGGGAGTTAATGGTAACACAGCTTAGCTTATTTTTTTATAAATATTTGTCTGAAATTGCTAAGTGTTGCTTGCAGGGATCATCTCTCAAAATACATGTTTTTTAGAGAGGCCAAATTCTTCTCTTGGCTGGGAAAAGTCTAGAGCAGCCTCTGATGATTTGTCAGTGCCATGGGTTGATGAGCAAGAGGCAGAGAAGAGCTGGACCTTCATTTTCACAGAGGACTGCTGAAACAAAAAAAGTACAGTTTCTACTGCTATGCAAAACACCCCTTCCCATCCAATTTTAGGCTCCCATAATGACTGAGCACAGCACTACAGCATTTCCCCACCATGTGCTGGTGGCTGCACATGACCAGGCAAACCGAAACCCGAGCAGCTGGATGCTGTGTGACAGCCTCTTGTGTATCCCGAGCATCTTCAGTATGCTTCCAGAAGGGCTTTGACCACCCAGGAGCTGTGCACTACCTTGTGGGCTCAAATCCCACTAAAGCAAAACCCTGCATCCAGCTGATTTCTTCTGTTTTATTTATTGCACTGAGAGCTTTCTTGGAAGATGAGCTCCAACTGCAAGTGGTTAGCTGGAGGGCCATCCATCTCCATTACCAGCACTCGTTGTGTCTTGCTGCCAGCCCTGCAACATCCCCCAGCTGCTCCAAACGCAGGAGAGCCTTCTCCTAGCTCCCACCTGCGGCGATGATGCCAGCACAGCAACGTGGCTGATGGTTTGGTGCGTATGTGCACAAACAAGAAGAGAATCTTGTTATCTTTTCCTTGGCTGTGTTGGCTTGTCCATATTAGCAAGTGTAGGTACTGCTGTGAATCCAAATGGCTGCTGTGTTAAGAAAATAGCAGTGCTGTGTGAGTCTTGTCTTCCTTGGGAAGAGTTCAAACAGGGTAAGCTGCACACAGCAAGCTGCAGACTGAGCTCTGCTGTCTTCATATCGAGGCAGCCTGGCGGTGTTCACATGCGATGGTAACTGCAATGGTGAGGTAAATCCCCAGGATGGACAGAATTTAAGTTATTTTCCAGCACGTAAACACACTCTGTGCTTCTAATGTGAAACATCTAGCAGTAAAACTCCGTGCTGTGCACTCAGCATATTGCTGCTATCAATTCACAGCTAACGACCAAATATAAATATAGCCTTTCAGATCCTATCACATAAGACGGGCTGGATACTTGGAGTGTTTCCTGTCTAGCCCAGGGAGCTCAATGTTACCAATGTGAGGCAGAGTGCTTCCAAGAATAGAAAAGTGGGCACATGTAGAGCAGGTCCTCTTCAGTCATGTTCTTTGGGCTGCTTTGGCACACACAGCAATGAGCTCGATATCAGGCTGTCAGCCTCAAACATTCCTCCGAGGGCTCAGAAAGTTTTTGGAAAACAACCTGAAAACATGACCCTTAACATCCCCAAAACAAACGGTACATAAAAAGACTCCCAATATTACCAGCTTCCTAAATGTTGCCATTTTTAAGCCAGTCTCATGGTGAGATGAAGGCAGAAAGACAAAACTTCTGAGGTTTTTTAACACTTGCCCTTGGAAATACTGCAAATACAGAATTAATACTGTGGTAAAACTCCAGTAACAGGATGAATGCCCTGAAAGAAGTCTTGCAAGATGGGCATGCAGGGATCACTTCTCAGTTCTTGGCAGCTCTCTCCATTAGCAGTGCAGCAGAACGGAGCAGTCGTGTGCTCTGAGATGGGGACAGAAGGTGACAAAAACTCTCATTCTTTGTAATAAGGACAGGCAAAGCCAGGCTGCATGCCTCGAAGTATTAAGTGCTAGGCATTTGTGTGGAATGAAAAATGCTGCTGTTGTGGCGGGCGCAGTTAGAGAACTCACAGCCTGTTAGTTCCTTGGTAATTATGTGATGTTTTGTCAGTGGAAAAGGTTCTTTAAAAAAAAAAGACATGAAAGAGCAACTGATGAAGGTGTGTGGGCCCATACAGGCAACCGAGGAGGCAGGAGGCAGAGATGCTGTGAAAAGGGAGAGGCAGGAAGACTGATGGTTTCAAAGACAGGCTGGAGAGAAAGGTTATAATACAGGGTGTCAGAGGAAACATTTGTTCTGGTGGAGTCTGAGAATTTTGTGTATTTTTCTGGGATTTCTGGACTTTGAGCCACTCTGTCAGAGCAGGGGTTCCTCCAAGGGACTGTTTTCTCAGGTGTCTGGGGCAGACTGGAGCCTGTACACATCCGGGTTAACTCCGCACAGCTCTGGACTCATTAGGGGGAATGTGCAGACAGTTTTTATAGTGTCTTAGTAGAGCCTCATGCTTCATGGGAACGTGCAGTCGATATGCTTTGTAGTACTTGTGCATGTATCTCTGTCCCAAAAATCCCAGACAAAGAAATATTCCCATCGAATGAGCCCAGCCAAAGAAAACGCTCACAGTAAATGTTTCTGAGAGTGGTGTTTTGGGCAGACTGAGAGCCATTTGGTATTAAAAAAGAAAGAATCGCTGCAGAGTCGTAAGTTTCAGGGGCAAGTGAAAGGGAGGCCCTAGCTCTGTCGTTTCACCACCGTGAGCTTCACATGTGGGAGATGGGAGAGCTGCAGCCCTCGTGCACCCAGAGCCAAGGACAGGAGCCTGAAGAAACAGTTCTGTATTGAAAAATGCATCTGTTCTGCATGATTCCCCACCACCCTACGAGAGGAAGGGTAGTGGGAAATCCAATTTCAGTTTTCAGCTTGTGAAGGTCAAATTCTCTCCTGGCTTGAACCTCATGCCATGCAACTGGCAATGCCCAAGCTGTAAATCAAAGCACATTTAAGCTGCCGGTGATACTTCTGTAGGGTGAGGAAAAGCACACGCGGATGGAGATGTGGTGACTTTCTCTGACAAAGGAGGAAAGAACTTCAAACCTTTCTGCATCCCTACGTAAGTCGGTGACCATAAATAAGCACATACTGAACCATTCGTTAAGTACATTAAAATTCATCATAATGATTAATTCCAGCACAAAATCCCCGTTAATCACCATGTGAGAAAACTAACCCAGGGACTTCAGCTCCTCAGAGCACAAAGTCCTGCAGCTTCTCAGCCTTTCCTTGGTCTTTGCTTGGCCAAGACTCGAAAGAGCTGTCAGGAGCATGCCATTTGTGAGCAAAACTGCAGGAGGAGGAACTTGTAATGAGCTCTGCTGGCATTCGGACAGGATGCAGGGGTTAATGCAGCACTTATGAAGTGTGGGGGGGTCCTGTGCTGTCTCATTTTCTGCAGTGAGGGAGCCCAGGCTGTACGAATGGAGCTGCATTACTGGTGTGTGCACAACGGCCAGGGCTCAGCCTGCTTGGTGGGAAGGTGATCTTCACAGAAGTAATGGGGTGAACATACAGAGGGCCTTAATCCAAACCATTCTGGATGCAGGAATGAGCTAAAAAGAAATGGTGACCCACTGAGACTGCTGCTGCTTTTCAGAAAATGCTCTCCTGAGACGGAGCATATGGTTATCCCTCCCATCCAGGATAGGCTTCTTTCATGTACGTTGCCTGATAAATCTTGTGAGGCCATTGGTATCGCCTTTTTTTGTTCCAGGGGGGGAGAGGGTTGTGGGGTTGGTTGGTTTGTTGGTTTTTGCTGGGACCTGACAGTAAGGTTGCAAAGAACTGCTTCATTTCCCAGTTCTGCTTCGCTGCCTCAGGCCTTCCTTGGGCCAGTCATTACCAAACTGGAGCTTGACTGGACCTGGAGGAGCAGAAGGAGCAGCTCTGGTTCCCCGGCCCATCCTGGGGAATCACCCAGATTGAGGGGTCCGCCAGCAGCTGCTGGGACATAAAGCCGTGCCTGTGGGGTGCAGATGACAGAGCTCCTCCTTGCGCTTGCTGTGTCAGGAGCTGCAAGACTGATGGGAGGCTGAATACGTCCCCCGGGTTTTACTTAAGAAAGGCCTGGTCACCAGAGAGTGCCTTTGGAAGTAGCAGCCATGAACCAAGAGTGATCACGGAGAAATACAAACGTGCACACGAGAAATTGTTGGAAATGCCACAAGGAAGGTGGTATAGGAGGGATTCTTGTGTTCAACAAGTCTCCCACAGGCACATTCTGCTCTCGCTGCTGTCGTTTGATGTAATCTCTTCTACCATAATGCAGGAACAAGGAGTGTGTTTGTCAGCTGTACCTCTTTGCAATATCACAGCAAGGAGAAAAACAGCTTGGGATGTATTGAAATGGTCACATAATTAGTCAAATAAGTTGATACTTAGATATAATGTGGTGTTCAGGTATGGGTGGCTTTGAGGGCAAGCGTTCAACTGATGGGCTGAATCTCTCCTAATTCTGATTCTAATTCTAATTCTAATTCTAATTCTAATTCTAATTCTAATTCTAATTCTAATTCTAATTCTAATTCTAATTCTAGTTTCTGCTTCAAAGCAGAAGTAGGCCTATTTTTGGTGGAACTACCCAGCTTGGCAACTCAAAATGCCTGTTTGTGAAGCACCCTCGCTTCACTCTTTGCTTTTTCTCTCCTTTTTTCTACTGAGCCCGAGTGTAGGTGTGACGTCTTCAGTATGCCACTCGGAGGCAGTGGGTGGAAAGCTGTGCTGCAAAACAGAGCAGAGAAGCCTTTTGGGAATTCCTTATTAATGGGATGTGGCAGCGGCCTGTCAGAAAATGGAAACAGTTCTTAGCTGGAGTCTGCTGGGTAAAAAACACATGCCAAAATAGAAGGGATATGCACAGTGTAATACAGTAAAACAGGATTTTTAGACTTTAAGGGTACCTTGTTATGTACTTGAAGAGAATTTAAGGTATGTTTGATGAAGTTCTTCTTTACTAAAAATTAATGGAGTGTAGGAAAGTGCTTATAAAGTATACCTCCAGGGAAAAGCTGACATGGAGAATTGTTTAGAGCTGTTAAGTAATTTTTTTCTTGCCAGCTTTCTAGTGGGTCCAGCAGTCATTTTGTGGACAGTGTGATCTTGTCCTTCTTTTAGGGGGCACTAGAAAACTTGCTGCAGCAGGGCGAGCCAAGTGTTTTGAGTTTCTTGGATGAAACCTGAAAGTGAAGGTCCCAAATCCTGGTTTTGTACACACTGTCCTCATATAACATAGGTTTCAAGTCCAGAGCACAGCAAGAATGGTCCCAGCGTGAGACGACTGAATGCCACAGGACTGAAATAGCGTTCGTCTTCTGGCCTCCTCACCCTCTAACAAAATGAGCTGCTTGTTAATTTGCCTGGATTTACACTTTCATACAATAGATATTGATGTTTCTGCTGGTGAATAGGATTGAAGTAAATGTGTTTGTGTCGAGGGAAGTGGCCTGCATGTCAGATTTAGAATTCCTGGCCTGTGTGGGAAGATGAAGGCCGTGTCCTACTCATCTGGTCCTGGTGCCAGCTGGCGATGTGGAGCACACAGCAGTCACTGTGCTTCTTTCACAGGCTCCCCAGAGCCCAATGAGCTGGTGTTGCTGCCAGGGTCTGCTTTTGTGGGATGGTGTTCCTCCTTTTAGGACAAATGGAGAGATGCCCAGGTGGGTTTGGGGTGACCCGGGCCACTAGTGCCTTGATCCACATGGCTCAGCTCATATTCATCTCACTTTACTGCAGAGGAGTACCAGTAGGTTGTAAATTAATGCTGTTCTCATTCCACCTATAATTAAGGTTAAGAATATATATATTTTAAGAATAAAGCCCTTCTGGGGCAGTTCAGTTCCGAAATAGGCTTCATCCATGTGAGATGTCCTGAACCTCCTCAGGGACTGCTGGGCCTCACGACTTGAGTGTTCACGCTCAGGTGGAGCTGAGGATAGATGTCAGGGGCAGATTTTCCACACTTGGATGATTTTGGAACAACTTTTTTGCTTCATTTAAAAAATAATAAATTCCGTAATGCTGTGTTTAAAAAATCAAAAATCAAAATAATGTTTAATTGGTGCCAAATTAATTTTTGGAGGAAGTTTTCCTTCCTGGAGGCTTTCCAAGTGTTCTATTTTTGCTGTGATCCAAAACGAAGGCCAGATTTTGAAATCTCAGATTTCACTGAATGAAACCTCCATCCCCTGCTTCCTCCCATCATTAACTGTTTGCAGCCTGGTGTTGGAGATCCAGCAACCAGCCTGTGATGTCTGTGTTCCCTGAAATGGTTCCTCAGCACTGTCAGGGCAGGAATGGATGGAGCTGAGCCTTTCAACGTGTAGCTTGCCGGTAAAGTTGATGGTGGGCCCAAGGTTCATTGATGAAGGAAAAACATGAGCAAAGCTGGCTGAATTTAGCCATTTTTTAAAGTGTTATTTTAAATCCTGTCCAAAAAGGGGATAATTTTTTGACATGAAGGTTATCTGCTGTATATCTTCTTGCATAATGCTCTTGATGCATTAGGGTGCCTAACAGGAAAGCAGCAGCGAATGCTTAGATCATGCAGGCAGGACATGAAAATCACCCAAGGTACCCTCAGGGCTGACATCTCAGCTCCTGTGGCTTCCTCTTTCCCTGCAAAGACAGAAAAAGCCCATCTGGATGTCCCCTATCTTATCCTTCCTTACTGGTGCATGCATGTGACTGAGGTTTCTTGCCCCTTAGAGCAGGGCAGCAACATGCAAGCTGGCAGCTACGAACCGTCCTTGATACAGGCTGTCCTCAAGCAGGACCTGGGCATCGTGTGGGGTAAAGGGATCACTGGTGCAAGCCAAAATGTTGCTGGGGAAGATGCTAGGAGTTCAGCAGTAAGGACGAGAGTGAGGTTCAAGGGTTCACAAGCTCTGCTAGTGCAGCTGCAGCCCGAGCTGCCACTCATCTCTGTCTCTGGTGCTTGCATAAGGATGGGCAGCGAGAGGCTGAGCTCTGGCTGCAGAAATTCCTTGCCTCTTGTGCCTCAGCACATGTTGTAATGGATCCACTCGCTGCTGCTTCACATAGTTTTTACTTTTCTAGGAAGGCAGCAGCTTACCTCGGGCGTGTGGCCCAGGGCCTGTGAGCTGTTCTCATGGAGCTGTTCCTGTTCTTGGCTTTCTTCCAGACAAGGAGCACTTGAAGGAGAAGGAGAAGCTGGAGATGGAGCTGGCAGCCATGCGCTCCACCAACGAGGATCAGCGGAGGCACATCGAAATCCTCGACCAGGCCCTGAACAATGCTCAAGCCAAGGTCATCAAACTGGAAGAGGAGGTGAGGCATGGCCATCATTCCTCTGCTCACAGGCTGACAGTGCCTTGCAGTTAGGGCTTTCTCCATCCACATCCTACATCTGTTTTGGCCGTGGCGTGGCAGGTCTTCCTGCTCCCAAACAATGTCCCTCCCACAGGGAAAACAAACACATAGCTATACAACACCGAGCCAGACAAGCAAGCAAAGGAGGCCACAACCACAGATACTTCCAGAGCAAAGTCTTCAACACGTAACCAGGGCCATCATCAGACTGGACTGAGCTGGTGGCTGAGGCATTGGTAGGACTTAACAGAAATATCAGGCAAAAAGCTGACTACTCACTGATTCAGGGCTGTGATATAAACATGGTGTTGGTACATCCCATTTCTCCCCAGGGAATTCCAGGGGGCTTTTGAGGTGTTGTGCACACCAATGCAGGGCTTGGCAACTTCGCATGTCAGCGGTAGTCTTAGAAGAATAGGCTGATCTGGCTAGAGGCAAAACCTCCAGGATTTACAGCTATAAGATTTATGAGAGCTGAAAAAACTATTGTACAACGAAATCCAGGGAGTGCCAGCTATTCAAAACCCTCAAGATGTTTTTAGGCAATGTTCCTATAGGCCTGATAGAGAAAATCAGTATTCAGAAGGGAAGAGAAATATCAAGAACAGAGGGCTCTTCAAACTGACAGACAGATACAGAACATCTAGTAGCTGGAAGCTGAAGCTAGACAAATTCAAAGTGGAAGTAATGCTCAGTTTTAGCTATAACCAAGAATGATGTTGTCAGTTCTCTGTTACTGGAGGTCTCTAAATCTGAATTCAGTGCATTCCTTAAGGACCTTCAATGATTAGCTGAAAGTCTATGCTCTCTGGCAGATAAGACACGACTGTCATAACAGGACATTTTGTCCCTGAAATCTCTGTCCCTGTGACCAACAAAGAGGGAGGATGTTTTATGGGGAATAAAATAGATGCAGTCTTTACTATCTGAGCAGGCAGACCACTGGTGAGGGGAAGGATGCTCACCTAGCAGGGTTAGGTAGAGGCTCATGCTCTGGCACAGGCTTCTGGCATGATCTTGGGCAGGTCTCTTCCCCTCGATGCCTCATTTCCCACCTGCACTCTCCCTGGGGCCTGGGGATGAATCCACAAGAGCCTGCTGTGTGCACAGGGGTCTTGTGCGGAGCAGGCAAGGTCTTTTATCAAATGCATGCAATTAATGAAGTGCAGTTCATTTTCTCTTTCTGTCTTAGAAAGGATGGATTGACCTCTGTGATATTTGAATGTTTTTTTATGAGGGTATCCAGCATGACAGACCCCCAGTTAGGCTAACTAATGGCTACTCGCAGTCTGGATGATTTAAAGTATTATATAAAGGTGGTTGCTATTTTGTCCCTGACCACTAGACCATTCTGAGTTCTTATTTGGAAACATTTTAAAAACCCCATTGCCTCTGGTAGATACGCTCAGTGGCAAGAAGAGGATCACATTAAGTTTAAGTGCTCCTTTGTTAAGCTGAAGTGTGGTCATCGTCCCTGTGTATTTAGGGCAGTCCCTTTGGGTTAGCTGCAGGAGCTGGAGTAGCTTTAATTTGTCTGTTATTCATTTGATACTCTCTGCCTTAAAGGCAACCGGAGCTTTTTGATTTGCGTTTTATTATAAAGTGGCTGAATAAAGGGACATTTTAGGCAGCAACACCTCCTCCTGCAATCACAGCATCCTGCAGGGGATGGGAAGAAGCGTGGTTAGCTGCTGGCTGCTCCACAGACTGGTGGTGTGACGCTTTGCAACTAGTGAAGGCAGCAGAAGCATAAATGCAGATTTCCAGGCAGGTGGGATGAGAAACTACCCCAAACCTGCTGGGCTGTGGTAAACACATCGGCAGCCTTAGGGCTCTGTGCCTAAAGGCTTTGTGGTTTCCAGTTCCTAGCTAGTCATCCAACAGAGATGTGCCCCTGCTGGATGGGGATCAGAAGTTAAACTGAGGAGAGGGCAAATGGTCCCCTCTAGAGACCTGGGAAACCCATGCCCGGGACATGTTAGGTGTTACAGGGGTGGTAACCTCCTGCTTGAGGTGTTTTAGATGTTACAGAGGTGGTAACCTCCTGCCTGGGGCACGTTAGGTGCTATGGAGGTGGTAAACTCCGTGCCCAGGGCATGTTAGACCTAAGGGTTGACACCATTCGGGGGTGATGTGACCATATTTGCCAGAATTTGTCAGTGAGAGCCCTCAGACCCACCTGGTAGTGTTTAACTGATTTATCACTCTAGGGGGAGTTCAAGTGAATGCAACCACGTTTTTAACAGACCCCAGGTTTTGGAGCTCAATTTGACATATATGCAGCCAGATATTGCTGAAGTTTTGAACCTTCCTCTCAAACCAGGTGTTCTTACTATAATTTGTGATACAAGATCAAAAAATCTCTCAAACAAAAAATTATATTATTATAATGGAGTTCTACCTCATGCACTGGTTTGTAAATCCACACGGATTTCTTCTAGCATCAGAATAATGAAGTTTAAAAGCTTTTTAAATCAGGGCTTGAGAAACAAGCAGCAGTTACTGAGTCAAATTAACATAAAATAGCATACTATGTAAATCTACATCATCCTGAGTGTCTGCTAGTAGAACGATTTAATTCAAAAATATGTAGGTGGTATTACCACCACATGTCATTTAGGAGACTGCTGCTGGAATCGTGCGTCTGGGTGACGCTTCAGAGAGAAGACTGAATAATTGGAGCAGGTTCAGGAAACAGCTGTAGGAGTTATTTGAGGCCCAGAAGATGTTCTTTGCTGTGAACAATTAGAGTTAAGGGATGGCTGAGCCCCAGTCCATATGCATGAACATTAAGAAGAGATTGCTGTCAGCCAGATTAAACATGGCTTTTTAACATCAGAACAAATAATGAGATGCAGTGTTTGGGAGCTGAATCTAAGCAAATCAGGCCCAAAGTAAAGAGTCAGAGTAATTAACATGGAAACAACCTACTTAGGGAGATAGTGGATTCTCCATCTCTTACGATCTTTAACTCAAACCCATAGATTTTTTCCAGTTGCTGTTCTGTAACTCAAACTGGAGTTGCGTTCACAGTGATATTTTTCCATGAGACCCACTGGTCTCTGCTCAAACTTACTTGCTTGATCAAGACCAGGTTTGGATCAGCCCCTTTTTGGCCTTAGCTCTTCTTAATCTTTTTTTTTTTTTTTTTTTTTCCTAATTACTGGGATGAGGGCAATGTTCAGGCAAGTTGCTGATCTTGTGAACGTGTGAATTGTTTCATTAAATGCTTCTTGCTCCAGCAGATCACAATTTGGAAACAGACCAAGAAGTAATTTGCGTAAATTGCATAAGAGAAAGACAGATTAAACATTAGGGTAGAAGTTTTCAGGCAGTAAAGGAAAATACACTGTGAAGTAGTTTGCAGGGGGAGGTTGTGGAGTCCCTACCCCTGCAGGGTTTGCAAACAGATTAGGTAGGCATCCAACAGGTTTTAGGAAGAGCTGAGGCTGCCTGGCAGCAGGAGAGTGGACTGGTACCTCCCGACGTGCCTTCCAGACGTTTCTTTCTTTGAGTGCATCTCTGCGAGGTAGCAGAGCTTACAGTCATGTGTTTCTGATTGCAGTTTCCCTCCCTCACAGATGCGCACTCAATGGGCAAGCCCATTAATTTCAATGACAACATGTTACACTTTGATTTTTAAATGTACGTGGGTGAAATATTTGCTTACAGATCTTAAGGCAGGATAAAAAAAAAAGGCAAAATTGGCTCAAGAACCTTCCTGTAAATTTATGAATGTGGGAACTGTCTTGTTGCATATCTCCAACTGAATTGATTACTGGGGCAGTAAATGTGTGCATGGCCTCACCCCCATACACGGAGGGACGCTTACACATAAATTTGTGAACCCTGGGCTTTGAAGGGCTGCTGCAAGGCCCAGTTCTGGCTGCCATGGTACAGCTGGGCTCTCCAGCACCGGGCAGGACACACGGATGAGGTCTGCTGCCGAGGAGGGACTGGGGGAGCCCAGTTCAGCTCTCAGATCCATGCTCACACAGCTGGCAGGTGATGCAGGCACCTTCCTATTTGCAAAATAGCACGTTCACTAAGAAATCACCGCCGTGTCTGTCTCGCAAAGCTGGGAGCTCCCGAGGAATGTAATCTCCCTGCTGCTGCCAGAGGCCAGTGGGGATTATAATCTCATTAATTTTCGTGGTGATCCCCAGGAGCTGTGAGCATTAGCCTGGATTACAGCGGGGCTAAGGAGGTCACGCTGCAGGTTGTTGGCTCTGGCTGGGGAGCCTGAGGTTTGCTTTGACCGAGCTTTTCTTCTGCTGTGAACGATTTCACTTCATCTGGGACATCGGCGGATTTAGGATGGTGGGAGAGTTTTAAGAAAATTTAAGTACTTAAAAAAGAGGTCGGCACCAGAATATCTTCTTGGCTCTGGCCTAGCCAGCTTCTAGTTCATGTCTAGCATTTGATATTCCAAGTGGGTCCCCAGCACTGATGAGGGTTGATGCATTTTTCTGCCTCCTGTTTTGCTTCTGAAAAGCCTCAGGTCTCAAACAGGTGCTCAAATAAATGAGAAAAAGGAGACCAGAAGCCCTAAAGAGCATCATGGTGATCACTGCAATGACCTTGAGCACCCTTATTATCCCCCAGACTTTAGATAGGGTCTGACTGGAGGTGCCAATGCTCATCTGATGCAGCATTCAAACAAATTCACCCTCCCTCTCCAAGTTAGGGGTTTAAGCCAAGCCTCAAGCCTGAAGCTCTAAAACCTCAAAACTTTCAGTCTCAGTGACAAAATTCATGATTCAGAATTCCAAAGGCTGGAGGAGAAGGCACGAACCTGCGTTTCCCAAGGCTGGGACCTCAGCCCATGGGGTGAGCAGACTGACCCCACTGCTCCTGCTGCCAGATTTTGGCTTGTTTTCAGGACGGGCTTTGACACCCCATGAGGTCCTTAAGGTCCCTTCCAACCCAAACCATCCTGCGATGCCTCCTAGCTGGGGTGACCCGTGTGCTTTCCCAAAACACGTCCCACACGGTGCCTCTTGCTCCGAAACACTCGGGGGGCTGCTCGTGGGCAAACGCGCGGGGTCCTGGCTGCGGGACGGGGGTTGCCCCATCCCCTGGAGCTGCTGACCCCCTGTCCCCGCAGCTGCGCAGGAAGCAGGCCTACGTGGAGAAGGTGGAGAAGCTGCAGCAGGCGCTGACGCAGCTGCAGGCGGCCTGCGAGAAGAGGGAGCAGATGGAGCGGCGGCTGCGCACGCGCCTGGAGCGGGAGCTGGACTCGCTGCGGATGCAGCAGGTGAGGATGGGGAGCTGGCAGCCCTGCCGGGACTCGCCTTGACCTAGGCTTCAGGTCGTTGGGCAGTTCACCAAACTGCTCCCTTTTAACCCCAGGTGTTCAGTGGTTGGTTTGTTAACGCTGCTGTGGGGCTGCTGGATGTGGCCAAGTCCTGCTGGCTTGGCCAAATCCCTGCCCACCTTTTGTCCCCGCTCCCCCTGCCTGCTGGGGGATGATGTCCTCAGAGGTTTCTCTCCAGAAATAGCAGGTTGTGCAACATCAGGTCCGCACTGAAGGAGGAGAGGAAAGTTGTGATACCTCCAGGCAGGAGATCTAGCCCATGGTCTTTGGGAAATCTATTGAAAAAGCAAAGTGGGATGAAGTGGGGTTAGGTGGGAGCAACTCTGTGGTTCCAGAGACCTCTGTCCACAGCAGATCTGGAGACAAATGGTGCCATCATCAACAATAAATTAATTAGATCTGAGTCTAGTCCAGAATGGGCTAGAAATGCAGGCTTGTATTTCTTTTTATGTCCCCTTGTTGTTTTTTATTTTGACAGCCTGTGACCTCAGAGGTATAGGGTTAGAGGTATTTATAGGGGTTAAAGGTTACGGAGGCATTAAGCTTGTATTTTATGCAGGTATCCCTTTGGGTGGGCACCTCAGTTCTTACACTCTCCCCCATCCCCAAGCCCCAAGTCCATTCAGCTGTGTCAAGGCGTGGGGAGGGGAAGCACCAGGAGGTCACGGGGAGGATTTCCAGGTTACGGCCAGCCCCACCTGCCAAATCCACGAGTACTGGCTGCAGCAGAGATGTGAGCAGATGCACTACATATATCAAACCACCGCCTGGGGAAAAGCAGCAACACAAGCAAGGCACGATGCTGCCGTAACTCCTGAAGGGCTCACTCCTGTCTCTGTCAAGAAACGTATCTGCCGCAGCCACCCTGCCTTATTTATGAGCTACGAGTGAAGAGCGAGGCAGCTGTTACAGAGAGCTCACGGTGCCAGAAAGCAGAGGGGCTGACCCTGCCAGCAGGACGCAGCTGGGAATAGCTCCGTGGGCAGGCAGTGATCTGCAGAGTCAGGGTGCCTGGACCTGAAACCCTCCCCTTTGCAGCCGGCATCCCCGGGGCAGGGCAGCCCCAGCACCCCTCGCTTTAATCCACAGCAAGGCTCTTGCTGGGAACGCTTCCCTCCGTCCTGGCTCTCCCTTGCTGCCGTGTCAGTGCTCTGCATCTTTCTCATCCCCTCCAGCCTCCTCGCCTGCTCTTCTCCTTTTTAGAAATCACACGGGGGTATAATGTGCTGACACTGGTGTAAAGATCATTTGAGAAAATACGTTTAAAATTCAAGTGAGGGTAAAACTAGAACTAGAAAAGGCTTTGCTTTCTGGGCTGGAACAGAAGGACAAATTGATAGATTAATTGGGATGGACTCTCACCTAAGTCTTTGCCATAGTCTTTCAGGCTATGTCTGCTTATTTTGCCTCCCAAAAATTCTAACTTACCGATTCCTTCATAGGTTTTTTTTAGAACTGCAATTAGCAACTGCATTTTAGGTTGCCATAGTTCCCAAACGCCTGCACCCATCCCCTTTAGGAAGTTTTAAGAAGAAAGGTTCTTAGATTTCACCTCTCACATCAGCGTCGAGGGGGAGGCGTTGGGGCATTTTTTACTTTTATGTTTTATGCTTTTTGCTTTATGAGCCACAACGCTGCAACAAACCACGTTGCTTCAAAACACCCCAACTTTTTAGTTCAGAGCTGTCTGCTCTGAGCTGTCAGAGTTATATCTGCTGCAGCCCCTGCTCTGCTGGGACGGCATGTGCCAGGGACCTGCTTCACCAGTGGAAAATCCTGGTGGGGCACAGCTGCAAAGCTGCTGCTCCTGAGACACAGTTTCCCCTCTAGCACAGTATTGTGCACCATGGAGAGTGTAGATGTGCAGGGTTGGTGAGCTGCATTCAGCATCCCCCGGGAGCCACCTCGCAGCCTCTGGGGATCTCCTGCCCAGCCGGGTGGGAAGTCACCTGCTGCCCACACAGAGCACCTCCTGAGGGCACCTTAGAGCCGAAATGTGCCCGGAGAGACAGGCATGAATCCGCGCCGGGGGTATTTTCCCAGCTGCTGTTGTAACTCGCATTCTCTGTTGTGCTGTAGCTAGGTTACACGCCACCTTTTTCTGTTATATTTTCACACCTAAACCCTCTGGTAATAACTGCCTCCCCATGCCGAGCACCACCCAGCCCTGTGATGAAGCCCCAGTGAGAAGAATATCCTCTAAAGCTTTATTGCTTCTTTTATTGCTTCTTTTATTGCTTCTTTTTCCTACCTTTTCCCTTGGCCGGGGGCATCCCACAAGACCCACGTGTATGCAGGGGGCAGCCAAGCCCCTGCAGCTGGCACCTGAGAGGTGGGTGCTGGTGTTTGCACACCAGGTCAGGCTCCGATACCAACCCTGGGGCTTAGCCTGGGATTCCCCCGACCCTTTTAGCACAGCTGAGCCCAGTTTGACACCACAGCTCTTAGGGGCATGGCAGTCCCCTCATGTAGCACCGGCCTCATTTTGAGGGGACGGCCAGGGTGTCCCGGTGCCAGGAACTCCAGACGGGGCCGTTTACACCTCTGTGGTTGCAACCCTTTGTCTCCGAAATTTGCAGTGGGACGGGGAGCCCTCTTTAACTCTTGGGCTGTGTGCTGTGGGAAAAAAGGGTCTGGTACCTCCTGTACTCGTCAGGGTGAGTATCCGTGGCTGTTTTTCCCGGCAGAGGCAGGGAAGCTACCAGGCAAACAGCCTCCCGGAGCACAACGCCCCGGCGCTGATGGAGCTGGTGCGGGAGAAGGAGGAGCGGATCCTGGCTCTGGAAGCCGACATGACCAAGTGGGAGCAGAAGTACCTGGAGGAGAGCACCATCAGGCACTTCGCCATGAACGCCGCAGCCACGGCTGCGACGGAGAGGTGAGATGTCCTTAACGGGAACGGGCAGTTCTCTGTTTGCAGCAGAAAACAAGGGAGGGGTGTTTTCTCCAAGCTGGGTTTTGCTTTGCCTTCCCCTGAGAGGCTCTGGCAAGGTGAATGTATCCATCCCTGGCGGTACGCCTGTGAAATGCAGCAGGATTTACCCTTCTGGCCATATCCAAAAGTTTATCATTAAGCTTCAAATGAAAGAGGTTCTCCTAATATCGAAACTAAACCTCTTGGCTGCAGATTACGCCGATTTATTCTTGTCCTTCTCAGGTGTACATGATGAACAACAGATCACTGGTGACCTCGTAACAGCCTCGTACATAGTGCAAGACACATATCCCCTCGTGTGTCTTCCCTGGCCTGAGCTAAGCTCCCTTCCTTCAGCCATGTAGTAAACCCCTTCCCTTTCCCAGTGCTTTCGTCTGGGTTGTCTCCAGGTTGTCTGTCTGCACGCACGGTGTCCCAAAGCACACAACATATTGCAGCAAGGCCTCCAGCAATGAGGGGATCGGGATAATTAACCTCTCGCCAAGTTTCTTCAGAGCCAAATCCCCTGAATACATCCCAGGAAGAGACTTGCCTTTCTAAATGTGATTGAGTGCATGTCCCGGTATGATAGTTCCTCTTGCTCTCCAGTCTAGACAGCAATTCCTGTGCTATTTTTCACCTTCCTACCATTTTGCTTCTCATTTGCGATGCGGTCTTGGAGACTTGGGACCATTTCCCCAGTGAGTGAGTCCCCTCGATGTCCAACCCTGTCCTCCAGGATGGTGTTTCAGGTGTTTCACCCCATGGGGGCCACCCATGATTTTCGCCTGCTCTCTGTTCCACCGATCCCAATTATGAATGGCATTAATGACCTCAGCCAAGAGTAGACCATGGCAAGACAACCAGGCAGCCATCCGGTTTGATAACCAACCCTTACTAGCTCGCTCTCCAAACACGGGATTGGGGTTTTTTTCTTTGCAAGCACCAAGCTGTCTTGCAGAAGCCGCCCTCGTGGCTGCAGGACCCGACCCCGTGGTCCTCCCCCCTCACCGTGTCTCACCGCTTTGCCAGGGACGCCTCGGCCCCGAGCCACTCACGCAACGGCAGCTACGGCGAGAGCGCGCTGGAGGTGCGGGGCTGGCAGGAGGAGGAGGAGATCGTGCAGGCCAACCGGCGGTGCCAGGACATGGAGTACACGTAAGGGGGCTCGCCGTGGGGTTGGGGATGGGGTCACCCCGCCTGGCTGCAGCTGGGGGTTGAGGAAATAGGGCAGGATGCCCTCGGGTTCCTGCATGCACACCCAGGAAGGATGGGCTTAGCTCCGCTATGATTTAGGCTCCTCAGCATAAAGGCAGTGATTAAATAGTTGCTGTCCTTAGATATTTCCCCCCCCTGACTGCAGTTAAGCCTTCTTTGTGCCAAAAATGACCTTCTTGACAAACGGAGGCAGTTCCCATATTAAAATGGGTTGGCCTGGGAGGAAGCTAAATGCTTGCTTAATCTCGTCAAAAATCCCCCTCTGGAAACGAGCAGGTCTGGTTGTAAAAGCTGAAGTTGTAATCCCACTCCTACATAATCAGCAACACAAGCATCTGCGTTTTCCTTCCTCTTCACTCCTTCGGAAGTCGCCTGCTTGTTTCTCGATGCTCTGTTTCACACATCCGAGCAGGGGGATGTTCACACTGGCATTTAGGAACAAGCCTGCAGGATTTAGCACCAAAAGCACTGCTAAAAAAGCTGTTTTCCAGTAGTAGAAGGTATCAAGTAAACTTTTTGGGATACAGGCAATCAGCAAGAGTAACATTCCTTGGCACAGACACTTCCCCATTTTCAGCACGCAAATAGGCATGTGGCTACATACTCAGCACCATTTATAATTCTTTGCTTTTTTTTTTTCTGGTGAAAAGTGGCCTTTTGATCAGTAAAAATCCCTTGGGAATGGCTGTGCATTTCCCTGGGTTTTTTAATGAAAAATTACTTAAAATCTGTTCTTCATTTTTGGCTTTGCCGCAGAATGACAAGTCTGCAGACGATTTTATAAAGCAGAATATTTGTTGCTTGTGGAAAATGTAAATGATTGTTTTTACTGGGTTTATTTTATGTTTTCCACTCACACATGCAAGCTAATCCTGCTTCCAGTGAAGCAATGGAATTTTGCCATTGGCTTCATTAAAGATAGATTAGGATCTGGTGTTTTCATTGCAAATTAGACATCTGATTGTGAAAGCTAAAGCCAACGTTAAGTTGCTGTCTATCTCCCTTTATGTATATGCTTTCCAGACATGGCATTTTACCTTTCACTGCTTCACAAAATGGAGCTGCGTTTGCTTTCGCAGTAAAGATACAGTCCTTTGACTATCATATTTTATACGTACAAGTTTTTTGTTTTGTTTTTAATGTAGTTTCAGGCCCTTCCAGTATGATTTGGTGTTAATAATGCCCGGAGAAAAGTCTCAGATAATCATTTTCGTGTGTTTTGAGAGTCTTTAGGTCTGTATTAGAAAAGCACAGGGAGCTTTGCTCGGCTCTGCACACCGCAGGCAGATGGTTTCTGCAGAGTTTAGTGGAAAGAAGGAGCCCAGCCCAGCTGTTACAGGCACCAAAGGGAACTTTTTCAGTCGCTTCGGCAGCAGCAGAGCTTTACTGCAGCTGCCAACAGGCCCGAATTATGAGGTTAACTCAGGATTTTAATTCAGATAATACTTACTCAGGCAAACCCCTCCCTGTGGCAGCCCGCCAAGCACGGGATTCCAGATTTGACAGCAATGGGGGAATGTTGCTTGTGTTTTTGTATTATGTCAGTGGAGGTAGCAGTCCGCAGAGCAGTCGGGATATTGCTCTCATTGCTGCTGCTGTGGTAAAGCCACAGCAGTAGGTGGGTTCGTTTAACCCATCATTAGCCCTCAGAGGACCTGGTGGGAGCTGCCTTGTCCATGTCACTCACTGAGTGACTTGGAGATGACAGAGCGGCAGGGCACGTCCCTACAGACTGGTCCTGCTCCCTTAGGGTGCCAACTACTGCCTGTATTATCTCATTGTCCATCCCCGTAAGCAGAGCATTCATATTTTGGCAGAATAAAGAATCTCCACGCAAAAATAATCGAGAAGGATGCCATGATCAAGGTCCTTCAGCAGCGCTCACGGAAGGATCCCGGAAAAGTCGACAGCGCCAGCCTGCGACCTGCTCGGTCCGTGCCCTCCATCGCTGCTGCCACGGGCACACATTCGCGCCAGACCTCGCTGACCAGCAACCAGATAGCTGAGGAGAAGAAGGAGGAGAAGATCTGGAAGGGAAGCATAGGTGAGTGTCGTTTTGGGTAAGCTTTGGCTCATTCATCGCTTCGTGGTAATCCTTCTGCCTGAGTTTCGCAGGAGTGCCCGTGGCTGTGGCGCTGTCCTTGTGCCAAAGTCGAAACCTAGCCCATTTTTAACCTTGCTTCATATCTTAACTGTATTTTTAATCATATTAAGCTGTTCTGCACTGATTATAGAAAGTCATGGTCTGGGGAAAGACTCCTAGACACAAGCAGATGATGTCTGAAACTTTCTGGAAGACCAGAAAAAAAGTTTTGATTAAAGCCAAACAAGGGGGTGAGCATCCCTTTGGGTGGGAGTTCATGATGGGATGTGGCAGCTGAGTGGGGAAACAAGTGCAGTGGTTTGGGGCCACGTGGGATGGGGGTGCAGAGGGATGCCTGGGATGGGGGCACAGCTGGGCCTGGTGTGCAGAAGGGGATGTAGGACAGGGCACTGCTCCCCAAAGGCTGTGATTGCAGAAAAAGCACGTCTGGCCTGGGAAAGTACTGTGTGGGTGTCAGGAAAAAAGAGTATCATGCAGTGTCCAAGGGAAAAAATAAGCAGAGAGGGCTGGAGGCATGTCCAGACCAGCACCTTGTAGCTGTGGGGTGGGACGTGGGGACAGCACTTGAATCTGGGCCGGGATGTGACTGAGCTGGGTGTGTTTTCAGGGCTGCTCCTGGGGAAGGAGCACCACGACCACCCGCCGGGCCCCTCGCTGCCTCCCCCGCTGCCCTCCTTGTCGTGCACACCGGTGCCAGCAGCCTCCCACGCGAAGACGGGCAGCAAAGACAACAGCACCCAGACCGACAAAAGCGCCGAGCTCTTCTGGCCCGCCACCGCCTCCTTCCCTGGCCGGGGCCGGCTGGGCACCACCCCGACACACAGCCCTGCACCACGGCCCCCGGGGACACGGCCAGCGGGTGAGAAACTGGGTGAGTGCTGCTGGACCCCCCCACGGGGCAGCAGGGACGTGCACATTCCCCGAGACACCCCGGTGTTGATGGAGGAAAAATTAAAGGGAGGGGAGTTTCCAGCGCTGCCCAGTCTGGCGTGGCAGAGTTCAGTCTCTGGCGGCTTTTATAAGGTTCTGCTCATCTGTGGCAGGCAGAGGTTCTGACAAATGTAGTTAATTACGCATGCTGCCGGAGATGAAAATCAATCATGGACGAGCTCACAGGGTTTCACACCTGAAAACACTCCGTACCTGTTCACGCAGTCAGCCCCGTCTCGTTTTTCAGCTTCAGCCATTGTTCGTGAGAGCACCACTGAGGTTTTGAAGGAAGCCTGGGGGGAAAATGCAAGGAGAAGACAGAGAATGTCTTGTTGTTTGGTTGGTTTTGGTGAAGAAATATGATTTTAATTATTTTTGAAAAATGGAAACTGCTGGTTTGCGACCACAGCAAGGGGAAACATTTATTTTACAAATGCTGTTTTGAACAAGCCATTTTCCTACATATTTATCTGTTCTCAAAAACATGTCTCCCCCCCTAGGAACTACACATATATCACTGGTAGAGCTAAATACCTCTAATTACTTGAAACTCTGGATTAGTGTGTTTCATACCATTCAGACTGGAGTTTGTTCCCAGGAAGCCATAAATCAGCCTTTCAAGCTTTTCTCTGTTTTAAGAAATGAGAGTCCTTCTTGCTGAAGCTGACAATGCCGTGAACTGTGATGATAAAAATAAATAGCTGACAAAATGTATCGTAGATTATCATAATTGGCCATATACGTGTACTTAGCCTGTTTCACTGGTAAAACAATATATTTTAGATTAAAACACCCACCTGATTATTTGTGTACTGCCTTCACGTTGTTTCAAACTCCCGAATTTTGTACCTGAAGCGGAACAGGAATGCAGACGTGCAGAGTTAGCACGGATCAGATAATAAGTAATAAGCTGCTGAAGTGATGCAGACTCTCCACAGATGCCTGCTTCTCTCTAGGGACATACATAAACACTTTTTAAAGGGTGCTTTTGTCTGTTTCTCTTAAATGCCATTTTTATGCCTACCTTGGGGTCTGTGCACACCGACAAACCTGCTGTTATCAGTGATACTCCACCACTGTGCAGGGAATTCAGGATTACATATTCTGGGCCTCCTGAGCAAATTTGGCTTTCAGTCTTTAGGACATATAGTTGTGCCCCAAGCCTTTCACTCCATTGTCCCCCCAAGAATGGTTTTCTATTTGCTTCAAACAATTTGCTGTTGAATTTGAGCTGAGGACTGACCCTGTTTCCCTTGTTTCCACTGCAGAGAACTCCAGCCATGGGAAGCCGCCCGACAGCAAAGGCAGGGTGAGCAGCTTGCTCCACAAGCCTGAGTTTCCGGACACAGACATGATGGAAGTCCTCATCTGAGCAGAGGATGGCGTCTCTGGGGTGTCATGGGCATACCTCCAGGCCCGAGGATGTTGTCGGTGTGCCAACCTTACAAACGAACTGGGAGAATTTGAAGAAGGATGGAGAAAGTTTGTGCCTGAAGTGAAGCTTGGGTCTGCTACGTTGAGACTTGGGACTGGGTGAGAAGTAAAGAGCACTGAAGAGGAGAGATGAAATGAATGTCTGGGACTTTCTGAGCAGAAAGGGACATGGAAAACTGCAGGTGGCTTGAGAAGGTGATCATCGAGGAAAGAGGAAACTGCATTTTCTGGTGTAAAGAGAAGGGAGCTAAGTTACAGACTGGGTGCACGGGGCCGTTCTGGTTTACTGCCTCTGCAACCAGGACAGGAGCAAAATCTTGGCTCTTCTGGGGCCATACGAGTTTCTGAAAATAACAGGAGAAACTTGCATCTTCCTCAGTATTGGTTCATTTCTTAAAAGTATTCACTGCTGAGTTTTAGTGAAGCGTTGGTCTGTAGATGTGCACGGCAGGTTCTTGTAAGTATTCGTTTGAAGTGGTGTGGTGTGGTTTTCCTGGACATGCAGGTCAGGTGCCTCGCTCCTGGCTGGACAAATGTTACTCTTGGAGCTGGATTGCAGTGCAAATATTCGGGTCTTGCAAACTCAGAGCTTGCTAAGGCTTCTTTTTTTGGTAGGAGCAGTTGTTTGCTGGAATTTCCATGGAGGATGAAGGTGGGGGAGGACAGGAGCTCCTTCAGCAGGGGCTGAAGCAATCCCTTCTGTAACAGCGGGAAGCATCACCCGTTCTGTGTGCTGAGCTGCAGTCTCTTTCACCTTGTTTCTCCCAGGACAATTGCTCCTTTTCAGCTCAGTCCCTGATTTCTCTAAGAGGTGGCAACTGCCTGTAAGACAGCCAGCTCACCGGCAGTGTTACTCATAACACGTTTTGCTTCCTATATTGCAAATGCCGACAGGGAAATGTTCCTCTTTGAGGTATTTTGATGTTGCTTTTTCTCTTCCTAAATCTTCCAATGACATTAGGAAGAATTTGGGAAAAGGGTGATGGGATTTGGTGTGAAGCTGCCTGAAGTGGAGAAGCGATGGGTGCTCATGTGGCTGGAAGTGGCCGTGTGCTCAGGACCAGCTCGAGGTCATCCCTTCCTGTAGGCATCAAAACGGAGTGAACGCACTCCTGTGAACACACCAGGCACTTTAAACGCTGCTTTTGCTGAAAACTGAAGTCCTTGCAAGCTCAAAGCCGGCAGGTGCTAGAGCCCTGCGCTCAATGCTGCGTGGCTGAGAGAGACCATTATTTAAAAACAAAATCTCTGTGCTAAAGCTATGCACTTACTCGTGTGTGTACCTAGAGTTAGACGTCCGTCGGTGTCGCTGAGTTTTGCACTTGTTTAGCTGCAGTAGTGCTAAGTAGGCTGTGTAAAGAGAATCGTGTGTTCCGAGTATTACCAGCTCTGCAAAACCAAATGTGTAAAACCCTTTGAAGATGTTACGCTGCTTAATATATGCCTTGTAAAATAATTTTATTTTTTTTTCTCTGAAGTTAATTTAAATGTTGTAAACGTTTGCATAAAAGCCGGGTCTGTGTGTGGCTGTGGCTGGCTGCAGGCTCCAGCACCCCCCAACCCACTGCGGTCACCCTCCCGCAAGGGAGCTGGGCAGGAGGGTGACAGAGCAAAGGAACAGGAGTTAAACAGTAGTGAGTATTTCCCCATCTTTCTCCGAGAAAGGAGGATACCCAGCTGCTTGGAAGTCCCTCAGCGTTGTATGACTGGCTGTATTATTTCTTTTGATGATGCTATTTAATGATTCCTGTCCAGGCAGACAGCTGGGGGTCCGGCAGGAGCAGCGTGCGTGATGTGTTTCGTAGCGGTGCAGCTCTGCTTCTCAAAGTCAGCTAGAACATCACACTCCTCCTCCTCCTCGTGGAGACAACGGGCCCTCCAGTTCTGGGTGTCCAAAGGTGCGTTTCCAACTGGTGCTGCTCCCACATACGTGTTCACATAGGGGAAACCATCTATTACAAGCACAATGCGGGCAAATTTTTCAGATTCACAGCTCAGATAAACATATAGGTTCCTTCTCCTCAACTTAACTGACCTCAGGAGATTTCAGCTTTTCTGGAGGGAAGGTCTGAAGGTGCAGGGGTCCCCCCCGCAGCCCGAGCACTGGCAGGACTTGCATGGAGCACGGCTGCCACGAACCAGCCCCTCTCAGCAGAGCGGTGCAGCTCTGTCTGTACTGGTTCTCCCAGCTCCTTGACCTGTGTGGTGTTTTGAGAAACCGTGCTGTAGCCATTCCAGGTGACGTCGGTGACTAGTTGTAAAATACTGTCGTTTTTTATTGTTGGTTGTATAGAGAAGTTGGTGTACAGCGTTGTACAGCTGGAGGGTTATTTGTACATAGGTGGGTAAGCGAAGAACGTTATGTGTCACCCACAGCAAATATTGATATTGTTGGTCAGCCAAAGATTTCTTATTCTTTGCTGTTGAAACTTGTGCCTTAATATTGTATATAATAAATGTATAAACACGTTTCTTTCCTCGTTTCTCCAGTGTGAGTATGTTCAGTCCCTGGGAGGATTCTTTAAACAATTTTCTGAGCTTTTCACACACTGTGCTAAGATGAAGAAGTCATCCTTCATTGACCTTAGGCTGTATCTCCTGTGTTTTTCACAGCTGCTAATGAAAGGCCCCACGGTAGGTGCCATCAGTTAGAAGGTGTGGGCATGAAATCAGTGAGTCTGTAAAGCAGAGAGCTTTGCCAAGCTGCAAGAGCAGGATTTTAGCAAGATCATCTTTATCTGAAGGAAATCAGGCTGAAAAGCTAACAGGACACTTTGGTGAGCATCACAAGTTACTTTAGCCCTATATCCCGTTAAGCATAGCACTCCCATCGAGATATATATAAACATATTTATCCTTGTGGGTCTGAGACTTCTTTATTTGGCTCAAAGTGACTGAGATACCTGAATACCATGTGGCTATCGGTATTCTTGAATTACTAGGATGTCCTCAGTAAGGAGTAAAGATCATGTCCCATTTCAAGCTGTTGTATGGACGAGGGGAAGGCTCAGACCTTGTGGAAATTTTGCACCCATGTTTGCTTATGGAACTGAAAGACGAGTGAGTGAGATCTGCTCAGCACGCTCTCACATGCTCTTGACAGTGTCTGTCAGAAAATTCCTGAATCGGGTCCCGCCAAGCTGCTGGCACGACAGGCACGAATGCCACTGAGGGCATCGCTCCCCTCTGGGCTCTGCCTGCCCCAGCTCCCTCCCCAAAACCCTGCACAAAAGCAAAGCAACCTGCCCCAAGCAGGAGTGTGTCGGCAAGGCCCAGGGGGTTTGCAGGAGCTCGAGCAGCAGCGTGCTCACCCACGTGGCAGCACCTCGTGTTCCCCGTGCAAGCACAGGTCACTTCCTCAACAGGACACGGCAGCCCTCAATATTTGGAGTGCCCTGGCTGCTTACCACCAGGAATAAAAATTTGGTGATTGATTGCTTCGATTGGGGCTTTTGTAGCTTGCTTTGAGTCAGGATTTAACACTAGGATTGGGGGCTTAGCTTGTGGTTTCAAGCTTGCTTTTCTTTTCTTTGTTTTCTTATTGGAGAAAAGAAACCAGCAGAGGCAAAAACTGTGTGAAGGTGGGAAAAGCCTCATCACTGCGCTAAGATATATGGCAAGGAGGGGTTTTATCCCATCTTTGGGTTGTGCCTTCACGAATCCTTTGGCCAAAAACTGAGAACATCACTGTAACACTGTCTGCAGGTTAAGTACATTTTCCGTGTTACTCTCTGGAAAAAAATAGTGCAAAAAGCAAACTTCCAGAAACAGTTTGTTTAAATGTTAAAATCCCTGATTACTGCGTGTTCCCAAAAGTAAGCATTGGACAATGTCCTCGCTGCTTTATTGCACACAGGGAGAGAGCTCAGAAGAGCTGAAGATGTTGACAAAATTGCTATTTAGAAGCATTCAAAAATCATGAGTCAACCCCGCCCAAAATTAGGAGACCTTGTTAGGATTCACTTGGATTTGGTGCACAGCTGTGACGTCTTTCTGTCCTGGGTTGTTACCGAAAGCAGGGCTTTCTGCTCCCTGTGTTGTAATGGAACAAACACAGCCACTGGTGAGATGCGTTCTCGAGGAAAAGCTGTGATTTCTTATGTCATTAAATGACTCTGGGAGCTGGACTTCAAGGAGCACATCTCACCGAGCCTTGGGATAGCACAGCCACTGCTATCACAGAAAATGCACGGCACCGCCATGGATCAGTGATGGGAGGAGAGACCCCTTGCGCCTGGACCTTGAAGCCCATCTTCTTGCAGGTCTGTAGCTCTTAGGACAGGGATCTCAGTCATTTGGGAAGCACCCATCCGTGCCCACATGCTCCAAGAGTGCTGAGCAAACAGTGTGCCCTGCAGGGACTGCCCCATTTGAACCCCTGGCATGACCAGTACCGAAACTGGCGGTCCCACAAGCACAAAGCTGACAACCCCCAGACCAAAGCAAAGGCAGCGATGTCTCAAACCAGCGGGACGAGCAGGGCACAGCCTGCACAAGTCCAGTGCCCGTCTGAAAGCTCAGCAGAACAAGAGCAGCTGTCATCGTCCCCGCCGTGATTAATAGTTATCCAGACCTTAAGCTGCGGCTTCGCGGCCTTGTAAAAGCGACAGAGAGCACCCGGCATTCCTGAGCTATAAAAGGACCAGGAATTCATTGACTCGAGGTATGAAGCCCCACGGGGTATTTTCTTTCATACCAGCCACTTCAGCTTCAGATGAATAAAATATCAGCGTGCATATTTTCCAGAGTAACCCTGCGTGGCCCTGCCGCGGCGCGATGCTTGGTCCTTCGCCAGCCTTGCTTTGAAGCAGGGCAGCGAGTCCCTGCTGCTGGGGGGCAGAGGAAAAGTCTGTGCAGGTCTGTCTGAAAACCTACGCCTGCTTTCGGTCCTTTTCTAGGCAGGCAGGGAGCATCCTCTGGTTTGGCTAAAAAGACGGGTAAAAAGCAGGAGCTGAGATCGAGAACCTGACACCACAGCCTGCTGAAGCAAACGAGAGAGATGCTGAGCTGAAATATGAATCAAATCACAAATATTTTGCAGTTCGGAGCACCGGTCCCAGCACGAGCCCCCACAGGTGCAGGGCTGTGGGTGTCCAGGAGCAGAAACCCCTCCGCGTGGAGCACGGCCAGCAGCGCCTCCATCCTCACCCTGCTGCGACCCCATTTATTCTGCGGTGGCAGCGGGCTGGCGTGGCCGGGCTCCAGCCCAGCCGAGTCCCCATCTAGGGCTGAAATATCCATTACCTGGAGGCTCGGCAGAAGCGGCGAGGGCAGCTGCTGACCCTGCGGGAATGCAAAACTTCCTGTGGGACAGCTGGGCTCGGGCCGGGGCCGGGGGCACGGTGGCAGCCGGGCTCTCCGTGGGGTCGCTAATTGGGGTTTTAATCAACCAACACTGGCAAAATCCCCCTGGGATAAAGCAGTGGAATAGAGGAGGGCGGGTGAGGAAAATGAGGTGTGCTCCCTTGGCCGGTTAATTCTGAGAACTTTCAAGATGATGATGATGATGATGATGACGATAATAAATTTATTTTTCATTATCTATTTTATTTTTATCTTTATTTATTTATTTTATTATTATTTTATATTTATTGGCTGCTCCAGAAATGAGTAGGCAAAGCGGATGAGCGAGGTGAACATCTTCATCCCCACCCCACTCCCCTGCGCTGCTGCTGCATCCTCGCAGCTCTCCTCCCATCCTGCCCCCATACATCCCTCTCACCCTGCTGCTTCCCATATATTTTTTCTGATTAAACCCACCCAGAAGAGGCAGGGAAAGCCCACGCTGTCGGATATCACCACACCACTCCTCCATTTCCCCTATTTAATATTAAGATTGCACACCTGAGCCGAAACCCAGCAGAGGGGTAAGGGCCCTGTCACTTAGGTGTTAAGTAATGCCCCTCTGTGCCACCACGGGGCTTTTTTCAGCTGGGTGAGCCTCTATTTTCGGCCACCCTGAGCTCCTTATCATGTTACCCAGATGATGATCTCTGCAACGGGCTCTTCTCCTGCACGGGGCCCCACAGCCTCTCCTGACCTCACTGGCCTCCCTCATTCCCATCCTCAATAAATAGCAACGTCAGAGAAATAATAAAAATAAGAAGGAAGAAGAGGGAAGAAAGGCAAAGGAGAAGGAAAATTAAAAACAAAACAAACAAAAACAAGAAGAGGAACGAGAAAAGGAAGGGGGAAGGAGAAAAGGAAGGGAATGGGGAAGGGGAGGATGAGGGAAGGAGGAAGGGCAAGGGAAAGAGGAAGAGGAAGAAGGAGAAGGGCAAGGGGAAGAATACAAATAAGAAATTCAGTCCATCACAGGTGGCAAAAGAAAGGTTCAAAGATGAAGAATTTGATTTGGGCTGGTGCTGCCAGCTCCATTCAGGCCCTCCCAGGTGAAACATCCAGGCCTCAGCACTGAACTTGGATTCTGCATGCAGAGGCCAGGACGATGTGTTCACAGGAATTGCCCAATATTTTAAAACTTTTTATTTTATTACATAGCTTCTGGGCACTGAAGTCCTCCATGCCTCATCATCCACTTGACTGGTTAGAACTGAAAATGCTCCAGAAGACCAGAATAATTTCGGTTTCAGACAGGAATGTCATACACCTTAAAGCAAACATTTTTTAGCAGTTGGCAGTATTGACCCGAAACACGTCAGCAGCCCCTTTGGACACTTCACCGGTGGCAAGATTTTTTCCCATGTGAAAAATGCACTCGAAGGCCTACCCGGGGGAGATGTTTGGGACGTGCCAGCTCCACCCCAGCTCCCTGGCTGGGAACAAGGGGCATGGGTAGGGGAGCGCCATCCCTTGTGACAGCAGCAATTGCTATCTCAAAGGGCCAAAAATCAGGTATTTTTTTTGTCACCCTTCCTTTTCACAGCATTTTTTTGAAAGCCTATTGTCAGAGGGTAAGGAGGAGTGAGTATATTTGGTCAGACAAAGCTGGCCACGGGAGGAACTTCTGCTGGTAAAACGTTCCTCTTGGAGCCCTGCTCTCCATGATGAAAGCTCAGTGCAGTTTGCCATGCCTCACCTTAAATTTAAGGTCTGGATCAAGTGGTAGTGAAACCCTAACCTGGAAGAAACACGTTTAGAAACACTCAGCTCTGCTCTGGCCTGCCACAGCCAGACAAGGTGCTGGACAGCCTGGCCTGCCCTGCTCGCTCCATCTTTGCCTCATCGCAGCTGTGTTTGTACCTGGGTGCCAAGAAGGATGAATTTAGTCCTCCAAGAGCCTTGAGTCCCAAAATCCCCTCACGCCCACTGCTGCAGATATGGGGAGTTAGAAAACTTCACAGACTGGGAGCAACGGAGAGGCAAAGGAGGAGGCCAGCAGGCAAAGGGGGAGAGTAAAAATGGATCGGCCTCATCCTTGGCCTTGGGGTTGGAGATGGGGCCCAGATACCAAGCAAAAACCTACTTCAAAGTGACACCTTAATTAGGGGCCTCAGGTAAATGGTGATCGAAGGAGCTTAGGTTTGACTGAGAATCATGGTGGAGGAAAGGGAAAGCTGATCGTGTAATTCTCAAAGGGGTTGGTTGTATCAAGCAAACCAGGTGCTTCTAATGGCAGCTTTCAGGGTGAGTTTGCAGAAGATTGGGCAAAAAGTGTGGGTCAGGCTGGGGAATTGTGTGGGAAATGGTGAAAGGGACACAAACGCAGCATCAGGGATGGAGAATTAAGTGGGCCTTGTTGTGGCTATGCAGAAACACAGCCCCACGAGAGCACGGGTCCGGGTGAGAGGAGCCACGGCCTGCAATGCTGTGCCTGGGAAGTGTCCTGGGGGTGCCAGCAGTGACGGGAAGGAAATGGGAGCATCAAAAGCCTGCACAAGGGTGGGGTGGCAGTTTCCTCTAGGTCATTAGGGTCAGCTGTGGATAAGGACGGGGATTTCTGCGCTGTTGTCATACAGCTGATGCCACCAAGTGTGGGATTAGTGTCCCTAACGAAGCCCTTCACTTCCCGTCCTGTTGCTGGTGGCCACGAGGTGCAGCCATTCCTGGACACAACGGGCTGGTTTCCTCACTGAAGTGCCCTCAAACCAGCAAAAGGGGAGACTTTCTTGCTTGGCTTTGATAAGGCGTAAGGACATTAGAGAGGAATTTGTCATAGAAAATATCTTGGATCAAGTGCCCTCGAGGCATCTCAGTGCCTTAAATCATGAAGAAGTTAGCTTGACACTAACTTTTTCAGAGGGGGAATTTAGAGAAATTAAGGGAATTAGTCATAGAAATCAAATGAGCTGACAACAATCTGGATCATATATCCCAGGCAAGAGAGGAGAACTCTCAGGGGAAAGGCCAAAGCCTTAATTGGATGAAGAATTACCACAAAGAGAAAATTAGGAATAACCACAAGACTGCAGTGAATGGAAAAAGGGATTAACCAGCAAAGAGAGTTTTATGTTAAAGGTCAGGAAGTGTAACATGAGAATCGCCAAAGTCAAGCTGTGTTAGATCTTGCAAAGGAAATTAAAACAACTAGTAAAATGTTCGTGAGTCATAAATGAGAAAAGAACAAAGAAATGTGGCTTCTGCTTGCCCAGGATGTGGTGGAGCTTAAAGATACTAAAACTACATCCCGCAAATGAGGTGGCTGATCTGTGTCAGGCTTTGGGAAGAAAGAGGATGCTGAATCCCAGGACAAAATGAAGATGGATGAGGGACATCAGGATATGGAAATGACCACATCTAAACGGAAAGAAAATCTCAAAGAGCTGAGTGCGTGCAAATTGGAGGAGCTGGACCAGCTCCATCCCAGAGCCAGGGAAGAAAGGGCCATCAAACTGCAAGTCCAACAGCAAGTAATTGAAATTAATCTGTGGCGTTTCAGAACTGGTGCTGGAAAAAAGTAATTTAAGAAAGGCAAGAAAGATGCCTTGGGCAACTACAGCTCTGCTTGTCTACAGTAAGTCTGCCAAATGAAATCCTTGCCCGAGAACTCTGTGAGCTTTCCTGAGTAATTGATTTTCTAGACAAAAGAGAGGCATTCAGTCAAACCTCTCTGGACTTCAGCAGATTTTTTTAAGGCATCCCACGTGAATTTGTTAGCTAAAATTGGGAAGACAATCTCTTTTAGTGAGAGGAAACTGTGAGATAAGTAGCAAATGGACTAAGGGATCAGTGTTCTGTTTCAGAAAAGTTTTTCCCAGGCTGCAGGGACATACCTATTGGAGATCCTCAAAGATGGGTCTTGGGTTACACTTCGTATTTCTGGCAATGCCATTGGCACAATGAGTTACCTGCTAGTGGAATTTGTGGAATAATAGAAATGGGATAAAAAGTGTGAATTCGTGTAAAATGGTAATGTTCACTAAAACACAGGCTATATATATTTTTTTTTCAAATGCTGGAGAGAGGTGATGGTGATGATCCATCAGCATGATGGAGAACCGAGGTACCCTCACAGGAGCATCAAGCACCTGCTTGCCTCCTGTCATGGAAGAGGGGGAAGCACTGGGCACATCCACATCCAGGGGAAAACAAACCTAAACTGGGACAGTGAAGCTGAGCCAAGCCACGCAGTCCATGCCCACGGAGAGGAGAAAAGCGGTGGCTTGGTGTTTGTAGCTTGCAGGACAGGGGCTGAGCAGGGATGGGCTTGTCTCCTATCAAGACATGCCTGGAGGAGGGTGGACATCAACCAGGACAGGAGGAGCCAGGAGGTCTGCTTAGAGAAAACCCCACAAGAGTGCATTTTTCCTACTGTGTTTCTGTTTGTAGATACACCAGCTCCCATCCAGGACCCTCCAGAGAAAGTGCTGAATGACAGAGCTCGAATCCACATTGGGGAGCTGACACGATGGGGAACCCACACTGGATGGAAACCACCAAAGGGCCATTTGAATCAGTTTTTATTTTTTTCCTCCCTACCTTGAAGCGAGAATGTTTTAAATAACCCCACCTGGGGGACAGGGGTGCCCACTTCCATCCTCCAGATGGAAACCACTGTGGTGCTCTCATCCCAAGCACTTGTCTCTGTGTCCCCATTTCCCTGGCCATAAAGGATGCTCCAACCCAACAGAGCTTTATGAACAGGGACTGAAAGGGCCAAGAGCTGTAAATACGCTCGGTGACTGCAAGCTGTGGGGCTGCCTGCATGGTCCCAAATAACTCCAGTGGGGTCACCCAGAAACCCCTGAGCCACTTGTGCATGGCTCAGCCCCCCTGAGGGCACCCTCTGCCAAAAATCCCTGCCTCGTGCTTTGTGCATCAGCTCTTGTGAGCTGCTGAGCACGACCCTCCTGGAGCTGCTCCATCGCGGGAGGCCAGCAGCACGTGCTCCAGCCTGAGCCCTGGGGACTCGCCGCCCTGCCCGGCTGCCCTGGCCACGCTGACGTACATTATACTTCTTTTTTCCAGGAAAAAAGGATTCCCTATTGATGCCGCAGGCCTCTTCCCACAAGGTCCCTGCCAAGACAAGCAGTTGTTTGAGCAATAGGAGGGAAACCAGCCCCGCTGCGATCGCCGTGCTGTGCCTTTGCCCCAGACTGCCTGCGGCGGTGCCATCTGGGTGAGGCTGCTCCCCAGGCTGCATCCCACCCAAACGGGCCCCGGCAGCTGTAATTAACGGGGGTGGTGGTAATGGCAGGAATTAACGAGCTCGGCCCTTCTCACACAGCCACCAGCAGGCCCAGCCGCGGGTCACAGCTCTTATTTTCAAGCAGGAGGTGTTGCTACAGGCAACGTGGCAAAGCAGTTTGCTGTCTGGCAGAGCAGAGCTGGAAAGGGAGTTGCAAATTCCTCCTGACGTGTAACAGGGCCACAGCAGAAATCCACCCAAGGATTGCTCCGTGCTTCCCCAGGGCAGAGGGACCGGCCTCTGCAGCACCCCGTCATCCTCAGCCCCTGCTGGGAGCAGGGGGGAGGATGCTCAGAGCCAGACCCCCAGATCCATGCTGTCCCCCGGGGGCCCAAAGTCGGTCCTGGCTCCTGCCAGCACCCCTCAGAGCAGCCAGCAATGTCCTGGGGCAGCCAGCGAGGCTGGAAGCAAGCCCACGACTCCGTGGGTTTAATCATTCTCCTTGGGGGGTTGGTGGTGTTGACGTGAGGATCGGCCCTTCGGCTTGTCTCCTGCTGTGGGTAAATCATGAGCTGCTTCTTCAATCCACAGAGCCAGCGAAATCATCCCTGGGGAGCAGTCGGGGGACACGGAGGGGTCCTCTCCGCCACGTGGGCCCTCGGTGTCCCCAGGCAGCCTCAGGACCTGGCTCCCCAGCACCCAGCCTGGCGGGGTAGGGCACAGCCCTCGCTGTGTGGTGGAGGAAACCACAAGAAATCCTCTCTTCATCCAGCACAGCCACCGGGAACGATGCCTCGGTGCTACGGCTCTGCTCCAGCCTTACCACCCCAGGTGAGAGCTTTGCAGGTGTGTAGGCCAACGGAGAGCAAAACCACCCGGGAAATGCTAAAATGTTAAAAACCTGCAGGGAGAAACCTTCTGAATACAGCTTTTACCACCTCGGAAGCACAAGAGGGATTCCTCCTGAAATGGAGGGCCGAGGACATCCCTGATGCCACCAAAGGCTGGGTCCTTGGGGTCAGACCCACGCGTGGAGCATCTCCAGAGCTGCATGGACCAGACCGTGCCTTTCTGTGGCCAGAAAGCACCCCTGGTGTGCTGCCCAGCATCCAGCAGCCCCTTCACCCTGAATACAGCTTGCTCTGCCCAAAAGCCAACCCAGCAAAACCAATCTTCCCCCCAGTTCATCTGCCCTCAAGGCAAGGCACAGCTTTTGCTCTTTTCTGGTTTGCTGAAGAAACAGGGCTCTATTCCTGGGAAGGCTCCCCGCTTACTAGAAATGACCTTCATGCAAAACACGGCCGCTGCATAAACACACGATATTCTAAATATTATTAGAGCCAAAATATCCGTGTTGCCACGACCCAGCAGCTTGCCTAAGTGCCAGCAGTTCCAGGAGAACTGAAAGCTCTCTTCTTTTTTTTTTTTTTTTTTTTTTTGTTGGAAGTGGGTTTTCCCACCCCAACCCTTCCGAAGCAGTGAGTTGAGAAGTTTTGCTTGACTCAGTGTTGTCTTTTCCTTAAAACTCCTAAACCACCAAACCCTCGAGCAGGGGTTTTGCAGCGGGGGGCACCACAGGATGGACGCGGGGAGCTGAGGGCCTGCAGGGAGCACGCCTGGATCGCTTTTGAGCTGGTTGCTCGATGGTTTTATAAGGAAAACACACGCCCGAGATAATGTTTAAACAAAGCACAGAAAAATCTGATGCTGCTCCTCGCTGCTGCTGAGGGCTGTGCCCTGCAAGATAAACACTGCTGCTCGGAGAGGAGGCAAAAACGCGGCGTGTAAATTAAACAGGGGCAAGAAAACATGCAGTTTATATTGAACGGGCTTGTTTTCATTTCTTTCCCTTGCGATCCCTGTCCTTGCCTTGACCCTTCTCGCTGTGCCCTACAGCCTGTAGGATGTAGGAGCTGGCAGGACAGGGGGGTCAGTGCAGAAGGCACCCTGACCCCAGTGGGGCTGCTCTCTCTGCCATTGCCCTGAGCTGTACCAGGAGTGCAAGGCTCGGCTCTGGGAGCTGGATCTTCAAAGAAATGAGAAGGAAGGGAACAGGGGGCTGCTTTTGTGAGCGCTGGGCTCCCTCTGCCAGCCCCACAGCCGGGGAGGAGTCACCCTGAGGGAGCAGCCCTGGTGGGAAGGGGTCAGCTTGGGCACCGTGACCCCGAGGAGCAGCCAGGCACAGTGCAACGAGGGACAGTACGTGGGGGAATTTGGGCAGCACAGCTCGAAACCTGCTGAAGGGGCATAAATAAGTGGCTAGGAGAAAATGAGACGGCAGGCTTCAGGGCAGCGCCTCGAAGAGTTCGGGGAGCACAGCTGCAGGACAGGGGGCTGGGGGGTACCAGGAGCCCGTCTTGGTCAGCTCCTGATGCTGAAAGACAGCCTGGAGGTCTCGGGGGAGAGCAGCACAGCTCCTCCTCTCATTTCATGTCCTTTTTGGGTGTTTTCTCCCGATTTCCAGCCCTCACAGCACTGATAAAAGACCTTCAGCAAAGCAGAGGATATCATAAGCATATATCTGGGGGGGTCTCTGCTCCTCCTCTGCCCTGGAGGCTCTCATGCAGCACCCAAACCACAACTGTCCTTTTTGCTTCCTCCTGGCACCACCGAGCTCCCCAGCAGATCCCAGAGACTCTGCAAGGAGCAGGCCCACGCTGTGGCTGCTGATGCCAGGAGGCAAGAGCTGCTCCAAGCCGTGCTGGAGATGGTGCTGCATCCGTCTATAGGCATCTACATGGACTGCAAGGCTGCCATGGTGCCCAGTGCCAAAATTCAGCTCGTCTTGCACCAGGCATCGCCTGCAGATACCCAGCTTCTCTCCATTCCCAGCTCAGAAGAAAAAGGAAGAGAAGTAGCTTTATATGAGGTGTCTGGGTATAGATTTTAACTTAGCACTGATTTTCTGTCTTATTGAATGCTGAGTGGAAAGAATAAATAAATAAATAAATAAAGGCATATCCAGTGCCTCGCCTGTCATTTAAATCTAGGCATTAAAAGGAAAGGAAAGGGGCTGAAGCCAGGAGCAGAAACCAAGCCCCAGACTCCCTCCTTTGCTGGCAGAGACTGGCTTAGCAGAAGCCTTGGGGCATCCCTGAGGACAGCTTGGGGGCAGATCTCGATTTGCTGACAAATCTCTCCTGGGGAGGAGCAGCTGCTGGGTGAGGGCTGTCCCCATGCCACCCCCGGCATCACAGCATCCCACGACGGGAGCCCAGCCACCACCTCCATTTCCAGCCGGCGGGGGCGGCTCCTGCCCTGCGCTCAGCAGGAACGGAGGAGGCTGGCTCCTGGGATGTTTGGGATATTCCAAGAAAGCCTCGGGTTTAGGGTTATTTCCATTGAGGAAACACGTTTCACTAAAAAAAAAGGAATTGAAGCATTTAGGAGCGTCCTGGTCTTGCTCCGCCACTCAGAACCCAGAGCAACGCCTCGAGGCCTCCACAGGATTCGTTCCTCAGCCTTCTGCTCGCAGAGCATCGCGGGGCAGAAATCAGAGCTTCAAAACCTCCCGTTCGCCTTTCCAGACACCTCTTGACCGACCGCAGGCCCAGAAGCTGCTCAGCGTTTTCCTGCAGATCACAGACGGGCCTTGAACATCTCCAGAGAAGGAGCCCCCACGGCCTCCCTGGGCCTGTCCCGGCGCTGCCACCCTCACCTCAGGTGCTCAGCGCGTTGGTTTGCTCAGAGCTCACCTTTTGCAGCAGCAGAGTGCTGTGAGGAGAGGCCGGATGGGTCCATCTGATAAGGATCCTTATCAGATCCTTCCTCAGCTCGGCTGGGACACAGGGACAGCTCCTCAGGGTCCCATGGGTGACACCGCTCACACCAGTGCTGCCGTTCCCAACCTCCCCTCGGTGCCTCCCGCTGTCCTGGCCTCATCTGCCCCCATCTGTGGGGTGGGAAGAGCTGCTCCTGCTGGGGACAGATCTTTTTGGGACAGATCAGTGCTGAGGGAGCAAAACCATTGCCTTTGACAGTGTGTAATTTAATAAAATCTTGATGCCAAAGGTGTAGCTCCCCCTTGCTCAGGCCAGTCGCCCTCAGGCTGAGGTAACGGGGCTGCTCTGCAGACAAACGTGTGTCTGGGAAAGGACAGGAACCCAAAGAGACCTGGAAGAGGGTTTCTTCTCACTTGTTCTGCCTCCTCTCAGCTCACCTTCTCCCTATAATGCCTGAACAGCATCAGCTGGGTGATGCCCTGCAGGGTTCAGTCTCTTCAGGGCCATTCAGGGATTCCCATTCCTCCTCACCCTAACTCTATACACTGGATCCTTTAAAATGACCCCGACGGGGAGAGGGGCAGAGCTGTGAGCACAGAAGGGCTGTGTGGGGTGGGATGCAGGGCTCACTTCTGGGGTAGGGCTGGAAGGATTTACACTTCTGCAAATCCCCAAATCCCTTCCCACACACGCGACATCCAGCACCCCGGGTGGCGCGGGGTTCAGCCCATTTTCTGGTGGATTGGCAGAGGACCTTGACAAGGGGAAGATCCCGACCCCACACATAACGCAGTCCTGCAGGGTGAGTCAATCCAAGGGAACGAAAACCAGCCCCTTATCCCGGGCTGGTGGCTGAAAACAAGGTCCAGGAGCCCTGAGTGCCATCTCCTGCCCCAACACCTACACACACCATGCAGCTCTTAGTCCTTGTTGGAAGAAAGAGGGATTACATAGAGAAGGACTGCAATCTGCTTTTATTCTTGTTTTTTGGCTCTGAAATTCTCTAAAAATATTCCTTCTCTCACCGTCTGCATTAAAAGAGAAACTACACGTTTTTAGAAAGCCCGTGACCGAAAAGTAAAGAAAGGAGAGGAGCTGTGCATGAAGCAGCTCCAGTTTTCAACATCTACGAATAATTTCTGAAGCACTCAGGGAATGTGAATCGTTGTCACCACCGTCAGTTCACGTGTGCCTTCATCTGAAATGAAACCAGCCCTACAAGTTTGGAACCAAAAAGATGTTCCAGCGCAGCGCCATCCTCCAAAGCACATCACGATGGTTTCAACCAGCCTCCCCAGCAGTCCTTCAGCACCCGATGCTTCACAGAGACCCAACCACACACGTACCATAAAGTCCAACGGGGCCACCCAGATGGGATCCCAGGTGGGATTTTCCATCTGGGGAATGGTTTTAAGCTGAAAGAGGGGAGATTTAGATTGATGTTAGGAAGGAATTCTTCACTCACTTTTTTTTTTTCCCTTTTTTTTTAAATCACCAGGGCACAGTTCCCACCTGCAAGATCAAATCGTGGTAAGATGGGTGACCATAAGCTTCTGCTCCTGGGGAAAAAGCCCCTATGGCACATCCATACTTTTCTCATGCCCTATCAGCGCATCCCAGCTCTTCATACCAAAGCGATTTACAAACCAGGCAGCCACCTGTTCATTTGCAATCTCATTTCCCTGCAGGTCACAGAATCAGGCAGCTTTCTTCAGCTACATCCTGCGATGTGCCCGAGCCTGAAATTCTTGAAAGCCAACCCTCTAGGGTCTCAGTCAACGGGGGAAAGCAGCATAACAGTAAGATGCATGTGGCTGAAAAAAACACCAGAGGGTTTTTTCTTTTATTTTTAAGTGACTTGGGCACCTATGGAAACAATCTTTTCCTTTCTGCTTCCTCTCATTTGAAAAGAAGAGCTCCAGGAGCCTTTCTTGTAGAAGCACGACATTTCCAGCTGTGCCTATTTGTGCTCTGCTTAAATCCTACCTTGGGGGACGTCGAGAATGGCAATGAGGCTGTATTCGCTTTTAGGGATGAACAGAGGATTGTTTAAAAACATCACTTTGCCTAGAGAAAAAGCAGCTGAACTTACACTGAAGGACAGGCTTTATTTCTCGGGGAAAAAAAAAAAAAAAAAAAAAAAGCATTTCTGCCTCCCACCCCCAATAAATGGGACAAAATTTGACAGGAACATTTTGTTCCTGACCAGGAGCTAGCTACATTTCACTTGAAAAGTTTGCAGGAGATGCACGGAGAACTTCCACAGGCAAGAACATCTCTGCAGGTGTTTTCTTACCCCTTCTTGAAGCTGCATCGCAGAGCACTCGGCACTGAGACAGAAATAAAACCCTGAAGCCCCCCTAACACACAACCCTGCCCTTCCTGCTAGAATTAAGGCTTCGGGCCCCAAGGAGCCCTGCCTGCGGGTAAACAGCTCCAGCCTGAAGCACTTTCCAGGCACCAGCGCATCCCTTGGGGCTGAGTCCTACAGACCTGAGTCCTACGGGGCTGCCCTAGACGTGAGTGCCCCAAGGCAACGTGCCCCATCCATCCTGAGCTCTGACCCGTCCTCAGACCCAGCCTCCAGCAGGCAGGACTCGCAAAGGCATTTGTAGCTGGAAGAAAAAAAAAACAGGAGGAATTTTGGCAGCTCGACAGGAACTGGTACTGCCCCGGCGACCGAAAGGAGACACCGGGCTGCCACCACCCTGCGCAGGGTAAAGGGAGCAAGCACCCCACTGCCTCTGCCCCCAGGTTTCATCTCAAATGATTTAGGAAATGGAGGAACGGGCACACAGTAAAAATGTCTTTTTTTTTTTTTAATTAAAAAGTTTAATTCCAGGCTTCTGTCCATGGGATGCTTACATCATACCTGCCGTTAGGTGAGATCCCAGAGAACACCCATCACGATTTTGCTGGCGCAGGCTGAAGCCTTTCATGCTCAGTCAGTGACCGGAGGAACAGAAATAGATGCTGAACATTTCTGAGTTGTGTTTACACGCAGCACAGTTGTTCCCAGGCACAGAACTACTGTTAAACTTTACTCCTCGTACTACCAAACCCTTTAGAATTATAAAATATATTTCGGGTCTAAGTTTGAAAGATAACGCCTTTTTAAAAACAAAACAAAAACATCCCCAATTAAAAGTTTTCAAGCCCTGGTGGAGAAAGGTGCTGGATTTCACTCCCAATGCTACACTGAGAATAACCAAAAGCAAGGAGGAAACTGTTCCCTAAGTGGCTTTGTTTTGAGCCACCAGCTACAGCGAGTTCAGGTGTTGCTTGCCAAAACACGGGACTGAACAACCCCGCTTCCTTAGAGCTGTGACAATATTGCATTCCTTGAAGGACAGAGCAGAAACTGTCTCCCGTTTCACCTCCTGCAACAGCTGGCTCGCCAGCTCTGCTGCCCGTGCAGCTATTTGTCATACCAAACAGAAGTTCCTGGAAAAATCCAGGCTAGGAGCAGAGGTGTGGAACAGCACAGTCTGAGTTCATTTTTATTTTTTTTAAAGAACTGGTCTAAATACAGTTTTACGAAGCCAAGTGATGTGTTTGACTTTCCTGACAAACACTAGGAGCGCGATACAAAATTAACCACCACTGCAGCATCACCGCTGAAGGCACAGAGCTCCCCCAGCCAAAACACAGAGTGCTTCACAATTTTCCAGTACCGAGGAGGAAAACTCAGTAGTCACTCATGCAAAACCCACAAAGGGACAAGGCTGGAGCCTATTAATTACCTAATCGTGCTGGTGTGCTGCGGGGTCCCCAGACTCAGGTCAGGTTTCGCTGCAGGAGGCCAGGATACAGAGCTTTGGGGGGAGAGGACAGAGATAAGATCTGTGGATTTGTGCTGTGGCTGAACTCCACCAACAGAAAACCTCAGGGAGCTGCAGCCCTGGGCTTCGGGGGCTGCGGGGCTGCTTCTCCAGGGGCACCACAACAGCGCTGCTGGGTCAGGCTGAGAGCAGCAGCAAGGCCAGGCTGTGGCAGGAACAGCTCCTGCCACCCCCAAACATGCTGCCTGTGCACCGAGATTTTAGTAGCTTTAAATTCAGGAGTGAATTCTGAACCACAGCCACGTTCTGACTCTGGGGAGCTGTTACTATCACGAGGCAGGTAGCACGGGCAACACACACACACCCTCCTCCAGGAGCTGTAGGAGCCACATGACCCTAAGCATGCCGAAAATCTCTCTTCCAAGTAAACACGGGTATAAGCTGTTGGCATTAGCGCGCTATGCATTGCTTAATGAGAGGGTGGAAAATACAGCTACAACTACCGAAACCTTCAACAGGACACTAGAGTCATGCCCAGCAAAAAATCTCAAACGGTGCTCTACATTCACCGTCCTGAAAATGAAATCGGATATGGCTTCAAATTAAGAGCTTGAAAATAATACTGCTGCTGTAAGTGGCACGGAGAATGAGCTAGACTGGGAGTAACACTGGCAAGGGCACCGATTTTACATAAACACGTCTGAGCTCTGCCACCGTAACCTCCCAGGCAGAGGGCTACCCACCACCTTCTGTGCTGGCTCGGTTCACATCCACCGCGTCGCATGGCCTGGATTTCAGGTGCAACCGAGATGATGGAGGAGGAAAAAGAAACAAATCTGTTCACAACTGAGATTTTTCAGCCATTCGTTTTTTATGTCATCCTCTTAAATGTTAAAATGGACATTTTAAGATGAAACTGAAGTGTACAATGATATCTTGACAAGACTACTCATTTAATAAAAAACACTGCAAGTTTCTGACGATGCCATTACGACTGAACCCCATGCACACAGGCTGAGCCTTGACACGTGGCTGCGTCTGAAGGACTGAGCACTGGGATGATTTATTACAGAGGAACCCCCCTGAGGTCCCTGAGTATTCCCCCCAGGTTGTACCGCCCCAGAACATCCCAGAACGCAGGGCTGGTGAGAACCTGGAGGCAGCCCACAGAACGGTAACTCGGTTGCTAACAGAAGAAACCAAAACTGAAGAATAGCGAAATTTGTAACTAGATATTAAGATGAAGCAGTCCACTTTGCTACAAAAGATTAGGCCTTCTCAGTGCACCCTATCACATTCAGCTGCTCCCTGTCCTTGACAGCACTGCCATACAATTTGCGCCAGTTACAAACCCCCGTCCTTACAAACACAGCCTGTTTTGGAAAGCAATCCAAACAATCCGAGTGTTTACTGCAAACCAGCTTCTCTCTCCTACCATTTACAAGGCGGCCAGGAAAAGGAAATACGAACAGAAAAACATCCATGAAACACAAACTGGTTTAATTAAAACTGAAAAGGAAAGCATACTGAAGGAATAAAAACTCCAGATACACAGCAATTATTAATTATGAAGCTGTTGATGATCTTGGAAAAGCATTTGGGAACTCATGACCAAACGTTCAGCCTTGGATTCAGAGACAAGGAGGGGGGAAACAGCCATGACTTGCCAAGTCCTTCAGCACCGAAGCACATAAAACTGTACTACTTGATGTATTTTTCCATGAACTTTTTGTGAAATTCTGATCGCAGGGTATCATTGACGAATCTTTTGTCCTTTTTTGATTCATCTATTCCCTTGGCACAGTTCTTGAAGACAACATCGTCATCCCATCTGAAAATAAAGAAATGTTGTACTTTAGTGGGGTTATATGAAAATTCAGTGCAATTTATAAAAATATTTAAATGTTATCTGGCCCTCCTATTTAAAGAGCAACTAGTCATTAGGAGTGGATTCAGTCGTTGAAAATAAGAGATCTGTTCTTCTAATCCAAGCCATCTTCTTTATGCTTTTGAGTTAGAAGCAATAAAAATATCTGTGGATTAAAGGTTAATTTCTCTTTGCAGAAAATATTGGGTATTTGAGCAGAGCAGAAAACAAACTTTAATGGCCCAGAATTCTGATAAACGCAATAGTAATTGGAATATCTGCAACCAGGAATCCTCTTCAGAAAAAAGACTTAATTGCAGCTACCCTATAAATATAAAGCTACATTTTAAAGATAAGTACTACATCAGATTTCTCAAGGAACTTTGGTTCTGCTACTTTTCGTATCAATAATGTCACAGACAATTCTCAACCTGTTTTTTGATTTTGTACCACAAAGTAGCAGGATGGTTTGTTCAGAGAAACGAGCAAAACGCTGACATTTACAGACTCACAGCAACGTGAGGGAACTCAGGGGGGAACCTCACAGCACAGGCTGCACCCTACCTCCTCTTCACTTTGAAGTTTGCTTGAGGCTGCGCTGGGCCCGTAAGGTTCAGCAGCGGGTTGCCGCTTAGGATGTTCTCCATTCGAATTCGTTCTTCTTCAGCCTTTTGCTCTTGCTCCTGAGAACCAAAAAAGGACAGATTACTTTTCTGGGCCACTGTTCTAGAAACATATAAAACATTATTTAGCTGCAAATACCCACCATTACAGCTCTGATTTCCCAGAGCATTTGACACTTGTATACGACGGGAATAAGGACAGAAGCAGGGATACACTAAAGAGCTTAACGTTTCTAATAAACCCTCAATCTAGCAATGCTCATTTCTGCTCTACTTACTTCTGATATCCCATCAAATATTCAGTTAAATTCTAGCTTTACCATTTACATATTTATTATATGAAAAACTGTATCCAGATAAAAAGACTTGCCCTATCCTCATGAGAGGAGAGAATACATTACACTGTGTTCACTAGGTGGAAGAAACCTTCCAGCTTCTTGAAACCTCTCTATCATCTTGAGCAATCTGCTTGGGTTTTACAGCTACACCTTCCCTAGGGACTGATCAAAGAGAATATTTACTTCTCCTTGCACTGCTAGAGGCGTGCAACTCCAACCTGAGCAAGGTGCTGTGCTACAGGCAACACGAAGTCGATCTGGCTGCCCGCGCTTACAAGCTGTATTAATACATTTAGTGACTTAAATGCTCAGACTTGGTAATGTAATGCTCATTCTACATCAGTACACTTTGCCACACCCTTTTGAATGCATTACAAGGGTTTTTCTTTGGTGAACGTACCAGAAGGAAAACAACATTTTCTCATTTGGATGAGTAACTATGTTTCCCCCTCCCTGCATGCTGAAGTATGGCCTGCAAACAGCCTAGTTAAAAAAAAAAATAAAAAAAAACATCCTCAAGTCTCATTAGCGCCCCAGGAAACTCAAAGCTTTGCTTTTATAAATTATACAAATGAAAGACAGAGATCACGAGTAAGGTTTGTGTTCGAAAGTGCAGCAAATTCACGGCTGAGGGCTGCTATGGAACCCCAGAAGAGGAAATGTTTTCCTTGATGATAGCATTTACAAGGTTTAAGTGCTAAACTTGAAAACTGATCCTAGCCAGAGTTCTCTAGCTTCAAACACTTAATCAAAAATAAGTGACATATTACTATATCTATAACTTGCAGTGTTTTTCAGTTCCACAGCCTGGGTATGTAGAAAATTCCTTTAAGACAACCCAAGCCTCTTGAGAACAATCCCAGCTTGCCATATATACAAATACCAGACTAGGCAGGGGCATTGCTAAAGGTTTTACCTTTCAAAAAATGAGTTTTACTTATGAAAAAACAGCTACCAGCAGGCTGCTTCTCACAGAGTTTGTAACTAGCTGCAATTAATTGCCAGTGGAGTGTGGAAGAGCTCCCCAGAAGAGCATGTTGCTTAAAAACATGGCACTGCTTGAGGACAACCCCATGGTACCCTTACCCAAACATGTGGCTAAGCAAACTTGCTCCTTCTGTGCTGTCAACGGAGCTTTACCACAGACTGCAGCCGTGAATGTTATTAACACAAAAAAAAACGAAGTTCTGCGTTCCACACAGGGGTCTAAATCCAGCATCTGCGTTCCAACATCACTCATTACCACCCCAGTAAATAAAGAAACACAGAAATCAAAGATATTTTATAGGGAGCAGCAACTTCCCCTGTTTTAGAATTACAAACTCAAAATTTACATTTGTTTCCACTGTGGATTACACAGGAGAAATGCCTGCAACCTCTTTATCATGGCATGCCAGCCTTTGATTTGCTATTTTCTTTCCTCATAACAAGGAGGAACCCAGAGGAGCACCATCAGATGTGCTGCCCTCCAGATCAGGTGCTCCTACCAGCCCTCAGGCTGCCCAGCACATCCACCTCACCCGGCCCCTGGTGCCTACGGAGGACTTATCGGAAACCAAGCAAAAACTTTGATATTGATATGAGCAAAAAAAAAAAAAAAAAAAAAAAAAAATATATATATATATATATATATATATATCATTATTGATTTTCAGGTTACTCCCAAGAGTTTGTGTTTAATCCCATTTGGCAAACCTACAACAGGATGCAACCACACGAAGTGCTCTGTCTCATCCAAAATGAGGTGGGTTCTGCCTCATTAAGCTTAAATCTCTGTTGCTCCATTAAAAGTCAGACTTTGAAAAAAAAAGAGGGACCTGTAACTTGGTACATACATAAAAAAAATAACAAACATAAAAATGATACTGGATGGTACTCAAGAGAAACTGGTACTGATAACAGCATTGTAATAAATTAATATTCCTCTGTTGACAAAAGTTTCTGCAGAGAGAAGTTCTTTCAAGTCCTATAAATGCAACCACCAGAGCAGTTCTCCATTTTAGAGCTGAACACCAGGGGAACTCTTCTCAAGGAGGCATGCAGGGCACAGTACATCAGATTTCTAAGCCACCAACCTCGGCAATGATCCAGTTACTGGACCCGAATGCATGTGAGCACGTTTAGTTTTTCTGTAATAACATTTTAAAACTGCACACAGCCATCATCCTAACCTTTACGCTTTGCATGACCCATGTAATACCTTCCAGTCTTGATCAGCCTAACATATTTTGCTGTCTGATAATGAAAAAAGTATCATCAGCCTGACATGTTAAGATTTGGTGACAGAAAAAAAAATCAAATTGAAGAGTGACATCACATTTTTAAGAAGTGTTATCCTACAAGGAGTAGTGCAAGAGCAGGATTTAGCTCCAGATTCAGCCACCTACACTTAGACATCTGCCTGGAGGCATCGGAGCTCACATCTCAGAGGAGATCTGGAGAACACAGCGTGGTGCCAGGAGAGCTGTGCTGCTCACCCTAACCCACGCACCCGGGGAACTAACCATGCTCCGGGCTCTGCCTGCTGCACCGGCTTCGTCTCCACTGCACCAGAATGGAAGCTCGGGCGAGTAAGATATACGTACATCCCGATTTGGCATTTCAAGGGCAACTGAATCCTGTCTAAAACTGCACATTCCTGCTAAAAACCTATGTTGATTCAAGTCACCTACAATTCCAGAGGACTGGAGGGCAGCAAAACAGAATTCACACTATTAATAAAAGAAACAGAAAGGATGATAATAGGACTTTTAAATGATTACATTTTACTTTTGCACCTAGTAAATTATTAGAAACTACTAAGAACACAATGCCAACAGGAGCTGTCAGATCTTTCAGAGAGACAGCAGTTGTAGAAAACATCCAGGAATCTTATTTCAAAGATCCATTTTCCCTTTCTGCTGCAAGCGACACCGCACAGCCCCTGGGCACGTTGTTGGCTGCTTCGCCGCTCTGCTGGCGAACAGAACCCTGCTTTTAGACCTGCAGAGACAGCACAACTACAAGTAGGAACAAACTGCGTTATCTTTGTCATTAAAGATCAACGGATTAGAGGCTGAAAACAAATGGGGAACGGATCTGTTGAGTAAGACATCGCCAGGCTCAGTCACCTCACAAAGACGATGTGGCGCACGTGGTGGCTTATTGCTGGAATTCCATCATTCCAGATTTAGGAAGTAGGCTCATTCTGAAGATGAGTCTTGAAGACTTTTGTATCATTTAGCTCTACTAAAACCTCCCCGGGAAGGTATGCAGAAAGTACAAAATAGGTTGGTTATTCAATTCTGTATCTCAGGCACGGAGGAAACCCGAGGTGTAACTCATGGGGCTGTAAAGCTGACATTTACACTCAGGCTAATTTATACACTCCGGCCAGAGCTGTAAAACCCCTCATCTCCAGCCAAAAAAAGGTTTTCGTTACATTTCAGAATTTTCCACATCAATCTTCCACTGCCCACTCCTCCAGGCGACGGAGCATGGCTTGTATCAAACCCAACAGAGCAGACACAAGCTTCCCAGCTGTCTGAGCCTCACACCTCTGGGGCACGACACAGCACAGCTGTTTGCAAAATAAACGGTTCGGCTTCCTCCAAAGCCTGCATCGTTCTCCTACATGGTGGAACAAAGGCAGATTAGGTTAAAACACTCTGGGTACAACAAACCTACAACGGGAGAAAAGCCTAAGGGAGAGAATAGCCTCTCTCTGTTCACTCCACCCTTTTAAAAATAACGTTTCTTTGTCTGCCTTTCCGTTCTGCGAGATGAGGCATACAATTCTTTTCCTAAACTCTTACAGGAAAAAAAAAAAAAAAAAAAAAAAACCACCACGCTGCAGGTTATTCCATCACTACATGCAGCAGCGCTGTACCAACTGCTTGCAGGGATGACTCAGAAGCCAGCCACATTGGTGGGAAGCAGCTCCTTCCTCTGCTGCCCCGTGGTAGTGGCAGAGGCAAGAGAAGAGGAATATTGTGGTGTGGGGAATAAGACTGGACTGGCAGAGGGAGCCCCGTGCCCCAAGGAAGCAGATGGAGCCGATGCTGTGTGAAGTGGGAGTCACAGCAAGCCTCAACTGCACGCCTGAACTCATCATGGGGGGGGAAACCAGAAAAAGCTGCATTAACCTGAACTGAACAATCATTCCTTATCTTGCTGCAAGAATAACAGTCCCTTGGCATACTTGTTTCTGACCGCAAAGGAAAGAAAAACAGTATTGTTACCATGGTTATATTTCTTCTAGTATAGCTGCTACCCTTCGCACAGAGCAAGATTACTTTTGCAGAAAAGTGCTGAAATTCCTGAAATGACTCCATTGTATTAAAATAAGTTACCCTGCTCAGTTTTCGCAGAAATGGAGTTGTTGCAGAAAATCTGAAATATTCCTGTATCACTGAAGGTTAAAAAAATCACAAAACCTTATTTAAGTGATATTTTTTGAATGACAAACTATGACAGCAGGGTCCTTTAGCAGCATAGAGCAAAACTTAACAATGCAGAGATCAACCCCAGTAACATAATCCCACCCAGATCACTAACTCTGTGCAATACAGTGTTTCAAATAATTGTTTGAAATTCCAAAAAAATAAACATGCAGAATAATTGCAGTGACTATATGCAAAATTGTTGTCATTCTCCCCACAAGTGATGGGACTTTATCATTAGTTTTTGACAAGGGAAGGCACTGCCAGCACGTCTCACAAACATTTAATGAAGAAATATACTCCAACATCTGCTTCTTCATTGAAATCCTTCCTTAATCACCAATTTGGCGCTCCAGTTTTAGTTATATACTTAAAATTTAAGTGAAAGGGTTGAAATCGAGACTCATTTAATGTATTAATTGAGAGAAGCTGAGGCTACAACATAGGACAGAGCTAAGATCTCCTTTGGCCATTAGAGTAAAGAAATACATCCAGTTACAGAGAAGTACTGGGTGAAAAGAAACTGTAATAGAGCCAGCCAGAAACTTTAAGTCTGTGCTCAGATAAGCATAAAATGACTGGATGCTAAAATAGCTTTGCTGGAACTGTGCTTGTACATTCAGCAGCTTGCTGGTTTGAGGTTTGTTTTTAATTATTGCAATTTACCTTTTAAGGAAGTCTTGAAAATTGGAAATTAGGAATGCTGTAACGCTGAATTTGGAATACTGAAATATGGTCCCACAAAAGCTATCCGTGGATGGTTAGCACAGGCAGCAGTTCCTGTGTTTGTACAGTTTTAGACAGATCCAGGATTATTCCATAGAAATGGCTCCCAAAACTAAGATCTGCTGGTCAGTTCAGTCTCTACTACAAACAAGCTAGGTTTAAATTGGTTAAAGAGGTTCAAATTGCAGAGGGCAGGAGAAAAGTCAGAACAACTTCTGTCCCCAATCAGCTTTTTAAGAAGTTTATAGTAATTGTTTTGTTTCTAAAAGTTAAAGAGAATGAAAGCATTTTGAGATTATTAATAGGCTTTGACAGCAATCTTTTATTTTGTTAAAAAACTATTTCCTTCACGGATTAAAGGAAATACCAGCATGAAGGAAGTTAGGACCTCTTCACACTAACATTTACCAAAATCAGAGGTTTTTGGTGGAGATTGGCATTACCACATGAGGGAAGTTAACACAGAACATGATGAACCGAAAAATAGCACGTTCCTATCTCCCATTTTTTTAACTGCCTGACCAGAAACACACTTTAAAAGGAACAGTCCTCCTCCCATGGCAACTTCAATACTGAGCACCAAAGTGACCAGTGAAACAGGTAACAAAAATACAGCATTTACTTTAAATAAAGTCTCAGAAATAACTGCAGTAACATTGCTGGATAGTGTAACTGAAGTACAAGGAAAAGATCCACATATAGCACAATTTTGGGATCGAGTGCTACATTTTAGCTATGTCATCTTTTCCAAGAAGATGCACGGGCACATTAATCTGCCTGTATAACACGGAACAGATGTGAGAACAACGTGCAGCAGAGTGAAGAGGCATTCCCTGCTCTTTCCCTTTTGCCTTGCCACCAGTTTACCCAACCCGTCCACTGGGGACAACGCTGCTCCAGCAGATAAACCAACTGTTTACCTGGCTTAGGGTTAACGGCAGCTACAACTAACAGCTTATATGAGATGTTATCCTGAAATCAGCTACATGACTAATATAGTTACTTACAAAATTAGGTTTAAATTACAGTTTGCAACATGTGATAATACAAAATCCACATATATCCTATGAAAGGGGATTTATATTAAATGGTTATGAAATGCTTTCTCAATAACACCTTATTTTAAGGACATAGGAAACAGCATTACCTAGACAGATTGCACCCCTGAAGACAAATAGGAAATCTTTCCTAAACAAACCCTTACTACCAGAAATTCTTTCCAACACTGCACTCTGCCGTGGTTTTTACTTTTTTAATGAACATTCTCTTGGTTCCCTACACTCAAAAAATTACCCTCAAGAAAATAAAGTTCCAATTACTTCAAAGCACCCACTGTTTAATATAGATGTCACTTTTTAATTAACCACCATTCGTTAAGATGAACAGAGTAGGTAGTGAGCATGCAATGATGTATACAATTGCAAGTAACTAATGATTTTAGGGATGAAATAAAGGGATTCATTTCAGATAAATGTGCACATCTTAAGTATTCACGTAGTGCTGGACATTGTAAGCCCTATGTTTTATGGGTGGGGAGCACCCATGAAGGCAAAGAATAACACCAGTTAAAAGACAGCAAGATAAAACAAGTGCTGTAAGAAATATTTCAGAGCTCTTAGCACCCTCTAGTGGCAAAATAAGAACTTTGTAGACTGCCAACAACCCTGCTTTCCACAAATGAACAGATAAGCACGTGTGGTTGTGCGTGCTGTAATTTACTACCATTATTTTCCCAAGGCAAGGTCTCTAAATTGAAGCATGGCAGAAGTTATGCTGTTTATTCTAGATGTATAACTGCAACAATGAAGCAAACTGAAAACGTACCCGGATACAAGTTTTCACTTTAGGCACTCTGTGCAGGGTTATTTCAACTAGCAGCCTTTCCTCTACATTGCTACTCTTAAGTTGTATTTTGATACACTTCAAGCAAGAATACCAGGAAGGACCATTGCCAGTGTTTTCAGGTCATTTTTGCCATGTCTTCTGCAGCTACAACAATTTCATGTGATGTGTGACAAATGTCTAGCCAAGAGATGGGAGATGCTTCAGCTACAGTTTAACTTAAAAGACTATTTGCAGGCCATAGGGAGAACCAATTATCAACAGTCTTTTAAGGAAAGTTTCTACACTGAAGCAACATAGTACAGCTTTTAACTTCTCAAACTACTTTACTCTAAGATTGCAGACTTGTTTTGGTTAAACTCACTGTTTTTTTTTACAGGTCTTGCTGACTCTAAAGGTTAACTTCCATACTGTTAGCTGAAAGAGCAGTCAAGCACTGGTGCCTGCAGCAGCTGACATTATTCTCTCAGCTGCTCCTAGTGTCTGCTAGAGGCTATGCCCTGCTCACTAACTCTAGTGGAGAGCAGCTGAATCTTGTGGAGAGCACTTGTGAAAAAACATTCCAGCTGTAAGGGTGCGTGTTGAGCTACAGAAAAAGCTATGAGTTGTTCAGAGGTATCAAAACATTGTTGTCACAGCAGCAAAGACCCTGATCAATATTTAATAGTTTTTAGCATGTGCTAGAGTAATCTCAGATTACTTTATATAAAGATGATAGATTCTACATTAGCGTCAACAAAACTAACAACATACAAAACTACACAGACCAAAGTATGTAACTTTTTGTTCAAAAGCACTAAAACCGTTTAAGCCAAAAAAGAGAGCTTACTCAAAGCAGAAGAGGGAATGCTGAATATATCCACCAAATTTCTTGCACCTCCATAGGTAAAGAATTTCAGCAGTGCCAATGAAATACTTGGACTGCAAACTCCAGTGCAATATGGTGTTAGAGCCAACGCAATTCATCCTGACCACTCAGCATTTTGCTAACACTGACAATTCCCAGAACGAAGTCCCTGAAGTCCTCTCATTAATCAAGGACTCCAGTAATGAACTCCAGCCCAACCATCTCTTACACCAAGAAGGTGGGGGAGTCAGTGGTATAGGAATCGTAGGCCATACACAAGTTGATTTACCACATCCTGAAAAGATTATCAGCCACGTTATTAATTTCCATGGAGACATTTTCTAAATAAATTCATCCATGTATGATCACTTCAAAGTAGTTCTGGCTTTACAGTTACAGTTGGTGCTTCTTGCCAAGGCAACATAGCACTGGTGTTGTAAACAGATCAAAAACTTTATCAGAAGTTGAAGCCAGAATCAAAAGCAAAGAGCACACTGATATTTTTAATTAATGAACAAAAGTGGCACATTTCTTTTTCCCATACAAGCTAGTTAAAAAATGAAATTCCACTGGATGATGACAGGAAGGTTCACCAATGCCGTTATAATGTTCAGTGTGACAGCTGCCTTCAGAGGACTTGTGTGTTAAAAGCAAGATTGTCTTCAGTCAAACGTCTCTACAAAGCATTGGGGAAGTAAATAAAACATTTTGGTAGAATATGCACCCATAAATATGTCTGCTGAAGAAAAAATTCTTGACAACAATTACTAGAAAAACAAACTCATCAGACTCCACTTGAGAAGTGTATTTTGAAGTGTTGGGAGCTTGGCACTTACTTCGTTTACCAGTTCTCCCTTATCCTAATACCTAAGGCATAACAGTTTTGATAAGCACGTTTGCAAAAAGCAGATGCTCTTTAATGGGTGAGATTTTACCTTTCGAGCCTGTTCCTCAGCTCGCTCCTTCTTAATTTTTTCCAGTTCAGCCAGAAGAGCTGCAGTGTCATCATCGTCACTGTCTTCCAAGTCCTCATCTTCATCATCCTCCTAGGAGCAACAAAAGGAAGCAAGTAGTAGTTCATTCATTCGTTTAATAAATACATTTTTAAAATAAATGCATCTTTTAATTCTGAAGATTACTACAGAGATCTTAGTTGATTAAAAAAAAAAAAAAAAGAATTATGAGAAGTCTCCCAGAGTGTACTGGTTTTCCCAGCTTCTTTACCTCAACAGTTCTGCCTTTGGGAAATTCTAACTAGCCCAGTACTTGACTGAGTCTAAAAAAAACAAAACAAAACAAAACAAAAAAACACCAATATTTTAAGTGGTATTTTCAGTTCTCTAGTTTTTGTGTGCTAGGAGTCACAGTGAACTTGCTCCCCCTAAGAGCATCACTGCAGCATGGAACAGAATCCTCTGAAGCACTCTGGACTTCTGCCAGAGCAGAGTAACTGAAAAAGGAAACTACGCTGGAAGCAGTTGTTAGTTACCTGTCTTAAATCTTTAACATACCTACAAGTACATGTTCTATTAATAGCAAATCCCCAAGGCAGGACAATGAAAGGAAAGACGACAGAAAAAGATACTTACATCAGTAAGAGGATCGTCTGCATCAAGATTTGCTGCAGGAATCTGGTCTAGTCGAGGCTTCTTGGACACTGAAGATGATGTCGTGTGCTCTAAGGGACAGGATTAAAAAAAGTGATTAAGTTAATTTCACTTAACAGCACCTAATGTCAGAAAACAAGTTTCCATTATGAAGTTGTCTTGCATTAGAGAAAGAAATGAGCTCATGCTTTTCTGTTCTTCCTCACCTCTCAATCTTAATGCCTGTGCTAATTCCCTTGTATCCTCAAACAAACATCCCCAAACTTACTATTTAGCCTCTAAGTGATTTTTGAAGTTTTGAAGTTATTATTTCAAGATGAAAGAAGAACAGAAGGAAAAGCTGTGGAAAAATATCTTTATTTGATATATCCAATTGCAGTGTTTCCACTGTGGACCACCCCAAAGCATTACTATTACCTAGTCTGGCCCAAAAGACACCTGTTTTTATCTGTGAATTTGAAATCCCCTTAAGACTTCTGTACACTTCACAACTAAACCTCAAGTATCTAAATTCTGTCAAGCTTAATATTAAAAACAAGTATTTCTCAAAAAAAAAAAAAAAAAACAATCCCACTAAATCCCAGCCTTTGATTTTTGTTTTAATTCTCATTCACTGTACAGGAACAGAACCAGGTACTTTAAAAAACAACCTATTACTTCACTAGAAGATGAGTCATTCCCTTTCTCCTTCCTCTCTCATCTGTCCAAGCACAAAAAAAGCCTTTATTAACTGCACATACCGTTGCCAAACCATTACAATCATACTGTACCAGCTGGCCTGCATGAAGGACTGTGCTTTTCTACTGGCTGGCCTAGATTTTCGCCAGCTCGAAGCCAGCGTGAAAGGCAGCGGACATTCCCTTGCAGGTCAACAGCTCTGAGCTATCAGAGCAATACCCTAAAATCTGCACTCATGACACGCTGTCTGCAACCTGAACCTTGTAACATGGAATTCTGTGCAAATGTGATGTCTCAGAGGTATTATTTCTTGTTAAAGTGCTGGTTTTACCTCTTGTTGGTCTGTCTCTGTTCTTTTCTCTTGCAGCAACCCGTTCCCTCTCTTCCAGCTCCCTCCTGAAGTCACGGTTACGCACCTCTTCAGGAGCATCCTGAGTGGTCTGTCTGAAATAACAAGGAGGGAGAGAAGCTGAAGGTGACAGCCTGCAGCTGGTAGCAATATTTGAAGGATATATGTTTGAAGAATAAATAAATAAATATTTGAAGAATAAATCCAGGGGTGAACAAGTTAAATGCAGAGAATAAGAACTGGGTACACAGTGGACATGTATTTCTTCGTTCTCTCTTCATCAGTCCTCTTCCCTGCATACATTGCACACACAGACATGCAATGACACATACACACGTTCCTTCCAGTGGCTCTTGAATTAAAAAAAAACAAAACAAAACAAAACCCCACAAATTCCTGCAAAAACAGGTTGACTGCATCTAACCCCTGTAGGTATTTGTAAATCTGTTCTCCTGCTATCCAGGGTGACATCTATCAGGTCAGCTTTTCTCTCAGCTTTATTATCTCAATTTGCCACTGGAAAGAAATCTCTAAAGCTTGTAAATTAGACCAAAACTCGAGTATACTTTTCTCAAACCTTTTCCCCCATGCAGAAACACGATAAAGTCCCATGTCTGGAAAAAAAATAAAAAAATCAGGGAGAAGCAGCAAAACACTAGTGTTAGTGAAACATGTTGCAAATTCACCTTTTTCTTTCTATTATATAGCACACTCTGGCCAAAAGCAACAGCTTGTTTATATTTGAGTCACACTGCATTCCACCCAGAGCGTGCTGGATTTGCGTGAAAACCTTGAGGAGAACTAATGAAGAAAAAGCAAGCAGCAATTCTTTTCACCTTTCTGTGAACCCACTTCTGGAAATAAGAGTGCCTGAAGAAACCCAGGCTCTAGCCATTATAAATACACTGTGTGCAGAGGCTGTCTTCATGATGGAGTTATTTCATTTGTTTCCGTAATTAAAAACCTGAATTCAGAATCCCCGACTTGCTGCAAAAATCCCCTGAGGCCCTGTGTCACTCAGGCAAGCCCGAGTGGGACTGAGACACAGCATCTTTCCTGCAGTGATGCAGGCCTAGCAATTTAACAAAGTCAACTTTGGATTAGGTTTTGGGGAGAAAGGAGACACTTACTGCCCCCTCCATCTCTCCTGCACACACCAAGGGACTTGTTAAAACACACACTGTAGCCCTGTATAAATTTCTCCCCACATGCTCCTTTCAAAACAAGAGCCTCGTGTTCCAAACCCCGGTGCTGTTTAAAGAGGCAAACCACCAGCCACTTCTCCTGTAATAACAGAATGCACCTGACAGCACTTTTTGTGCTGTTGATTTTGGTACTGTCCAAAAAAAAAAAACACCCCTCCAGCTCCCTCATCCACAGGTTTTCTTCAGAGGGGCAGAAGGGAAGAGGTGAAAGGGCAAAAAGCTGCGCAAAGTGCAAGTTGGAAACTTTAGCAGAAGTTTCACTGACAAAAGTAACATCAGCTCGATGAAAACGATTTTAGGCTGACACATTTCAGCTAAATTCTAGGTGCCTGTGCTGCACTGACTCCAAATTTCACATCATCCTTCAGCAGAGCATCAACAATTTATTACAAATTTCATACAGAGGATAACATTTATGTAAAATCCTATTATCTTTCAGACTATTTAAAGCAACTGCCTCTTCTGGGACCTGCACAAACCACTTGCAGTGTTTAATATCAGCTCTTCCAACACCTGAGCGCTATTCCATGATTTCCCTGCCTCCTCTTAATGCTCCCCCCCCAGTGGTTCTCAGCCAAGACATAAAACACTTTCCTCCTTCTGAGACTTGCTCAGTCTGATCCTGCAAGTGACAGACCCTGAATGGCTCAGCTGTCTCCTTCCACTCCCAAAGCTTTTCTTTTCACTCCACTGCCTGAAACACTTGGTCTCCAAAGCTCATCTTCTGATGGCTCACTTCCATAACTGGACGTACCACTAAAATTAAACTTCTCAAACCTGCGAACCATTCGGTCTCCTAAATCTGCTTTGGAGATGTGCAATTTCAGCCCGCTCACTCAGCATTGCTGCACAGTATCTGGTCATAACAAAAAACAAACAAACAAACAAAAAACCCACCAAACATTCCTATCCTGTTTTCCCACAAGCCAGACCAAACACACAGCACTTACCTGTATTTGATTTTAGTATGAGAGGGAAGGTCTCTGCTGGAATACTGCTTGGATAGCTGGCTTAAGTCTCCTTCGCCTTTTCCTCTTCCTCCTCTCGCAGGCTCAAAGGTGGGCCTTGCTGCTGTCGTCATTTTGGTGGCTACAAAATCAAGGGCAAGAAGCAGCCATTACTAGAGCTTACAGGGAAAGGCACTCACCAGAAGCTGCTACATCGTTCCTGGAACTGTAGCAACAGATCTCTAACCATCTCTTGGCACCTGACCCTTAAAATTTAAGGAGTTTCTTATCAACAGAATTTATTCAGATTTTCAAAAGAAAGTCTTTTCCAACATGACTGAAAGCTGACATACAGATCTAAATGAGAATGCAAAGTCATGTTTATACAGTAAATACAATGCCAGGAGCCAGTCTCCTCTCCTTAAGTCCTGGTGGTAAGGAAGTAACTGAACTCCTTCCCCTGGAAAAAGGACAGCCAAAAACTCCCTGCCTATTCAGAATGATTTCTCCTTCATTCCCCAAAGCGTATCTCGGGATTGCCACCACGAATGCTGGCTGACACAGCTCATGACATGCCCAGGATGGTGCTGGTAATTCAGCAGTGATGATGGTCACACATCCTGTAGGCTCTAGCCCTTGCCCTGGCCCTGTCAGTTCTCCTGTGCAGGCACAGCACTGACACTGGTAACGCGGCAGAGCCCTGTGGGACTGCCCTGCACAGAGCTCCAGCTGGCCAGAGGAACTTTCTCAAGCACTAGAACTAATGTTTTCTCTGCAAGCACAAGGCTGATGGCTTCAACCATACATAAACCACATACAAATCACAAAATATCCTGCTTGGGCAAAGGCAGAAGTTTTCAGCAGTTCCGTTTTAGAACCTGCAGGATCTCACCTACCACCAGCGTGCCCTAACAATGGAATAATGGGCACCAAGAGCTGCAGCTGTGACAAAGGAGCAAAATAGGCTCTGAGCAGCCTTGGCCACACGGACTCCCTGTCAGCACGCAGTGCACTCAGTGCTGGGGGACAGGAGCTGGAGACCCATGAGCCCAAACCACTCAGCCAAGGCCTGAAGACACCACGGCAAGCACACAACCACTGCCTGGCTGCTCAACCAGTGCCACCTGAGTTCTGTTACGCAAAGCAGCGCTTAATCCTGCTCCAGCAGGGCACGCGCTCCCACTCACCTCTACCTACAGATACATCCGCAGGGATGCAGGAAGAGCCACAGGGCCAGGTGTTCAAGGCTGTCGAGAGAACAAATTTAAATCAGAGAAAACCAAGCAGATGATATTGTTCCACGTGCTGTTGTGATATTGCAAATAAAAGTTATTTGTGCTCCACTTGCACAAAGCACATGAGTTTGTTAAAAGTAAGCAACGTATTTGTTGCTCACAGTGACGTCCCACCACGCACCGCGCACCGAAGCACTACGCAGAAAGCACAATTCACAGCATAAATAAAAATAAAAAAAAAAAGGCAGCCAGCAGCTGGCCAGGCTCATTAGGAGCTGCTGACACCTTCCCAAACGCCATGCGAGCTGGCTGGGGCTCAGCACGGCCTCCACAAGACCTACAAAACCCCAACCCGGAGCCCCAACACCCCCTAAACCACCCCTGCTCCTTCCCGAGCCCTGCCCGCGTTCACCTTGGCCTTAAAATCCCAAAACCCCACACCCGACCCCTCAGGTTTTGGGACCGCAGCCCCGGAGCAGCCACCTCAGGGCCTACAGCAAGGCAGCGCCGCCGCGCCGCCCATCAGCTCCCCGCCACCCCAAGCGACAACGAGGGGGCTTACCCCGATGTTAGGATGCCCCAGAGCCGTCCCAGAGCTCTCCCAGCCGCTCACAGCCCCTCAGATTCCCCCTCACAGCCCGGCTCTAGGCCGCCGCCGCCATCCCCCCGCCCTCCAGGCCCTACCATAGAGGCGGCCCCGCCCGCCATCATGGCTGCCCAAAATGGCGCCGCGGCCTGCCCAGCCATGGCGCCCCCTGCCCTCGGCGCTGGCCCTGTGCAGGCTGTTCCTCCTCTAGCACCCGGGTTCACAAATAAATAAAAAAAAGTGTAGAAACGAGTACGGGGGTGATAAAAACGCCCAGTTCTTCCCTTTGCGTAGCCGTGTGCATTGACAGTGTTAGCCTCAGCCTGCCAGTCAGTAGCCCCCCCTTACAAATCCCCTCAAACTGGTGTGTTTTCACTGCTGTTCCCCAAAAGTATCCTCAAACAGGTGTGTTTTCACTGCTGTCCCCCCCCCCAAATATCCTCAAACTGATGAGTTTTTACTGCTGTCCCCCAAAAATATCCTCAAACTGGTGTGTTTTCACTGCTGTCCCACAAAAAACATCCTCAAAGTGATGAGTTCTTACTGCTGCACCCCCTCAATCCCCTCAAACTGGTGTGTTTTCCCTGCTGTGTCTCCCCCCCCTCAATCCACTCAAACTGGTGTGTTTTCATTGCTGTCCCCACCAAATCCCCTCGAATTGGTGTGTTTTCCCTGCTGTCCCTTCCCTCCCACTTCCCCCCCCCAAAAAAAAAAAAGAAGCCAAAGTGTGAACGAATATTACGCAGTTATTAAACAGATTTTCTCTCTTGTGCTTGCCCTTGTTTTTAAATTGCATTTGGTTGCTAAGCCTTTGCGAATTGCATTAGGATATGTGAAGTAAAAGGTTCTCTGATGTATCTTGAGACCTTATTAATGTGTTAATGTGTTTAAATATCTGAGGGCAGTGTGTCAAGAGGATGGGGCTGGTCTCTTTCCAGCTGTGCCCAGTGACAGGATGAGAAGCAACGGGCACAAACTGAAACCCAGGAGGCTCCAACTCAATACAAGGGGGCACGTCTGTACCTTGAGGGTGACAGGGCACTGGGACAGGCTGCCCAGAGAGGCTGTGGGGTCTCCTTCTCTGGAGATATCCCAAACCCGCCTGGATGCCGTCCTGCACAACGTGCTCTAGGTGATCCTGCTCGGCAGGGGTTGGACTGGGTGATCTCCAGAGGTCCCTTCCAACCCCAGCCATTCTGTGACTCTGTGATCTGCAAACTAACACGGAAACTTTCCTAAACTACTCTTCACCCAGCATGCAATTTAGAAGAGAGCCCGCAAGAGGTCCCCAAAGACATTGCGATGCAGGGAGCTACAGCAACTGATGCAAATGACACCCTGTGGGCAGCCAGCCATCAACGAAAGCACTTGGAAGAAGTGGGCCCTTGTTGTACAAAGAAACCACGTCCCGTTCTTGGCTTGTGCGAGAAGAATTTATAAACCAGCTCCGAGGCACACTGAACCTCGAGGAAGTCTGTGTCGTTTCCATTTGGGTTGGAAGACACATCTAGGAACAGCAGGAAACACTCCCAGTTGCGTACCCTGCCTCTGGGAATTTTGCTTTGATGCGTTTCTTCACTCTTTGTCTAAAGAGGTGCGAGGGATGTTTATTTACATTGTCTTCTATTATTTTTCGGGTTGATTATTTCTTCAGAGTTTGTCACCCGCAGTGTTGCTCCAGTCCACTTTCCCTTTGCATTTCCAGCATTTAGAAAATGACAGACTGGCAGCTATACTTTTAGCTGGCAGCAAAGAAAAATTTTCTACTCTTTCTTGACAATGGTAGAAGTTTTACTTTGGTTATTTTAGGCAACTTGTCAAAAGTTTCAAACTTCAATCAGAACACGTAGGTAGTAACAATAATTACTGTGTCACTTTGTATGTCAATACTCAAGCATCCACAACTGCATTTTCCTATCTGCAAGCCTCAGTCCACGTGCCTGGTTTGCTATTGATTTCACTACAGGCAGCTTAGACTCAAGACCAAACCTCTGAGAAGGGTCTGGCTTCCCAGCTGGGCCGTCAGAAATTCAGTGTTTGTCAGTCAGCAGACTACAGATCACAGCAAGCTGAAATCAGCATGTCATCCTATGATGGCAAATGTTATTCGTAACTTTATACATAGCTATCTCTGGACTTCAAATCAGAAGGAGCTTCTGAGCTAATTTGACTACACTGGTGCAGCAGAATGTTATATTCTCCTCTGTTACCTGTCCTGAGGGCAGAGGCTACTGTTTGGTTGTAATGATCTGTCAGAAGGTATGATCTGTCAGAAGGTATCAAGTCCTGTTTTAAAGACTTCAGGCACTGAGGAGACTTCTGCTGTTGGGTATGAGTAAATGGCAAGAATCGTCTGAGTAGGGGATTACTCGAAGATGAGAGCCAAAATGTTCCCCACAACCCTGAGGTGCTTCCTCCCAGCTTGTGTGTATAGATGTGAAGTACAAATAGCTGTGGGTGCGTTTTGTGGTCAAGGGTCTGGATTCCTTAAAAGACTTGGGCACTGAAGAAGGATACCAGGGGAGATGAGGTACTTGAGTCCAGATTCCTGGAAATCCCTCCTATGCAGCAACACTGAACCTTCACAGATCCACAACTTTTGATTTTAAACATCTCTAAATATTTTTTTTTGGTTATTTATTCATTTATAATTATTAAAGACCTCTCAGTAATTATTGTATGAAAGCTGCCTGCACACTTGAGCTGGGGAATATATCTTGTTTTTGTGAGGCCTTGGTGTGAGCAGGATGCTAAACTTCCTAGGCCTGAACTAATTCCAAACAAGTTCACAATTGGCCAAAACTCTGTATGTTTACGGAGTCACAGAATGGTTGAGATTGGAAGGGCCCCCTGGAGGTCATCTGGTCCAACCTCTGCTCAAGGTCCTGGTACCCTGTTGTGGCTTTCCCCTTTTTCTTGCACTGGTGAAGGTTCTCACAGGGCAGCCCCTCCGCTGCATTCCCCTGAGCTCCTGGCATGAAGCATGTGTGTCTGCATGAATTGTTGGGACTTGGTGACACGAACCCTGTCTTGGGTTGTCACTGCACAGAGCGGGGGATGGAGAGAAGGAAAGCAAACTTGGGGGGTTCTCCTCTCATAGCTCCTCCCATCCCACAAGGACAGGAATAAAAAAATAATTGAGAAAGAGAGCATGTGTGTAGAAGGGAGTACCAGTCAAGTTCACTGGTATGGCTGCTTGTCTGCAGGTGGGAATTCCTGGACTCCAGGCCCTGTTTACAGCATTATACATCAAAGCATCGTCAGATAAGGTAAACAACCAGACGATGACAAAATCCTGGGTCTTCCCCCTTTCTGTGAGACCAGCTCAAGACCTTCTTTTTTCCTGTGTCACTTTGAGCCTTGGACCTCTCTGCACACAACAATTTACATCATGGATTTGGTTATTCCTTTGCTGAGCATTTTGGCTCTGGCAACTCTCAGGAAGAGATTCTGTATTGCACGGGTAACACGAAAAACAGGAAAATTCACAACTTCCCTTAATAATTTCCTCAAGTGATTAATTATCCTCACAGTTTAAAATGGCACCTCATTTGTTTTTAATTTCAGTTTGCTTGGCTTTATTCCCAACCATGAGTGCCTGCCGCGTTTTCCTTTGGTAACGTGGAAAGCCCATTTTCTCCCTAGGTATTTACGCTTTGCAATCTAGTCTTGCAACTACCTTTGCATAAGGCAAGCTGACTGGCCTCTTCTAGTCCCTTCCTTCTTCCCACCAGTTAATTGCCAGCTCTTTTTTGCTCTGTCTCCAATTTATCAACATCAGAAGTATAAGAACTATTTCATCCTTGGCCCCAAAAAGGTGAACAAGGCAGATAAGATCATTTTCCTCCCCCAGCTTTCTACACAGTTGTTGTTTATATAGCCAAGGATCAGACTGGCTTTTCTTCCCACATCACTACACCGGGTGCTTGGGTGCAGATGCCTGGCCTTAGTGATTCTTAAATCCTTCCCAGGGCTGCTGCTTTCATCGTTAAAAATTTGCATGCAGTCTTTGATTCAAGATGAATAAAGTTGTTTGGTTGTGCTAAGCGCATTTAGCTTGAAAAGAAATCCCTGCTGGTGTCACTGGCGTGGTCTCTTAGTCACCATCCCAAATCCTTTATGGCACATGTGTATAGTTTTAGGGTGATTTTATACTTACTTGTAGATCGCTAGTGCAAATGCAGAGTAGCAGAGACCACTACACCAGTTCCTCTGGGGTCCTGTTAGAAACCCCTGCTTTTTGAGGTGTCTCAGGGTCTGACACACGTGGAAAGGGATCTAACTCCTACCAGAGTGCCCACTTTGTAATAATGACACCGCAGAGCAGACATTTCATTAGCTCTTATTACGTTCCATTAACAGGACAACGTCACCAGCCAAGCTCCTGCTGAAGAATGACAGTTCCCCAGGATCCACAGCATTCTGGTCTCTGGAGCTTCCCCCGTGTACAAAGATGTGTTAAATGTATTAAAACCAGGAGACCAATATTCTCTGGTTATCTCGGCGCTCCAGGATGCATGTACTTTAGCAAGTGTGTGTTCCTCCTAAATGCTGGTCTTTCTCTGAGCTTACTGAAGGGCTGCAGAATGCATCACTTCCTAAAAGGGAACAGAAACATTTACAGAAACCTTGTGCCTGTTTGGAAACTTAATAATGTTTTTCTCATCAACTTCTTGGCCTATAACATTAGGAAGATCTCTTATATTCCTAATGGACATTAAAAACTCCCTCTTAGCCTTGCCAAGGGAGGGATTTTTTTACCCCCATTTCCTGTGTTATTTTTCTGCTCTTTTAAGCTTCTTATTTTTAGTCTTTGCTATCTCTTTCCCCTTTCTTCCATTTGTAACATTACTTCTATTTTTAACTGGTGCTTTTCCCTGACTTTTTCTGACTTTTTCACTGACTGGGAGCTTGGGCAAGGCCCTATTCTTCCCTGAATCCCTGGGTCTCATGCTGTAGGCTCTGAGGCCACCCTCTGCCCACCCTGAAGCACGGCAGCGGGGCTGTATGTATGACCTGTGCTTTTCAAGCAGCGTGGGACTGCAAACAGCACACGAGCATGTTTCCTGAGTGGGGCAGAGATCCAGTGCCCGAATGGAAATTTCTCGGATGGAATTTTTCCCTTGCCTCCCTTCCTGTAAGAGCTTGTCTTTTGCTTTCCAGAGTGTGGATTGCACAGCTCAGAAACTTGATTTCTGCTTAGTAGCAGCCACGGCACATTTCCTCCCTGGGGACGAGAGCATGCTTTGAAGGATCGGGCCTCCCACTGGGCCGGCGATGTCGGAAGGGATCGTCAGGGGTGGCGGCTTAGCGCAGGAATGTGCAGCATCCAAACTGCAGCCTTAAAAGCAGTCGGCGAGGAGTTGCTGTTTCCTTGATTGGGAAAAGAGCAGAGAGGCCTGGCAGGGCTGTGACTCAGTCGGTGAGTCAGCGCGGGGCTGCTTTCCGATGAGGACATCTCGCAGGGTTAGCTCGCCGTCACACCCTCTCCTGCTCCGGTGCCACAAAACCCTCGTGCTGCTGCTAAACCCTCATGCCGCTGCTTCTCCACACGCTCACGGAGCCATCCTGTCCCTGAACCTCCTCCCTTCTGCCTCCCACCCCACTGGCCCCGTACTGGTTTGCTTCTGTGCTCAATCGCATACCCTGCACTGCTGACTCCCTTTGCTCCTTCAGGTTCAAGGTGGCACAAGCAGGCTTTGTACTGAGAAAGAGACCTTGTAACCTGTTCACTACAGAGAGAAAATCCCAAGAACCGGCAGGAATCCCCTGCAAGAAAAGGCACAGGGTGAGGACTTGATCTAGACCATCTCCAAGGTGTGACCACCTTCATCTAACCCTGCAGGCTCTGAAATGGGCTGGGGCTGCGCTCAAAGTCTGACACAGTGGCTTTGACTGTGCTGTATGAGGCTTACGTGGCAAGGGTTTGGCAGTGGGTGGTTGGGAGGGTTGGGGAGGCTGCTGGGGTGGTTGGTCTCTGTGAGCAGAGCCCAGCGGCCACCTCAGGTCAGATCAGAAGTTCCCCTGTGGCCCTTGGAGAGGCCCCTGGTGGAGCAGGCTGTCCCCCTGCAGCCCATGGGTCCCACATGGAGCAGATCTCCACGCTGCAGCCCCCCCATGGGTAGAGGAGCCCCCGGTGGAGCAGGTGGATGTGGCCTGGAGGAGGCTGCGGCCCATGGAGAGCCCCCGCAGGAGCAGGCCCCGGGCCGGAGCTGCAGCCCATGGAGAGGAGCCCACGCAGGAGCAGGGGGTCTGGGGGGAGCTGCCGCCCACCCGTGGGGGACCCGTGCTGGAGCAGTTTGCTCCTGGGGGATGGACCCCGTGGGACGGAGCCGTGTGGGAGCAGTTCCTGAAGAGATCAGGAACAGTTTGGGAAGGCCGGCATCCTGTGGGAGGGACCCCATTGGGAGCAGGGTCAGAGAGGGACCATGAAGGAGCGGTGGAGACAGTGTCAGGGACTGACTGCAGCCCCCATTCCCTGTTCCCCTGTGCCTCTCAGGGGGAGGAGGTAGAAGAGGTTGGATGGGGTGAAGGTGATTTTAGGTTGCTTTTAGTTCTCACTGCTCGAGTCTGTGAGCAATAGGCAACAAATGACATTCTTCTCCATTAGGATGAGTCTGTTTTGCCTGTGGTGGTAACAGGTAAGAGATCTCCCTGTCCTTATCTGAACTCATGAGCTTTTCCCATCATATTTTCCTTTCACCATAAGTTCCTGTGAGGAGAGGCCATGAGTGAGCAGCGTGGTGGTGCTGAGCTGCCCATCAGTTGGAGCCACCACACACCTCCTTTTGCTGCCTCTTCCCCTCGCTGCCTCCCCATGTTCACAGCTCCCTGAGATCCCACTGCACTGCCCACCCGGGACATGATGCCACCCAAAAAGCACCTAGCCATGGAGGGAGGGATCACGGGTGATACTGAGGAGCACACAGCTCGTGCCTCTTGGCCTCGGTCTTGGGCTCACGCTCATTCCTGTGGAAGCTGCCTTGTTTCTCCAAAATCGAATGTTTTCTCTGAGCTTGGGCAAAGCAATTAATTTTAGCCATGTGATATTTACATCCAGATGAGCAGCCAGCCCATACCTCTGTCTACGGCTGCGTCCAGCATTAGGCAAAAATATCCCACTGTTTGATTCATTAACCAAACAGCTCTGCTAATAGCTAAGCTAATTTTATCCTCTGCTCAGCGCTGGCTGACAATGACACTCATGGCCTGTCGGGGAGGAGCATCAGCACCGCAGTTCCCAGACTCAAAAACTGGCATTTTATTGCCTGGCCAGAAGGCAGGGGCTGCCACCCACACATCACTGTGCTCTATCTTTGGATTTCCTCTCTTTCTGGCCTTTCTGTATAGATACAGTACGAAGGAAACCAGTGAAATACCCCACAAGCCACGTTATCAGGCAGGATGGAGTGGCTCTGTAAAAGCCAGGCACAGCTATAGGTTCCAGTAACAGCTCTGCATCATGCGTGTCCAGTCCTGAGGCACTGTGGGGTCTGGAGGAGCCTCAAATACCCGTGTTGCTCCTTCTGGATATGGGCAGAAGCCAGCTCACTGCCATCCAAGTGGAAACAACGAACAGCAGCTTGGAAAACTTCTGTGATTCTATGAAAACAAGGCGATCTTGACACATCATCACTGCTGAGCAGCGGTGACAAACTGAGCTTTGTGTCCCCTCCCTTTCCCGTTCCCCCTGGCCTGCAGTGCGAGGGGCTGCTCAGACACCAAAGCACACACAAAGTGGCAGCACCATGTCGCTCCCCTCCATCCCGGCATTACCATGCCCGCAGTAACTTCATCTCGCCATCCCCATGGACAAAATGTGAAGCAGGGGTCGAGGAGGAGTAGCCCAGCGCTGTGCGTGGTGCCCCATCCAGCTGGAGGGGAATTCCCCCACAGCACAGACGGGGCTGGTGCCGTGGGGCGGGCGTAGGGCTGCGCAGGAATGTTTGGAGCGTGGTGAATGTGCTTTCTGCATTGTTCCCGTCTCTCCCCCCTTCAGCTTCTCATCCTCTGCTCTGTCCAGAGCCTGCCTACTCCTGACTGCTGCTGTGCCAGCTGCAAGGCCCGTAATCTGTGCTAGCCAGGCTCGCAGTGTTGCAGTCCCCGAGAGAGGTAGGGCACTGCCTTGCACCCCATCACTGGGGCTGCCCACAGCCAAAGTGGCAACTCCGAGACCAGATGCTCTCCAGGAGGTCCCTGTCCCTGCTTTAACTACAGAATTAAAGTGCAGAAGGTGTTTTGCCTTCAGATTTCCTGGATAGGTGACTTTCTGCACAGCCCAGTGGCAGGAGAAATGGCTCAGGGCAGCAGGACGGTGAGTGGAGCACTAGGACAGGAGCAGGACTGCTGACCCCAAGCCCTTCCTGCCTCCTGGTCGAGGGGGGAAAACCACAAGCCTGCCAGGTCTGCTCTCCAGAGACCTAGAGCATTGCGCTTGTAATTTAAGCTGCGATCCCAATCAGCCACCCTTTTATTTAAAGCAAAAAAAATAATAACAATACTAACACTTCCTTCCACCCTGTTGTCAGTTATTGTTCCTGAAAGCACTGCTGCTGTTGGTTTTTAGGGGAAGAGCCATGGCCTGGCCGTAGCACATGTGCTGCTGTGTACACACGGACAGCAGAAGCTCCGCTGTGTTCTCAGGGCAGTGACGGGATCCCGGGGCTGGTGGCTCTGCTCTTCTCATTTGAATCCATCCCAAGGCAGTATTGGCCAAGAGCAGCACGGTCAGAAGCAACCTGTGGAAAATCTGATATTGCATCCACGCCTAGCAGCAGTCCCAAGGTGTATTTTAGCAACGAGGCGTGGATAAGGACCTCCTTGCTCTTCCCTACCATGGCCAACGAGTCCATTTTTCAGGAGGTGAGCTCCTGAAGGGGCAGGAATGTGTCAGAGCCTGTCCAAGGATTGTCTGACCAGCCATAGCCACCCTGGGTTCCCTTCACAGCCGGGGCAGAGGCAGAACTTTGTCTCGGGGATGCCATCTCATCCTCACATAGCCACACGGGATGAGTGCCCCCCTCCTCGCAGTGCCTGTTTCTCTGTGTGGGCTGTGGGGGTGGCTCCATCTCCATCACTGATGAGGAAAACCCTACTGGCTGGCCCCACAATGCACACAGAGCTATAAACCCCATCTCATAGCGCTGCCCACTGGCCTGGCCAAGCCTTTAATGCAGATCTCACTCCTTCTCCCCCCGCTCGGTTCCCAACCATTGCTGCTGGAGACAGGCAGCCCTGGGTGCGGCCGCTCTCCTGCCTCCTGATTAAAGCTGGGTCCTGCCAGCAGGTTGGGCTTTCCCAGGGATTATGGCTTTCTCATCCCCTCTTCGGGGGTGATGCAAGCGCAACAAGCCTGTGCCTAAATTTGGTCCCACCCCTGAGTCCTCTGCCAGCGCAGACTGCGAGGCATAGCCACGGCTTGTTCTCGTGCTGCACAGGTCTCAGCACGGCCTGAACCACACGGGGCCTGGGAATATCAGCTGTTGACAATTAGTAAGTAATAACACCTAGAAGAAAAGCATGCAAGTTACTGAGTTCCCTGTCCAGAACAAATTTAAGGTGTGAAGGGCCTATTGTGGCTGTGACAAAACGACAATCTACAAAGCAAAGCTCGTTGTCTCTTTCAGTCTTGATTTCAAGAATGGAAGTGCTGGAGCTTTTCAGCACATCCCTAAATAACTCAATCCGACAATTCAACATTCACACTGTTAAAAAGCTTGCCTTGTACTAACTGTGTCTGTCAGACACAGGATCATTGTACTGCTTGTTTCTAACAGTCTGGGGGTTATCACAGACTCGTAGAATCACCTAGGTTGGGAAAGACCAACAAGATCATTAGGTCCAACCATCACCCTGAGCTACGGAGTCCCACCACTAAACCACATCCCTTAAATCCCTCCGGGGATGGGGACTCCACCACTTCCCTGGGCAGCCTGTTCCGATGCCTGACCACCCTTTCCCTGAAAAAATCCTGCCTAACGTCCAACCTAAACCTCCTGTGGCACAACTTGAGGCTGTTTCCTCGCATCCTGTCACTTGCCACCTGAGAAAAGAGACCAGCACCCCTCTCACTGCCACCTCCTTTCAGGTGGTTGCAGAGAGCAGTCAGGTCTCCTTTCAGCCTCCTCTTCTCCAGACTGAACAACCCCAGGTCCTTCAGTTGCTCCTCATAACTCTTGTTTTCTGGTCCCTTCAGTTGAAGAGATATCTTTGCTCTGAAGGCTGTGACAAAGTGCTAAAGGATGTAGCTTCTGGATGTTATTAGTTATTCCATACTTATGCAATGCACGAATACTTCCAGGTTACAAGGTCCCTGTCAGGACCAGGCTCCTGCTATGCAGGTTTCTGTACTCCATCTGTATAACCTGGAGAGTAGGCAGCAGAGGCTGTCAGAAAGACCTGGTTTAAAGTGGGACTTAAAATTGCAACAATGCGCTGCTAACACAGTCCCTAAACACAAGTCCCTAAAGTGTTTATTCTACTTCTGCCTCCTCTCCCTCCCATCAATGAATCTCTTAGTTTTAGCCAGAAAACTTTTTCACTCCTGCTTTTCTCCCTAGCTCAGCACTGGGCTTCTTTCCCAGACTGAGTTTTGAAGCTAATTTTAAAAAGACACCATCCCCATGAGACAAGGAAGAGACAGAAGCGCTCTCTGAGATGCCGTGGCATGTCTGCTGGGACTGCCTTGCTCCGAGACAAATCTTTGGCAGTGGTGTCTCCACTGAATCAAATGGTGTTGCTTCCAGCAGGACTGCTTGCCCTTGGTGTCACTTTCTGCTTCATTTTCTTCCCAGAAGAACAGGACAGTCACACACAGCACCCGGAGGTCATGGCAGGAGGCAGGAGATCCAGCCTGGGGAATTATTTAGAGTGGAGTGTGTTTTGAAAGACCAGCCTTGAAGGGTCGTGCATGTGAGGAGAAAGGAGCTCCTTTCCCCCTTCTTCTCACGTTCTCCTCATTTTCTTATCACAGGAGGAGGCTGCTTTCCTCAGCAGTCTCTTATCTCTTCACTTGACCTGTCCTCCAGTTTTATGCAATGCAATGGGGGCAATTATTTTGCCCCAGTCTCCTCCTTCTCCCCCCTCCCAAGCATTTGTCGAGCCTCACCTTTTCTCTTGCCCTTTCCTCTCTCCAGTCTCTCTGTCTTAAATCTCTTCTCCCCCATGCACTTTCTGGTTCTCCTTGCCAATTCAGCGTGCAGGCAAGCTCTGGTGTGCAGCCTTTCCTCTCCACCCACACTCCTTCTCCTGCTGCTGAGACATCGCTTTTCTTCCCTGTAACCACATCACCTGCCTCTTGGCATCTTCCACGCATCTTCTGCGGGCTCCCTCTTCTCCCTCACATCAACCACAAGCGTTTGCCTTCACTGCCAGCCCTCTTGGGCTGGTCGCAGTGTCACCCCTTGGTCCATGTTGGGTTCCACACTGATGGTCTTCATGGGGAAGGGGATCCCAAGCCCTCTTCAGGCTGAGCCAAGGGCTACCTCTTTGCTGGTAGATGGAAAAAAAAGGGCAGGTGCAGCCCAGCCTCACAGCCTGAAAGGAAAAAAAAGAGCCAGAAAAGCAGATAAGGGACCCTTGAGGCTAGGAAGACAGTTTGGGGTTGAACATCCCGGTTAGGCTGAGGTGTCCTTGGGGGCAGGAGGCAGACGTGCAGGTCCAGGAGAGAGGCAGGGTGTCCATTTGCTGGTGGGAGCCACCCATCTGCTCGGCGTGCTGCTTGCTGTCATGCCCATCTGGAGACACCTCAAGCTGCTTTCCACTGCCTTGGGACCGTGCCTAGCTCGGGATACTGCAGAGCAGAGCTGGAGTGGGATATTTAAAAGCATTGCCTCACTTTCACCGGGCTCACCGCATGTGTGGAAATATTTTCTTTTGCTGCCCTGATAATTGTAAGCCTGGGATCAGATAAACATCAAATAGCTTAGGTTTAGCTTCAGTTTTCAATCTCCCAGGAGCTTTTTTTTTTTTTTTTTTTTTTTACATTTGGGAAATGCAATGTTCAGCCTGCCTTTTTTGCCTTGCTGTGTTCTGGCTGGGCTGCGTCTGTGTTTTCATTCCCGTCATCTTTCCTGCACATGACTAACTCTTTCTGCCAGGGCTGGGTGACCAGGCATCTGCCTGCAAACCAAACAAGCCACTTACCCCGTTTCCTGCCATTCCCCAGCCTGTCCAGCCCGCCTCTGTCTCCCCCGGCTGATAACATCACAAAAAATGGCACTGACGTACTTCCTCACCATGCTACTCAAGTCATCCCCCAGTGCGGGAATGAGTCTTAGAGCCCGGATTATTTTTAGCACTTTTACAGGCTCCTTCTCCGACCTCGGGCAGGAGCTTTAGCAACCCTCTGTCCCCTTGCGTCACGCACACTATGGGCTGTATTTGCAATATAGCCTCATGTGCAGGTGAGGGTTGATTGAATCTGGGGATTCATGCTTGGAAATCACTGGAATGATATGAGACAGCTTGGTCTGAAAACACCCTGTGAGCTTTCAGCACCTTGGATTTTTTAAGGTGCTGTTGGCAATACATCGGATCATATTGAACTTCTAGGGTGGGAAACTGCACATTTTATTGACCCTGAGGAAATGCTGTACAGTCTCCTTTCCATCCCCATTATTGTGAGAGCATTAATTTTCCCATTCACTGAAGTAATACAGCCTTTTGCCCAGAAGAAGTCCAGTGTAGGGCAGGTGATAGCTCTGCTGATCATAAACTTGAGCAGTGTTTTCATTCCCTTTAGACAGATTTTTTTTTTGGTCAGTTCTATGTTTGGTCAGGCATCCAGAGGTGGCTGTGACTGGAGTGTGCGATCTAAGGCTCTCTGCCTTTCTGCCTCCCCCGGGGGAGGTTCTGCCAAGGTGTGCTGATGCTGCACTGCAGGAGGATTTCGGACACCCCATCCAGCTCCAGGAGAGTGCCATTCCCAGGCTCCTGTGTAGCACAGTGCTGGCAGCAATAGCGGTGATAGACACCCCAAAGAGGGGCAGAGTGTGTTCCCAGCAGCATTAGTAACCTGCTGCCTCTCTCTTCCCTCTCCTCTCCCTTCCTCCCACTCCCTCGGCCAGGCTCGTGGCTGGGCAGAGCAGCCCACACCTTCTCCTGGGCGGTGGATCCGACTTTGCAGCATCCCCCTTGGCAGCCCCAGGAAGATTTCTGGCTGCGTCAGCCAAAATTCCTCCCGGGGACTGTGCTGCAATGCAGACACCACACCCCACTGGTGCCACTCAGCTACAGACCAGCACCGCCGAGGGCTTTCCTCCTCCTCCTCCCTATTAGCCCCGATGATTTCGGGTTGGCCGGCATCACCTCCTTGGGACCGCGGTGCCCGCAGCGGGTGTCACTGAGGCATCGCTGGCGTTGGGCGGTGCGGCTGCTGCCTGCAGAAGCGCTCACTCCCCGCAGGGACCAGCGGGTTTCAGATTTCATTTCCCTCGCACGCTACACCCCAATTCCAGACACTTTCTGGCTCCGCCGCTGCATGGACGCAGAGCATGGGTCCTTCGCCGTACCCAGCGCAAGCAGACAGCTCCAGGGAGCGGACCATGAAGGCGCTGATTTTATTTTGGCTTTGCGTCTCGCTTTTCCCCGGCTTTTCCCAGGGCAGAGTCGTGGGAGAGGACGAGGCTGGTTTTGCTGAGTGCAACGTGTTTTTCCCCGGACAAGTCCCACCAGAAGGATTCACTGAGCCCTTCCACGTGAAAATCTGTCAGCAGTACAACAGGGAGCCGCGCTTCGCAACCCTCTACAGTACCAAGGACAAAATCCCTCTTTATTCAGCTTTTAAATACACAAAAGCAGCCCAAAACGAGGAGGAAAGCTGGCTGGTCGAGCCGCAGGTAAGTCAGTGTTTCCTTTGCTGTAAATCAAATATTTTCTGGGCACATTTCCTGGTGAGAAGCTGTTAGCAGGGGGGAGGATTTTAACAAAATATCCCGGAGCTCCGTGGATTTTGTGAACCACCCTTTGGATATTAATTTCCCATGGGCAGAACTGAGATATTTTAGTGCTTGGAACTGGACAAACAAACAGTTCCTGGTCCCACGGAGCTTGTCAGGAGAGCTTTTGGGAGGCTTTTGGGTGTGAAACGCAGCGTGGGGGCAAGGAAAGCCACCCCTGCACTAGATATCCCGGGTGACACTGCCGGTGGATGACGGGGTTTAAACATCTCAGTGCCAAGCTGGAGTTTGCCGTGCTGCCAGCCCTGATAAGAGCTGTTCAGCCTCACGGCATGGACAAACTGTGTGCTCGTGGCTCACCACCTTGACTCGCAGTGTTACAGCGTGCCCCGGCTGCAGGTTTGGGCGGGGAAGGGAGGTGCCGTGTCCCGCAGCCAGGTGTGTGGTGCAACCTGAGTGCTGCTGCAGCCTCGGTGGGGTTCGCTCCCCTGACATCCACCATGTTTCAGCAGCTCCATGAGTCTGTTATATTGAAAAGGAATCCTTAAAAAGTTGCTAGTGCCCTATGACAACAAGTATGCCTCACCTTAACTCTTCCTTAACTGTTTTTTTCCTTAAATTTCCAGCAGTGATCATTTTGTAGCCACCTTTGCTCTGCTGAGCTCAGAGCTGAGGCAGGCGCAGGGTGAGGGCAGGGTGCTGGAGCTGGGTGCTGGGGTGTGGGTGCTGTGTGCAGGCAGGATGAAGTTTAAAGCCATTCCCCCTTGTCCCAGAAGAGTGGCTGTCATACTGGTGGCCCCCTTTTGGGTGATGGGAGAATTTGGGAAGGGGATATTGAGGGCTGGAGGTGTCCCTGTCCTCACCTTAGACTGGCTGTGCTCTCAAGGCTAGGCTGAGGTGCTCTCCTTCCATCTCATGGGTGCCTGTGCGAGGTGTCCTCTTGCCCTTTTGGGACAGAGGACAGCTTTTAGCAGGCTGCTGCTATAGAAGCGAGGAAGGGTGAGGAGTTTTGAGAGCACAAATTGCACCTAGCAGAGCGAGCACCTGCTGTCAGAGCGAGGGCATAGAGGCAAGGCGGCCAAGATGGCGTCCTTGAGGCCCGTCACCCCCTCTGGCCGCCATGCCTCCTCCTGCTCCTCACGGCCTGACTCACGGCCATGGCGGGCCCCTCACCTTCCCTGCCCACTTCTCCAGCACCTTCCTTCGTCCCAGTCACCCAGCCCTCATGCCTTGACCACCTTGTGGTTGTCCCTGATAACACTCCTGAGCCCCAAACGTTGTGTGTCCTGCCTCAGAAACTCGCCTCAGCCCCAGAAACAATTTTCTCAGCTCTACATCCCATGAAGGCAGGCTGAGGGAGCTGGGGTGGTTCAGCCTGGAGAAGAGAAGGCTCCAGGGAGACCTTACAGCGGCCTGGCAGTACCTAAAGGGGGCTACAGAACAGCTGGGGAGGGACTCTTTGTCAGGGGATGTGGTGATAGGACAAGGGGGAATGGCTTTAAACTAAAAGAAGATGATTCTACCTTGATTTTCTGTGGCTTACCCCAGTGAAGCCCTGTGGGATGCTGTGGGGACAGGTTGTTCCTAGCTGACACTTGGCTGTGCTGGTTGGTGACAGTGTGGGATAGCTGAGAGCTCTGAGAACTTCTCTTCCTTGGAGCAAGCTGCTCTCACCTCTGCTAAACAGAAAAAAAATCTCCTGGACTCTCTCACCTCCCTCTTTCCTCCTTTGACCGATGTTTTCTGAGTATTTTTTTTTGCTTGTTTTGTTCTTTTTTGACTCAAAAGCATCCTTTAGCTGACAGCATGGCACACCTTTGAAGGGATGCTCCACATTTTCCCTTGTCTGACTGCTGATTAAGATGTAGATCTGTACTGGGGACCAGTGAGCTCCAGGCGAAAGGAGCCTCACCAAGTGAAACCAGATGTGGTCCTGGACCATGGTGAAGGGGACAGCTAAGGAAAGATCCCAGTATGGCCACTTGGAGGAGGCTTCACTGTGGATGGGGACATCGCTGAGTCCTGTGCCTGAAAGCCCCTGTGCCACATCAGGTGGCACTACTGGGGGCAGAGGGAGGACAGAGCAAAGATCATCTCCCTCCTGCCTGCCCAAATCCGCCACTGGAGCCAGTTTCGTGGTGGTTTTGATCAACAGCATGTAGTGGAGAACTCGTCCCTTGCTAACTCAATGCCGAAGGCCTGATGGGGCTGCAGACTGCCCCAGGTAAGGCTGACATCTGTTGGGACAGGGCTCTTGTGTGCTTTCTGTCTCAGAGGGACCGTGCCTTAGGTGTGCAGCAAGGCTCAGGTCCACACTGATGCAGGAGGGGAAAGCGGAGAACAGATTTTGTACCTATTGTGTGTATTCCTATCAAGGCTAAGCCAGGTAATGAAACCCCTAAAGGGAGCTCTTCACAACACGGGCTCTGTATCAAGGCCCTGAGAGATTACACTGTCTGTTTTCTGCATAACTTCCTCGCTGGGACAGGGATAGCCAGGTACAAACAGGCTGAACTGTGCAGTGGCATGCACTTACTTCTGTGTGCATGCACACCCACACGCAGAGATACAGCAGGCAGGAGGAAATCACTATAAAAATGCTCTCTGCACGCTGGTTGTCATGTGCTTTTTTTTTTTTGTTTTTATAACAGATCATGATCTATGCTGTGAGGGCACTGTCTTGCTGTCTGTATACCTACCTCCTCAGGAATGCATGCACCAGAAACAAATGCCAAATGTGGCAGCGAGGTAGTCATCGGATGAGAAATAAGAGGAATGTCAGCTACACCCAGTGCTGATTGGTGGCTGGAAAATGTGAATTAATCCAGGAACCAGGACTGATAAAAAATGAGAGGCCAGGAGTGTCCTGATGGGCAGGACACTGATGGGAAGCCCCCAGGCTTTGGTCCCCAAACTAGCTCTATTGCTGACTTGTTAGGGTTAAGAGCAAACCACTACGGTGGCTTTCACCTTGTCATGTTTTGGTTGTCTGAAAGCCAGTAGTTTGGTCTGAGTCTTGGCTTGAGAGAGATGGAGAACACAGGAGTTGCTTTTCCTCTCCTAAGATAGGACAGGCTGGGTGAGTCGCCTTGTGTTTCCATCTGATGGATGATTTCCATCAGCCAGAGGAGCAAGGTGGGATTTGTATCCCCCAGCCATAGCTACATCTGGGCTTTCCTCTCAGCTTTGGTAGACCATGGAGAGAAGCTGGTGCTCCTGGAGCCACCCATGAGCTTCCTACAACACACACCTCAGCCTCAGGTTCATCCCCTTCTGCAAAGTGGCAACCCCCACTGTACGAAGCCCATTTAATATTGATAGGTGCTTGGACTCGATCTTGCACAGCTGCTTGGATGCATAATTTATTTTTAGATCCCCCTGGGAATGAGGTGTTTACCTGTCTGCTTGGATCTTGCCCCGAGCCATCGCAGGGTATTTCAGCAGGTGGATTGCAGCCATGGACACAGATCTGCTCTTGCTGCAACACAACCCAAAGGTTTTTTGGGGCAGCGAGGAGAGGCAGCCTGCGTGCAGGTCAGACACAGCGCAGGAGCCAGCATGCCTCTGGGGCTGAGTTACAGGAGGCACGAAGCACTCAGCAGTGCGTGAGTGATTACAAACCACACCGGGAGTTATTGTAAGCACCGGCGCTCGGTGATGTCAGGGCCTCACGCATGCACACAGCCACATTTCTGGTGTTCTTTCCTAACTGCGCCCAAACAATCCCAGCGGTATGTGCAAATCCCCGCAGCCAAACAGGTAACCGGCCACATATTTGCTTGATAGGCACCTCCAGGAATGCATGCATCAGCTCATAAAGTCAAGTCTACGCCGTCTGCTGCTCGCAGGCTGGGAATCCCTGCGAGGAGGCAGAGCTGGGTGTCTCAGCTCTCAAAACTCCTGGCCAGCTGCAGCCCAGAAGCTCTAGGGTGAGCTCAGGGTGTCTGAGCACGGGCTGTGGAGCAAGGCAGAAGTCTTGCTAAGTGTTGCCTTCAGAGGAAACTAAGACTTGTGCCTCCGCACGTAGGAAGCCTCCCAGTCCCAAAGCAGGTTCAAAATGAAGCAAGAACCCTCCTAGCAGGCAGCCGGGGGTAATGCAGCCCGCTGACACGGTTTGTGTTGGCACTGCTGTGGGGACAGCCCTGGGGCCAGCCTGCAGGGGCTTGCCTGAGGCGAGAAGCATCCAAAGCACGGTTTGTATGGCGAGGAGGATGGATAGGATGGATAGCTGCCTACACGGAGCACAGGGGAGGTGAGGCAGGAGCTGTGGCACTGAGACGATGCCAGCTCCATGTAAGTTTAAAGCATGTAAGTGCATCTGTCCAGTTGCAGGAGAGCCAAGGGACCAGGAAGGATGATGGGGGTGATTCAGGGTAGAATAGGAACCCTTTGCCCTATACGTCTCCAAAATGTGTATGATGTAGTGCAGGGAACTGCACACAGGAGCCAAGAGAACAATGTAATCGGGCCAGCACAATGTTGGGAGCAGAAACAGAGACAACACGAGGCAGTGACTGCCGGAGCCCGCCTGCCACCCCTGAGTTGCTGCCAGCACGCTCACCCTCTAATCTGGGGAAGAAAATGACAATTTGGAGAGGCTGCGGTGTCGAAAGGAGTGACTAAGGAGCAGGCAGAGCTGCGGCCATCTGGGAAAGCCCTGAGCACACGGCGGTGCCCCAAATCTCCTGCTCCCACCGCTTATTACCTCCTGGCCCGGCTGCGTGCGAGGCGCCAGGAGGGGTTGTTAGCGCCTGGGGGTCGGGAGGGTGGGAAGGACAGACACGGGCACATAGCACAGATTCCACCGAGGACCTGCGGTGACAGCGTCCTCGCCCACACGATGCTGGGAGGTCATTAAAGACGAGGTTCAGACTGCTAATGACAAGCCCCGAGCTCGCTGGCACGTCTGCGGTCAGGGCAGTGAAATTCAGGTCACCTGCCACGGCGTCCCACCTATTCTGTGAGCGCAGAGAGGTAAATGCCTTCTCCAGGCATCCTACACCTCATGGATTTTTTCCTTCATTGCTTAGATTTGATGGTTCAGAGACTCCAGGTTGCTTGTTAGAATTAAGGGTTGTGCACCTCAGGGTGTGATCTGTAGCGTGGAGTAGCGGCCCTCATGGGAAATACACTTTGAGGCTCATTTTAGCTTTTTTAGGAAGGCAAATTGCACGCACTAACCCTTTTCTGCCGTTTCAGGTGGATGACCCAGACAACGACCAGCAGGAGATGGTGCTCGAGGCCGATCTCGTCGGCACGGTGGCCAACCTGGGTGCCAACCAAGCCCTGACCTCAGACTACGTGGGCTCTGGCTACGAGCGGGGGCTGCTGAACCCCAGCCTGCTCAACGAGGAAGACTTCCAGACGGCCACCTACACGCTGACCAACGCCGTCCCCCTGAGTCCCTCTCTGAGCAAAACCTGGCACAGGGACGTCGGGAGGGTGGTGGAGCAAGCCCTGGCCCCTCACTGCCCCAGCAAGGACCACCTGTACCTCCTCGCAGGCGCGATTCCTTCCAGCGTCCGTGTCAAAGGCAAGGTGTCGGTGCCCGAGGCGCTGTGGCTGGCGGCGTGCTGTGACGCTGCAGAGGGCTGGTCCTTAGGGCTGGTGAAAAAGACCAGCGATGAGAACAGCCTGGCAGACCTGACGGTGGGCGAGCTGGAGGAGCAGCTCCTGGCAGGGGTCGAGCTCTTCAAGGGCAACTGTGGAGGAGACAGCAAAAACAAGGAGAAAGTGGAAGCGATACTGCAAGCCGTTGGCCAGATCCGGGCCGGGGGACAAGTGGGAACAAACGACAGCCAGGAGTCCAAGGAGAGCGGCTTGGTGAGAAAAGTGGCTGGCATCATCGCCACCCCCTTCATCAAACTCCTGGAGCTCCTCATCTACCTGCTGGTGGAGCTGGTGAAGTTCACGTTTTACTTCCTGTGGCTTGTCATCAAGCGGGTGGGCAGCACAATCCTGGACGGAGCCTCCAGCCTGTGGGGTGGGGTGGTGTCCTACCTGCAAGCCATCAGCATGGTGCTCATCAGCATCCCCTACGACCTGGGGAGGGTTGTCACCAACATCTCCCTGGGCTTCCTGGAAATCGTCCAAGACGTGGCGTTCCTCACCTACAGGATCCTGCGCATCCCCGTGGGGTTCGTCCTCCACCTCGCTGCTTTCCCCTACTACTCCATCTGTGCCATCCCCTCTGTCCTCAAGGACCTGGCCGCTGGGATCGGTGGCACCTTCTCGCTGGCCGTTGATGCCACAGCCACCCTCCTGCACGGCTTTTATTACGTGGCCAGCCACATAGCCAAGCGGTTCATCCCTAAAGTCTCCTCCGGTGACTGACAGGGAGAGAAACCGAGGCTGCAAAGACGTGAAGGGGAAGAGGAGCTCTAGGATAGGTGGCCAAACGCAGTCCGTTTCGTTCTGGTATTTATTGTAGCGACGTTAATAATAATGAACCAAGCGGGGGGAGTAACAGGGAGGGCCGAGGTAACTTTGTCAGGGGACACCACCGCTGCGACTCAAACTCTGTCTATTTTAAAGCACTGGGATCCTGTCGGTGCGGGTCACAAACTTTCTGTGATCTGCAGACACCAAGCTCTGGGGATGCTCTCTAAGCTGTTTCCTTCCCACTGAGGTGGCACCGGGACCTCTGCGCCCTGCAGCAGCACGTCCTGTGGGGTGGAGGTGCTCCTCTGGGGAGGGATTTGGTTTCTGAAAGCTGGAGAAGGGAAAAGGAGGGCAGGGTGCAAGGCTTAGGGGCTGGGCAGCGGGGAGGGAATGGGGCCGGGTCCTGCTGCTGGCCGCACTGCTCGCTTCTCTGGGACCTGCTGCTGGAGCCCGAGGAGGAATTTGGCCGGGTGTGCCTCGTAGCTCCTTCAAGGCAGCTGAAACCAAGCGGATCTGGCTGTGAGGAAGCACCAGCTTCTAGTTCTTTCCTGCAGGGGGAAAGCATTTCCCCTTCGCCATGCCAAGCTCACTTTCCCTGGGCTGTTCCCTGCTCCCTGGTGAGCACTGAGGACCTCAGCCCCAATTCCTCGCCCTGGCTGGTGGGCTCCAAAGCCTGGTAGAACCTCGTGGGTCATGATTTGGGCTTTGAGACACCCCCATCTGCCAGTGACCAGCCTGTCCTGCCCCTGTTCCTCCAACACCCAACACCTCTGTGCTGCAGGATTGTGCCCAGGCGGGGAATTGGAAATGTTGTGGCATCCTCCTCAGGCGAGTTGGGAAAGCCCAGCTCACTGCAGAAAGTGACCCTCCCGTGCTTTTCTGCAGGACAGAAGGAAAGTGGCTGTGCCTTCCTTACTGGTCTGGCTCGGTGGTGTCCTTACCAAAAGGCACCTGGGGAGCAGGGGACAGGAGATGAGCAGGGAGCACGGGGGGAGTTTTGCTGCTTGTTGCCCAAAGCCCCATCCAGCCTGGCCCTGAACACTTCCAGGGATGGGGCATCCACAGCTTCTCTGGGCCACCCTCTGAGTGAAGGATTTCTCCCCCCTAAGGTGGCTGGGGACAGAGGGCAACTCGTCATTGCCCCCACCAAGCACCCCGTGTGAGAGGTGCTTCGTGGTGGGGGAAGGGTGGCCTCCCGGCTGGCTTCCTTCACGGGGAAAGGCAACTTTTTGTGCTCATCAGGGCCTGATCAGGTAAAGTCAGCAACATTTGACAAACCCCTCCTTCGTCCTCAAGCTGTCAGCAGAGGGGTTTGGATCCAAGGGGCACGGTCGCTGCTCCCAGCAGAGAGGCAGCCGCCTGCCTTGCATCCAGACCTACCTCTGCATCTAGCAGGCAAACACAACCCAAGCTGGGCAGACGTGGGGCTGTTAAAAGGGTCTGAACACGCTCGGATTGCAGCCGTGACAAACCCTAACCAGCACAGGTCGTTTTTCTTCTCTGCTGCATGTCTGAGCAGGCCATGGGAAATCTGCCTGAAACACCCAGTAATTGTTACAGAACAAGCAACATCCTGCTGCAGACCATGGCTTCAGATTATTCTTATCTGGGCATGATTTATGGCTTGTGAGCTTTACTCTGTCCTAGGAAATGTATGGCTTTAACAAAATAAAAGTTACTTTTCCAAAGGAGGACTGGTATCACGTTTCTGTCCCAGCTGCAAACAAGATAATGCAGCCCAGCGAGCTCCACAGAATTTCACAGAATTTTCTAGGTTGGAAGAGACCTCAAGATCATCGAGTCCAACCTCTGACCTAAAACTAACAGTCCCCACTAAACCATATCCCTAAGCTCTACATCTAAACGTCTTTTGAAGACTTCCAGGGATGGTGACTCCACCACCTCCCTGGGCAGCCCGTTCCAATGCCTCACAACCCTTTCAGTAAAGAAATTCTTCCTAACATCTAACCTAAAACTCCCCTGGCGTAACTTTAGCCCATTCCCCCTCGTCCTGTCACCAGGCACATGGGAGAACAGGCCAACCCCCACCTCGCTACAGCCTCCTTTAATGTACTTATACAGAGCAATAAGGTCACCCCTGAGCCTCCTCTTCTCTAGGCTGAACAAGCCCAGCTCCTTCAGCCGCTCCTCGTAGGACTTGCTCTCCAGGCCCCTCACCATCTTCGTCGCCCTTCTTTGGACCCGCTCAAGCACCTCGATGTCCTTCTTGTAGCGAGGGGCCCAAAACTGAACACAGTACTCGAGGTGCGGCCTCACCAGAGCCGAGTACAGGGGGACGATCACCTCCCTAGCCCTGCTGGTCACAGTGTTTCTGATACAAGCCAGGATGCCGTTGGCCTTCTTGGCCACCAGAGCACACTGCTGGCTCATATTCAGCCGACTGTCCACCATCACTCCCAGGTCCTTCTCTGCCTGGCAGCTCTCCAACCATTCCTCTCCCAGCCTGTAGTTCTGCTTGGGGTTATTGCGCCCCAGGTGCAGGACCCGGCACTTGGCCTTGTTGAACTTCATACAGTTGACCTCAGCCCATCGGTGCAGCCTATCCAGATCCTCCTGCAGAGCCTTCCTACCCTCGAGCAGATCGACACACGCACCTAGTTTGGTGTCATCTGCAAACTTACTGAGGGTGCACTCAATGCCGTCATCCAGATCATTGATGAAGATGTTAAAGAGGACCGGCCCCAGCACCGAGCCCTGGGGGACGCCACTAGTGACTGGCCTCCAACTGGACTTGGCTCCATTCACCACAACTCTTTGGGCCCGGCTATCCAGCCAGTTTCTAACCCAACGAAGCGTGCGCCAGTCCAAGCCAAGAGCAGCCAGTTTCTTGAGGAGAATGCTGTGGGAGACGGTGTCAAAAGCCTTGCTGAAGTCAAGGTAGACCACATCCACAGCCTTTCCCTCGTCCACCCAGCGCGTCACTTTGTCGTAGAAGGAGATCAGGTTCGTCAAGCAGGACCTGCCTTCCATAAACCCATGCTGGCTGGGCCTGATCGCCTGCTTGCCCTTCAAGTGCCGCATGGTGACTCCCAAGAGGATCTGCTCCATGAGCTTCCCTGGTACTGAGGTCAAACTGACCGGCCTGTAGTTCCCCGGGTCTGCCCTCCGGCCCTTCTTGTAGATGGGCGTCACATTTGCTAGCCGCCAGTCAGCTGGGACCTCCCCCGATAGCCAGGACTGCTGATAAATGATGGATAGGGGCTTGGCCAGCTCATCTGCCAGTTCTCTCAGTACCCTTGGGTGGATCCCATCCGGCCCCATCGATTTGTGGACATCCAAGTGCCGTAGCAGGTCACCAACCAGTTCTTCGTGGATGGTGAGGGCCACATCCTGCTCCCCGTCCCCTTCCACCAGTTCTGGGTACTGGGTATCCAGAGAGCAACCGGTTTTGCCGCTAAAGACTGAGGCAAAGAAGGCATTGAGCACCTCCGCCTTTTCCTCATCTCTTGTAACTAAGTTTCCCCCTGCATCCAGTAAAGGATGGAGATTCTCCCTAGTCCTCCTTTTTGTGTTGATGTATTTATAAAAGCGTTTTTTATTATCTTTAACGGCAGTAGCCAGATTGTGCTCCAGACGAGCTTTGGCCTTCCTAATCTTGTCCCTGCACAGCCTCGCTACATCCTTATAGTCCTCCTTAGTGGCCTGCCCAATTTTCCAAAGATTATAAACCCTCTTTTTTCTCCTAAGCTCAAGCCACAATTCTCTGTTGAGCCAGGCTGGTCTTCTTCCCCGCTGGCTCATCTTTGGGCGCATGGGAATAGACCGCTCCTGCGCCATTAGGATTTGCCTCTTAAAGAGCGCCCAGCCTTCCTGGACCCCTCTGCCCTTCAGAACCGCCTCCCATGGGACTCCACCAACTAGTGTCCTGAGCAGCCCAAAGTCAGCCCTCCGAAAGTCCAATACAGTGGTTTTACTGGTTCCCTTCCTGGCCCCTCCAAGAATAGTGAACTCCACCATTTCGTGGTCACTCTGCCCAAGACTGTTCCCGACAATCACATCCTCCACCAGTCCTTCTCTGTTTGTGAAGAGAAGGTCTAGCAGGGCACCACCCCTGGTAGGTTCACTAATCAGCTGCGTCAGGAAGCTATCTTCCACTTTCTCCAGAAACCTCCTAGACTGCTTCCTCTGGGCTGTGTTGTGCTTCCAGGATATGTCAGGGAAGTTGAAGTCCCCCACGAGTACAAGCGCTGACGATTTCGCAACTTCTGTCAGCTGCCTGTAGAACTCCTCATCCGTCTCCTCATCCTGGTTCGGCGGTCTATAGCAGACCCCGACCAGGACACTAGCCTTGTTGTCCCTGCCGATCCTAACCCAAAGGGACTCGATCTTGTCATTCCTAGCCTCGAGTTCTACAACATCGAAAGACTCTCTAATATAGAGAGCCACACCACCACCCCTTCTGTGCTGCCTGTCCCTTCTGAAGAGCCTATAGCCAGGCATCGCAGCACTCCAGTCATGAGACTGGTCCCACCACGTTTCCGTGATGGCAACCAAGTCGTAGCCTGCCCGCTGCACGATGGCTTCCAGCTCCTCCTGTTTATTACCCATGCTGCGTGCATTGGTGTAGATGCACTTCAGCTGGGCCTTTACCTTATCCTCCGGCCTTGCCATTGTTCCCCCTGGCACAGCCCCAACAGTCCTTGTTTCAGCCCCATCCCCCTTCTTACCTAGTTTAAAGCCCTATCTATCAGCCCTGCCAACTCCTGACCCAAGATCCTCACCCCTCTCCGAGAGAGGCCCATCCCATCCGGTGCCATCAGGCCCGGTGTAGCATAGACCTTCCCATGATCAAAAAACCCAAAGTTGTGCCGGTCACACCAGTCACGAAGCCACGAGTTTATGCGAACAGCGCACCTTTCAGCTTCCATCCCCCCTATCGGAAGGACAGAGGCAAACACAACCTGTGCGCCTGAACCTCTAAGTTGTCGCCCCAAATCCCTAAAGTCTCTTTTGATTGCCTTTGGGCTTCTCTTTGCTACTTCATCGCTACCAGCCTGAAAGACCAATAGCGGGTAATAGTCAGTGGGCCGTACCAGGCGCTTGACCTTCCTGGCAATGTCCCTGACCCTGGCCCCAGGGAGGCAGCAGACCTCCCTACGGGTAGGGTCAGGCCGACAAATAGGGCCCTCTGTTCCCCTAAGGACAGAGTCACCCACAACAATCACCCTTCTTTCGTTCTTGGTGGAGGCAGTCCTGATGCGTGGAGTTGACCTCCTCACCCTAAATGAGGGTGCGTGGAGTTGACCTCCTCACCCTCCGGCTAATCAGGGAAGTAAGAGCAGCATAGTCGCTCTTTGTTAAGGCCTGACACCTGATATTAATGGCCCTTTTCTGCTTTGAAAACACCTTTGCATTTTCAAAAGCGCATTTATTAGAGTACGTAGGTAGGAGCTGGGGGTTGCAGCAGACACGTTTCGCTCCCTATGTGCCAAAGGAGGTGTGTGCTCAGACAGCCTGGGTGAGGTGGGGCAGGACGGGAGCAGCGAAGGAGGTTTCTGTGTGCAGGAACGGGGGCAGGATCTGCGTGGAGAGCGGCTCCCTGAGCCCACGTGGGCTGGGGCTTGAGGCAGAAGAGGAAAAGGGGGAGACCGGTCCTCAGTGGCTGCACCCGGGCAGGTCACCTTGGCTGCTTTGCGGCTGGCAGGGAGAAATTCACTCTTGTGGGATGCTGCTGGATACAAGCAGATGTTTAGAAGACCTGTTACCCCTAGGAGCAGCTGCTCTCCTCCACCAACTACAAACCACCAGGGGTGAGTAAGGTGCGGGCACCTCTCAGCACATGGGAGGGGAGCCCTCAGCCACGGGTGGCCCAGCAGGGGAAGGGCTGCCCCTCCTTATCTTTATGGGATGATTACGGGCTGGGAGTCACCCACAGGATGGGGAAGGTGATATGTAGTGATCTCCCCTCAACCAGCCCACCCAGCCCTTCAGCACAGGAGCTTCTGCACACATCGAGGCATCCTTTATCGCAGTTATCTTCCCTCTGGGGTTGGGCCCAGAGAAACCAGCCGTGCCCTACAAGCACAGCAGCCCCGGCAGCACCACTCACAGCCCCCAGCGCCGGGCTCAGGTCCTCCCAATCCCTTTTTGGTGCCATTTTACGTTTTGGAGCTGCTCCTCTCTGCAGACAGGGACTGCTGCAGCTGAGCAGGGAGCTGAGCCCTGCTCGTTCCCGAGTCCTCCCTCCAGCTTAGGCAGCACCAGCAGGTGAGGAAGGTATTGGGAAATACCTACACGAGCAACTTGCTTGGCCAGGAAGGATTGCCTGGCAGCACAAAACTCAAGGTGTGCCTGCGGTGTGCGTGACCGCGATACCCCGCGGGGGCACGGCCTCATTTCTCCCCTCCGCACAGCCTCGAACCCGCTTCGATTCGGGAACGTGCCTCGCACTGGGTGACATCTGCTGTTGATTTCAGCAGAAGCGGCGTTTTCCAGCCAAGCAGAAAGGCCTGCGGGTTCCCCAGCGGTGTTAGCATTGCAGCCGGCTGGAAAATCTCCAAGGAAATAGATTGTCAGAGAGGGATGATTTATCAAACAGGATTATTATTTTTTTTAAATTTTCACAGCAATTTGTCTTTTCTAGTGGAAAAGGCGTTTCAGGTCCAGCTTGGAAGAAGGACCAGAAACATCCAAGAGCAGTGCACGGTGTGGGTTTGAGGTGTAGACGTGGATGTTCAGCACTTTCTCCTGCCTAAAGGCAAGCCCGGCACGTGAACAGGGCTGTTTCCATCCCAGAGCGGTGCCCACCCTACCTTCTGTCTCATTTTCTTCCACTTTTAAGTGTGAAAAAAAGAATGTTTTCCTTCCAAAAGTACTGAAATTGTGACCATTTGCTGCGGGCTGTGAAGCTCAGTTTGGGGCTGGTGGCTGAGGGGACTTGGCCGAACCATGGAGACCTTTGAGGTGCCCCTTGCTGCAGACCCCACAGGGTACAGGAGGGAAGGTCACGTTGGCCTGGCTTGTGTGAGCCGGGATGTGTTTGAGAACCTGGTGTCTGTCCTTTATTTCCCTCAGTATTCGAAGTTTTTCTCTTTCCCCATCAGCTGTGGGCAGCTGCAGACGCTGGGCACTGAGCTTGGCACCCCGGGACATGGCAGTGGGGTTCTGCTCCTCCATGGCAGTGGTAATTTGCACCCAGGTCTATTAATTAGAGCTGGCAGGGGTTTCTCCACCTGAGATTCTTCTGTTCTTACAGAAAAGCCCCTTTCTGCAAAAATTACGCTTTTCTTGCTTTGTTTTTCTTTTTCAGTATATATACATAAAACAACGGGGTTTAGTTTAAATCTAATAAAAATGTTTTCAATGGATTTTTTCAACATCACTGTGCTGTATTGATCCTCCCCCTCTACTCTGCCCTGGTCAGGCCTCCCCTGGAGTGCTGTGTCCAGTTCTGGGCTCCCCGGTACAAAAAAGACGGAAAGAGTCCAGCAGAGGGCCACAAAGATGATACGGGGCCTGGAGCAGCTTCCCTGTGAGGAGAGGCTGAGAGACCTGGGGCTGGTCAGCCTGGAGAAGATAAGGCTGAGAGGGGATCTCATCAACGTGTATAAATACCTGAGGTGTGGGGGACAGAGGGGTTTGGCCAACCTCTTTTCATCGTTTTCTGGGGACAGGACAAGGGGCAGTGGCCACAAGATGGAGCCCAGGCAGTTCTGCACCAACATGCAAAGAATTTCTTCACAGTGAGGGTGACGGAGCACCGGGACAGGCTGCCCAGGGAGGTTGTGGGGTCTCCTTCTCTGGAGAGATTCAAGGCCTGTCTGGACGCCTCCCTGGGCAGCCTGCTCTGAGGTACCTGCTTTGGCAGGGGGGGTGGACCCGATGAGCTCCGGAGGCCCCTTCCGACCCCTTCAGTTCTGTGGTTCTGTATTGCAGGTGTGAGCAGTTTAATCTTCTGTGAGGTGAGCGATGCAGCCCAACCACATTTCCCGTGATGTGCGGGGTGCAGGAGGATCGGGCTCCCCCAGGTGATTCAGCGCAGAGCTCACCCTCTGCTGGAGGCTCCCAGGTCGCCGAGGAGCCACGAGAGATTAGTCAGGTCATGTAGCAAGGCAAATTACACGTCTGCGCTCAGACAGTGTAATGTCCCCAGCCCAGCTCTTCTGCTGGAGGTTTTGGTGCGTCATGAGAAGCACCAGGCCCTGAGGACAGCGTGGCACAGGTGGCCAGGGCTGGAGCTGGCCCTCTTCTACGGGGTCACTCCTTGCGACAGAAACTGGGGAACAAATGGTCAAATCAAAACCCGATGACTACTAAAACACTTCAGTTTCAGCTAAAATTATTTTATTTTATTTTATTTTATTTTATTTTATTTTATTTTATTTTATTTTATTTTATTTTATTTTATTTTTTATTTTATTTTATTTTATTTTATATTTTATATTATTTTATTTTATATTTTATTTTATTTTATTTTACTTTACTTTATTTTATTTTAATTTTCTACTCGCCACCCCAGCCGGGAAGGGACAGAAGGCTTTTTCCCTTTTGGAGCAGCAGCTTCCTGCAGGTCAGGGATGTCCAAGCTTTGCTCGGGAGGCCTGATGAAAGCCAGAGCACAAAAAGCACACACGGGCAGCTTTTAGCTATGCAGGAAATACATATATCCTGTGATTTTCTTATTTTATACATTGAAAAGCACAAAACCAGGCGTATTTACACGAGCTAGTTATGGTGATGGATGAGGCCATTTATAACACCCCCAATCCTGCCTTGTGTCTGTAGGGCCCCCGCTCTGCTCTCCAAGCACCTCACCAGGTTGCTCAGCCACGATCAAATTAAAAGTTGTCGGGGGGAATAAATAAACGAGTGTGCTTACACCTGGCCTTCCAGTTGGGCTGCTTTGGGTTGCATTTTGAAGTCACGGGCTGGTGGCTGCACCTCAGCCCATTAGCTGCCCTACAAAGGGGCCGGGGCTGGTCACCAGTTCCTCCCAGTGCCTCAGAGCGAAGAACCCAAGGCTGTGCTGGGAGGAGGCCTAGGAAACCCCAGTAAAAGCTGAAATTGAGCCCATCCAATCTTACAGATGTGACCCGGCTGCAAACTGCCAGCAGGGCAGGCGATGTGATGCTTCCCCTCTGCTCGGTACCAGTGAGGCCTCACCTCAGGTCCCGTGTTGGTTCTGGCCTTCCCAGTACGAGGGAGGCCTGGACGTACTGGTGAGCGCCCAGCAGAGGGCCACCGAGGTGACAAAGGGCCTGGAGCACCTCTGCTGTGAGGAGAGGCTGAGAGAGCTGGGGCTGCTCAGGCTGGAGAAGAGGAGGCTCAGGGGGATCTCAGCAGTGTCTGTGAACACCTGAAGGGAGGGAGCACAGGGGATGGGGCCGGGCTCTTGTCAGTGGTGCCCAGTGCCAGGACAGGAGGCCATGGGCACAAACTGGAGCACAGGAGGCTCCCTCTGTGGATCCATGCCCAGCACCGTGTCCAGGAGGTTTCGAACACCTGCAGGGAGACCCCACAGCGATAAACCAGAGATACCCAAAAAGCTCCACAGCTTGCATTAAGCAGTTTTGTCTTTCTGAAAGGGCGATCAGCATCTCACCCAGGAAAACCCCTTGGTGGCCCTTCAGCTGCCTGTACCCATGTTCGTGGCAGGACTTGGCTGGTGGGAGGGTGAAATAGTGCTGTAATTCGGCTGCAGCGTGAGCTCTGCATTGCTGTCACCCTCAGCACACACAATACTGTCAATTGCCCCAGCCTTGATCACTGACAACAACATATTAAAAGGACATCATCTTCAGCAAATGCCAAAGATTTTTCAGGACCTGTGCTTGCAATACAGACCTGGACTAAAGACCAGCACAAGTGCACGGATGAGAAGGACGCTTCAGGACCAGAGCTCTTCCCAAAACACAGTTGCACGTGGTAAATAATGGACCCAACACAAGCCATGTTTTATCAGTTTTATTTAACCAATGAAATTCCTACTGATAACAATGAAAGTAATTTCAGCAAGTATAAATGCGATACAGTTTTAAACAAACCCCATTGTTCCGTACCTATAAATAGATTTTTCAAAACCTCATAAAAAGTGCAGATTTATGAATTGCTGTTAAAATGTTAATACACAATTCCTTTGTTTAAAAATGCGTTTTTTTTGTCTCTTAACTCACAAAAAAAAAAAAAAAGTTCCTTCTGCATCTGTTCAGATAAATTCAAGTCGGGTAACTTAAAAACTAGGAAAGGAAAAAAAAGTCACACACAAAATGAAAAGATCCATCCCACTAGGTCAGTCTGTTCTCTGCAAAAAAAAAATTAAAAAAATAAAAAAAAAAAACAATCAACCATCAACAGAAAAAAAAAAAATGGTGAAAGCTGCTGTGGACACCCACAGGTAACTCCTAGCAGCTGCCTTGCTGCAGGCAAACCTCCTGCGAAAGCACGGACCCTGCGAGCTGTCCCAAGGCAGTGGCCCAAGGGACACCACGGGCGAGCTGTCCCTGTGCCACCCTCACCTGGCAGCGAGTAGAGCTGCAGGGGACAGTGTGAGGGAGCAGCAGGATCGGAGCTGTGCCTCCTCCTCCGTCCCAAAATGCCCCTGCAGCAAAGGGGACAAAGGTGGCGGTGGCCGGGCCGCACCGGGCCGTGGTCCCATTTATTCCCTCTCCAGAGGGTGAGAGCTGCAAGCCTGGGGCGGTGGGCACGTCCCGACAGGAGGCTCAGACCCACGACCGTCTTTGGAGAAGCCTAAAAACGAGCCAGGCTTCGTGGACGTCAAATCAGGCTGATTTGGGTACGGGAGGGAGGCCTGGAAGCCACGGGCTGCTGACACACCGCATCCACCATCCACAGCCTGTCCCTCCTCACGGCAAGGCTCGGGTGAAGCTGGTGTCTCTGCGTGTGCACCCGTGTGTGTGTGTGTGTGTGGGAGGGCAGCACGCCCACACGGAGCCGAGGAGGTCACAACATTTCACACCAGGGCCCGGGCCGGAGGTGGACGTGTCAGGGCCGCCCGTGCCGCCAGCCCTCCTCCCCGTACCTACAGTGGTATTTCATCTACAGCAGGGGCTGTTCAGCAAGAGCGGTTTAAAGTGGCTAGGTTTATCAAGTTTGCTACCTTACGAATTAAAAACAAAACCAAAAAAAAAAAAAAGGAAAAAATAAAACAAAAAAAAAACCAACAACTATAAATACAAAGACTCTCACTCACCAGACGCTTGCAGCCTGTGTGAATCATAAACTGCATCAATATTCTGTTAAAAAGCTTATTCTACTTAAAACTATACATAGTACAAGAGATTGAAAAGTGGCAGTCGTGTACGGCCGCACTGCCTGCCCACGGTGGCCCCCAGTCAGGTGCTTCATAGAAATCAAGGAGTTACAGTAACAAAGCACGGGACTGCAGAGCCCATCACAGCTTCTGATTACACTGCATACAAAGTACCAAGGGGAACACAAAAAAGAACTGGTGTTAATACTGATGAATCAAAGAGTAACTATAAAGATCAAAACAGACGTTTCACAGCATGCTACATATATTGCTCACAAACTTTTTTTTTCTTTTTTTTTCCTTAAAAAAAAAAAAAAGGCTAATACAAAACAAGAAGTTGGCAGTCTGATTTTCAGTTATGTCAGAGAGATAAAGCGTATACATTCATTACGTAGCTTTCCAGCAAAAGGGTAAAACCGAGAGATTTCAAGTTTACAAAATTCCTATATTTTTATTGATTTTTTAAGCTACCGTTTATATCCAGTTCCGGTCAATAGTCGTGAACCATCGGTGGCCGCAGAGTCCGAGGGCTGCAGCCTGATTATTTTTTGTTTCCCTACAGGAACATTTCTTTGCCTCGGGTGCTGGCGGGTGGACGGGGAGGGAAGGGAGAAGGAAGGCTGGGTTGTGTCTGGCGGCACCGCATGAGCATGGAGTGGTGAATGAGGAACCCAAAAATCCCCTTCAAAGAGCTGGTGGAGGAGACAACGTGCCTCAATGGCAGCACGCTGCACACAGCCGCAAGGGGAAGGCTCCCTTCCCCTCCTCCATCCCCGGAGAAGGAGAAGGGGAGCTTTCCAGAGCGGCTTGGGGTTTTGTCTTTGAGGAGATGTTGGGTGCAGGTGTTCCCTACCGCCTCCCCTACGCGCAGACGTGCACGAGGGCCTTTGGGACACAGCAGTGCAGCTTCTCCAGCCAGCCTCGAGACAGCCCCTTGTCTTCTGCTGCTGCTGCTTACAGCACAAGCTGCTGCCCCCTTGCCGTATATTCATCGGCGTCTTAAATACTGGCTCTAACTGCGGCCGAGAGCAAGGGCAGAATTCAGATCCCTGCTTTCCACGAGCTCTACTGAACACCCCAAGGTGTCTATGTCTCGAGCAACCACGAAGTTTGCCTTTGGAGTTATCCCTCGAATACATGAAAAACCAAACCCATTTGTTCGGAAGGCTGTCTGACTACGGGGAAGCCGAGGAGCAGCCCCAAAAAAATGACCCTGTGGGCTCCTGCCCTTCTCCCACCCACTCTGCACTTGAGGCTCTCGAAATTCCCTGCTACAATTCCCTGTAAGAAGCCTGCACAGCTAAAAGGCTCAAGCAAGGGGAGTGTTGCCAACGAAAGCATTTTGTTAGTGGATCCACTGGATTAGGACTGTAATTCCAGCGATGGAACATGACACGCTACTCGCAAATGCTACCTAAATGTTTTAAGTAAGTACTAAGTGTCAAACTTTACACCAGATTTAGCATTTTCCTGCCCAGAAAGAACCCAATGCTGGAATTAAGCGTTTCTGAGCAGGAGAAAGGTTCTCTGAGCTCAGGAAGGAATGGTGGTCTAGGAACTTAGCACTGTTTTAGGAGGTTACGGTGAAGGGGCTGCCTCTGCAAGACTGCTGGGGCTGTCCTGGACCAACAGGCAGTGTGTGATGTGGGGTGGCGGGCTGGAAAATGACAGTTTTGGCCCCTAGTGAGCAGCAGAAGGGCTAAATGCCTGCAAGAGAGGCCTGATGTGTGTTTAGAGAGCAGCTGTGTGACTGCGTGGCAAGAAAACTTGCTCTAAGAGATAAATTAACACTGTTCAAGATGCCCCTCAAGTTTCCTCGTGCTGCTTTCATCTCCCACACCCATGATCCATGAAGTAGGTATGAGATGTCAAATTCGTTCTCAACTGGAGATAAAAAGCTTCATTTATAATTTCTTCATTTACAATTTAATGTGAAAAAGCTGGTGGGTGCATCTCTTTAGACAATCATACGTGCCGGGGACATTACGGAGAATAAATCTGAAGTTCAGATGGGGAAAACTGACATTTTTGTCCAGCTCTTGGAATGATAGTTAATGGCACGCCAATTCTAGCAGCTTTATATTCAGAGCAGCTCTGGGAAAGTTCATTTAGTATGAATTCTCCCCCCTCCTTTTTTTTTTTTTTTGTGCAACATCACCTCTTATTTATGGGAGAAGGATCTGAATGCTTAAGGAAAAAATCTGAAAAAAAAATCAGTTTTAATCAAGAAGACTTGGAATATATCCGTCTGGCCAAAACTTGCGTCCTGGCACAAGCCATCCACTTGCTAATCCCAATAAATCTTTTCTGCAAGCAGAGGTTAAATAATCCAGCTCTTCTAAAAGGGAGCCCAAACTCTGGAATAGGCGCCTGAAATGCATGTCAATGTGCATGGAAAACACACATGCATGAGAAACACCGAGAACCTGTTCTGCAGGAGCAGCAGCTTACAGTTTAACCTCTTTTGAAAAGATTTCTCTGAGTCTATATTAAGTCCCCCCACCAACCCATTTCACTAACAATCGCTGCAGATCTGCTACATATTATTCCTTTAATCTCTATGGAAACTGCTTTTATGCTATTGAATTTAGGTGATTAAGTATCTTTAAAAATCTGACTCAAAAATGCAAGTGGGCACCTTGCAGGGTTTTGCTGAATGCCTAGCTGCTTAAATTCTCATTGAAATTCAGGCAACTAACTGCTTTTCCCAAATCCCATGAAAGCATCTATCAGCATTGCTATGAACAAAAATACTATTGAAGAATCTGGTGCTTTGACCTTCTGCACTCGAGTAAGAGAGAAGCAAAACGTTTTCCTTTTTGTTCTGTTCTAATCTGCTCTAAATTTATACAGAGACCTACCAGGTTTATAATTGTTTATAATCACGGATTTTCCTGTGCTTTAAGATTTCTTTAATGCATAGGAAGAGCTGATGTGGCAATTTACTAGTTCTTAAAGCTGAAAGTACATCCTTCTCATTTTAATCAAGTTTTTGGGACAAAGTGTATATGTTTCAGTTCAGTCATCTACAGCTTACCAAAATTCTCATAGGACACCTCAACGCTAGTTTTGTTAGCTATGGGTACAGATTCTACCTTAGTTTAAACTGGTTTCTGTTCCAACGTGATGACACTCCTGTGATGATCAGCTGCAGGCTCATATTCTGGGAAATGCAAATGCTTTCTCCAACTGGTATCTTTTCCACTTCTCTTCATCACCAAAAAAACCAGAGTGATTTCCATGCAGCAAGAAGATACGCTACCAGAACACACGTCTTACAGTGATTCTGCAGTGATGAGAAGCTGTCCCTGCTCAAAGCTGTTCCCTACTTACAGCATTTCCTGTGCTAGCTCGTTAATTTGTACCTAATGAGCATTCTCCTCAGTAGACAGGAGACTGCATACTTTGTGTGTTGGTCACAGCTGGGATTTTGTGGGCTAACATTGATGCTGGTAAATATCAATTCCAATAAAGGAAAACAGGGAGCGTATCTACACTTCCAATGATTCTGGTACTCTTCAGGATAATATTAATGATCCAAGGGTGAAGATTCACATTCATGAGTGCTTTAAAAATGTAAAAATTCCAAGAACACTTGCACGTTACAATTTGGCACAGTGAGCCTAAAGCGTGCATAAAGCATATGGTATAGCTGTATGACTTGAAAGACCTATTCTGAACAAACATCTAGTAAAAATCATAAATTTGAGTATAAAAACTAGGCTATAAATCGTTACACTGTAAATGCAATACTCTGAAAAAAAAATGCCACATGGAAAATATCTCCAAAAGTTTCAAGTTTGCATTTTAATATTAAAGGAAAAAAAAAGTAATAGCAAACTACTTGCACAATGACATTTCCTACGGTGGAATGTCCTGCAGGCCATATGTGACTTGATATGGCACTTAAAAAAAAATTACTGATTTACTACAAATTTTATGAAGCAATCCATTTATGGTTTCTATATTTCAAATCTGCTCATGTACTTTGCTCTGAAGGCATTTGAGCTGGCAAGTATATTTCATAAGGAAAGAAGTAAAGGCACTCATGTTTCCAAACATAAAACTCAAGCTACTCTAAGAGTCTTTGCATTTCTGAAGGGAAACTAAGCGGTCCTATTAGTTACCCAAATCTAGTTTCACCTCCTTTCCAGAGCTCAACTGTGCTTCTTGAGAACCACTTGGCTTCTCAAAGCAAAGGAATTTAAAGTAGTACTGTACGGTTCCCACCACTCGAAAAAAAAAGCAAAGGTATTGCATGAGAAGTCCTCTCAGCAGAACTGTTTTATGCACAAAAGCCAGTCAGTACGGCCACTACATTTACAACAGGGAGGAAAAAGAACTATAACAACTTAGAAAGTCAATCTAAGTTCATACATATCAGTGTCTCAACACTTCTGAGAAATCTTTGCAGTTAGCTATTGAAGATAAATAAATCTGATGTTTTACCCAGTGCTCTCTCTAGAAGACAGTCTGATGCTGTCCAGAGGGTACTTTTCCAAGTAGCCAACATTACATTAAATTAAAATAAAAAAATTTACTGATTTTTCCTCAAAGGTTTTTCACATGCAGAATCTGCAGTCTGAAAGTGCAGAGAAGTGTACAATCATTTAGCTTTCCAATCTGGAACAGACAGATTAAGCGAAAAATCCAACACGCAGAGTCACAGCAAAGTATCAGGAAAAGGGAAGAAAACTAACTTGAAAGCATAGTGGTCCATGGTTTTGTCAATGGAAAGTGTTAAAAGTATGACTGGTAATATTACCATTTTCCAAAAACTATTCTGAAATCATCAGTGGAAAAAAATCCTGTATTATCTTCTACAATCCAATGGAATATTAAAAAGAAACCTATCCAGTTACTTCTGCACGTATGTGACAGAAACAAAGGTCACCCTCCTCAAAGCACTACGAAAGGTCCAAACCAACAGACAACAGTTTAAGCAGTGACAACTTGCATCCTACTGGGTAAGTTTAAGCATCTCTTTAGGCACTTCACTGGTTCATTAAATGCAATACAAAATAAAGCTATAAATATCAACATTTTGTGCTCTTAAAATTAGTCAAAAGCAACAGAAAACAGCACAAAAGTGTGACATTTTTGGCAGCTTATTTCTTCCCTTCCCCAATATTACCAGTTGTCCAAGAATGCTTTGTTTTGGGGATGCTTTGGCATCTCAGTATCAGGTTGTCTTAAGCCATAAAAACTAAAACAAAACTGCTAGGCCTTAGACAATAAAGAAATTTGGTTTTAAAATTTCTTTATGGCTATATAGAAAGGACACTTTAGCAGTGACATGACAGGGAAAAAAGCTTGCTTTCTTTTTAAATATTGCACTTTTCTTTTGTTCACCCACACTAATGCATAGAAACGTTTAAACTTTGAATATTAAGACTTCATGCTATGAAGAAGTTATGGGAAATAAATTTCTACACATCCAATATGAAAGAACAAATATGCTAGCCTGCCTTTACTTTCCTTACTTAAAACATCGAGAAAGAAGAGAGTGCAAAAAAACCCACAACCCTATTTTTGGTCAGCCTGTGTATCAGCTTTATAGGTGCCAACTAAACGAATTGCAACATGTGATGAGCATGGATATTGTAACGACAACTGAGGGTGACTGTCAGTAAAGCAGGATTATGCATGTTTGAGACACGGTAAGTGTAGCGGAAATGGCAATTTGTGAGGGCTCTTCTCTTGGGAAGAGGCACAATAAAGCAGATGAATTTTGCACTTCAGTAGCATGCTGTAGAATTTGTCGCGATTAATTTCACATTAAAGTGTGGTCAATGTTTGCATCCACGTTTCACATCACCTTCAATTGCTGTAGTAAGACAGTGACTGGCAAGCAGTCTCCAGGAGACACAGAAGAATCCAGTGGGCAATTCAATGCAACACAGCGTGTGCGTCTCTGTCAGAGCCAGGACGTGGTGGTACGTTCTCGGAACAGGCAGAGCTGATCTTCTGGTGGACTCCACTAATCTGAAAAATGATTGCTTGGAAAAGAAGTCTCTAAGCACTTCACTCCGGTGCTTAAAGAACAAAGCGCTAGAATCGAATATCATAAAAAGAGTTTTAGGATTCTGACCACTGTGCAGAAATCCAACCGGAAACAATGCAGAGTAGTGCTCCTCAGTGTTACTTTTGTTATCATTAGTAATGTTAAGCATCAAGAAAATAAAACACGTCATTGCACATTACAGCCGTCGAGAAACACGGCTAAACTTTGACACTAGAGAATTTGAATAACCTGATGCTACATCACAAACAGCTTCTGGTGTGTATCTATTTCAAAAGGTCTTTACATACTTGGTAAAAATTCCTTTACTCCCTCCCAGTGACTGCTTCAGGTTAAGTGACGAGTTATGGCACGAAGGGCATACAGAAGTTCTGCTTGCATACGAGCTTCCATTAGAAGTAGATTTACGTGAACCTGTTAAAAATGAAATCAGACATTTAATTTACCTCGTAACGCAACATCATTTATTCATTTATGCTAACGCCTGTAACCTTTAGTAATGTGGCATGAAATCATGTACTTTCTCCCTGTACCCTGCTGCAAGACTCCTGTTCCTTTTAGGAAACCTGTCTAGTACGCCAACACCAGACAATGTCCTAGGACATAAGGAGCTAGCCTCACCTGCTTTAAGCAATCCTCCATCCCAGAAGTCCCAACAAAACCACTTCTGTATCCTAATGGTACTAATTCTTCATGAGTTACATTTTGTTTTGTTTACTACCACCTGTGAACACTACACAGGAGCACAGAATAAGGAACAGTTCATATGCCAGACAGGCTAGCAGGCACTGAACCCTTGTCAGGAAGCATTTAACTCAGATATCTGAAGATACGCTGACATTTTTATTGATGAAAAACACCATGAAGAATGGAATAAGCTCTTTTTTGATCCACAGATCCGAAGTATTGGCATGGTTAACTGCTTCTGTACTCCCAAGTTTATCCACTGTTCTATTACAGCTGTCAGTTCACTTTTATGGAGAAGTCACTCAAAATAAAAAAGAGAAGAATCGGTATTTCCAGTACACTAAGACGTATTTTTATAAGATTGATATTTAATGAATTAAATTAACCTGGCTTGTTCTTCTCTTGTTAAAAACAGTTTGACAGATACAGCCATTTTTAGGAGTCACAATATTTTCATTTTTAAACCACACGTGGCTCTCTGTGAAGCCAGCCTGGCTATGAAACACGCACCTTCTCCGAGTGCTTGAACTGACGCCAGTAGCTATCGTACATGCGCTTGGTAGTTCTCTCCGGGTAGCAGGTCACTGTCTTTATGTAAACCTTCAGGCTGCGTTCAAGTAGCTGATTAACTTCTCCATAATCATAGTCATCATACCTAAGAACACAGGCAGTCACTCAGTTGGATGTAAGTTTTTAAAAGCAAGGTCTTTTGTAGCATTAATTTCTTAAGCATTTGTTATACAAGCTGGAATAAAACCTACTGACAGAAGAAAGGCTTGGTATTGGGATGTTTTTTTTTTTCTGAACAGAGAATACAGGTTTGCTTCAGAGAAGACATTTCTCTAACAACTTCTGTTCTGATTCATACTCATTTTCTTCCCTGGAAGTGAAAGCTGTGCTGATGTAACAGCAAAAAAACACCACTCTGACTCTCAAGCTGAGCTACCGGGGTCTAAGTCTAAGTCTAACTTCTCACATAGTTAATTTTTCATCTGGTGTTTCCACCATTTTAAATGCACTCCTTAGCCAGGGGGTTTTCTCCCGTACCTGATTCCGTACATACAGTGGACATAGTTAAATAAAGCTCTTCTAAGAGTAGTTGTATCAACATCCTCATGTGTGGCCATAGTGTTATACGTGAGGTTATACACCATCCGAAACTTCTCATCGAGGAGATGCCCAATATCAGAATAAAGCCTGTTTACAAGGGAAAAGCCATGGTTTTCCCAAGTATAGTCCTGCAGGAGAGGAAAGAAATACAGAAATACACAAGTGAAGTGAAGTTTCCACTCGACCCTCTCTATAGCTCAATAGTTCTTGTTGTCTACTAGTTGTAACTTTGTTCTCCTCAAAGAATTTTTATTTTGAATCCTTCACTTATATCACTCTCTCCATTTCCCCAGGTTTCCTGGCAATGAATGTCACATCACAACATTACATCATGAGCCTACATGAGAAAAAAAACCAAGCTTGTTCTGAAGTGCTGAGGCAATTTTCCACTTTTTGCTCTGCTGATTTGACCAGAGTCATTCTGAGTGGGATGGACTTGTAAGTTTCCAGATGTATTCCTCTTGGAGGCTTCGATGCTTCACTTAAAGCAGAGGTGGAGTATGTGCTTTCACCCAGGACATACATGGGGTAAAGTGCTGAAAAGTCCTCGAACAAAGTAATAAAATCCAGGATGCTTTGGTCTTAAATAAGCACCTGGACTGCAAAGGTGAAAAGATGCCAGCTCACATCAGGAATGGGAAATCTTTGCAAAGCGGTGGCATGGCATCAACACTGGGGGAGAATGACCCTGCTCCAGAGCAGCACACAACCACTCCCCGTGCTGTGGTTATAACAGAACACATTAGTTGCCCAGATCCTTGGCAATCTCTCAGCCACATACTCTTACTACAACTGAGGGCATCATCTCATGCTCGTCTGTTTGTTTTTTTGTGGATGCCCCACCCCTGGAGGTGCTCAAGGCCAGGCTGCATGGGGCTTTCGGCAACCTGGCCTGGTGGGAGGTGTCCCTGCCCATGGCAGGGGGGTGGAACTGCATGACCTTTATGGTCTCTTCCAACCCAAACCATTCTGTGATTCTATGATCTCCACATCCTTTTCTGTGTAAGGCTGTTTTCAAGAAGTACCAGTGTGCAAGGGGCTCCTACCCACATGTTGTAGAGCTCATCTATTGGACTGAACCCAATTGCTTAGGATTGCGGGGAATATTATCAAGGACAGCTGCATAAAAGAGGAATTTGGTGACATCTGAAATGCCTCACAACATCACATTTGGCTCTCAGCAGCTGGTCCAAACTACCTTAAAAAGCCTGTGAGATATGCCAGATCTACCAGCCCTGCAAAAATGTCCAGGACACCCAGGGGGCATTATAAAAGCCTCTGAAAATGGAAGCCCCAGGATGGGGAAAGCAGTGTTTACTAACAACATAGTTGATTCGTACCAACCATGAAAAAGGAAAACCAGAAAGGGTGAAAGACATTCTGCTGTGGATGAAATGCCTTTTCCTATTGCTGAATTTAAATCCACAGAGACAAACAATAATCTTGCTTTAAGAGACTAAGGATTGAATTTATGGCAGAGTTTTGGGATGCTACTTCAATTGAAGTAGCATTAATAGCAGAGCATCTGGGGGCTGGGGGTATATACATCTCACTGCTCGAGAGTAGGACATGCTAATAAAGTTAAATTACTAAGGTGACTCCTTTGAATGGAGGCCAGAAGCTGTTCTGTTTATTTAAGAGCAGAGACATTTTAGTTCCAATTTCAACTTCTGTTGAGCTTTTTTCCATGGGAGCCTGCTGCTCCTAAAGTAGTTAAGCAGCATTGATTTACAGGCTCTGTCTCTGCCTTTCTCTTTTTGGCAATAGCTACCTACCTCAGGCTCATATAAAGACCACAGAGTAAATTATCCAGATCAGCAACGGCTGCTATATAGATAAATACATTTCCTGAAAGTGATCACAGATTCTGTATTTTTCAGCCTTAGATATGCCCTTTGACCATCGAGTTCTCCTGAACCTAGTGTGTTTTACTTGAAGTTCTCGGTTTTGGTTTAAGATTTCTTCCATTACTTACAATTTATCTGTAACTGCTGACTAATCTACTTTATAACCTGGAACAAAATTACCTAGAGCTTCCCTGCTGTTACATATTATGAAGAGATTTATGAGTCTGGTCATAGATGAAGATGCCAGGATGTATGACAGTGTATAAACAAAAGGACAATTCTTTCAACAGCACTAAAATATGTATATACACTCATGAAGAACCAAAAACTTCAGTGTTGCAGTAATCATATTTAAGAACTCCTTTTCTTTCCAGACATTCAAAGTCCAGTGATACGGTGTGTCCACAGGAATGACTCACTCAGCTGCTCTCACAGACATGTAAGCATCTATTTATTGATAACCACAGGACAGAGAACACTTGATAAAAATGGCAGGAATAAGGTGTTCTTCCAATAGTTTTTTTTTTCACATTTGGAGGGATAGGAAAAGAAATCTTTTTTTTTCTTTCACTTTCATTCCATATTGATTGATAAGCTTTGCAGTTTTCAAATATTACTCCTGGTAATACTAAGAATGAGACTGAAAGCTTAATATCCCCTCGTTTGAGATTTATGAATAGTAAAAGACTCATCTCTGGTAAATTTATAGAAGCTTGCAAGCTATTTAATGGACCATAGCAAGGAAAAGCACATGCAACATGTCCCACTACAACTACTTTACACTCTGTCCTGTAATGACATATGCATACACTCTTAGAGTGATGCACTTTAAAGAGATGCTACCTGAGCTCTGAATGTTGGCAGATGGTCTTCTCCTCGCCTTGCAAAGTCTTTGTACCCAAACCCAGGATCTTCAATATAGCGGGAGACATCTGTGGAAACTATTTCATCGTCAAATGCTGTAGAAAAGAAAAAAAAACACAGCAAAATGCTTTGGTTTAGGCAGGAATTAGTACTGACTTCCAACTGCTGCTGTTACTGATGGACTAGGGAGCAACTGAAAAAAATGTGCAAAGGAAAAGAAAGGTATGAAGGAAGGAAAAAAATCAATCCCAATCTACTTGTATGGGATCCATCCTTTTCATCAAGCCAATTAAATGTCAGCCTACACCAGACAGCTAAGATATTTCTGCAAAATGGGCTGCATTTCTGGAGGTGTGCTCCTCTCTCTGTTGACTCCTGAAGAAGGAGAGTCATCTCCTAAATCAGGCAAGATGAATCTTGTTAGTAAAGGTATTATGCTAGGATAAGAAATAGAAAAACCGTACCCTTGACAACACGATTGTCATGCTGAACAGGTACGGTGTCCAGAATTACACCAGCTCTGTTCTGTAACCCAGAATATGAGGAACAAGAAAGCAACGCTCTGCTCCGCTTGTAAATATCAACTACACATTACAGGAAAGCAAAGAGGTCTACAGAACATCAGGCTGAAATTTCGCTAGGAGCTCTAGTAACCAAGCATCTTCAAAGAGCTCCAAAACGTGTCACTAAGCAAGTGCAGGTTTTCTATCAGGAATCAATCTTTCCCTCCTGAATAAACAGGTGGCTCGATTGTGTAACCACCTTTGCAGAAGTTGACCACTGCATAGCTGACTGCATTTGACCCTGATGTTAAAATCCTGGCTTGCTTCCACATGCATTGACAGAGCAGCGGCCAGATGTCCACTGTTAGCACCTTAAAAAGTCAGTTCATCTAAGAATTGCAGAAGTGCTTTATCTCCTCTTTGCCTCATTAAACAATCAAAACATAACGGCGTAGGAAGAAGCTTGCACAGCATCTGCTACAGTGAGTCCTCAGTGCAGAATGAACAACCTGCACGCACACGCTCCTCTCCCCTGGATTTCATGGCAGGGTAAAGGCACAACACACACGGACTCCTCGGCTCAAACTCAGCAAAAGGAGAAAAAAAAAAGGAGGAAAGTCAACAAGGCAATCAGCAACCACATCAATGAAACCCTCCTGGCCCAAACAACACCTCGTGCCTGTAAGCTTGACGTTGCAGACTTGCGGAAGCCCTGATTTGATAATGGAACTGCAATGAGCTTTAGTTTATCTACACCACTGAGACTGTCCGACCAAATTAAAACAGACTGAAAATGGACAATGCCCATTTTAAAAAAATCCAACAGTGATGTTGCTGGATGTGTTTCCTTTCAGAGATTTTGCATAGATGTGGAAAGCCACAAAACAACCTTTGCTGATTCACAGTACATTCTTCCTCCCTTTTGGGCTTGGTACACAAAAACTTAAATGCCTTTAAACATGTTTGATCTGGCTCATAGTCTGAATAACAAGAATCGATTAGCCAGTAGTGTGTAGCTTCAACTTTCTTACCAGATTTTCTCTGAAGCTACTAGTAACACATACTGATGCCCTAAATTCACAAAGAACAGTGTTCATGCGATGCGTGGCATTTTATGGGTCATTTCTTACAAAGATAAAAACTGTAAGCTTCAGGTAACCTCTAATGTGAGGAGATGATCTGAGATGCTGATTGGATTAACAATATTGGTTGAAACACTTTCTTTGGAAAAAAGAACAACCTGCTGGCTGTACGAAACATTTAGTTGCACGTTTTTTAGAGATGAAGGCCTTCAGGGTGTATGAAAAACACTGGAAAATAATCTTTCAGCTCAGAATTTTGAATACTACTTACAGATAAATTGAATGCTAAGAAATCTCTGACATAGTACAGGTAATGGAAAAGCACAGCGGTAGGATCGCTCAAAACAGCAAGTCGTCAATTCGTTGATATCCTTTCCAGGCATGGATGAATTAATTTGAATATATAGAGCACACAAAGAGAGGAATTTACACACAACTCTTTAAAGAAGCCTAAAGGTTTTTTTTTTTTTTAACACAGAAAAGCTAAATTTCAAGTAACGAAATGGATGTTGGTATTTGCAATCAAGAAATGTTAAGGAGGTGAAGCTGGTCACCCTTTTTAAGCCAAGAGAGAGAATAAAAAAATGGACAGGAGTTGTAGTCATTGAATTGGTCTCAGTGTTTAGTTCTTGCAAAGTACAAACAAAACAGAGCTGGCAAAGCACAAATACCTCCACTAATTACTAGCAGGCTCTCCTTCTTTTCCTTCTCAAAGCGAGTGTCCATTTCTTCCTGAGAGGCTTCTTCATCCTCTTTATCTTCTTGCAGCCTCTTCATCCTCTCCATTAAGGCCTCCAGCTCGCTTAAAGAATCTGCAATCTGCAAAAACACCATGACATTCTGCAAAATTAGAAGATAGACAACATGTGTCATCTTCAGATTTCATGCTCAACAATGAGTGTTCTCAAAAAGAAAAAAAGATAGCAGCAAACATAAGAATTGAAGCCAGAATGCGTTTTGTCACAGAGAGCACAGACAAACAGCTGTCAGAAAGTCAGAAGAAGGGAGGTGGTGTTACTCTCATCTATCACGCTACGCTACTGCAGCAAGATAAACAGCAAAAAGAGGTGGTGTTTGAAGGTGTAAACCACTAAAAACGTATGTTCCACCATAAAGACTGCTTGGGAAAATTCGTCTACGTGCCCCGTGTGTATCAGAAAACAATTTTTAACTTGAAGGTGCCTTTATTCAGTATACTGGTAATGCTAAGGACCTTACTGAGGAGATAGAGCACAACACTGCAATACAGGAACACAACCTGAGACAGAAAATCAGGATTTTCTTTTTCTTTTTGCTTATTTTCATGTTCTGTACTCAAAACAGCCATTATGTAGACTTTTTTTCTTGCTTTTGTGCGAAAACAGGCCTCTTTACTACAAATACATCAAAGTTTGGGCTATGTGATCTCTATTTGTCATTCAGATTTTTCATAAGGAAAATTGTTTGGTCTTCCTTTTCCATCTTTTCCTTTTGATTCTGATCTTCTGCTCACAGATATAAACGTTTAATTGTGTACCACTCACTGCTTAACAAGCAGCACACAGTCCGCAGCAGCCCTTTGCCCACTGCTGATGCCGAATGAGACATCCCAGTGATTTTAGCTAGCGTGTCCTGCAGCCCAGAAACCTTGGATGCAGGAACTGGGCGATGGATCACATGCTCAGCCTGTAAGCTGCCTGCTAATTTTTACAAATGTATCAGTGACTCTGCTCATAATCCCTATCTTCCATCAAAGGAGATGAGGCTAATTCAGCAATCGGGAATAATTCAAGGACTTTCCTTCAAAGGCGCTTTCAGAAAAAAGTCCACATTTAAGTTAATTAGCCAGTAATCAAAGTCCTCTGTTGGTTGATTCAAGACCAGAACACCCGCATGAGGAACAAAGCCATCTTATTTCAGACATTTCCTCTCATCTACATGGAAACGCTTCAAAATTGACCTGTTTTGTGATTGGAGGCCTAGAAGTCAAAATGAATATTGTGAACTCTGTTTTTTTCTCCATTTCTTCTTTCATTCCACACGATAAGGACACGGATGACACAATGCTCCAGTCAGTGATAGTGTCTGTAGACACTGGGACTTTAAGCTTTCAATTGGAAGCAAAGTTTTAGTCTTGCTCAATGGGTTGTGAGATTAGCTATTAAAATCACATTACTCTGACTATCATCCTCCATTTCGCTGTGGTTTTGAAATGGATTACACGGCAAGCTGTTAGAGCTAACGTAAGAGTTACCAGACCCAAGCATTCCAGTAAAGTAGACAAAAACTTTCAAGCTACCCTGAAATTTAAACAGGAAAGAATGGAAGAAAGCTTTCTAATGCAAAACAGAGGCAAGCAAAAGAATCTTCTTGCAACACTAACCCCAAAGTTGCTACTTGTGAGGGATGCATTTTCTATGTTGTTGTCATTGGCAAGATCACAGACACAGAAGTTGTTGACTGCTATAAGTCTGACTCCATTAGATGTATCCGGATCTCTCTCTGGATTAATGCCACTACCAAATACAAAACTTGCCAAGGCATGATAATGTGCCAACAGGACAACAGCATGCACCAGTTCAGGAAGAGACCAATTATTTTCCCCAGTCTTGACAAGTTTCTGAAATGAGAATAAAAAAAGTGTAAATATAAAATTTATTTTGGCCCCAGCTTTTGTATAAGACTGCTATATACTTTAAAAAGGGATCAATTCCTTTCCTCCAATAACACCGTATTCCTCTTGCACACACTCTCACTAGATAAAAAAAGAGAAACCTGATGTATTATCTCTTTTCTCTTGGGGTTATCATAGCCAATGCCATTCCTAAAAAATAAATCTTGTTGCCTTTGTCACAAAGAAGAATTTATTGGCTTATTCAATGCTCTAGTACTTCCCTGAATTATTTAACTCAAGGTAACGAAGCCTAACTGGACACTAGAGTAGTTCTCATTACTGGACATTTACTGCTATTACAAGGCACGATTTAACAGGTACCTGAATGTGCTCTTTTGTGATCAGCCAGGGCCGGTGTGCAAGGAGCTTGTTTATTTCGTTCAGATTTTTCAGTCTTTGGGGAATGTATTCTAAACCGTTCAACCACTCTGCAATCCCGCCAGTCTTCAGAAACTCATCAACGTGCATATTTATTAGGTAGGAACACTGGTGTCTGGCAGCTGCCTAAAATAATTGAACACAGAAGGAAAAGGTCAGCACATTAGCATGTAATCTGGTTTTGTTGCAGGTGGAAGCAGGATATTAACACACAAAAAAAATAAATTTAGTTGCAAAAGGCCATGTTTTATATTGTAAAGCTCTACGCTGGAGGGAGCGTTCTCTAGTAAGTGTAAGTGGATTACTCTGAAGCACAGAATCTAATTGAGGTTGGAAGGCATCTCTAGAGGACGTCTGGTCCAACCTCATCTCGCACTTAGATCAGGTTGCTCAGAGCCTTGTCCAGACAAAATGTCCATCCTTGGAGAACACACAAACCCTCTTGGCCCTCGTTGCAATGTCTGAGCATCCTCATGGTAAAATCCGTTTTCCATGTGCCCACCTGGAATTTGGTGTGACTTCAGACTGTTGCATCTCACCCTGCTGCTGTGCGCTGATGGTTAAATGCCCAGCAGTAAGGCGACAGAGTTTTAACAGCTCTCTGTAAAACCTCATTCTCATGGGCATGTGAGAAGTGCATCACCCTTCTCACTGAACACCTTGTAGCAAGGCATGCTTCATTCTGATAAAAACCAACCAGAAAAATTCACACCCTGACAAAATATCACACTGGTCTCTTCTTTCTGAATTCTTCCTTCTTCCTTTTTTTTTTTTTTCCCCTAATAAGAAAGTCAAGTTCAAAGGGGAAAATGCACAGCCTGTTGGTACATACCATTATAGCGATGTAGTGCCTATAGGGCAAAGGAAGGGGCCCGTCCATACGCAACATATAGAACTGGCTGCGGAGGAAAGACTCCAGGTACTGCGTGTGGATGCTCATGACTTGTGTGATGTTGTCCAGGCGACCAGATGTGGAGTATTCTTCCACAAGAAGATTAGTACGTTCATCCAAACCATTTGCTTGCATAACCTTAAAAATAAGGTGGACAAATTGAGCAGAAAAAGAGATTTTGGCCAACTTTAGCCCTGAAGAGAAACATATTGCACTATGAAAGGTTTGCTTGTGTAAAAAAACTTGCAGCTAATTCTGGAGATCCGGATGTATGTATGTAAATATACGTGCCTGTTTGCATGTGAATATGCACATACAGATGCTATTTGTATATGGGGAACTGAAGAACACTTTACACTGTACCTCTGTTGTTTTAATATGTTTCTACAAAAAAACAAAACAAAATAAAACAAAACAAAACATTTTTTTTCTGTAAAGCTTTCTGAAAAGGATAAGAACCCTCAGACACTTAAAGTCAGATTTGTGTGAGATCTGTAAGGAAGCAAAATCTAAATGGAAAGTAGAGTCTTTACGGCTGTCAGCCTGTACAGACACACATCACCCGAGCATTCAGCCCTAAAAACAATTTCAGAGTTAATGGAGAGGAACGGAGTTATGTAACCAAATTATAGAAACAGTCTGGCAATCTACTCCTTCTGTGTTTGTATAATTGAAGAGGAGATCAAATGCTAATTTGTCCATAACATTCAAGTATTATTTAGAATAGGAATTTAACGCTTTCTTTAAACAAAAGCTGTTCATTAATTATTCCAGCCAATCCAAATCTTGGGCACAAGATGAAATGAAGCAGTACAAGTAAGTAGCTCTTGAATTGCAAGCCCCAACACAGAATTAGTGCTATTACTCAGTGTTTATCACCAAGAGCAGCCATTCTAAACATGCTCGCCATTGAAGCTACAAGCAAAAGGCTAAAACAGCTATTCTGAAACTGCACAGTATCAGACCAGCAAACACTGTGGAATGGGAAACCATTTCAGCTAGTTCACTGCATGTGAAGATAGAAAGTGCCTAAAACCAGGAAGACACAACTCTTGCTAAGCTATTTTATTTAAAGTATGTTTTCCTTCTTTCTGACGGGCTGATGAATGTACTGTGTTTCATATCTTTTTCCATCAAATCTCGTCTATATGCAAAGAAACATGAACAACATGAACTACCTTTTCATTTCTCACCACCGCGGTTCCCTGTTTTAATTTGTGGGCCCAGAGAGAAAGAGAAGACACAGTCAGGCAGCCTCATAAATTTTACATGTGTTGCTCTTCACTCTTACAGCTTTTCTTTGTTTTGTACCAAAAATGATGCCTCTTCAGTTTTCTTTAGGAACGTTTTTACCATCAAAACATTATTCATACATTATAGATCATTCCATCTCACTCACTATTACACATCCATCATTCCACTCTACGGAGTCCCCTGTATTTTTAAGCAAGCTTATTTTCCAGGTATTCAAGATACGTCTGTCTCATTTAGTAGTTTCTTGGGAACATTCCACTTTTCAGTCCCACTGAGAAGAAATTCTGCTGGCAGAATTGAAATATAATCCTGTAGGGCTGCACTGTTGCTACGCGAGGCACAGCAATATGCAGCATTATTGCTTCTGAGATTTATCTCCACCTATACTATCCTTTTCATACTGTGTATGTACTTCCTCCTGATTTATTACCATCCATGGATTTACAAAAACACTTTTTTATTCTTCTTGTAAAGCCTTATGGCACTTTTAACAGGACGCTTTACAATTAATTTGTTGTTACTCTGTCCATATTCTTTTCATTATGAAAATAAAGCAGGCTTTGATAACAGCAGTGTTCTTAGCAAGATTTGTGAGACACTTAATGTGTGACCAATCTCTGGCTACATCCTTCCTATGCACTACATTACTTAATGCCATGGAATAGGGGGACAGAAGTAGCTGTTTGCTTAACAAACAATATTTAACATTTGTTTGTGACACTGCCTGTTTTATTCCTACAGGTGGAGGTTCCATCACTGGTAACCGCTGAGGTTACTCCTGCTGAAGGCCCAGTGCTTTCCTTGTGCACTGTTAGCTAGCATTTTTTCTAAGTGCTTTGGTTGTGAAATGAGTTCATTAAGAATCCTCTCAAAATGTTATATGTTAACACTTTAATTACATTCATTTTTCTCCTGTTTGTGCAATTATTGTCTTAATGAGAAAAATCAAGTCGTTACGAGGTTCAGCATCTCAAGTTCATGTTTTATACACAAGTGAAGTCCTTCTCGCAAGTTGGGCTGGCTGCAACTCATTCTGCTCCCGCTTTCTCAAGTCTACAAGGCTCATTTTGACATCTTTTTTTGCTTCATTATGGTTTTTGATGCCAGGCTTTAAACTGACTCTGTTTGGTTTTAGTTTCAACTCTTCAGTGTATAAACAGAGAGAGACTCAAAGAACAGATATCTTATCTTTCAGAAATTTCTTTTTGGCCCTTCTAGCATGTGACTTATCTGCCTGTAGTAGTAACTACTTAAAAGCAAAACAAAAAAGGCCCTGGTTTTATAGTCTGCCATCCTAAACAATTCATCAATCAATAAATAATACTCTGGGAAGATTAATATCAGGGTAAAAGAGCTACAGCAAAGGGAAGTTTCTATTTACTGTAGCAAGGTGCAAACCAAGGCTTAAGTTGAACATTAAATCATGCACAGAAATCTCGAGTCTGAAGTCAAACCGTTCCTTTCGACCATAAATTCTCTTAAAGAGCCGCAGTTAGAGTCTAAGAAGTTAGTTATATTTTTAGGTTCACTCAGACTGAAGGTCAGAGACTGCCCTGAGAGCTGTATAACCGTACTGCTGCAGTACCGGGTAGGTCTCCCCTCAGGCCTGACATTACGGGTAAGAACTGATCATCCCCCACAGAAAGAGCAGAGCCAGCACTCAAAGCTGTCTCAGGGAGTGTGGACAACTGAGAGCAAGACCACTGGCAGCACTCATATGAAAGGACAGCACGGTTCTTATCCACTGGAGCTTGCTCTGGATAAACCACTGCTTGTGCTGACAACGGGACTCATCCAAGTACTTACCACTGGGCAAGCAAGATGTAAAAGTGTCCTTCAGTGTTTACATTTAAAAAAATAAATAAATAAAAAGCTTCCACACAACCAGCTCAGCTAAAACTTACTTCGTTCTCTGGTATAAAGGCACTTGGTCCTCTTGTTAACGGTGGAGAGACTTGGACTCTTTTTTCCTGCAAAACAGACACATAATTGTATCAGCATGAGGAATAACACATTAACTCGCCTTATCTTGCAAGATTAGATCCTAAAGGCCTTGACTTGGTTCTCTTCCCAAGGCCACCTGCATGTTTTACAGCCCAGTGCACAGGTGAAGTCATCACACCACCATGCCGCTGTGTCTCCCGCGTTTTGCTCGAAAGAGCTGTATGAATTTTGGCAAGGGACAAGACCAAAAAAAATAAAAAATTGATCCTGATTATTTTATAGGTTGGGTTAAAGATACATGGACAACAGCAATCAAAAATGTGGCACAATGCTAAAACTGGCAGTTTACTAGATTGAAGTTCTGAAAGCAGAGGGGAGAAAAAAAAAACTATCACTACCATTATGTGCACAAAGCTCGCACTTGGGAAATTATAATCAAAAAGTTGTTTTTTCATTATGAGAATCTAATTAGATTCTAAGTGTTTAGAAGAGCATAAGCACTTTGTGTGCCAAACCCAGTCTTGAAAAGCCCATTCCCCCCCACATATGCACCAGCAAGACCCAGTTACAGACTACTGAAGAAAAAGACAAAAAGACTAAACGTAGTCTCAGCTGCCAAGCCCAGGGAAGAATAAAACATGCAGTACACATCTTGATGTGCCAACCACAGCTAGAACAATGGCCAGAGCCTACAAATTATTAAATGTCCTTTGATGATGTTATTTTAAGTATATGTTAGGCAGGTAGTGTAACAAGAACCAGAGTACTTTTGGTTTATCAGAGATACGAAATTGAACTGGGAAAAGTGACAGAGGATTTCACACTGTTGCCACTGACAGAGAGAAGGTGAGAAGGGACCTGGAGAGGTTTCCTGGCTCTCTAACCCACCTGGAGGGAAGAGGAGCCCTTCCAGCATCACTCCTGACCAACATCCATCTAACCTGCTCCTGAAGACCCTGAGACAGCAGTTCCTCTGTCTCCCCAGGTTTCTCAGCTCAGTGACTAACACCTCTGATCACTACGAAGTTTTCCTAACGTCTCATCTGAATTCCCCTTGCAGTAATTTAAAACAGCTACTTCTTGCCTTCCTTCTTTTCCTCTTTCCAGCGATATTCCACGTATCTGGAAACTATCGCTGCACATTTTTTTAAGGTCACTAATGACAACGCAGCGCAAGTGACTCTTAATAAGTTACCCATCAACAGCAGTATCAGATTTGCATGCCAAATATTTCATGCCCCTAACATAAAAGTCTGAGGTTTTCCATAACAAATGACCCTTAAATACCTCAATGACTCTACCAGGCAGCCTTACGTGTAATGGCCACGTACACAAAGACCAGCGTGGGTCTGAGAGCAAGCGTGCCACCGATTTCCACACAGGAACATGAAGATGCTAGAAATGCGTAACAACTGCTCTGTGTCTTAGAAACATCCTGTCCTTTTTTAAATTAGATTATGAAAAAACATGCAAAAAACAGCAGTGATTATTCAGGAAAGATGTTCCAAAACAAACTCTCTTGACAATTACATTTGTTACTTTGGAATAATTAGCTGTTAAATGATGAAGAATGTACTCATGCGTGCTTTCACTTATTTTCTGAAATGAGCTGAATCCACTGCATAAAAACAAGGAGACAACTCACTGTGACCACTGCCTGCTGTCACAGCCCTACAGCACTGCAACATACTCCTTATCAGTCACGTATATGCGGTCTGAAGTCCTGAAAAAAGTACAGGGACTGGATACCTGCCCATGAGACCCCTTCTCCACATAGCTGTTCAGGGCTCAGAAGGTATCTTGTAGTTCTATATGCACCATTTTGCTAGCAGTCCTAGCTAGCTACCTTTATCACCATTCAAAAAAATAAATATTTTCCAAATTACTTTGGATGTTGTATACTTCTTGTTTTATGAAGGTTACTTGGATATTAGACTTTGAAAGCCTTCATTTCGTACCAAGTATCTGGAGGAAACAGCTTGTGTGAGGGAGACGACTTGGACAGCTGCAAACCTTTAGCCTTTGGCATAAGGGCACATCAAAAGCAGTGCTGAACCACTGCTTCCACCAGTGTGCTGGCTGAGCTATGCCCCACTCTGCCCAGCTGCCCATCTAGGCCAGAATGGGGCAAAAAGCAGTGTTATTATCCCACTTTTGGCAGGCTATGGCCTCCGCCCCCTGTGTTCCCCATTCAACATGGCTGCCTCAATGCTTCAGGTAAGGTACTGGAGGTCTATACCAGTCGCTTCCATCAACAGGGAAGTTTATTTTGCCTTCACGCCAAAGCTTCTGGCTTACTGAAACGAGTTAAAACGAGCTTGTTCTTAGGATGCTATTAATAAAAAGACGGGAAGTTTGCAAGCACTCAGTAAGATAACGTCTTTGTGGAACTGTAGATAAAAACCACTGCTCCTGGGCATGCTGTATATGGAGCAGGGATCTAAGACCTACCCAAGGACTCAAACATGAAAAGCTACACATGGGAATTAGAAAGCAACGGTTTAGATATACGGTCCTTCATGATGGGAAGTTCCCACAAAGCTTTTTTTTTGTTTCCCAAGAAAGCTGCTTCGATTTCCTGCTCAACTCGTCCTTGCAGGTTACGCTGGCTGTTGCATACTAAGTCAAGCAGGGTCCCAAATATCTTATTTGAAATTGGATTCTTATGCTAAATGACTGAACCAAGGAACAGGTTGCTCAGCAACTGCAACACCATACGCACGTCCACAAGCCATTTCTGCTTCGTGTTCCTCCATCAACGCATTGCTGGAGTATGAATAAGTGAGAAATAAGTGATCTCAGAAGGTTTGTAACCAACTCCATTTACATTAAGAGTCATTTCTGGGGGTGCTGATTAGGAAAGAGAATAACAAAGTGCTTTAAAGATGAGCAGAGAAGTAGGCCAGGGAAGGTTTACTGGCAGAGGGGGCCCACTTCATGCCACAGTGCAACCTCCACAGCGTCACGCTGCGGTGTGACAGACAGACAAACCTACGTGTCAGCCCTGAGGAGCTTTGATCCATGGCTTGCTTTCTATCCTTAAACTGTACTTGGAACAGTGTCATGAGCTAAATATTGGGAATCTAAGGATTGTGAAGTGGAACTATTTTCCACATGAATGTCCAATTTGTACTCAGCAGTGAGAAACACCTTCCTCCTTGGATGTGTCCAAAGCACCCCTGAGCCAGAAGCTGAATCTTGTGATGGGACAAGAGGCAATGGGTGCAAACTGGCACATGGGAGGCTCCCTCTGACCACCAGGCAGCACTTCTGTGCTGTGATGGAGCACTGGCACAGGTTGTTCAGAGAGGCTGTGGAGTCTCCTCCTTGGAGACCTTCAAAATCTCATGGACATGGTCCTGAGCAGCCTGCTCTGGGTGTCTCTGCTTGAGCCGGGGTTGAACCAGACGGACCCTGAGGTCCCTTCCAACCTCATTCCTTCAGTGATTCTGTCATCTCAAAGGTTGACTTTAGTTACTGTGGTGACCTCACACCTTCCCTCAAGAACCAAGGAGACACCGGGACACAGCGGTGAGGACAGGGCAGCCGGAGCCCCTTGGCTGAGAGCAAGGCCCTGAGCCACATGTGGGAGCTGGGAGCACGGCCGGCCCGCAGCAGCTTTCCTGCTGGAGGCTGAAGTTTAGAGAAATAAAAGTTTCTTCCTCTTTGCTATCACATGAGTCACCATGTCCTGAGGCTGTAAAGAAATGACTATTTTTAGTAAGCTGTAAAAAGAGGCTAATTTTATTTGAAGCAGATGAAAACGGAGCCGTAATCTGGAAGGGCTGATCAAGCAGCTGGTTTAGAAAGCACATTTTTAATATCCATGAACACAGAAAGTGCAGGCAAGCAGAAAGCTGCTGGAGCGATTCGGGTGTATGGAGGCTTCAGGCAGAAGTAGTGCATATGAGCTATAATTCATCCTGCACTTCTCATCATGATGTGAGTGGGGGGAAAAAAATCACTGGAAAGAAACATTTTGTACCTCAAAAGGAAATTTTGTGAGCTGTGGCGATGCTGCCACTTGGGTCCTCCTGGGTCCCAGAACAGTGCAAGCAGCACAGGAAGGCTGGTGAAGGGCTCAGAGTCACTACTTCCACAAAAATCCCAACCACAAGAAAGACACCACGATCATAAATAGCACTAGATCAAATATAAATCCTAAGGGTATCCCAAAATCAGTTTCTGCTGAGGAGTAAACTTTTCTCCCCTAAATAAGCAGGAATTTCTTTGGGGGAACGGTTATGAATAAGTACTTCCTATTTATTATTTTTACTGATTTTCCCTAATACTCCCCTCTCCAGACATGGAAAATGGGTTTTATTTCTGACTTTGAGCCATGCTCATGCTGAGGTTACATTTCTCTAACTATTTCTTAGGCCCTCATTATCATCTATTTAAAAAAAAGTCATTACAAGCCCTCCCATCTCCAAACACTGTCCTGCTGCTTAATACCCAGGTTGTCTGCTGTTCTGCTTCACGCCTTCTCTCCGAGGTTTCCAAAGGGTAAATACCATTCACCCTCCACTTTATTACTTTGCTTTTCTGCTGCTTTATGACACTTCTTCCTCAGATGTTTCTCTGCCAAGGCCATTCCCTGACCTTGCACAGAACGTGCGTTTGGAATCGGAAAGTCCCTACAGTTTTCCTACTGCACAGAAGGGCAAAGGGTTAATTAAATCTCTGCAAGTTCAGCAGACTTCATCTACTCCCTTTAAGCATTTGATTCTATTTACGGTTTTTCCTCCTGTTTTTGATTTTTTTGCCCCCCTTGTTTGTATTTTACTGGTACTTTGTGTAAATCATTTCTGTATACCTGCAAGTTCCCGGCATAGGATATTACAAATGCTCCTAGCTTAGGATTATTTGCCTATTCATGTTTTATTGTGTCCCTATCAGAAAATCATCAAAAGCATATGTATTTTTAATTCAATTTACTAAATTGCCTCTTAAGCTCCACTCCACTCCATAAAAACTTACTTATGTACACACACATAAATCTTTGCAATTTAGCATGCTGAGAAACCTTTTCATTAGATATCCAACATCCGCCCTTTAAAAATTTCTTGCAGCTACTCTATCCTGTGAATGTTATGTTCAGTTACAACAAAAACCTGTACTGTCACTGTTGCTCTGTTGTACTCCTGTAACCATGTTCTGCACTTGTCTCTGCTTGCAACCCAAAAGGAACAATATGCTAAAAAAATATATATGCATATAATGTGATAATCAGGGAAGCAACATGCTTGACTTTTTAAACTGAAGAATAAAGATTTAGTCCATATTTTCTTTGACAATCTGACATTGTCCAATCAAGAGTCTACCTTGTTTTCTCTCTGAGGTCTTGAAGGAAGAAGGAATACATATTCTCATTACTCAATCTCAATAGATACTATTCAGAAGGTTGCTCTCTGAAAGAAAAACAATTTAGTTGCTAATCTTCCAGTAATACTATAGCTCCATCTTCCAAGCACCAAGATGTGCTGCTCTAAAAAGTAATCATTTACAGTATTAACAACATGCTTCAGCTCTTGGCCAGCTCTTGAAGAAGTTCACCAACTCAATTTTTGACAAAGACAAGTTTTCTGATCGCTTCTCATGCTCAAATTTTTTACTTGTCACTCAGAGTCCAAGACGTACTGCAAGTAGTTTACCTAGCCACAAACTTATTTCCTTCCTTCTTGATAGAAGGATCTTTAACCTTCTCTTGTATTATAATCTACAAGCAATTTTGCTACCATCTAGCATTTCTAAGGAGCTTTGCTATTTAAATTCAGTGATCTCTCTTCATAGATACACATTATTCTGCATCTGCAGAAACAACCTGGAGTCAAGTCCTTCATTAGAACACCTACGCCGAGGTGTCTCCATTTCAGCAAGGAGCCTCAACTCCTTTTCCAGCAGAGTGAGAACAAGGTGCAGTAGCATTAAAAAGCAGAGTTGAGGGCCACTAAAGACTCCCTGCGGCCTCCCACTTGGCACCCAACCGCCTTCCCAGAAGGGCATAAGCTCCCCATATGTCTCTACAGTATCAACTAGTCCCTATAGATGTCTTAGATACCCTCAAGCATCCTAAATGGTACTTAATGCCTACGTTGAACATTAAGGCCCAGTTCATGGAGTGCAGTTCAGGTTAAACCTGTGAACCAGGTTATCTGATGGGCTTTGTCAGCTGCACCAGGCATTTGGACACCAAGAGTGCAAGTGGAACTGGGTTCAGGGCTCCCTATCTGTGGCAGAATCACCCCAAAGGCATCAACTTCAGCCCAAGCTCAGATTTATCTTACAATTCTTCAAAATGGAAATATGCTGGTTAAATCTCAGACTTGATGCTGCAGAACCCTACTATTCAGCCTGGCACACACAAACACATTTTAGGTCACATGGCACAGGCAGCATTATTTACTGCTCCTGGTTAAGACCATACCTCCAAACTGGATCCTACTGCCCTTATTACTGCTTACTGAACACATTTCCACTTTTGGTTCTTGGGTGCTGGGAGAAGGATCCATCTCCATGTGCTCTGACCACAGCCAAACGCTCTGGGTTTTAGCAATACCTAACATAATTACAGGGCTATACTGGACTGCCTGCTTATTCTGTCCTCATGGAAGAAAGAAAGAAAGAAAGAAAGAAAGAAAAGAAAGAAAGAAAGAAAGAAAGAAAGAAAGAAAGAAAGAAAGAAAGAAAGAAAGAAAGAAAGAAAGAAAGAAAGAAAGAAAGAAAGAAAGAAAGAAAAGAAAAAAAAATGAAAAAAAAAAGTTATCTGAACACTGACTGTGTCCTAGCTTCTACTATCATTCAAAGCCATCCTTGTTTATTTCTACATATGCCAAGTTTCATTTTAATTTATCCACCTAACTGTCAGAAGAACAGTTCAGAAATGTGGCAGCAGTTTATGACACGTCCAATTCATTTCAAGTGGAAACTTTAATACTTCTCATAAATTTATAGAGGCTTAATATAATATTGAAAACTACACGCAATCTTGCTGACTTGAAGGAAAGATGGACAGAGTTTACTTGTCTTCACATTTCAAGGCTCCTGAGAGATTCTGACTGAGAAGGACAAAAAAGCTTACATACCAAAGCTGTGAAATTTTGGAATTTATTGGCAAAGATTCATAGATGCATCATTTTTAATGAAATAAAATCTGTTTACAGTCTTTAAAGTGATAAATCAGAAGCTTTGCAGCTTCAGAAGGTATCTGCAAGTCATTTCAAATTAAATTTTGTTGCAATTTCAAAAATGTGGATCCACGTTAAAAGCATAAACTTGCTGTTCTCTTTCTCAAAACTATTTCTGTAAAGAAAAAAAAAAAAGAAACCAAGCCAAAAGCAAAAACATGAAGAGGAGTAATTTAAATAATACACAACACTATCTGCTGACAGTGCAGAACTCACTTTTAGGACTGAGCCTTCCTAAAATGGGTTAAACCAAGGACATATGTCCAGAAGTAACACAAGAGATGTTCACAGCAAACAATGTCAAAATGTTAAGGTTCACAAAGTAAAAGTCCTGGCCTACAGTCATTTGTTAACAGTACTTCAAGTGGTTTTGCAATGCTTTCTTCCTCTTAACAGACTGTACAACTCCAAAAAAGCAAACTAAGCGATAGAGATGAAAATTAGCAGAGGAAGTCAAACTGTAGGAAATCTTTTTTTTTTTTTTTTTTTTCTTAGGGAACAGCATTTCAAAATATTTAAAAGTCACTTTTAATGTTAAGAATTCAGCATATTTGTGCCTAACAGCTGATGAAGTGGTGCAAGGAGCTGGGAAGAGAGCCAGTGCAGTACAATTGATGTGGAGCTTTTGCTTTGGTAACAGGTTACAGCCCTTTTGGATTTCACACAATAAAAGGAAGCCTATCCCAAGTTCCCATCCCTCAACCAGCTATTAAGAACACAATCCACACTAATTAGAAACCAAAGGGCAGCAATTTCTACCCAACCCAAGATAGATGGCCAAGCAGCAGAAGTCCAAGAGCAGATCCTCAGTCTTTGAAAGATATCCGGCACCCTCAACCTACAGGAGAAAAACTCAGAAGTGAACACAGTTACTGGCAGAAAAGCCTCTCTCCTTTTTCATGAAGAAAACCTATCTACATCTACATCCTCTTCTAATCCCACTTGTGTTGTATCACCCTCTCTACCTATAGTTTCCAAGTTATTTGTTGCTACTAACCGAAACATTCAGCTAAAATTGGAAGAAGACAAGCAAAGACTGCAAGTCTGATTGATGTGTTTGCTGCAAAACCCTGATTTATTTAAGAAGCCAAACCAAGAACAGATATGCATGTATTGTGTAGAAGTCACACCTGTAACTTAACTGTGATATAACTGAAGTACAGAGTACAGCTACCTGAGAAAGTAAGGGTCCTGACCAGAAAAATAAAAACTCTTCATGAGAAGATTTGCTCAACTAAAGGTGCCAACAACCAAGCCTACACATTGATTATCAATACATGAAAAGGATGAGAGACAAACAGCCATTTCTTCTGTTTACTTGTTGCTAGAGAATCACTTCCCTCTAATTTAAGTCAAAACTCAAAACCTAAGTTCTTATCCATGCCCCAATCCCTATCAGAAATCATGGGTGAAATTCAACTGACCAAACACTGACACCCGAATCAGAATTAGCCAGATAACAACCAAATCAGAAAGCTGGTGTCTAGCTCAAGATGAAATGAATTGTGCCATAGCAAGGCTTGTTTTCCCCGTGCAGATGAACAGGAATCCGTGGGATACGAGGTCAGATGACATGATCTGACGCCAGGCAAGACCTGTAGTGCTGCGAGACAACAAATAGTCTACTTCAGCCTCCAGAATAAATGAGTAAATGCAACGAGGAACAAACACAGCTTCTTGTTTATCAGTCCCTGGAGCAGACAAGGCGACCTCGCCTCCTGCCCTCCCTGCACACCCAAAGCTAACACTGGAGGTTTGTATGGTCCCCAGGAAATGCCCTCAGGACTGAAGATGTTCTTGTGATTGTTGGGATGACTCAAAATCCTACAAGCACGGCAGAAGAGCATTTGCTGTTTCTACAGCATCAGATATCAAGGGCAAAAGTTACAGTGAAAAACTCCAGCCTTTTAAGCTGGGACTTGTTTTATCTGTGCCTTGGCCCACTGCCACCTTCAGAATTAGCCCGCGTCTGACATCCCGAGACACAGCACCATTATGGAGCTTGGAGAACATGGTCTTTAGACTCTGAATCGGCAAAGCAGCCTGCCTCAGGTCAACCTGCCTCATTAGCAGGCAGGCTGGTGATGCCACTAATGAGGAGTCTCAAGCAGCATGGCACAGCCCGTCACCCGCTGCCATGGCTCGCCTGTGTGAGGCCTACACAGCCGGGCCGGTCCCTCACATGGCCGCCATCTTCTTGTGGAGGGCGGGCAGCGACCATGGCCAGGGGTAGAACTGACCTCTGGTAGATGGCACAGATAAACAGTGGCTGCTTTGGCAGGCCTGATTAACACCGAATCATTAATTACACTGATAGCACGGCCTCTTTACTGTGCAGTAACCGAACGGTTAAATACTTCAGTTCGTAAATGCACACACAGTTATTGGGCACACTGCCAATCGGAGAGGCATAACTGGGGGATATTAAAAAAAAAAAGAGAGACCCCTAGGGTTATGTAAATCCATCATGTATCCCTGGCAGAACTGCTTCCTAAGAATGCTCCACTGAATTTTTAATAGAAGTATTGTCTGAAAATACATGCCTTGTAAGCAAGCAAAATTGAATGGTATTCATCCATACTGTAAATGTATAACAGCGTCCTTCTACTGTGAAGGAAGTGGCTGGTATTTTTTAAATTCTATTTCAAGTATGCTGTTTGAAATATAAGATTAATCTAAGGGTAGTAAACATCAAAACGCTCCAACAATGTATTTTAAAGAAAACCTCTAACAGTTTCCATTGCAATCCGTGCTGGAACGTCTTCAAGTGCTACAGTATTCCAGCAGAGATCATCCCCACCAAGGATGTGCAGGAAGGTGCACTTAACTGCAAGCTACTATAAAAGCAGACTGGGAGAAGTGTTTAAACAGAGGCTGGCACCGAGGCTGCATTCTCTCACCTCTCCTCTGTGGGAATGCCGCCACATTCATTATGACAAAGCACAGAGACAAAAAAATCAGGCACTGCATGCCTTGAAATATAAAGATTTAGATTTTTACCAAGGATAAGACTCTGAAGGTTATGTCTGCGCTGCAGTCGCTAGAGCAACTGCAGCTCTTCCAGAAATAGTTAAAGCTAGCAGCTATAAAGAAGTCTCTGGCTGGCAGCTCCTCGGGCAGGTGGGCACGTGGAGCTCGGCTGTGCAACCTGCTCGAGAAACCAGACAAATGTTAATTCAGTTGCTGCCCAGCTTTCGGTTTAACTGATGAAGCTAGACAGTTTGGACAGAAGAACATCATTTAGAGATCTGCCCACGGAAAGTATAACAGGTCCTATCTTTGCACTTTAATGGAAAAAATAACAACAATTTCCTCCTCTGATTAGAATCTCAGTCCCCCCACAGTTGCAGGGGAGGAAGCTGGTCTCTGACCCCTGTACCACCTCACTGAGATGATTTCCTTCCCACCTTCAACCACTCATATGATAAACTATCTGCAGAAACAAGGCTGCACTGGCCACACCAGTAGTGTGATGGCTGCTGTGTTTGTTGAGCAGCGTTCATTACCTGCGGGATATCACTAATGCTTCCTTGTGGCATCTCAAGGAGATGGGAAAATTGCAGAAGCCCCATTCTCCAAAAATAAGCCCATCATGTATCCCTGCTAATGCTTTCTCCCTGTAAGCCTGTGTTCTTGCAGTACTTTCAGCTGGATGAAAACTACTACCGAGCAAATAAATGGTGTCCCAGAATACGCCGCTGCAGAAAAATGCTTTCAAGCACCTTTCACTTACCAGGTACTATATAAAACCAAATTCTATTCTGAGACATAGGAAAGTCACACAGATGGCAGAACCATGGTTTTTCTAACTGCTTTTTTCCACCCATTTCATGTACGAAATGATCACACAAGTTATTTTAAATCTTTGTGCAGGAACTATCTTAAGACTTATGGAAGTAACTCGCCAAAATTCAGAAAAACAAACCTTCTGATCCAGATCATTAAAAAAGAGGAAGACGTGCTCAGCTCAGTGCTAGTGCCTCCACAGCTAGCTCTCTGCCATCTTTTTCACACAGGATTACAGTAGCTTGGGTCTTGGAAAGCAACTCTGAACTGTTGAGCTTGCTGTCAGAAGCACGTCAAGATATTTTAATTTACGGCCTCCTGGCTGTCACAGTCCACACATAGCATGGAACGCTTCCAATAAAAGGATTAGGAACTGAGTAGCGAGTGACAAGGCCAGACAAAGCTACTAAACCTCTTCCAAAATGTGCAACTAAGCTGTGGAAATCCTTGTCATAAGATGGTGGGGACACCTGGAGTTTATGTGTGTTCAGAATGAAATGTTGGAGCTCACGGAAGAGAAATGCACGAACAGTTATTAAATATGGAAAAGCCAGCCCCAGCTCAGGAAGTTTTCAAGTTGCAAATACTTGGGAGACTGGGACGCAGCTCCAAGGGGACGTCACCATGAATTTGCTCAGATATATTTTTCTAATATAGGTATGAATTGACATCACCCAAACAAAGAGAAGCATTTTAGCTATACTGGCCTGTTGCAGGGAACAAAAAGGTCCTGCTACTCCAGTCTAAAGGATGCAGCCCACGTCAGGCAGCTCCTCAGCTGCTTGGGTGAAGACATTACTGGGCTATCTATGCAACACAGATGGTATTGCATCATTTACTTCGTAATTTTGAGTACCTTACACTTTAATAATACTGGTTTTAGGAAGGAAATATTTATTCCCTTTTCTGAATGTGCCTTATCAGAAGTCATATCCATTTAGAGCCGAAAAAATAAAAAAGCCCTGAAGAGTTAAAATGTGAAGACAAGCTAAGTACGTACCCTCCCTACTCACTGATGGGAAAAGGATGTTTGTTTAGATCAATATGTACCTGGAAGAATATAAGCAGGCATTGGCTATGCTACCTCACCATGAAGATCTTCAGCTGAGCTGTTCACATCAAAATTAAAGGCAACAGAAAAATATTAAAATACGAGGCTGACACAAGGCTTCTAGTTTACAGGAAAGAGAACTTGTGGCCATGGTTCCCTAAAACTCCACTCAGTGAAATGTTAACATGACCCACAGAATTTCAGAAGTTAATCCATTGCAAAGCTTTTGTAACAATGAGAAACCCCCTCAGCACAAGTTTCTCAGCTGAATGCTCATGTACAATTGATGACTGTCGAGCATCTTTGTTACAATTCCAATAACGTAAGGAACACTGATGCTGTTCTCCCTGCTCTGTCTGGAAAAGGATAGTCCCTCTGGATGTCCAACATGAACAATGTCCTCCTGCTTTAAGAGAAGCATGTTTTTTTGCCATTTTTATTTGGTCGATGACTCAAACAGAAACAACGTGCCAGATGAAAAATTAAATCTCCCTGACTAACAGCTTTACCTCTAGCCTAAAGGTAGAGTTTCCAAGAGCAAGCACCTTGCTGCCTAAGCCAGGGGCTTAAGCCTTTTTTCATTAATTGACTCCTAAGCATTTTTCAGAAGGAGGTGTTATCTACACCATGCATATGAGTTTACTAGAATAAGTTTTCTTACACAAGTTTCCAGAAACTCCTTAAAAGAAGTCCAGAGAAAACCGAAGGGTGCCAGGGCCACAGATGTAAAACCATGGCTGAGCCCTTGTGGTTCTTCACCTGATAGGAAATCCTAATGTAGCTGTCAATTAGAACAAATTATTTCTCCAAGGAGAAAGACTGGAGATTGTTTTACAATAAGCAAGGAGCTGAAACACCAACCACTTCGTGCTTGATAAGGCTGGGAGAGGTTTGGACAGGAGACCGATAGAGGAAAGGCTTCATCTTGGTAGCGTAAATGAAAGCCACTGACTTGCCGGAATGACCACAATATTTGCAGTCAACCAGTTTATTCCTCTTTTTCCTTTATTTTTTTTTTTTTTAAAAAAAAAAAAGAACATTTTGCGTCTTAATCTAAGTCTTACCCAAGTGAGGCACTGCCAAGATACCATCTCCAAAGTATGCTGCCTTAACGTGGCTGAGGGGCTGGCAGCAAAGACCTATGGTACACAGCTGGTATTTTCCTGCCAAAGAGAAGCTGGTTTTCAAAAATGAAGATTCATAACTTGTGTAGAAAATGTACTGTGTGTAAATACAGGCACATGTCCCGTGCGGCCCAGCAGCTTGGCAGGGCTTCAGATTTACCGCCAACCTCAGCGCTGCCGGGCTCCACCATCTCCTCAGATTACTGCCCACACTTTTACTAAGAGGACTTTTGGCTGTATTTTAGTGACTAACCGACTACAAAAAATCACCAGCAAGTGCTACAGAAATAATAAAAGCACTTATTTTATACCCTGCCTGGATAACCTCTCCCGCAGCAACGCAGGAGTGGTTAACACGCACGGCCTACTTCCACCCTCCGTTACGTTCCAGCCTACTCGTCCTTTTTCCGTACAAAGGAACCAAATCCAAACTAAAACCCTTTTATTGGAATAGGCCCAGCTCCTAAGAGACAGATTCAGTCTTTAGCTGCACCCAGCTTAGCTCTGTATGGACAGAAATGAAGACTGTGGAATGGGTATTCCAAGTTTTCTGTGAAATATGAACTGAAGCCATTGACCTAGCTTCTAAAACAAGAATTACTCACATGGATGGCTGGATGCTGCCTCTAAGTATTCATGAGGCACAGCTTAACCCAAAGGAGTGTCCCATATAAAGCAGCAACAGCACTGGATAGTCAAACTGCTCCTGCTTGTACTGCAAGTTTCTGTTGGATAAATAGGTCGAGTAACTACAGCTCTATCTACTATCTGCTGCATAAGTGACCTAAAGAACAGGGGCACAGAGGGACACCTTCCTTCCACCTCCACTCCCGCTCTGCTTTTCAGAGCAAAGACAGCTCCAGCTTGGCCAACGACCGCTCTCGTCCCACTTGTCCTCTGCTCCTGTGTAACAGCTACAAACTCCGTCTCCCCTGAAGAACCACAACGTGGGCTGCAGGTTCCTTCATCCTTTAATTACGCTACAGATGACCTTTTCAACCAACACACCCTTTCTTCCAACTACTTCTGAAGCACCCGTGTTGAAGTAAGACAACGAGTTTTAAATTGCTGGAATAAAAGTCACTTATCTCAAAGCAGGTTCTACTTACACGATCCCCGACATTACTGCCTTGTCTAATTTTCCCCCAGTAATGTCCTGCGGGCAAAATCTGAACTACTAATGTAATTGAACAGTTTGTTTGGGTTTTCTGGAATAATGTAAGATGAAAAAATTATATTCTGGAGTCTCCTGAAGCATAACAGCATAAACCAGCTGCAGCTTTTTTGGTTCAACACCTTTCCAATCGATTTGCTGAAAAGTGGAGATTGCAAAAACTGAAAATACTGAAGTCTACAATGGTGAGGAAAACAGATAATAAAAACTACAAGGACGAGTAAAAAAGGGTATATACGATTCTAGTTCAAATGCATTAGAGCTTGTCTTCTGTAAGCTGATCAGTCAAAATGAACTGCTGTTGACTAATGGAGACCATGCACCTGGAGTGTTGTTTTCACGTGTTTCCTACCATAAAAGTCTGCAAGTTTCCACTGCAGGGTGTTAATGAAGAGTCCTGATTCGGACTTCTCCAGCAGTGGTGCTCTTGAACGAGAACCATATCCGGCTGAGTTAAAGAGGGTCTAAAACATGGGTGCTACAACACCGAGCTGCCATGGCACCCAGCAGTTGTTTCCACCAGCCTTTGGAGGAAACAGAACAAGCTGGATTGTAATGGAGAGAGCATGGGGATAGTTCCATAAATTTAATCTTCATTTACAGTGTGCTTTTACTTCATTACTTCACAGGAACAGCAGCAGCTGTAGAGTCCTAGAGCACGCTTCTACAGCATCTGCACGTTACACTACGGGCACTGTGTACGCGCACAGCCATGCTCAGCTCTAGCCTGCAGTCGGTAACATGGGTGTTTCCACATACACAGTTTCCTTAATTTTCTAGTTCTAACCTAGTTGTTGCAGCGAGGCAACGAAGGCTCAGCAGATAATCAAATCCTGATGCTGATTTCCAGGGAGGGTCAGGGTTCACTCCGCCTGCTGAACAGCCAGGGGGTATTTGCACGCAGGCAGCACAGTTGATTTCGAGACACAAAACATATTGTAGTAAAGCAACATTTCAAGTGCTCTTCCACCCTGGATGGGATCCAACTGGTGTCAGGTAGAGTATTTAGACAGCGTGTAGGCGCTCCATTGCATTAGAGGGCTAATCAAATTTCTCAACGCTAGAACAAATTACTATTTCCACACCTCTAATCAGCAATGAGGGTGCTTTACTGAGAAGAATGCCAGTCAACTTGGAGGGATTATTTTTTATTTTTTGTAAGTTAATAGGGATAATTACATTAAAACAGATTTAGAACCATATGGCCAAAACACCTCCAGATATATTTAGCCAATAATATAACTATATTCCCTTCACCACATGCTAAAGCAGGAGATATTAAACATATTTACAAGCACAGGCTATTAAATTAAGTTCACTGCTGTTAAGATAGTGCCTTATTAAATAATTTTAACTGCACAATTCATATAGGAGGGAGAACACATGCTGGCTTTCAATCTTTTTGTCAGTATCAGCAAGAGCAAATCCAACACAGTAACGGCCCAGAGACAGATAAAAAACAATTTTGAGGAAGAAACCCTGTACTGCTCTAAGAATGGTTTACAGCAGGACAGCTCGCACTTCTTCATACCATCGATAAAACTCTGACTTTGGATTTGTGGAATTGCTCAGCAACACAAGTCCTTAATCCCCAAGTTACCTCTAAGTCAACATTTTTACATGCAAATGAACATTAAATGTGTAAGTGAGAAGACGTCTTTGCAGTCATTCCCCTCCTCTCAGGAAGAATTCAATTGATCTTTTAGAGTTAACTGATACTTTTAAAATAATTTACAGTCCTCTCCGCTTTCCTGTCAAAACTAAGTTCAAATTTAATAGTCTCTAAAGCAGATACACGATTATGTATTTTGATTGTGAAGTGCAGTAACTGAGATATACTGACTGTATCTACGAGCTTATTGTTCACTCTCAATAGATGAAAGCCTGGGTTGAAAGTCACCTTTTGCTTTTCCTCCAATCGCCTTCTGCACCTTAAGAGATAATAGAGAGCTATGGTTCCACATAATTGTCAGGAATGTGGATTTCCTGGCTTTCCTATATGTGAACCTAACACTTGTGTACGTTTGAAAACTTAAACCACAACTCTAAGGGTGGTCCACGCGCTGACCACACAATATGGAGCAAGTCCACAAGGAACTTGTTGTATGACACAGGGTTATTTATCCCCTTCAGTTCCAGCCTACTCCTAGGAAACAAGGCTGGGAATACTTCATATTTTTCTAAAATTATTATTTTCCACCCAGTGCCCTGGGTAAAGGGATCGCAGGTAGCCTCAAACTGTGTTACCAAGTTCACTAGGTTGGATGCTAAGCCCAGAATCCATTAGAAATCCATTGCTGCTCTGTGAAAACAAGATGCTTACCTTGAGAGAAATACGAGAGCGCCATTAACGAGAAAGAAAATAGACGTTTAATCAGGAGACTGGACTTATCTATTTATCTTACTCTAATTCAGATAGCCAGGGACGTTCAGGGAAGATTTATGGCACCTTTCTAGATTAAGAACACCGATTTCTGTCTCTGGCCCTGAGTACCATCATTTACTCCCTGCTCAGCCCCTCCCTACCTTGCATCTGGTCAAGCCCGCAGTTGTCACAAGCACTATGCCCTAGAAGAAAAAAGCCTATGCTCCAAAACACCTAACTCTCAATTTAAATGAGATGTGAGAGCAAAGATAGCTGAATATTTTGATGGTTGATATAGTCCATACCAAGAACAAAGCCATTAGTGTCTCAGCATCCTAAACATGCAATAAGAATTCTCATCTACAGAGGTGCTTTGCCCCAGCTGATAGTCATCCCATGACTGATATGCAGCAAGTATCCTATAATAAAAGTGCAAAGCCAGTGGTTAGGAGACATTTGAAATTAATAGTCCTTGATCGGGGCCTCCCCCATGTTATCAGCAACACTGCTTTGCCAGGGTGGCGTACAGAGAACCCCACATGGTTTCTTGAAGTATCTGCACTGCCTTCAATGAACTGACTGATAAACAGGGTATTTTGTTTGTGGAGCATATCCCTACCTCCCTGTAAGGGCAGTTCACAAAATATTTGGCTGATCTGCATTATATGCTCCCTATAGCTTCTACCTAACGCAGACCACCAGGCTGGCTTGCACAGAAAGCAATGGAAAGACCCTCTGCACACAAACAGGAACACCTGCAAAGAACAGAGAAATTAAACAGCGTCAATTATTTCCATCCAGGCTCTTCCGAAGCTGACAACGTGCAATTTCTCATTAACCAAGGTCTCCCTCCTGACAACCTGAATCTCTTTTTGCTGCAAGCACCCCTCTCCCCCCAGCCTCCCCTGACCCACTTAGACTCGAGCCAATGCTCAGTCTGGCCAAGCAAACCGCGCCTGTGATCCCTTCTTACTCTCCAGCCTTGGAAATGGAAATCTGATAATAAGATCTCCAGACAAACTCCCCTAGCTAAGCAAAACCAGGGGGGAATTACACCGATATCTGCTCTCTCAAATCTTCCTAGCCAGGAAAAAAAAAAAAATAGTTCAAATACAGAACCGAGCGAGTATCAACATCTCCCTTGCCAGCGTGGGAGAGGCGAAAAACCAAGGATGCCTAACGAACCATCTCTTTTTTTTTTCCAGATTTCAAAACATCGTCATTTAAAGAGACGTGAAATTTGAAGCACTAATTAAGTAATATGCATAAATTTAAAGCAAATGCGCGCAGAATCCACATCTCCAAACCACAGCCTGCGATTTGGCTAATGCAATGCACCACTCCTACCAGCAACAGTACGTCTTAATAGAGGACAACCTCCACGCTTGGCTAGCTCCCTCTGAACATTAAACCTCAAGGTTTCTTTTGAAGAAAAAGTCCTCCTCCCCACTTTCTTTCCCCTCCTGCCTCCACTAGTTCCCTGTAATTCAGAGAAGACATATTCTTTTTTTTTTTTTTCTTTCTCAAATAAAAGTGACTATTTCAAATGAGCAGGGCTGCTGCCAGGCTTGTCATTGCAAAACATCGTCCTCCACCGGAGGTTTGCTTCACTCATGTCACTCTCATTACAGGTCTAACGAAAATCTCTCTTCTCATTTTCAGCACATGAGACTAGAAAGGTATGAGGAAAATGTTTTACATTACCACTGAAGATACAAGTGGAGGAGCACAGGAGCACTCGATACCAGCAGAAATGCTAAAACAGCAATAGCGCTCTCTGCTTCCAGACACCAAAGCCAATAATTAACACAGGGAGCCAGGAAAACAATTACTTAAAAGGGTCAGACTCTAAAAAGATATGAATTACTTGCAAGACTTGCAAGGATGAAGAAGGAGAGAAAACAGAGTCATCACCGGGTTTTCGGTGCATATATTCCACAGGAAAGGATCCTGGTCTCAAAGGTGTTTTTTTTTTGAGTATGTTTTGTTGTTGTTTGCTTTGGTTTTAAGCCAGATAAAGAAGAACTGATGAGGGTGAGGGGTTTGGTAACATTTTGGCCCCTCAGAAGCCGCATTCCCCACCCCTGCCCCAGCCAAGCACACGGGAGCAGCGCTGGATTGACCTGTGCTGGTTTCACCACGACTCCTTTCCAAGGGCCGGGAGCACAACCACGGCAGCACGCAGAGTGCCTCGGACAACAGAAAGCAGCTAAAATTAGACGCGATAAAACCAGAGTTAGCTCTCCGTGCCGAGGTTTGCAAATCCCGCTGAGAACCCCTTCGGAGAGGGGCCCACCGGAGACCTGAAGTTCTCCAGGCAACTGCAAACAGGGGCAGCTGCAGGGCGACGGGACAGAGAGCAGCTAGAGCTGCCGAGGATGCTGGTTGGTTTTACGCAGTGAGCTGCTCTGCCCCGGCCAAAATCACACCTCCGAGGCCCAGCGCGGCACGCCACGCGATAACACACCATGGAAAACCTGCGGGGCCCTTCCAGCAGGGCCACAGCTGCTTCAGTTGCAGACACTCAGCATACACGGGACCGGGGTGGCTCTCTTTGAAACAGTCGGGACGTCCTGGAGAGCCCTTTTGATTTCCACAAAACAGGTGCCGGCATCTCCACGCAGCTCCGTGACTCACTGCGACACACATTTTCGCTTACGCAGCCCTGCAAGACCTGACATTAGACTATTTTTGGTTCACTTTCAGGCTACTTTCTTACTCACCCACGTAGAGCAATCAAGTGAATGAAAGTGGCTCACTGAGCCTAGGCCAGCGCTACTGTAAGCGCTGCATCCTCTGATGACATCCACGACTCCTTCTAGCTTAAAAGTATTTTTGAAATGTATTGTCAAGTGTGTTTTTGACAGCTCTAGACCTAGAACAAACTCTTCCAGCACCTCACCACTCTGGACACTTCATTTTCCAGCCTAAATGTGTATTTACGACCCTTTTATATCCATCTGCTCTTCAGCTTATTTCTCCTCACTGGCTCTTGCCATCTGATGTATTTATAGACACCACTCACATCCCCTCTCGGCCTTTCTTTCTGCAGGATTAGAAAAACAAACTCTTTTAGCTTCTTTTTTTGTGAAACCAGCTCACCTCTGTGCCTGCTGAGCTCAGAGCCATCCTTCCCGGCCTGCCTGCTCCCAGCTGCAGGGTGACTGGAGCTGGGGGTGCTCCAGCACACCGAGCCCCTTCTCCTTGCTGCTGCTCTTCCCAAAATCTGTCCGTATCAAACAGCAGAAAACCCACTGCAAGTCCCCTCTCAGCATGGCCCACCGCCATCTGTCACCTAGCTCCTGATTAGGACATTTAGTGCCAGTAAATCCCAAAGTTTGCTTTCAGATGACTTGTTTCTGAAGCAAGACGTTCAGCCTGTGGCGTTACTTCAGACGTTCAATGAACAAACCCCAGCTCTAGCCAACACGAAGCTCTCAGAAGAGGACACTACAGACCTTACCCACAGAAGGCCACTACTTAGCTTACCGTGACCTACTTTGGGTTGTATCATCCATATTTTTCATTTATCTGTATGCTTTTCCTTCGACATTTGTTTTAGTACCTCGTCTAGTATCGAGACTCACATTAAAGAAGAATCTTGGCGTGGGGGATGAGCACGGAAATTCTGCTCATGACATTCAGCACTATTTCCCTGTCACAGGATCACCCTGATTTGATAGGTTTGTGAAAAAACAGTTACAGATCTGGGATTTCACAGTTTTTTCCAGGATACCAGCACAGAGATGGGCTCAGGTCTCCTGAGTCAGCTGAGCTGGCTTCACCCCACCTGGCCAACAGAAAGGGATGCTCAAAACCATCCCTTTTGTCATTGCTCCCCTACGTCCCCCACTGAAATCTAGCACAAAACAAGTATTTACTTCTGAAACTAAACTTATTTTCTTTTCTATCCCATTGACCTGTTCTTACAGATGAAAAAAAAGACCCTTTTACTTCATAAGTGTTGCAATTTGCAACTGAGCTGCAACAGTTGGCAAATTCTCTCCCTGCTCCTACATTTCCTGGCGTATCAGGATTTTTCCATCCCCTGAAGACTCTTTGCTTTCTGCTGACAGCCTGCCTGAGGCAGTTATTTGTCCAAAGCAACACGGAGCCCCTCCTCTGTGTGCTCTTCTGGCTGGCTCGGGATGGGGATTTCTTTTTGGTACGAGAACCTGGGACTTCAGACAAGCTCCAGCCCCTGTCAGGTCCATGCCCCTGAGCTCACCAGCCCAGGGGATTTCCTCCCCCATCCCCAGTGGAGGATTTTCCACCTCTAGATCTGGAGAACAGGCCCGAGTGATGGCAGCAACGCTCAGCCACCTCTGTGCAATACTTGGCTCCGGCACTCGCATGGCATTTTAAGCGCTTTTGCCTCCCATTATGCCAAAAAACCACTACATTTTAGTTAAAAAGCACACCTATCAGGCCCAGAAACTTGAACTACTGATCTAGCCTTGCTCACTCTTCCATTTATTTCAAGATTTATCAAAGCATTTGCCTTGGTTGTCTTTTCCACAGGCTGACTTGCAGAACCTAGAAGAGCTTCACCTATTTCTGGCTGCCGGTCCTTGCTTTAGCTCTCATGGCCACCTCCATCTCAGCCCTCCTGGTCAGCTGCGATTGCTATCTGGCTATCTGAGGCGTCCTGTAGCAGTAAATCCAGTTGGAAAATTTATTTTTTGTTACAAAAAATCCTCCTCAAAGGCATATCTAACTATCGGATCCGTAGCCAGGCGCTAGCACTACCCTAGCAGAGCTTTTTGCAGCACAAAGTAACTTTGGCTAACCTGAAGTTAGCTGAAACCTGAGCGACTGCACCTGGCTTTTCCTGTTTCCCTGCTGAAAGAGAAACTTACCTTGGCCCGTGAGCATCCCAAATCTGCTAGGCTATTTCCCGTTTTGTTACAGGGCAGGGAGCAGCAGCCTTGCTTTGCCCCCTGCAACATTTGCCAGCAGCGCTGCCGACGCTGCAGGCGTTCGAGTGCCTTCAGCTCAAGCCTTAAGACTGAGGAGGGCAGAAGAGATTCAGCACGTTTGGAGACCAATCATTCTGCCGGCGTATTATCACATGAGCATTAAAAAAAAAAAAAAAAAGCCATCAAAAGAACAGATGAGGCAGCACTTATCTGCAGATTATTACTCGGAGACTCAGGTCGCGTCTCACTTCCACCCCGCCTGCCCACCCCCGCCCCGTTTTCTACTTGTTTGCTTGCCGGTGAAGTGCAGAAGGTTAAAATTTACAGTGATTTCATTAGCCTGACTTTTAAATGACTGCAGATGGAGCCAGCAGCTTTACACTCCTGTTTATTGCCCGGCCTCGGAAAAACAGATGCGACGATGCCCGAGCGCACGCACACAACACCTACGAGAGATCGGCTGGGTTTCGTGGGCTGCTCTAAGGTTTCTCTTCTCTTTCCACAATTTTGCAGCAGAAGTAGCAAAACCGACCTTAGACAAACCAGGACAGCACTGAGTTGCCTTCAAGAGAGCCAGCCGGGCTCCCCTGCTTTACCATACAACCACCATCCCCCTTAAATAGCTAAAAACCACGTCTGATCTGAGAAAGTTTCCTATTAGCAGGCAAGCAAAACCTAACCCTGCCCCCCCACCCCGATATTAAAGCGGTACAACAGGACCTGCCCAGCACGAGGAGACAACAGCTTCAAAAAAAAAAAAAAAAAAAAAACCAACTCAATAATTTAAATTTAATTTTAGATATGGAGGCGCTGCCAAGCACCACTTTATTTGTCAACAAAACATCCTGATTACTTGGCAGAACAAAGCCCGCTCCCTCCCTGCTCTCTCCACAGACATGTTTGGCACCGGGTAATTTGCACGGCCGTCAAGTCTGAAGCTGTTTGGGGCTTTAACCCCGGAGAACTTCTCTCTTTTTTGAGGCACCCGTTCCCCTGAAGGCAGCGAGGACGAGGACGGGGTGCTGGAAGGAAATGGTTAAGAGGCCGGCGCTGCTGCTGCTGCTCTGATCCTCGCAGGCTGAGCTCAGCGCCCAGCACCAAGTATCAGCTGTAACATGATCCAAGAGTTTATGGAAAAAATAACTGCGCATACCAAGCATGCACATTTAATAAGATTTTGTTTCCATTAAAATATCCGAGAAACACGATTTTTTTTTTTTTTTTGTTCAGATCTCCTTCTTCTCCCTCCGCCCGAGACGGAAGGTTTCTCCTCCCCCCTGCCTCTAGACACACACCTCCTTTCCAAAAACCAAGCCCTTAAAAAAAAAAAAAAAAAAGCAGTCCTACTGCAGGGAAGAGAGGCTTGAAAAACAACTTTGATTGGCACTTGGCCTGACCCACAGAGGAAGAAAAACAGTTTTTGGACAAAGAGCGCAAATATTTGAGCTCGGTGACTTTGAGGCTCCCTGAGCGGTGAGCAGAAGGATCCCGGAGCAGGATGGGATCGGCAGGGGCTGGATTAAAGGACGGCCTCGTCGCCTGCATCCCGGGCTGCGGGACTGGCGTTTGCACAGCTCAGCAATTTTAATTCATTTGCGCTGGACAAACAAAAAAGCACCGCAGCGAGCTGCCGGCCCCGCAGATGGGCAGCGGAGGTGGCGATGCGGCGGGTCCCCTCTGCGGGGTCTTCATAGCCACACGGGCAGGCTTTTTTTCCCCTATTTTATTTTATTTTTTATTATTTTTATTTATTTTTTTTATTCAGCTGGGATTTCAGGATCTGCTGCTCAGGGCTGTGCTGAGGAGCAACTTTCCCAGCGGGGCTGGGTGCGGGGTGACCCCAACCAGCTCCCCCCAGCCCCTACAGCCACCGGGACCCCATAGGATGGGCTGTGGGGTAAAGAGTGGGGCAGAACCCACCTGCAGCTACACCCCGGGGGCCCTGACAGCCCTACAGACAGCTGGGGGCCCCTTCATTCACAGGGAGCCCCTAAACCTTGCCTGGGGGGGGTTCCCCAGGCCTTCACCTAGGGGGGGTGCCCCCAAATGCCTAGTGGGGTGCCCCCCCCAACGCCTGGTGGGGTCTGACTCTAGAGACTGGTGGGGTTGTGCCCCAAAGCTTAGCGGGGTCCTCCTCAAAGCCTAGTGGGGTCATTCCATAAGGAACAGCGGGGTCCCCCCCTAAGGAATAATGGGGTCATTCCATACAGATCAGTGGGGTCACTCCCTTAAAACCTATTGGGGTCCTCCCCCGAACTCTACCAGGGCCCCCCCCATGCTTTGTGGAGTCCCCCCTTAAACCCTAATGGGCTCTTCCCCCCAAATCCTATTGGGATAGTCCCACAAGGACTATCGGGGTCTCCCCCCCAGGACCTAGCGGGGTCCTCCCCAACACCTAAGGGGGTCTCCCCCTACATCCTAATGAGGCACAACCCCCAGATCCTAATGGGGCACAACCCCAAATCCTAATGAGGCACAACCCCCAGATCCTAGAGGGATCTCCCCCAAACCCTAACGGGCTCCCCCCCATACCTTAGTGGGGTCCACCCCCCAAGATCAGCGGGGTCCCACCCCCAAATCCTAGTGGGGTCTCCCCCCCAAACCCTAACGGAGTGCCCCCAAACCCTAGTGGAGTGCCCAAATCCTTATGGGGGCTCCCCCAAACCCTAATGAACTCCCCCAACCCCCCCTTACCCCCCACCCCCCCCATCCCCCTACCTGTCTGGGCACCTTGCGGCAGTTCCCGCACACCCGGTACTGCCCGGGGGCGGCGGCGGCTCCCCCCCCCGCTCCGCCGCCCGCCATGGCCGCGGCGCTGCCCCGCTTCATGCTGCCGGGGGGCGGCGGGGCGGGGGCGGACGCGCGGCGCTCAGCAGCGGGAGCAGCGCGAGCAGCGCGCGCAGGGCGAGCAGCAGCAGCAGCGCGCGCAGCAGCAGCAGCAGCAGGAGGAGCGGCAGCAGCAGCAGCGGGAGCCGCAGCCGCCGGCCGCCCCCATCGCCCGGCCGCGGCCCCCCAGCGCCCCGCCGCCGGGGCCGCTGCCCCCCGCGCACACCCCCCGCGCTCTCCGCCAATCGGCGCCGGCCGCTCCGCCCTCCTCCCGGCCGGTCAGCCAATGGGAAGAGCAGCCCGGGAGGCGACCAATGGGAGGAGGATTCGGCCCGTTGCCATCTCCGGGCAGCCTGAAGGGGAGAGGGGAGGGGCGAGGCCGCGTCTCCGGGCAGCGTTGGGGAAAAGGGGAGGGGCCCCGGGTGGGGGCGGGAACGGGGAGAGCCAATCAGGGAGGGGAGGGCGGGAGGGATGCAAATGAGGAGCGGGAGGCTCCGCCCCCTCCCTGGGGCTGTGAGGGGGCGGCTGGGGGGGGGAGGGTGAAGGGGGGGGGGACCCTGTCCGTGTGTCCCTGTCCCTGTCCGTGTGTCCCTGTCCCTGTCCCTGTGTCCGTCTGTGGGGTCAGACGGCTTTACCCGGCTCCACACTGCTGCACGGAGCTGTAGGGTGTCAGTAGGGGACAGGAGAAGCCGTCGTCTGCTGGGGTAGCTGGGGTGAAGACCCTTTTTCAGGCACAAACCCCCTTTTGGGGCACAAACCCATTTGGGGGCACAAATCCCCTTTTGGGACACAAATTCCTTTTGAGGCACAAACCCACTTTGAGACACAAACCCCCTTTTAGGGCACTACCCCCCTTTTGGGGCACAGACCCCTTTTTGAGGTGCCAAACCCCTGTTGGGGCACAAACACCTCTTAGGGCACAAATCCCTTTACACAGACACCCCTTTTATGGCACAGACCCCTTTTGAGGCACAAACCCCCTTTTGGAGCACAAATCCCTTCATGGGCACAACCCCCTTTTGTGGCACAGACCCCCTTTCTGGGGTGCCAACCCCTTTTTGAGGCACCAACCCCCTTTTGGGACACAAACCCCTTTTAGGGCACAAATCCCTATTGTGGCACAGACCCCCTCTTTGAGGCATAAACCCCCTTCTGAGGCACAAATCCCTTTTGAGGCACAACCTCCCTTTTGGGGCACAACCTGCCTTTTGGGGCACAACCCCATTTTTGAGGTGCCAAACCCCTTTTGGGGCACGACCCCTTGTTGGGACACAACCCTTTTAGGGCAAAAAAACCTTTACACAGACCCCCTTTTGTGGCGCAGACCCCCTTTTGAGACACAAAGCCCCTTTCTGGGGTGCCAAACCCCTTATGGGGCACAACCCCCTTTTGGGACACAAAACCATTTGGGGGCACAAATCCCATTTTGGGACACAAACCCCTTTTAGGGCACAAATCCCTATTGTGGCACAGACCCCTTTTGAGGCATAAACACTCTTCTGAGGCACAACCCCCCTTTTGAGGCACAAATCCCTTTTGTGGCACAGACCCCTTTTGAGGCACAACCCCTCTTTTAGGGCACAACCCCCTTTTGGGGTGCTAACCTCTCCCATACATCGTGGCACTGCTGCAGTTCCCCTTCTCGTGGGCCCTTTGGGTTTGCAGGACGCGCACTGAGGCGTTCGCGCCAGCAGTCCCGCTCAATGAAAGGCGATGCATTAAATACATGGCACTGCGCAGAAAGATTATGGGAAGGGGGATTTCACCGTGTTGTGGGAACCCAACACTACAGCCCGACAAAATTTCTGAGAGGATTTATGACATTGCGCGTGTTGTTTTCAAGGTTTCTCCTGGCAAAATAGCTGCTGGGGAGCTGCGAGCTGCGGTGTCTGCTTGCATCCATGGGAATACCTCCTGGTTGTGCAGAACTGGAGGGCTAAAGAGGGCGCGATGAAATTAGCGATTCACATCCCCTCGGCTCAAGGAGATTGATTGAGCCCAGCTCGGGCTGTCTTCGAGAGCTCCCGAAAAGTTTCTCAGAGCAAACTCCTCCACCAGAAGCAAAGCCAACCCCACAGCAGCATCCTCTGCCCGTGCCACCAGCTTCTAAAGGAATCTGCACCTGGGTTGTGTTTCTGCTGTCTAGTCTGAATGCAAGGCTAAAATGGAACACCCACGACCCTAACTTTTGCAAAGTTTAGGAAACAAGCAGTGATACAACACAGGGGAGGAACACGCTTCCAGAGGAAGCAGGGATTTCTCCACCTTCTGAAGGAATTGGGTGCATTTTGGGGGTTTTTGAATGAGCACCTACACTGTGTTGTGACACCAGCTGCGGCTGCGGTTGCCGTATTTCTGCCCGGACCTTCCTATGGAGAAAGCGGAGAGCTGTACGGTGCATCTCCACTGCCTTCCAGCAAGCATCACACCCAGCTGCCGTCAGCTGAAAACCAAGCTGGTAAATCAGAAGATGCTGTGGGGATCAGCTGTGCCCTGGAAACGTCTGCCTGGCCACAGTGAGCATGCAGATGCTCCAGGAGTGCTCAGTAGATCCACGCAGTGCTCCCCTAAGACATGACCCTGTTGTAAAAATGTGCAGTGCTTTCATCGTGTCCACACCTTAACGCAAAATCTTGATGCATCTTGGTGGGATCGACAAGATCAGTGCTGTGAAACTGAACTATTTTCGCAGTGACTGTGTTTGCAATTCGCAGACCTCCAGCAGCTTGGACGGAGAGGAGATGAGGGGGCAGCTGCCATGCAGTAGCTCTGACTGGATTGCTACAGGACTGGAAATCCCGTATGAAATTAAAAGATCCTCAAATTTTGTTCAGAAAAAAAAAAAAAAAAAAAAAAAAAAAGGAGCAGAAAATGAGGGCACTAACTGCCTAACCCACTCTCCCCATCTGACTGCAGCTATAAAACACGGTGCGAGTGTCAGACGGGTGATTGGCACATGTCACAAGCCTCACATTTGATGGGTCCATGAATCATTCAGGAAAGCCATATGAAACGCGGGCAGATAGGAAAATGGATGTGGTTTCTCAAAGGCCGGGAAAGGCAGCACGTTCCCAGCACGTCGAGCAAGTGACAGCCCTGTGTTCATTACCATCAGGCTTACTGCACCCGCTTGGCATCGCTTGCGCTTGATTTGTGTTACGTTGTTAGAGGAAGCAGATGAAGTTTGTGCCCCGGCACTACGAAATGACTTCCCATCCTTAAAATTACGCATGCTAATTTGCCAAATGAGTGCTCGGGTAATTACCCGAGACAGTCAGATGCGATAGTCTGTGGAATTCTTCCTCGAGGGCGGGGGCGCACACCTTCTGACTCGCAGCCTTTAAAGCCCGTATAGATAAAGCACTCCAAATCATGTTTATCATAAGAAGCAATTACGGCCTGGCCCAGGAGAGCTGAGCTCCCTGACTTAACAGGCCATTTTCATATCTAATGTCTTTGATGCTTACGTAACTCTAAAAAACATTAAATCACCACCCAAGCAAGAAGTCCCTTCTCCTCTCCCTCTTTATGTTCTTCTGCGGTTTGCATGATAATCCGCTAAATATATTTCAGCACGTTGTTTACTTCGCTTCAGCCTTCTGAGGCCACACTGGCCAACATTGTGCGACTGTAAACAGGGATCATCTGGAAAAAATAGGTTCTGCATCAAGTCAGCTTTGGAAGTATTCAAGTTAACCTTAGAGGTATTTTGGCCCATACAATTTTTGGGAGCGATGCAGCGCGGAAATGTATTAATTGAAAAAAGATCCAAAAAGCAGGGCGAAGGTAGCCTCGTTAGTGGTCTTACACCCTGATTCACGGGAACTATAAATAATTCTGTGTAAAATATTCATGTTAGCGTTGGGGTGGTCCTGCTGAGCAGATTTAATGACCGCAGCAGGACTGGCTCTGGTGACAGAAGCGCCTTTCCCCTCCCCAGCCGTGGCAATGCCGTGCAGGCTGTCAGAGCAGGCACTGAATCCCTCGAGCAAACACTGGAAAACCCAGTATTTGGTGTCACTAGCTGTTAGATCCACCAGGATTTTACTTCCCTGAAGATGCCAGCTGACTATTGACTTTGGATTCAAACATCTCTAATCTTGAGTGCGTTGTTTTGTACCCCTGAATGTGGTCCACAGCTGGGACATCTCAGAGCCGGAGGTGCTGTGGGACTGGGCTCTGTCAGTCCCCAACTACATCACCTGGCACTGGAGCATGCAGCTTAGCCCCAAGAAGAATTTAGGCTGGTGGCAACCACCTCGAGCTCTCCTTTTGCAGCCAGGCTATCATGAAGCCAAGAGTTCAAAAGGCAAGGAGCCAAAAAGAGGGCACGCAAGAGGGAGCTGACCCGGATGGATGCCTGCTGGTTGTGTGGTGAGCTGGAAATGGAGGTCTTGCTGCCTGTTTCCTTCCACTGCTTTGGCTCAGTTCAGTGCCTGGCCAGTGCAAACTGCACAAATGTCTTTGTCTTGCTGAGAAAAAAATAAAATTTCTCAAGGAACAGAACTTGTCTGCTCCTCTTTTGCAAATGGAACACATGGTACGGCATGATGCCACGTTAAGGATAGAGCCGATCAGTGCCATTAGCTTCCTGAATTCACTGACAATGTTATGACTTCCATTATTTTCACAACAAATACAAAACTCAGCAGCTTTGGGGATATGGCACATAATTTAGGCCCATTTCCCATCGAAGCCCCCGAGATATGCACATAAGCATGTTGGACGGTCAGGCTGAGTTATGACACAGTTTTATTCTTTGTTTCTGGACAAAGAAGAGACGAAGTGCTGAAAGACTCGCATCTGTTACAAAGTTGGCTTGCTTTGATTTTGAAATGTCTTTACCCGGTTGCATTATTTTTTCTGAGGGTTGCACCCTGACGAAGCAGGGTGTCAGTGGAAGCGGGGTTTGCTCCGGAGGTACCACGCTTAAAAGCAATTAGGCGTGTGAGCGAAGGCACTTAGCACGTGGGATCTTCCCCAGCAACGCTGGCTCCGCGTTGAAGGCTCATTTCCATGGCATGTTTCTCCTTTCATCGAACACCACCGCCGGGATGCCGAGAGCATTCTTGGACGGGAGAAGTCCCAAATCCTGCAATCCAGCCACAAACAAACACCGCTCCGGGGGATGCGGCTGCGCCGAGCCCCAAACCCGTGCACCTTGTCACCTCCACCTCCTGCGAGGCCAGGCAGTGCCTCCGGTCGTGTACAAAAAGGCAGAAACCAGCCTGGACTCAGCCATCTGGTGCTGCAGAGTGAGAGGAAAGGAGCCACAGCTTCTGCTGCTGCCCTGCACCAGCACCAGCCAGCTCCTCTCCTCCCCTGTCTCCTCCAGTAGAAACTCCTGCTTCCAGGTTTGCCTTTGAAGAGGCTCTGCCCTATTCCAGCCCGGCTTTGCAGAGGGCACAAGCTCCGTTTGTGATGCCGTGGGAAGGGGAAGGGAGGGTGCAAGCAGCTCCCCTTGTTCTGCTGGCAGAGCCCTGGCAGCCGCAGCTTCAGCAGCCGTGCATCAGGAAACGGAGGAACCTGGCTCCTGTTTGGGCACATACACACATAACAACTTTGCATCTTGCTCTGCTCACTGCCAGCTATGCCTGATCTCGCCGAACCTCAGGCACGCAGACCTGGATAACTCCTCTTGCTCCAGAAGCATTTTGATTGATACAGCTTCAGGAAGATGCTGGACAGCAGGATCACAGCAGCAGCTGGTTTGTAAGCAGGTGATGCCCTTCGTGCCGCACAGGAGAGTGATCTGAGATGGAAAACATTAAAGGGTTGTATTTCCACAGCAAGGTCATGTTTTAAGAATTTTATTCGTCCTCCTTTCTATTAAAATGTCCTTTTACAGGGGGAAATAACTTCTTTTAGTTATGTTGCATTGCTCTTGAAACTTAACTTTCCTCTCGTGGGGCTCCATAAATCGCTGGAAATCATGGATTTCCTTATAAACGGCTTACAGATCCACTTACATTTGTGTGTTATTTGGCTCCACCAATTCAGAAACACTATGGGTCAGATTCTTCCCTGGCACGGCTCCATCCCCAGGACTCTTACTGGGGGAAGGCTGGGCCGAAGCCCTGCTCTCTGTTGTGTCGGACAACGCGGAGAGCCACGCCACTGCAATCACTGCGGTCTCCTATCATTAGCACCACCATAGCGCCGGGCAGAACGTAGCCCTCTGTTTAAATATCACTCCGATCAGGTGAAATGAGGAAAACATTGCTGAATGGAGCCTTAAGCATGTTACGTGTTCTGCTGAAAGATCTCTCACCCTCGGCTTAGCTTGTTTCAGGAAAAAGAGCGTACCTTTAGGTGAAATAAGGCTCAGTGGGGGTCAGTAAGACCCAGCGTATGGCGGTATTAATAAATGTATAGGTGTGCCGACGCATGCTGAGCCATAGGGGCTGGATATAAACATCAGTGCCTATTGAATTTCTGGAGGAGATGGCTGGCGGTGAGCACGCTCGATGCCGTTCAGCCATACGCAGCCCTGTTTACACAGGGGCTATTCACAGGCACGCTCCTGCTGCTGGGCAGGGAATTTGCCTCTTCCCAGCCAGTTTATGAAAAGCAAATTTCCCCCCGTAGTTCCCAAGCAAGGGATTTAGATTCCCTTCAAGATAAGCAGCCAAGATGTGCTACCATGCAAGCGATGGGTCAGATGGTGCAGGAGAAGGACCCGCAGCCTGCCGCGGTGCAAGGGCAGCGCTGTGTAAAGGCAGAGGTTGCTCTGGCACCTCGGGCGAGGGGCAGCGACATCTCCCCTGCACCCATCTGATCGGCAAATGTGTCACGGGCGGCGGGGGCAAGTCATCCTGCAACAGGAGGATGTGGTTTGTGAGCGGCGCCTGCAGTATTACTAAGCGAGGGGAGGCAGAAGAAAGTGACGGGAGCTGTTTGGCCGTGCGGTGCGTGGCTGGCGACCCTGCCAGGTCATTTCCTCGGCTGTGTTCTGGGCCACCAGGGGCAGGGGCTGGCAAAGCATCCCCAACCTGCTGGGCTGCGGGTGGGAGAGAAGGGGAACAGTCATGTCTTGGGGCTGGCAGAGCCACAGCTATGTGCCCCAAAGCAGAGCTGCAGCCCCAGTTTGTGGTTCTGGGTCCTCCCGTCCCACCTCTGGACTTGTTTTGGAGGTCTTCAAGCTCTATGTGGTTTCAATGGGCAAGGATACACTGAAGAATTAAACCCCATCTGCCTCCTGCTCCCCCCTTTCAGGGCTTTTTAGACTTGTGCTTCCCGAAGTACGTGAGATCCATTCACGAAAGGTGCCGAGGAGTGAAAATAAAAGTCAGAAAGTGGAGTTATCTCGGGAGTTATCAAGAACAGCGACTACCGCCCGATAAGCTGCAGAGAAAGTAAAACCGGAAAATGCTCAAATCGAGGACAAAGCTGATGTGACTGCTGAGCTCCTGATAATGGCATCACGGGGAAGGGCTCAGGCAGCGCATCTGAAGTCATCTGAGCGACCGACGGAAAAACATTTTATTCTTCTCACCGCAAAAGGCAGTGCAATGGTTCTGGTGTGATCTCCTTTTCTTCTGCTATCAACACTTCCCTGCGGTTCGAGCTGGAGCGATTAACCAAGGCAAGATGTCCTAGGAGAGGTAAAAGGCCTGGTGGGACATTGGCCATCTAATTAGCTGCCACTCTCGTTAGTGCAGGGGAAAAGCTGTGTTGGATTTTCCCTCTCCCTCAGTGGTTGCATCCATCCTTGAAAGCTGTTGCTGCTACCAGAAGAGGAGAAATCTTCTTGGCACAATGAAAACCAAAGGCAACGTGCACCTAGCAGCGTCCTGAGCAGCACTGAGAGACTTGTGTGCACTTGTATAAATATGTCTGGGAGGTGAAAAATCCCCAAATGGTTATCTTTAATTTTTCTTTGCCTTTCTGTTAATGCCTTTTGCCCATGGAGATCCTGGAGTCTGGAGTGCTGAGACTCTTCCCTTAGATTAAGGAGGAAAAACTGGAAAACCAGACAGCCCTGCAGAGGCATGGACGGGCTGGCTGCAATCAAAACCGTGCTGCACAGCGAGTGAGATCACAGCAGTGCATCCCAATGCCAGAGCTGCGCCCAGGTCTCCTGTGGCTCAGCGCTGTGGCCCTGGCTCTGATCACTCCTCTGCGAGCAGAGGTTGGGCAAGTGCAAAGGTTTGGGCTTCTGGTTGGTGAATACGGGGCCAGCGAGCCGCAGATGAGCAACAGCGATACCGAAACTGGGTCTGAGACAAGCGCTACCAGGAAGGTGAAACCAGCAGCAAGGGCGTCAGCCCTGAAACGAAGCAGCGAGTCGGGGAGGCACGTCGGGCACCCGGGAACAAAAGGCTGTTTCATGGGGACGATGCCCTGGGAGCTGTGCTGCTGGGGGGAGGAGGGCAGAAATCAAAAACGAAGGTGGCTGGATATCAGCGGACGGGGCGACTCCGAAGGCTGCCAGTCCTCCCAGCCCAGATGAATGGTTTCTTTCTATTTACGCAGATCCCTTTGCAGAAAAACACCATGAGCGTGACCTAAGCGGAGTCACAGACCTTTCGGCGCCTGGGCCCATTCCCTCCTCCCTCCTCTGACAAGCAGGGCCAGAGCCGGGCGGTGAAAGGCGTCCCCATGGCACCCCACACCGTGCCCTGCTGTGGCACCCCATAACGTGCCCCCAAGGCTGCTCCCTGCCCCAGCTTTGCCTTTAATTTCTCCCCATGACATGCACAGGGAGGACACGTGGGGGACGTGCCACACATGCCACCAAGCTCATCCCTGCCTTGTGCCATCACCCACACACCTCTGGCCCCATCCAGAAATGCCCCTTCAATGACCACTGCCCTTGTGGAAACCACACGCATTATTTTGGTTCTTTGTGCGGGATGAAGGGGCTGTGCCCCCATCCCCACCTCAAGAAGAGGGGTTCGGGCAAGCCATAAAACCAGAAATTTCGGACAAGGTCTCCTGCTGTTGCCCATCTTGGTGGGGCCACAAGGACATGTCCCACGTAGGTGACACCCTGCAAGGTGCAGACCCCCTGTCCCCATGTCCCCATCCCGCACCCCGCGTGTCCCTGCTTTTCTACCCAGCAACAGGCTGAGGACCGAAAAGCCACTTGGCAGCAGAGATGCTCTGTGGCAAAGGGTGTTGCACGGGACATCATGGCAGCTCTGCAAAATGGTCGTTCACGAGGGTTATTTATGGAGATTTGGGCTGTTAACACAGCCACTGCATTAAAAGTCCTAGTTTCTGCTGTTGTGAATGAAGCAGGTCCTTGGACGGCATGTTTTACAGAAAGGAGGAGGGTGATGGAGTGGCTGCTTTTCATGATCATGTGCAAAAAGCAACTTTAAAACTGAATTTTAAAAGTTCAGGCTTTTTTTTTTTTTTTTTTTTTTTTTTTTTTTCCAAAAGCCAGCTGCCTCCTCCTCTGCAGCACACACCCTCCTTTTGCCATCTCTTTCGAAATGCCTCTGCCCCCTGTTTGGCACCGAAGTCAGCCGCCTTTCCTTGCCCCCTTGCTGTTCCTTGAGCCCAATTTCTCGGCTTGTTTTGGTGTTAGGAGCACGGGGGGTGAGCAGTGAGGGAGGAGGCGTGTTCCCTGCAGTGCAGTGCGTGTTGGTGCAGCGTCACCAGCAGCTCTGGGGCAGGGCTGGGAATTCCTGCACTCATCCTTTGAAATCCTGAGAGGGAAGAGGCAGAGCTCAGGTACGTGGGTTATGTAGGATGAGTCTCAGCTCTCGGGTATGTCAGTATTCAGAGTTTACCGGGCCTGAGCAGTGCACTCCCCCACTAGTCTAGGCATCAGTGCCCATGTTAACACTGCGGAGTTGTCCTGTGCCATCCCTGGTGGTGCAGTCAGCATGGCCTGGGGACATCCCTTGTTCCACAGCCAAGTCCTGATCCCCAGCAGCACGCAGCATGTGAGGAATCGCTGAGTCTCCCCAGGGCTCGGGGTGGTTCAGTCCCTCATGCTCAATAAATACGGGCACTTGAGGCCACCATTGGTAGCGTCTCTCCAGCCCTTGCCTAGGGCAAGAAGATAACCCAAGTCCTGTTTGGTGTCCATGTCTTGGTGCTGGTGAAAACTTGATGTAAGCAGGAGAAATCAGAAGACACACTGCAGCAGGGACTACTTTGGTAGGCATTTAAATGCCCTGAGCCTTGTTGGCCCTGCTTCAGAAAGGAGGTTGTGCAGGTTGGTAATATGGAGATAACCGGGCTGGGCTTTAGTATACAGAAACAGCACAGGAAGAGTAGCGATGAGTCCCAGACCTCTGTCCTTTCAGCTCTGAAGGGAGCTGAAATCCTCCATCAGCACGATGTGTGCCCCCCACAGCCGGCCTGCCTGCCCCAGTCCCAGAGGAGGCAGCTGCTGTGGAAAACAGCCCTCCCAGCCTGGAGACCCTCCCGGCTGTCCTCCCATTTCCAGCTCTGAGCACTAATTCCCGTCCCTTTTGTGATCCCGGAACAGCCCTTTGTCGATCGGAGTGATTATTTATACAGAGAAATGAAGTTAGGAAAGAGCTTGATATCTTTTAAATTGCATCTGCTGAAATCTGCCCACAAGGGACACGTTGGCGAGAAAGCCCCGGGGAACCTCTGGCTCTGCCACCACAGCCACCCCTCGAGCCGTAACTCAGGGCCCTCGTAGCTTCATGAGGAGCAGCCCCTGCCCTCGTCACCCTTTGTCCAGCTTGCCCCAAAATGGAGGCCCATTTTTTTCAACGTGGTTTTCAGACCCTGAGCTTTCTCTGTGCTGTGTCCTTGTCGTGTTTTTCGAGGGTGGCATGCTGTAAGCCAAGGTGCCCATGGCACTGGGTTCCTGCTCTCCCTTGGTGCCAGGGTGGGCATGTGGCTGCACCAACAGTGACCTGACCCAGCTGAAGGCAAAGCCTTGTCCTAGCTGTCTGCCTAATCAGAAAAGCAGCACTTACCACGTCTATCTCGGCTAATTTGAGTGAAATTTGTGTGTTTTGTTGTACTTTATCCCTTTGTTTTGCTCCAACCTGCACAAATTCCTGTTGAAGTCTGAGGCACGGCTGAGCCCTGGCTTTCCGAAGTGACGAGTACCAGCAAGTTCAGCTGCTGCTCGGTGCATTTGGGAGCGCTGCATGTCTGGGGAACTGTAGGCAGAGAAGAAGTAGGAGTCGTGTCACCTAGCTTTGATCATCTAAAAGCTAGGTGCTACGTTTTGGCTTATCGTCTTCTCCGGCCACCCCCAGAGCCAGGGGCCCTCCCTTGGCAGATGGTTTGCCTCATCTGTTTGACACACTGTGGATGGACAGAGGCTTCTTCGCTTTTCGGCCAGGCCTTGCCAGGGAAGGGGGAACAAAACTGTGGGGCTGTGCCGGCCTCAGTGGGGTTGCAGACCTGGGAAACTGAGCTGGCTTTGTGCTGGCGTGCAGACAAAATCCGCTCTGTTGTTCACTGCGAGGGATCGCACGGGCTGCGCTCTGCCGGCCTTCACGGAGCAGATGCAAGGCCTCCATTTTCTGCTCACCTTACAGGAGGGCTGAAGATAAACATCTGCAGTTTCCCGGGCTGAGAGTGCTAAAAGCAAACGCCACCCCTGCTCAGCTTTTCAGATGGTTGACTAAGCACTTTAAAGGTCCAAGTTATATTTGGAAATGAAAAGATCTTTGTCCCAAACAGAATATAGCTTGTGCGCTGCTGAGACCAACAGTCACTAAAAGCAAGCACATCTGCTGATGCAACCTAATTGCTGTTTTGATTGCCCAGCCATGACGGGGCATAAAAATATTGTCTGCCTACAAAAAAAAGAAAAAAAAAAAAAAAAAGAAAGAAAAAGAATGAAACCTCACTTGGCCATTTTGTGCCCAAATACCTTGGCACCCAGCCCTGCAGAGCTAGAGTTGGGCAATCTGAATTCAAAAATTCCCCAGTGGAACCAGCTCCGAACAATACAAAGCTGTGCCTGTCTGCCTGGGTGGACTATTTTCATGGCTCTGAATAAAAACCATGTCTGGAGCACTGCACGTTTCTGCGGGGGCTGTGCACACAGGCAGGCACGCTGCCCTGTGCCTGGGAGTTTTCTGATGGCAGCAGGCAGGGGACGGGTCCCTGCTGAAGGCCAGGCTCTGGAGACTCACAGGCTTTCTGCTTGCCTGTGGGCAAGTCCTGGATCTTTGCAAAATGCTGCTAGGAACATTTCTGAGGAAACACGACAGGCTTGAAGCTAATCTCTAATTAGGAGAGCCCACATCTGCTTACTGAGGAGCTTTTGGACCCATCTTGCTCACTGTGGGGAATGGGAGAGCGACCGTCTCAGCCGCGGGTGTCAGTCAGAAGGACATCTCTTTCACTTGATTCTGATCAAAACCAGGCATTGTGCCTGACTGTTGTCTATCAGTATGGGTTTTTACCGAGTCATACCGGTATGACCACAGCTATTGTCCTGCTGTCCTCCCTGCTCCCTGCCCACACAACCTGGCCATTGCTCAGCCCCAGGTGCTGGCCAGACTGGGATGGAGTGGGGACCCCACCACGACCAGCACAGCACAGCAGGGTCCTGCTCCAGTGCAAGCTTTGTGGGCCAAATCCTGCCTCTTGCCTTCCAGCTTACCCAAATTTGCCTGGCTGTAAGAAGTAAATACGTGGGTAGGAGTAAGCCGTGGAGGGAAAGATAAAAGATTGATCTTTCCCTCCCATTTAAAGGGTTATTGATTGAGCTACCCATTTAATTGCAGGCTGTCTCCAGCCTGCTCCTCCACTGCTTTTGCATTTTTCTTCTCCCATAGTGGATCCTTTCAAGTCTTTCTTTAAAGAGGGAACCGAGTGCTTTCAGGCAGCTGTCAGCCCAGCCCTGTAGCAGTGAAGGGCTCCTGGATGCTCCCTGGCCACGCTCGGTGCTGCATCTTGTGAAATCCCCGAGATCCACCCCTCCCTCAACACAAAAACCCCAGACCGGCTTGAAAAACACCAGACTTTTGTTGTCATTGTTTTTGTCTTTGGGGTTTCCTAAGTTCCCCTTGACGACCAGCAGGTTTCCCATACTCGGTGAGTACGTGCAGTGGCGCCAGCTCTTGCATGGCTCTGACAGCAGCATCCCATTGAAAACACTGGGGCTTTGCAGCCACCTGATCACCAGCTGAGAAAAAGCATGGGAAAGGCAGGCTGCTCCTTCACACAACCTGTTAGGCAGACCTGGGTGCTGCAAAGGTGGAGTCTAAGCTCAATTCTGAATTGCAGATTTTTCCTAAACTATGGGAATGTGTAATCCTGTAGTCAAAATTGTTGATGCTGCTTCCACCGTGTCTCCAGGCTGCCATAACCACTCTCAGATCACCTGCATGGGTTCTCCTTGGCTTGTCCTCAGCAGTGCCCTGGTCCCACGTAGGGGCTGGCTGAGGCTGAGCTGTGCCCCCCAGCCCAGAGGAAGCAGGGAGCTGCCTTTGACCGCTGTAGGTCTGATAAAAGAAAAGAGAACTTTGTTTTACTGAGTAGCCCTTCCTCACGGCCACGAGGAATGGGAGGGCTTGACAGCATTAACAGCTTGTGGTGCCCCACCAAGAGCCCTTCAGGAGGCTGTGTGGGGAGTGGGACCATTTGGGGAGACCTCCCAGAGAAAAAAAGCAGAGCTGCTGAGGAGAGGATTGTGGAAACACAGAATAACTGGAGCTGGAAGGGACACATGAGGATCATCAGGTGCAGCTCGTGGCTCCTCAAATGCTTCTTGAACACCACCTGGCTTGGTGCTGTGACCACATCCCTGGGGAGCCTGTGCCAGTCCCTGACCACCCTCTCAATGGAGAACTTTTTATTAATATCCAGTCTGAACTTCCCCTGAAGCAGCTTTAAGCCATTCCCCCATGTCCTACCTATCACTGGTCATCAGAGAGAAGAGATCAGAGAGGTCACACCCATTCCCAGTCCAAGTGACACCTTCCCATTAGCAGAAGTTAATCAGTAGTTTGAGCAGATGGATCTGTGCTTAATTCCATGCTCAGCTCCAGAGCTGGAACAATAATTATAATTATTGTTGTTACTGTTCATAATAATAAAATCAAAAAAATATTTACTCCAAAAGAAAGCACGACTTAGAAATGGCAAAGTTTTAAAAGTCATCTGTGAAAATTTTAAGGCAAGATTTTGTGCCAACCATTTCCAAGCACCCCCAGTTCTCCCAGAGCCAGAGGGGAGACTCAGGGAGGATGGATACCCTAGCATTGCAGCCCAGGGATCATTCACCTTTGCTGGGCTCTTTCACTGCAGTATCTGGAAGCCCTGGGAATTTGCTGTAGCGATGAGCCGCGTGCCTGGGATTCGGCAGGGCAGACTGCCAGGGGTAGTGTGCGTGAGCCGACAAGAAACACGGAGGGTTTGGAGACCCACCTGGCAAGTGGGGGCTGCGCTGGCAACCTGCCTGCTTTCTGTCAGAGCATTGTCAAAATCATCCCATTCCCAGTGTTTTCTTTGTGTCAGATCAGCATTTTCAGGGAAGAAAAAAGAAAGAAAAAACAAAAAACTCTTTTGGAAAGTTTGCAGCCAGCATTCAGCCCGATAGCAGTATGCCCCTGGCCATAGCAAGTCTCCAACAGGAGGTTTTAAAGCCAGCTCTGCATTTTAGGCAGGGCTGCAGTGAGGCTGAAGAAGGCGAAGCAGATCAGAGGCACTTTGTTCCACAATCTGATCCCAAAACAAAATGCTACGGAGGATAGTCACTAGGATTCAGCAATGACTTTTTAAACCAAAAGCACCGTACTGATGCCCTCAAAGCAAAATCAGTCCACCTTCCTCAAATGCAGTGCTAACTCAGGGACCTGGTACTTTTCCACCAGCCATTACCCACCACAGTGGATGAAGATGCAAGATGTAAGCCTGCTCAGTGAGGTTCTTCCAAAATCTGCAGCATCTCCAAACCACCTCCAGTGCACGCTCCACCAAAGAAAATGAGGACTGCGTTGCCTTATGGATTTGTTCTGCCACCAGTCAGTCCTATCCACAAAAAAGCAATCCCTTCCCCCTTACAGGCACCCAGCTTTGCTGTGAGATCAAGACCATCCAGACTTACCAGTCTATCTAAAACCAGAAGAAACCTCTGCTCAGGATTCTGGGTAGCAAAAAGAACACAGCCTTAGCCTGAATGGAAAACAGGTGGTTCACAGAGCGACGCACCTCAGCTCTGGAGCACTGAGGTAGTGGTTGATGCATGATGTAAGATCTAGTTTCCTACACTCTGCTCCCAACCCGAAAAGGAGATCTGAACACTCATCTGCTGGTAATCGCTGAGACATAGCTGCTTTGAGAAACAGCAAATTTCCAGCTACCTCCTCGGTTCCATCACTTCCAGGCAGGCTGCATGTGCTAGGGCTGAGCATGTCCAGCATCGCTGCCTTGGATGCAAACCATCTGATGGTGCACATGGGCAAACGACACATTAAACCCAGTGTCCTTTCATGCTGAAGCAGGCATTTTCTCTCCTATCCAACAAGTATTTTCTTTCCATGATCAGTACTTCTTCCCCTTCTGCCTACTGGCCTTTAAGCCATGGTATACTTTTGTATCCAATATTATTCTTACACGTGGGTAACGAACTACATTTAGCTGTTGGGTTACAGGTGGCTCATTTTCCTACCAACAGAACATTTATTGCAGGTAACTAGGATCTTTGGGTGGCATTTATCTCACCCAGCTTAAACATCTAGGGACACATCTCTGTCTGAGCTGATTACTCTCAGCTCCTCAAATAGTTGTTGGGCGAAACGAGCAGTTTCAGGATGCAATGCAGCCGGTTCATTTTAGACCTGTTGTGTAGACATGAATTGAAACATGCAGAGTGATCCACCTCTCTAGGTGAACCTCACCCTTGTGTCACAACACAATGAGATACTGAGAAGATGAACTGAAAAGGGCCAAAATTAAACTCTTGTCCACGATCTGTGTTATCTCTGCTGTTTGCCATTATCTAATCTCAGGGTGCTACAGGGACTGTGGACACCAGACTCCTGTATGGATGGGTCCCTCTTATTGCACCAGTGATGGCAGCCACTGAGGACATGAACCTACCAAGCAGAGAAATATTTCATGGAAGTATTAGAATGAGTCCAGAGGGCCACGAGGATGATCATCCTTCTCACCCTGTCAGGGGTTTCACCCATTCCCAACAGAAAGCCCTTCATCTATCCTTTCCCCATCATAAGACCACATTTAACGAAAGAGAAGACCCCTTCTGGATATAGAAGGCTCCCTAGGGTCTAGCAGTATGGGTTGCTCCCATTCCTGAAGCTGCTCTTTCTCTCCCAGCAGCCAGACTGTGTGGATCACAGCAGGAGGTTCAGCACTTAATGAAGTCTTATTCTTCCTGGTTGCTCGCACAGCAGGACCGTCACAGTCTACCACAGAACTAAATCTCTCCACGTAAGCAATAGATGATGAATGGGAGAAAGGAAATTTTACAGCCAGGGAGGTATGAAGGGAAGTCCACGTCCTAGATCTGAGTGCCCACGGACTGAGGAACAACCTCACTCACAAGACTAGTGGTAGGTGGCGAGCAGAGAAAAGCAAGAGCAGGTCCTGAGCTGGTTGCTCAGCCTCCATCAGCTGGGAACGATCCCTCTTGCAAGCCAGGTCTTTTTCCTAGTAATCCTCTCTGTTAGCAACAGGCAGGGTCTGCTGTGCAAGGTGAAATAGGCTTAAAAGTCCAACCTGGGATGGATGCGGATGACAAGCCGGGCATTTTTTCATCACAGCTGCCACCTATTTGATTTCTTGCAGAAGTCTTCCAGAATATCAGAGCTGAGTCATTCCTACGGTACATGGCCAAGCTAACATTTTGTAGGGATATGTTTGGGGAGGGGAGTGGGAGTAGGGGGAGAGGGGGATAATCATACCTCATAATTTCTCATCTTCCAAAATAATCTGTTTTCTAAATGCATTGCTAAATCCTTGTGCTAGCAATCTACCATCTGCTCCTTCTTTCAACACACCCACTATGTCGTCTGCTGTCTTGTTATACTGCCAAAACTCTACATGCTGCGGGAAGAAAAGAGTCTGTACTTTTAGCTGCTTTTCTTAGGTCACAGGGAGAAAAAAAGCCCTTTGTGATGAGCACCAAAGAGAAGCGAGCGCATCGCCGTGCAGCTTGCCCTTCTCCTGCGAGCTGTGATGTAATTGCAGCAGCAAATTGGCAACTGGATTTTATCCCTCTGATTCCAGGCAGGGGCTCTGGTAACACCCTCCAGCATCAACTCGAGCTGGAATGTTTTGGGTAATCTCCGGAATGCCTCAATAGAATTATAAATCCATAAATCAAAGCAGTCATTATGTATTTGAATAATATGTGGATCAAAGTCTCAGATTGAGGGCCCCTTTGTTCCCATGCTCTTTTTATATCTTACTCAGTGAGCATCTATTCACTGAGAAACAATTACTGTGAATTTAGAGCAAAAACATACAGTGCTAATGGAGCTCTGAAGACCTCAGCTGGCAAAGTATTTAAGCATATGCTTAATTTTAAGCACATGAATGGTAAGATTGGAGCTACACACAAAAGAGTGGCGTTTGACTCCACAATACACTGAATCAGTATCCAAATTTAAGTTATCGACCTCTCAAAATTGAGTATTTTGGAGAATAAGTCATCTTTACTCTCCCACCCAAGCACTTTCCTTGCAGTCTTCCATCCCCGAGGTCTGTGCGAACGTGGCATTAAATTCTGCTCGTCCTACTCTGGTGGTGGGTCTGCCTTCAGCAGGAGCAGCTATAGAAGAAGGAGACAAGGGCTGCTATCAAATTAAACACTGCAACTACCCCAGGAAATACGCCTGCTTATTTTTTGTTGAAGGGAAGCTGAGTCAGAGCAGCCGAGTGAGTTACAGTGTGAAGGGGATCAGTCAGTGGCGTGGCAGACATGGGACGAGGGTGCTGGATCACCGAACGCCCAAAGCCTCCTGCCTCCAGCCTGGGGTGATCCCAGCAAGCCCAGGGCTCCTTTTTCATCTGGAAAGACATTTGGGGGTGGGTTAAAAGGCTGGAAAGCCTCTGAAAAGTGGTACAGATGCATACAGGTTATGATTTCACATCCCCCAAAGACCAGAGGAGCGCTGGTGGATCTGCAGGGCCTGTTCACAGCTTGCTAGGCAGTATCGAGGCCGGCGAGGGAAGGATTAGGGATGCATTTTGTTTACACACCAGGAAGCAGGAAAATCCTCTGGCTTTAAACTACCTGTGCCAAACTCCCGACGAAACAAACCGGTCCGGAGCAGCTCCCTTTGATGCCCTCCAACGCTGGGATGCAGCAGAGCCTCAAGGAGGCTTGCTCAGCTGGAGAGGAAAGACGTGGACCTCCGGCTGCAGTGCTGGAGATGCTGCCTGGGGGCACCTCCAGCTGCCCAGGGGCCAGCCCCGTGCTTCGGCCAGGCTTGGTCCCCAGCAGGAAGCCTTCCCTGTGCGACTTGTCCTTTCAGAGAATCAATAAGGTTGGAAAAGAAATTCTTTTTCCAGGGTTGGAAAAGAAATCTCTTTCGCACCACGGAAAGCAGGTATTGTGAAACACGCATCGAGGCAATCAAGAGCACAAAGGAGGATCGCTTACAAGGTGAAAATAAAAAGTTATTTTAAAAGATAGATGTTGCAAGAGACTGCTAGACCATGTAAATGGCACTGAGAGGCTCCTGCTGCTGAGCAAATGAACCACGTTTTTGCACCACAACGCACTGGGTTGAATGGGAAAGGCCGGCTGGAACTGAAACCTTTCCAAATAGATGGAGAAAGAGATGGAGAATCTTCTTCACTAGAGAGCAAGACCATTTTGCTCCCACTTTAACACACACACTCTCATACACTAAACTTTAGCATGTTCTTAACCCTTACTGGCTTTCAAAGCAGCCAACTCCCAGACTCTCCGATTCTATTAAAAAGTAAAAGAAGCACCATCAACAAAACCCAATTGCTTATATATCAGCTCCAAAATTTCTTTCCACACTTCTCATAGAAATGCCAGACCAAATATGAGTCCCCAGACTGGGCAGCTGTCGTGGTTTAACCCGGCCGGCAGCTAAACACCACGCAGCCGTTCGCTCACCCTCCCCCCTCCCTCTCTGGGACGGGGGAGAGAAATGGAAAGTGAAGCCCGTGAGTTGAGATAAAGACAGTTTAATAAGACAGGAAAATAATAATAACAAAATAATAATAAAATAATAACAATAATAATACAATGGTGATAATAGGAAAGTAATAATAGTATGTACAAACAAGTGATGCACAATGCAATTGCTCACCACTCGCTGACCGATGCCCAGCCTAACCCCGAGCAGTCCGGCCCCCTCCCCCCGGCTAGCCACCCCTATATATTGTTTAGCATGACGTCAGATGGTATGGAATACCCCTTTGGCTAGTTTGGGTCACCTGTCCTGGGTCTGTCCCCTCCCAGCTCTTACTGCACCCCCAGCCTGCCCGCTGGCAGGACAGAGCAAAAGGCTGAGATGTCCTTGGCTTAGTATAAGCACTGCTCTGCAACAATTAAAGCATCGGGGTGTTATCAGCACTCTTCTCATCCCAAGCCAAAACACAGCATTCCACCAGCTACTAGGAAGAAAATTAATTCTGTGCTAACTGAAACCAGGACAGCAGCAAACAAGGAACACTTTCTAGACTTGTGGTCGATGGACATCCTGCAGGCTGTCGTGTTTTGTCTTACAGGAACCCACGGGTGCAGATGCTGCTGGGCACCTCTCCTGGTGGACATGATTAAACTCTGATGAAAATAATGGTAAAGACTTATTCAGGTCAGCTACTGTAATTTGAGAAAATGTTGTTTATGTCCAAGCTCTTTTTCCCTTGTACATGTTTCCCCCTCTCTAAATGCTCTTCAGTTTGGCCCCAACTGAGTCACAGATCAAAGCATTTCAGCTTTTGAGGCCAAATTGCAATTTATAATGTCTGTGGTTTTAGCTAATCTGTCTCTGTGTCATCTCGTTTTAAATCAACAGAAAGCAGCACAAAATAACTCATTTCAGTACGCCCTGCTGAACCAAGGATTTTAACTTGGGCATCCTGTTACCAGCTCTCCCCGCAGGTAAGCGGGGTTTTCTGGTGTTATCTGAGGGTGCTTTGTTCCTATTGTAGGCATCAGTTTTGTAAACAACTTGTGCTCCGCTGAGGTGAAACAACTGCACCCTTAAGCCCCAGCTAAGACTCTGGTTTGTTTCCCTTCTTAAATTTTTAACTGTATCAAAGGGTAGCTTAGTGCTGTAAAGAGCCTTTCATTTTTAATTAAGCAAAGAAGGTCCTCATCGCGAACCCACTTGAACAGCCCGGGTTTAAAAGTTCAGCTCATGCTGCAGCCTTCTTCATTCTTCGCAGCAAAGACCACGGCAAACAGAGGGTGATTGGAGTGGAAACCCAGCTCCCCGGCTGCTGAAATCCCTGCTGCGCGATGCCTTGCTTTGTGCTGATGCTGCTGCCCTGACAACAAAGGGGATCCACCAAAGGCTGAGTCACCCCTGGGTGCTTCACCCATCCACGAGCCAGCAGGGACATCTGAGCACAGCTCCACCGGCCCCACACGCTCTCTGCTGGGCTCTCTCCTGTCTCTCCACCTTCCCCTATGTCTTGCTGCGTGCCACAATAGGCGGCGAGAAAATACACCCTAGTGAATCTAGCGTCCTACTAAAATTTCACCTGTCCACCTCACCTTCTTCTCCCTTTTCTTGCAGTCCAGCACAGGCTTTAGGGCCTCGCACGGGCTGTCTGGCTCGCTGCTCCTGTATCCCACTTCATGCCCATGGGAGAGGTGATGTGGCACACACTGGACAGTCGCTGCCACAGCCGCCAGCGACTGCTGTGTTGTCATACCCTGGGAAAGACGGAGACATGGACTCCTGGTGGGGAAGCTACCAATTAGTGCTGCTGGAGCAGATCTCCCTGAGGAACGAGTAACGCATGAAGCTCCTGCTAATGCCAACCTGGCTTTTGTTTGGGATTGCCCAACTGATGAATAATGCAGGAGTCCAGCCTGCTCCTTTCTTTATTTAACCGCATCGCTCTTCAAAACAAAGCCAAGCAAAGCCCAGGCAAACAAATATCCCTTCAGAACAAGCAAACAACGTCTGACCTTAAAGTGTGGCTCTGCTGTGTAATGTATGCTGCAGAAAATAAGCTTTATGCTCATGGACACACAGGGAGGGAAGCACGGCTTTCTGCAGCCAGAGCAGAAGTCCACCCAGCTCAGACCTGGCTCACACTGGTCAATAACAGGCGATTAAGGAAAGATGAAAATTGTCTCCTCAATGGCAGCCTGAGATCTTCCTGGCCTGGAAGTTATGTGCAGAACATTACTGTCAGCAGTTCTCGGCAGATTTGTCCTCTATGAGTTTGTCTACGCTTTTGGCCTTCACAACATCTCATGCCGCCGAGTCCCCCAACTTAATTTTGTGTTGAGTGAAAAAGTACATCCACTTGTTTGTTGTAAATCTGCAACATGTTTGTTCTGAAGGTCAGTCTGGGTTCTGGACTGTCACAGATCAAATATAGTGAAAGCTAAAAAAATAAATTGAATTTTCGGAGCTATTATTTACACACAGATCCTATTCTCCTCAAAATATGACCCAATTCCTTTCCACTTCAGTTGAGTAAGTTAATACTGAGGCTACGTGACCAAAAATTGCTCTTTTATGTTTGACCGTCTGGAGACCAGACCGAATCCTGTGCAGGACCTTGTAGATTTTGGTGCTGCAGTCCTGTCCTTGGGGAGTTTTGGGTGCAGAAGATAAGGGTCTCTGAGGAGGAAGACAAAGCAGGGCTCCCTGGCAAGAGCAGAGGTGAATGCTGTGGGGCAGCTCTTTGCTCCCCTGTTGACTCAAGCTCTTGAGTTTTGGGTCAGTTGGTTCCTACATCAATGGAGACCAATCGTCTTCTCCTAGTAAAGGGCACCAAGCCCATACCACAAACAGAAGCTGCATGCCACAGCCCCTTGGTCTCCCTTTGGTTTTTCAGCCATGAACACATCTTTCCATCTTCCCCTCTTGGTGGCCCACTGATCGCATCCCTGGACTCACTGCCCTCGTTAGCTGAAAGACCTTCCCTGCTCTTCCCTGCTCACTCTTCTCTCACCCCTATGTCTGTGCTAGTCTCCAGACCCCATCCTCCTCTGACAACGTGTCCTAAACTGCTTGCGATCCTAGTGGAAATCGTGAATATAAAAAACAAAAAACGAAATCGGCGTCCTGCAGTGACCATCTCGTGTTCTCCAGAGAAATGTCTGCCCAGGTCCTCTTGGTGGCACAGGCTTTGCAGTTTGTGGGGCAGCTTGGGCAAGCTCCTAATGTCCATGCTCGTAGGAATAAAGAGAGTTTGTGTCATTGTGCTCAGAACGGAGACACGAATTAGAGCATGTCAGCAGCACCGCGCTTAAAAGTTGGGGTGTATCTTGGGAAGGTATCCAGTTCATCCAGTTCGGCAGGGGTTGGGGGTGTGGGGGAGGAAGACAAGTGCTCCACAAGGAAAGGCTGGCCTACCTTTGAGTGTGTTTTACAGAAAAAGAGCAAGTTGCACTCCCCCGGTTAGACAGAAAAGGAAATAAAAGCCATGCAATATGGAGGGGTTCCTTGCATCACGTTAATCCTTGCCGCCCTGGGCTGCTGGAAGCGCACTGCCCCGAGGCACAGCCACTCTGCACGCACCCAGCCTTCTCTTCAGGCCTGACTGTCACAGTTTTACACCCGGAATATAGACTGGAATCAAAAGCAGAATTCGAAGAGAACGGAGTTAAACCAGCTCAATCTCAACAAGCTTAGTCCTGCCCTGCAGAAGGCAGTGCCAAAATACCTCCTGATTTCTTTTCTGAGCTTTGCACATTACCATACCCCGCACGGTTCTCCAGTATCGTACCTGGGTGGGTACCAGGGCCCCCATCTCATACACCAGGGCCCAGTGCTCATACAAAAACAGGTATGCACTGACACGGAGGGACAGAGAGGCTGCCCAGTGTGCCCAGTATCCCATCACTGGGAGAGGCCGTCGCTGGCTCTCTTTAAGACGCGGCAACACCCAAGAAGGGCAGAATGGCGAGCACGCACCAAAGTAATGGTTGAGTCTGGAGAGAGGGCAATTGCAGGAGCCTGAGGACAGGGCAGTGAGGAGAATAATCCTGGGGAAGGGTGGAAGAGCCAAGGAGCGAGGCAGCAGCAGGGAGGCAGCCTCCGATGAGGATGGATGAGGCGATGGCGGTGCAGGAGGCCTGCCAGCACCCATGGGACATTTTCCCATTTTCTCAAGGGGAATTTTCCTTAGCACACAGTACTAGATCTGATCAGAGGTTCTTATAACCACGTTTCCACCTTCTTCTCCCCCTTTTCACAGAAAATGGTTGTGATCTTCTACAGTTTCTCAAAAGCAACAAGAGACATTCTCAAATGGTTGATATATTTGGCATCGGAAAGCTGGATTTTCCATTACAAATGAGCTGTTGATTTGGAACATATTGTATGACTTTCAAAATCTTCAGCTACTGGCTGACAAACCACAGCTAACTGTTGTGTGCTGGCAATGGGGACAGAAGGGACACCCCAAAGGTGACATCTGCACATGGACAGGCAGCAGAGCTCCTTTCACATCAGTGGGGAGAAGCAGACAGTTTGAGGGTACAACCCCCCTGGGTAGGTTAAATACATTACTCTTTGGTGGGGGCTATTTCTACAGAGTTTAATGGTGTCTAGACAGCCAGCTCTCATGTAAATGGGTATTTGTTGCATTCAACTCAAGCTATGGAAAGGAAATGTGCTTCAAGAATCCCAAATATTTGGGTCTAAGTTGAGTTTTGATCACTTTTCCAAGTTGTCCTGTCAAGGCGCACCCTGAAATTGGGAATCATTCTTTAGCTAAGTGCAGTCCTTGCGGCATCTTCCCTGTTATTATGTACAGTCCCATCAAATTTTCCCACCATCTGTATGAAAGATGTAGTTATGCTGATACAATTCACATAAACATAATTATGATCAGTATTAGGGACATAATTTTCCATTTTCCATTAAGCCAGTATGAATGAATTGCTCAGATTTATACGTATTTTTGAGATTTTGATCTTTTCTCCTCATTTGGGACAAAGTAATTTTATCATGCCTTTCCCACTTCTGCATGAAAAGAAATAACACTTTCCATGTCTACCTGAGCTTGGCAGCAATATCCTGAGGTGGAGGCTGTTTATACTTGCTAGTAATTGCAGTTGTTCCGCTAATTGCAGGTTGTGTACTTATCAATAAAACAGTTTTATGATTTTTAATCCTGCTAAGTTTGTTGACACAGTGCTATCTCAAAGCTGCACAGGCCGTTTAACCATTGTGCAAATAAATTCCTTTGAATAATGTCATCTTCTTTGTTTCAACAAATATCCTGTGCAGCTTGAGTGGTAAGCAAAGCCCTGCGTGCGATAAAGATACTGCTGGAAAAACAGAAACCATTTCAGCGTGGTACCTGGCCCATGAGAACACGGGAAGCATCAGCTTTAATGATATATGGAAAAAAAGCACCTGGGGAACCTGTGCTGTAGACCACTCATGGGCAGCTCCTGACTCCTGGGCAGCTCTTGCTGCTCCTGTGGCAATGCTTTTACATTTTATTGATGGAGATTGCGTCTAAAGGCCCTTGAAAAGGATATTTCTGTTCTGTGATGGAATACAGTGAGCAAGGGTACTTCAATCTGTAGCACTAGACCCAGGAGGAAAGCCCTACGTGGAGAGGATGCTCTCCCTTTAGCCTGTTTTTGCTACCCCATCTTCTAGCAGAAGGCTTCAGTGTGTCAGCTCCTGCTCCCGCTCCTTGTGCTGGCCAGCTTGCTGGGTGGCTGCGAGCTGCCACTGTCCCACACGGGCTGTAGTTTCCCCATCTGTGAGTGGGGCCAAATCCTCCCAAAGTGCTTTCAGCCCTCCTGATGGAAGCACGATGTGAGCCCCGCAGTGTGCTGAGGTCTGTGCCTGCTGCTGTGTGTCCAGCTTTGTCAGCAAGCTCTGAAGTCAGCATTTATCATCCGTACTTCAGCAACACGCTGAGCTCCTCCAAAGCCAGGCATCCCTTGTCTTAGGTGCTCTGTGAGGATGGGCTGCCTCCTTAAAAGTCTGGAAATCTCATCAGTTTTGGCAGCAGTACATTATATTGCATCATTTGGAGAATTCTCTCTCTGCTTCTGTTCCTCTGCAGAGCCCATGCACCTCAGAAGGTGCTGATGAGGATGCAAAGTGGCCATGCCCTGCTTCTGATCCCTGTTTGGGTTGCTGCTCTGAACCAGGTCTTGAGGAAACGCCACCTTAGGAGTGTGAAAAGTTACCATAGGAGTGTGGGGTGGTTGTGCCTCCTCCCCAGGCAGAAATCCAGGCAGAGATGATGATCCCGTGAGAACAAACAGGAGGTAGATCCCAGATGCAAGATACGGGAAAAGGAAGCAAGACATCCAAGGTCTGACACTTCCCAACGCACTGATGTAGCCAGAACCAGTTGCCACGGTCAGGCAAGGAGCAGGATTTATAGTGGTGAGCAGCCGTAGTGTTTCCTGAGCCATTGCAGCTTGGGCAGATACATGAGACACTTGGAGAAGTTCAGCTAATAAAGCAGGGCCGTCCACAGCAATGTATCAAACTGAATTTAGTTAGCAATTTTGCAGCCTTTGTGCCAACCTTGACAACACTGGTGCTTCGCAGTGAGGGAAGCCCCAGCCCAAAAGTCAATGAAATCAGTAAAAGGATTTCTGCTGATTCCAGGGGACTTCAGACCAGACCCACAAGGAGTGTCTCATGCTCACATTTCCTTCCCCATATTGCATGACACGTCCCTCAGTAATGCCAATAACATGTTTTTGATGGCTCTCAACCAGCCAAACTCCCAATGTTTGGAAGAAGCCCCCAGCACCAGGTCTCTTGAGTCCTTCTAAGTTTACTTTGCATCTCCTCAGCCTCCTTGTTTTTCCGCTTATTTCTGCCTCTTCCTCCCCTGCACCCAGTGCTTTTTATATCTTCTGTAAACACGTTGGCTCTAAACACACCCAAAATGTAGCAGCAGGCACATTCTGCCCATACCTTCACACAAGGAGGCTGCAGGAGAGCAGAGAGAGCAGGAACTAAAGAAGAAAAACAATCTGGGTATGTGGGCTGGCTTTTGTGCTTTGGAAGGTTGTTTTCCTTTAAATTATTTTTATTTTTTTGACTTGTATGTGTTGTAATTTTCCAGATCATTTTCTGGAATCTTGTCATACAAGGTGCTCTTGTATCAGGTTCACTTGGGAAGGTTTTGGTAGTGGGGTAGCGGGGCTGCAGGGTTGGCCTCTGTGAGCAGAGCCCAGCAGCTGCCCCAGGTCAACTCAGAGCCAGCTCCAGATGGCTCCAAAAGGGACCCACCATGGTCCAGAGCTGAGCCATGAGCGATGCTGGTTGGGCCTCTGGGAGAGCAGAGTTAAGGAAGGGGAAATCTGCTGTGCTACAGCAGCTGGGAGAGAGGGGTGAGAGCTGAGAGAGAAGCAGCCCTGCAGCCCCCAAGGGGAGTGCAGCAGGAGGGCAGGAGGTGCTCCAGGCACAAGGCAGCACAAGTTCCCCTGCGGCCCGTGGAGAGGCCCCTGGTGGAGCAGGCTGTCCCCCTGCAGCCCATGGGTCCCACATGGAGCAGATCTCCACGCTGCAGCCCCCCCATGGGTGGAGGAGCCCCCGGTGGAGCAGGTGGATGTGGCCTGGAGGAGGCTGCGGCCCATGGAGAGCCCCCGCAGGAGCAGGCCCCGGGCCGGAGCTGCAGCCCGTGGAGAGGAGCCCACGCAGGAGCAGGAGGTCTGGGGGGAGCTGCTGCCCATATGGGGAACCCGTGCTGGAGCAGTTTGCTCCTGGGGGATGGACCCCGTGGGACGGAGCCGTGTGGGAGCAGTTCCTGAAGAGCTGCTGGGGAGGGAGGAGGGGGAAGAAGGTGGAAGGTGTTTTTAGGTTGCTTTCAGTTCTAACTGCTCTAGTCTGTTAGTAATAGGCAATAAATTACCTTAACCTCTGTTATTCTGAGTCTGTTTTGCCTGTGATGGTAACCGGAGAGTGGTCTCCCTATCCTTAGCTCAAGCCTTTTTTCATCATATTTTCTCCCTCTGTTCTTTTGAGGAGGGGCAGTGGGAGACAGGAGCTCACTGATGGAGCTGAGCTGCCTGTCTGTGAAACCACCACAGCCCCTTGCTCCTTGCATCACGATTGCAGAGTTTGTGTATGAATTCATGCTAAGTGCCCAAGAAGTGCTAAAGCTCGGTTTCTATGTCCACCAAAGCACATACAAGCCATTCTATGCACAATGAAAGAAGCTGCACCAAGACCTACAATGCCTAACCTAGTTTTTATTCATCCCGCTTCGATCAAGGCCTCTGGAAGGTCAATGGCTCTTTTAAAAGTAAGGAAAATGTGGACAGACGCCCAGGCTCTATCCTGCTGACAGTGCACTTCTCTGACACATGCATAGTGCGCTGCTGAAACACTGATAGTGGTTTTTCACAGAGGTCTGCAAGCTATTATACAGCACTTACTGGTTCGAGTCAATGTATCAGCCGATCCAAGGCTAAGCAGACCATAAAAAATTATGAAATATTTGGCTAGATAGCAATGATCCTGTTAACCAGCAACGTGAATGTATGACATTATATACACACATAAAAGCACATATACACGCACGCACACACACAATCCGGGGCAGTGATCCTGACGAATGGATCGTGCACCTTTGACCACCTCCGCCGCACTAATCCATCTCTTCAGGGTGCTCCAAAACCTCCCCGTGGCTGCCAGCAGCTGCTGCTCCTTGAAGTGAAGTCAACCTGCCGCAGAACTGCTTCCCTCCTTTCCCCCGGTGGGAAATTCCTTTCCCACCCCCCCTGTAATTACCCATAGAAACGCAGGCTAGACAGTAGTGTGTCCTGGGCCAAAAGCGAGTTTGAGGTCCGATTATTGTGTGACCGTGCAGGACTGAAAAACGGAATTTTACATGAATGGTAAAGCAAAATTCTCAGCTTTCTTAGGGGACCACCTGCATCTTCTTTGCCTGGCAAATTGAGACCTAGCAACCTTTAAAGTCATGAGGATTTGAGCTCCAGAAAACCTCCTTCAGATGATTTTTAGAGATGCTGACAATTCATTATTGGTGTATTTTTTTCTTGTTTTTTAGTATAGTGCACTCGACCTTATGGAAACAAAGATTTAGCACCACATGGAAGGGCTGTAAGAAATGTCTGATGTTGACATTATCCAGTCCAACTGGATAGCTGAAGAGATTTCCTCTTGTGGATGGAGGATGTGCAGAATTTGTATGAGAGTTGAGGTGCATAAAGCAGTCTTGGCCCCTTTTAGGGTGCCTTGCATCAACTGGTTAATGTCTTAGCCAAGGGTTTCCACATCAAGATCCAGACCTTGCTTTGTCATTCACGGTCCATGCTATGAAATATTTGTGTCAATAAAGTCCTTGTGCATGCCCCTCACTGCCAGCTGAGTGCATAGGACTGCAGGCTTTGGGACTGCAGAACTGACGCTCATCTTGTGTCTGCTTCATTAGTTCACCTACTGGCAGTTGCTGTGCTGAGATCACTGGTTTTTCCCGTTCTGTATTTTTAGCTTTGTGTGCTGCTTTCAGCATGCAGATTATCAGAGCCCTGATCACTGCATTTTGTACTTTATCAAGACCTTATTTTGCTCATCATGAAAAGCGAGTTGCAGCCAACAGAGCAGGAGGGAAATTTCATTTCTCTCTTTTCTCTTTCATAAACATGCGTATGTGTTTCAGGTATGTAGGCAAGCACGTAACACTTTGCAAAATGACTGGTGCAAGTGCTGCCATTTCTAATGGGAGGCTGCTAGCATGCACGTTTAAGATCTTTAGAAATTTCTAAAGTCAAAACAGATTCAACACAGCATTAGACTGTGAGGTGACAGAGAACATCAGATCTGCAGTGTGCACATGAGCCCATGTCTGGGTTTAGGACTGTGGGTCCACTTCTCTTTGTCTTTCCTCCAAATCAGCACCAATGGATGTGTGGGAGACAGCTCAAAATTCTATTGATTAAAGTTGTACTATCTCCTGCCTTAAAGCCTCAGCTTCTGGAGCCGTGTAATTCTGCATTAATATCAGGGATTGCATTTTAAGGGAACATCTAATTTTTGAAGTTGAGGAGAAAGCTTACAAATGAAGTGAGGAGCTCTAAAAGCTTGGACGTCAGCAGGCAAATGAAGACATACATACATTTCCTATTAAAAAGAATTGAATGATATAACTCTTGGCTGGTGGCCATGAAGCTGCTCTCAGTGTTATTTCCGTCTGCTAGGGCCAGGACTGAATGCACAGGGCATGTCTGCTCTCTGCAATGAGCTAATGGGGGCTTCGGTGGTGAATCCACACAGCACACCCAGCGCAGACCTGGCTGGGGGTCTGGCCAGCAAAGCTGGGTGGCTCTGAGCCAGAGCAGCATTGTCAAGAGCACGTCCTCTGCTATTCCCTTGTCAAGGTGATGCTGAAACTGCTCAGCAGCAGCCGGGGCACCAGGTGGTCTCTGTGCACAAAGGTAAAGCAGGTGAACAAGCAAGGTTATCCTGGATCCATGGTGCACTTTCCAGTCGTGACCATAGGGAGCTGGTGCTGAGGCTCAAAAGTATGTGACATGGCAGAGCACTGGCTGTGCTGAGCAGGGAGACTGTGGTCAGCCCATCTGAGCATCATTGGGAGAGGAAGAATTCCACCAAAGGGCTCCTTTTCCCTTTTTTTTTGCTAAAGGAATATTTCTTGTACCTCCTTGCTTTTGAGTGTGGGCTTCGGTTTAACCACAGAAATGAATATTTCCCCAACTGCTTGCCCTTTGTTGAACAGTTTCCCCTTCTCATACCTGCTTTATAACATGCCTGGAGCCATTTGCATGAACTCAGCAATTTATTCCCGCCCTGTTGAAGGTAAAAGTTGCAAATATCAATTCATATTTGACTTTTTGGCCAATTGCTGGACTTCAGGAATTTGTTCTCTCCAAGCAGGCTCTCCGAGAAGAAAAAGCAGATAGAAAGTGAGCAAAGTAGAGTTGTACAAGAGGTTTGGTAATCAACTTTTATTTTATTTTATTTTATTTTATTTTATTTTATTTTATTTTATTTTATTTTATTTTATCAAGATTAGATTAAACCAATAGCACATCGTGAAGCTGGTGTACTATAAGTGATGTGGTCCTATGAGAGTTGTCTAAAGCAGGTGGGATTGATCGCCTTCCAAATGTACTTGTCAGTATTCATCAGACATCCAGAGAACCTGGACAACTACTTTACACTGAGTATGAAGTCGTGATCAGATTGCCTGGAAGCAGCATCTCAGTGGGCTGTGGAGGAATTGGGATACCTGGCTCGTGTGTGCCCCTGACATGCAAATACCTGACTCTGCAACTAAACCCTCTGCTAACTTTGAGATTATGAAAGCTGAAATTTATCCCACCTTAAAAATAGATATTTATCCTTAAAAGCCCACTGTAATTCACCGAATCCAGTGAATTTCTAGCTCTCTGTGTTTTTTAATTGCTTTGAGAAGGAAGGGAGTTATTCCTGATAAGCCAAGCCTTACCTTGTTGTTAGCTGCAATTCAGGCTACACCTGCAAACCCCAGTGCTCACATAATTGGGTAACAGTCAGCTGCTGGGTTTGTCGATTAAGAGACTGTAAAACTGAGACAGAATATCAAGAATCTGATCTCCTACATGACACAGGTCTTACTGCTAGCTCTGACCACTCGTTGAAGCCAGTCTGTAAAGCTGTGACACCCATGAATCAACCAGAAGTAGGACATGACTTTTAGCAAAAAGCAGGAACCCTGCCTTTAAATTAGCCTTTGACAGAGAATTCTCCATAGCAGTTTGTGAGTAGTTCCAATGATTAATCTTTTCACTATTAAAATTCATCTTTCTACTCCAAGTTTGTCAAATGTCAGCTCATAGCCATGAGAGCACGTTGTAGGTTTGTCCCTGAGAGCAGTGAACCCTTTATTGTCCCAGTTCCTGCATGGGAGGAACTTATCAGGTATCATCAAGGTCCTGCTTAATCTCTTTTCCTGGAAAAGACTGGAAAGACTGAACCTCAAGTCTTCGACCAATTCTTTGGGTTGTCCCCAGAGCTTTTTTCTGAACGCTCTCCAGTCGTATGAAATCCCTCCTAAAATGTGGTCACCAAAGCTGTACAGTCAAGCCAGAGGCAGTATAATCTCTGGACTCCAGCTCAGCATTTCTGTGTTTGTTCAATCACTTTGGCTTCATTTGCTTTTGGCTACGACCTTTTATTTATTCATCTGTGATCTTAGTCGTCGTTTCCCATGGCGTCCCCCTGCCCATAGGTGAAACCATTGTTTTTGTTGTTAGATATTTACTCTGTCAGTGATGTGCTGGTCTTCTTAGTTGCTGTTTCTTCTATATTTATATGATGATTTTTATTAAATATATTTTCTTTCTGGGTCATGGTTAAAAATGTTAATAACGTGACTTCAAGACAAAGGTTTAGGACCTTATGGGATCCTGTTGATGAGCTTCCCAGTTAAACTTACATTTGGAACTTGTCATTGCTGTCGTTTAACCCATGTTTAAACGTGTGCTGGGCTGTTTTTCCCATTGTTTGTGTCTGAGTCAATACGGCACGTGTAAGGAATTCGGATGCTCCCTGGGAATCTCTCAGATGAGCACTATGGCCTTGACCAACCAAACTTGTAATTTCATTGATAACAAGTTATACCCTGTAATATTTTATATACCAGTATACTGACTGAAACAGGAAAAAACAAACAAACAAACAAACAAACAAACATAAACAGCCCTTCCCTATTCTGTAGCTTTTCTTTTCCTTCTCAAAGAGAGCAGCCTTGTTCCTTTTCGTCGACCGACACACAAAGACACAGTTCCAAGTGACCTGCCACATTTTCCTGTTGCACACTCTCTTGCCTTAGTGATCTGGCTGCTAACACCCTTCCACACTGTGAAAATAGTCACTTCCACTGTGCCCAGATCCACGATGGAAACCTCACCACCATAAATGACAGTGCCGTGGTCGGGGTGCTCGGTGCTGGTCTCAGCCCTGCAGCTGTGGTTTTTTCATGCCTGCTGCTGGGCCAAATGCCCCCAAGAAGTCCCCACTCCTGCGAAGAGCTTCTCCTAGGGATGCTTCGCTGCCACAGCTCGCTCGGCATCACTGCTGCGCATTTGGGTAGTCACAGCAAGCGCCTACCTGGCTGCTTTACTCTGACTCCACGCCGAGTTAATCATTGCCTAACAGCCCTGTGGAAATGCAGAGCGCTGTGAGAGCAAGTGGTGTTATCATAATTAAATCAGTGTTAGACCAGAGCCCTGCTTGAATTTACGGCTCTGTGCTAAAACATGCAAAGAGGACCGTCACAAAAGAGGTTAGACTTCTGGTGTACGCTCAGTTTTTAGGAGGGCAGGAGGCATAGCAGTGCTTTGGTAAGGTCTGTGAGTAATACTTAGGATTATGGAAGTGGGGGGATAGAAAGAATACAAAACATCAGGATTACTCTACTACCTCCCTACATCATCTCAGCTCCCAGCCAGCAAAATCACTGAAGCTGAGGCAGTGATACCAAGTTTACTTTGACAAAGAACATAGGTTAAAAACAAAAACAAACAAACCAGAAAGCATCATGTGCTGTATCTGCAGTAAATTACTAAAAGAAGAAGGAAAATGGCAGCAAAAAAAAGTACAAGATATAAGGATTGTTATTGCAATTGAGTATTAGCAGGGAACAACAACAACAACAAAAGGTTAAAGCAATGTAGACAATCCATAGTTTGTTTTAAAATCCTGAAATTGTATTTTTGAGTATTTTTGGTCCTGTGAGCCAGCGGGGCAGCTGGGTATTTTACAAATCACAGCCTGAATGTGAGAAAACAGTGTAGTAATGCAGTGCCATTACAGTCATCTGCTTCTGCTCACATGCTTTTACCATAAGGCTCCTACTGTACTGTGAAGCCTCGCTGGATCAGCAGCGAGCATCGCTATCTTCAGGCTGTGTTTACTGCAGCTTCTGAATATTGTAAATTCTGCAGGCTTGCAGGAGTGGTGCCAGAGGCTCTAGGAGTCTGGGCTTGGTTAAAATTTGTGGTGAGGGGACGGGAGAAAGGAAAGAAAAGGGAGATCTCCATCTGGGGTGAATTAGGATAGTGCTGCACCAATCTGCAGCGGCTGAAGGCCACTTTAAAAAAAAGGAATAGGCTGAGAGCTCAGGGAGGGTTGCACAGCGGGTCCCTGTGGAATAGCCAGCCAGGTGATGCTTTCACCCTTTGGTTTGGTTTAGCTGAGAAAGCTGAGTGAAGTTCGTGGTTTTATTCTGGTTTTAATTCTAGTTCCCCACTGGTATCGATATAGCAATGGCAAGAAAAAAGTTCTACTTGTAAGCCTGTTACTGGCTTAATTCCAGGTGTACATTTGGACTGCCCCGTTTGAGGTGGGGTAGGGTAAGAAAAAGTCAGTTCAAGGCGGGTGATGTATTTTTCCTGGCTTTAGAAGGAAAAAAGTAATTGGCCAAGCTTTGGGGAATTTCAAATATTGCAAACCCTTGGACATTCTTACCTGGAGTTTGGTTTGCAGTCATTTTGTCTTTTAAAGGAAAATAACAAAAATGGGCTATAATCCCATGTTCTGCCTTTTTTCTGCCTTTTTTTTTTTTTTTTTTCGTTTTCAGACACACTCACCATAACCTTTATGTTATCAAGGGCAGCTCAAATTTTCCAAGACTTGAAGGTAGTCTGGGAGCAAGTCTGAGTTCTGTTATCCCCCCCTGTGTATGAGCACTGTGGTCTGGGGTGGCTGCAGCTTGGGAAGTATTTGCTGTTTAAAGAGTTTCATGCATTTTGTGAACAGCTGCTCCCCTTGCCACCATGAGGACACCTTTGCAGAACGGGTGTAGCAGGTGGGACAGTTCTGCTGTCCAGAACAGGTCCTTCAGGATGGACGTCCTCCAGCAGGATGTCTCTGAAAGTCTACTGCAGTGGTTCCCAGCTTTGTGGGAAGCAGGTAGTCATTTACAGGTGTTTTCAAAGATTTCCATTTTGTCTGGGGCAATCCATGACCATCCCAACCCTGCAGAATCTAATCCCATTCATAAAGTCAGTCTCGGTTACACCAAGAACATTTTAGAGATGTTCCAGAGTTACAGCAGTACAACCAAGAACAAAACCTTGCTGGAATATGCAGTCAATTTGGTTTCATATCTACTGCCACTTGGAGCGGATGGGTCTCCTTAGATAGCTAAGCTCTACAGATACGCAACGCTGAGCTTACAAACCAGCACTCACAAGCTCTGTCCTTCCCGGCAGTGTGTCCAGACTTGGTCCAGCATCCCAAGAGGATGTTGACTCAACAAGGCTACTGTATATTCAGCAGCTTCTTGTGGTCACCCATGGCTTGTCTGAAAGGGAATTTTAAGATTATAGTCGGAATGCTTCAGGTAGGATTCATCAGCCTGTTTCCCTGTGTCTCCTGAGATGCTATCCCAATAAATATGACAGCCACATCTGGAGTGATTTGGGAGCCCAGGTCTCAGCTCAAAGCTTCTCTGAGCTTCTACAGAGCTGAACTGGGCATCTGTGTTTGAGGCTATTTTCTCCCAGGGTGACTTCCCACTAGCTGGTTGCACCTAAGACCTGATGCTGGTCTCAGCAGTCACCAAAGCCACCTTTTTCTTAGCTAGTCTTTCACATGCACTTGTATAACAGAACTTTATTTTTCTTTATTTTTCTTCTTAATTTTTACTGCTGCACTACCTTATTAGGCATTTCTAAATGTAGAGCTTTTATATATCATCACGGACACATTAACAAGTGTGCGCATCTGGCCTAAATTAGACCACCTATGAAGGTGGCCTACAAAATCTAGATATTACCAGAGGAAACTTTGGAAAAGGCAGTTTACTACCAAGAAGAGAAACATTTTAAAGCCAGCCCACCAGCGAAGAGACCCTGGCAGCCCATAAAGAATTCTTCAACAGAGAGTGGAAAGTGCATATGAAGGACAGATATTGATCCCAGTTCTACCAAAAGTAATTAACTGCGTTGACCTCGGGGTATTTACCCTAGCGTTATAGTTGTGGGGCTGAGTGAGACACGGACAGAAGGCAAGATGCAGTTCTGAGGCCGTGTGAACCCATTGCAGGTATGAGCTAAAATTTTGCGTGCAAGAAGAGAAAAACATTAAAAAAAAATAGAAAAAAAATAAAAACAAAAAAGAAATCTTCAAGAAACTTTTTGAGAGTGTTGCAAGCCTGTGTCTCTCTGCTAGCAGTAGCAGGCTGTAACAAATATAAAGATTCGTGGCTGCATAAAATACTCCAAAAAAATAAAGGAAATGAAAGTAAAGATGCATACATTTAAAGTATTTCCTATTTCCTCTCTGCTGAGCTGAGGAGTCCTGATGCTTACCTCGCATACCAGAGCAGAAGGACCACATGCCGTCCTACATAAACACTGCCAGTCCAAGTCTGGGTTTATAGAGTTCAGGTTTGGCTCAAGAAATTAAGACTGCCTGCAGCCCTGTGCTTTCCCACTTGGCTGTATCGCCAGTGTGCAAAGCTAAATAGGAATAACAACTCCCACAAACAAGTTTTTATCTCAGTGCTACTGAAAAGAGGAGTGTATTATGTTATGGCAACCTGAGAACATAAACTGAGGATCTGAGCGCACACTGCCAATGTTTTTGCAGACTGCAGCTAGAGATCCCGTTACATGTCTGGTATTCCTTCAGCTAAATCATCACAGAGGATCTGGTGCTTAGTGCTTAGCTATGACTGCTGCTTTTAAAGCTATTTAATTGGCGGAATGTTTGGAATATGGTTTGAGGTCGGTGCGTTCTTCCTCCGTGTGGGATGAACGCGGAGTGGTCCAGCAGCGGTGGTGGGAAGCACAACAAAGGGCTCTGGGGAATCCCTTCTTTGATCTTCTGCGGGTGTCTGGGTGCCTCATCCTACAGACTCGGATGGTGATGGTGCTCTTGGGTCCCCGTTAGCTTCCTGTGAATCCCTCAGGACAGAGGCGAGGAGCTGGCATGGCAGTCTGCTCATGTGGCCGAGTGCTTGCTGGGGTCAGAGGGGCTTTGGGCCATTAGCATCGCCCTGGACACTCTTGTCATCTTCATGAACATTTAGGCTCTCCCACTCTGTGATTGTGGCACAAGTGAGGAAAACAAATTAAGTTCCTGCAGGGGAAGGCATGAGACAGCCTGCTAGGAGAATCCACCATGAGAAAAGTTTGTTTCTAAGCCTCCTCAGCCAATAGTTAGCACAAATTCCTGATAAGTTAGAGGGATATCCCAAGCCTGGGAGTCTGACGAGCTGGTGTGGTGAAGACTTGCTGGCACCTGAGGAGAGGAGTGGTTGCCCTCCTGTCCGGCCGCTTCGGACCGTCCAGCCCCGGCTCAGTGGCGGTGCGGCCTGCGGTGACCACGGTGACCAAGGGTGGGACTGAAAGGACGTTCGTTTTACCAGTTCTGCTTCAGCAGATATCAATTCTTAGTGAGGAATACGAAACAAGAAGCAGACACGTGCTTTCATTTCAGCAGTTACCAGATTTGCCTCTCTTTAATAGCCGCCTACAGCCTCTTCTGCCCCCAGTTTTAGCTTGCTGAAGACACAGGCTGAAGGGTGCTATGGCCTTGTTGGCATCACTAAACCACACAGCTCAGCCTGGAGGCTGCCCCGGTGAGAGGGAAGGAGGAGAGCTTCCATATCCCTGGTGACGAGGCCACCACCCCACTGAGCCGCTTGGCGAGGAAGGGTCTGCGAGTGGGACTGTGGCCAGGGAAAGGTGCGAGGCCACCCCATGGTCTTCCATCTCCCGTTGCCCTGGTATCTCACAGCAGATGCTGTCAAGGAACTGGAAGCAAGCAGGGAAGATACAAATAGGACCGTGTCACCAAAGTGAAAGAAGAAAGCTGAAATCTGTTAAGCCCACCCACTAAAACTGTCCCTGCTTTGTACCATGACATGTTATGAAAGGAACTTGAAGAACAGACCAAGTAGAAAGCACCAGTGCCATCATGCAGTTTATGTAAGGTCCTGGTGCAGACCCTAGCTCCCTTACTGGCTTTTTCTTGCTGTGATAACCCCAGCTAAATATATGGATATAAATCCCTCCATATTGAAAGAAGAAAGTGAATCTGGATCCCTGCTTTGCTGTCATTCAGCCATACATTTCCTTCCAGGGTTTAGAGAGCAGGAGAAGTCCATCTCCTTCCCCAGATGGCTCACAGAAGGGAAAGGAGCACGAGTAAGCCTAGTATGAAATGTTGCCTGCAGTTAATATTGACTGTGGCCCTCTCTGAAATCAGTTTCCTGTGAGTTATGACAGCAAAATTTGCTCTAGGTGTGTGTGAACTCCCAAGTCCTATAAACTGTTAGATATTTCTTTAAATGTTGTCCTCCTGAGCCTTGACAGGAAAACATGTACCACTTACTGCTATTAGCTCCAGCCAAACAGGGGCTACCTTGCTTGATCACGTAGGCAGGCAGAATTTAGCTGTTTCAGATATTTTACTCGCCTGTGCTGGATTTTTCATCAGTGTGCACTGCACAGCAAACACTGGAAATAATAATTGTTTGGGAGCTTGGAAATCTCCCAGGTTGATTGTATGAAATTACACACTGGAGCGCACAGCAAAATCTTAGAGTAATTGGTGCAAGACCTCACTAAAACGTTGTCGGAGCTGCTTTTGCCCTTGGGTTATAACACTCAGCTGAGATGCAGGGTGAGAGCTCAGACTCAGTTTTTCTCCAGTGAAAGGTCCCCAAGCTCCTGTTTGCATGACTCAAGTCACTGACAGCCCCATCTGCATTCGGGTGCTGATTGCTGCCCAGAAATTGCTTCAGAGCTTCGTTAACATGACGAAGGAAGGAGAGCAGTGCAGGGTGTATGAGCAAGGGAAGGATGCTGAGCTTCCCATGGCTGTCCCATGAAGGGACAGAAGAAACCCATTCTGCTGCTCTCACTGCTGAGGACCTTTTCCACCATGGCATGAGAAACACAGACACTTGCCAGGTAGGCAACACCATCAGCTAATTGATATAAAATAAATTCAGTGCTGTTTTGCAAGAAAAAGAGAAAATAAAACTCTTTGAACATTGCTTCCCTAGCTTTGCTGTTTGTGTTTGCAAGACAGGAAGAAGGAAGAAGAGGAGAAGGAGGAAGAAGAGGAGGAGGAAGAGGAGGAGGAGGAAGAGGAGGAGGAAGAGGATGAGGAAGAGAATGAGGAAGAGGAGGAGAGCTGTGGGTCTCAGATGTGGTGTGCTCTTCCTCCAGGCCCTGTCCTGACCCTGCTCTGTGCAGCAGTGTCTATCACTGAACGAGGCAATCCCCAGTGTCATGCTTGGAGGTGAAGGTCAGCTAACTGGCCTTACAGCTCATCTAGCATTTTATTTTATTTTTTTTAAAGTTTAGTCATTTGTGTCCTGGGCCACTGAGTAATCGCTGCTGCTTGTTGAAGCCGGTTACTTATAACAGGGTATAGCATGCCTGGCTTGTTATGATTTCTGTCTCATTTACCTGGGTGGAGGTTTCTGGCTTTTTGTGCCTTTCCATGCTGAGCACAATGGCCATCTAGGACCCTCCATTTCTCCTGGTGAGGGGCCTTACCCATGCTTAGTTTTCTTTCTGATAAACTGAACAGCCTGACACACGTAATTCTGGCTGCAGGAATTTCTCCTTACCCTTGCATGGTTTGGGTGAGTGTTCTCTGCCGCCTCTAGAATTTTTCAAACGCCCTTTTAAAAAGCTGACAATTAACTGGAATGTAGCTTTATGGCTTTGGTCTCATCAAATCCATGTGAAGAAGTAGAATCACCTTTCTTATGGCAACCATCATGCTCCTGTTTAAATATCCGAAGGTCATGCAACCCTCCTTGCTGTGGGCTTTGGGACAAAGGGCTTTTGGGGCTCTTCAGCTCTGACCCTAAACCATCTCAGCTTTACTCCACACACAGGCAAACACAAATCAGGCTTTATTAAAACGTATTTTGTTTGAATGGATCCCGATTGCCTTGTGTAAAAGTCTCATCATCATTTGCTATTTTGGCTGTATTGGGACCACCCACAGACCTTACCAGTGGTGACTTTAGGGCTTGTTCCAGATGGCTAACAGCCCTAGCAGGCCACCAGCACCACATTCACCCTACTTTTTGAGCAGGGCCCATTAGGTACTAGCAGACCCATTCAACACACGCTGCTGCTGTGTGCTGAGATGTGTTCAGTGGGGTGCTGGTGGTGGCAAACCTCTCCGAATGCGTTCAGAGGATGATTCTCTTTGGGAAATGCTTCAAAGCTTTCTGCTTCCAAAAGGCCTTTCCATCCCAATGCTGGGCACTCTTGCTTCGAAACCCCAGCTTCTTGTGCAAGAAAGGATTTCCCCCAGGTCAGTCAAAAATGCAAGCACAAATTATTTTAAAAACAAACCTCTGCCCTGTGTAGAAATCCCCACCTGAAAGAGTGGAAACGCTGGAAACACCATGCCAGTTATTTATATTGATTTCAGGTGACAGTCAGGAAAGGCACAGATGTCAGCGGTAAATATGAAGAGACCAAATCTAAGTTTCAGGAAGAAACGCAGCTTGGGAAGGATTTCTGCCTGCACTGGAGGAGCAGGAGAGCACCTGGCAGCCCCAGGGTGAAGCTGAACACGGGTGAAGCTCTGGCTCACAGCCTCTGGGAGTGCAGAGACCTGAGCTCAGCCCTCCCTTGCTGGTGGGTAGGGATGGAGCCAGAGGGATGCCAGCACTGCCAGCAGCATCTGGAGATGCCCTGGGCCTTGAGGAGCCTTCTGGTTCATTCAGGAGAGACACCGAGCCCACCAAGGACACAGCAACCCCCCGAGGATGACGTGGGAATGTGTATGAGCCATGAAGGGATGATCACGCCCCAGCACCGCAGACATTCTGCATGTCAGATCGGAAACAAAGAGGGCTCTGAGGAAAAATCTGGGAAAAGGAGGGCTGTGCCGAGCAGCAATTAGTTTGGAAAAACCAGTTTCTGGAAGCTCCTCTCTGCAGAAGGGAGCTCTCTTGCTCTCCGCTGAGCACTGCTCTGGTGCGCCAGGGAGTGGGCAGGGAGAGTGGGCGGCCGGTGGAAAGAGCTGAGAGCGTCTTGTAGCAAATTATCTGCAGGCTTCAGGTGAGATGTCGATCAGAAAGCACCACAGAGCAGGAGCTGTTTCTCGTATGTAGATAACCAAGGCTTGATGTGGGATTTTATGAGGTTTCTGTACTGTTAGCGGAGCACCTGGTTCCCACTAAGGAAAGACTGTAAAAAACAGAAGTAAAACCTCCCCAGTGGGGTTGTGAAGTGTTTATATCAGGCTGGTACCGTTTTGGTCCACCCAGACAGTGCGCTATCCAAAGCACAGGGAATTCAGTGGAAAATCCCACAGCTTTCAGCTAACATTTTGTTGAGTCACGTTAGACCTACAGCCATAACTCATCCATGGGAAAAATCTGGCTTGCTTTTGCCTTCATCCAAATGTTAGTTTGCTTCCTTCTCTCTTCTGGGGAGTGGGAAACTTAAGTCAATGCTCTTTCTAGGTAATTTGACCCATGTGGGTACAGCATCGTGTCTCAGAAATCCCTTCAAGTTATCCCATATGTTATGGAGAAACGACTTCTTGTGTTGTCTGGAGCAAGGGGGCTGGGTCGGGACCCGAAGGTCTCCGGGTCTGCCACCGATTGTCTGGCTGACCTTGGGCCAGTGCCTGCCCCGCTGCTTCCCTTCCTTGTTCAAAGAGACAGGGCTATCTTTCACAAATATTTGCCTAGGTGATGCCTACCGCCAGGAATCGAATGTCGAACTTGCCCCTCATTGTTCTGCTTTAAAGCCTGAAGGTGTTATTTCCTCTCTCAAAGGGCAGCGCGCAGGGCTCGCCATCCTATGGGAGCACCAGGGGACACTAAAAGGCATCACGCTTAATCAGTGACCGTGTAAACGACATCTCAAGGCTTTTTCTAGCCTTGTCTCTGAGGTATCAGGGTAAGCAGGAGGTTGAACAAGCCTTCTCCAGTGGCTGAAGTCTGGGTGGGAGCTGCCTGTCACAGAGTTACAAACTCCTTTGCGCGTGCTGCTCTCCCAACCAGGCTGGAGAGCTATACCTGGCATGTGCCCCTTGGCATTTGTCATCTTACTCCAAAGCATTCTCTTTTCTCCGAAGAGCCCAAACCTTGTGGAGTATCCATCAGTGGCATTTTGCCTGAGCAAGGCTAGCAGGATTAGGCCACATGACACCAAGATGAAGGAACAGCTTCCCTGTGATCTGGAAAGCTGATCTGGTGATGCCACTGGCTGACACGCCATCTGGAACGGCTTCCCTGGTGGGGAGGGAGTATCGCGTGTCCTGTGGGAAGGATACAAGCATTGCCCAGCCGTCAATCAGCCGAGGTGGATCATTTACCCCTTCTGGTGCAACTTATCCTCCGAAAGATAAACTAAACGCTGTGCAGGAACACTGCAACAGAAAGGGACGAGGCTGGTTTTTAGCCAGCATCCATGAGTAAAACTCATTTTGCATGTGAGCTACCACTGAACTTTGGAAATTTTGACCATCAGGTGAGAATTCTGGAAATGATCCCACTGAAAGAGGCTCTGTAATGTTATCACTTGAGTGCTCTGACTTTCAGAGGCACTGAGTACCCGGTACCTCCTGGGCTATTCTCAGCGCTTCTGAGAAACTCAGCCACCATCCAGGTGGGTTTCTGTTTTAGGAACACAGTCAAAATCACGGTCCACTTGCTCAGCAGTTAGCATGGTGCTTAGTTTGCCTATCCTTTAAAAGCTAAGGCCCGGAGTTAGTTGTAGTCTGGTGGAGGCTACTGTCTGCGTCCTCAGCTAAGGTAAATTGGAAACCTGTGGCTTTTCACCAGCTCATGACAATGAAAGATCTGCCTCCAGGTTCTCATCTAGATGATTACACACACGTCATTACACACTTTTTAAATACAGCTTCCAAACTGTATCACATCAGCTGTCTCAAACTTTAACCTTGCGATCTGATTTGAGTAGCTGCAGATTGTTCGGGACATGCTCCAGGGTGTGTTACAGCTGATGCTAGTTACGTTTTGTGTCTAAGCCATCCTTCCTACATGTACAGAGATAATTTACTTATCCTGAGACGTGCCTCTAAATTGTGAGGCTGCACGGTGGTGAGGAAGTCTCTCTGATCCTGGTAGTGTCAGGCAATGCAGAAGGTACACAGATGCACTTATGCCAGACTTACCCCATTATAAATCCACATGGGATTAATCTTGATTTATAGCTGAGCAAATGGTATCAAAGTCAAGCTCCTGCTCTGTCTTGCTTGTGGTTATAAGATTCGGGTTTGCATCTCCTTGTGAACTTTAACCTCTAAAGATTTACTTATCATTATTATTTGGCTTTTCCTGTGCATTTTTTTTTTCCCCGAAAATTAATCCAAAGGGTTTTCAATTTCTTTTAAATGCTGAAAATGACCTTGCTTATTCTGATGGGCTCTGAACAATGGTACTCCCTGTCTTGCACTCATTCTCCATCCTAGGGCTGTGAGTCATTATGGTTATGAAAGACAGAACATTGAGTCACTGGCTGTCAAACATCTCTGCGGTGAGGGACGGAGTCTTTCAAGAGCCCCTCTCCTGGCAATCATTACTCTTCTGTATTTACATTGCAGCAGGACCCTGATCCCAAGCTGGAGCCAAGGCTCTGTTCATGAAGTGCAGTGCAAACACGCTCGTGTTACCATAGCTGTCGCCCCAACAAGCAAGTATGGGACCAATTTGGGACTATTGACATCTAGAGAAACTTTCTTTCAAGGGTCTTTACAGATCCTGGTTAATTAAACATTGCAGGAGTTGCATCTGTTAGCAGAGAGCCAGCATGCAGAGCAGGGCTGGTCATTGCAACCCTGACCTGGACTGGCTTTTGCTGTTCCAAGTCCCTGTGTGTCCCACCACAAATTTCCTACGGGACCTCGCATAAGTCTTCAGAAGGTGTTGGGCATCCAAATACCCCTGAAATCTTAGGTGTGCCTCACAGCCATCTCTGGAGGGAAATATCAACATTGCCCCTTTCACAGCCTGGGTGAGAAGAAGCACGTGTTCAGTGGCAGGGAAAGCCTGAAAGTGAAAGGGTTTCTGGCAAATAGAAACTGCAATAATATGGATTGAGGTCACTAACTACATTCCTGGTGAGACCAAGCTGAGGCCGTAGAATCTGAGATCCTGGTCGGTCCCACATGTCTGTCTGTCTGTCTGCCTCTGAGTGGTCCCATCCAGGCACCTTGCAGATCACATAAGGCCCTGTGCATGGGGGTGCCAGGCACACACACAACTTTGGCTCCTGATGGTCAGGCCCTGATGCCACTTGCCCAAATGAGCACTATGTTGGAAACCCACCCAGGAGGTGACAAGATTTTCCAGAACCAGCAAGAGGGCCATGGCTAGGACCAGACCACTCTGCCCTCTCTCAGATTGGTGTCACCACGCACCTTTCCCAGTGCAGGGCACCTCTCTGCTCCTGCTGGAATATGTGCCCACAGGGCCATACCCGGAGGACTTCCTCCTCTCCCATCCTGACCCAGCAGTGAGGTTGTTCCCAGATGGAGCATGACCCGTGAGGGTATGAAAGCCCTTCCAAAAGTCCCTTCTGCACGTCCCAGCAGTGACACCAGCTGAAGTTTGTCACAGAAATATCTCGCATGGCTTGCAGCATCTCTCATCCTATCCCCTCTTCAGACAAATTGAGGTTTACGTTGCTGTTTGCTGGATCCAGTTCTGTGCCTAATCCTTCCTGCTCTACGCCCAGACCCAGTGGATGAAGTACAAGCTGCAGTGATTCTGCTTTGAGGTTTGCACAGGTGCAGACTCAAAAATCTGAAGCACCAAGCTGTTTGAATTTCCCCGGATGGGTTTTTCATTTCATTTTGTATTAGTGCCCCAGGAGTTGCTGATGCAGGAGGGAACAAAAACCCTTCACAACTGCCTCTCGTCAGCCAAATATTCACAGACCTTTCTCAGCTTTGCTCTGACTCTGCTGACACTGGTGCGAAATAGCAGAAATTCCCCGTGTGCTGGCAGAAATGCAGATTTCTGCACAAGGTATCACTGCAGAGAGTCCGTTGCTCAGCTCTTTCAGACATCTCATTCCAGCCCCATCATTCTTTAATGACTTCTACTAATATTAATAATATTCTTTTGGGTAAAGTGAAATACATTTTAACAAGTTGTGTCTGCTGCCCTCTGGGTCGTCTATGTGATCCCTGACAGTTTTTGCAGTGACACAGAGCGTGACCAGAGGAGCCCGGTGTATAATTGAGTCTGTTTCTTTTTTAATATCCACGCGACGGTTGTCTTCTTCACTTGACACAGAAAGCTACACTGCAGCGACAGAGCTTCGCAGCTCCGTGATGAATGTGTCACCCTGCATTACACCAACCTCAGGCTTCTGCTAACATCCCCTTAAGAAGCCTTGCTAAAAGTCCACGGTGAGTGGAAAATTATCATTTGAACACACATCACTGTATCACTGAAGGACGGCTTTAAATAAAGCTGACCAATAAAGCTTGTCTGAACAATTTACAGTTAATAGTCAGAGCAACTAGAAAGAGAAGTGCTGCCCAGCTTAGGCAGCTGTGGGGGCTCCTTCCAGGAAGATGGGTTTCTCTGCTTGGCTCTCCCAACCCTTCCCTGGGCTTTCTCCCTAATTTCAGATGAACATGAACCTGGATCAAGTTGTCCAGGTTGAGATGTTCAGGGTTCCTCAGTCCCACCCCGGCCTTGAGGACTTGGGCCTCTGAAAGGGTCTTGCATTGTGCACATGGAGGCAAAGTCGTGTGAGAATCCCTGGTCACCGCTGTCAGTACTGAAGATATTTAATGGAGGGTGCATGTAATCATTTAACCCTCTGACATAACATATATGCCTCTGCTCAGAGTTCAGGATACAGCAATGCTATTTCTTGGTAAGGATGAAGGAAGTTGAAGGAAGTGCTATAAAATAATCCTATCTGCAGTGTCTGCGAGTGGTAAAGGAGTGCTCATTCTGGAAGTTTGTAGTTAAGGCAGTAGGAGATGCAGGTGGTAGGCGTGTTATGGCAAAGGTTTCTTCAGATTCTAACTGGGCTGCAAATTAAATTAAAAAACAGAGCTACTGGGGGTAGCAGACCTATAATTAAGTGGATGGGTGGATGCATGGCTTATCTGCTAACTTACCAACATTAAAGAACCCCCTGAAACCACATTAAAAAGTGTGCATGGTTGAACTTAATTGCTCTTCTTCTGTCTCGTAGTTGGTGAAATTAAAGGGAATTTTGGCCTTACAGAAAAAAAAAAAAAAAAGAAAAAAAAAAAAAGTGTAATTCTGGAAGAGAACTGTCAGTGTTTTGAAGTTTTATTGCGAAATACATAAGAAATATTCATCACTGGTTGGATAAATAGACTATTCTAATACGGGGCAGCACAATACGTAAGCATTGCACAATAAGTAGGGCCTAGCTCCGCATAATCTACTTCACATGAGCAACCCCAGTAAGACAAATATTCTTTTGCACCAGCTTGCATCGTTCCCAACAATTTTATAGAGTTGACCCATCCGTAATTATTCTCCTGGCCTCCTGGGGCTCGGTGTTTGGTTGCGGGGCTGATGTCCTCCCTGCCACGCAGCGAGGGAGGGCAGGCCGCGGCCCTGTGGCTGTGCCAGGCCCGCAACGTGCCCGGGGGGCTGCAGGAGGCTGAGCCAGCAGCAGAAGGCAGCTGCTGGGCAGCACAGAGAGGAGATGATGAGTTTTGAGCCCAGGGACTGGGATTTAAGCTCTGGGCTTCAGCGAGTGTCAGGCGCTTGCTGGCTGTGTGGCACACTGCAGGAATCACAATTGGAAACGAGAGAAAAATCCAAGCGAGGCATGGAGAGATTGAGCTGTGCTTCCTCTCCTGTGTGAAAAAGCACGCTTTTCCTAGTTCTTCATTGTTACTATTACTATTTTTTTTTTTTTTGAAGTAGGGGGGCTCAGTTTTCACTCCCATAGAAATGAGCTGTTAACCCTTTCTTGACTGCACTACCCTTAATTTCTCATAGACTCACCACCTCCTGACTTTGCTACCTTTCCTATCATCCTATCCCCCCACCTGCTATGAGAGTACAACTAAAACAATAAAAAACAAACCAAAAACAAGTGCACCTTTAGCGTTACATCTATGAGGCCTTTAGGAGCTAAGAAACAGCATCACACGCAAGCTTGCCTGAGTAATTTTTTTCAGACTACAACACAGAAGAAGGTCTTCCCGTGCTGTAAGGGGCACGTGAAAGGCATGCTTCCCTCTTCTCCTTTTTATTGCACACGATGCAAGAGTCCTGAGTCTGAATCAAATTCTCCGTGACCCAGCTCTAAGCGTCCCACTTACCGAGCCTAAACCTCTTTACATTCCTCCACTCTGATCTGTTAATCCCCCATAAATCACCACCGTTTCGTGGCGGACTCAAGCCAGGGCTAAGATTTATGTGGAAAGGACCTGTCCTGTCCCACCAGCCTTAACCTGAGTCAGGCTGGGTGGGTGCTGGGGGTTGGCAAAAACAGGAGGAGCTGTGGCACGACAGGAACTGCCTGGCCTGAGAGAGCAAACTGTTTGCTGTGCAGCTGATCGAGGATTTAGGGCTGCAAATGGGAATGTTTCTGATCCCGTTTCCATCAGCACGATCTCAGCAGGGATCTGCTGGAGATGGGCTGCATTTCGTCAAGCTGTGTGGGCTGTGTGCGCCAGGTGCCTGATCCAGGTTGGTGGCTCGGGCTGTCAGATCATGGCTTGGGATTTCCTAGACCAAGACGTGCCCACGCAGTCTGCCTGGCTCTGGGGTCTGGTTTTTGGAGAGCTTGGAGGGCTTGGTCCTTTGGTGTTTGGTGCCCTCCCTTGTCCCCAGCCTCCTCTCCTGAGGCTGTGCTGAGACTGCGCTGGGTTTCCCCCATGAGGCCTCCAGGACCTGCTCCAGCCCAGCTCCAAGGTGTTTCTGCTGGTCCTTGCACTCACTGCTCTCTTCCCTTCAATTGCCATGAAGGTTTGCTTCGTTTAACAGGGCCATGACCAAAGAGAGGAGCTTGGACTCCTCTGCTCTCCACATCAGGGGTGGGTTACTCTGTGATAACACCCCCCTGTGCAGAGGCATGAGCTCCAAAGGCTGTGCCCATGTGGAGAAGCAGCTGAAATCCTGTTGATGGAAACAGTTAATGCACACAGAGGGAACACTTTTGCCCTTTTCATTTAATTACACCAGTAGCTGATTCAGCTTTTCTACTCAAGGTAGCCTGAGAATATTGTGCCAGAACCAACACCAGGGCCCTCAGAACCCAGATCACGTTATGTGGACATAAAGATTAGCCAGCATGTCCTGAGCAGGGGCATCTCTGTCATCTCTGCCATGGCTGTCTGGGCACAGTGCTGAGCAACCCGCTCTGGGTGTCCCTGTCTGAGCAGGGCTTGGGCCAGGTGGACCCTTCCCAAGGTCCCTTCCCACCTCAACCACTCCGTGACACCGTGATTCTGCATCTGCAGGGATGCCAGCACTCAAACTCCTGCCAGCAAATGCTCACATGGATGTGTGATAAAAGACATATTTTGCATGAACTTTTAGCATTCTCGGAAACTGAATGGGGCTATTCAGGGCCTATCTGCCCAGACACACAGAGCTTGTCTGGTGCAGGACTTTGATGCTGGTTTAAGTTGCATCTGTGTGGTGGGAGCCGAGCTGGCTGGGCTGGAGCTGGCAAGATGTGGTAGTGGAGACGTGGCATTAAGCAATGCATCAGCAGCCGCCAGCTGTTCCCAAGATGTGCATCTTCATTTTATCCCATGAAGGGTATAAATAATAATTAAAAAAAGCCACCTGTGCTTGAACCACTGGGGCTGAATCTCTCTCTCCTTTTGGCAGTGGGTGTTGTGCTGTCTCTCTAGCCTCATCCAGGCTGACCTTTACACCTGGAGCAAAGGAAAATATGGCCTTTTCTCAGGATTTTCATTGATGTGACTGGTCAGAGCGTGAAGGATGACCCAGACACATTGCTCTGTGAGTTTTCTGACTTTAAAACCTTGAGCATGATCCACAGCTGGTGTCAGAAGAGAGATGAAAGGGAAGAAAAGGTACCTGTAACCTAGGGCTCCATGGCTGGAGCCTCCCCACTCCAGGGTGACATCAGATGAGTTCAGAAAACCAGCCCTTCTTCTGAAAACACCAGTACCACACCAGGCCAAGCAACTCTGGCCTGCCTGCCAGATAAATAGTGGCATCAGCTGTCCGAAACACCCCATGCACAGCTCAACCATGGCGGCTGGGCCACGGTACTGGTCCACTGCTAATGCTGTTTATTTTAGCTCCTACTCCACTCCTTGTGCAGCAGCCCAGCTCTCATTCTACGTGAGTTCCTACCTGGAGGCAGAATTTCACATCCTGCTCTAGAATTTGGGTTGCTCCCACTTAAGTACCCAGAACGGTGTTTTTCTTTGAGCTGTGAGCCGATGATGGTATGTTTCAGAAATGCACCAGCATTCAACATTTGTTCTGCTTTAGGAATTGCTTCTCCTGGCACTGTGCATAGATCAGCTTAGAAAATGCAGCTTAGCTACCCTTTCCATACCACTCTTGCCCCTGTTCTCCTTGCTTTGGCAGGTTGGCCTTTCAGTTCAAACTCTGCTCTAGTTCTGCCAAATCACTTTATTCTCATTATAATGAATGAAACCTCTCTCACTCTCTTCTTTCTTTCTTTCTTTCTTTCTTTCTTTCTTTCTTTCTTTCTTTCTTTCTTTCTTTCTTTCTTTCTTTCTTTCTTTCTTTCTTTCTTTTTCTTTCTTTCTTTCTTTCTTTCTTTCTTTCTTTCTTTCTTTCTTTCTTTCTTTCTTTCTTTCTTTCTTTCTTTCTTTCTTTCTTTCTTTCTTTCTTTCTTTCTTTCTTTCTTTCTTTCTTTCTTTCCCCTAATGCTTGTTAACGATGACAATATTGTATGACAATATCGATGGGCTCCCGGTGAAAATGCTTTGCTGGGTGAGGCTGAATGCAGGGGAGTGAGGAGGAAGAGCAGAAACCCCAGAGGTGAGGAAGAGCCAGAGAAGCAGTGGCAAGGAAGCGCTCCTGGGCTGCTGGCTGGCCAGACCAAGGCTGGGAAGTCTGAGCACAGAAGCATGTTCAGTTCACGCAGCGTGTTGGGAAACAGGGGCCTTTTATGTTCCTGGTAAATAAGCAGCGTGTGTCACATATTGTGCAACTCCATCATCCATTTGTTCTAAAAGAAAAAAAAATAATTAAACAATAGCCAGAAAATCACAAGCTGCTTTGTTTGCAAGATGAAATAACTGCATGATACACCAGGCTAGCAAGCCTTTTAAGATAGCACAGGTTTTAAACCTGCTTTGCAGCAGACAAAAACCTCCGTGGATGAACGAAGCACCTGGATGTCAGCCCAGGCTTACTTGCTCTGTGTCCGGGGTGCTATCACACACTGCTCTGTGCCCTGAGCTCCAGATGTGTGCACAGCGAGCTGCAGTGGGAGCTACGCTGCTGGGAGCCACCATGGGAGGCACCATTACTGCAGCATCCATCCCGTTACCTCCCGCTCCGATGGCCAAGGACAGCGGTGAGGACAGCATGTTGCCTGCAGGATATAAAGTACCTGCAGATACACCAAATGGCCCCAGAAACCTCTTTTCTGGGAACGATCAGAGTATGAGCATATCTGGGAACTAAGTCCCTGAGGATTTCCAAAGGAGGACCAAGCCACCCGCACTTCTCAAGGCCAAATGACCCCCGAGTGGAGCCAGCTGAGTGCCTTCTTCCCACCTCTTTAATAGTAAAGATGTCCAAGTTCTATTATATATATTACCGTAGCTCCTTTAGATTTAATTTAAGCTACATGACCTTGCATTTGGAGAGCCTGCCCTTGTCTGTAATCTAATCAGCTCAGTCAAGAGGAAGAGTTGGACAAGGATGAATGTGGGCCCAGGAGCCAGAAATTAGATTGTGTGCAATTGCATCTGTGGATTTATAGCAGAAATTTACAGCAGGAGGGGGTGATTTTTATCTTCTCAAGTGCCCAACAGGAGGGAAAGTTAATGGCTGCCACATTTATTGCATGAAATCTGCAAAGACTCGTGGAGTTCTGTCATTAGACGGACAGAACAGGGATCCATGAGTCAATGAATTGGTTAACACACACATGGGAGAAAAAGCTTGCTAAACCGTTCCTTCTTGGTCAGTAGGATGGTGTTGTGATGAAAGCCATAAACAAGAGTACAGGGAAATGTGAGGGATGGTTTTGTATCCTCAGAGCTCACAGAAACAAAGTTTCCCAACACGCAGGTTGCACGCTGCTGCTGCTGCTGCTCCAAACCACTTCAGCACCTTCAGCCCACTGGGGACTTCGGGCTGCTCAGACCTGGTCACAGGCCCTGCTCCCCTCCCTCTGCCTTATCAGCGTTACCCCATCCTCCTGCCCTGGGCCTTGTTTCCTTGGCATGGGCTGTAGGGAAGATGCTTGCACCCACTGAGGTCTCAAATGCCAAATTCAAACCATTTCCCTTCCTTGTTGGGCTAGGTGCTGCGCAAATCACCAAAAATAATAATTAAACAAACAAAAACCCAAACCCAACACCAACAAAAAAATAGATCCCATGCCAAGAGCTGAAACTTAAGGCCAGCCAGTGGGGGACACACAGAGGGAGATGGGGAGACACCAAGAAGGACTGGGGTGATGTTGTTTTAATGTAGTCCATGCAGGCTAAAAGACGTTTGGGTTTGTGTATGAACTGCACAAAAAGTTTGTTTGTGCTGGCATAAGAGCCCCAGATCATTACGTTTGTCCTTCCAGCCCTGGCTAGTAATATTTTTTAATACAAAATTAAGCAAATGTTTTGCTTTAAGTCACAAAGCCCAAGTCTATTCACATTCGGGTTTGGGAAACCTTTATAAAAACAGCAGAACGCAAGATTGCATCTGAACTGCTTGGCAGCCTGCCTCTAATGGCAACCAGGAGGTTTATTGTCGTGAATTAGTTATTTAGTGGAATCTGAAAGTGTGACAAAATAATGACAAGAGGCTTTTTATTTATTTATTTATTTTAATTTGTAGAAGGTAAGAAAGAGCTCGTAGTTAACGACGGGAACACGTTGCACAGTGTTAGAGCAGAGACTGCACCAGGAGAGATGTAAATGTGGGATCCTGGCTGATGGGGAGTGAGAACAAGGAGAAAAACATGTAACAGGGGGCCGAAACAGAGCAGTGGTCAGTGCCGGAAAGACTTGTGATAATGAGGGATTTCTTTGTGCTATTCGATGGAAATCTCTCATACCACCTCGTAACGGCATGAGGGAGAAATCAGAGACAACTGCAGGAAAGGGCCAGTCCGATGGGCCAAAAAAAGACTTCCCCTGCTGTGGCTGTACGGGAACGTGCTGCTTCCCCTTCGGACCCGGAGGGCATTGTTAGCCCGAGCCACGGTCCTGGTGGAGGAAGGCAGCCCAAGAAATAACGAGCTCAAGCGAAGGGGCAGTTGGCACGGTGCCACGATTATTGGAGGAAATAATGTGATACGAAGATTAACACATGGGATAATAAATGTTGCATATAGCAGCGTTTTATGGTCCGCTCGGTGTTGCTTAACGTTATTAGTCATTCTGTGTCAGGCGCTATTAAGCTGAATTTTAAAAGGAGGCCCTTCGCCTCGCTCCAGCGTTGGCGGCTTTGCTGTATTGTTGGGCTTTACAGTCTCCGTGTCTCCGTGCATAATGTAACACTTACTGGTCTGAACTGTAATTCAGTTTTATAATCTTTTACTACTGTGAGACATTGTCCCTTACGGAATTCCCATAACCTCAAACTCAATTTTCTCGTAAAACCAAACCAAAACAGTTGTTTCCCCGTGCTTTATAATTTAGGGTAGCGCACTGCCTCTGCGCTGGACCTGGGCATCTCAGGATCATCTTGTTCCTGCAGATGAAGAAACTACGTTTTCCTTTGATGTCTGGAGTGGGAAGGGAGCAGGAATCTGCTGGTGGCTCTGCAGCAGCACAGTTGGGTGACATCGGTCCTTGGGCAGGTTTATGGGATCCTACACATCCCGTCACCCACAAGGGGTCAGATGGGTCCCCATGCTGAGACCGACCTTGTGAGATTCCTCCAGTCCATCACAAGTCTAGCCCTGTGCAAAGGGTAGAGTCTGGGGAGGTACAAAATTTGGTTAGAAACTTATTAATCCATGACATGTAGGTATGAAGACAATGGCAGCACAGAAATATTGTGCATTTTTAAATGAAGGATAAAATCTGCCTTTTATGAAAAATAAACTAGAATAGCAGGTTGAGTGCTTTTTCAGCTGTGGCCTTTGGGGAAATTTGCATCTTAAAATAGTACAATCTCCAGTTAAACATGTCTGATACCTACCCCTTTTACAGCCCCACTGTGGGGCACAGGGGCTCTCTGGTCCCTCTCCAGCCCTGCTTTGGGCCACATCCTGGAGAGGCCACAATCCACATGTAGAGGAGATTTGTGTTTGTTTGTCCCATTCGCTGCCACCCTCAGTTTTCCTCCAAGAGCCATGCTTCTGGCAAAGGCACTGCTTTCTCTGCTGCTATGCTGGGACAAGGTGCAAGGCATACCTACTGTCCGGTGAGCCAGGAGCTGAGCCTGGCTCCCGTCCACCTTGTGAAATCTGTGCCAAGGAAGGAATAGTTTGAGCGCATCAAGTTTTATGAGTCTAAAAAAAAAATCTAAGGAGTGTTTATTTATGTTTGTGAGTGCCACCAACAGGCACCGTGTCTATTGGATGTTTACCTCTCTGCCGGGGGAGTGCATTGATAAAACTCCAGGGTCTGGTGAGGACGGGACATGCCTTGTGGTGTACAAACCTCAGCACCCTGGGGCACAGCAATGGGTCCCAGCTCACCCCACAGCTCCCCAGGCTGCTGCAAGGCAGCCCCGGGCTCCAGCTGGGTCTGCAGAGGGAGCAGGGATAGAGACGGGGTTTTATTTGTTTGGGAAGCACTCAAACACCATGGAGATGAAGGCCACAGAAGCACCTAGGTAAATAGAAAAGACTTTGCTAACAGCAAGCAGCAATGCCTGATGAGTCATTCTGCTGCCCCGCAGTGTTGTTATCACTTTTACGTTGTGCAATCAAAGGCTATGAAGTTGGCAATAAAAGTAATGAGCGATGAGATGAATCAATCTCTGCCTGGTTACGCCGAGGACTGCCGTTCTTTATAGACGCCCAGCGAAACGTAGGGGGCTGCTTTCAAAGCCAAATTCCCGATTACCAGATTTCTTGGAGCTGCGAGGGGGGAGGCTCAAATCTCGACTGGGATGCCTCAGCATGGACGTCGCCTTAATTAACACGGTATCCACTATTTACCTAAATAATCTCTCCTCCTGTTCCTTCATGACAGCGTGCCTAAGGGTTGGTGAATCACAGGAAGAGACCACCTAATTCATTCACCGCTGTGGTATGTAGAGCCTGAAAGTGCTGTAGGCTACCAGCTCCTCACCTCCACATAATGAGCTGTAACTCAATATATATAAGCAGCCATAGGGGATGTTCTTCACTTATCTGGCTCTTAAAATACAAGATGCAAGGTAGGCATTAAAGGATAAAACCTCTAGATAAAACGGGGTGCCTCTTCCTCCACCTTTTCACCATTTTAAGTGCTGACCCCGCCATGAACTCTGTTTCAGTGCGGAAGAGTCTCTGCCCATATCCACTTGTCTTTGCATGTTGGGGTTTTGGATGGGATTCGTGATGAAAGAGCCCATTTCTGTCAAAGAAGCTCTGCTTCCTGCATATTTCTGGTTCTTACTGAGAGTTTTCTTTTCCTGTGGGATTTCTTGAGCTGTGCTTCAAATTCAGGTATTCAGCTTCGTTCCAGGTAAACATGCCGGCAGTGGGAACAGAATTCAGCTTCACGCTTTTGGAGATTCAGCAGCTATTTATTGTAATAAATGTCATTTTCAGTAAAGAGAATCCAAACCCAAATTTCTGGGTCCAAACTCTGGAAATTTTCATTTGTATCCAGCCCTTGTGCTGGCTGGCTGTCACTGCCATGGCACTTGGAGAAGCTCAGCTCTGAATCGAGGCACGAGGTCTGTGGTTTGGGCCCATCCTACGTTATTAGTCATGTCCTCAACACATCTCTGCTCCTATTTGGTCACTCCCACTTGGAGCACGGATTTCACATATCGGTCTCCATCTCTTATCCCAATTTATACCGACTCTACCCCAGCAGGGGCTCCAACCTAAATTACTTCCCAACATACGTATTTGTTCACGTCCCTCTGAGCAGCTCTCTTCTAAATGGCCTGTCCTCTTCCCCAAGAGCCGTCTCCAGCTGTTCCCTTCAGGGCAGCTCTGCATGTGCACAAGAACAGGGTGGGCTTCAGCTCCTTTTCTCTACCTCAGGTCACTCCATCTTTACAGATGGAGACTTTCTTCTCTCTATATCCATCCAGCCAGGGTTACACTCTTGGATTCCTTTTAATCCACGCTTTCTTAGCTCACCTACATGAGGATTCTCCATGTGCTGCTCCACAACTCTGTACACGAGCGCGCTTCTTTCTTCCCCCATACCCACAGTTCCCCTAAGTGCCAGCAGTCGGCTGGGGAGTGGGGTGGGGAGCAGGGTTTTCCATTTCTTGATCTGTCTTTTCGAATTGAAAAATATATGAGAAATATTTAGCCAGCCGCAGAAGAACTCTCTGCAGACTGGTGGAATTACAGATTGGATATGAAATGAATCTCGGTTCGTGAAGGAAAGGTTTTATGTGTCCAGTAAAAAACACAGACGTTCCTCCAGCAAAGCTCGGTATCACTGGATTCTTTATCAGCAGATAGAAAACACATGTGCCTTTCTATTGGCAGGAAGTCATAAGATCCAGTATTTTTGTCTCTAGTAGCTGAAAGAGCAGCACTTCTTTGTGTTTACGGCCCCCTAACGCAACCTATAACTGGCTGCAGGACCCCAAGCCAGGCAGTGGGAGCGGGGAGGTCACCGCGTACCGCAGGGCACTCAATGCATCCTTTCAGAAGCTGGAAGGACCAGAAGATGCTTTAGCAAAATCTGTCTTGACTTCGTGGAATTTGGTGGAATAACTGTGAAGTCTTTTACTATTATTATTATTTTATTTTGATGCTTGCTAACCGTTTCTTTTTCTCTTTGGCTTAATTTAAAATCAAGAATAAAGCACAAAAAAAAAAAAAAAAAACCTCCCAGAAAGAGGCCTTTTAAGATAATGGGAGATGATTGCAGCAGGGAAGTCAATTCAGAAAGGTTGTCTTTAACCTCAGACAAAATTAACTGCACAAGAGAGACTCTGTGGTTCGGAGCATGGGCAGCTGAACTTTTTACCTTTCATTTGGCCATACCAGTCACTAGTGAAAGTCACTGGAGCTCATTTTATCTACCTTTGGCTATTTAAAATTAGCTGTCTAGCCTATGATTTCTAAGGCTTTGGGGCTTCCACTTCAGGCGATGGAGAGAGAAGGGCATCTTGAAAGGACAAATCAGCCTAGAAGTCTCAGAGCCTACCTAAATTGCTTTCTGGAGGTAACCACAAACTCGCTATAGAGGAACCCAAAATTGCTACTTTATCCTTGATCTCTAGCTTTCAGATGGCTTAAATTTAGCGTAATAAATTTTATTCAAATTGTCCAGACCTGTAGTGACCAAAAGCCTCTGCCTCCTATGGCTGTTTTCGTGGCTTTGAACTGGCAAGTGCTGCAGTGGATCCCATCGTAAAGGTACGTCTTTGATGCTGGTCCTAGCTGGGCTGTGGAGACACTGAAATAACACTTTTTCTGTGAATGGGGTCCTGCTGTGCCAGGGCTGAGGCACAGGCTGGAGCACTGGAGCACCTTCTGCCCTACCATCACGATTCGGCAGATGTTGGATGCTGATGCTACCTTAGATGCTGTAAGTCCATGTCTTCAGACACACTTCTTAAAAAATCAGCAAACCTCTCTAGCTCTCTAAGAAGCTATCTAACAAGAAAACAGAATACTAAAATAAAAATAAAAATATACAGAAAGACAGAAAATATAGAAAGATACATAGAGAGGACAGGGTTGTGTGTTCCCTTGGGTCCTTCCATAGCTCTGCTACTGACAACACAGACATGGCTCACATGCTTGCTGGGGACAGTCCCCTCATCCCCATAGTGGGATCTTGGACAATTTCTCACTTGCTAATATAAAAATCTCCCCAGTGGCTCCTGCAAGATGGAAATGCAAATGGAAATGGAAAAAAAAGTCATGATGCGTGCTGTGTTTCATTCCTGGGCTCTGGGACCCCAACCATCCACACCACAGGGCTGTCCCTTCACCCTCTGCTTCCCACGGGGAGCAAACCGCTGGCTCTGTCCCCATGAGCACACTCAGAGGACAGCTTGGACCAGGAGCGTGGGTGCACACCAGTCACACCAGCCCGTGGATGGTGAGGGTTACTTCCCCAGCACGGACAGCCGATGGGGAGACACCACCACACCACAACCCCTCGGCGGTGTCTTCACCGTTGCGTGGCGTGGGCTGAAGGCGAGCCGTGTCGCTGGCCAAAAAGCCTTTGGCAGCCAACATGCACAGGCTCGGGCATCTCTCAGGCTGCTCGTTGTGCGCCTTCGCAGCTGCCCTTCCCTGGCACGGGGCCCGCGCCCTCCTCAAATAAACAGCTTTGTAAAGAGCTGGAGCAGCAGCAGCAGAGCGCAGCGTCGAGGGAAGCAGCAAGTAGCAACAGAGGCTGCAGAGAGACGAAGCCGCTAACCACCATAAGCAGATAAAAGGAGATGTTTTCTTCATCGTGTCAACTGTGTAAATAGCCCCATTGTCACTGGGGTATTATTTGTGTAATCCCTTGGAGTGAACACTGTTTCAAATCTGCTTGTTTTCACATGCAGCCACACTTCCTGCTGCTGCTCTCGGCGCTGCAGTGCGCAGACCTGCCAACAGCCCCATTTCAGGAGGGATAAGTCCTCCCAAACCATTTTTTTCCTCCTCCTCTTCGGTCCCAGCCAGTCAGGAGTGGGTTATCTGCAAAGACACGGCCAGCTCAGCTGCTCTCCTGCAGTGCCGTGCTGCAAAGACGGGCTGGCAGGACCCAGCTCCTTGGGGACGTGTTGCAGGGAGGTCCCTGTCCCCTGGCAGCCTGGAAGCTGTCACCTTACTATCTCTTACTGCATCCCTCCCACAGAAAGGGGAATCCCACCTGTGATGGATCTGGTCCTTGTAACACGCCTACCCCATTCCATGGGGATCAGCACCGGGGAGCAGGGGAGATCCTTAATGCTGAGCTCTAATTTTGCAGCAGAAATTGCCCTCTTAGTGGCAGAGGCACAAATCTGAATGGCAACCACCGACTCAAACACCAAAGCCAATATGATGTCAATAAAAAAAAGACAGAAAAACATTACTAAGATACAAAGGTATCTGCAGATCCTAAGGTATCTGCATCAGTACTTGACCCATTAAATTTACATGAGGATAACAGGTTTGTCTGTCCACCTTCAGGCTGGGGGACAGCAGAGATCACCTGCTGCAAGGAGAGGTGGGATTTACAGGCTCCATGACAGGGACTTATGGACTTACAGGGTGGCCTTGGGAGCACCTGGGGCTTCTGTCCCCTCCCAGACCACCCCAGCAGGACACAACCCTGGCCCTGTGTTGGCACGGGGGCTCTGGCAGTGACACATGCCCCAGGTCTGGGAAACCACAACGGGTGCACGGCCGCTCCCCATGTGCCCTGCCTGGGTCACCCACCTCCACCGAGGGCTGGGAATGGCCTGAGGGTGTTGTCATTATGGCTAGCTTCTGGGGCACTCTTTAAGACAGATATTTTCCTGGTAGCATTTTCGGGGAAGCGTGTGTGCTCTGCAATACCCCAAATGACGCTGCGTGTACTAGTTGGCATCCCAGTCCCAAAGGAGGCATCTTTCCTGCCATGTCTGAGGGACCTCAGAAGGGGTTCCTAATTGGATCCATGCATGCTCTCCCCCAAGGCACTCTGACACTCTTCAAACCCATTCACTCGCCTCGTGGATCATTAAAACCCTTTGCTACTGACAGTGCTACTCCCAGAAGGTTTCTTTGATGTCTGTTTGGATATAAGTCCTAAATTATTTTATAAATAAACATCTGGATGGAATTAAAAATAAATCTCATAAAAATAAATCCTGTTTGCAGACACAAAACTGCTTTTGAGCAAAATTTTACAGTTTTCTCCCCCACAAAACCAGAGGTGGAAAAAACCCCCTTCGCTAGTCTCTGTTTTCCATTTAGCGCTCAGCTACGGGCTCAGAAGTGTCAGGTTCGTCCTTCGTGCAGACATGTCGAGAGGGCTTACTGCTATGTGCCGCGGCACGACTGCTCTGAGCAACAAACCCAAGCCCTTTTCCCCATCTCAGCCACAGAGAGCAACCCAGGATGCTTGTGTGAGCTGGAGACGGGCTCCTGAGCCTCTCCCCTTTTGCAGCAGCAGCAGCATTTAGCTGGAGGCGTGGAGCAGGCGAGACCCCTGCCACCCCACGCAGAGTGCAGGAGTCACGCACTTGGCTCCCTGAGCACCGTCTCTCGTAGAGGAGGTCGTCCCATCCTTTTGCAGTGCATTGCTGGAGCCTTTCTCTTGCTCTGCGAGTCCCCGTGCTCCGCAGCGGGTTGGCAGATCCGCCACAGACAAGCAGCTTCTGGCGCGTGGTCTTTCAGAGTGGAAGAAAGTGGCCAGAGGGACGATATCCATCAAGGGGCATTGGGCTTGAAACGAGCCCTGAGAGAGGGGCCGTTCCCCGGCCAAGTGCTGTGGCTCTTCTCTGTGTGACCCAGCAGGCTGTAAATGTCCCTCAGCCTGCGCCAGGTCCTGGCACTCACTTCTGAGACGGAGAAGAATTTGCTGCAGAGCTTTCTGCAATCTCTGTGGAGCACTTAAGAAAACGCCCAAGACAGAAGTCCCTTCTGAAGGCATACGGGCTTCATAAGCACCTTGAGGCCCACAGAGCCGCCAGGCAGAGAAAGGGAAGGTGGAGATAGAGAGGAACACAAATGTCTGCATGCCTGGTGGTCTCTGCCTCGCCTCCAAACGAGTCAGCTCCATCCTTCAGCTGAGACAAGGCTGCTCCATCACCAAAGACTTCCCTCCCGTGTCCACCTCCTCTCCCACGAGTGCTCCTCTGGGAGGTCAGTGACCATCCCTGCCACCTCACTGCTTGCCTGGCATCAATCAGTGTGCTGAGCTGCTCCGAAACCAGCTGTCCTATTTACTCACGCTCTTCATTTCACATGCTCAGGCACATCTTCCTGACAGCGCTTGTTGTCCTTCTTCTGTTATTTTAATCTGGAAAGAAGGAGATCAAGCATTATCCATTTACCAGCTTTTCTACAGAGCATAAGCATTCCTTGGGTTTTCCTCAGGGACCCATTATTCAAGAACACTGTAGCTCTTTCAGTCTATTTCCGCAAATCCTCTTGAAAAGAGTGTCTGAGTTAACAGTGTTGCCAATATCAAGCTTTCAAGAATAATGAGCCAGGCCTCCAAAGTCATGAGATTAGTTTTAAAATAGAGTGTTTTGTGCCTTTTTTTTTTTTTTTTTAATAAAAACAAGCATTAAAATTTGGCATTCGTTTTATTTACTTTTTGTTTCTAAATCTTTGGCATATGCTCAAGTCACACTTTCAAGCTTTTCCCCCATAACTGTTAAAAAGCAGAAGCTGACGCTCTGAGGAGCTGACTCCCCAGACTCAGGGAGCTGGGACTTGTGAAACTCGAATTCAGGGACCATCAGGATAAAATTGCAAAAGCTGGCACCACTGAGCTTTACTGAGTGTGATAAAAACTGACTGGTAGGAATATCATGATTTTGACTTCAGTTTGCACTTAAACCTCTCTGATCCTTAGGCTCAATCCACCTTTATTCTCTGAAGACCATCTACCCTAACAGGCCTAACAATGTACATTAAGACTATTCTTATTCTAGCCCTTATGCATTTTATAAGCCTTATTTATCCCTCCAGAGCTCATGGGCAAGTATCTGTCTCCCCCTGCTCTGCACAATGGTATTTTGAGTAGGTGTCAGGTTGAGGTTGTTGGACAGCTCAGGTGAGGTGAAGACCCTTGGACCCCTTCTGACTGAAGGTGCCCGTGTACAAAGCAGGTCTCCAAGCTCCAGTTCTCGTTGGTGGAGATGAGAGTTCAAGTCAGTGGCCCACACACAGACAACTGAAGTGCTCACAACCCACCCCACCTCTGTGAGCAGCTCCAGAAGGCTCTTCCATTAGTCCTCTGCTCATCCTCTGCTCATCTGTTCGTCCTCTTCCATCAGTCCTCTGTTGGCTGGTGGCCTCAGGTTTGGCTGGTGGCCTCAGGCGTGGCTGGGTGTCCCACCTGGTACCTGCCACCACATGTAGGCAGCAAACAGAGCCCCAGGCCAGGAGGCCACCAAGCTGGCAAGCTCAGTAGAGTTGGAAATGCTGCTCAGCTGATGAGATGTAGGTGCTCACCTGGGTCTCACATGCTTATAATGTGAATCAGATGTTGCTGTTACACATGGGCAGTGCTTTAATATCAATTTCCAAGGTGAGTAGAGCTGTAGCTGCAGACCTGTTCTTGTCTGAGTGCCTCTCAGTGGTGGTTCTCTTGGCAGTGCTGTGCAGAGAGGAAAGCTTAATTTATAAAGTCCCATCACCCTTATCTGTGAAAAACGCCCCTCAGACTTCAGCATTGACTATTCCAGTTTTAAAATGTCTCTATTGTATACTAACCTGCCCAGCTAAGTCTATATCAGTATCACTTGGTATCCTTTCTTATGGCTAATTACACTTTTGTCTCACCTTTACAATGACATTTCTAATGTTGGGAAGAACCACCCAGCCAGCTCTCCACAATATTTTTTGCAACACTTTTTGGTGGTTATTCAGAAGAAATTTTTGCAAAGGTGACTTTTGCAAGAAATCTAGAGTTAAAATCACCGTGCTGCTTGGGATCAGGGATGACACACGAGCAGAGAGGAGCAGCTCACTGTGTTGACACATGCTCTAAAGCTCTTTATCCATGCACCCCATTGCTAAGGGGAAGCAGCTGAAGCAGAGCCCTTACTGCTGTTGCATTGGCAACCAGTCCTGGAGCAGCAGCGGCGGGTTTCTGGCTCACCAAATCCAACCTCTGCCTTCCCCCTGCTATTGGGAGCAGCCACGTCACGTAACCCTTTCAGAGACTGAACTAACTCCATCTTGAAAGCAGGTGTGTTTTTGAACTCCGTCCTCCTCCTGGAAGGCTGTTCCAAAACTTCATGCCCCTAAGGAAAAACCTCATTTCCAGCTTTGTGGTTAGTTTGTTCCCATTTGTTCTTATGCCAATGTTTTCCTTTAAATTCAGCAGATCTTCTTCTCCCCATCCCGTGTTCACCTAAAGTGAATCTATCTAGAGCTTTTGCGCTACTACTTGGGCTGAGTAAAGTTAAGTTTTTGATCTCCTCTCGTAAAATGAGTGTCTCCATTCCTTTATCCTTCCTAGGAGCTTTCTTCTACCCTCCAGGTATTTGATTTCATTTTATTGAACATGATTTGCCAGGAGACTTCACTGTTTTCTAGGTGGTATTAATACCCTTTCTACTGGAAGTACCTTAGTGGGAACATCCTAATCTTATTTTTCTTGTTCACAGCCTTGTTATGTTTAAGACCTGTTCCAGCTGTTGATTAATACACCCGTGTTTTTCTCCTAGTACATGATTTTCAGCTGATTCAGAGGAATTTGTAGAAGTCTGCAGAGATCCTTCCTTTCTCTGAGGGCAGGACCTCAAATTCTGTATAATCACATTTCTGTCTCTGCTGCTCCTGTTCTTGTGGTGACTTTAATCTTCCCAAAAGATTCTCATTTCCTCCTATTGCTCAAAACTTCCCTCTGACGTTGTGACATGGGAATATTTCATCAGCACTTTCCTTCACTATTTTGGGGAGTTTATTAATGAAATATTCACTAAGAATGGTTCAAAGCCTCCTCTATGAGGATCCCTGCTAACAGCATTCCTCCCTGCAGATGTTGCTCCTCACAGGATTACTCCCTGCCATCTCCTCTTTCATCGGCTCCCTCCCCACTTTACCATTCCTTGCCTAATCCCCATTTTTTCCTAGCTCAAATCTCCCATGGCATCATACCAAATCATAGACCTACTGCAGATCCCAGTGCAGAAAATATCAGAGAAAGATATCAAGTTCATCTGGCATGACTTTTATACATTTATAATGCTTTTAATCCATTTTCCATCTATGTCCCTATTTTAAATGATTCTTTCCATGCAGTTTATTCGCCTGCCTAATACACCATCAGGGTGAAATAAGCAGGCTGCAGTTGCCTTTATTACTTCGCTCTTCCCCCTTGAGTGCAGGTTCTGAATTTGCTTTTACTCCCAGCTTGGCTAATTTACAAGGCTCCTTTGCTCTGCCCCTGCAGTTTCATATGCTGCCTTTTCCTGCCTTTAAATATAAAAAATGCACCATAAATTTTGAGTACCTATTACGTTTTTGAAGCTTTTTTTTTTCTAGATTAGGTGTGATCATTCCTGTTTTCACTCTCCTGTGTTATTTTCTTTCCTCCTATATTCTGCATTATCCTTTTTGAAAGCTACAGTAAAGTATTCATTTAATTATGTATCCATATTATCTTTAATTTTCCTCACACATAGGCCCATTTCTTTTCTTTTTCTTTTTTTTTTTTTTTTTTTTTTTTCCGCTTGAAGAACTTGCCTATTTGTTTTAATGACCTCTGCAAGGTCTATATCAACTTTATTCCTTGTAATTCCCCCTTTATCATTTTTATCTGTAACAGGTTTTCTGTGTTCCAAGTGTTATGCGGCCAGGTGTAAATGAATCATCTTGCACCTTTTATGTAAAGAAATTTCGGTCTTCATTGATGTTCAAGTCCTTGAACTACCTTCATTGGTTCCCTTTGAAATTAATTTGCCCTTTTGAAATTGCAAATATCGTTACCTTTATTTTTATTTACTTTCATATGTAGTTCAAGCAAAATCTATTTGTATTTACTCAATCCAACGATATTTTTGTACACTGTGATTTATTTTCTGTGTGTGTGATTATTTATCAGGAACAAAGCTGAAGTAATATTGCTCTTGGTTGATTTAATCATTACGTCAGTTAAAAAAAAAACCCTCTGCTGGTTTTTGCTTCCAGGAATACCCAGTGGTCATTATTACTGGTAGCATTTGCTCTTCCATCGGTATGTTAAAAGTGAAAATCTCACTTAGCAGCACCTATCCTGGCAGTATTTATCTCTCTAATAGTTTCCAAAGATCCCTGTCTGTAGCCGTATTGTTACCAGACAATTGGAAGCTGATTAATGCCACCAGCGGGAAATATTTTTTGCGTTCTGGTGAAAATGTTGATAGATGCTTAGGACATCTGATGGATTCCTCGGCCAGTTGAAATGAATAATGGGCAAAAAGCAGTGTGATTTATGTGGTGGGGTCTCATCAAGATAGGGGCTGGGCAGGAAAAGCAGAAGGTCTGTGCTTCAGGGTGGGTGGCTGCTGAACGAGGAGGCCTGCACGGTTCCTGTCAGATGTACATGTAGGCTCTGCTCAGTGTAGGCTGGGCTGTCCCCTGGGGATCTGACGATGTAAAACTGCTTCTTTTGCTCCATCATTTAGCATTGTAGCTGCTCTGGGCAGCTCTGGCTAGGTTTCTCTGAGACAGACCTGCAGCACTGGGGCAAGGCCTGGCTCCTCTCTGCCTCCTGTCCCTGCTTTATTCAGTGGTGTGCGCGCAGCCAGAGGGGGCACAAGCATAAAAGCAAAACCACAATTTGCTTGTTTTGCTCAGAGAAGATGTTTTTTATACCCGTTCAAGCCAAGCTGTGCCCATAGCAGGGGAACCCCATTGAGCATAACCCATAACATTGCACTGGCAACAAAGGAGCTGCCAGGTAGGTGTGGTGGGCCTGTTGTCCATGGCATACATCTCCTGGAGACCAGTTCTGACATACTTGCAGCCCTGTCACTGGTGCCACCTTCTCCCCAAGGGCCCAATGTCTCCATGCTCCTCACTTAGGATCTTTAGGAGCTCCTGTGCAGAGACAGACACAAAGCAAAGCCAGGAGCTCACAGGCACCGGGGAATTTCTCCAGCGCAGGGCCACTGAGGTGGTGAAGGGGCTGGAGCTCCTCTCCTGGGAGGAGAGGCTGAGAGAGCTGGGCCTGGAGAAGAGGAGGCTCAGGGGATCCCATCAGTGTATCGGATCTTCCAAAACCACCGGGCCATGGTCCTGGACAACCTGCTCTGGGTGTCCCTGCTTGAGCAGGGCTGGCCCAAGATGGACCCAGAGGTCCCTTCCAACCTCAGCCATTCTGCAATTCTCTGACTGGAAGTTTTTAAAATCCTACAGACTCATAGTCCTCCCAGACTTGCTGCTTCCATTTCATGGATGTGATGGAGTCATTTATTTTTCACTGAAATATGCTTAGAGCACAGTACGGGGGCAGGACTACACAGACCAGAGCACTCAGCTACAGACAGTATCAGATCTTTTACTCCAAAATGGGTTCCTTTGTGACACTGAGATATACACACATACAGAAAAGAAAAAAAAAAAAAAAAAAAGAATCCTCATGTAATGAGTGAGTGAAACACGAAATCAGCAAAAAGACAATAGAGGCTTTTGATTTCCATCAATGGGAAACACAGAAGAAGTTGTACGCAGTAGGCAGATCATAACTCACGTTGGAGTAAATAACACAGATATTGTTCTGACCTTGTGCGGAGTTCTGCTGCTTCAGTAAAAAATATTATTGCTGCTGACCATTTGTTTCTAGGTGGAATGCGATGTGTAGAAGGACTCTTTTTCAGAAGGAATAAAAGATAAATTCATAATATAGACTTCTGCCTTCATAATGTGTTGGACGGCATTATATTTAATGAGTTAAAATAAAACTCCCTGCAGCAGATGTGAGCATTTGGTTGCAGGCATGGATCCCCTTCGGCAGGGTGCTGCATGGAAAACAAGAGTGGTCAGAGGGTGAGTGCACGTGCCAAGACCCAGTGAAGGACAGAAACACATAGGGAAGCACTGAAAAAATAAAGTCTCTGCTCAGCTGCATGGCACAACCAAAACCTTCAACACACTGGAGAAAAGTGGCTCCTTTTTTGATGTTCTCTCCCAAATAAATTTAGTGTCCAACATGAATTTAGGGTCCAACAGAGAGATTTGGGACTGCCCCAAGATCTTCCTGGTGCTCTCAGGTCCTTGGACTCCTTCATGACTTTGCAGCTATTCCTGTGTTACCTGTTGATAGCAAAAGAAGATAAAACCTACATCTTGTTCCACGTGGACTTCTGAACAACTAAATAGGGGCAGATCCTGGGCGTTATCAACTTAGTCTAAATTCCACTAAATAATTTATAATAAATATTATAATATATTATTTATTTATCTAAATAATTTATAATAAATATTTATAAATAAATTTATAATATTTATTTTAAAATAATTCCACTACAACTCAAAAAGCTTCTGGGAAGCTAAGGCTATAGAGAAAACCAAGGGACATTTGGCAAACAAATTGAAGCAATTCTAGTGTATCAAAACATCAATTCAAAGTCAAAATATTTTTTTTTTTTTCCCAGGCACCATTTTTTTAGTGGAAAAGTGCAATTTTTAAGCAAGCATTTTTTGTGAAAGCTTCTGTTTAGCTGAAATCCAGAATTTCTTATGGTAAATAGGTATGATTAAAAAAATCTGTGGCATCTCATCATAAAACCTCATTTTACATTCTACTGCTTTAGCAAGCCAGGTTTACTGACTTGGTCTGTCAGTGAAAAATTCTACCTTTTCACCAGTATTTCAGAAAGGATAATAATTATTAGCTCAGCTGGAAAGCAGCCCATTTCCACTTTAGTTACAGTGGCTTCCTGGGATGGAATAGACTTTCAGATGGATTTGTGGTTTGAGCAGGTACCTACCAAAGCAGGTACCCGTCATCACAAAGAAACAGATCTGCTAAGGGCCTTATAAAGTGCCCAGCATCACCAGGTGCCTGAGCACCACAAGCTTGGTGATTCACTCTGCTTTTGCCTTGTTGTACCACCCAAGGGGAGGTGTTGCATTGGGCACAAAGGGGCTGCTCCGCTTGCAGCTGGATGGGGGGATGCAGTGTGGTGATAAAAAAGCAGGTACAAAGCCTGGGATGGGGAAATAGCAGCTGCCAAGCAGAGATCAGCAACAAAATGACCCCAGCAAAGCTCATGAAGTTTCTGGACCCTGCAGAGTGCCTGCTTTTAACTTTACCCCCTGCTCTAGGCACAGCATGGCACAGTAGTGAAAGCTCCTTAGGGGTAAGCTCTTTGGGGAGCTTGGACTCCCTGGTGTGGGATCACAGGTGGGACGGGGCAGTAGTGGCATGGCTGCATGAGACCTGCTCTCTGGGGCTGGCTGCCTTGTTTTCTGAAAGCTCGCTTGTTGTTTCTGGCACGTGGTGCCACACGAAGAAATAGCAGCAGCCAAGTGAAGCGAGTGCCACGCACCAGCCCATTGCTAAGTCTCCATCAGCCCCAACACCCCTGTGCCATTTTCTGTTTCAACCAAGCACACAAAGCCCAAGTCCTTCATGCACGTGCAAAGATGACACTTGATGGATCCCATCAAGGCAGGCAGAGACACTGTCTCAAAGGAGAGCACAACAACAGAAAGCATATTGCAATTCCTAATTTTATTTTTTTTCCTCCTCTGGGATATCTCCCCATCACCGCCAGTTGAACTCACGCTCTGTTCGCAGGCTGGGAGATCTAGCTAATCAGCAGTGCTTGCAAAGCTTGCTTAGCTCTCAACAAACCCCATTTCTTTGCTGTGTTTGTCAGTGTTACTGCTGAGATCTGGGCTGTGATTGCCTGTTTTGTGGAGGAAGAGGGTGGGGACCTGGGGAGATAATGTAATAATGAAATCTATTGTCAGGAATAAATCTGTAGGAGCATTTAGATGTTTTTTCCCCTTTTCTGACCCACTTGGTGCTCACATGCCTGGCTGCACCGAGAGGAAGGCGGCACCAGGGTGGTGAGCAGACTTCTCTCGCTGGGTTAGTCAAAGGGGTTGAATCTTGCCGATTCTCAGCAAAAAGGAAATAAAAATAAAAATAAATGTATCTGTTTGACACTTTCTGCTCAACTGTGCACAAAATGCTTTCAGTACTGAAGCCAAACCCTGCCTTCTGTGCTCCCACAGGGTACCTGGGCACCCCTGCACTGGGAGTGGGAGGACTTGCACGGAGCAGCTCATCATTTCGCAGCCAAGCAGGAGGCAGAGAGGAGAAAAGGATTTGGCCTTCGGTCCTTGTAGAGAGCCCAAGATGATGCCCACCCTGACTGTGGCAGCAGGAACTTTCCTAATGCAACACCAGATTTCTGCCTGCTGGGAGAAAATGGATTTCTTTCTGGGCTAAATCTCTCCACTTCTGCCCTTATTATTTCCAGATTGCTTTTATTTTAGATACTTCCCCTATTCAGTTCTTACTTCCCCAGGTTATCAGAGCTCTGACTTCATGTTTACTCTGCTTTGTATTTTTAGCCTGGTTTCCTAAGGAAATGGTGCACAAGCTATCATGTTGTCTGGGGCTCCATCTATGCCCTGTAACCCTCCCCCATCAAAAACCAAACCAAACCAAACCAGAACAGAATATTGTTGGCATCCTCCCTGGAGTGGTGGCCAGGCAGCTCAGCCCACACATCTCCCTGGGGCTGGGGGTGACAGCTGCAGCTTCCATTGGCAGTGCAGAGAAGGAAAGGTTGTCCTTGGCAGGTTTGGCCTGGAACTGCTCAGTTGACATGGATGCTGAGTTTGTAGTTAAGTCAACAGGGCTGCAGGATGAGGACACAGACATGCCTTCATCAGTCTTCACAAACTTCACTTACATCAACAGAAAGAATTCCCCAACACCAAAGTCAAAACATCATCTCAGCACTGACAGGAATCATAGAATTATATAAAGGTTGGAAGAAACCTTCAAGATCATCTGGTCCAACCATCCCCCTACCACCAATGTCACCCACCAAACCATGTCCCCAGTCACCATGTCCAACCTCTCCTTGAACCCCCCCAGGGACAGTGACTCCACCACCTCCCTGGGCAACCCGTCCCAGTGCCTGACTGCTCTTTCTGAGCAGAAATGTCTCCTTATTTCCAACATGAACCTCCCCTGGCACAACTTGAGGCCATTCCCCTTTAGTCCTTCACTAAATATCTGTGAGAAGAGGCTGACCCCCGGCTCCCCACACCTCCTTTCAGGCAGTTGCAGAGAGCAATGAGGTCTCCCCTGAGCCCCCTCTTCTCCAGACCAAACACCCCCAGTTCCCTCAGCTCCTCACAGGACTTGTGCCCCAGGCCCTTCACCAGCTTTGTAGCCCTGCTCTGGACACGTTTCAGGGCCCTTCTTGTACTGAAGGGCCCAAAGGAAGAAACATTGATGGGTTATGGAAAACAGGCAGGGCCCAGAAATACTTCCCAGACCCTTTGGCCATGCCCTGCCTCTCAGAAGAGACAACAGCAGCTCTTTGCTCCAACCTCCTTGTCCCACGGAGGAGCCGGAGGTGCCACCAGGAGTGGGCATCCCACCCACATCACCTCAGTAAGGCTGTGGCACTTCAGTGTCCCCATCCTGCTGGCCTCAGAGGCCTGGGCAGTGACCAAAGGCTGTGTCCTGGTAGGCAACCCCTGGGCACGGACAAGGGGTGGGTGCGGGGAGCGTTGAGGAAGGAGCGCTCAAAGGGTTGCAGCTCTTTTCCTGGGGGTGGCCGGTGGGTGGAGGAGCAGAAAGGAACAAACAAGGCTTCCAGATGAGTTCATCCCGTCTCAAATCGCACTCATTGAAACACATCTGTGTTTCCAGGGCTGCGCGCAGAGAAAACCTCCTTAGTCAGCTCTTGTTTTCAGTTTTGTGCGTTGGCTATTTGTATGGTTCCTTTTTTTTCCCCTTTCAAATCAGATTCTCTGGTGTATAGGGCTCGGTACAGCCAGAGCTTTATCCAGAAAGCTGCTCCCAACACTTCCTAATCTTATAAACAAGAAAGAAATGACTTAATAGAACAGAAACAGCTTTGTTCGAGCACAGCAGAGGCAATCTGTAGGAGACACCTCGCTTGCACGGGCACCTAGCGAGGGGCTGCAGGCAGCTGACAGCAGAACGGTGTTTTCCAAATGAGGTAAATTACCTTTTATTGCGAAACGGCGCACGGCCATAATTAGTGTATTTGTGTAGAACAACGGGACTCCCGGCCAGCATTTGGCAGGGAGCTGATTAAATCTCCAAGGTGTAATTGAAGGGTTTGATTGCCTTCCACCCACAGCGACCAACACCTGCAGTGTGTGCTGCTGGCCGGCCGGAGGCTGGCACGGCCCCGTGGCCCTGCCAGATGCCAGCAGCCCAGGGTGATGCCACCCAAAGGTCACCCCAAGGTCTGTCCATGGTGTACATGTACGGGGTTCTCAGATTTTGCTTCCTATAACCCCATTTCCATCTTGTCAAGGAAAGCTCCAAACTGTCCCACACCACAAAAACTCAAAGCGCCAAGAACAAATACAGGGGTGACATTTTCCATGTTACATTCATATATTTCTGTCTCCAGAGTTTTCAGCTGATCACATATATCTTTGAAATAGTTTACTTGCAATAATAATGCTTTCCCAGGGATTTCTGGTGCAAATTAACAGTACCAGCCTGGGGCAGTCACCTTCACTAAACTGAAACCCTTGGTTTCACTTAGGCTGGTCACTTATAGTCAGATCCCAAATGCTCTTAAGGTACCAAATTCCCACAGCAACCAGTTTTCCCTCTGATTTCTCTATGCCATCTGGCAGTTTGGATGTCCTTGGTGGCAGCCCTCAGGGCAAGGTGTCCTGGAGGTGCTGCCTGTGATGGGGACCCGCAAGCAGAGCTCCTTCACTCAGCGGGAACACAAAGAAAAAACATTCCCCCACAGACGTTCATTAACATTCAAAAACAAATGTTGACTCAGTCATGTTTGTGAGCTTTTCTTTTTACCCTCTCCAAACATCCCAGCTGTACAGCAGAATGTGTGTGAGCAAATACTTGGGGAAAATTATCTCCAACCACAACTAGCCCCCTAGATAAGAAATATTCTGCTATTACTCAATGTTGGAAATCTTGCATCCGCATCCAGCAAAGGAACTGAAGCAACAGTATGCATCTGGCAGGAGCAGCTGCCCAGGGTGAGCACAGATATCTGGATTCTCCACCTTCCCACCAGTAAGGTCCCAGTTCAAGTCCTTGCAGGTGAAGTCATCTATGATGAGAAGCAGCCATGGTCCAAAGATGCTTGACACCCTTGGCTGCATCTGCTGGACAACACGTGTGGTGGCCATGCGCAATCTGCAGAACATCACTTTAGCTACAAAGCAAAAAGAAAGTGAAGAAATAATAGAGAGTTCTCAAATATCTCAGGATTTCCTTCCGTGCTCAGTCACTGGAAGTGAATTCAACAAATACGGAGTCATTATGAACGATTTATTCAATTCACCAGTATTTCTGCAGTGCCAGGCAGCTTTCTGTGTTGTTACCACTCTATTTCCCAAGTCTAGAAATAGCAGTTCATCTCATTAGTAATTGCAGATTTTCAAAATTCATGCCCTGGGAGCCTGACCTGCACACTCAACTTATTTAAAAATGCATATTAAAAAAATACTCCGCTCAGCACACTGCTGGAGAGACCTGCCCCAAAAGAGAAAGCCCGTCAGCAGTCACAGCCCTTCCAGCATGCCCTGAGAGCTCTCCAGTCAGGCTGTAAAATAAAATAATAAAAAGCAGGGCTGGAACAGACCTTGGGAGATGTCTACTGTGTTGCCTTGCCTGCAGGCGGGATCCTCTCCCAAGCCATCCCTGATAGGGGTTTGCCCAACCTGTTCCCAAAGCCTCTAATGATGGAAATTGCTCAGCCTCCCCAGGCGATATGTTACCAGGCTTATCTTTACCGTTAGAAAGATATATATATATATGTACATATATGTGTATATATATGTATATATATGTATTTTATTATTTTTTTCTAATGCCTTATCTAAAACTTCTCTGCAATTTCACCCAGACACTATAGGTCCTGTCCTCTGTGGTCAGGGTGAAGGCTTCACCACGTCCCCTGATGCAATGTGAAGCTTCAGACATTCCAGATTTCTCTTTTCTAGACTAAAAACCTCAGCTGTAGCATCTTCAGAGTAATCTTGAGGGAAAATCTCACACAGATGAGATGCTCCAATGAGCTCCTCTAGAAGAAAATATATATACATATATAGTTTTTTTCTACTGTAAAGGATGAAAAAACTCCTTCTTTGGCCACTCTGAAGAAATGTTGCATCCATTTAATTCATCTTATTGTTAGCTCCTCATGAATATTCTGCACAAATAGCAATGACTATGATGAGGGATTAAAACAAATGAACAAAAAAAAGCTATTTGCTACCTATTGTTAACTTAGCTTGGCTGTGAAACTAAGGGACAAGGAAATCCAGTGGGGATATTACACCAGGAGATGGGGAAATCCCTCGAGAACAATGCCGAAATACTGAATATTATTGGAGCATCCTGGCGGTCAGCCTGGGCATGTGCTCAGCAGTGCAGGAGCTAGAGGAAAAGCAGTAAACGTCAAGCTCTGGAGGGAAAGGGAGGAAGGCTTTACAACACGGATGTCAGTATTATCAGCAATAAGAGCTGTCTGGTGAGACGCTTATCAGATAGGATTGAGGAGCTCCGAAGAGAAGAAAACAAGGAAAGGCTAATTGCAGGGAAGCAAAGCAGATAAAATATCTTTTCCTACGGTAGAAGGGATTACATAGCTCCCAGACACACAGTGTATTAGCCTGATTCTCACTAAGAGGAGCTTTCCTGGAAAGAGCTGGAGGGAACCTCCATGGAGCCCCAGGCTAAAACTCGAATGGACGTTGTATAAAGAAGAAAATCGAGACAACTTCATGATGGGGTGTTCAGACGAGGGTCTCAGTTGTGACACTGGCATGGACCCAAGCCAGCAAGCCCCTGGGAGGTGGTCCTGCCAGGTCCTTCCCAGCTGCACCTGATGGTGGGTTTTGGCACATGAACCTCTGTTCCCAGCACCGATGCTCTGACCCAAGGAGGGACAGGGCTTGTTGCACGTGCTCCACCACTGGGTACCCCCCAGCTCTGCTCCTTTGGCAGCCCAGGGGCTCCAGAGTCAGTCTGAAAATACACGGGGCTTGGGAGGAGCAGGGCTTGCGATGTCCGTGTGTCTGGCAAGGGTGGGAGCCCCCAGCAGGATCACTTGGCTGCTCTCCCACAAGATTGGGAAGGAGATAACAGCAGAGCTTGCCACAGCACCCACATCGGCCTCTTTGGAGATGGAGCTCGGGCCAGAAGTCCCCGGTGCAGCCCGCGAGCCCTGCCTGGAGCAGATGAAGCTGTTTGTGGATCAGCACCCTCCTTCCCACACAGACATATGCTGCAGGAGAAAAACAGGGAAGCATTCAGAGGTGCAAGCTGCCTCTCTCCGAGTCCTCGTGCAGCCTCCGGTGCTGCTGCCATTGGGCTGACGTGTGAAAGCTGAGGTCCTAAAGGTGGCCTTGTCTGTCCCCTTTGAGGAGGGCTTTACTCCAAGGACTGCAGTTTGCTCTGGGATGTTGGGTGGGTGCTACCAAGCCAAGGCCTGTGGGGAGTGGAAGAGGCAGCAAGGGGTGAGTTATGCAGAGAGCAGGGGCTTCTAGGAGATAAAACACGCAGAAATGAGGTGCCAGGCTTAAAGGGAGGACCCTGCGTTGTTTGGGGAACACTGAAGAGGGGCATTGAAAAAGGAGCCGGCAGAGGGGGAAGTGCTGGGTGCTTCTGTTCCTCCAGAGCACCTGGAGAAGGGAGGGACGTGGGAGTCAATGGGCGAGGTGATGCCCACACGTTGTAAGAGCTGCTGCCCTACAAACAGCAGTGTATCTGGTGGGCCATGCCAGCCAAACGGCCTGGGTGAAAGCACTCTGTGGGGCTGAATATGGAGAAACCAAAGAGGTTTTGCACAGCGAGGGTGAAGGCATCTCCTCCACAGGGCCACCACGTCCTGAACTGACTCTTCAAAGGTTCACTGCCCTATACTTCCTTCATGCAAGACTTCTGTGTCTAAAGAAGAAATAAGAGCAATAGGAAAATCTGGCTGGTGGGGTATATTTGATCCTGACTTCATCCCTTCCACCATAAAACCTGGAGCAGAGTGTGAACACGAGGCAGGGGCAAGGCCTGGGAGGAGAGTACAAGCAGAGAGGCAAAAAGAAGTGGGCCCTTGCCTCGGGCAGCAGCAGTCTTGGACCTGGAGTCAGCAGGAGGCTTGTGTTTACTGGCCCTTACCAAGCCCACAGCTTCAGCCAGAGCTGGATTGTCTCTGAGGACTTACACAGCCCCTGTGCCACGTCCAGCAGCCTCTTTAATTGCTGGGGAAGCCGAGTGGTGTCACCCCTGGAAAAGAGCAAGAAATGAAGCACGGAGGGGCTAAGCCAACTCTCCCAAACCCAACGTTAGCACCTCACCCTTCAAACTCACCTTCCTCTCCTGGATTATTTGCAGAGGCGCTTTCAATTCTCTCCAGGTTCTTGCCCAGCCCCACGTCAGGAGAAAGCCCCGGGGCAGCGGTAAGCGAGCGGCTCTCCCAGGCAGCCCGACCTCCGTCCTGCAGCCCAGCGCATCTGGTCCTGGGGGGCTGCCAGCTGGCGAGCTCCGGGCTCCCTCGCACGAGCTGGCGCAACCCAAGGGGTGAATCAGCCCACCGAGGAGCTCACAGCGAGGATAAACAGCTCTGGGGCTGGGGAAAACCAAATGGCTGGAAATTAATGGGAGAGGAATTGCAGGAGAAAAGTCTTGCAGCTCTACTGTACGTCTGCTGAGCCGCAGACACGCACTGCACTGATTGCTGCAAAGACTCTGGCTGATAATAATGTTATTGGAGATGATAAAGGCCAGATGAGATAGAAGAGGATAGAGGAGAAAATATCTAGCTTGCTTGAAAATGGTATTTTAGCAGATCTAAGGGGCTGGCAGAGGAGGATGGGCCAAAGACCGAGTCCTTCTCCATCACCAGTTTATGTCTGAGCAGCATCCTGGGCAGGATAAAATGGTGTAAGACCACTAAAAAATGAACAGACAACAAAGCAGTTCCTTATTCTTGGGCAAGCAGAGGACAGGGAACTTGAACTGAACCAGTTTTTAGCTTCCACTGTCTTGTTGTCTCTCCCTCTGGGAATGATAAGGTCAAGACAATGCTCAAGGAAGGCATCCTGAAATTGTATGGGACAAGCATGACCAAGGGGATTAAAACATTGCAAAACCAATGAATGGAAAAGGGGAAAGGGTGATGGGAAGCAGAGAGTTTACTCTTCGCTTCCACTCACTCCTGCCTTCTGGTCTCGTCCTGATGCGTGCCTCGCTAGTCCAGCTTCCCCCAAGAAAAGCAAACCAAAACCTAAGAGGCCAGAAATTAACGAGAAGCCTGAGACTGGACATAAACAGCTAACTGTGTTTGAGGGCAGCTCTTCCTGCTGCTGTAGCACTGAAGGACTCGTGGCACCAGAGCTGCTTATGGCACCTTCTGACCATCCTGGGCAGAAGGTGGGAAGAAGATGAGGATGAAGATGAGGACAAGGATGAGGACGAGGACAAAGAAAGATGAGGATGAGGACAAGGACGAGGACGAGGACGAGGACGAGGATGAGAACCACTCCCAGGCAGCAGCATGGGACACATCAGTGGGGGCAGAGCAAGCTTGCTTCCCTGTCCCTGGGCCCTGACACCCAGCAGCCCATTTTTGCAACACCTCCACCATCTCCTGGGTGGCTGTGCTTGGTGTCTGCGAGGCTCCAGACTTGCTAAGTGCTGAGGTCTGCTCTAACCTGAAACGCTCCGAGAGCCACCTGGTTCTGAAATCAGTGGGGGCTGTTTTCCTCCTCTTAGTTGCAACCATCTCCACATTTCACTCTGTGACGGCACGAACGCGTTGGGGGATAGGGAGCTGTGGTTTTAGTGGGAAGCATTGCGCCACTGAATCATCTTTGCTTTTCAAACATTTAAGTGCGTCTGCTCCAGTGTCCAGAAACCCTGATGAAGAATGAGATATAAGGGAGGGAAGGGGGAGAAAAGGAGATGAATTTACTGTCTCAGGAACAGATTTGTCTGGGCCATACAGTGGCATCCTGACACAATGTGTTTCTACATCCTCCCCCTTGCTATAATTAATTTTTAATCATTCAAGCAAGTTCCCACATATCCTGCAAATCTCTTTTCACAAATTTTGCTTTTAATGAAACCCTCACTCGCTTTCAAAAGAAAGTTGGTTTAGGGCGTGTCGGAGTTTGTTCATAATGCGTTTTGTTCACAGTAAACAGCATTTCCTTTCATTCCCATCCAGGGATGGTATTCAGACATCTGCACTCCACAGAGTGTAGCGACTCTGGATTTACTGCTGGGATGCAATGAAATCACTGCCTAAGTTTGCTTTTATCCCAGTGGTGCAGGTTTTAGCCCTTTAAATGCATTAACTCCTTCTCCTTCTGAACCGTGTTATCCTCCCAGTCTCTGTCCCAGTAAGTAAACTGAGAACTGCAGCCAATAAGTGATTTTATTTAAACAGGCATATTGCAAAAGCACTCCATCATGTCAGCACCAGCACCATTTTATCTCTTTCTGGATGGCTCTGCTGCCAGGTAATGAGGGCAATGCTCACTCCCCTGTCGTGGCTGTGTCCTGCATTGGTCCTGCAGCCTGGACACTCATCACCTGCCTCAAATCAGTCCTCCCGGCCCCATCTCAGCTTGGCTGCAGAAACCCACAAAAAATATTTTTCTTGTCATTACTTCTTGGCATGGGCTGTCGTATTTATTTCAGGCCAGGATAGTGAAGTGAAGCGCTGCAAAATCCAAATCCCAAATTCTCCTTTCCAGAAATGAACCACATCAAAAACTCTGGAGGCAGAGACAGTCTCATAGCTGATACTTTTCCTTGTACAACAGCAAAAGATTTAATTAGTATTAAAGACAAACCCAAACTTTGCTGCAAAGCTAAACCAGAACTCCCTGGTTCCATATTGTGCTGGAGCTCCAGCCTTGTTTTTATTTTAATTTAGAAAAAAAAAATATAAACCCACATTTCCCAGCCGTGATCACATTTCATGGCTGTAGACCATGCCTGTGAAATATTAACTTTTCCGTCTCCTCCATCCTGTGCTTGCTTTGTACCCATTCCTACTGGTAGCTTGGACATTTCCTTGAAACCCTCTCTGGAGGGCTTGAATCACCTGGAAAAGGGTTTTTAGTGGCAGTCCTACCTCTGAGAGAGGTGGCAATGGCCATTACTCTTCCCCACGTGAGTAGTTAAAGTGGTGCAAGGCTTAATTTCAGCACGGGGCTCTGCAGAATGATTGTGAGGCTGATGCTGGGATTAGTCACGTACCCAGCGCTTCTCATCTGCACATCTCAGCTGCTCGGCAAGGGCAGATAAGCACGGTTATCTCCAGCATGCAGAGAGAGGAAATTAAGAGAGAAGGGTCAAGTCTGCACTCTCCTAAGGACATCAGACACTCAGACAGGTTCACCTCTAGCAGGGCGAGCTCCTGAATTTAAGATCCATTGTGAATGTGCGATGACATCCACACAGACCGTATGATCCTGTTTCAGTAGGACCGCATCGATCCCACCTGAAGAAAACCTCAGCAATCCCTCTGATTGCAACTGTGCCATGGGGATGACTGCCTCCAGGTTTTCCTGCAAGCTTTTCTCTCCCCGTTCCTATCTAGGCTGCTCCAGCAGAGCTCTCCCAGCCTGCAGACCTGCAGCTGCTGGTTGCATCTCCCCCAGCACTGCCCCCTGCCACAAGCCTGGTGTCCCCCAGCCCCCAGCCAAACTGCTCCAGCCCCTGAGGATGAAGGTTGGAGAGCACCTGGGGCAACACCTCGCTGCAAGGGCAGGAACCTCTCCTGGAGATGCTTGCAAAATCACAATTCCCGGGGTGGTTTGGGATAGTTCATTCATTTTCACTGAATGATTGAGCAAACAAGAAAATAAATAAGTAAAAGGGGATGGTTCTCCTGTGAAATAAACCCACCCAGAAGAGGGTTCAGTGGAAGAGGAGGGTTTCACAGAGGCGCGGGGGCCTTCTGGCTGCCAACCAACAGCAAGGCCATGAGTGAAGCCATCACCTCCTCACCTCCCAGCTACGCTATCCCCAAGCTGCAGGCCACATTTCTTTTCCTCTGGCACAGAAATCTGTGCCAGCACAGCCTCACGACAGCTGATGGAGGCCATTGGCAGAGCCAGGAGCTGCAAGGGAAAGACAAGAAGTTGTCTTATCTGCATGGGACAATTGAGTGGGAGCAGAGCAAGGCCCAGCCAGACTGCTTTATCCACACAGGAGAGGCTTCAAACCTCTCTGCAGTGGTCACTGCATCAGCATTTCTCACTGGTATTTCTCATATCCGTGCTGACACGCTCCCCAGCACCCGCAGAGACCCAGGAGCTGACTGCGTTTCAGACAACTTCCCCCATGTCCCTCTTCTCTTTCTTTGTTGTTCCTCATCTCCAGCCTGGCTCTCTCCAGCCTCAGCCATTAACTTTATCCCCACCGTTGTCCTCCTCCTCTCTCGGAGGACACATGGAGCCCACGAAGCTGGGAATGAAGCCTGTTGCCCCCACCCACGGCCAGCAGAAGGGGGTTCTGCCTTTGGAAACGTGCCGACTGGTTCCGGGGTGGGGGAAGACACACAAATATGTGAAAGACCTGCAGAGGCTGTTCCTGCAAGCAGAAGCGTGGGTTGTTTGAATTTTTATGTGCCATTGCTCAGATGCTAATCTTCTCCAGTAGTTCGTGATATCCTTTTTTTTTTTTTTTTTTTTTTTTTTTTTTTTTTTTTTTTTCCACTTCTGCAGTCCTTCCAGTTTTCTCCCCAATATCATGTTTCTGTCCATTTCTGTTCTCAGGGCTGAGAGGCAGGACCAAAACAGTCCAAAATGGTGTTTTCTGCCTCCTTCTCTGGAAGAGGGTCTGGAGTGGGAGCTACAACCCCACTGGAGACACAGCCTCAGGGTTCACCCAGAAATGAGTTATCTGAATCCACTTGCTCTGTGTAAAGTGCCTGTCCCAGAGATGTTATCTCTGGCGCGATAAAAGGAACTGAAACAGGAGGGAACTGGCGTGTGCAGGAGGCTGTGTGTGGCAGGAGAGCCGCAGATGAGAGCTGACCTGCTGGGCCCGTCCTGATGGTGCATCAGGGCTGCTGAGATCCTTGCGTGAGGGCTAAGCTCCTTACCCACCCCTTCTCTTCTCCCTCAGCCCTATTCTGGGAGTGGTCCAGCCCCTTGCCCCTCCATAATCTGTCCTCAGCTTACTAGTTTTCCACCTCTCATCCCAGGCTCTGGGCTCAGAAGCTGGGCATATCTGTTTCCCCCAGCCCTCCTCTAGTCCAAGACCTCCCACATCCTTTTTCTCTAATGCAGCCCATAGCAGGAACTGCAATATGGTCACAGCTCTGCGCTCCTTGCCAGAAACTTTTGCCAGAAATGAGAAGAAAAAAAAAAAATAATCATGATGTTTGATAAGTGTAATTTATTTAAAACCCTGAGAAGCTTGACTGAAATATTTCCACCATCTCTTCCAGCCTCCTTCTGGAAGCCTCTTTCTCCTCTCTTTTTGGACTGCGTCGTTGGCCATAAGCAAGGAAACGTGATGCTTCCTTTGCCCCCTAGGGAGGGTATCCGAGCATGGCCACCCAGATGCACGCTCCTGTGCCCCTTCAGCTGGGCCACCATGCCCCTGAGCCCCACGCTTCTCCCACTGGGAGTTTTGAAGCCCCCAACCGACAACCTGAGAGCCCCGTGAGGCTGCAGGGAGGCTGGGAAAGGAGCCCCAGAGGTGCCCTCCGGCATGGCCCAGCTCCAGCACGGTGACAAAGTCCTTGCTGCTGGAGCACAGCTGGAGCAGGTCACGTCTGTGATTAGTTTTAAAAGCAAACCCTCAGCCTACCTTGCACTGGAGGCGATTCTGCCTCGGTGGGCTGCTTCCAGGCCCTGCTGAAGGTGCAGGCTCTCAGCTGGTCCTGCAGGCAAGTGGGCTTTGGAGCCCTGGGAGGGAACAAGTCTGGGTTGCTCCTCTCCTTGGCCCCACGCAGCCTGCAGTTTGCTCTGCCTTTACTGCACCGTGCTTAGGTCAACGTCTGAGCCTTGAGCAAGCCATCAGTCCCAAGCAAGCTCTGGTGTGAGCCTCTAAGCACAAAGCATTAGGAGCACTGTTGGGACACTTGTAAGTGGTCCGTGTGGCCCCACGTTCACCAAACAGGTCTCTGGTCACAGCAGCAAAGGCACGGGGACACCTGGCCTCCTCTAGACCCCTACAATCAAATGGCATTGAGCCATTGCTGCAAGAGCTGGTGTTTTTTATTTGTTTGCTTGCTTTTTTTATTTATTTATTTTTACTGGGGCACATGGTGCAGGCAGCAGGAGGTCCCACGGAGGTGCAGATTGGGACAGGTTTTATCAGACCACTCTGTCCACGGGGTCTTTCGAAGCCAGGCTCTTGCTGTGCCTGATGGAAATCAAATCCCCAACAGCTCCGTAAACACGTCACCAAGGGGAGGCCTTTCGAGCAAGCGGATTGCAGTTTCCTGACATTTTCGTTCCTCTATCTTGACATTTCTGAAGGGCATAAGAAGCCTAAAAAAAGAAACAGCCGCTCCCAGGGCACCATATGTTTTCAATTCCGCCCTGCGCTGGTGTAATAGATGGTCTTTTTATAAATATGCAGCAGTTTTCCAGATGAGCCTCCCCCTCCCCCTGCGAGTGACCTGACACAACAGCGCGGAGCAGAGATGGCTGGGAACGAGCAGGAGAAGGAGCACAGGCGGGACGAGCCCTGGGAGCTTTCAGGCACGGATTTAGAAGGTGCTGATGTACGACATTAATATTCAAGTTACCAACCCAGGCCCTGGTGCTGCAAATATTTAAAGAAAAACCACTTGACTCAGGCGAGCGATTGCTTGACAGAAGTTTCCAGCCTCCATACACTGTTCCCCCCACTCCTCCATCCCTCCTGCTGCTTTTTCTTAGGCGCTCTTCTGATTTCTTAAAATCTTCCTGGAGCTGATCATCTCTGCACAAGGCAGCATGTGGGCTGAGCAATTGCTCTCAGCAACTGTTATTTATCAGGAGGTTTTCATATGGTTCCCTCTTCAAGGGACTGAGGCTCTTGTGAGACTTTGTTCTTCTTTTAAACGGCCAAACAATCCCTAATAGAATTAATATAATACAATAAAATATAACGTAATATAACATAATATGATAAAATGCCCTCGCTGCTTAGAAAGCGTGCAGTCTGTGAAGCGGTGCAGCTGCAGCAGGCTGGGAGCTGTTCTGGCACTGAAGAGGTTACTGGTTCCTGTCTATCATCTGGCTGTTCTGGGCATTGTTATAATGACGAGTGCCTTACACATCCCTGGTTTCAGTTATTTATACGATAGTCCCAGTTTAACTGTTTGGATTACATCTTTCTGCTCTGGGCTGATTTCCACGTGTGCAGGGGCTCGTTTCAGCCGGAGTGGCTGATGGAAGAACAATACATTCCTGGTGGCTCTTTTCTTAGGAAAAAATAAAAAATTAAAAACAAACAAACAAACACACACGCACAAAATAATAATAATAATAAAAAAAAAGCAGATCATACTCATGTTTTGGAGCAGAGACCTAACATTTCTTGGTGGGAATGACCCGTGTATCAGGATGTGCTCTTGGCCTCGTGCATGGAAATCCACCCTCACTCAGCTGGCCAAATTGTGTCTTTCGAATTGCAGCCCCTGCAGGGAAGTGCTGGAGCCGAGCTGAGCAAAATCCCTGTGGGGTTTCTTGGTGCTGGCCATGCTACAGCCTTCTGCAGCAACCAGCAGGGCCAGCCCTGGTCTCCAGCCCTGGAAGAGGCAGGAGAAATTTTACTTCAACGTGCAGGGCAAGGAGTCAGTTGGAGCAATGGGAAGGCTGAGGAAACGCAGGAACGCAGCTTTAATTTGATGGAGCTCTGCCCTGTGGAAAGCTACACAATCACAGAGGGTTTTCCCTTTCCAGGAGATTTTGGAGGGTATCAGCTATGTCACCATCTGCAGTTCCTTGAGTGTGGCAGCCTGCACCAGGGCGTGTATTTTGTGCAGCTGGAAACCTCATCCATGTGAAATAAAGCAGTGGGCACCTCAGTATTTTCTCTTCTATCCTTGCCAGCTCTAAGCTCTCACTTGTGCAGCAGAATTCCCATTCTTATATCTGCAAGCAAACTGGCTGAGGGGTTAGTGGAATAAGAGATGGAAAAGAAAAAAGAAATTGCAAGGGCCCTGAGTATTTTGGCAACAACACTATGAAAAAGTCCCCAGATTTCTTCCAGCCCAGCCTCCAGGCTAACTTTTTAGGTTGCCCTGCACATGGGGAAGGGCTTGGTCACTGCAGGGGTCTCTGAGGCTTGGTGCTGATAAGTGGGCATTCCTGGTGCCCAAGTCATCTTACCCTCATGCAGGACCTTCTGACTCTGAAAATGGAGGTTTCTCTTCAAAAAAATCTGTCAGTAACAGCTTTTTTTTTTTTTTTTTTAAACTCAGCAATTCCCGCACCAATGTTCCCAAGGCCAAAAAGCTCACTTGTTTGGCAGACTTATGTCAAATACTTCTGGAGTTTGACCAAAAGTAGAGATGGAGAAGAGGAAAAAGCAAAGGGAAGGGCAAGAGCAATGCCAAGGGGAAGGAAGAACTGTGCAAGTGAAATACCTAAGATGCAGAGGTTTAGGGGGAGGAAGCAGAGGGGTGGGATGAAGAGGAGCCACGTACAACAGTGTGGCCATGAGTGCACCTCTGAAGTACAGACCTTGGACACGTAATGTTCATTACATCCTGAGATCAGAAGAGACCACTTGCTGGCATATCGTGTCTTGTTTCAAATTCAGATTTACCCCCTGAAACTTCCAGCCACTGGATCTGCAAATGCCTGTGTCTGTGAGGGTATAAAACCTCTTAGTTAGCAAATTTCTGTACTTTAAGCAGAATCATAGAATCACTAAGGTCGGAAAAGACCTCCAAGATTATCTTATGAACAATGACTGAAGTCTCTCCTTGTACTTCGGGTGAATAGACTGACACCTCTGAATCATGCTGTAAGGCATGCTTTCCAGTCCTTTGATCACGCTGTGGTCCTTTGAGTTGTCTCCAACTTTTAATGTTGTAAGACAAAAGGTAGACCCCAGACCTGGCATAATATTCCAGGAATATTCAGGTTTCTGCAGATCCAGAAGGGACATAACCTCCCTAATCTTAGCTGAGATATCTTTATTTCTTCAGCCACGTGCTAATGAAGGCTGGCTGGCCAACTCATGGAAGTAGGATATCAGCGGGTTGCCCTGCCCCAACTTCTGCCTGTTTTATGCATGTTTCCATTTCTCAGGAAGGCAGCCACTTATTCTAGATATGACTGAATTACATGTATATGCCACCTGCAGACATGACCTTACCTTTGTCTGCCTTGGATGTGCCACTTGTTTATGCCCAGCTTACAAATGAGTTGTCTCACTATTGATCATCTTTTATTTAATGATTTTTCTCTCCTCGATTGTCCTTCCCCCTTCATTCCTCACCTCTCCCACTGTCTTTGTATCATCCTGAAACATTATCAACAATTATCTGGCTTCTTCTAGACCAGTGACGAAAATGGCCATGACAATTGGAAAAGTGGAAGTCCTTTGACAGACTTCTTTAGGAAAGCATCTATCCAACAATGTCTCTATTATTTTTTTATTATGTTTTGATAGTTAGTATTTTAAGTGTTAAGTTCAGTTTTTATCATTTTCATATGCGTCTTAAGGGTTTTCTATCACTCTAGCTTATTTGTTAAGAAGTGTATGGTAAATCAAGTAGTTTATGGAAGTATATACTGTATTTGTGCAGTTACCCTTATCAATCACCTTTGGAAATTCATAAAAATATCACATTGGGTACACCAGGCCTATTTGTCATAAATAATTGTTTGACTTTGATTATGTTAACCATCTTTAATTCCTCATAATAAAGATGTATAGCAATAGTCGTTCAAAGTCCTTGAGCCAAAGTCAGATCCACTGACTCAGTCTTAAGCAGCTCATTCCATTTTCCCTTTTCAGAGTTAAGTAAAGAGACACTGAATATTTCAGGAGCTTTATCACCCTTAAGACCTCAAAATAATAATAATATGTCTTGGTTTCAGTTTGATATAATAGAAAAAAAAATCAACATGGTATTATTTGTCCACCATAATTCTGGTTAATATTTTGAGTAAGTTGTTATCCAAACAGACACATTTCTAAAAAGGTGTTAAAACAACATGCAGTAGCCTTTAAGTTCAGCAACAGTGTTTCCAAATTTATCAGTGTATTTTTTTCACCTATTTAAACACTTTCTTTTTTTTTTCTGATGTTTTTTGTATGTAGTCATTCAGGTGAAAACTAAGTATCCTTAAAGAAATTTAAGAAATTTAAGTAGCTTGGACTGTTCAGAGGAAATTCTCAGAGGAGCAAGTAACTGCGATGAACAGACAGCGCTGGCACAACCCAACAGCAATGCACAAAAGCAAGGAAGGAGAACATCTTTCAAACAGGGGAACATGCCAGTTAAAACAATCCTCCATCGACGTCTGTCTTACACAACTGGAACTTTTGCAACCAGTAACTTCAGCTTTCCTTGGTCTTGGCACCATGAGGAGGAAATACCTCCACGAGGATGAGCCTTGCCTGGACAATGAATCCAATATGTTGGACTAACGTATGCTTGCTTTCCAGCACCAGCCGTTCGTGCTGCCTCCCCACTTCCAACTTGCACTTTCACCCTTTGAAGTCTCATTTACAACCCTCGACGTGGTCTCTTCTGATTTTCAGGTGCTCATCTTCCAACATAACACCGTAAGAACAACTCTTCAAACAAGTCAAAATCCAGAAAGACTTGTCCAGCCTACATGTAGGAGAGCTGTGTGAATACAAAAATGGCTGTTCTTTTTACCCTCGTGTAGATATTTTGTAATTTTAGTTGAAGTTTGCTCCAGCATCCCATGCAAGCAAATTTTTTTTGCTGATGTAACCTATGACATCTTTACAAAAATGGGTCTTGCGATATCAGTGTCAGCTTCCCTTTTGGGGGAGGAACTTTCCACTTGGCACTGAACTGTAGAGTCTTGTAGATGCGATCTACCAAATTTAACTAGTCCTGAGCTGCACGTCAGCTATTAAGTGACCTTGTTTCAAGAATAATGCATGCCCTTCGACCGGGACAGAGTTCCCAAGCCTGTGCCCATGTCAAGGGGCAAGAGCCATGGCAGGAGCCATTTCTTTCTTCCTTCACTGGCACGGAGCAGTTGGTTGTGCAGCAGTCACCGCTAATAAATCTCACGGCATTGCTCTTGTCACCAGCAGCACGCAGACATCCTCACAAACACACACATTTCTAATATCTGGGCCTGGGTAGCATTTATTAGCAAGTGCTGATGTGTTAAGCACCACACCTCCTTCTTGGGCCGATGCGCAATTTTTTCCCTCTCTTACCCTGCGAAGAACCAGGACACGACCAAGCTCGAATCCCTTTTTCTCTGCTAATGCCTGCAGGCAGAAGCTTTTACGCCTGCAAAATGAGAAGCATCAGCACAAAACTGCCCGGGATTAGGCCCTTTGCCTTTTATGGCAAAACAAACAGGTCTTCTCGGGGTCATATTCAAAACGACTGCGGAAAAAAAGAAAAAAAAAATAAAAAGAAAAAAAAAAAGAAAGGAAAAAAAAAGCACTGGGGGAAAGTTTTGGCCAGCCGCCAGTAGCTGTTCACATGTCTTTGTTCCTGCTGATGAAAACCATCCCGGCTGCAGGGCTGACGTCCTTGCCGGCCGGCACATGGAAGCCCTGCAGCCAGCAGCACGGGGCACATTTCGCACGCAGCTCCTCACCGCCGCCAGCCCGGCGCTGCCTGGCTTTGCCACCGCAGATGGGACACCAAAGCCATCCCCCTGTCACAGCTATTCCCTTTTCTCTTGCCAGATTTACCCCTGGTCCCCCAAAACTTGAAGGTCCAGCTTGGACTCCTAACGCGTTGGTGGGATGTGCTGATGTAACCTTTATTCGGTGGGGTGTAATTAACATGTGTGGGGCTTAAAAAATTGTTATCAAGGTGCTCTGCCAGCTTGCAGTTCGTTCCTTCAGATGGAAAGAGCCTGCCACTTTGCTTTGTGTAGCTCTTTCTGATCTTCTCGCTGTGACTCTGATAATGGTCTCTCCTCCCCTTGGGAAGAAAAATCCTTTCATCCTCTTTTTTCCCCTCTGGGTGTTCGGCTCTGTTCTCTGCCTTCAGAGGGGCGAGGGGGGATAAAGCTAAAAGATCCCTCCAAAAATAGTTCTGATGATCAGGGCTCTTCCTGCCCTCGGAGGGCCTGTGTGTGTTGTCTTCTACCTAGCTCTGGTGTGGCTCCTGCATCATGATGGGGATGGGCAGAGGGATGGGAAACTGATGCTGAAGGCCAGCTCAGAGAGAAGGACACCCCTTCCCCGTGCCCCTGAGAAGTCAGTAGGAAATTGTACCAGCAGCAAGGAAAGAGCCACATGCAGAGGTCCCTCTGACACGGTGCCCACTCTTTGGGGTGAATTTCACTCCAAGCTTCTCACAGTCATTGTAAATGTGTAAGCAAGATTTAGGAGTTTTTCTCATCAGCAGCTCTGTGGATCCAGGGAAAAGTGCTTTCTGCCATGCAAGCAGTTTTAGGCAAGCCTGGTGTCGGTGTGGAAGCCGAAAGCTGCCACGACGTGATTGCCTGAGCGTTTTTTGGTTTCAGCTTCCAGCCACAACGTGTGGGGAGCAGAGCTCACATCTGCGAGCGTCGTGGGGAAACCGCTCCATGCCGCCGGAGCTGCAGCAAGAAAGTGGTGCTCTGGAAGCTCAGTGCGATCACATGGAAACACAGCTTTGTGCCACGCAGACTGCGAGTGAGCTAAAATAATTAAAAGTTTGAACAAAGTGCTTTCCAGCTCCCTTCTGCTCTTTTCCCTCAGGTATTCGATGCATTGCTTCAGCCTAACAAGGGAAAGCAGGCTTAATTTGAGCCCGGATTCAAATCACCTGAGCCCCGATCGAAAAGTAAATGCAAAGTCAAATCAATTTCATGTAAAGCTGAGTACAGGCAGCTACTGGGAATTACAGCCACTGCCAGCAATTATCACCGTTGTGATGGCTGTTTCCAGAGATACTTTATATTTCGTTTTCACGGGCCGCACTTCCCAGCACAACAAGTCACAAATTACCTTCCAAAATGCTCCTAACTTGCTCAAAAAACTAAAGAACCGATCAGTATCTCAGTAGCCTGGAATTTGCCAAATATCCTTCATTTACATAAAAAATATGCCTGCGTAAAAGGTGATTTAATTTGCCTCTGATTTAATTGAATTTTCAGAAGCGTCCTAGGGACTTCCTCTCACTTTCTCTGGGTAGCACAGCTCCGTAGCCCTCTTAGTTCTCTCTTTCACTTCTGCAGTCGCTGCCTCTCTTCTGGGGGATCAGGATTGAGGCAAAAACCCTTCCTGTGCTGATGACTTGACTTCACTTGCTGCCTGGTGGCTCGCTGGAAGGTTGCTTTCCAGCCATTTCGCATAAAACACCTGCGAAATCCACCTCAGTCCTCCTGTCCTCCTCTTTGACTTCCCAAGGCCCCCACCCAGCAGACATCTGCCCTTTGGAGAAGGATTTACAGCTAGAAAGACTCACCAAGGAGTCCACAACGTGGTGCTGGAGGAGAAAAGGCAAACCTTGCTTATAGGATGCTCAGAGCCACGGCAGGGATGTCCAGCCCAGCCAGGTGGACACCCCTTCAGGCACCCTCGCGGCTGCAGGAGAGCTGCCACACCTTGCCAGGTCTCAGAGGGCTTTTTCCTCCCCTGTGGGCTGATCCTGTGCCAAGGATATGTGGCTGGGGTTGGGTTTGATCACGCCTGAGCAAAGGGGGCAGGACATGCTCGTTTTCCCAAATCTACCCCATAGAACTGGGACCACAGATGCCAGGTGGGGCAGGGATTGGGGACCAGCAGGCTCGGAGGGCTCTGAGCAGCTCAGAGCCGGCTACCTGCCTTGCATTAAATTCCCATTTGCATGTTAATGAGGATGCTTTGCATGGAAGCCAGAATATTTAATGTGACTTTTCGGGCTGAGGAAAAGCGTCAGGGTGAGAACTGGGGAAGAGAAGCAGCGATGTGTGAGCGAGGTGACCAGGAGCCTGCAAGCAGCACTGGGGCTCCGTCTGGCAAGCAAAAAAATGAATACCCAAGGCTGAATATGAGCCTTTTGCAATAACGGAGAGCAGGTCAAAGAGTCTGTGGTCCAGGAAACAGATTGATGTGCCAGATCATGTATTCATGCTGAATATTTCAACCAGCTCTCAGTGCAATCGTGCATTTGCCATTCTAAATATACTTTTTTTTTCTAACGAGTGGCGATGGAGAAATGCTAACAGCTTGCTTGGGAGGGGGCTGTGCTTCGGTTTACAGAGGAGTTACAGCTACAGACAAGTGTTTACATCGAGCTGCATTATTCACGTATGTTCCAGAGATAGATAGGCATCGCTGTAATAAACGGCACCCTGCGCTTTCTTAACTGGGGCCACTGTCTTGAAAATAACAGCTTGTGATTTTATTCAAATTACTTACTGCAGCAGCACAAGATTTGGCCCAAGCCGCTTATGGATTGGGGCAGATCCAGGACTGCGGAGGTCAGGCAGAGTTCAAGTTCATACATAATGTATGGTGTGTTTTAATAAGGCTCTTTTCATACTTCGGTTCGCCTGCCCGGCTTTGCATGGAGCTGTAAAGCCACAGGCAGTGCCGTTTAAAATTAAAAAAGGCAGAGCTAAAACCCTCGCCCTCCGCACTCTCGGAGTCGCATCCATTTTCCAGGTCACTTCGTCAAGGCCCGTCACACCCCGCCTGCCCTCAGAGCTAATTACCCGCCCCGTTGTTTCAGCTCCGCCGTGTGCTCGCGGCGTGGCGGCCGTGGGAAATTCCTGCCTCTGCTGGGAAGCCGCCGGTGCTGGGCCGAAAACCTTTTTACACAGATCAGGCCTTCAGAGGCGGTGGCTAATACCCGGTAATACGGACGGGCACTTTCTGCTGTGTGTCGCCCTGCTCTCTTTCCCAGCTCTCAAGGAATGCGGCATCACGAGAGCCAGTTCTGCAAGATGCTGAGCCCTTGGCTCCCATCCAGCCACAACTTATATATAGGGACGGTCCCATTGACTTCAGCTGGTTGGAATGAGCCCTTAGGCCCAGATCCTCAAAGGCATCTCGGCAACTGGCTCCCGAGGTCTGGGCTTGGGGTCTGTTTGCATCTGTGATATATTTGGTGCTTATGACAGGGGTTGTTTCATCGGGCAGCTCTTCCAACGTGCTGCTCTTTGGAGGTGCTCTTCTCCTGGGAGGTACGGATTCGCAGTTTTCGTAGCTTTAACAGCCAGAATTGAGGACTGCAGAACCGGGTGCACCTTCTTGATTATAGAAATGTGTCCTAAAATCCTGTTTGTGAATGTATCGAATAATATATGGAGGGTTAGTCAGTGCTCCAGTAGAAGATGCAGCCTTACAACCCTACCCCATGAACAAGTTAGCTGGTGTTTCCCTGATTTTTGAAGCAAAAAAGTGAGTGATGGAGTGGCTGTATTGCCCACGAAAGGCCATGCAGTGGGTCAGGAGTGGCTAGGAAGGGAAAAACGAGATTTCCTGAGCTCTGGGACTGCACAGCTCCTCCTGAGGATGAGGAGGGGGATGAGCGTCGCTCCCCTTTGCAACCAGGCAGTGCCTGTAGCTGATGGATGGCAACGTGGTCGGTCCCAGGGAGCAGTCTCATGAAGTTTGAGCAGGAGCACTTTTCTGTAGTAATTGAATCTTAGTTTGAAGGTGGGTTTTAAACTCCTGCATCCAGGTCCCTGCCCTCGTTTTGTTCTGAAATCACATCGAGGTGAGGGCTCCCCTTCTTCCTTACATTCACACAAGGAAACCCAAGCTTTCAAGCAACCGCAGAGAAATGCATCGTGGCCAGGCTCAGACCCCACAGGCCAGGACTCCAGCATGTGTCACAGCTCACAGTGTTTAAACACAGCCTTCCTCTGCCATCGGCTCAGACAGGGAGTGCTGCAGAAGAGGGAGGACCCAACTGCTGCTGGATCCAGCGCTGTGCACACACGGAGGCTGTGGCAGACAAGCACGTGTTTGTTTCACGTCCTTAAGATGCAACCGCATGCCAAATGCGTGTAGTTACATCAATACAGCAGAAATATGCCAAATTTAAACACTTCACATTTCTATAATGCTGGTTGCACAACTCGTTTTACCCCAGAGAATATCCCAGGTTTATTGGCATAAGGAGCTTCCAGCGTGCGGCAGTGGGTGTCCTGGACAAATGCCAGAGGCAGATTATGGACAAGGTCCTAAAATTGTTTGTGATACTGGGGGGGAAAATTCATCTGCACCTTCAGCCACTTCAAACCTCAACCAGATGGTGATTTTCAACCTTAATATTGAGGTTCCCATGAGCCTGGGGTACCCATGGCCTGGCCACCAACTGCTGGGAAGGGAGCAAAAAAGGGTTCAAGGCTTCTCTTGCCATCACGTACACAAGGCAAGGCCCTTGCTGACTGGTCCCCTGACATTTTCAGTCTGGCCCCAGGGAAGCGCAGCCTAGCCCTGGCCAGGAGCTGCTGCTGGTGAGGTCCTCCCAAGACCTGGGAAGAGCTGGAGGTGTCTGACCCAGTAAGTGAAGCCTGGCAGATAAGATCGCTGACTACAAGTAGGAAAAACTCCTGGGAAGGAGAAAAACTGCTTAAGCTGGAGATAATATTAAACCAGCAGCGAGTTTAGGTGGCCAACCAACACAGCAGGGAGAAGGGGTGATCCAGCAGGAGCAGGGACACCGGTTGCTTTAAACCAGATGCTCCTCGGGGTGCTGTAGGCACTGTGTGATGTGGCTGCAGAAAGGAGCCAGGCTCGCTGGCCCCACAGGCCCCTTGCAGCCTCCACTTCTGGGGCTTTTGCACTAAGGAGACAGCTCAGACACAGAACACGTCTTTAAAGTAAGCTCCTCAGCTTACAGGAGATTGCAGCTCCCACCCGGAGCAGGGATGTAACCAGACCAAGAACTCGCACTGCTTGTCCTCGGAGCTGGAGAGGTTTAACACCCAACATCCCAGCACCAAAGCTCTCTTCTGTGGGATCATATGTGATTGAGAGGCACTTTTCCATTCCTATTTTCTCCTGTTGGAAGAGTAGTTAGCCCAGATATTAGCTGGCTTGGTGCATTGTCAGGAAGATGTCTTAAGTCCCTGACGATGGTTCAGCAAATGCCCAAGATGAATCTTCCTCGCTCAGATGCGTCCTTCTAGCAGAGCACCGTGTTTGTTAAAAGCTACAGAAGTTTTACCTACTTCCCTAAGCAAAAACTAGCTTCGTTTAGGCTCCTGATTAAAGAGAAAATAATAAAATGTAATGCTAAACATCAGCATTTCCTACCTTTATTTTCTTACTGCTCCCCCCTCCTCCCATTCCCTTGTTTGCCCATAATGTGAGGGCACATTAACGATGACTTTCCGACATCTGCGGTGAGCCGAGAGAGCTGAGACTACAACCTGAGGTGCAGAAACTTCAGGCAATGCTGAGCCGGTGCTTCGTGGCTTTCATTTACAGAAGCAGCCCCAAATGAACACGATCAGCAAACAGGAAGGCGCAGACGCTGTGAGGGAGATTTGCTCTTGCAGCTTCTGAGTGCTTAGAATTGCACAGAGTCTGCATCCTGTTTATTCACACTGTAAGCTTTAATCTGTCCCCTTTAATTTCCTCGCACATGTCTCAGAAACCAGCCCACTGCAAAATCTCCTGTGCGGGATGCTGGATGCAAGAGCAAGTTGTGCTAATCACATCCCAAATCTGCAGCCCCAGATGGATTTTGGCTCTAGCCTCCTGCTTCAGAGAGCCTGTGAGCACAACCTGGAGAGCTCCCACCCATGGCGAACACCACAATCCTTACCCTGCCCTTTGTGTAACCCTCCCTGGAGGCACGAGGCACCAGCACAGAAGGAAGTACTGAAGTCATGAGGCAAGGATGTTATGAGGTTTTCTGCATGCTGATGCTTAAGTGGCGGTGCACCCTCCGAAATCCCCTCCCGTAAACTCATGCTTGTTGAAAGGGGTGCTTGATGGTGAGGAAGAACTTGATTGTTCCTGCCACCCTGGTGAAGTTACTCAAGGCATCTTCAGGACATTGAGTTCTTCTGTGCGAGGCTGTTCTTCTGGCAGGGGGCAGCTCATGTCTGTGCTACTGCAGTGGGCTCTGAAAGAGGCCGGCTGCTTGTCGGGGTGGTGAGCAGGAGGATGAAAGGCTGGAATTGCCTCTGTACGGAGGGGGCTGTGCATTAGCACGGGGTCTGGGACTGCTCCGTATGGACGGCCTCACCCCAGCCTCTGCCCCCCTCCGTGCTGATGGAGGACTGGGCTGATTGCCTCGGTCCATCGTAGCAGGCTCCCAGCTGCGTTTCTGACTTTCTTTCAAGGCTGGGCATCAGATACGACGAGGTGCCAGCGGTGATGTGACTCAGCTCCCCAGCGAGGTGTAATTGCAGCATTACAGCCCTCCTGTGCCACTTTTCCAGGGCAATCCTCCCCCTGAAACATTCCCCTGGAGCAGCAGCATGAATTCCACCAGGGCTTCTTTCGCATTTTGGAAGCACGAGGCACTTTTTGGCACAGCTGCCTTGGTATGAGCCCCTAGGTGGCCTGAGGAGTTGGGAGAATTTTGTAAGCTTCACTTATGGTTTTCCTCGATGTTTTGCAGCTCTCTACAGACCCTTTGATGACCTTCGTGAGGGCTGAGTGACACTGCATGGGAAACACCAAGACCATGACGGGAAGGGCTTTGAATGGGACTGGTGAGAACTGGGGGATGCTGAACCCAATCCCTCCTGTGACTTACTTGTCTCTCTGCAGAAATCCCTTCGGGTAGGATTTTCAGAAACTATTCTGCGATTCGAGGACACATGTCCCACTGAAACAGAGGAAGCTCTGCTGCTGTAACTACTTTGAGGTTGGTGCAAATCCCACTCTTCCTGTCTTTAAGTGTCTGCCTTATAAACTATAGGGTAAGAGCATGGCACTCCTGTTCCATGCCTGGTTGAGGCCCCTAGAACCACTGGAGACTGCTCCATTATAAACAATGCCATAAACAAACAAACAAACAAATAAATAAAAGAATTACAGCCTCATGTCTGCTTTGTTGTCTTACTCTGAATTTTCCTCTCTGATTCATCTGAAAAGAGCATCTTTCAGAGATGTTGCTACCCACAGTGTGTGTCATATTGATCAGTTCCTGCAATTAGACAATTTGCCCGGTGATCTTCCCTGTTCTTTCTTCCCACCGCCCTCCACCACCCAGTGGGTGTCCTTGGCTGGGGTGGACGGGAGTCTCTCGAGAAACACCTGGCTGCTCCCGAAGGCAGTGAAGTCATGCTGTAGGAGGTAATCTCCTCTCTGAGTCAGCTTTCATCTCGTGTCCCAGCCTGGTGCCAGGGAACATTACACATTCATTGAAGCTGCTGTCTAAGAGGGTTGTTTTTTTTTCTGTTTGGATGAGATTTTTCAAGGTCACTTTGTGAAAGTGGAGCATCCACATTGCCCCAGAGATTGGTGGGTGTGGGGAACCAGACTGCCATGGACACCTTCTAAATATCCAACCCATGACCAACGTGTGGGATGGATGCAAAGCACAAGGAAGATCTGACACTGCTGTTGCCCACTGAGTAGAGAAGAAGCAAGCAGCACCTCCCCATCAAGACTCCTCCTGTCCCTGATTTTCCTGTTATTATAACACACTCGTTCAGTCCTCAGTCTTGACTACGTTGAGTCTTCTCTCTGCTCCAAGCTGTTTCGTGCAGACCCTGCTTTCCTCCATAGCACATCCAAATTTCTGTGTTGCCTTCAGCCCCTAAAGCCCAACCAGTTAGGTTGCTGCCAGCTCATGCTTTCATGCCTGCTGCCTCTTCCTTGCTGGCTTTCCCGATGACCAAAGGTCTTTCTCAAATGCCTTTCAAAATCCTCCTGTTGGCACTATTTTTCTGAGCCCCCTCACTTTTAGCCATATAACTCCCATACCCCAATTTGTCAAAGCATCTTTAAAGCAAACAGAGAAACACGCTCAGTCCTTTGTTCCTCCCTTCCCACACTGCCGAGGATTTGAGTGCTAAAACTTGCAGAGTGGCATTGTAACATTATACCTGGAAATGTCACATTGACAGGGGAGGATTTTGAGTAATGATGCCCTAAGCAAAGCCAGTCCGGTTCTGCAGGGCCCTGAAAGATGATCCTCTGGGTAGGAGAGCAGAGGGAGCAGCAGGAGGGTATAACTACCCTCTTCTGAAAGAGGCAAAGAAAAGTTGGGAAACACTCAGCACACACACAGAAAGAGTGTGAATCGCCAGTTTGCACCCCCCAAGTTTGCATCCCATCCCCAGGGCCAATGTCCTTATCCCCAGTCCAACACCAGTGCTGGGGTTCAGAGGTTCATCCCCAACCCAACAGCACAGAGTTGGCCCCTCCGCCCTGACCCATCGGCAAGGAGCAGCTCTGGAGGGAAGCTGTGAGATCAGAGCAGGAAGGGTGTGAATCTGGAGCACGTCTAAAGTTCAGGATTCTCAATGATTGAGGCAAGGGAATGCCTAATTTGATGGTCTTAATGAGGTGATGGATTCATCAATGTCCAGCCGAGGCATATCCCACATTTGAACAAAAGCTTTCTGTAGATTCATGACTTAATTTACAATTTCTCTTTTGATTTGGCTTTTCATCCTTAAACATTTAAGGGTATAGACTAGGCACTGGGTTAGACAATGTCTTCTAGAGAAGGACTAGAAATCCAAAAGAAGGCTTGGACTCCACCTAGTCCCTATTTTTCCAAACACAAAGGTTGGTTGCGCACCTTGGGTAGGATCTGCATTTGCTATCAGTTGGCACAGTTACATTTCCTTTATTTCATATCATCAGAGGATGACAGTCTTCACGTAATACAGGCACAAAATCTGTGTGTAGGAGTATGGGGTGATCCTCCAAAGGGGTCCAGCCAAACCCACTACAAAGCAGTGCCTCTCTCCAGCATGCTTTTAGAAATGTAAGGACAAGGCAAAGCAGAACATGCCCCATAAAGGCCCAGCATTTTCAGCCATAAAACACAATCCTGGTACCATTTTCCTGCACTCCCTGGCCTCTCAGTGCTTAGCACCACAAACCAGCATATTTACATGGGGTTAGGAGATGAACCAGCCTTTCCTTCCCCTTCCTGATATCAAGGTCACTGTCCTGGGCTTTTTGTAAAGCTGCCTCTCTGATGGGAAGATGGAGGTATGGTGAAGCAATGGGCAGACACGTCTTCACAGCCCAATCAGAGCACTCTGCAGTTCAATAAACACTTTTAATTGTAAGTGATTGGCTTTGCATTCTGCCTTTGGCTCGGCTATTGTGTTGGTAAAGTAATTACTGTATTACCTCACCCCTGGCGCCCAGCCTTGTGTTATCATGCTGAGCAAGTCTTTGGGAACATCTTTAGTAGGCTAGCTGTTTATAGCTTCGCTAGAGTCACCAGCTGAAGCAGTCCATGAAAGCTCATTTCTCTGCTCTGAGACCATCTTTTACTTCTGTGCTCTGCTGTAGGGCCACAGATCTCGTATGGAGGCTTCTTTCGAGGGAGAGGGAAGAAGGCATGCGCTGGCTAGAAACTGAAGAGGAAGATATATGAGAAAGATATATGCAAAAACACAGCAAGCAGTTGCTCAGAGGAAAATGCAAGCCGTATAGTTACACTCTGGTCAGAAGGAAAGCAGTGTATACTTTTATTAAAATCATTAAATCATTTTAATGACGTTTACTGCTTTTTAGGACACACTGTATGGGTTTGCAAAACTTGGCTTTCCTGATTGAGATCTCTCACTCTCTCCTTTCTCAGAAACAACCCTGCGACCTGCCTCCTTGCACTCACTGAAGGAGCGCTGCCAAGCTGCCTGCTTGCTTTGCCCACTGCTCTCCTTAGAGACCACAGCACTGGCTCCTGGCTTGGCACAGCATTTCAAGCACACCTTCAGGAGACAGCAGTGTCCCGTGAGCCTGTCAGGAAGGATTTTGCAATGCAGAAGAAGGTCTGGCTCTCAATCACTTCGTATTCTACAAGAGTTTTCCTGCTCACCAGCAGTATAACATAGCAGTCATCTTTCACTTAACCAGCGATGAGATCATGCTGTCAAAAAGCAGACAGGCATCTGAAATCAGAACAAAACACAGCTCACTTGTAAATCAGAGCTGCATACTGACCACACATGAAAGTGTGCTCCAGGCTCTTGACTGGCTGCCCAGTTCACAGGGATGGTATTTCAAGGTGTGTTTGTTAATCTAGAAATCTGTAAATGGCTGGAGTGATGGCCTCTCCCTGTGCCATCCTGCTACAACCTTGACAAACAAGGGTACGTGAGCAAGCGCTGCCTAGACACGTGAATCCCAGGCAGATATCCCTAACAGCTGTGATGGCTTTATCATTTTCTGCAAGTTATGATTGCAAATATATAAAATCCATATACAAGAAAATTGCATTTTTATTGCACATCAGATAGCCAGAAACCCTGGTTGAGTCATCCCAAATTTACTGGCATATCCAGAATAAGTCCATGACTTGAAAGTAAGTTGGTCATTTCCTTATCATTCACGTCTTTCTAACCTTATTATCAGTGATAATAGTACATAACAGGATTTGCCTGACAATTGTCTTAGGGTTCTGTAAAAATAAGACACTGCATGGGACTTAAAAATAAGAAGTTGGATCCTAATCTCAGAAGGGTAGGTGAACTTCTCCCTGAGCTTTGCTTTGACATGCACCATACAGTGCAATTTGGAGTGTGATCCTAGCATCCTTTCTGCAACTATATCAGCCTATAGGCATTTTTCTCATTGAACCACAGGAAAAAATGTAGGTTGGAAGAGATCCCTGGAGAATTTCTGTCTCCAAATTCTGCCTGAAGCAGGGCTAGCTTCACTTTGAGGTAAGAGTTTGGGCTGTATTGTGCTCATGGGACAATCACTGAGATGTTTCAGGTGGACTCCAAGGAAGAGACCGCCAGTGGTTAAGAGGAATCCAGGAGGAGAAAAAATATTGTATTCAGTTCCAAGGTCAGCCAGGAGACAGGCTGATGGGGAAGGAGACTGGGGTTGGGGCTGGGTCTGTGTTCATATGTCGGTAGAAGCACTAAAACTTAAGCATTCAGGTGATGGCCAGACGTGGTAGGTACCTGCACCCCAGTCTATGAATGAATGCCTGCCTTTGTAGGAGAGGTGCTCCAGCCCTCTGATCAGCCTCGTGGCTCTCCTGTGGACCTGCTCCAACAGCTCCATGTCTGTCTTGTGCTGTGTGTCCCAGAGCTGAGTGCAGCACTCCAGGTGGGGGTATCATGAGGGCAGAGGAGAGGGGGGCAATCAACTCCTTTGACCTTCTGGCCACAATGATATTTAAATCTCACCTTTCTCTTGTGCGTCTCTGGAATACGGCAGGCTATGTGTAGATAATAGGGGGTACTTTCAGGACATTACAGTAAACAAAGCCACGTGAGATTTATCCTGCTATCACAACCTAGTAGGTAAGCAGTAAAGGTTTATTGAGAGCTAATAGGGCAAGTGTTGAGCAAGTGCTGAAACATGCTGACAGATATAGGGAATTTATCTAAAACATCTGTCATCTGGACGAAAGCATCCCCATCCTAGGGCAAGCTGGGTCACCCTTCATGTTATAGTAACTTTTAATGAGCTGTTACTGATTGTTTTCTGCTTGTTTGTTTGTTTTTGTTTGTTTGGGTTGTTGTTTTTACAAAGACTAACAGATCAATAGGTTGCCTATATTAATGGCTTGCATCTATCTACAGTACTATCTATAATGCACGTAACTGATTTGACATATCCCTAGTATGTTTATAACAGACATTAATCATCAGATAAGGCTATATATATACTGCTTGTGCAAAGAGATGGCAAACTCTTCAACTGAACACAACCTAAATTGGAGTATCATGATCAGTTTATGTCATGTTCACACTTCTCGAGTGTTTTTTCCATATTAAGGATCAAGTTTTCAGGGTTTCTGTCCTCATGAGACAGAAAAAGAGACTAATGTTTTGCAGGTTTTAAAGATTATATAAAGAGTCACCTTGGTTTCTGTGCAGATACTGTATCCCATTATTCCTGAGTCTGTTTTGAATTACCTTTCTTGTGCTGTAGGAAGGATCTCACACAAAGAAAACCAGGCTTTTACAAAGTGGCTATGCAGTGAAATACAGGTGCATTTATTGATAATGTTGTTGTAGCCTTGATAGTTTCAGGACATAGACAATACGAACTTTATAGGTAGAAGGAACATGCTTTGGTAGGTCAGCTTCCCAGCCGTTACAACTTCTGCAGTTGGAAAAGTGGGTAAGTTTGCTGGCACACAAGCTTTTTCTTCAGGTCACTATTTGTATGGTGTCTCCAGTACAAGCCATGTGCCAGGATATACTGCCAGGTGTGCAGACCTCGTCCAGCCTGGCCTTGAACACCTCCAGGGATGGGGCATCCACAGCTTCTCTGGGCAGCCTGTGCCAGGGCCTCACCACCCTCTGACTGAAGAATTTCCTTCTAACCCCTAATCTAAATCTCCCCTCTTTTAATTTAAAAATATTTCCCCTTGTTCTGTCATTGCCTGCCTGAGCAAAAAATCGCTCTCCATCTTTTTTATAGGCCTCCTTTAAGTATTGAAAAGCTGCCATAATATCACCCCAGAGCCGCCTTTTCTTCAGGCTGAACAGCCCCAGGCTCCAAAAGAGACCCGCTGCTGGCCAGAGCTGAGCCAATAAGCAATGTTTGCACTTCTGTGAGAGCAGATTTAAGTAAAACAAAACAAAACAAATCAAAACAACAGCAACAACAAAAAAATAGTGCTGCACAACAGCAGCTGGGAGAATGAGGAGTGAGAAGCAGCCCTGCAGCCCCCAAGGGGAGTGCAGCAGGAGGGCAGGAGGTGCTCCAGGCACAAGGCAGCACAAGTTCCCCTGCGGCCCATGGAGAGGCCCCTGGTGGAGCAGGCTGTCCCCCTGCAGCCCATGGGTCCCACATGGAGCAGATCTCCACGCTGCAGCCCCCCCATGGGTGGAGGAGCCCCCGGTGGAGCAGGTGGATGTGGCCTGGAGGAGGCTGCAGCCCATGGAGAGCCCCCGCAGGAGCAGGCCCCGGGCCGGAGCTGCAGCCCGTGGAGAGGAGCCCACGCGGGAGCAGGGGGTCTGGGGGGAGCTGCCGCCCACCCGTGGGGGACCTGTGCTGGAGCAGTTTGCTCCTGGGGAATGGACCCCGTGGGACGGAGCCGTGTGGGAGCAGTTCCTGAAGAGCTGCAGCCTGTGGGCAGCCCTCGTGGGCTCAGTTTGGGAAGGCCGGCATCCTGGCAGAGACGAAGCGCCATGGACTGACCGCAGCCCCCATTCCCTGTTCCCCTGTGCTGCTCCTGGGGAGCAGGTGGAAGCTGGGTGGATGGAGGGAAGGCATTTTTAGTTTGCTTTTTTTTTTTTTTTTTTTTTCTTGCTGTTCAAGTCAACTGGTGACAGGCAATAAATTATGTTAATCTCCCTATGCTGAGTCTTTTTTGCCTGTGACGATAATTGGTGGATAATCCCCTTGTCCTTATCTCAACCTCTGAGCACTTTTCATTGTATTTTCTCCCCTTTTCCCTTGGAAGAGTAGGAGTGGGAGAGTGACTGGTATGAAAAGTAGTCTGCAGTGGGCCTTGGAAATGCTGTTCCTCTTCTGGGTTTGCCATTCTTTGCAGCACAGAAGGCTATTTGCCACGCCAGAGAGAAAGGACAAGTCCAAAATAAACATGAAAGACTGCTTCAGCGGGTCCCCTCCAGCTCCATCACTATGCACGTGGTGTGCTCAGAGTGCCCTAAGCCCAAACTGTGTGTTACTCCAGCATGGAGCTGAGCACGCTGCCCAAAATACACGCAGCAGCCTCAACCCAACATCATCCCAAAAAGGATGGAGGGATGTCCCCTATAGGCTACATCTCACGGTTGTCATTGCGTGTGGAGATAAAGCTGAAAAGGCTCCAGGAGAGCTTCCAGTGGTTAAAGAGAAGCCATTCTGAGAGGACTTGTGGAGACAATTGTGTCTTGTGTGGTACAAAACAGGAGTGAGCTTGGTTTGAAAAAGCTTGTCACTGGGTAACTTCCAACCACGGGCTGCTGTCAGCTCACGTAAAGCTGAATCTGATCGCACAGAGGTGCCTTGACAGGTCTGTGCAATGTTATTTTTCAACTCATTACTCAACACTGCAGCTGAAGCCATCAAACCAAGGGTGATTTTACTGCCTTTTGGATAAGCGAGTCAGTGTTTATTCAGAAGGCAGGCTTCTCAGCAAGGCTGCTATCAGTCTTTTCACTGCGTCAGACTCAAAAATGAAATGTTTCTTCTCAGCAAATGGAAAAGAGCAGAGTCAGTATTTCCCCTGGGGACCTAGAGCACAGCTCCAGGAGGTTGCTTCACGGTAGTATTGCAAGCAGCTCCCAGGCATGCATGTGTTTGTGTGCGTGCATGCAAGCCTGCATGCCCACGCACAGGGAGCAAATTCTGCTTTTATCCTTCTGATACACTCTGATACACTTGAAAAACAAAATGAGTGTTTAGAGTACAAAGGTTCTACTTTTTTTTTTTTTTTTTTTTTTATATATATATATGTTATCCTGGATATACAAAGGAAACATGAAGTCAAAATACCAACCTGTTCTCACCTGCTCATTATAGGAAGTGTTACAAGTTCTCCTGGCCAGGACATCAGGAGTAACACTAATAATAATCTGATGCCTTGTGGTCTGAGCTGAGCACAGCCTTCTGCTATGTTAGTTCTTAAGAAAATGAACCCAGCCTTGAGCAGCTGACAACCTAAAGAGACAAAACAGAAACGAAAGGAAAGGTCCTCTGTTTTCCAGATGATCAGCTGTGCTTTAGATACACAGAAAGTGAAATCCTAGCTGTGCTGAAGTCCATGACAAAGCCTCAGTAGGACTGGGGCTTTTATCCCAGTTGCTTGAAACAAAAAACAGACAAAAAAATCTTAAAGAGCTTTAAAGTTGCCTCCTGCAAAAAGCTGGAAGGAGGCCTGCACATAGGCAGACAGCAAACTTGTTTCCCAGATCCCACATTTATATCTAAAACCCCCAAGACTGAGGTTCCCTGGGCACCTTTCAGTTATGAATTACCAGTGCTTAAAATATAAGGGGGAAAAAACACTGGCTCTGATATAGTGGGGTAAACAGTGAAGAAAAAAAAAAAAAAAAAAAAAAAAAGCTCGGTTGCTGGTTCTTGGACAAACTGCTTGGAACAAGTGACTGATGCCTGGTCTTCATGAAGGAGAGCAGTACCTCATGCGGTGCTGTGATGAAATGTTTGCAAGCCCTGTGCTCTTCTTCTGCTTTCAATGCCCTTTTCTATTAATCTGTCGCTTTCAGAGTGCTGAGGCTGGCGCAATCTCTCGCCTGTCTCTAGATGGCTGCAGGATAGATGTTTGCATACGAGTTAGTCATTTCAGCTTCCTTTTGGGTTAATGCATGATGATAGGCACTTCTGAAGCACAGTTCATCTCACCCTGAGGTTGACAGCTAAAGCGAAGCGATTGCACAACAGCAAACAGGAAGAAGAACGCGGGGCTGACAGTTTGAGATGAAGGAGAAGAAAAGGAGGGACGGGCTGAGGCTGAAGGGGAAGGACTCGGCTAAGCCATGACAAGATGCACAAGGCACCAACTGGAATCCTTCCAGCTCCTGTTCCCCGCTTTATGAAGAGAGCTATATAAACTCTTCCGTGCACACTTAATGAAGGATTCTTCATATAAGCCAGCTGTGGATTTCTTGCATGCATTTGGATTATTTTTGAGGGCTGTTTTGAAGGAAGGCTGCATGTGAGAGGGGATGACGGGAAATGGTCCGACCTTTCACCAGAGCTCAGCTCCAACGCAGCCTGAAAGGACTGCCATTCGATGGCAAAGTGTTTTCAGAAGATATAATGAGAGAAAACATGTCAGCAATAAAACAAAAGAGAAAACAGAGGTGAGGGTGATTGCCAGCTGGAGCGGGGAGAGGCAGCTGTTGGTTGCAGAATGGCTGCCTTAGGTCTGGGGCTGCTTCACCTTGCCAAACTTAGTGAGCGAGAAATTGAGGGGCACGCAGGGAAAATAGTCTCGTGCTTTGAAGAGTAAAGTGGAAAGCTCTTGCATTGCATGAGCTTCTTCAAAGCATGTTTTCTCAAACTTCACAGTGCAGGTATGCTAGTTACAAGTGGAGAGGTAAAAGTGAAATTTTCTCTTAGGTGATTCACAGTTGCTTATTTTTCAGTTGCATTGGTTTCAACACTGAAGCTAAGTGGTAAGTTAATACAGATAAATCCATCACAGTTCATGAACTAGATTATTCTTTACCTTGGATGGGGCCATTCTCAATCTCTTTAGTTTCCCAAATACAAGTCAGGACTTCCAATTTTAAGATCCCTCACAGACCGATACCCTACCTTGTGCAAGTTTCTAGTTTAATAAAGCTCCAAATGATGCCAGCAGTTGCAGCAACATGTTCAATTATAACTAAAAACCTAAACAGTGATTCTAAAAAGTCTTTATAATCCAGGTCAAGTCCTGCTGAAGAGCAAGTCAAAGCCCCAGATAATATCCTGTTAGCAAAACTAAAACAAACAAAAAAATACAATCAAGTAGTACTATTTCATTTTTTCATATGATGCTCACCGCTGGAGAAAATGTTTTGTCAGCAGATCTGTAGTATCCTGAATTCATTTTCGCCACACAAGTCCACAGTTTTTTATTACATATGACATGCTGAGTCAAGGCATCTTACTGTTCAACATAAAGCTTGCTCTGTCTTATTAGCTACCCAGCCCATAGGAAAAGCATTCAGCATGATGGACAACATGTGGCACAGAAATGTCTCGAATGAGCAGAAACATCAGGAGGTGCATTCTTCTGCTCAGAGTGACTCCTAATAACAGCTGTTCGCAGTTTCATGATAAACTTCTTCCAGTTTGGGGCAATTATAACACTCCTTCCCTTGACATGCACACATTGTTTTGCTGTTATCTGTTGCTGTTTACTCAGAATCTGAGAGCGGTGATGTTAACACACTTGGTTTTGAAAATATATTTTAGTGTGACCATGTGTCAAACTAAAAACCATATGACCTAGTTATTGATTTGGCGGAAAAAAAGGGCACTCGCCTTAAATATGTCTGTTTATGAGCAGATCAATAACAAGTCAATCAAATCAACATTTGACAAAAGTCTGAATGCCTTCAACATCACAGTTATGAAAAGAAAACAATGCCAGAAACATGGACAATTTCTTTTGACTTGGGACAGAAAAAAAGGAAAATCTATGCTACAAAGTGTTCTGCATTAGAGTCCTTGGATGCCGTGTTTTCCAGTAGAAAGGATTTTAAAAAAAAAAAAAAAAAAAGCAATCTTGATGAAAGATAATTCAGTATCCACCATCACCTCTTGGACTCCTTGTTAACGTGCTCAGACCAGGTACTGGTGATGAAGGAGCTTTTCTCTGGGAGCTGCTACCTGTTACCTCATTACACGTGAACCCAAGTACACTCGCTGACTTGTCAGTGTAGACTTCAGCAAGAGATGCATTATTCATGTGGCTCTCTACCATGTTATTAATTCTTTTGTCCTTACATCAGTTCAGTAGTATACAGATGGATTTCAGGTATGTGCAGTCAATGTGATAGCAATACTGCTTCACATGAATTACAGTAGTGGGGATATTTAAACAAGAACCGGCTGCTATAAACAGAAAACATACTGAAAGAATCAGCTCTAAAACCAATATGGGACAGAAAAGTATATCTTAATATAAAGAGACATTGTTTATAATTTGTATGGCTAAAAAGAGAATGCAGAGCAACATCTGTGTCCTCTTTGCTCATTTGGTTTTACAAATGCACTCCAGCAGCACACACCGCAGAAGGATCTTACTGAATAAGAACTGGTGCAGATTAAACAAAGAATAAACAAACACCCATCTATAATTGCAAGGTATAGGGAAAGCAAAGGGGCAAGATCTTTCCTATAATTATCCCCAAAGCTTTGTGCCATTTCAACAATGGTATTTACTGATGATGTATGATATTGTGCTATTTACACGGGGGGAAAAAATATCATTATATGACATCAGATATATTTTACAGAGGACAGCAAGGGCTGGTATGTATCCCACCAGCACTGCTTCAGAGCAGCAGCACCTCCATTTAGAGGAGCGGAGCTGCATGGCAGGGTTCAGGAGTGAGCCCAGACAAAAGATTGGAGAACCTGCTGGTAGGGTCCCCAGCTGCTCCGTTCTGGTTGGCATCAGGTGGTGCTTTGTATAGTAATAAAGACATATTCTCAAAGAGTCTTAGAGTAGATGGGAGCTACCTAGTTGAGCTTTCTGTCCTTCAAAGTGCTCAGTAGCCAACAGTGATAGATAAATGTAAGACACAGAAGGAATAGAGGAGGTTCTTTGGGTGCCTCACCACTCCTGGCACCCAAACCAGGCACTGCCATGGCACAAAGGGCCCAGGATTATCCTGCTTTCTCAGATGGGAGAGTGTCACAAAACAAGTCAGGTGAAAACTTCAGGTGAGGATGCACTGTTGGAAATGGGAAAATCATTGAGCAGCCTCCTCACAGACACTCACATGGGCAGCCAGTGGCAGAGCCAGCATTATTTGGGGGTATTTCAGCTCCCTGCTGGGGTTGTCCTGGATGACCCCACTCCTTCATGCTCATGGCTTGGCATATCAGCAAGGGAAAGACAGAAAGGGAAAAGACATTCAAAATAAGGTGATAGCAGAGTCAAGTCGCCCAGCCCCAGTGTCCAGTCACCTAATCCTAGCCAGACACATCTACCCACGGTTAAAAGATGGATGGTTTCTGTGCCTGACACCAGCCTTTAATTAGATAAAGCTGAATATAGAGCCCCATTCTGTCCCAGATCCTCTCCTTTTCTCCCTATGTCAGCTCCATCATTATAGTCAACCTTAATTAGCTTCTAATCCTACTGGCCTCTATTTTTTCCTTGTGGATGTTGTAGGAGCAGGCAGTAAACATACATTTTTGCCTCTTTGTCCCAAACTTTCACCCTAACCCAGTATAAAGAACCAGACCTCAGTCACAACAGCTATAAGCAGTTTTTGTTTACCAGCACAAGCTCCATCTTAGCCCTCCAAAACTTGGGGAATCCCATGATAAGTATGGATCCTCTCTGAAACCTATGCTCTTCTCCCAGCATCAGTGACAACACCACCATTCCTCAGCAGGACCCTGCAGCCCTCACAGACTCCAAAAGACCTACCCATTCAGCTTGCTGGTGCCATACCTTTACCCTTCCCTGCTGAAATATCCCAGAAATGGATGTCCCCAGCCATCCCAGCCCAGTAACTCACCTAGCCTTCCAACTGTAGTGCCACCAGCCAGAAGACCTAGCACAGAAGGCAGCCTAAACCAGCAGCTCCACCACTGACTCTTCGGTGCCCTCAACATTGCAGCTCTCCTGAGCTCTCCATCATGGACAGGTGTTACGGGATGCATCACAGGGAAGCCAAACTCATGGTATGCATGTGTATGCAAGGGAAATTTGAACACCACAATCTCCTTTATTGACTTGTCTTTATACATAAGACACATTAGGAATGTGCTTTACTAGAAGTCAAAGAACTTCCCCCTCCGGTATCAACATGGAGCTCATGGCATTGAAGTTAAACAAAAGCTTCACATTCGCTCCCTCTGTTATTGCAGTAAATCATGCTGTCATGTTGCCATAGGAACTGAAGCTATCACAAACATCACTACATCGTGGCGTTGGACCAGCTCGAACAGGCAGGTCTTCTGTTTTGATTCTGGGGCCAGTCCTCCTTTCCCTGACCCAACCCCATGTTTCCAACTCTTCTACAACACACTGCGATTTTTTTCATGTAAAACGAGGAGGGAAAAAAAAAAAAAAAAAAAAAAAAAAAGACAGTATTATTCATCTGAGTGGAAAGTTTTGTCAAAAAGGAGTCATTGTAAAGCTGTGCTTCTTTGGTTAGCTCCTAAATATCCAGGCACAGTAGGAAAACTTACTATGGAGAGTGGAGACTTCGATGAGATAAATTGTTAAGTTTAGTCACATTTGAAAAAGGCAGTGAAGAGCAAACAAATTAATCACAGGTTGTTTTGAAATAATCTGTAAACAGCTTTGGCAGATAAGTTTGCTTTTTTTTTTTTTCCTCAAATATTTATGAACCTGAAGATACAGATGGGTAGTGGGTGAGATTTTGAAAAGCCATGCTAAACTAATTTATATTCATCCAAGGATTTTGTTTGGAGTTTTCTGTAGAAGAACTGGAAAGCTTTAGAACTCTCCCTTCTAATCCTGCAGCCCTCACTTGGACAAATATCCCATTAATTTCATTGCAAACCTGACATAACATCAGTTGCCCAAATAAAGGGTATCGGAGCAGTGGTTTGTTTAAGTAAGATGAGCAGACCACTCTGCTCTAATGTAATGATGAAGGATATCTGGTGGCATGGGATTGAAATCCTAGCAATTTTTTTGTACAAGAAAGCTTTGTAGCCACATCAGCATGTGTTCTGTGCAGCGAGTAGCAAAGATCATTTTAACTTTTTTTCAGGGGCCAGTAACATGAGTTTTCAAAGACGCTGTTTTTTTATTATTGAAATGCCTGTCTTTTATTTCATTTATTCTGCTTGTGCTAGCCACATGGTTAAAGTTAGGAAAACAAACAGCAGATACTTTCCAGTGAGGAGTGTTTACATTAGGTCTAGCTTATCTGTGCAAAGAATAATCTATGAACTCTCTCTGGCCTTTTGGATAAGCAAACGTAAACCTCATTTCCCTTTATTGTCCACTCCACGTAATAACTAGCCTTTGAGAAGGTCTTCCCAGAGGTTGTTCAACCCAGGATGTCTCCTGGGGATTTCCTTTAATGACTAGAGGGATCACTGTATGCATTATTGAATAGCAATATTGGAGCTCTGATGGTCTAAATATAAAGCAAGCAAGTTTATAGGAAGAGGTAAGAGCTTATATTAGACTCATCAATACAGGAAGAAAAAGAGAAGCTTCAAGCACGAGTGCTTTCTCCCATCTCTGAAGGGAGGCTGATACACCCCAACAGCTTGGGCACATAACCATGCAGGCCCATCTCTTTCTTGTGAGTGTTCATGCAAACCCTCTGTGAGCTAACTCAGTTCAGCAAACTAGTAGAGGACTAACCCAGCAAAACACAGTGGATTTGGGGAGGGATCAACAGGTTGAATCGGCCCCTTGCAGAGGGCTCTGCAGCCCTTCCTGGAGCCTTTCCTCCTTTTCCAGGTAGGTGCTGAGGCTGTGACATCCTCAAGGCACTCGTGTAGCTAGTACCACGGCTAGGACGAGTCATATTCCTTGCAGCTCATTGTGCCTTTTTCTCTATAAAGACACAGAAGATGAACTAGCCTGAGAAACACATTACTTTAAGGGCCTCTTCCCTAGCACTCTGAAGGTATTGACACTGCTCATGCTGATTTCAATGACATTTGGATCAACTCTCACGTAGTTTGGCAATTCAAGGCATGCTGAGAAATCTTACCCTGCAGTAGAAAAAAAGAGAAGTCTTACCCTGCTGTACAGAATACAGGTTTTAAAAGGCAAAGTAAAGCCACCAAGTCTGAGCTGCAGACTAGCACACGGGAAAGGGTTTTATCTATACATTGTCATATAAATCTTAATTGGAGTATTTAGATAATTTCTTTTAAGAACATATCCAATTCTGATGCAAAAACACAAGGATGAAGGATCTGCTGCACTTCTTCACATTCAGTTTGTGACCTAAACTGATAAAAAAGGAGGCAGTTTATTTTTTGCTTAAATTTGTGCAGACTTGTGGTGTATATTTTGGCTAATCCAGTTAACAACTGTAGGCTTTTAAGAAGAAATATCTTTGAAGGCAAGATTAAATGATGAGCTGAGAGCCTTAGAGTCCATGTGTAGTTCTGAAGACTCTTGTTTTTTCATTCCATAAAAACCCACCATGTTTTATGGTCTCCCACATGAACGCAATATGTGCATGAGCTGACTGGAATGAAGTTGCTGACTGAGCTATGAACACAAAATGCCTCACCCTTATCTCATTTTTTGGCTGGTTTCACCTGCTGCAAACTTCACGGTGGTTCCTTTGAAACCTACCCTTTTCTAATGACTCATTTGGAAATTATGGGGTTTTGTACCTAAGTGTTCTGTTATGAAAGAGGGAAATAAAGATCCTTCTCTCACAGTTCTCTCATTCCACAGTTACTATCACCAGGCAAGACTGTTTTTCAGGAAAGGCATAATAAGTCCAAGGCTTCACCTTTCTCCTTCAGAAATCTTCCTAGGAAACCTTTTTTTGTTCACTCAGGTTTTTCAGGTGAGCCTCAGGTACTGAAGAGATTTTGCCAAGTGTGCAAGGCTGCTGTCTTCCTGCACTTCTAATGGACATCAATCCTAGTGGATACCAAAAGTAGTCAATACAGTGTCTATAGGGAGACAGCAGGAGAAACAAATGGCATGGCCAGTGCTCCAGGTCATCCCTTGTAAAAGAAGGAGACTGGTTATATGAAAATCAGGCCAGCCTTTCAAAGTGAACTTTGTCCCATATTGTAGAGGAAAGCAACTTTCCTCCTCCCAGATATTGTCAATCTGGTGTAGGAGAAAACTCGTGATCCCAAATCACATCTTCAGCAATCAGCAAAACAAGCAAAACCAGGCAGCTGACATATAGCAAAATACCCACACTGAAACACTGTACCAAACCACCACCAGTCTCCAAGAAAAGGGGGAAAATTGCTCCCTCCTCTTACTGCAGTCAACTTTTGTAATATAAGAGTGAAAATATTCTTCTTGATCCTGCAAATGCTAAAGTAGAGGGTATACATTAATTGTCGGGACTGGTCAAACACACCACTGATCAAACCAAAGGACAAGCAGCGTAGATGTGTCTGTGAAGGCATCACTTAAGAGTATGGACTCCACTCAGTGCTAATGGGTGCTTAGTGTGCCAAGAAAATTGAAGACTTCCAACTTCACTGCACTAAGGTACAGTGAAAAATGTTTTTGGTGGGGTACTGTTGGGTGTTTAGCAGCTCTGAAATAAAATATTAACCTATAGTGCAAGCAGACGAATTGAGAAAGAAAGGGAGTTTGTTGTGGGAAAAACTATGTAGCTGAATGCAAAAAGAGAGCCCCGGGAAGTACAGTGCTCTCGATCTGAGTTTTTAAAAAGACTTGGTAAATACATCTACTTAAGTGCAGGAGAACAAGCTCACTCTCATTCTCTACAAAAATGTGATTTAAAGAAATTTAGGGGAAAGTGATGCATTCTAGGCAACATAATACAGAAATTCAGTGGTTTACATTTTGCTCACAGGTTCTCCTTAGGGTCCACAGGTACTCATAACACCAAGAAACTCATTGCACTGCCTTTCAGGAATTTGTTACCAATTACGGCCACCACTACTACTCCAGCACCACCTATGGCTCTAGGTAGAACCATAGAATGGTTTGTGTTGGAAGTGACCTTAAAGCCCATCCAGATCCACCCTCCTGCCATGGGCAGGGACACCTCCCACCAGCCCAGGTTGCCCAAAGCCCCATCCAGCCTGGCCTTGAGCACCTCCAGGGATGGGGCAGCCACAGCTTCTCTGGGCAGCCTGGGACAGGGCCTCACCACCCCAAAGAAGTCCTTCCTAACATCTAAACAAAGAGGTAACTACCACCAGGTAACCACCACCATGGAAAATTCTTCCTGAAAAACTAGCTACTGGGAATTGGAGCCTAACTATGTCACGATGCCACAGTTTCTTCTTTTTCCTCCTTCATTTAAGGTTTGCATTTTCTTGCCTCAGTTTGTATGCTCACAGTAACCTCCTTTCAATCTATTGTTCTAGTGGAGCTGAATATTCTCAGTGCCACTACACTACTAGCCTTCTATTAATTTCTTGCTGGGGAGAATGCAATCGTAGGATGAGCATTTTGCATATGCCACTCATTAGAGTGTTGTTGTTGGAGAGAAGATCAGTGATGGATAGAAACAACCACATGTCTCTGCAGGGGGGCAAAATATTTGGCCTAGGCTGCTCCAACTCGGGAGCAGTCCTGGGAGTAGCCATGGCACAAGATTCCTCACAGGGCCACAATTAATCCTTGCCTCTCCTCTGTCCCACGATGGTAGCAAGTTGCAACCGGTCCAGACTGAAAGCAATTAGAGACCCATTCATTATCATAGCTTTGTTCTGCGGCTGATTCACGGAGCGAGGGAGGAAGCACCGCCAAGGCTTCTCACACAGGAGTGAACGTACCAGGAGCCGGGCTGAAGTCAGGACATAGCACATCACCAGCAGCAGCTGTCAGAGAGCACCACAGTCCCATAACACAACCCCAGGGGCAACCCAGATAGAGGGGAAAAAAAAGTAACCTTATCTCAGTTTCTTTGCCTCTGTAAATGAGTAGCTAAACTTCATTTCTCTCCTTCTCTGCAGTCTCACAGGCTTTCTTCTTGCTGAAATACTGGCATCCTGAGCAACAATCATTGCTGCAACAACATCTGCACCTTAATCCACCTTGGACTGCAACCTTCTAAATAATGTTACTTGGATTCTCCTCAGTTACACTGTTTTGGCACTGGCATAACTCCACTGGGTGTACTGATGGCCATTAAAGAGGAAAAGTTATCTCACTCACTACATTATTGCTCCATATTTGATTTTTCTTCTCCCTCCAGTCTATCCCTTTACAATAATAAAGAGATCTTTCATATGATTACTAGCTAGTATAACTAAGCTGCATAGCTATTCATCAGTTAAATAACTCAATCCTTGCTCTGAAATTCCACGCACAAAGGAGAATGCATAGCAAAAGCCTATTTGGAAAAGCAAATATTCCATGTCGGCGTATTCATTAATGACTGTCTCATAGTCATTTCAAATTCTTGGCATATTATCATTATATTTTTTTCCCAGCAAGACACAGAAGTTGCTTGGCAAAGCATTCATCAAAGCACATAAGCATATGTCTTAATAGATGCTTTAAGTTAGTCATATGGTCAAGTACTTTGCTAGACTGGAACCCGTGTGTTGCACTGCGGCTGCTTCCAGAGATCTGGCACACTTGAAAGTGCAGACAGACAGACAAGGAAGTGCAGGGCTGAGAAAAGGAAAAGCAAACGTGAAATTATATGATGACTGCCTCTGCTCCAGATAATGCACGGTCTTAGTGACATAATGAAGTGTGAATTTAAATAAAAAATAAAAGTATTTTACCAGTCATGGCTTACCTTCACCCTTGTCATTATCAGCCCATAAGCATGGAGGAACATCTTTGAAAAACAGGCAGGGGCCACGTGGATAGGAGCAGTGTAGGGCAAGGCAAAGGTGATATTTGGGAGACGATGACAAATGACACGTCAAAGCTGATGCCACTGGCAAACTGGAGGGGATTGTGGCAGAGGAAGATGTGAGGCATGTATGAAGCAGAAGGACAACACTGGGAGACTGAGAAGCTTTAAGTGACAGAGGATGAAATAGTAAACAACTGAGAATAACTAACCATACATAACTATCTGATTTAACCTGCTGTAAGTATGGTTTGACACACTGTTACACTATCAGTGAATGAGGGAAATCTTTCTCTAGCTCATTTCACAGCTCACGTAATGTACGGGGTGCCATCTCTACACATTTGTGAACATCTGCGGATAAGCATTTTGCCCTGTTTCCATACACGTGTGCATTGTTAAATAATGATCTCCTATCCATTGTTTGAAGCTGATTCTTTAGACTACCAGCCTAGCCTGAAATGCTGTTAACAAAACATTTTTGCAGTATATTCCACACAAAAAATAGGCACAGATGTCTCAAACCACTGCAAGGACTGTAGTTCTGTGAACCTTGAAGAGTCAGGATTACGGAGTGACAAGCAACAGGTGGGAATATTCTTCTGCACTTTCTGATAGGGAGCTGCAAAAAGAAAGAAATCGGCTGTGTTTTTATTTTCAGCACATTTTTCCTAGGAAGGAAACATATCTTCTTCCAAACAAAGCTCAGGGTGTGCAGGTTTGTAGAAGACAACTGTTTGTTAACATGCAAACAAAGTGCTAAGTAAATATCAGCATCTCATCCTGCTATTTTTACAGTAACAAAGTTTCTGCTATTATGGCTCCCTTGACAGGGATGTGTTATGATAAATAAATGAATTTGAAACAAATTATCACTTCTAAAAAGTTTAATAGCAAGAGCTATTTGCTTTTGTTAAAACGTGCTTTCTGTTTTGGGATGCACAACTTATTAAACATCGTTGTATAGGGAAGTGAATTCTTCCACTCCACAAAAATGAAGACTAAAGCAAAAATAAGGTGGGCCCAGATCCTTATCCTAAGCACATGAACTTAACAGGAAGGTGTCTCCTCTGTTTTCAGCATAGTCCTTCTGGATTTAAGCAAGTTTGAATGAGATCAGCATATGATACCTTTTCAGATACTTAACGAGCAAAATAGTCAAATGGCAAAACAATTTCCAGACAGTTCCAGTAAGTGCATTATGCTAGTAATTTAATGACTAATTGCAAAATCTATTATCTTAGAGATGAAAAGATTTTGGAATATTTAAGATCAGGTTTCAAGTTCAAGAAAAACAGGAAACAAAAAAGAACAATAAACTAAATACTGGAAAAAGCATGGATGACTCAAAGTCCTGCAATAGAAACTGCTGTAAGCTTCCATACACGTTAATAGGATTAAAACCAATTATAAGATATGAGGGAAAAGTAGAGCTCTGTATCGAATGTGAATTAGAAACTTTCAGAGAACCATTCAAAGTGAGAAAGAAGGACAAAAGCATGAGCCTTGCCTTTGCCAAAACTGCACAGCAAACGACCGAGAGGCCAAAGCAGTAATGCTTACCAGGCAAGACAGCAACATCTGGACAAGGCTTAACACTCTTGAAAGGCCAACCAGCATAATTGCCAGTTGTACGAAGTGTCTGAGGCATTGAAATGTCTCAGGCAATTTATTCAGCAGTATACAGCTAATCAAGCAGGGAGAACAACAACCCGGGAGAACGAACTATTATGTTATTTGAAAGGGTAGATGTGAAAGAGCTTATAAATATTGTTACAGGGACCTGGCTGTACGAGAGGCTGATGGCTACACAGTGAGACAAAACACTAGCTCTCACTGGGTAAAATTCACCTCTGTAGAAAAGGCCAGTTCTGAAGACTCAAGAGGGACATAAATAATGCAAAAGCCTTACGATAGCTCCTCTTGAAGGGCTGGATTTAGCATACTGTGCTTACCCTAATGACTACAAGGAGAAAGAATATATTGGGGGCAAGAAAAACAGGGCCAAGATTGTCAAGAGTTGTTATGAATTTTTCTAATAAGTTTCTGGGCCGGAGGTTTCATGCATATTTTGGTGGGTTTCAGTTTATTTGCTCTTTTATCTCAGTCTCTGAAAATGAAAATAACATTCGGTTTTCTAGATTGTACATAAGAGCTTCAAGTGCCCAGAAGGCATGGAAACATACAAATCCTTGGCTTATCTCAGACATAAATGTCCCAAGAGTAGTCACTGAAATGATGGAAACTATGAACCATTAATGGTGTTGGAGTAGATACAGATAATGTAAGCTGATAGCATAAGCTCAAAACATTAATAACCAAGAAGAATCAACTCTGCACACTTGGATGTACAAAGAACTATCAAGCAAGTGCTTTGCAGAGAAAGGTAAGAAACAGTGCAAAGGCTAGAAACAATTGATAAGCCCTTTAAAGGGAAGAAAAGTTGTGATATGAACCAACTGGTGCCTCCACTTTCTTCTCACCCTGTTATCAGCCATCTTCTTACGATGTGCCATTGTAAGACACAAAAGCACAGCTTACCCCCTTTTAACATATAGTTGTATTAAGTTAAATAATGAGGAGATCAAGGATGACAGCTGTTCAGTTGTGCAACAGTGATAGGCAAATGAAGCTTACACACCAGGGAATTCAACAAGACCACAAAGCACTGGCACACAGAAAGTGTGTCTTCCTTGAAATGGAAGTGGGCATACCCTTCCCCAGTGGGACACAAGCAAGATTCCTGAATTGTTCTTATATCACCAACAGTGGGTGACAAATTCCAGGTGATACCAACATTTACGCATGCATAGATATTAAGAACAGGGAGGATCTTCGACACATGCAGATCTTACCTATGCATGGGAAGGGGGGACAGACATCCTCCTCTTCTGCAAAATGAATAGGAGCAAATGGAAAGGCAAAGAACATGAAAGAAGTATGAGCAACTCCAGTCAAAATGCACAAGGAAGACAGAGGGAGCATAGGAGAAAGTAACCTGAATTCCATCTAAAGCAGGGAACCTAAATGGAGAGGAGAAGTCCAGAGAAGGTTAGCAGAGAAACCAGAAAAGCCAGAAACCATCCACTCTCCTAAAACTATTGCAGTGTCAAGCTCAAATCTTCCTTCCATTATCTTAATTGTAATACATTGAAGACTCAATATGTGTCTCAATATCTAGCATCCAGCAAGTAGCTCGGCTAGGTTTTAAAGTAATAAAAATGTCTTAAATCCCCTTTAATTTCCTACCTTTATGAGCAGCAATTAAGACTAATCAGCACAGTCATCTGATTTAATCTGAGCTTTGATTTTTTTTTTCTTCAAAACATTGCACATTGCAGATGTTAAATGTCAAAGTTGTAGATCTGCCTCATGTTTTTTTGAATGCTTTTCCCCATTATAAAGAAGAGAGAGCAATATCACATGTTTACTGAGATCTGCTTGTTTTCCTTCCTATGCTTCTCAGTTCACGTATCTATCAAATCTAGGGACCTGTGTTTTACTAAAGTAACTGTATTTACTGATCTTTTCCAACATCTTCTATTCTCTTTATCAATATGCTTTTCTAGTCTTACTGTGTGAAAACAAAAAGAAAACTGTGTGTCCATAGACAAAGTAAATAGTGGTGCAATTTATGAATACAAACCTAGAAAAGGATAACTAAAAACTCCTGGTGTTGTCTTGCATGGCATTTATTCTTCCCGTAATGCCTCTTATTCCCTTAGAATTGCTTTATCCCTTGATAATTTCTCCAAACAGCTCATTATTTTAACTAGCTGATTATAATGTTGCCTTATAAAGAGTGCTTATTCTTCATCATCTTAAGAATTATTTCTACAATCTCAGTGCAGAGACAATGTGTTTTGTTCTTGTTCTTTCTGAAAGGCTTGTATTTTAATCAAATCACAACACAATTACAACACTCCACATAAACAACAACATAAAATCTGGATCTTAACTGCAACCTTCTCTATTTATCCATTAAAGTACTTCTGCACTCCCCATTACTTTGGTGTTCGACCGTCTCACTTTACTTAATGTATTTTTATAGACCTGAGCTATTATCCCCATATGCCTGGATCGAGAACTGAAGCACAGAGGGTGAGCTTGTGAGCATGGTTTCATCAAAAGCATGAACAGATGTAGGCTCACAGTGCTGATGGAGAGGCTGAGTGTGTCTTCCCCTTGTGCCACGCTCACAGGTCCCCTTGTGCAGGCACCAGGGTGCAGCCAGCTGGGCCCACCAGCCACAGAACTGCACAGTTGCTTTGTCTCTGAGCATCAGGACCACATATTTCTGCTTGATAAAACATTTTGCTGCATGAAACAGCTCCTAAAATACTCTCTTATGAACTGGTTGGAATTTTGATAGGGAGTAATATTTAATTTTTTATTTTTTTTTTTTTTTTTTCCCCACAGAATTTAATTCAACATACAGGATGTAGCATAGCAATATCCCTCCTCTAGAAGTCTGTACAGTGCTCCAGAATAAGCCTGCCAATTCTTTTTGGATATTAGCGATATGCTGAAACTCTCTCACAAAGACAGAACTCAGATCAAACAGGAGCAGTAAGCAGCAAGAGATGATTTCCTCATTTTCGTGAGCAGGTACCACAAATCCCTAATCAAGCTACTAAATCCTTTGCACTATTTTGCATAAGTGTTTGCAGAGCTCATTATTTCATTTTCTTTGGCCAGAAGTGGGAAAGAAGGATAAGATTACACAGTGACTTCATTCAGTTCTCTCAGGATACCCCAGGATAGCTGCTCTACCTGTGTTGCTGACATATCGGTCCCCCAGAGTTCAACCCTACAGGAATGGGATTGACTGGGAGAGCTTATGCAGCAGCATAGACTGAAATGCCAATAACAGTTTGACTAGACACATTTCCAAAGGATTTTCTTAGACCGCTATAAAATGGCATAGATTGGAAGAACATCACAAAATAGTTGAGGTTGGAAAGGACCTCTGGAGGTCAGACACGCAAAGAAAGTTGGCCAGGGCCATGTCCAGATGTTTTTTTTAATCTCCAAGGAGGCAGACTCCACAACCTCTCTGGGTAACCTGTGCCAGTGCTTCCTGATGTTCAGACAGAACCTCTTGTGTTCCAGTTTGTGCCTGTTGCCTCTTGTCTTGACATTTGGCACTGCTGACAAGAGCCTGGCTCTTTCTTCTTTGCACCCTCCCTTCAGGTGTTTATAGACACTGATGAGATCCCCCCTGAGCCTCCTCTTCTCCAGGCTCATCTTCCTCAGTCCCACCTCTCTCAGCCTCTCCTCATTTATTGCCCTATGTTGGACTCTCTCCAGTACGTACATGTTTCTCTCACACTGGGGAGCCCAGAACTGGCCACAGGACTCCAGGCTCAGCCTCACCAATGCTGAGTAGGCAGGAAGGATCACCCCCCTCAGCCTTCTAGCAATACTAGCCCAATGCAGCCAAGAATACTGTTTAGCTTTCTTAGCACTCTATCCCATCACCCAGATCACTAACAAAGATGTTAAAGAGGTCTGGACCCACTACTGACCCCTGGGATACCCTGCTTGTTACTGGCCTCCAACTACACATTGTGCCACTGACCACTGCCCTCTGGGTCTGGCTGTTCAGAAAGTTGTTGATCCACCTCACTGTCTGCTCATCCAGACCATACTTCAACATGTTCTTTACAAGGGTATTATGGGGGACAGTTTCAAAGGACTTAATGAAGGCTGTCCAGATAGACCATCACTGCCCTCCCCTCATCCATCAGGCTGGTCCTTTATTAAAGAAGCTTATCAGGTTGGTCAGGCATGACTTCCCCTTGGTGAATTCATGCTGACATGCAAATCATTCCTCATGATTTTCCTCTTCTTCACATGCCTCAAAATGTCTTCTAGAATTAGCTGTTTTATTACCTTCCTAGGGATTCAGGTGAGGCTGACCAACCTGTAGTTCCCTAGGTCCTCCTTCTTGCCCTTCTTGAAGATAAGAAAGGTGTTTGCTTTCATCTGATCTTCAGGCATCTCTCCCAGTTGTGATGATCAAACAAAGACAGAGTGGCCTCACAATTGCATCAGCCAACTCTCTCAGCACTCCTGGGTGCATTACATCAGGGCCCATGCTTAAGTCTTTCTTGACCTGAATTTAGGAATTTTAGGGAAAAGGACTCTTTTCTAAAAATCTCTGTGCTATCAAACTCTGAGGGAGAAAAATCCTGAAGTCGGGGTATAGCCTGACAGTCTTCCCTATTTTGGAATTTTCAAATATCTGTGATCGTGGAAAGAATATCTTTGCTCTCAGTATCTGGTTCCTCTTTCAGGATCCTGTCTTTGGCCAGAAGTGAGTCAAGTTTCCAAGACGTGCTCTTCTTCCCCCAAACACAACTAATTATTGTTAGATTTGTCCTCTCTTCAGGATGAAAAGACCCACTTGTGAGTGTTGGTCCAGATCCTAGGAAGCCATCTGCTTGGAAGACAGAGGCTTCCCAAAGTGCATTAACCTGGTATTTAGCTTCACTCTACAGTGTCCTGCAGACTGATATTTGCAGAGGGAGGAGAACACGGGTAGTGTGCTTCCTTGGCTTCCAGACCCTGGAGATCACAGACCCAAATAACCTCTCCCTAAGTTGACAGGGACTGCCAAAGAGAGCTGTGATCTGGCTAAATTCTCAAATGGTGGGGTAAGGGGAGGCAGACTTTGTACAGTAGACTTGTCAATGAACTCAAAAAATGACAATCAGAAGAAATCTGGGTATTCATAAACCTCAAGATTTCAGAGGTAGGCAAACCTCCCACCCCAAAAATCCACTTTGGAAAAAACAGACTCAGAGACAAGACAATAAGAGACAACTATTGAGTTACAGGCCAGTAGCTGGAGGGAAAAGAGAAATGCACCCTTGAGTACTCCATGATTTTGAGAAGTATTCAGCTGGCAAAAGCATGAAGGTTAATATAAGACCTGTAATAAAAAATATGGGGCAAGTAAAATTGTTATTAAATTGTGCTGTTTTTGAGTATTCCTACGATGCTATTTTGGCTCTACCACTATTAAATTCATTACTTTTTTCATATTAGCGTGTTTTCATTTACTTGGCAAAACTGATGACAACAACAAAAGTTCTATCAAAATGTCACCAGATCACATGAGAAAGTAAGTACTTACAATAATGGTTTGGTTAAATTATCTCCTCTGGCCTCCTTGGCGGTAAATCTGGATTACTTGGCTCTAACGTTGTCAAAAGAGGCTTTGTAGAATACCATACGGCTAAAAACATAATGAGCTTTACTAGAGGGGAGCATAATTCTAAAGTTCAGCAGAAGGTGTATGTTTGTATGCAGTGACTAAGCATATGCAAGTAGGAGGCAATTACAGATGGCTGGAAATATGCTACTACTGCAAAACACATATGATGTTTAGCATCCCAGAGCAGAAAGCAGAAATGCTCTAAAGTACACAAGCCCGACTACTAGCTGATACAGTGATGCCGAATTTGTGTTATTTGGGACCATAGCATCGCACTCAGCAGCTGCAGATCGGCAACAAAAGGTTGCTCACTTCTTATTTTTTTATTATTGAAAAGAAGTTGAGAATGCGATCATGGAGAATTTGCAGAGATAAGTGGAAGGCACAAAGTGGAAAACAGTTTAGCAATTTACATCCAGTAGGAGCTCGACTGAAAACAAAAGTATGAGTTAACGATGAGACAGTACGCTTGGGGCATACAGGAAATGAAATCTCTTACCTACATTCACCAGAGCATCTAGCCTGTCCTCCTGCTCGATTTGGGGTTACCTTATCAGTTTTTTTGCTACACTACAGCTCTGAGATTGGTTTGGGCTTAATAAACACTCCTGCTGAGTGTAAAATATTAATCAGAGGTGTGCTAATTCTTTTAGGTATGATTTATGAGTGTATTTTTCTCTTTTACCTAAGCTGTTGCCTGTCCATTGAGAGATTAGCCCTTACAGTACTCACCCACTTGCACCTTAACTTGGGAGGTGTCCTGCAGGAGGCTTATCAAGGCGATTGTTTTGGAAATGTTGAGTGGGAACTGTCATTAACCTGTTACTTGTTGGAGACAACAACAGATCCCAGTCCCTCCCTGCGGGGGAACAGAGGCCTTTCATGGGATGACCAGATGTATTTGGAAAAGAGATGTTTGAAAAGAAAAACACCAAGAAAACCCCACAACTTCAAAACCAAACCACTCTCCACTCCCTATTCCACCCATTTAGGTTTCAAACCAAAGAAGAATCCTACTGATATCTACAGACTGATCAGAGGGCAGCTGAGTGGAAAGAGCCTCCCTGATTTTAGAAGAAAACAAGTCTACAAACAAGAGAAAGCATGACTAGGACCCAAGCTACTGTTTCCAGTAGTTGTTAGCTAGCTTTGCATTGAGTGAAAGTAACGACAGGTAACCAGACATTCTCAATATATCCATAAATCAGAGCTACTCAGATACGTCTGTTCAGCAGCCTTATTGTATGGTCAGCAGGGCACAGAACTCTGCCTGGAACTTGCATCAGTGAATGCAATTACATTTTAAAAGACTGGATGAGTGAAAAGAAAGAAGGATTTCCTGCAGGAATGCAGGAGGTAATACACAGTAGCATATTCTGGCTAGAATTTACATGTGCACTCTGCTTTAATAAATAAGTCCAACTGAGACCTCTTTTGGAAAAGTTACCCTGTGGGCATTCACACTTCCTAAGTTAGGGAATTAGGACATGTACACACTGATGCAAAATAGGCAGAGGACAAATTTGAGAGTTCATGTTTTACTCTAAATTGCTCACTAGAAGAACCTGGTAACTTGATGGGAAGCCTAGATCGACTGTCCTCCTCATGTGGGCAGCACAAATGGCCTTAAGAATGTGCTGGACCAGACCAGTCCCCTTTGGTGGAACTGGACATTGAAATATCTCAACTTGGTCTCGAGCTAGCTAATAAAGACACAACTTGAACAGTCTGCTCTTTCCTTCAGGGGTCTACCATCTGGATTGCCCCTTCCTTCTCAAATGAGCTTCATATATTTGCTCCCCCCAGAGTTTCCATCCTCTGACTGTACCCCAATAAGTGTTGTTAGGTTAACTCTACACCTTTTAACACTCTTTCAAGAGATGAAGAGAGAGAAGATCCAGACCAGACTTACTGCCCAGCAACACCCCATCCCATGCTTAAGAAAGTGGAACTCTTTTTCTGAAGGAATAGTTTCAATTTTTCTGTAACTGTGTTTTGCTGTGAGTCATTAAGACCATGTGTACTCCACTACAAACACTCACTAACAGATGTATAACTGGACACATTGCAAAGGCACCGTGCTTTTGCAGATGAGCTCCGAGCTACTTAATGACGACCATGGGGCTCCAGATCTGATTTTGGGAACCACTGCTGTAGAGCATATTCTTGCCACCAGATAAGCATGGGGACATCAATTTGTCCCAATCACTACAGTAGGATCCCTATTCACCCTCCCTCACCTCTCGCATGCTCCATCATGCCCTAACACATGGTGGCTGTTGGAGAACTACCGCGGGTGGACACGGGAGGGACCGTCCATGGTACTATGACCTCGGTCAGCTCAGTGGGGGAGATGAGGAACTAGACAGTGGAGTCCCTTCACAGAGAGCCGGAAAAGCTCTTTCACTAGTTCCAGCACCCAAACCCATGAATTTATACTGTTGGCAAAAAATAGCACTAGAACAAGAGTCAAGAAGATGGAAATGCATTTTATATTGAGGAGCTGAGGGTCCTTTTTCTTTCATGTGCACAGTGACTAACATATTTACTTCTGTAAGAACACATCTTACTGCAAAGAGATAAAGTCATTGGTGCTGAGTAGCAACAAAGTCATTTAATTGAATAAAAAACAGTAGGAGGATCTCTGAATATGCCGATCCCGGATGGCAGTGTTAGAGCCTTTACGTTTTAAGCCAACAAACATATTAACTAAGAAAGAACCCTCATAGAGATTGTGAAATAAACAGAATTTAGAAATGTAGAATCATAGAACCACAGAATGGTTTGGGTTGGAAGGGACCTGAAAGCCCACCCAGCTCCACCCCCTGCCATGGGCAGGGACACCTCCCACCAGCCCAGGTTGCCCAAAGCCCCATCCAGCCTGGCCTTGAGCACCTCCAGGGATGGGGCATCCACAGCTTCTCTGGGCAGCCTGGGACAGGGCCTCACCGCCCTCTGCGGGAAGAATTTCCTCCTTATATCTAATCTAAATCTTCCCCTTTTTAGTTAAAGCCATTCCCCCTTGTCCTATCACTGCACCCCCTGACACAGAGTCCCTCCCCAGCTTTCCTGTAGCCCCCTTTAGGTACTGGCAGGCTGCTGTAAGGTCTCCCTGGGGCCTTCTCTTCAGGCTGAACAACCCCAAATCCCCCAGCCTGTATTTACAAGAGAGGTGCTCCAACACTTTAGTCATCCTCCTGGCCTTCCTCTGGACCTGCTCTAATAATTCCATGTCCTTCTTGTGCTGTCCACCTGGACATTGAGCCTTTGACCACAACTCTGTGAGTGCCACCATCCAGCCAATTCCTTACTCACCAAGTGATCCATCAGATCCATGTCTCTCCAGTTTAGACACAAGGATATCATGGGGGAACAGTGTCCAATGCGTTGCACAGGACCAGGTAGATGACTTTTTGTGGACCTTTTCCTCATAATATATAGCTGAGATCACAGCACAAGATTTAAGAAACAAATTAGGGTACACACAAATTTTCAATACAGGTTAAAAAGAAAACTTATCTGCCACGAGAGTATTTTGTATCAATTACCCCAAATCTCTTTCATTTTCTACTGAAGTAGCAGTGATATTTCTAGACTAGATAAATTACTGTTTTTATAAGCTTTGATACTATTCCAGTAAATAATATATCAACATCTATGCTCCTAACTACAACCCAAGCATGGGAAACATGTTATTTTGCTGTTTTGTAAAACATGCCTTTTTTTTTTTTTGTTATGAGATCAAATGTTTGTTTATCAGCCTGATAGCAATCTTGACAGCAGAACTAAGTTTATGAGTGCACTCTGAATCACCATAAAATTTCTATTTACTGCTTTTCAAAATGATCTGGATTAATTTTTTTTTTCCACTATCACCTAGTTTACTCAATTTAATGGAAAGTATGACAGTACTATAAATGGATTAAGATGTTATCTGATTTTTGCTGTGATTTCTATTTCCCTGTGTTTTCACTCAGAAGTAATGTTCTGTGTGTTGTTGGAAAGATACTTTTTTTTTCAGAAAAAAAAAAAAAAAGCATCTGTTCTTATCAAAACAACAAACTAAAGGGAAATTACATTCATCATTGAACTGCAGGACTCCGGGCTCCTGCCACAAAGAAAGAAGTGAGGAACTACTCTGTACTTCGAGTTAGCTCTTTTATGTATAGAATGTATAGGCTAGACATATAGATTACAGTAAATGCATAGACTAAAAATGCATAATAAAATCAATCAGTTCCAAAATAATGCTTTTCTTATTGCATGATCTGTGATTTTGATGTATAAGCGAAGTTTAAATTAACACGAGGCCTGATTAGAAAGCAACAAAAAACACAAATTCCTCTAAAAATACTAAAAATACTTAGGACTTCAAAAAAAAAAAAAAAAAAAACACGGTATATAGTATATATACTAAATGCTCTGTTGTCAAAAGCAAGGTGTTCAAAGAGCATACACTGTCATGTTACATACTGACATTTCACATAAGACACCACTTAAAACATACATATTTATTAAAAGATATATGACTTAGGATAAAGGGAAAACACCACAAAAACTATATGTAGTCTTAACATCATACAACCTTCACCTCAAACTTGTTTAGAATGCTGTTACTAATCATAAAAAAATAATGGAAAAGGACTTTAAGGTTTTGGATAGCGAGATAACCATACTTCCCTATTTTCAAACAGACTTATTCAAATCATAAAAAAAATTATGCCATGCTGTAAAAGAATGATATCATGCTGGCAACAGATTAACGGGAAACAAATAGATGGGAAGTTACAGCTCCCTGCTCTGTTTACTTAACATTTGTTTCCAAAAATAGCTTATAGAAATGCTTCTTCAAGCAAAACAATTTATTTTCCAAGCTCAGCAAACTATCTTGGTGATTACATAACAATCATCTACTCTCAGTTAAAGTATTTCACTATGCAACGCTGCTTAACAGGTGAATTTTTATTTTATTATTTAGTTCTATTAAATTGAACCCAGTGAATAAAAAGCTGAAAACATCAAAAGATTGCTTAGCCTTTTTTTTTTTCTCTCATAACAGAGTCATGTATTTTAATAGTTCAAGTGAAGAAAAATATGTTTACTCACTTAAGTTTCAAGATCACAGAATCACAGAATGGTTGGGGTTGGAAGGGACCTCTGGGTCCATCTGGTCCAAGCCCTGCCCAAGCAGGGACTCCCAGAGCAGGCTGCCCAGCACCACGTCCAGGTGGCTTTTGAAGATCTCCAAGGAGGAGACTCCACAACCTCTCTGGGCAGCCTGTGCCAGGGCTCAGCTACTGTTGGCTCACATTCAACTTGATGTCCACCAGGACCCCCAGGTCCATTTCTGCAGAGCTGCTTTCCAGCTGGATAGCCCCCAGCATGTCCCAGTGCCTGGGGTTGTTTCTCCCCAGGGGCAGGATCTGCACCTCTCCTTGCTGAACCTCATGCGATTCTTGTCAGCCCACCTCTCGAGGCCCCTCTGGATGGCAGCATGACCCTGTGACACATCAGCCACTCTTCCAAGTTCTGTGTCATCTGCAGACACATATCCCTTGATCTTCCTCCTTAAGATGTGCTGTTACTGCTTGTAGAAGATATAATTACAATGCAAAGAATGCCAATAAAACGTACAAATTAAAACATGTTTTCTTGTACTACAGTTAGGTCCTTGTGAACCCAAGACATCTTGCCTTTAAACAATGAGCAGATGAGCAGACATCTCTCACTAGAAAGCTACAAGATTTTAAATATGTATACCTACTGATTCAAACAGGGGAAAATGCATATCAGGAGTGTGTGTCAGACTCCAATAAAGAGGAAAATAGTGTGCTTTAAACCCTATTTTTCCAAGTAAAAAGTCTATTCTTTTCACCTTTGTATTGCTTACTGCGGTATGAGTAAATCATTTACATTATTAATCCGTGGTTCAGATGCTAGATCCGCTGACTAACGCTATGGATTTATCACTCATCTATATTGACTGAGTAAGACTTCAACATATTCTTCCTGATGTACAAAACACGGGTGCTTCTTTCTTAAGGTAAATCAATCTGAGAAATCACTATATAGTATCATATATATATATAAAACTATGTTAAATATACTGAATATCACTGATTATTTTTCCAAAATATATTTCATATTTTCTAACATATATTCCAAAGTACAACCACTTCAGTAGTTAGGATATTCCCATTTTAGCTTTAGCATTCTGTTTGAACTGGAAGAGCTACCCGTTGTGAGTGCCAGATTGTGTGCAAAAAGCATTTACAGCTGAACTCTGCTGAGAAACTGTGTGGTTTAAGCAGCATCTAGTGGTTAATCTGATGTAGGCAGTCATTCCTATTTAGCTCTAGCTTCAGTTAGTAAACTTAGAATGTAGGAAGAAAGGTGTTTCATTCCGTCAGACTTTTGATAAACAAGATCTAAAGTTGGGTTTGTTTTAAAATTAAAATCCTTAAATATAATTACTTTTAATGTAAAACACGAGGAAAATGACTATTCATCACACCGTAAGAAACTGGAGCAGAGTTATTAGAGGAAGAAAGATTGAATGATCTTTAACCCAGGAGCACTCAAATTAAATTTCAGCCGAATCTTGCAAGGCAATTTATTTTATTCTATTTCTGAAGCAAGATGACTTCATGCTATTCCAGGAAGACTAAGAACAAGTACTCACAACCTTTGGTGGATGTTATTGTTGTATGATATAAAGGCATCTTGCACCAAGATAACTTTGATGAATGATGCACAGCCTGAGTCAGACAAGTCACTGGCAAGCAACTTCTTGCAGATCCCAAAGGAATTACTGAAATTACCATTCCCAGCTGCATTTGGTAATGTGTTGTGCAACTATGGCACTGTCCAGGTTGTAGGAGAGCTATTAGTGCTGCTTCAGTGCACTCAGCTAGATTAACACATCAGACTTTCAGTGGTGAAAGAAAATGCCTCACTTTTACCTTCACATCCAACAAGCAGAATAATCTCTACCTGAAAAAAGACATTTTTCTGGCAGTAAACATTTTTTGTTTTTAGTTGATAGTAAATTTTCATAAGTTGAATTTTAATCAATGTAGGCATATACTATTTTCAACAGCAGACCATGACTGAACAAACACATTCCAGGAAATAATTTTATCATTTATGCAGTGGAATTTTGAGCATACAAACATGAGGGGAAATTAACACATACAATTCTGCAAAATCTGCAGCAGTACGCAAAGAATTGTCTAAGAAAGTTTAAAAAGTTTCTTAACAAACATTTGTAAATACAACTCGCTCCCAAAACTTCCCTAAAAGGGAAAGGACTTGACCGGATATACGTGATGAAGGACAAGTTGTGAATGTACTTATCTTTTGTTGAAATAAGGCAAAACATGTATCTGTTGATTCAAATAAGGGAAAACATTTCCAGAACTTCAGCATCCAGTTCCAGATAATGTGCTATGAGTTACTACTGAAAGAGGGGTTACATCTGGAGCTAAAAAATCAGCTTAGGCTGCAAATTGTAATACCTGTAAAAGCCACAGCAGGAATGCATCAAATTCCTGTGACCCAACCCAAAGTACAATCACCTTGGCAGCTCTGACCTCTTTGTTGGTCCAATTGACTCTTCTTTGTCCACAAGCCTTCTCTAATCAAAAATGTGTCACTATAAAAGCAGTCTTCTGCTTATGCCTCTAAAACCAACCTTTAACACCCAAAGATGATGCAGGTTTATCTTCAGCCATTAGTATTCTTCAGAGGTTGGAAGGCTTCTTTTCCAATTGCAAATTTAGGAACTTTATAGGCACTCTAAAAGTAGGAAAACCTTAACAGAAGGAAAATCTCTCCAAACAAACAAACAAACAAAACCACAAATCCCTACTTTCACCTGACTTTCACCGGGCTTGTTCAGCACATCAGTATCCTTGGTACTTAAACTCCATTCAGTCAAAATGCAGAATTCCCTTTACCCAGCAGAAGGAGAAATAGAGACAAGAAACTCCCGGAGTAAGAAGGTCAGTTAGAGCAGTGCCAGCACACCGAAATGAAAGTTTTCACAGGGAAACCTGCAAATCCAGACGTGCTTTCTGTTTGGGTTAAAGCAAGAGAAAACATCAATGATTCATTTGCTGTTTACGTCCAAGGATGATTTCTGTCTAATGTGTAAGATCAGATGGACAAAATGGGTTCAAGTTGTATGTTGAATCTTCTACCATGACCCAGCTGTGGTAAACGTGTACAGTACTCTGTTACAGTTTTACTTTTTTTTAATCTAGGCCTAAACAGTATGACTTACTTCTTATAAGATGTATTTTACATTGCACATCTTCATATTTTCAAGCTCTTTACTCTGCTTGCTTCTTGAATTTGTTCTCTACTATTGTGAAAAGAAAAACAAACCAAAAACCCTCCCGTAGACAATGCTGCATTTTATCTTAAAGGATTGCCATTTCTGCATACTTAGATACCTGTGGCTTGAAGAAAACTTCCTTGTGATTCAGCACATCACCTGAATGAGTAACACACCTCAGAGATTTCTTTCTGTTAGCTTTTATCACCCTGCTCCATTCCTCAGGAACATGTCGAACATCTGTCTTCTACCCCAACAATCCCCTTGGCCTGGTTCCCCCTACTACTTCTGTGTGATTCAGCACACATCATTTTATTTATCAGTACCTCTTCCATGAGGAAAGCAACAGGAATCGCACATAACATGAGAAAACTTATTTTCTATTGCAATATTTTCAACTGAAACAAGATTAGCAACTCATTTGAAGCAACACAACATTGCATGAACAGCTTTTACTCCATTTCAAAAAGTTTAAGATTACAGCTTGAAACCATAAACTTAAGTGTTTTCAAATAGATCAGTGTGGATTTAGAGCTTCTAAAGCTACTGAAGACCATCAAGAATAGTTTAAGTGCTTACACACAGGTGACATCAATTTTAAATAAAACTTCTTAAAGAAATTTGCTTCTAATGATGCAAATCTCTTCTAGGGAGGCAATCTGTTGCATAGCCAGCTATACAAGTTTAGCATGGGTTACGTGGAAACTACATCTAAACTAGATACCACACATGGCTTTGCTTGGTTGTCAGCTTTAAAAATAAATGGCTTCACCAAATCCACTGCAAATTTGCATTAAGATGTGGCTAAGAACAATTCAATATTATAATAACATATTATTCATTCTTATATCTAATATAAAATTCACACTGCTGTAAGAGCAGGGCTCTGAAACCCAAATATTCCCCCCTTGTAGATAATTGTGTTGACCAGAAAGCTACAGATTCTTATTTCTTGTTTTGACTTTTTTTTTTCCCCTGTTCTGAAGTTTTAATTCTTAAATGAGAAGCATTCTGCTAGATTTTGGGAAGAGGAACTGATGTCTGAGAAAAATACAAAAAAAAACTATGAACTACAGCACAAAAGCTTTAAACACCAGGACTACCGTGACTTAGAGCACAGTGTATGGGCGCCCAACTTCTCCCTAAACAAAGAAAATGGACAGAGAAATTGTCAGCTTCACTTCCAGTCTCAATCACCTCCCTGTACACAACATATGTAGGAAGAACAATCTTGTAGGTAACTGACCAACAGTTCAGGTACTTCTAAATACAAGTGCTGATGCTTATCTTCCCTCCTCATTTGAAGAGCATAAAAAGCTTGATAAAGACTATTAAATCACAATTTCACTGGATGTCTGTTAAAGCTTTCTTTTTTTTTTCTCCTAAACTGAAGTTTTTTCTTTCTTCTCAACAACAGGTTCCTACATATTATGAACCCGCTGTACAAAAACAGAATTTTTCTTAAGAAATTAATTTGAAATTCTGATTTGTAATAATTTGTAAACAGCTCAAGGTGCCTAATCTTCCCAGCAATCTAAGTATCAAATGTTAATGTTAAATTCTGACTTTTTTTTTTTGTGCCACAGTCTTAATTATTGACATACCGTGAAGGACTAACATGAAACACGAATTTATGAATGATTTTAGAAGGAGAGATTAATGTTTTGACAAGATTTTATTGTGAAACATCGGATTTAGAAAAGGTACAAAATGTCAACAGTCAGATGTGTGCCAGTACAGTATTTCAATAGTCTATACAAGTGGACAGCTGAAGAGCCTCACTGCAGAACGCGTATTTAGACATCCTAGCTAAAAGGGGGCCGCAATATTCACAGGCTTAAAATACATAAATAACTTGAGCCAAAATGGCCATTACTGGTCAACGCTAATCAACATCTGGAAACAGGCTAAAAAGCACAATACGTTACAACAACCTCCTTGCAGATCCACGTTTAAAGAACATCAGTTTATTAGGTCAATAACCTACAGCTCCAGGACACCATTTTCAAGATCGGAATTCAGCTGGCTAGTTTAGAACTTTAAAAAATTCGAGTTTAAAAATGAGGTCACGGAACAAAAAGAGCAGGTATTTAATTAGAACCAAATACTGTGAAGCCCCTAAAAGTTTTTGTTTTTGTCTGGGATTATAAAATCAATTACTTCTTACACAGAATTTCAGTTTGTTCCTTTAAAGTGTCCTTACTGCAGCTTGAACAGGTATCAAGAAGTTATTCTAATTTAAATATTTCAATTTGCTATGCAGTTTCATGTTTTAAAACCAATTTCACCAAACGCGGGTTGCCATTCACGTGGAAAAAAATAGTATCAAAATACTACTCTGAATTAACGAAAGTCATACATTTGTATATTAAAACCCAAAAAAGACTAGCATCCCAAAAGGATAGCAGCTTTCTCTAGCCTAGTTTAGAAATTTTAAAGAAGGAGAATTTATAAACATACGAAGTTGACTGTAGTGTATAAAAATACACGTAAACCATACGAAACAAGCTAGCATGATTTTTCAAATCATTCGCTAGCCTGTCACTGCTGGAACTTGTTTGAACTACTGAAAAGGCGTTCACAGTTGAGTTCATAGGTGGACAGCCAAGTAACTTTAGATTTCAGTTCTTTTATTAAAAGGCGCATAGCTTACTCTACAGTTAAACTTACTGAGCTACCAGTCAGTACCCAGAGCTGAACTAAACCTTTTACTCATGTAAGTCTACTTCACTTTACGCTGAGTTGTAACTCACCTCCCTGAACAGAGACCTTGGGGTATACACTAGGTTATGGTTAATAGAAATTTCTAAACATGACTGATGTCCATTAGGAGCAGAGTTAAAACTAAACTGATGTAATTTAGAATCAAAATCTACCCAAAAACGTTAAAACACCCTCCCTCTGACAACATATCCACTCTCCATTTCAAGATCATTAGTTCTGGCTACTCTTTTCACGTTGTCTGTCTTTACCAGGGGATAAGAACCTTGCAGTTCATTAAGAAGAGCAACCGTAATTTAAAACTAAGTAATTAAATCAGACAGTGGGGAATATATGTTTAAATTTGAGTGTATATCACTAATTAAAAATGTTACATTGGGGGTACAATGCCTGCCATGGACTTAAAATTATAGCATGGTGCCAAATAGAGAGATATGTAAACAAACTGTTAAACTTTAGTGTCACAAAAAAACAACCAAACAAAAAACATTTCTTTTTTTGTTCAGGACGTGTTTGGCATGAGCAGCACTAACAGAACTCTACACCTCACAGACGAGCTACAAAGGTTATCTAAAGCCAATACTCACTGTCCATGAATTAGCTAGCTCTTGATGCTGCTTCAAGCACTGCACTAGCCACTTTGATCTGTGATTCAGATTCCTCTGTACACACATTTATATTTACATAAAACATTTATTAAACATGATTTTAAAACATAAAAACCTTATGTACAAAATACCAACATTCCTATAAATAAACAGTTGGAGAAAGGCACTTGCAAGAAAAATCTACAGTAAATCTTACAAAAAACACGCTGCCTCTGTTACTGTACAATAGATACTCTTTCAGTAAATCCCTATCACAAGAATGTAAAACACTAATTACTTGTTATAACTAAGAATATAACCGTTACAGTTGTATTTACAAATACATATACGTCTTTTTTTTTTTCAGTTTCACTTGAGCACCATGATTTCCATTCTAAATTTGTATTTTGATACAAAGTAAAAGAACAGTTGCCAGAAACCAGTGTTCAGCGTCACTGCAGATTCATGAACTTTTGGCTGACATCCGTACAGTTTAAAAGACTCAGTTGCTGCTTTGTAAAAAGTACACCTAGTTTGTTATTGCATGTTGTCCTTTTAGAGAGAGCACTGCTATGTTCTCTATGCCATTTTTTAATACTATTGCTGGCAAAAGGTTTCCAATATAAAAAAAATAAAAAACATTCTTCAAGCCAGTTGAAGTATTTTATCTGAACAGTAACTAAAAAAAGCTGCATATTAATTATAAAAATGTGTAGGAAACATGCCAACTAATCTGGTGTGCAAAAATATTTTTTCGACTACACAGGATTTTAAGGGCTTCACAGAATTACTCAAATTTACATTGAGTAGTAGACCCCACGGATAACCAGTTCCTCAAGGAGACGTTAATATACTCCCGCTTTTATCAAACTTTTTACCCTTTGACAATGCTGCAACCTGTTTGAGCAGTTCTCTGTTTTTGGCCTGCAATACAGATAAAAAAAAAAAAAAAAAAAAAAGATGTTTTATGAATTACTGTAAAGCCTCACATAGTAGTGTCATGCACTAATTTCCCATTGCATTTATGAAATTATCTTTCAAAACGTACATGCTAAGAATACTCGAAGATTTGATATGTATATTTCGTGTTTAACAGAACAGGCAACCACACTTCTTGCATAGCAAAATTCAGTGTCTGAGGTATTGCACTGAACATCTGCTCATTCAGTGATTTGTAAGGCAATTAATTCAGGTTTTCTTCCTGTCAAAGTAGACACGTAGTTTAACATGAAATATTTCACTGTTGATTGCATTATGCTAAGCTGAAAAATCAGATCAACAGCACACTGACAACTGATGAAGTATCAGAGGACAGACAAAAAAAAACCAACAAAACGTTTCAGAAGGTGCAAGAGGTAAGCCTCTACCTCTTCAGGTTAGAAAGCAATTCTTACAGTAAGTTTAATTTGCATGGAGATTGTTGACTGCAGAACTGCTTGCTGTACAATGTGTACAAACTTAAATGTAGCAACGATCATTCCAGACTCGGTACTATTTCATTGCAGTGAGCAAACAGCCTGATACCTAATTCCATTTGAAATATTGCTTGGGTTATCGATAAGCAGCTACTTACCTGCAACTGTTCCACAGTTTCCTTGTGAGCTTTCTCCATGCTGTTCATTTTTGTCCTCAAGTTGGACTCCTGGTACTGGAAGTCTGCCTTCAGCTCTGTCAACTAAAAACACAAGTTCTGTGAAGATTCCCTGGACTGCTGCAATATGCTTTCTAATCAGTCTTTATGGATTATGGATTATTTGTAAGAAAGTATGCAACCAGAACTTCCAGGAAATTGTGCCTCCTTCCTGAGGGTCAAATCTCAGGGACCTACGGAAATGTCTTGGTGTCTCACATTTTATCCAGAAAGTCAAAAAATGCTAGCACGGCAGTCATTAAGCACTGATAGTGACATGGCTGAGATCTTGACTAATGAGTACTACAGAGTACTGCAGAGCTGGTGTATTGAGTTGCTGGTTTTGCCCCAAGTTATACATTTGAAAGACTTTTCTTTTGGAGCACTCCAAACTGTTCAAGCACCGTCCTTACACAAACCTTAGGACAAGAATGTCCCGCAAATCTGGTTCAAGACTGGTATTTGCAGACTTTTATCTAAGCAAGCATCTTTATATTTACTATTTCACAGTAAAGAAAGAAACAAGCCCCCCACAGTGCATTCATTTGTTGTAAATTTTTCACCTATGCAAACGTTCTACTGTATGCTCAGCTTTTCCTCCCCTGCCCTAGGAGCTGAAGTGACATTCTGAAAGTGAATAGTTCATGCCTCAAGGAGCCTTTAGGTTCAAAGATCTCAGAGGTTGAACAAACAGTTTTAACAGTGGGGATATTAAAATTATTAAATGCTCTCCCTATGGGAACAGCATAAATAAAGTTACTATGCAGAAATAGGTGACATTTCCTTACTTAACCCTTTGCTAGTATTATCTGGTAGATGAAATTTAAAAATAGGTAAGTGAATTTCCAACTGACTTGTGACCTTCTGTAGGCTTTATAAGAGAGAGGTTTTAATGCTTGTCCTTTGAAGAAACTACCTAAAGAGCATCCATGACAGACTACTCATCTCTTTCACATTAACCACTTAAAGGCTTGGAGTAGCAAGCAGTTCTAAAACTTAGCAAGTATATTAGAAGAGTGATACTAACTGAAAAGGTTCCAGTACCCTCCACAGAACAGACTGAAGTGTAGAAGTTCAGATACTGATCTGCAGCCTGAAAGTGGAAACTTTATTAATTTTTTTTACGAAGTTATTAATATAACTTCGTAACTTACTCAATCCTGAATAGACAGTCTAGAGCCACCATTACGGATAGTGTCTTAAATCCATCCAGTTAAACAGACGGCAAAGAACTAAGCTCTAATAAAGACTAAAAGAAGTATTATACATATTTAGAGTTATTTCTCTTTACTTGCCAGACATTAGTTTTTTCGAAAGGTGAATCTCTTGTATGAGTTTCACTGTAGTCATTTGGGCCTAAATATATTTTGCTTAACTTCTGTTGACTGCCAGACACCTAATTCAAACTTCTCTTCCAGTCACTGACCAAGATCTGACAAGCTACACTACACATACACTAACAGTATTTAAAAATCTAAACAATTTTCATACATTGTACACGTACATTTGTACACCATCTCACAAATTATGGCTATAGTATCTTAAATTTAGAACTAAGCAAAAGCTATGCTAAACTTGAAATGCTTACTATTATTCCTCCTCTTATCTTGGGTGTCCATCAGCCTACAGAGGTAATTTGGGACTTTTGCTGTGATCCAATTTAAAATATCTAAAACACAAAACCTACTGTCTGGCATTTTATCTGTCACCCTTGACACATGGTGCCTGAGTAACAGTGGACCAGATTGCTATCGTCTAGGTGGCTGAAGTAAGGTAAGGTGAATTCCTCTTTGCCTTAGAGCCAAAACATATTCAAGATATAGTTTCACGAATATATATGATATATACGATATATATACTTGTCCTTTAAAAGGTAAGATCTGATTAGTTACTAGAAAAATAAAAATCAGATGCATTTTTTTTAATCTCACTATTTTCACATTGTTAGGAGTCTACGAAACTGACAATAAAATGATAAAGTTCTCACTGAGCAGATGAAAAGTTTACCTTTTTATCTTTTTCTAAAATAGTCTGATCTCTTTGCTGCAGAAGACGTTTAAGCGACATTACTTCTTCTTTCAGCTGACTTATGAGAACAAAGTTGTCAGTTCCCCCACTGTCTGCTGATTGATTTATAGAGCTACTAAAAATAGAAAACAATAATTACTTGCAACATCAATAGTAAAAAACAGTTCATTTTTTCAAAGTTCATATTCAAAAATTAATAATTCCACAAATATCCTTAAGGACTAATGCAAAAAAAGTATGTACCTGACAGAAATGGATGCAACTGGCAAATTACCTTACTAATGGCACACATTACATACACCTGCAGAAATATAATTAAGTATTAGCTTTGAGGGGGACAAATACCTTTTGACTGAAGCAGCCACTTTTACATTCATTCCCACTGTTTGGTCAGAGACAGAATAAAGATTCAGTCTCACACTTTAAGACCCAAAATACTTATTTAGATACTAGGTTAACATTAAACAGTGGGTTCAACCCTGCACCTAATCTAAAAAACCAGTGATATTAGGGAATACTATTTCACTGTTAACTGTTGCCTTGTAATTTAACCTTTAATGTTGCCCCACAGAGCCTAAAAGAAGGAATGCTGTGCCAGTTTTCTGCTGATAAAGTAATGTAGTTAACTGACAGCACTCAGATGCCACCCAATAATCTGTTTGGCTGGACAACAGTTTCACCTCCCTCATTCTTCAAACATAAAAAAAAGGAAAAGGAAGAAACTGGCCACAAGTCAGTGCTCTGTTTTGGTTGAAATGGCTCAGCTTTACAAAAACATAACTTTACCTATCTCCATTTGATGGCTTGGATTCCAGTTTGGGTTTTTTCTTTGGAGTTTCATTCTGAATAGCTGCAGAGGATTTATGGCTGAAATCAAACAAAATGTAAACCTAAAGCCTTGTACTATGTAACTCTCTAACAACACCATTTGGTACATGTAAAATAACTAACTCATGCTCCTAGCTGGAATGCTAGAGACTAGCCAGAAATGAAAGAAAAAGAAAGTCTTTTAAATAAGAATTGCAAGATAAATTAACAAGAAATTAACAAATAATATCATATTTACCTCTGTTTCCACAGTCCCTGATCTTGTTCTGGACTCAGACTGCTGATTCTGAAATATGTGAAATGTACTTGGTAACTGACCAAACATGCCATTATTTCTAAGCTAGTGTGAACGGTATCTGTACTTAAGACAAATTACCCCCTCCTTTTATTTTTTTTGGTAAATTACAAACATTACCAATTTTAAAATTTCAGTTGGGCAGTTGTATTGCCTGTCATGCTCATGACAACTCTATTATGTCAGTATGCTAAAAAAAAAACCTATTTCAGCTATATATTCACACTACCATAAGATGCAAGGGGTAGATTTCAAGACTGACAGTTAAAGCTTTTTCTGATATTTCCCAATTTTTGTGCCCTTCATATTGCTAATCTCGATATCAGTACGCTGACCTAAAACAGCATTCTTGGGATTCCCATACTGCAATATGAACATTGCCTAAAATGGTGCTTATGTGGTGGCATATAAGCAATGTTAAGTTTCGGATCCCTGAAAATAACTTTTTCAACTCTAACAACACGTTTCCAGTAATTTCAAAAGTAACTTTACTGAACAGCATGGGCATAGGAATAATAAAATTTAGAAGACTGCGTTGAATCAAATAGTTCAACGATTTTGTATGCCTCTCTTGTATTATTCTCTCACCTCAACAATAACTGAAATGGAGAGGGAAAGAAATTCTTATTTATTGGACCAGAAGCAACTGACCCAGGGCAGGCTACAGAAAAAAAGTTGCTAAGCAAGGAACATTAAGCGTATCTCTATACAGGTCATATTTTTTCGTAACTCTTGAATATATTGGAAGCTCTATATTATAGTAAAGAGCTAACTTTTTTTTTATTTAATCCTCACTACACCTGTCACATGCATTAAATTAGATGTTTTAACTTGTTGTAACTCAATTTTCAGTAGATTAGAGAACAGAAACAGTACAATAATTGTCTGTATGACAAGAATAATTTTCTTTCTCAAGTGCCTAAAAAGTATTCTTTTTAAATTGAAAGTATTTACATTTCTCTTCTCCCCATTCTCAGTATTATTGCAGCTTATTTTGCTTCTATCTTTATGTCATGCTTAGCCAGACAAGTTTCAGTCAAAAACAAAAAAGCACTGGAAAAGTTAAGCTTGAGGAATAAAAAAGTCTGCGTGTCTTTTCATGACAGGGGTCATTACCACTGCAGCTGTAGCATTCACTATCCAACACTATATACAAAACAAAAGAAGATCTAAAGTTACGCTGCCATAAGCCTGTCAATGAAAATAAAAATCATGACAGCTATTGTACTAGCATAAGAAACATGGGAGGCATGATTTGATAGGGGGGGTATCTAAATTAAAGCTGGTATGCTGCTTAGACCACCAGCAGAGATGACACGCTGAGAAAAGTTGCAGGGGATTGGACATAGCTATTTGAAATGTTATCAGTGACAGTAAATGAACTGACAGTGTTATTTTCCTGTCTTCCTAGGACAGCCACTCACAAAATGCTTCTTACAAAAGGATTTGATTATGAGTAGCAAAGAGATGCAAACTGCTAGCAGATAGAAGGCGATCCCATGCTTTTCCTGCTTCTCCATTTAACAAGGATGTGCGCACAAACAAGGCACAATGAAGTTACGGTGCAAATACATGCACGGTAACTGCATGCCACATAGCAGGTATCGCACAGCAGCTGCTGCTTAGAAATCCAAGTTTATCCCCAAGCACCTTGGTTTTCTGCAGCCATCCTGCAAGTATCTTTTCTAGCCCTGCTACCTATTGTAAAATCAATTAGTCTGACGGCCACCAAGAATTTCTGCATTTGACTGACTTCTCTTCAGCCAAATTGTGAGAATACAAAGGTTTTGACAGACCTCCTGCTCCTGCTTTTGATGCCATATTTTAAACCACATTTCTGATTTCCTTTACTTTGATCTCAGTACTAACAGCACACAGAATAAGAAGAGATACCTAAAGCTACTTTAATTATTGAAATACTTACTTATGATGACTACTGCTGTGACGATGGTGGTGGTGATGATGGTGGTGGTGTTTTGAATGGTGCTGGTCTTTCTCAGTAAGAGATGAAGATGAGGAGTTAGAATGTGAAGATCCTAGACTCTTCCTCTGTTCTTTTGTCTTCTGTAGCACTCGCTTGTAGGACAGGGTGCAGAGCCAACACAACAACTTCCCATCAACCTGTTGGGAAATAATTCATACACGTTTTTTTCTTCCCCAGGTATACCCGCACTAAAATGATGCATTTCAGTATTATTGTTATTATTTGCAATTGCTTCAATTTGTGTGATAGCTTTGGGAAAAATCCAGACATCCCTTTGGTAGGAAACAGCACTGCTGTATCTCCAACATACGCGTGTAATTCTTTAATAAAGTGAAGCTTATTCCTTTTATTTTTGTCATTGGAAATTACGCTAGAAGGCAGTCTTAGCAAATATTGGATTTACTCTGTATCACAGAAGTGACAACAACTTTTATAAGGGGCAAATCATTTTTAGCTTAGACACCATGTAACCTCTCTCAACCCATGGTATTCCAGCAGAATCATGATGTCCAGCCAACGTGTCACTCGTACCAAGTAAATTCTTCTGTAAAAACCGCATTAGTCTTGGGTTCGGGCAAGAGGCTTTTGAGGTCATTTCCTCAGCACCTTCTGGAATGAGAAAGTGGGACTCACCAAAACTATTTAAGAAAACACGGAGAGGTGAAAAAGAGTCTACCTCTCTGGTGCTGTATTTTAAGGCAAGGCAGGCAAACGGGAAGAGGCAATGTGACAGAATCAAGTTAAGGGCATACTAAGAGGCAATGAATAGAGAAATACAAAAAAAAATCAAAGCACCAAGAACTATTCAGCTGCTCTGCTCCCAGCGGCCACTGTCAAGAGTATTCTTAAGCCTACTTAAAAAAAGAGTGATTTAATTTAAAATAAAATAGCCCTGTAGTGAATGTAAAAATTGCAAGTTAATGAATGTAATTCAAATACTGAAAAGCACGGCATCTTTAATCTAATATTAGTGAACTCGAACACTCCTGTTCATCTTTCTTTTATGAAGCAGGAACATCTTTTGTCAACCTAAGCCACTGCAGCTCTGGAACAAAGCCTACCTTCCTTCTTCCCTCTTCTTTCCGATCAAAAGCACACTGCTGTTTGCACTGTTCACACGTTTGAGGTGGGCCATACTTCTTTTCTGAGTTGGTGCAACGCTGACATTTCGTGCCAATAAACGCTGCAATAATATTACAATACTGACAAGGCTTGGGCTGGAAAAGAGGTAAGTTGAACTGAGGTTAGTTCACTCCAGAAACAGGAAAGCATTAACGCAGTTCATTCCAATCACACGATGCTTCTAAACTACTATGGGTTCGTATGATATGCCTTAAGAAAAACTTTTTTCCTGCCTTTAGTGTCTTTAGTAATAACAGTAATAGTCCTTCAAAGATCAAAAAACACTGCACTTTCCAAGAAAGCTCACATACAAAATTAGTAAAAGAAATACTTTTTGATTGCTATACCCGTCTTTTTTATATATATTTATCTCTCTGTTTTACTACATTACTAAACAAATTACTTAAATTTAAAAGAAGAGTAATCAAGTTATTTTTAGACTTTGGAGGTTCTGAACACATCCCTCTCCACTGAACTACTCAGGGATGTGATAGCCCTGCACCTCCAGGATGTGTATCTTCATCTCTGTGATTCTGTAAGAAACTTAAATAAAAGGAAGCAACAAAAAACGCCCTTCAGGCACCACTGGGACAGATAATCAAGTTTCTGATTAGACAGTAAGCCAGAGTAATACAGTGGTAGAAAATAAAACCCCTGACAGTTTCCATAGGTCAGAAATAGCTGATTATCTTCCCTGCAGTTCCCTTTTCTTGATGAACTACCGATAAAACATTGCTGGATCTGCCCTGTTCTTAATTGCACTACATTTTAAGCTTTTCAAAGAATGTTCTTTGTTCAGTTTACATCATTTACATTCACCAAATGCCTGACTACATACCAACAGCTGTTACGTTTCTCCACTAAGCTGAATTTCATCTAGCGTGCTTGATGTCAAGTATGAAGAAGTTACGGGCTTTTGTCTCCCAAACGAGATTATCCTGATACCTTCCCTGAACAAGTGTCTGCAGGGCACTCAGCTACAACGTTCATATATTAAAAAGTTTAATTTCTCTAACGGAACCCACGCTGAAAATTCAAGATGGGCAAAATGCAAAGTAACAGGAATAAAGTAAATCTTTTCTACTCAGCAGCTTAAGATGATTAACGCGCATCTAAAAATTGAAGACTTACATAATATGAGCGATGTGGTATGATTAGATTTTCCCATTTACCACTCATTAAGAACACAGGCAGCTAATAGTCTTCCTGCTGTCAAGCGTGCATTCATGAGCATATGCAAAGGACTACTTTACATGCGTAAAGTGAATTAACATTGTTTTTGCTGTGAATAACTCCATTGCAGTTATTCATAACTGTTAAACCACACATAACCACAACGCCTTTAAGTCTGAAAAAACAGAAACTGTAAGCCGTAAAGGAAACGAAGAGCTGCCTGTAGTTTTCATCACCTTTCCAGAAGCTTTTGTTATTTGGTTCTGAAAGCTGTTTAATTATAGGAGGCAAATGGACCTAAGGTGTACTTTTAGAGATGGATGGATCTAACGGGAACTTTTAGAACTGAAAGACGGAAGGGCCTAAGGTGAACTTTTAGAAATGAGAGAGGGATGGACCTAACCTGAACTTTTAGAGCTGAGAAAGGGATGGATCTCACCTGAACTTTTAGAGCTACGAGGCGGCTGGACCTAACGTGACCGTTCAGAACCGAGAGCCTACTCACCGTTCCGAACTGCTTGACGTTCTGGGCACACTTCTTGCATATGGTGTTGGTTTTGCTAGAAATAGAAACATACAGATATTGAACCAGCCCCTGGTTACTCACTCACGCTCTGTCCGTGGGTGCTGACAGCAAGGACCGGGCACCCCAATGCCCCCCAAGCCCAGTACCTCTCCTGCTGGAACTCAGAGCGGCAGTAGGTGCACTTCACGACGGGGTGTGCGATGCGGCACTCCTAGGGGTGGAGAGAAAACACCGGGGTCAGCTCCTTCTGCTGGGACACACACCTGACCTCCCTTGAGTCCTGGCCTCCCCTAGGTCTCAACCTCACCTTGGTGCTGTCCTCCCCTGGATCCTGGCCTCCCCCTGCTCAACCTCTTTGGAGTCCTGGCCTCTCCCTGGTCCTGATCTGCCCTGGATCCCGGTCTCCTCCTGCTTGACCTCCCTTGAGTCCCAGCCTCCCCCTAACCTCAACCTCACCTGGGTGCTGTCCTTCCCTGGCTCCTGGCCTCCTCTGGGTCCCAACCTCCCCCTGGTCAGATTCCCTTGGGTCTGAACCTCCCCTGGGTGCTGTCCTCCTGTGGATCCCAGCCTTTCTCGGGTACCAACCTCCTCCTGGCCGGACTCCCCTAGGTCTCAGCCTCCCCAGGGTGCTGTCCTCCCCTGAGTCCCAACCTCTCCCTGGTCAGACTCCCTTGGTTCTCAACCTTCCCTGGGTGCCGGTCTGCCCTGGATCCTGGCTTCCCCTGGGTCCCAACCTCTCCCTGGCTGAACTCCCCCAGGTCTCAGCCTCACCCGGGTGCTGTCCTCCCCTGGCTCCTGGCCTCCCCTGGGTACCAACCTCCTCCTGCCCAGCCTCCCCTGGGTCTCAACCTCACCCAGGTGCTGTCCTCCCCTGGATCCTGCCCTCCCCGTGCTCAACCTCTCAAAGTCCCGGCCTCCCCCTAACCTCAACCCCCCCTGAATCCTGGCTTCCCCCTGCCCACCCTCCCCTGGATCCCAACCTCTCCCTGGTCCTGATCTGCCCTGGATCCCGGTCTCCCTCAAGCCTCAGCCTCCCCCAGCTCCCAGCTCCCCCCTGGCCCCCCTCCCTTGGGCCTCCCCCTCCCTTGGGCCTCCCCCCCAGCCCCAACCCCTCCCCGCCTGCCCTCCCCCTGCCCGGCCTCCCCCCCCCACACACACACCCCCAGTGGCCCCGGGCCCGCTCACCTTACACAGCTGCTGCCCCTGGGACAGCTCCTCGAAGGGGTAGCGCTGCGTGCACTTGGTGCAGGCGTACAGAGCCGGCCCGGCCGCCTGCGCCGCCGCCGCCGCCATCCGCGCCTCACCCGGCGGGGACGCGGGGCCCGCACCCGGACCGGGGTGGGGGGGGGCGGGAAGCCCGGGGGGCGGTGCCCCGCGGGGCTCGGCCTGCCATTGGCCGGGAGCCTCCGCCCTCGGTTCTCATTGGACGGCGGGCACGCCGCTCAAGCGCGGCTCTGTGGCGTCCCTCAAGGCCGGCGGGGGGCGGGGCTTGAGGCGCCGTCCTGCCTGCCCATTGGTCGGTTCGGCCGTCGCTCAGCCCGCGCCCGGCTCATGGCCGCCGCATGGCCGCGGCGCCCTTAAAGGGACGGGCCCCGGGGGGAGGGGGGCCGCCCGCGCACAAAATGGCGGCGGCGGCGGGCGGGCGGCGGCAGCGCACGGTGAGGGCCGGGGGCGGGGAGGGGGCTGCGGGGGGCTGGGAGCATGAAGGAGCCGCGGGGCTGCCCAGAAAGAGGGCTGGGGGGCGGCTGGGGGCTGTAGCGCGTTATAAGTTCTCTCATCTTCGCCCGTTTGGGGCTTTTTTTCCTGAATTTTCAGCGTTTTCCTAAGGTGAGCGCACCGTGGTGCGCCCCGCGGCAGGAGCAGCGTTAAATGGATCTTAACCTGGACTCTATTTCCGGAATTCTGTCGCTTCTTTATTTCAGTCAGGAATATTTAGCAGGGATTCCTGAAGCAGCACGCGGAGCTGGCTTGGTTAAACGTGTAGCAAATGCATCTGGTGGCGGCTCCCACCTGTACAGCGCTACTGTGGGGTTTATTTTAGGGGTTGCACTGACGGGATGCCACCGAAAGTTGTGCCCCTGGCCTCCCTCCAGGTGATATTTGTAAGAAATGCAGCTAGCCAACACGCCTGTGTTTGCTTTACTTTATGTAGTTTTTGCAGAAGCGTGTAGGCTTTCTCCTGGGGTCAGCCTGGTGCGGGCTAGGTAAGTGCCGCTTTTGCCAGTTTAAAAAGGAAAAAAAGGCCAAAAAAGGCAGCAGGTTAGGTTTTCTGTTTACTCTTTGTTTGTTTGTTTTACCTAGTTATTCTTAATTCTCCACAGACAACGTTTTCCAGGTGAAAAATAGAGACCTATGAAAATTCAGGTCCGTGGCAGCCCTACGTTGATCCCAGACTGATCCCCATCTCTCAGCCCCGAGGACCATCAGATGCTTTTGTTTCTCACCCATAGCAGACCAATTTTGTTTCACACCAATAGCAGAGTGGTGTTAGAATCAATAGTTTCTGCCACTCGGTCTCACATTGCTGCTGGTGATGCTCTGCTGCCTATTGCATGAGATGCTGTGCTTTGCTTCGTTCACTCTAACTTTGCTCTTTTAATCTTATTCCTTATTCCACTCGCAGCGGTCCAGCACCTCGTAAGGCTGGTGTATCTGCAGGGCTGAGGTCCCTGCTAACAGCCTTTCCTTCCGTTCTAACATTACTCATTCTGCAAAGTTTGCTCTGTGTGGCTACGAAGCATAAAACAGAGCCCATATACACACAGACCTACTCAAAATATTTTTGTTAATATATTCTTAATTAGGCGTTTGTGTTTTAATCAGCTTTTTGTAGTGGCCAAAGTACAAATGCAGCTATTCCAAGAAAAGCACTTGTGCTGTGTAGGAGATAACACACGCAACGTATTGCTTTGCAGATAAAACAGAAACACCGCCTGAAAGGTTCAGCGTGCTTAGGGTCTTCGTCTTCTTGTCTCCGTATGAGGAAAATTAAGTGTGTGTAGGCTTCAAGTGACTTACTAATTTTCTTATTTTTTTCCCTTTGTATTTCTTATGATGTGTTTTGGGTATATTGTCTAACTTGCCATGAGGTATTTGCACAAATACTTCTTGTATTTTAATTTAGGTCACAATATGCCCACAATAACTGGTATTTGCAAAAGCTTAGGAAAGCCCTGCCAAGGTGAGCGATTACTCGGTTGCCTTATTAGTGAAGTAAATCTGTGAAGAGCTGTAGGATCCAGAGCATCTGCTTGCAGCCCATTTCTGCCTCAGGCTGCAGGAAGGTTCCTAGCACATTCAAACTAGGCAGCCGTATTTCTATTTCTCTCTTATCCACCAAGCTTGTACGCAAAGCTGAGACAAGGTAGGTTTCAGTCAAAGCCACAGACACGGTGTGTGGAGTGCTGTGCCCCTTTGGCTTGGGAGAACTTTGCTGGAAAGCGTCCAGTTGCTGGTGTCCTGACTGCATAGCGTATTTACAACAAGGTGATCCCTTCTGGTTATTGCAATCTCTAAAATGTATCAAATGCTTGGAAAGCAGATGTAGAGTGCTGGAAAATACCTGGCTTCTGTGGACATTTGTTTTGAGACCAGGGTTAAGCTGCTCTAGCAGCCTGTTGGCACTGAGAGGCAGAGGTACCTCCTTTCTTGGCTTTGAGTTTGCTGCTGCTTTTCTTGTGCCAGTGCCGCTGATCAGCTGTGGGGTGAAGTCATCTTGGTGTTTCTGCTGGGGATGTTCAGGGTGTTCGTGGAAGGCTGTGAAAGATAGAGGTGGGAAAGAGGGGCTGGGGCTACAGCGGGGAGAGCTCTGTCCTCCCTGTCTGGTGTAGTGCCTTCTCACAGTAAGCAAGCGTATAAATAATAGTAAACAAAAGCAGAAATTGGAAACTAGCTTGCAAAACTTTTTCTGATACTGTTTTTAGCAGACAGGACTTTGTATGTGCTGAAGACTCCAAGGAAGAAAATACAGCCTTTGAGCTACAGGTCTCCTGCAGCAGTATTTCTCCACATCTTATAAATTGATTCTGCTTTTATTGTGACAGAGAAACAAATGTGCTGAATAACAGCTTTGCTTTATTTTCAGGGTGATCTACACAAAGCTCACAGGTCTGCGTCAGCCACAGATGGACTCTCTGCAACGTCGTATATCGATTACCCGAAGTACAAGCCCTTCATCAACTCAGACCTGCTGCGCTCCCCGCGGAAACCAGTAATTCCATATCCCGAGAGTAACAGCAGAGGTAAGGCTTCAGCTAAGCTGCTTTTTTACCTGTTTCCAAGTTGCTTGTGCTGTGCGTGAAAGCATCACAAAAAATCTGTGCACACAGAGGATATGGTCTCTTTAGCCTTTTATTCCTTCCCAGTGATGTGCAGATTGCCTGTTTTGTAAATCCTTTTTGCTTTGCTGTTTGAATCATGCCTAATGAAAGAGGCTGTCTTACAGCTGGAGAAGGATGCTCACTTCCGTAGCAGAGAGCTGTAAAATGGGCTTGAGATGTTCTTCCTTCCTTCTTCTGGTCCTCCTATCCCTCAGTCATTCCCTGCCCCAGCTCACAGCCGAGTTTGAAATGAGACTGGAGTTCTCCAGACAGCTTGGAGCAAAGGAAGAGAATCGGTGTTGATGAACTGAGAAGGCTTGTGATGTTCGAAGGGTGTGGTGGGAATCAGGGAAGTGCTTACCACATACAGAAGAAAAGAGGTGTTTTGTGGCAAAGAGCTGAACTGAGAGCTCACCATTACCCCAGGGGGAAGAAAGTTGTGCTCCCATTTATTCTTTTTTTTTTGTTTCTGGTTTATTCTTCTCCTGTCTTTCCCACTTCATCTGGAAGTGAACAGCAGAACCAAACATTAATTTTGCCTGACCAGAGATGAACAAAAACATTTTTTGCTAGTTTTCTGTTTAACGAATTGGCTTCTCCTACAAGGAGAGGAACCCCAGAGCTGCCTGGGGGTAGGTACAGGAGGGAGCTGAGGGAATTGGAGACAGGGGCAGGGCGGATCCTTTGTGAGCTTCTTGGCTAAGGGTCCTTGACAAAATAACCCCTGAAGACTGGTGTTGTGTGGGGGTTAGGGCTATGAAAAAATATTTTATTACTTACAGAAAGAAAAGTGAGAGATTTAGGATGAACCCTTAAATTACTCTAAATATAAGACAGACTGGGGGGGAAAACACAGCACAGTAGGCTCCAGTACCTGTTCCAGTAATGTAATTCATGTAGAAATTACCAGGGACTTTTATGTTAATTATCTAGTAGATGAAACCTGAGTTCCTGAAGTGCCATTTAAAATGTAATATATGCTCTGGCATGCACAACGTGATCAGTTTTGAGTGTGGCTAACACAAAACTAAAGGACTTGTATGACAAATTTGGATGTTAAGCTAAGGGCTTACTTGCAAATGATTGATACAAGGGTATTTCTGTAGACTGTATTGTGTGCTGCATTAGTGACAAAGTTTTGATTTCCAAATTTTCACCTGGCAACTCTTTTCAGGCAGGTAATTTGCTAACTCTAAAATAAATACAGTTAGAGGGATAGCATCTGAAAGCCATATCCCTTTTTAGGAAAATAAAGGCCTTTTAAGACTTTGACTCCTAAAATGTTTATGTAAATATCAATGCGTATAGAAAATAAAAATCCAGCAGGCAGTTCATGCAATACTTCTATTTTTTTGTAGAAGCTTTGCAACTCTGAAGTAAGTTTACAAGTTCAGGAGTGTGTATAAGGTTAAGGATTTGGGAGTTATCTTCAGATGAGAAAATAGATTTGGTTGTTCTTGAGGGCCCTTTCTGTTCCTACCTCACACTTAAACAAAAAATCCAGAAGTTAAGTAAATCCTGCTTATTTGGGGTTTAATTCCTCTATGTTGTGCATCTGTGATGACTGTTGCAACATATCTGTTACTTTGACACTTGTTTCCTGCCCTCCCTGCTACCTGGCATCCTGTTGGGTTTCACCCTTACCTACCCACTGCTCAGATTGCTTCATTGATGTGTTTTGCTTGTTGTTACTGTAAATACACAGACTTTAATTGAGCTCTAAGTGTTGTGTAACAAAGCTGTTTATGGTTCCAGCTGTGCCCATTTCAACTGAATCCTGATAACAGTGCCATAAACAGGGGAAAAGGGTGACCCTGCTAATAGGATCGGGCTATCAACAACTTTCCCTTTATCTGTGGCTGCTGTCACCCACTTCCTAATGACTTAAGTTACCTTAGAGTAGGTAGTTCTGATACTCTGTTCCATCCTGCATTTCAGGATTTGATGTGTTTTCACTCTGGAAAACTCATTCTGATAACTATTCTTCATTTTTTGTAATGTGATGCTCAACCAAATACACAGCCTTAACTTTTCCTGTGTTTCCATTCTTTCTCTAGAGTGTGTTTAAGCACAAAGGAGTAGGCTAAGGAGTGACCTCGCAGATAAATCTGCTGTATGAGCTGCCTATAGGGTAGTTCTCACGTTTTACTTTAATAGGACTGTGTACAGGGGAAGGGGCTGATGGTTCTGGTTCCCTTTGCAGGTTTAAACAATACAGCCAGACGCAATACGTCAGATTACCAGCAGATGGTCTAATCGCAAGATGAGTTGTATTACAGCTGCTTTCTTTTTTTGTGTGGTGAATATATAAAGGCTTTGAGTAATTGTTAGAGCAGGGAAGTGGATGGAAAGTGGGAAAGCTGTTTGGCACAAAGGAGGTGCGTATCTTGTGGGCAGGAGGCCATCACAAATGCTAAACCAGAAGAGCTGATGCTTGGAGAAATAAACATCTTTATAGCTCTGATCTCTAACACTTATCCTGTTCAGTGATCAGCGAGGTGAGTGCTGTTTTATATTTGTCCCACTAGTGTGCACTTGCAGAGGAACAGTAATAAGCATACAGAGAACTTCCACTGCTTCAACTACTCAGTCATCACCTTTAATTTCCTTCTGATAAAAAAAAAAAAATATCAGAAGAGGCACTGTTTGTGCTCAATGTGCAGAATATTTATTTGACCTGTCCTGGGCAATGGATGTATCTTCCCAGATGTTTCAGATGGAGGTATGCACCAAAGGCACCTATTTATTTAAGACCTGGTTTAGGATTGGTTGCAGTTTAGGGTACTAACTCACGGAAGGAGTCCTGGCTGGTGGTGAGGAACACGCTGGCTTTCTTGTGTAACATGTTTCGAGTCCAATGTTATCTTGAAGAGTGACTAACAAAAGGTCCTTGCTCAATTACAGCAATATTTTCTGCTCTGAAGAATCTCCAGGAAAAAATTCGTCGGCTGGAGTTGGAGCGGCTGCAGGCAGAAGAGAATGTCAAACACCTCAGCAGAGAAACAGCAGACTACAAGAAAGTACTGAGTGAGCAAATGCAACACAGGGAGCAGGACAGAACTGAAGTGTCAAAGAAAAATCAAGGTGGCTTGCTACGTTTATATACACACTACTGAACATTGATGTGGATAAAACTTGAGTTTTTATCAATGCACAAAACTATTTCAATTATCTTTGTTCAGTATATTTTACTTTACAGTGGAATTTTGAAGAAATAATTTCTAAAGCATACTTATTTTTAGGAATTTATATGCATGAATGGTTAATTCAGCTTAATATGAGTTTTAGATGGTACTTTTCTTGCTTGTTTTTGAACTGTCCTGAAAACAACAGGCACAAGCAGTGCATGATTTCATTTTTCTGCCTTGTTACCTACAGAACTGGCTTCTCAGCTGGCAGCTGCTGAGTCTCGGTGCAGCCTCTTAGAGAAACAGCTGGACTACATGAGAAAAATGATCCAGCATGCAGAAAATGAGAAGTCACATCTCTTGGAGAAACAGGTGTGCTCCTAAGATTATCTCAGGATTAAATGAAAAAAAAAAATCAGTGACTACATCACAACTTCTCATTTACTGTGATTTTGATACCTTCAGCTGTAGATGTCATTGAGCTGGCCTTTATATACTTAGGTATGAGTAATTTTTCTATTTAATTTTCAGTCCTGTGAGGACCCTGGTCTTTTCTGTCTTTGTGCTTCTGTCTCTAAGGCAATTCTGTAGGTTCTGGTGTTAATTAGAATTAACTGCTTCTGTGTGACTGACTTGCCTTAGCTCATCTGTATCCCTCAGAGGATAATACCTGTGTGCCAGTGGAAAAACCTTCCCTTTTGTGTTTACAGTATTTAACTCTTTTTTTTTACTGGTACTTTTCTTGAGAATCAGTATGGCAGACCCAGTTCATCTAGAAATAATAGTAAAATTTGTTTCCTGCCATCAGTGACTGTGGGATTTGTCCTATATCTAAAATGAGCTTTTGAATTTTGTTTTATAGGAGTATCTATCACTTAGTGCTCTCTGTTCCACAGTCTCTGTGGCTGTCTTATGAGTATTGAATATTCACTGAAATTAAGAAAATTACCTCTAATAGCTGAGTAAAGGGTTTTTATTATTCTTGGCTTGGGAGGGAGGAGAGACTGCACATTTTCACCTGGTTTTGGCTGGCTGTGAGATCCCCAATGTTGGCACAGTTTCCAACTGTGTCAAAAATGCCCAGTTGCTCCTTAATTGTAGCAGCACTTAAAATCGTGCAGAGAAAGTAATTCCTTTGATCTGTTTATGGTCTTTCTTTATCATGCAGATGTAAGGCTTGCTATAGCTATGTTTCCTTGTGCTTATAACAGTTTTGCTTTTAATTTCTCCCATCAAGGGCTCATTGGAGAGAGACCGGCTCGATCAATCCCAAGTCCAGTCTAAATTGGAAAAGCTGGATATGCTGGAGAAAGAGTACACCAGGCTTACTACCATGCAGTCCATAGCAGAGGTCTGTCACTTGCACTTGCATCAGACTTACCTTGTTTATTGTAATCAACATTTCATAGTTACAGTGTTGATAACAGGAAAAATACAGCAGCTAAAATGTCTTTTTGAAGCTGAAGTGGTGTAAAAACTTGCAGTTACTGCTGGAAGTCAGGCTGTAGGTCACTACAAGAAAGAAATGGAGTTTAGTTGAGACTTAACAGGATCTGTTGGTGTTCATTTTTTGTTTGGATGGCACAGGGGCACATAAGATAGTGTTTCTGAACACTTCAGAGTTACTTTGTACTCTGCTGAATGCTGGCTGTTAGTCAATTATGGCCCAGACTTCACTTTAGATTGTGGTGTGGTTTTCTGACACTTCTCCACCCTTTCAGAGTGGTTAGTGTGTTGTTAGACTGTGGTATTAGGGGTAGCTCTGGACTATTACCAAAATTTTACATTTGCCACCTGCTTACCAGCCCTTCCCATGTGTTTAAATACTCCAGGAGTATTTAAGATGTTTGATAGTAAATCTTCATCTGGCTGGTCTGCTGCAGCACCTTCTAGACACTACAACTCTTCTTGGGAGTCTCTGACCCAAGGCAACTTTGACAAGCTGTTGATCTTGACACCCCATTGTGGCGGGCTCCCTTTGGGGAGTAAAAAAGGCCGCGTTAGTTGGGCAAACCTCTCTCCAAGAGAGAAGCTTCTCCCACCTCTTGTTCCCTGAAAGCAGCAGTAAGTTCATCCAGGGTCAGGTTTGAAATAACTGCTTCAGCAACAGGCATTGCTTTTTCACAAGTTTTTACCAAGTTCTTGTCTGGTAGCAGCTGAAGTTCGATGGGGCTGGGTTATTTGTCTTTTTGTGCCTGGCTAGTGAACGTAATTCCAGCATAATTTTTTTTCCTGGTTCAGACTGATTTTTCAGTATCATTAGAAATTAGTGGTCGTCATAATTAAATCAGTCTTAGTGGAATTGGGCTAACTGTAATTAAATTTACAGTTTTGAATCAGTTTTCAGAACCAAGAGAAATCCAGACTGAGCTCTGTCTGAAGGTGATTTTCCTTATGATCATTTTCCTGTCATTTTTCCTTTGGCCAGCAGGTCAGGCTACCTCTGTGCTTGTTGGTCACGTTCCTCTATGAGCCTCCCTCCGTGTGCTCAGGACCTTACAGTCCTCAAGGGGTGGCTGCACTCTGCTCAAAACAGTCACAGCGGTTGCTTTTGGTGATCTCTGCTTTAGTTGTGGCAAGACCACAGGAACATTTGCAAGTTTAATTTGAGGCTAGAAGTAAATAAGAAGGACTACTTCCATGCACAGTGTACTGAGACAAACTGGTGAGATGACCACTCATGAGTGGGCAAGGATTTTAGACTGATTTCAGACTTTGCCAGAGTGAAATGTGTGTGTGTCTTACTGACTTGCTGAGAGCATTTAATCTCCAAAACTTGCAGAGCTGCTACTTTACCTAGCCATATAAGCATATCAAAAGGGATTGTGGAGCTCCTCATTCATGTGATGGTCTCCTAATCAGAGTGCTGACCTCAAAAACAATTCCTAGTGTGTGTTCATTGCAACTGCAGTCCTGCAGTGCAGTGTCTGGACAGCTGGCTGAGAGGCTCTGAGTGTGTCTGTGTGTGGGGATGGAGGTAGGGGATGGGGCTGTTCCCTAAAGTAGTGGGTAGGGCTCTGGTCTCGGGTGTTAGATGGGCAGAATCTGACTGTATGTGTTTTGAAGAGCTGAAGTTGGTAGTAATCAATCTCCTCTTAACACTGAGACTTAAAAAGAGAACAAAACCCCTCCATTCTGTGACCAGCAGAGGTAACTATAGGTATGCCACCCACCCTTCTTATTTTTCTTGTCTCCCCTACCTGCCAGGTGGTGAGAAGCAGCACCTGCACCAGGTGCAGCACTTGGCTGCTCAGCTGTTAAGCAGGTGCTGATATTCAGGGTAGTGAAGCACAGATGTGAGCTGTCCTCACACCACAGGCACTTCCTCTCTGATGGACCGAACTGGGTGCTTGTCCCAGCAGCCCTGTTTGCAGAAATAAAGGCACTTCATGTCTCTGAGGTCATACCTCTTGTTAAGATTGTTTGGAAACTTATTTCTGCGACAGCCCAAAGGATGTGTGCAGTGATTCCATGAAATTTCATTTGTTTCAGAAAAGGGGAAGAAATAATGTCGAAATATTTATTTGTTGGCTTTTTTTATGTTTTTTTTTCTTACAGTGGTTACTGGGGGCTAGGCAAAGTGTTTTAGTCAGCTTGGTGCTGACTAAAAAAAAATTTGGAAATATCACTTAGAGAATTTCCAATGTGGTCTGTCACTGAAAGCTTAGTAAGATGCAAGCTTGCTGCACGATTTGAGCTGCACATGGCAGCTAGGACAACTGACTGAGTGGACACTGGGTGCATTTCAGCACAGAAGCAGTGGTTTGGGTTCATGTCAGTCTTCAGCTCAAACAGAAAGTTTGCTGCAGCATTTGTATAGTAAAGATTATGTGTAAGAGGCTAAAGAAGGATTTTCATGGAGGTGTCTGTGTGGAAATCAAAAACTGACGCACAAAGGATAGAAGATGATTTTAAGTTACTTGGAATGTTTCTAATTCCTATGGAATGGGGAGAAAAAGATTCAACAGGAAAAGCTCGTTTCTTTACACAGTGCCTTTGTCCTGGATGTGTACTCAGGGATTTGCATTTTAACACCTTCATGTAACAGTTGGTTATATTAATCTTACAGTTAATGCTTAAATAAAGGTGAATTGAAATATTTAACACCTCTTAAGTTTTTAGGGTACTGGCTCTATAAATAATGCAAATTAAAGTGTCCAAAATTAGCTGCTGCTTTGAATTGCATGCTTCTCTGGCTTAGGTTTGATTAGTGGCTCTGTGAATAATATTCAGTCTATGGGGGAAGAGAAGGGAAGGTTGTTTTTTTGTGTGTGCTCTGGAACTTTGGATCGTTTCCACTCTGCTGTATAAAATTAGAAGGTTGTTTAAAAAACCTACATATTGGGAGTTTAATCATATCCTACTTAAACAGGTTTTTCATCTTGTTGAAATGTCTACAAAGATGTGTGCCTCTCCTTTTAACTCTTTTTTCTTGAAAGGGGCTTTAAGAAATTCTTACAGTATTTTTATCATAAAAAGATTAAGTCAATTCATGTTTGCTTAAAGGTAACTCAAGCATCATGAACTTTCATCTCTGCTCTTAATTAAGGAGGTGGCTAGATCTTCAAAAATCTTTCTTGTCTAAGAGTTCAACCTTGCATATTATTCTCCCTGTAGGCTCTGACTTAAATCCACATACCCATTGTGGAAGTAAAAATAGAAAAATCAATTCAGTCAGAGGCATAAGAACTTGGCTGCTGTGTTTATTATGCCTGTATAGGTGGAACTTCAGCAGTGAATTTAATTCTGAAGTTTTTGCCTAGTCTGAAATTGCAAGCTGAACTGATAACAGCTTTGCTCAATCTCTTGGTATTTTACACTTCAGGGGAAAAAAAAATGTTTCAGTAGTAACTGTTTTCATTCACCTTTGACTAGAAAAAAATGAAAGAGCTGGAACAGAAGCTTCAGGAGGAAGAACACGCAAGGAAGCTTGTTCAGGAAAAAGCAGCTGAGGTAACAACAGGAAATTTCTCTAGTACAGTATGCACTGTAATTAGCTCTTCCTTTTCCTCAACTTTCTCTGCTAAACTTGCTGATAATCTATCCTATAGAGAGAATAATGAAAACATTGTAGTCTTCCCTCTACCCCACATCTGAAGTTCTCAGAGTGCTTCAGAATTTTTTTCCTAACAGCATCTGCACTGAAGCTTCATTTCTTTAATGAAAAAACTAGTGGGAAAAGAAAAAAAAATTCAGACTGATTTGTAGTTGAGGATGTATAAGGATCTCTGTTTTAAATACATCAAGGTCAAAAAGCATACTCTTCTTTTTTTTTTGTAATTGCACCTAGATACATGTATATTGCAGAAAGGCAAAAAAAAAAAAAGGGCCCTGTACTATTTGGTATGGGTCTTTAAGGACAGTGGCCTTCTAACCCTGAAGTGTTGTGGTCTTTACATACTCAGCTGTATGCTAAGAAGTATGTAAGTAACGTGGCAGGCATTAACCTTTCTAATGAGTGCTAAGCTCAAATTAATCATGAATAATTGTGTTGTGAATGCTTCTTGATGAGATCAGTTAGGAGATGAGTTCTAAAGCTATGTTTTTTCTTTATGTTGATAGAAACAAAGTATATAGAGGTCTTTGACAGTGACAATTCTAATCTTCTGCTCTTTCAAGAGATGTTTTTTTCCTGTCAAATTTAATAGATCAGAAGGAATAGCTGTCTGCTAACTGTATGCCACAAAATCAAGTGAGCAGTCAGAGCTGGTTACCTGACTTCCCTAATACTTTGCCAAGTATAAAATACAGCTGATGTTTTGGCACTTGCCTACATGGGAGTAGTTCACTACGAACGATTCTTTAACTTAACCAAGATTAGTGATGAGATGTGTTATCTGAGGCAAAAATCCCATTTAATGTTTAAATTAGACTGCAGAGGCATCCTACACACTTGCAGCCCTTACTTTCAGAGAGCTTGTGTTTAAAAAATGCTGTGTTGCAAATCTTAGTGCATTCTCTCTGATCATCTATTAATACAATTTCAATAACTTCCCTCATTCCTTCAATTACAGCTTCAGACAGGCCTGGAAACCAACAGACTGTTGATTCAAGCAGCATCACCATTGCTTTCTCCAAAAGCAAGAAAACCCAGGAAAAAAACTAAGCAGCCAGAGAAGGTAACAGAGGGGGAGAGAAGGGCAATTACTGAGGAGTTAAATAAGGATCTGTGCATGCAATCAGAAAGCAAGTTGCCTCTTATTGCAAAGCAAAAAATGGGTTTGCTGTAGTGTCATCTGTGGTAAACGTTTCTCTCTCCTTTCCTTGCAGAAATGCTCTTCCACAAGCCATCTCACTACGCAGCCCCATTACAGACTGTGTCTGGGCGATGTACCCTTTGTAGCTGGGAAGGTGAGCTGCCGAATTGCAAAGCTTCACACTCAGTAGCTGCAGCTCCTTCAGTGGCTTTGGCTTGGTGCGCTCCTGACACCCAGCGGTCAGATCATCTTGTGCTCTTTGACGAGCTTCTTTATCTTCAAAAGGCCTGCTGCATATCAGTACCTTGCTGAGCTGGTATTTCCTAAAATGAGCTCCCTCCATGCTGCTAGTCAAGCTGCTCTTGTTATGCATGTTTAAGCAAAAATAAATATTGTTTTGGTGTTCTCCATTATAATCAAGGAGGTTGTTGACAATGTCATTTAAAAGCAGTCTTTTCCTTCCAGTCTACCAGTCCCAGCCATTCAGTTGGCGCCAATGTGCAACACGTCCTGCACCTGATGAAGCAGCACACCAAAGCTTTGTGTAACAACCGTGTGGTAAATGACACCCCGCTAGCAAAATCCATCAGCACTGGTCATCCCGCCAGCAAGAGCAGAAAGGCATCGCTGCCAAAGGACTCTTCCTCATCCCACGAAGAGCTCTCAGAAGTTCTGCTGACTCTACAGGATGAATTCGGGCAGATGAGTTTGTAAGTTTGGTGTATTTGACGTTGCAGATTATGAATGTGGATGCTTTATATCTTTGTCTTTCTGCTTTAAAGTTGTGAAGGTTTTTCTGGGGAAAGGAATTAGTTTTGTAAAATCTCTAGCATGTAATTGATCTCTTCTGTTGGCTGCGTAGGCTTTCATTTCTCCTTGCAGTTAAAGGCAGATTCTGATAAACAGTGACTCCATACCGGTGTTTATATGCATCAATATCAAATTTGTGAAGAGTAGGGGGAAAGTGTGATAACAGCCCTGATGCAGTGGACAAATATTCCGTATTCAAAGGCCCATTTTGTGCATCCTGGCTAACAGAACATGAATTGTTACCTGACTGCACAGCTGCAAGAAATGCAAATGTACAAAACAGCGAAGGGACAAGTGCTGAGATGCTTTCCTCTGGGGTCATTTGGTAACTTTAAGTGTGCATGCTGAAGTTTGAAGCCACTTCTTGTTGACAATTTAATGTTGCAGCTGTCTGCTGCTAAGGTGTGCTACTTCACTGATGCTACTCACCAACAAAACTGTTCTGACGCCTTGAATGTGTTGGGCTGCTGATGCTGTGGATTCCTGGAAGTGTTGTTTCTGAACTATTTACACAAGCTCTAGAAACTGGGAGTGTCTAACGCAAGCTTTGTTCTGTCTAAATCCCATGCTAGTGACCACCAGCAGCTGTCAAAGCTTGTCCAGGAAGCTCCAACCATTGCAGTGAGGGAAGATCTGGAGAGGGAACTTGAGACACTGGTGGGAAAGATGGAGGCAAAGGCAGACCAGATCAGCAAGGTCCGGAGGCATTGGCTGCAGGTGAGTTACGTGCCTGTGTTTGTGCTCGGTGAAATTGCTATCTTAAGATGTTTTTTTTGCCTTACATCCTAATGTAGCAGCAATAAAGTAGAAATAACTACTGTAGAGCATTGTGCCTAGCTTTATTTAGCTTCATGTCCCAGAGTCTGCCTGTCTCTGTGTTTCCATTTCTTGCCATGTTACCTTGTGCTCACTCCTTATCCCATGCCATGCAGAATTTTGCATCTCTTCTTACTCTGCCTTCTATATTCCTTTCATCCCCAAAACAGGGAAGAGTACAATAGCAAATTTCACAGCTGTCTGAAGTCTAAAACACAGCACAAACTGGCTGGGCAGCACACACACTGAGAAACAGCACATAGGGCAAGAAGGGGTGAGCCTACTTCCTGGGCAGCCAGCAGTCAGTCTGGAAGTGTTCCTGGTTGTGTCTCCTGACACATCGGGTACCTGTGCATTCAGATCAGTCCCACTCCTGCTTCCAGCATATGTGAAACAGCGATGGGGAATTAACTAAAGCATTTGCTTTGCAGGGAGGTCCTAGTAACAGCCAGCTGCACATCGTGTGCAGGGGAAAGGCCTCATGAAATGCTGTTCTTTACATTGAAGGAAACTCAGAGCTTCTAGTAACCTACACTGGGTTTAAAAAGAGGTAGATTCCCAGGGGCTTTCACTGTTGAGCTCACTCTTAGTGATTCTCCTCTTGTTGGTGCTAACAGCCTATTTGTTTTAATTTGTACTTTATAAAACCTGAAATATCTGTTCACTTCAAACCCCTTTCAAAGTTTTTTTGAATAACGTAACCTGTTCATTCAAAGTTATAAAAACTTTTCAATTCTGTTTTTTTCTAATCATTCTAGTGAAGTCTTTCCAAGGGGCTTAACCTGATGTATTTAATCCAGCCCAGTTCTTGTGAACCATGAAGATTCACCCTCATCTGGTGTAGCTTATACATCAAATATGTACTGAGCACACTGCTGATGACATCCAAAAGGGAGGCATGTGAAATATGTTTTCAAGCAGTTAAAAGCGTTTTACCTTTGATCTCTCTTGTGATCTGCAGAGGAACTGTTGCAGAGGAACAGATGTGCAGTAGTCCCCAGTAGTAAAGATTCTCCATATACTCAGCCTTTTGACTAGCTACTGACAAGTTCTCAGAGTCAGCATTTAGGAGAAATGCTGCCTGCTATAAACTGGGAGGGGAGCCCATCACTACGTAAAATGAGGGGCCCTGTGGAAGCTACCTGTGCTGCAGTTTGGTTGTCACATCTCTACAGATGTGGCTATAGCACTGCTGTGTTAGGAAAATAAAATACTGCTCGCTCAGGGTGGTGTGGAAGCTTCTGTTTGCTTAGCTGAGTGAGATGAGCAGTGGGATGTTCCAGCTGTCTGGAAGAATTGCAGAGCTTCAAGCAGTGACCTTGTTTCAGTTTGTTTTCCTTTGGGCTTCTCTTTCAGCTAGAGAGACTGAAGAGAGAATGCAAGCCCAGAAAGACTCCTGCTAAACCAATAAAAGACAGCAGGCGCCCTGTCAGCGAGGTCAAAGTCACAACTACCGTGACCACGAAAGGGAAGGATGCTGGTCCCATCAAAGTGAAACCTGGGGAGAAGAGTCGGAAAAACCTTCAGCTGCTGAGGGACATGCAGACCATCCAAACCTCGCTGCAGAAAGATGATATCAGCTGGGACTACTGACTGCTCTGTGGGAGATGTTCCTGAAGCCGCCCCAGTCAAGCTCGCTCACATTCTGGATATAAAGCAGCTGCCTTTCTTGCTGTGTGAAAGAGGCTACTGTATGCGAAGTGCACTTTGGCAATCTGGGTCCTTAGTCCCTCCACCTGTGGGTTTGGCTGTATATACTGTGGCCTAGTTCAAAGTGCGTTCCATTTTTAAGGTATCCCAGCACAGGTCTCCCCCCAGCAGCCCCCCTCATGTCAGGATTCCAGCAGTCCCTCCCTTTTTTCCTTTCAGCACCCCAAACAACGCGGTGTCCGTGTGGGTTGGGTTGTGTGAAATGCCAGTGTGATTTCACACTGCTGTTGTTGAACTCTGTGCGTTGGGAGGCTTCTCGAGATGCATCTCTTTGAAAAGTGCCATGTTCTGAGGGCTGCTGTCAGCTCTGAGCTGTGTGCAGCTGCCCTTACTCAGACTGAGTGAAAGGGAGAACAGGTAAACTCCTTTTTTTAAAGTGTTTTTAGTTCTCACAAAGCATTCCTAGGTCTGCACATTCATTAGTCAGCATTAATGGCAGTGGATGTTTGTGTACTCAAAAGGAGCAAAGTGACTTCAAACTACTTTGCATAATGATTGTATTTAAGGTCTGGAGAGTGAATTTTTCTTCAGAACTCGTACTTCCCTGAAAAAGCTATAGGAAATGTGGGTAACAACCCTTCTTCTAGCCCATGGCTTTGGGCAGTAAAGGAGTGAGATAAACCACAAGTGTTTTAAACTGCAAGTGCCTCAATCATGCCATTCGGTCCTGGCATCTTGCTTTTAACTTGAAACGTGCTTTAATGAGCTATCGATTTTTGGTAGTGGTGCAACTCGCTTTGCACTGACTTGCACAGCTGAGTGAATGTTATTTATTATGTTAATAATGTAAAGAATTTCCTATTCATGGAATGTATGGAAGACCCAGATCATCTGTTTATACAGTTGAAAAACAATAAAGCCAGCTTGCCTGTTGAATGGAGTGTGGGAAAGCTGCAGTTCCTCTGAACTGGCTGAGTGTTTGCAGCAGCGCTGTGCCCCTTCTAGTGTGTGTTCTTGGTGATGTGAGCAAGCAAACTGCGGGTAAGGTGAGGTCAGTTGTCCACCCTGGTGTAGCCAAACAAGCAGAGATGGCTGTGGGGTCAGTGCAGGTCAGACTGAGTCTGGTGGAAGTGATTTGAGTTTAAATTTGAGTTGAATTATCTCTAGGTGATGCACCCTGGTCATCTCCTTGTGTCCGAGGCAGCGGAGGTTTTAGCTATGAGAAGTCAGAAGCTGTCTACTACACCTGGTGCCAGCCTCCTGAACTTCCCTGGGGCTGGGGACATGGGCTCTGGGTAGCTGAAATTCTTCCTGGAGGGGCCTGAAATCTGTGGCTGAGGTTATAATCACTGAGTTTGCTTGTTAAGGATGGCTGGAGGAGGGCTAGTACCTCAGGCTGTTGTAAATGAGGTAGGGCTCAGGAGTATTTCAGGCTCCATAGCTACGTACCTCAGTCACTGTGCACTGCATAGGTTGTAGTTAGGCCTACTGGGAATGGGAGTGTCAGGGAGTAAGCACTGAGCTGTTGATCTCAAATTATCCTGCTGAAGTTGGACTTAACGTGAGTTCCATGGAGAAATGTGAACGTTCCTCTTTGTTGTGGTTTAACCCGGCTGGCAGCTAAAGAAAACTCTGTTCTAACTGAAACCAGGACACTCTTTCACAGAAGTTCCTGTACTAAAGCACTATAAATTGCAGAGATGGGTTATTTGTCATTTTAGAAATGCTTTTGTACTACCATGCACCCATGTACTGTATCTGTGCTGAAAGTGGTCTGTACAGGGTAAGAGAAACTTGTCCAAAGAGCAGTTGTTTCCCTGTGATTCTAAATTTCAGCGCTGGAACAAGAGCATTTTGCAAACCCAACTGCATGAGTAAGGAGGAGTAAGATTCGGATTTGACATGCTAAGGTCAGTGCTATTCTTGTTCACATGCCTACACCTTTTTTGCTAACCATGGAGCTGAAAACATGAGTCCAAGAAGAACTTAATCCATTTAGCTATTTTTATTAGTGTCAAAGAAACCAAACAGCCTTCATTAAAAAAACAAAGCAACATATACACACAGCCAATTAGCTAATAGACAATAATGCTATGAGCTGTCTTAGAGTGATTGTACATAAGAGCACGTCTGCCCTTCAACCTTAAAGCAAATTCAAGTCCTTCAGAAGCTATTTTGTGGGGGTTCTGTGCACTATTAAGCCATGAACTCAGCCCACCCTGTACAACCGCAGTAGTGCTACACGAGCTGTTAGTCATTCTGTCAGAAGGTGGCAGTGGATTTCCCTCGGAGTACCGAGATGTTGATTGCAGCAGAGCAGGTAGAAATAGACTGCAGCTGGAAGTCATTCCGTAGGTGGAATGTGGCTTTTGGAAGGCAATTCCTTATCTGTGAGTTGTCCACTCTTCTACCCTCTCAAAAATACCGATCTTGGGAGAAAGGCTAAGAGTAAAAGCATGCTGATGAGCAGATTAAGCAGCAGCCCACAGTGTGGGACCCTGTTGTATGAGCAGCACAGGGACCCAGCCCAAGCCATGCATGATTTCCTTCCTTGCAGAGGTGAGAAGCAGCCTGGAGTGAATGAAGATCCTTGCAGATGTGCTGTGACAGTGTCAGCCCTACCACCTACAGCCCCTTATTTCTGTGTCTGAGAAGCAATGCAGCAGGTGTGGTTTCACCAGATGTTTTTCATCACTACTTCTAAAATAAAAGTTTGTATTAAAACTGAATTTGTACTTAAGTTTAGTCAGGTGTCACTAATTCTTGAAGGGTGCTATGAGGAAAAAGACTTCAATGCTAGGGCTCAGAAACCAGCTAAGCTGTTTAGTCTACCAGAGTGGTGTGAAGTACCAGTTGCAGTGTAGGCAAAAAGGCTTCTTTGGTTGATACGGTTGCTTCTATTAGTTAAATAACTCAATTTTCTGTTAAATATGCCACTATGAGCCTGCACAGAAGCACAAATGCTGCTAATTACGCTTACCCAAGCAAAATGAAATGACTGCTCCCAGCAGTTTGTGTGCCCCTGGGCATCCCCCCACCTTCCTCCTGCTGTGGCTGAGGCACTGGAGAACAAAGAGCTGCAGGAAGCACCGAGGGAGCCTTGCTCTGCTCCATCCCTCAGGAATGAAGGTGCTTTAATTTATACCCTGGCATGATCCATGTAAACCATGAGCAAAAATCTAGTTGCCAAGATGGAAGTAAACATAGTCCTATAAAGTTAAGTCATGGAGGTTGCTCCTCTACCACTGTTTCTCTGGGTAGAAGATGCCCTTTCTTAAATAAGGCATCATTACATGGCTTCCTAGATCTAGGTCAAAGGAAAAATAACTGGTATGTTCTGGCTTCTAGCACTACTCTTAGTGTGTTGGCAAACCCCCTTGCACTGCTATGCAGGTGTTAGTACCACACTTTCATGACTTCACACAGGTGTATTCAAGGCTCTGACAAAGATTCAAAGCCTTTAGCAGGGAGCTTTTTCAAACTCCTGAGTAGACATTTTTCCTACATAGTACTTCGTTCTAGCACACAGTCCCTTTTTGAAAGTAAAGTGATTTCCAACACAAGTGAGCAAAAGAGAGTTCTGGGTTTCTTTTAAGTGGCAAGTGCAAGTAGCTCGTATCCTTACCTAGCCACTGAGAAGGTTAATTGCATAGGGGGCCTCAGTTGTTCCTCTGTTTTTGCTTAAGCTTCCTCTAGTGCTACAGTACTAATAAATTATCCTGGAGAGAAATAAATAAATAGGTTGGTGTCTCCCAGACACCGTAACGGGAATCCGGAGGGTTTCAGAAAAGCTGTCCCGGTGGTCTTGGGAAGGTAGTTGGCAAAAAAAAAAAACAGTCAGTGTTATACAACAGTCTGCACGGGGGTGACGCACTGTGCGGGAGAGCCAGCTCTCTCCGAGGACGAGGTGGAGCGGTTGGTGATTTCTCGCTGCAGTTCCTCCACTTTCTTCTGCAGCTCAGCCCGCTTGGCAAGAAGCTCCTTGTAGCGATTGTGGACAGGCTCCTGCAAGGAAACACGGAGCTGAGTGCTGGGAGGGAAGGGTGGATGTGGGAAGTTGAACCACGCAGCAGTACCTTGGGGATACTTGTACTTTACCCAATGCATGCAGCTACACTAACAGCAGCTAAACAAAACTTAAGAGGTTAGTTTGAAAGATGAAAATTACAGAACTCTGATCTCACGTTTCTGGGAGACACTGGCCTTGGAATCTCAGCCCAGCCACAACTTCAGAGCTTTGGGTAAAAAGAGCAATATAAATTTTTCTAAGTATTTTCACATAGCCCTGGCTGTTAAACAGTACTGAAAAGTGTTTGTTGGGCTCCAGATTTGCAAAATTTTGCTAAGTTCAGTTAAGATATACATGTAGAGGCAGAATTTGTCTCCCTTCTATGTAAAAGCAACTTAAGCATTTAGAGCCATCTTCAGACTGCTCATCTCAGGTGCCTGCCTTGGAGAAACCAGTTCTGCTGTTACCAAAGTTGCAGGCACATAAAACAAGCAGCAGGTTCCTTCCACTAGTAATCTAATTGCAGCCCCAAAGCTCAGATACCCAAACAAGTCTTGGGTCTTTAGGTGTGTTCTTTTTTTTTGTAGAGACACTTGGATACTTTTGCTGCTCCTCAAAACTATTTTACAAATTGCTGAGCAGCTTCAGCTCCTGCAGATCTCACAAGGTGGCGATCTCCAGCCAAGCACCAGCCAGCTGAAATCCTGCTCTGAATTCGCATGCCATTGAACTTAGGCTTTTGTTTTTAGATGTAAGTGGTGGCAGCTTAAGTTTGAACGTTACTTCTCGTGCTTTAAAGGCCTGGAGCTCCACCACGACAGCATTAGGACTAGCACAGAGGGAGAGGAAAGCAGAATCCTTGGAAGAAAGTGAAACAAGCCTGGTACCTGTGGCTTCATCCTGGGGTTCCAGCGGATATAGTAGCCGACCCACAGCTCGAGGTGGCGCATGCTCGCCACGGGGTAGAGGACGTGGTTGGAGTAGCTGACGTACAAGGGGTTGGTGAAGTCCTCAAGCTGGCTGTTGATGTAAGACCAAAGCGACACAGTCTTTTTCGGAAGGCCCTGCAACAGGAGGGGCAGAGGAGGTTTTATTTCCCATACAAATGCTAGCATTTATCTCCAAAAGCTTTAGGAGTGCTTACAACAGCGTATACATGTGCCTGTCATTAATACAGATCTGATTGCTTTCGTGTAGCTTAAAAAAAAAAAAAAAGCACTCTTCTTTTGATGTGGTTTCTGTAATCGAAGCGCATGGATGCCTGCAGGCAGGCACACACATGTGCCCTGGCACAGCACCCAGCTCCCAGTACAGCCCAGGAATCGCCACTGGGGCAGCAAAGGGGACACTGCAGAACTGGTGCGTGAACTCTCAGCGCCTTGGTTAAACTTCAGCTCTTTAAAGAGCTCCGGGAGGACTTGCTGGAGTATGGAATTGGAGGGCAAAGAGGAAAAAAACAAAACCGTCCACCGCGTTTGACTCAGGCCCTGATGGAGTGGAGTAATTAGGCCTGTGAATAGTCCCAGTGAAACCGGAGCTGAAGGGCTTCATAGATGAAGTACCTCACTAAGCTGAGGCCTTAGAAGAAAAAACAAAAAGCAAAAATTCCAAAGCCACAAACAGCAGGCAGGTTTTCATCTCTGGAAATCACAATTATTCAATCACCGTGGACTCCAGAGAAACAGGGACTCTGATTTCACGTCTGAATAATGCCATTGCTTCTGTACAGCAGTAAGTTTAGTTCAGTTTAGTTTTTAAACTGGTGAGCTGTCAAACACCATCACAGCAAGCCCACACAGCGCTGTCCTGGGGGATGTTGGGCTGCAACCTCTCAGTGATAAAATGCTTTGTCCTCAGGTAGGAGAGAGAATGCTTGTTCCCTTTCCGTGCTGTTCCCTTTCCTTCTGATTCCCAGCTGGCGTTGAGCAGGGCAGCGTCTGAATGTATCTGGCTGTACACAGCTACACACAGCTCCCTGGGAGCTGGTCACCAACAAACCTAGAGCAGCCTGCTAAAGGGGCCACATCAAGGAAAGGGGGGGCAAAAAGGTACCAGTTTCCACAGAGAAGATTAAACTAAACTGAAGTACAAAGGAACACTGGATTTCTAGCTAGTTGGGAAATGCCAGGAGCTACTGAGCCAGCAGCAAGTAGCCAAAGGCCACGCTGAGAAGAGTGGACCTGTCCAGAAGGGAATGGTGGTGCTCTGAAACGTAAAATCCCCGGCTGACAGCAGCTGACACAGTACCCAGAACTGCACCTACGACTCGCTTTGAGGACTCAAACAATTTCTCAGGCAACACCTGGCCAGCTGAAGCAATCGCAGCACCCTACCTTCACCTTGGAGAGAAGCAGCCTTACCTCCTTCACTCTCTGCTGCTCGCTGCTGCACAGGAACGTCCCAAACAAACAACTGTACAGGTGATCCAGGATGGTTATCAGGAAGTACTCGTTGAACTCAAAGGCTGTAGGAAACTTCGGACAAAAACAGAAAACAGTAAATCGCCTAAAATAAAATAAAATAAAATTCTCCCACTCTGTGGTCTTAGTCTCATTACTAAAACAGGATTTGTCTCTGTTCTCTGGCTGTCTGGATACTTGGTATCATTTTGTTCCTTCCAGGAGCAAGAGTCTCTCTTGGAAAGCTGCTTTACATGTGCAGAGAAGAATTTTGAGCAGAAGCCAGAGGTCCGAAGGGTCTGACCGCTGTGTTTACACACACTCAGTGCTGCTTCACGTCGAAGCTTGTTCTGCCCCTTACGACAGACCATGCAACGAGGCCATGGACAAAAGGCTGGAGCATATGTGAAATAATACATAAAAAGAAACCAAAATTCCCTGGCGCCAAAAGGAAATAACCTGTGTGCCCAACAGAGTGCTTCTCCAGAGGGAGGCACCACGCACCACCGAGCAGCAGGACGAATGGCGCTGTGCGGATGGGGCTGTGGTTGCTGTTGAGGTACCACACAGAACAATCAAACGTCACAGGGAGAACTGGCGCGCCACGAAGGGGCAGGAGGAACGCACGCAGCGCACGGCGTGTATGTGCAAGATGTGCTGGGGAGACGGAGAGGCCAGCTGGAGGCCTTCCTCCCTCGGAAAACACCCTTCTCTCCCCAGACTGCCCTGGTTGCTGCCTCACCGGCTGCACATCAGGACGTGGGCTCCTCAGAGCTCTGAGGAGAGCACAGGGGACGTGACTTCTGAGGAAGGCAATTCTCCCTCCTTCTCTGCCTGGATACAGTACGGCTTCATGTACAGTGGGATCCTTTTTTTACTCCCCATTTCACCTGTTATAGTCCATAATGAGCCTGATTTTTTCAGTCAACTGCCTGATCACTGCTGGTATTTGCTTCAAAATACAGCACAGAGATCACAGCAGACCATAAGGATTTCCCAGGCCCCACACACATAGGGATAAAAACCCGCACCAGCCATACAGGATCCCTCCTAAACTATGCCTTTGACATGCCTGATTTTGAGTGAGGAACTTGGCTCCTGGCTCTGTAACTCGAGCACGAATGAGGAGCAACGTGTTTGGCTGCAGATGTACCTTAGCTTTGTGGACACATGTGCCACCCAGCAATTTACCTGTCTTGTCATTTGCCAGACGCAGTCGATGAACTGGAGGAAGACAGGAGAGCGATCCGCATCTGCATGATTCTTATCTCCATGGCCAACTCTCTGAAACAGAGCAGGACAACGAACAGGAGTCACTCAGGGCTTCATGGGGAAAAGGTGGGGGCCTCACCTCTGTCACCCAAGCCTGTATCAACAGCTCTTAGAAGGTTCAAATGAATCTTGATTTTGCTTTGTCCTCATTAGTGGGTAAAGGAGTAAATGATAGCTACTCCCTTAGTCTTTGAAGTGAAATTTCTTTAGGGGGATATTTCCATGTGAAATTAAAACAAGAGTTGTTTGAGTAGAGGCTCCAGATGCTATGCTGGCACTGATTTCAGTTAATAGCTAAAGTTCAGAAGGAGGAAAAAAAAAAAAAAAAAAAAGCTTTTTGCTTCGGTTGCAGCTGTTGTCCTGGCTACTGCAGTAGGAGCGTGTGCTGGATCCAACCACTACCTACAGCCACAGCGTGTGGTGATAACCATCACGCAACACCTCGCAGCTTCCAAGCCCTGTACAAACAGCAACCCAGCCCATCTCCTGCCACCTCCAGAGAGGCAATTATGAAAGGAGCCCCAGAAGTAGGCCTCCAGCCCCAGCTGTGTGGCCTTGGATAAGGCATGAGGCAAGATTCCTTATTCCTAGGATAGTACATTGCTGGCATGTATTACCCGCGAGCCCTCAGCACTGTGCAAAGACAGAACAAGAGCACGTAAGTAACAGAGCAATCCCCAACTCCTCTGTAACACTGTTCTCTTAGCAGAGGAAATCGATGCCATCTCCTTTTTACAGACTTGGAAGCTAAAATGCTCGTAGTTCAAACACCAGGTAACAGTTTTGCTGATGCTGACCCCTTAGTTACATGGTGCCTCAGTTATCCTGCCTTCTTTGGAAGTGGAGAACAGCATTTGAGCACACTGCTGTTGCCTACGTTGTAAACAGACTTTGTTCTAGGCCTTGCCAAAATTAAACAACCACAAGAGAACAGCAATGAGCAAAACACGACAGGAACACAGACAAAGAATACTATTTAAGTGTCCTCCCAATTTCCATCAACGCAAATGGTAACAAACAGCCAAGCCACAGGTTGACAAAGTTGCCCCTCTGAAGACTCTGGGCACTCGTCCACAAACTACTCAAGCTGCTGGTCCTTTGCCTGAACAATTAGCAAGCCTCCTCAAAAGCAAAATGTACCCAAAGAAAATGTGAGATCAAGGCCACCAACAAAATCCTCAGTGTCTTCAACACCAAGGCATTTGTTAGATGACAGTGTCCAAGTGGTTTCAGAAAATGGACTGAACTGAAAAAGACAGACAAAATAAAAAAAGTGGTCCCCTGCCTACTACCAGCAGAAATCCTTCTGATTTCAAGGTGGGCAATAACTTTCTGTTCAGTCCCATCCAAGGGGTAGTAACTCACCAGCTGAAACCTGTGGCCGAAGCTCAGCCACTCCTTCTCCACCAGTACTTCAAAGCCCCTGATGGTTCGGTAGTAGCCATCTAACATGAGCAGAGAGAGGGAAGTGAGCTGGGCTGTCCGGTCCCAGCCATCGCTGCAGTGTACAACCACAGATGTCTTCCCTGACTCCACCTTGTCAGCGATCCGAAGGGCTCCAGCAAGAATGAGCTAGGACAAGAGAAAAAAAAAAAATAAGTTATGAAAATCTCTTTGGAACAGAAACTATGCGTGAGAAATGGCTACTGACAACACAGGGCACACCAAGGGCTCCATCTGCCTCAAGGAGAATGGCAAAGCAGTTCCAACTACTTCATAACTAGGACAGCAAATTGGTGAACACATTTTTTGTTCTACCAAGCTGCCAACATATCTAAACCACAATGCAGGCACAACTCTAGAAGAGCCCCAGCACTATGCTCAGTGTCTGGACAGGTGAAGATTTGAGCCCAGGAGCATTCTGTGTCTGAACATGAAAACAACCGGTCATCGCTTTGCAACTGCTCAAGAAGCAGACTGGCTCCTTTCTGCATTAACAGGCAGACACAGTGTGACCTGGAAAGAGCTTAGTCTGAAAGCCAACATTTGTAGAAGCCAGAACATTTATTTCGCCCTGGTCATTCTGATTCTGCTTGGATTCCTGGAAGGCTGAGAGGGCAGAACTCCCAACACCTGCTGGTCTGGGCCAGGCAGTAACACCAGGATGCCACGAATCCCAGAGTAAACAGGTTGGAAACTCTGGGACTCTTGTGCTCTACCAAGGGTTTTTATGATTACACATTACCCAGGAACACACTTCACTTTGAAAACACCATCTTTCAGTATTTCAAAACCTCCCTCTCCTGTTCTATTTCCAACCTCTTCAAAATTCCCCATTCCAGGAAACTGTGGATTTGTAAATTTAAAATTTCCTATTTAAAAGCAACATTTTTAATCTTGAAATTTCTTATTAATCGAAAGTCTGTCACTGGAGTTAGCTCTGGATAATATTTTCCAATGAACAGACTGGTAGAAACCTGTGAATACTCAGCCTCATCCAGTGGATGCATACCTTGATATGCTCGAGCCAGTGAGTGGATTCTAAATTAGACAGCCAGTGAGTCTCCTCAATATTGGGATACACAATTTCCTTCAGTTTTCTCAGCGACTCTCTCATGACATGAATATTGTGAATGTCCAGGAACACTAATTCTGCATTCTGATAGGCATCCTCGCTCTCATAGCCTCCTCCTTTAGCCTGAAGAAAAAGAAAATCCATAGAAAATTAGCTAAGTGAAAGCATATTTGATATTTGATCCCAGTAGTTTGTCCTGAGCAGGGATCGGCTGGCAAAATACCCCCGTGGCTATGCTATCTAAAGCAGGCAGAAAACATTGGATTTATTTTACAATTGAGAACAAACATGTACATGGACACACTTTGTCTCTCTTTCCTGCAATAGTAATGAATGCTATAACTTTTACTGGATAATATCACATTACAAGCTTTCTTTTTCTCAGTAATTATCATTTCTCCCCATTCAAGCTGCTAGCTCATTAGATTCACTACTCTGTCATTTACAAATTTACCATTCTATTACAGAGGAGTATATCCCACACACTAATTGCCTTGCCTAAGTAGTGGGAAAGTAAAAAATAATTCAACATTAGTGCAGCAAAGCAGTTCTACCATTAAAACATGGATTACAGTGACTGCATGAAACACAACAGCAGGAAGAACACAGTGATGTTCCTGGCCATTAGAGAACCCCAGCTTCCTTCTGAAATTAAAGATCACGATGCCTTATTTTCAGATGTGCTGAACATCTCCTGCTCCCTTCAGGGTTAGCAAGGACAGAGTCTGGTACAGCCAGAGGAGGCAGTTTTTCAGCTTATGTGGAGTAAAGGATGGTGACGTAGATGATTCAGCATGCTAGAGTCTCTCTGGCAGATACTACTGACCTCAGTAGCCTGTGTCTTTTTCAGCCACCTTGTTTTTTCCCCTTCCAATCTCATTTTGATTTATGGATTAATCCAAATGGACCTTTAGCAGTCATGCTGACATCTACTGCTACCAGTACAGGGGTAAAACTGCCTAGAAAATCTTGTCTAGCAAATCTCTTACCTAGCAGATCAGATCAGCGTGGATGTATCCTCAGTGGAAAACCCTTTGTGATCCTGAGGAATGATCTGAAATGTTGGTGTGATGTGTGCTCTAAATTCCTAGCTTTTGACAAAGGAAAGAAAAAAAAAACAAAGCTTACTTTGTTGGCTACTGCATTCACACTAGGCCTTGCATCAAATATGAAGATCTTATGGGACTGAGCATTAGAATCCATGATGGCCTGAAGGTACTTTTCATCTTCCTTGCTTCGTTTGCCACTCACTCCCACCATTGGCTGGCTACTGCGAGTGATGGTTGCTTGACTTTCTGGGTGAATCCATGACAATACCTGTGGAAACAAATGAGAAAGAAATGAGGGAAAATATGGATTCATTAAACCAGTGAAGTGTTTTACCTGCAATGGCTTGCTCTGGGACCCTGCCATACATTAGTTGGTTCCAAAAGGCTGGAATCCATTAAATCGTGATTGAGTGAAACTTATTGTACTTATTCATTCTGGTTACCTTCCCAAAGTTGAAACAAACAAGAGGTGACTGAATAGGCTTAAGTCTGAACGTTTTCTCACTGTTGTATGAGTCACAAACACACCTTTTCACGCTACAATCACTGGGCTATGTCTTTCTCCATGTTACAGCATAGAAAATGTAAGCACTTTGGGAACAGATCTAATTTTCTGTAAGGCTGAGAAGTAAAACAGTCCATTTTCTGTTACTGCTGAAAAAAACATCATAGTGATGTCATTTGTCTTGGTTTGACTTAATAAGCATTTTCACAACGAGTATCCCTAATATTCCTCTGTCCTGAAAGTAAGAGCAGGCCAGACAAATGTCAACAACCAAACAGGACTACTCTGCGTTTCCCAGGAACGGAACTGAGATTCAGTCTGGGTTGTGCTAAGTTATCTTATCTCCTCATTTTGGTTTAGTCTACATCTCTTTCACAACAGTAGTTCCAGCAGATAATGTTGTTTTCTAACTCCTCAAACATGCTGCTGTCACTTTTATTATCCATTGACCATTTATTTGGTCCCTGGAATCCACTCAGCTCTATCTTGGCATTATTTATGGCCCAAAGGTATGTAACTAAACCACATCAAAGAAGCTTCTCTTGTTGCACTCACTGGTATGCGTCCTCTTGATCTGAAAGATGCTACTCGTTTTAATTCCTCATCGGGAATGTTTACGGGCACAGCTAGAATGGCAGGGTACGTATCACACAGCTCGTAGCGCTCATTAATCTTGGTCAACCTCCAGCTTTCGTTAGGAATTCCCTGAAGAGAAAACAAGAGCAGGTTAGCAAACAAGTTGCTCTGAGGCCTTGGCACAGTCAAATTCCAAGACTTGAAATTCAAGGAAACTTTTGTTAATGAAGGACTTCTGGGGCTGGAGCCCAAGACTGCATTATCTAACTAGCATTTCAGAGAAGTAGATGTTTTGCTCGGGTCAATTAAGAAAACGAAAATTAGAAGACTGCAGGCAGGCTGATCCATGGCAAACGAACCGTGGAGGCTACATATGAGGCGATCCCCTGAGAGCTTCTTTAACATAACTCCTGTTCTCACAGTGGTGTTTAGGGGAGGGCCAGGAGCAGGGCAGAACTGGTGGCTGACAGCCCCGCTCCTCCCACAGCACTCAGCTCAAACGTGGTGAGTGGCAACTGGAGACAGAAAGCAGAGCTCCCAGACAGGATGGAGGGGAGGTCAGAAGGGAGAGCAGGCAGTAGAAACCTCAAAAATCAATGCCAAGGGACATAAAGAAACTGCTGGGTCAACAAAGACTTTCCATTTGTAAATAAGGACTGTTGTATGGCACAGGAGTGTATCAAGTGTTATTTGCTCAGGGGCATTTTGGATAGGAAAATAGCAAAGGGTACTTCTCTTTTGGGCCTTATTCAGTGCTTGTGGCACAGCTGTGCAATCCCCTAAAACCACCAATAGCCTCATAACTGCATGTTTCCAGCTGTGTGTCTGTATGTGATCAGGACAGGGATGTGTACCCGCAGTGCTCCCCTCAGCCTAAGCTCTCTGGCTGTGTCAGTCCGACTCAGGCTGGGAGAGGCACACACTGAACTCAGCATGCCCTGGGTGAGAAGCAACTCACAGCTTCCCAAGCAATGCCCTCCAGGTAACTCCTGAAGCACAACAGGATCCTGAAAACCTGCTGATGTAGCTTGGCCAACGCTGGGAGGCAGCAGATCAAAACGGCGTGGTTCCTGCTGCATGCCCGCATGGAGAGATTTAGACACATGCTGGGGGTGAGCACTGACACTGAGCATCTCTGGGAGAAGACACATCTACTACAGGTCCTCTGTGCAGTGAGTGTGGCTGGGGTGTTGAGCAGAGAGCCTGTTTTAGAGGAAGATCAGCTCCTAATACACGCTTTTGCTCTAATAAACACCGCTTCACTTTAAGGAGGGTGGTGGGAGGCTGATTACCGCTGCCGAGGCTCCCGGGGGAAATAAATGACAAACCTAACCCTGGTCAGATGAGCTGTAGTAATTAGGGCTGACCCACCCCAGCAGCAGGCAGTTCCCCATGGGAGCAGTGGCTCATCCTGTCAGAGCAGGTCCTGGACAGAAAACTGAGGGGGCAGAGGACAGGCCTCGTGTCTCACACTGCTCACACCCAGCTGGTGAAACACCCCTGGGCCTGAGGCCCGCCCTGAGGAAATGCTGCTACGAGGAGTTAGCAGAGCTGCCAGGACTGTGGGTGTCCAAAAACCTCAGAGAAAAGCTGGTTTTGGTGCTGTCCGAAACCAAAAAAGTGGCAGAAACCTTGAATAAACTATACATACACACAGACCAAATGTACTGGTGGGTATGAGCCCTGTGAGACCAACTGCTTTTGTCTTAAAGTTAACTTCATGAAAAGTGTTGACCTTGAGTGCTGTGCTCAGCTTTGGGCCCCGCAGTACAAGAAGGACATGGAGGCCCTCGATGTGTCCAGAGCAGGGCTACGAAGCTGGTGAGGGGCCTGGAGCACAAGGGTTATGAGGAGCGGCTGAGCAAACTGGAGGGTTTGGTCTGGAGAAGAGGAGGCTCAGGGGAGACCTCATTGCTCTCTACAGGTACCTGAAAGGTGTGGTCGGCCTCTTCTTACAGGTAACCAGTGATAGGACTAGAGGGAATGGCCTCAGGTTGCACCAGGGGAGGTTCAGGTTGGAAACGAGGAGACATTGCTGCTCAGAAAGAGTGGTCAGGCACTGGGACGGGTTGCCCAGGGAGGTGGTGGAGTCACCGTCCCTGGGGGTGTTCAAGGAAAGGTTGGACGTGGTGCTTGGGGACATGGTTTAGTGGGTGACACTGGTGGTAGGGGGTTGGTTGGACCAGATGATCTTGGAGGCCCTTTCCAACCCTCATGATTCTGTGATGCTATGCTCAGCATGTGCTGTACGTAGTAAGGCCGAGACCTCCTGGTTCCCCCAGCTCTACAGCCAGCCAGGGAACAGCAGGACTGGGAGGTGGTGCAGTGCAAGGCTCCTGTGCCAGGGGAAAGCTGGCACTGTCCACCAGCCATGATCAAACAGATTGCTACCTGGAAGTGAACTAACAGTAAATGACTAAATTGTCCTCAGTCCTATCCTAATAAGTACTGTGAGAAAATAAGTTGTGTTTTTGCAGCAGAGAAATAATTTTCTGTATTCCAAGGTAGCTGTGCAGCCAATGCTAAGTAGGTAAGCGGACAGTAGAAGGCCCCACTGTTCCAAAATAAGGAGGAAGCTTGAGAAAAACAGGAAGAACAGTGTGAGAACAGTAAAACAAAAGATCACAAGTTCTCAAAACGTAAGAAAGAATAAATTAAAGGGTTGAAAAAAAGAAAAAAATGTACATATATGATAGAGGAGCATCAATTAGCTTGTGAACCTGTAGTACTCAGCCAATGCAGAAACAGGGGAGGTGATCAGGTGTCAGGTAATACGGAATAAAAGGTGATGATTTGTTTACTAAAATGCACTCCTGATTGACAGGACGCCCGCCATTGCAATCACAAATAAAATAGCTTCACAAAAGATCCTGTCTGAAGAAAATTATTTGAGATGTTTCTCACAGTATGTGACTGTGCTGCATCCATCAGCAATGCTCAGAGATTTCAACCCCTCCACCTCCGAATCTGAATCAAAACCATACTCTCGGCACAGTCTTGGCAAGTAAAACAGGGGCTGACAAACAGTTGCATGGGAGAAGAGCTTCCTTTAGTTCTGCTGATGTTCACAGAGAAGATTAAGCAGTCAGTGGCACTGCAAAGCATCCTCTTCACAGCACTGGGCAGGATGGCTCCAGCACACACTGCTTAGCCCAGAACTGACACCTCCAAAGCTCCAAGTCTTGTGGCTGCCACTCTTACTGCCACCATGACAAATCCAAATGAAATCCTTCCTCTGCAATAGCCCAGACCAAGAAAATCCATGACATCCTCCCGAGAAAGAAAAGGGTGTGTGTCACTGAGGTTTTCACTTCCTTTGAATCACAGGGGATGTCTGCTTTCCCCAGCACAGGAGCCTTGAATCACAGCACCACCCAAAGAGGACTTGGGATTCAGATCATGACTCTCTCTAAGGACTTGAAGCAAGCAGAAATAAACAAAGTGGGCTGGAAGAGGAGCTGAACTCACATCTTCCCAGGACAGTTGCTGTGATGCGGTGTAACTAATGCATTTATTTGTGTTGCTTCAGATTTGCACTTTCTCCAGCTGGAATCAATAGAAAAAGCTAAGCCTGATGTGAGGAAATACCAGTGTGCTTTATATAAGATGCATTTCATTGCTTCCTGGTAAGTGGTAAGCACCCAGAAGCCTACTATCAAGTCAACCCAAACTGTTACAGATGCAGCTCAGGAATCATCTGAAGGCTCAGGACCAGCACCAGGAGCACCTGCAGGAGGAACCCAAGCACGCCTCACTAACAGGGTACAACAATTCAGAAGCTGCTGGGGAACATGGCTGCCAAATAACCATGTTAGTTGACATGTTAGAGACTGAAGCTATGCCTGAACTCACAAAGAAGTTGCCACAGTGCTCAGTTATGTTCCTTACAGCCACATCATCTAACCACAAAGACACAGCTGGTGCATCATCTCCACGCACAAAGCAGACTCAGTGTTCCTCTGGCTAGTCACCCCTGCCTTACTTCAGCCGCCTGTGCTCAGTTATCACTTGACCTACACGCTGCACGCCTTCTGGAGTTCACTTTGTCCGCAGGTTGAAACTGCTGAAGACAAACCAGCACAACACTGAAATCAGCACCTTGCAAAGCACACAGACATGTTCAAATTTAAGCAGATGACAATCTTGCATTGACAGGAAAAAGACATCGTGTCCTTGTCAAGCAGGATCTCTCTGCTGGACCCAACTGACTGATGCTGAGCTTAGCCACACAGGTACACCCTAAGCAAGGCAAGGAGGATCCTGAGTTACAGACCAGTCGTTCCCCTCCCAAACTGGTTTTGGGCCATAAGATACCAAGAGGCTGAGCATATTAGCTGCTCAGGCACATCCCTGCACCAACAGAGGGTAGAGCTGCCAGAGCCGAGCTGGCCCCTCTGCCATGTGCTCAGCCCAGGTTGTCTCCACTTGTCACAAGAGAGCTGTGACCTGTTTTGTAGAAGAGACACACCTTGCATAAGCAGAATCTGTTAAACTATGGGAAATTTAACAATTCAATTCTCATTTTTCTCTCCTAAATTGTACACACCATTCCTCTGTAGGTTTCTGTTCTCAGGCTCTAACTCCCCCGCTCCAGTTGTGAACCGATGCTTGCCACTTCCAGCTTCTCTTCTAAATAATTCATTTCCACATGCTTTCTTTGAAAGCCACAGCCCTGTTCTGTGGCTCCCTGGTACTTTAGACCCGAGCACAGGATTAGAGAAGCACAACTTCTGTAGGGAAACATCACACATTTCCAGCTTCACAACCCCTTGTAATATTTTCCAAATCCTCTCCACCTTGTTAAAGAAAATGAAAGCTTTAAGTTACTCCAAAGGCATCTCAAGGCCTTTTGGTTTCAACTGAGTCTTACTCACTTTGCAATTCTGTTTCATACTCTGCCAGCCCGTGTGTAATAAAAATCAGGGAGCAATTTCAGTTTTAAATTTCATTTGCCACATGTGATTCCATTTACTGACTAAATCCCAAATCTCTCTGAGTTCCTTTTGTTCTCCACAGGTTGTTTATTACTCCCCGTAGTTTTACACAATCGCAGATTTTTAATAAGTTACATATTTCCATCTTTCCCAAGAACACTAGCAGCGAAGTTGGAGGTTTGCTGAATGTCTTTCCTAATTGCTACGATCTCTATTGTATCAACACACTTACATTAATCTGAAAAAAATCCTTACCACACGCAGAACTTGCCACGTCTACCAGTGTAGACAGAGATCCTACCGTGGATCCTCTTCTAAAAGTCTTTTCTGGATACCTTGTAGTTTGCTTCTGCTCCCCTCTCTGTGTCCCTGCTCCCACAGGGAACCAACTGGCCTTGCCTAAAATGCACCAAGTTAACGCCTGACCGTACTGCTGGGTTGCTTATGCCCCAGGCCACCTCTTCTGTATTAGGTTTTAAACCAATTCCAAAAGGTCCTGCAGATAGTGCACGCGTCCTGCTCTTCTATTTCTGATCACAATTCATACAGGCAGAGACAGGTAATCCCATTATCTGATTTGATGATGCCAGTTTTGTTTCACTGTTAACGAATCCCTGCTGCCATTTCAGGATGTAATCCTGATTTATTGTAGCAGTAGTTATTGCTTTAACAGAACATGGCTGGAGCAAGAAAAAAAAGGCTAAGACATTCACACAGATAAATTGAACATCCATAGTTATAAATGCCAAAATTAAATAAACAGACTGAAATAGCTTAAAGTTTTGGAGGGAAAATAAAACTTCATGTTGCAGGACCTAAATCAACTCTAGCGAAAGGGAAGAAATTCTCCTCCTGGCCAGCTTACAACATAAACATCTACCGCAGCATGGTTTGCCTCTTCTTCAGCAGCTGGCGTTGGTCACTTCAGGAGATAAGCTGTTGGGACTGATGGATTGTGTGATCTGGAATGGGAATGACCCATAACCCATCATGGATAAAATCCAGATAGGCCATGGCTGCAAATATCCCGGTTGGGATTCATTTTTGCAGTTCCCAATATAAGCAAATGGCTGGGGGCGTTAGCACATGGACACCAGTTCGGTTTCTTGACGTAAAAGCAGCTGGGCTAAGTTCTTCCTGTCCACTCAAAAATGATACAAAGGCAGGTCGTAACAAAAGGAGCTCATGTGGAAGCAACGTCATGACCATGAGATACTTAACACACAACCTCACATGACCAGAAACAAAGACCCCGTGACACTAAGTCTTAATTGCTTTCCAGAAAGACCATAAGAGCTTCAAATCTCATGCACTTAAATAAGTTTGTATCCTTCCAAGCTCCTGACAAATCTAAGGTATGGCCAATCAGAATATATAAGCTCCTATGGCCAGAAAAGCCCTATATGCTAAAAACAGACACGCCAGGATTGAGAAGCTGGATTCATTTTCCTTGAAATCCTCAAAGGTCACCCTTCCTTCTTTCCAGGTATTGTAAGAATGCCTTTTATCCTCCGTCTTTTTTAACTGAAGCTTAGCTAAGTGTATGTTGTGCTTTTCCATACAGATTATTTTGATAGCAAACACATACCCTGTAGTCTTTACACCAAAGTTCCCAGTCCTGTAAAGAAACATCCTTCCCACACAACTCGGGTTGCAGATCCTTCTTTATAAAACCGATCATTAAAATACTCCCAGGAGGTAAGACTGTAAATGCAGCAATAATCTCTGCGTTATCTGGTATAACTAGTCAAAGTCAACCTGATCATACCTAATCTGAGTTTGTCTCTGTGATTTTACATTGTGGTATCTCGTTGCAAAATACATACTTTTTTTTTTTTTTTTTGCAATGAAGATAGGGGGTAAAATTCATCTCACTTTCAAATAGCAGCCTAGAAGCCAGTGATCTATCTTAGGCAGCTATTTTAGGAGGGAACAAATCACCCCCAACAGTGAAGCACTCTCTCCCCATCTGTTAATGACAGGCCTAGATAAGCAATTTAGAAGGCGTGCCCAGATTTTAGAAGACTACAGCTAGTAAAATGAATCCCCTCCCTAGGTTTTGGATGTTAGGAATCAGATGAACAACTACACTGGGACATAGGTCTTGTTTCCTTCTGTTTTATGGGCAAGATCCAAATAAATCTTTAAATTATATGGCTGTAAATGTCTTAATTTTACACAGGAAAATTGATTTTATCCTGACAGATCTGGATGAGGCAAAAGTTTATTGTATCCAGGGCAGAACTGCCACCAAAGTGTGTTGTTTCCTCAACTTGAGGATTTTACGAGAAGAATGATTTCATTATAAAAAAAAATAAATAATCACTTATATTTTTTTTTTCCTCAGGGAGAAACATTCTGATTTTTATGCTGGCATTCCTAATTGACAGCCTGTGACTTCACAATCATTAAAACCTTTGACCAGTCTATTCTAGATGCATTACAACTGTCCCTGCTCTGATTCCCCAAGAAAATGAAGGCATTCTACACTATTTGTTTCCTCCCAGGTTCCTTTTTGAGATATCTTACAGAAATCTGGAAAGAATTAGAACTAATAGAAGCACAAATAGAGGCGTGAAACTCCACAATGAGATGTCTATACCTGCAAAAATACCTACCTGAGTTCCTTACCACCAGCAGTGGCAGACGACTAAGCCAGAGCAAAAGTCTTTTTCTACCAAAGCCTGAAGTCAGCCTTCTGCAGCCTGAATAATCTCCCAGTGGATGCTACTACCCCTAAAGCTGTACTGCTGTCATCAGTCACTGCACTATGGAGAACAATGTCCTAGTCCTCTTTGCAAGACATTTGTCAGCAGGATCGTTCTCTGTTCCATGCAACTGGTAATCGTATTGCTGCACAGAGCCTCACTTTTGAGAAGTAGAGGGGATGAGGAAGGATGTGGCACGGTACTCACCTGTCTTCTGTACTCCCAAATGGGGTCATACACCTTCCATCCATTTTCTGGAAAAACCTCTTTGTACTCAAACGCAAAAAGTGGCTGAAAGAAAAAAACTTGTCCTTAAAAGCCCACTCAGAGCCCGTTTTCAAGATGTTTAATATCTGCAGTAACAGCTCTTGACTGGTCCTTCTTGTTTTGCCCCTACCCTACTACTTTTCTCTTAGGGTTTTGTGAAAAAGATCACCACACTTGCTGTAGTAGGAAATTTGTACAACAACAATGTACCTTCCTCTGTATCCCTGATCCTTCTTGCCCACGACCCAATACTTCATGGACAAGGAGTTTTTCCTAAGAGAAAGGAAAGACTACTTGTGCAAGAACACTCTTACGTATTAAGAACTAGACTCTTTCGACATGGTCATAATCCTAGGCAGCCTGCTCTAGGTGGCCCTGCTTGAACAGGAGGGCTGGACCAGATGACCTCCAACCTCAGCTATCCAGTGCCTGGGTGATTCAGCCAGTATTTGAAGCAACAACTGTGGAGTCATAAAGTGACTCTGTACAGTGAACAGACAAACTGCATTCCAGATCTGGGAGCAGTGCAGTCACCATTAGTTGCAAATCTCTGATGGATGTCACTGTGCTTTGAATATTTTCCATCCAGTACGAGGATGATCAGTGTCATTCCCCAGTCAGGAAGTAATCCAGCCCCATAGCACTAGACTTTTCCTGTTCTCTATACAATCTGAATTCCTACAGAATTAATTTTCAGACTGATTTAAAAATCAGCATTTCTACTTGTTCAACAAAAAATGCATGATGTGAATATTGTACCAGACAGATGAGACTCAACAGAACAGCTTACTGCCACTCTGCATCTTTTGGTAATGGGGTGGGGGGGGAAAAACCCAAACACTTACCAGATTATTTGAAACTGGGAAAGCATACTTCATCAAGTTCTCAAATATGGATCGCCTAGTTCTCCCTTCAGGCTTATGAGCAAATCGTAAGTTTCTAATGTCCTAGGGAAAAGAAGGAAGTCAAACTGTAGGATTTGTTACTCACTTGAGCAGCCAAAGGAACTCCAAACCCCAGCATTCACCACAGGCTCATGTCACGATGTTCCTTCGAGTACCGATTCAGTATTGCACACTGAACAGTGCTGCACAGCAACTCAGCTTGGCTCAAAGCCTCCAGCAAAGCCTGCCACAACCACAGCAGAGCAAAGGGAGTGCAGAAGTGCCACTGATCAGCACTGCCTTGCCTCTAAACGAAGCTCTCCACCTGCTGAAAGCCTAGGGGAGAGACCTGGCTCAGGGACAGGCTCTGTCTGATCGGCAGCACCCTGTGAGGCAGACCTCCCAGCTCTTACGGGGCTCCCAAGCTGAGCTGTGCCACAAGACTGCTGGAAGGGACCGCCTCAAAAACCATCTCCACAGAGCTACTGCATGTAGGGAGCCCAAGTCCAGCTAGTTGAGTGCAAAGTAACTGAAGCCATCTCCCTTGAAAGCCTCCATCTCAGAGCACTCAAAAGGCTGTGTGAAGCTGACAACTCCTCCACTTTGCATAGCAGCACAGTTCCCACAAGTGGCAAGCCAGGACCTCCTTTCTGCACTCATCTCCAAAATCAAATACAGAACCTAAATAAAGCATCTCCAAGGTGCCAAGATTTTTCAGCCAAGCCTACAACTCAAACGCTTGTAGTAAACAGTTTAAAAGCCACCAGCAGGAAATGATCCATCAAGGTCAAACACACGAAGACAGCACAGCAAGCCAGGGAGTGAGAAAAATGGCTAAGGACTTAGCTGTCTTACAAGACTGAGATGAGGTGGCAGGGCTCAGACTGAAAATGTAGGATGTAGAAGCTGTATCTGTAACTCTGTTACCAGCACTAAACTGCTCTGCATTGCCTGGGCCAGGTAGGCCAGGCAGTAATATAATATATATTATATTATAGGCAATAATTTAAATATATATATAAAGAAATATACATATATATATAAATATAATGCATATAAATACACTGTATGGGGCCAAGATATCTATCATTTCCTCTGTGCCTGGGTTTCCCACCCAAGGGAACAAGGCAGTTCTCTCCAAACCTGACTGTGTGTGCACGTCTGCATCTAGGCAAAATGGCTGAGAAGAGGACCAAGAATTCAAAGCAAAACAGGGAACAAACTGGCCTGCCAGCACAGGCACCCCGTGGTGGCCAGAGAGGATTACGACTGCAGTAGGCTGAGGGAGCAGCTGGATGATTTGGTGCAGATAATATCAACGCTCGTGACTCAGCGTGCCCGCAGCTTCAGAGTCTGCTCAGCTTCCCGGTGCCTCAACATCACAGCAGTGACCAGAGCTGTCTGGGGCTCATTTTCAGGCCTCCATCTGCTTTTATCCAGAAAGTAGCATTCGTTCTGCCTTCAGGGGGGCCTGGAAAGAGCTCTAAGCAGCCTGAGACCTACAAGGTTCAGAATCCAGCTCTTCCTACATTGCCACCCAGGAAAGCAAAGGGGCTGTGCCCTAGGTGGGTAGGAGGTATGGCTTTAGGCCTGGAGACAGTGGCTTTATCTACTTTGCGAGCCTACAATAGACACTGGGAGGTGAATTGCTAATTTTTATTAAAGATTGCATTTTCAATGACTCCAAGGGCTCTTGAGAAGCGTATTTCAAATGTCTACTCCCTTGAAAGGAAGGGAATAGCCTCAAGGAGGCTACTCACTCGTCCCTCACCACAAAGCACAGCAGCAGGTAGACACAAGCTAATGATTTCAAGGGAAACATGCACCCCGTTCTTGCTTCTGAAATTCAAGTGCATGAAAGTCATCCCATGCAGCACAATGAGCGAAGTCTTCCTGGTATATCCTGGTGAGCAACACAGAAGCCTTGAGGACTGCATTACTGGGATGCAGACCTAGGTTTCTACCATGAAGAAAGCCATTATCTAGCATAAAGCCTGAAAAAAGGTTTGTATCTCATCCAGAACTTGTTACAGTACTATAGAGAAAACCTTTTAAAATATATTTTCCCCTTCCCCAATGTAAAACAGACACAAAAATTTACCTTGCATACAATCTCCAGCCCATATGAATTCTCGCCACGACTGGAAGCACCTCCGATTTTCTCCACTCTGTTGATTACACCTAAAGATGCATCTAGGACAAAAGGAGGGTCCTGTAGACAGTTGAAATTTGTGAGTTTAAAAAGGGGAGGGGGGTGAAAAACCCAGCTTCTGTTCCCTCATGCCAATACGCCCAACCATACAGCTAGGATTCACACAGAACACAAAAAAATAAAAATAAAAAGCAAACAAAACAAAACACACCTAGGTCTGAAGACTGAACAACCCACAAAAGCAGATGGTTACAAAAGCTTACCCGTTCCATGCTTTTAAAATAGAGTCTGTAATTGGTAACAGTGAGGGTTCCTCTGATTGCTCCAGTGAAGGGGCAGATGTATGTGACATCCTTAGCTTTAAAAAAGAAAGAAAGATGAGTTAATTTCATGATTAATTTATGGGAGGAAAATTATTACAGCAAAAGCACTCAGGGAGTTCTACCTTCCAAGACCATGAAATGAAAAGAAGCTTAATCGGGGGTGCTCACCTAGAGCTAAGATGGAAATTTTAGTTTTGTTGAGAAGAGTTTGGGTGTGAGTCAAACTCCAGGTGAGTACCATCACCTGGAATCCCCCACCTGTACAGAACCACTACCCCAGTAGGGGTGTCAGCGTTAGGAGCAAACTTTGGTGCCATCCTTACCAAGCAATGCTCTACCAGTAGCTGAGATCATCGCGTGAGAGAAGTGGATGCAATTCCTGCCTGAATGCGTGTATTTGAAGCTGACATCAATCTGCATGAAAAACTAATGACTGCCAGCAATCCGTTTTGTGCCATCAAGAGCTAGAGAAAGCAGCTCCCCTACAGATGGCTTTTAGGATGCTGAGGTCCTCCTGTACGCCCTTACGCACAGAGTCAGCCCTGGGATGTAGAGTCCCTGCTAATGGCCCTGATTGAAACCAGTGGAGCTACAGTGACTTCCAGCAGCCAAAAATCTGGATAGCACCCAATCGCCAGCGATGTGAAGCCTTGAGCCGGTGATCAAGTTACCCTGCACCAATTCAATTCCTTCTGAACCTGAGTGACGGTGACTCAAAGCAGTCCCCTTCATAAACAGCCTCAAACATTGCTCTCTTGTGCCAGCGAAAGGCAAGAGGTGCTGCTGGTTTTCCCCAGCAAACACCTCTCCTGACTGCCTTTCTGGTTTCCATCAATTAAAAACACCGACATTCGCCTTGTTCCCTGCCCCCAGCGCCCACCACGACCCGTCACACCTCCTGTCCCCAAACAGCTGGCTGGCGGTGCCGTGGCCACGGCTGATGCTGTCACCAACGAGGAGCAACACTCCTTGGACACACAGGCAGCCTTTCAGGAGAGCCACCGACTATAGCTGCCAGCTCCATGAAATTTGGAAAAGAAAACAAAAAAACCCCGGGCCGTTTTAATAACCTTAAGCGTCCGAGCCCTAGGGGATTCGTTTTGCAAAGGGCTGCATGAAATCTGTAAAGAAAGCTTCGCCTCCCAGCCAGGTGACAGCCTCCATGCACGAGGGGCACAAAGCTGCTGGGTCTTCTTCCTGACACCCCAAATTTCCTCTGCCTTTATCCCACGAGATTCAGCCTGGAGAGAGGGAGGGAGGCAAACTGCCTTGGCTCTAGGGCACTCGTTTCACCCTCACATCAGCTCTGCTTCTACACAGTCACCGCTGACTCCCGAGGAATCCTGAAAAATCATCAGCAGGCAGGGTCTGCAGGGCAGCAGTAACGTCAGCCTGAGCCAGCTCTGGTTCCTTTCAGAGCCTCAGCTAGAAAGTTCAAGGGAAAAAGGGATGGGAAGTGACGAGTTCGGAGCAAAACAGGCAGCACAGAATTTCGGGATTAAAATATAAATAAATAAATATGCTAGTGACTTCATTATTTACTTAAATTGAAACGTCACTGTTGGAAGGGCTATTAAACACAAAATGTTTCAGCTCTAATTAAACCAATACTTCATTACTGGCTGATTATTAATCACTTTTTTCAAAGAGTAGATTGACAGGGGTTTGAAAGCAGCCTCATGAAACACATAATAAGAGTGAGGGCACCCTGCCTGGCTTTTCCACTACAGTTCTCTTTATTGAAAGAGCAGTTTCCAAATGTTCTGAAATAATAATAGTAGTAATAATAATCATCATCGTCATCAGCCAATAAGAAAAATGTGCACATGCGTCTGACTTCTCAGTAAAGGGGAAAAGGAGCTAGAAAAATGTTTTCTAGGTAAGGAAGCCTAGGCAGGATCTCAAGCTGGTCTTACCAACTTACAAAGCACACCACACTTCGTGTTTACATTTTGTTAGCTTGGTTTCCTAAGGAAACAATTTTAGTTAGTTACCCTGCACACCTACACACGTAGCATCATATGCCTGGCTACTTGACTTTAACCCTACCATGGTTGTATGATTCCAGCAGCATCCATCTGATGAACAGGCTCCTCCAAGGTATTAAATTCCTTCGCTGCTCGGGAGAATGGATGGCAAGAGTGAAAGAGGGGCTGTACTAGTGCTGCTACCAATGGGAAATCTAAGAAGCTCAGTCTTTGTTAGATATAAGAATCCATATGGAAGAAAGACACTGGAAACCATTCCCAGGAACAGATTACAGTCTTGCTGTCAGAGCTAACTGTGCCTGTGGAGTGAGTTAGATGTCAGCCTGCAGCCCATGGTTAGAGGAAGAGTTCAGAGTCTTTAAGGAAAGCAGCAGAGAAAAGGACTGAGCACTGAAATGTTCTGGTTTGGGGGGTTGGCTTTTTTGGGGGGTTAGACAAATCATAGAATCATAGAATATCCTGAGTTGGAAGGGACCCTTAAGGATCATCAAGTCCAACTCTTGACACCGCACAGGTCTACCCAAAAGTTCAGACCATGTGACTAAGTGCACAGTCCAATCTCTTCTTAAATTCAGTCAGGCTCGGTGCAGTGACCACTTCCCTGGGGAGCCTGTTCCAGTGTGCAACCACTCTCTCTGTGAAGAACCCCCTCCTGATGTCAAGCCTAAACTTCCCCTGCCTCAGCTTAACCCCGTTCCCGTGGGTCCTGTCGCTGGTGTTAATGGAGAAAAGGTCTCCTGCCTCTCGACACCCCCTTACGAGGAAGCTGTAGACTGCGATGAGGTCTCCCCTCAGCCTCCTCTTCTCCAGGCTGAACAGGCCCAGTGCCCTCAGCCGTTCCTCGTACGTCTTCCCCTCCAGGCCTTTCACCATCTTCGTAGCCCTCCTCTGGACACTCTCCAACAGTTTCATGTCCTTTTTATACTGTGGTGCCCAGAACTGCACACAGTACTCGAGGTGAGGCCGCACCAGCGCAGAGTAGAGCGGGACGATCACCTCCCTCGACCTACTAGCGATGCCGTGCTTGATGCACCCCAGGACACGGTTGGCCCTCCTGGCTGCCAGGGCACACTGCCGGCTCATATTCAACTTGCTGTCTACCACGACCCCCAGATCCCTCTCTTCTAGGCTGCTCTCCAGCGTCTCATCGCCCAGTCTGTACGTGCAGCCAGGGTTTCCCCATCCCAGGTGCAGGACCCGGCACTTGCTCTTATTGAACTTCATGCGGTTGGCGATCGCCCAGCTCTCCAACCTATCCAGATCCCTCTGCAAGGCCTTTCCACCCTCATCCGAGTCCACAACTCCTCCAAGTTTGGTGTCATCAGCAAACTTGCTCGTGTTTTTTTTTTGTTTTTAAGACTGAAGTTGTGTTCTTCAATATCACTTTCAGAGGAAGGGAAGATTGAATAGTGTTGTATTTGCTCCATGCTAAGAGGAACTGCACAGTTACCTTGGCTCACGTGATGCCCAATGATTAATGAAATAACCTGATTGTGTGTCACAAAACATCAGCAATTTGCTATTGTTGGTCAATGACCAGCAGGGCATTTTGCTCTGTGATCTTCTATTTGGTCAAGCAAACAACAGGAAATTTACTCTTCGCTTACCCATGTCTTTAATGGTTTCTCCTGGTAGCAAGGGTGGCTCTTCCATTTCAGCTAATTTATTAGTCTCCCTCAGGACCTGCGTAAAAAGAGGCAGAAAAAAAAATCATTACTTTTTCATACACTAAGAAGTTTACTTCTAGTAAGAAGTTGGCCTGCAACAGGCCAACAACGTCAAGAACAACAAATATTCAAGGATCCTGAGGTACTGCCCAGTGTCTCAGCCTCTGTAAGGTCAAGACTGAGCATGAGAGAGACCTCGACACAGTCCTGCAATCTTGGAACATGCCATTAGGCCAGGTAGAAGTGTTTAAGCGAGGATATTTGTGATGGAGAAGCTGCTGGAGCGGGCTGTGTGCTCTGGCAGCACACTTACCTGGTGGCTTTCACACCCCAACCTTCTCCTCAGCCTATACACCATCACAAGGTAAACTCTCTGCCCACACAGCTACACGCAGAACCAAAGGGATTGATTAAAGTCATCAGCTAGTGCCAGGATGCTATCGATCACTGTGTAGAGAAATTGGTAGTTTACGTTAAGGAGAGTGACAGCAGACAACTTATCACATCAACGTCCCCAACGAGGGTCCAAAAACTGCAAAGACCTCGATTTGGCTCAGTAGTCATAACTTGTAAAAAGGGCATCAGGTTTTCTGGGGTGTCTGGGTTAAGGGGTGTCTGCCAAATGACCTCTCCTCTGTCTTCCCTTGGGTGGAAGTTAAGCACAGGGCGTTACTTCTCACAGATATAACTGCATTTCAACAGGAATTTTCACTAGAACAGCACAGCACAAGGAGATGGCCATTTTAAGAAAGCACATCCCCAACTACGGAAACTCAACCATGGGTTTGGACATCAGGTAAGAAGTAGGCAAGACCAAGGTTAAGGCTAAGTCTACATGGCCAAATGTAGATGGATTTGAATGGTAATGCCCTGAATCAGCCAAAAAAACACAGTCAGCCACATTGCTCAACCTCATAACATGGGCAGAGAAGAGCAGGTAAGCTGGCCCAGCCTCTGCCTCATCCTGTAACAGCCACAAGAGCTTGGATTTAAAGTTGGCATGTATCCTTCCTGGTAGAGATAGGCAGAGAGCGCTCACGGCTGCTCACAAAAACGTGCAGACCTGGCCAAAATGCCTCCTTTATCTTAACGTGAGGAAGGAGAAAGAATTGGTTTAATTTGATATCAGGAAATCCCTACAAAGAAGATTCAAAGACACGGCCTAAAGTGGCACTTAGAGCCTGACACATCTGCGGTCAACTTTCATGTAGGATCAAGCCAGAGGGAGAGCCTCGGGGAGGAGAAATTCTCTAAACTATGCAGAGAAAGGAAAACAAAACCCAAAGAAATCCCACGCCACAATAAAAGCACGCTCGGGCATTTTCACACAGCAGACTGATGGATAGATGAAAAGATTACCGAGATCAAAGCCTTCTTGAGAACAAGATGTACGTTTAAAAAAAAAAAAAGCATTCAAGTGACTTAAAAAAATACAATAATAAAAAAAAAAGACAAAAGAGCAAGCGTGGAGCTGACTTCCTAGCAGGAAGAGCAGTACAGGAACGCACCCACTTACACCAGCTCTCACCTGGGAGGCTGCCAGTGCAGCAGGGCTGGGGTGTGGGGGACGGACAGAGGGAGGTCAGCACTGAACTCGCAGGAAAACTTCTCTTCCCTCTGCCCCCCCCAAAGCAATACCGGTGAAAACAGGGCTTTGCTGGTATAACTGTGCTGGGGACTTCTCGTCAGCACAGCTGTGTTGGCCAAAGATCACACGCCCCATCAGAGCCCTGACTGACAGCCTGTGATGCAGCCCCAGCCCCAGCTCCTCTGCGGCAACTTCTGCGCTCCAACAGCAGCCTTGAAATCAGCCGGGCTGAAACTCGGCGTCACCCAGATGTCCTCCGGATTATGCCAAATGAGACGGAGGCTTCTCGCTAATTAGTCCTTGAGCAGTGGGCGTCTTTGCTGCCTTTTATCTTGGAAGGATGTGAGAACCCCGTTCGGGACGCGGTGCACGACTCCTCCGGGCAGGTCCGTGCCCAAGAGGGCAGCAGCTGCTGCAGGATGGCCCCGGCCACCAGCTGGGCTCACCGCTCTCCTGCAGATGTTGGTGGGAGCAGGTCCAGCAGTAAACATGCAGAGGATGGAGCTCTGTCTCAAGCCAAAATGAGCATGAGGTAAGGTACAGAGAAAGCACTCAGAACGGCAAAGAGCTGCTGCGGTCAGCAGGTGGGCAGCGCTCTGGTGGGCTCTGCACTGCACTGAAAGCAGGGGAGGGAGGACAGATCTGCATCCTCACCATCCTGTCAAAGCCAAAGCTCAAAGCCTTTTTGGTTCAAAAACCAGCTCTTCTACGCCTAATAAAATCCAGCTGCTCACTCACGCTCTTTGACACACGGAGTCCCCAGGGCCAGGGGAAGGGGTTAGCGATCCAAATCCACGCTCGCTTCCACGCAGGGCAGCGGACAGATGATCTCCTGCAAGCACAGCACTCAAGGGTCGAGGCTTTTTGTCTTTTATTCCCCCCCCCCACCCCCCCGCTTTATTTTGTTCTTTTTTGCAGAGTTAAGGGCTAAATCGTTGTGTTTTTACCATCCTCCAGCTGACCTCAGGCACACGACACACCTCAGGGCTGCCTGGACTTCTTTCCTGATGGTTGCAAAGCCCCAGGTTGCATGTGCCCCAGGGATACAACATTCACCCTTCCCAGAGGCTGTGACAGACACGGTCAGAAAGCCCAGCCCAAACACTTCCCCAGTGTGCTGGTCTTTGCGGCGTCTGCTTAGCGCTAGACCTTGAAGGAGCCTCCAAGCTGGAACAGGAATACCTGAAACCATCCTGGCAGAAACCTAGAAACGAGCAGTAGGCATTTTGCTGAAACCCGCCTCCACCGATGGCTCCTTCAGATTGATTTTGGGGAAACACAATCTGTGTACAGCTGACAACGCAGGCAGCGGGCACGGGGAAGACATCTGGGGCAGCACTAAAGGACGGGGAGCTACAGGAGGGAAGAGAAATGGGTAGATAAGAACAGAACATTTTTGGAAACGGATCAAGGGGAGAGAAAGGAGGGGATGATGAAGTAGCCACATGCAGCTCTGGGATACCACTAGCTCCCTGGAGGGACCCTCTGCCCTTGTATGAGTAAGGAAATGATGTGAAAGCCTCCCCATCTCACTGCGTGTGGGTCCCCCACCCCATAACGGCTCATCAGCTGTCAGAAAAATCCTTTTGATGTACTTTAGCCTATTTTCAAGGCTCTAAAAATAACACTCCTGGACCCTAAAAAAAACGTAAATTTAACCCTCTGCACATCTTGCAAAACAAAAGTAAGGGCTACCGGGAGGCAAGGAAGCAGGTAGGTGAGCTCAGGGACACCAGTCCAGCAGCCTTGAGAAGCAGGCTGGCTCCTGATGCCTCAGCAATCATACACACCTGTAAGTGAGATGCTGCACCTCTTTGAGCCTCAGGTTTTTAAATTTTCAGTAGAAAAAAAAAAAAATAATTGCTCTGAGATCCACAGTAAAGATTGAGGCCAGAGCTGGGCAGAATCACGTTACTTCGGATGGGGCCGCTCTGATGCAGAGCCACGCACTGGCCGTGTCCATCACAGCCAGCACTGATTTCCGTAACAAACACAAGCACCAAAAACCTGTGGGCTAGTTTGCCTTGCCTCTAAGCTAAACTAGGTCCTCAGTATCTTCTTCCTCACAAAAATATGATGCTTGGTAACTGAATCTCCAGGAGGATGATGAGGTTAGTTACACGCCAGAATGATCTTTATTTGCCTTCTTTTACCAAGCAACAACATCTCCCCATTGCACCCATCATACCCATAACAGCGAGCACCTCGGCACCTAACCCAGCCCTGCCTCAGCTCGGGGAGGGTGCGAGGACTTCATGCCACCACCCACCTTTGTCCTGCTCTCGAGCAGCGACTTGGCAGATCAAACCCACACTCGCGACGTTTCACAGCTGCTCCTCGTACCCCGGGATCCCAGCCGGTGTCAGCTCCGTCCCACCCGCCCCCGGCTGAGGAAGCAGAGCTCTCTCCCACCCTCCCACTTACAGTGCCAAAGGCAGGAAAACCCTTTGCTGCAGGCAAACCCTTCAGATCTCAGCAAGAAAGTGACTTTGCTCACGTGGACAGGGGCAGGCAAGGAGCTTCAGGTCCTGCTAAGGGGGTAGGGCTGCTCCTCGCCTCATCCCTCACGCCTTTGTGTTGGGATTCAGGACGGTGCGCTCCTGCCAAGCCTCTCCAGCCACGTGTTCATGCTGCTTCCTAAAGCAGCAGCCAGAAAATCCCTCTCCCGATTCATGTTCCTGCACGACTCACGCAGGCAGCTAACCCTGCATGGCTGCAGCCAGCTCGGGGGGTGCAGAGCCAGCCTGGTGCCAGAAACCCACGTGCAGGGCCCAGAGCTCTGAGCATTGCTGGGTGCTGGGGCACGGTACCTGAGAGGGTGCCTCAAACTCTGCATTTCGAGTTTCCCTGTGCCTGCGAACAGAACAATTGATAGGTTTTCTTCTTGTATTTCCTGCGGGCTTTTACCTACCAGCTGTGCTGCACGGCCAGGATGACAGCACACATCCTGCCCTGGCTGAGGCTGAGCCAGGATCACTGCCTCCTGTCAAACCTGCCAGCAGAGCGGCTCACATAATTGCTCCCATATCTGGTTCAGACAAGATGCCTGGACTAGCTTAATGTTGTGGTGTTGGTTTTTTTTAAATCACAGAACGGGTTGGGTTGGAAGGGACCTTAAAGCCCACCCAGCTCCACCCCCTGCCATGGGCAGGGACACCTCCCACCAGCCCAGGTTGCCCAAAGCCCCATCCAGCCTGGCCTTGAGCACCTCCAGGGATGGGGCATCCACAGCTTCTCTGGGCAGCCTGGGCCAGGGCCTCGCCACCCTCTGACTAAAGAATTTCCTCCTTGTATCTAATCTAAATCTCCCCTCTTTTAGTTTAAAGCCATCTCCCCGTGTCCTATCACCACAGCCCCTGACAAAGAGTCCCGCCCCAGCTTTCCTGTAGCCCCCTTTAGGTACTGGCAGGCTGCTGTAAGGTGTCCCCGGAGCCTCCTCTTCCCCAGGCTGAACAACCCCAACTCCCCCAGCCTGTCTTCACAGGAGAGGTGCTAAAAAGGGGTAGATTTAGATTAGAAATAAGTAAGAAGTTCTTCACTGTGAGGGTGGTGAGGCCCTGGCCCAGGCTGCCCAGAGAAGCTGTGGATGCCCCATCCCTGAGGGCGTTCAAGGCCAGGCTTGGCCAACCTGGTCTAGCGGGTGACATCCCTGCCCATGGCAGGGGGTTGGAGTTAAATGATCTTTAAGGTCCCTTCCAACCCGAACCATTCTGCGATTTGGGACAGTACCTTTGGCCCTGACACCAACATCCACAGCTCAAACTTTCTGGTAGCAAAGCAGGAGCCTCAGAACAAAGAGGTGTGCTAAGAGAGCACCTGGGGCCTCTCCTACCCATTTTCTAATTATTCTCTTTCTCCTGAACACTTGAGTCCTGAAACCCAAACACAACTTTCTTTTTTTTTGAATTTATGCATATTTTTTTAAGGGAGACTGCAGGTGTGTGTTAACAAATCGCTGTGTAACCGTCTCTGCATAGACTCCTTTATTGTGAACCACAACTGGAATGAACAAAATGAATCCTTTCTGTTTCAGACAAAATTAAAATGCACGACAATTAAAAATTATTGTCGTTTTTTCCCCCTCTGCGTTAATCTCTCTTCGCTAACCTCCTACACACTCCAAATGATTTTTGCACTCTGTGAATAGATTAATTATGTATAAAGCCACGTCCAGGCCTGCACTGACCACCCCACTCCTGCATTATTCCTTCCCCCCAAACCACGTCTGCTCTGTCTACCCAAAAGCCGAGCTCTCCAGGCTTGGAGCTGCGTCTGTTCCAGCAACACACAGCCCTGTTCTGTTTCCTACAGCAGGAAACTGGGCTCTTACCTGGTCCCCTGACGTAAACATATTTAACCTGGGCATACAGACAAACATTATATGCACAAAAAAAGCCTTTGCATCTACAGCCCCTGAACTCACGGGTCTGGCATGTCTGTCTCGTGATCGTGCGCCGGTCAGCAGCAGCAGGCAGGATCTGTGCTGGGGGCACAAGAATTTGTGCATATGTGTATGTAAGAATGAAACCTGCTATGTCTCTGTGTGTAAAAATAAGCTGTTCTCAAATTATGGGAGAAACTTTGTGGATTTGAAACTCGATAGCCAAGGAAAGGTTTCTATCTCTGACAGGAAAACATTTGTCTGATGCTTCCAATTGTAATGGACTACCTGGGAATCTGCTTGTAGTTACCCAATCTAAGCCTTCCTTTTTTTTTTTTTTTTTTTTTTTTTTTTTTTTTTTTTTTTTTGCCTTTCTCTCTCTCAAGGGCTGGCAGATGACTAAGTGCCCTCCTGAATCAGCACTCATGCCGCTCCGCAGGCAGGGCACCCAGCACACTGCAGGAGTATCTATTTCACCTAAAACCACAGATCTACGTCCGAGCTCTCTCTACAGCCAGTGGAAAGGGGGAGACCGGGAAGATTAACCTTTAGGATGACTGAGAACAAGGATAACCCACTCTGATGCAGATATCTGTATGGCAGGGTGACACCCAGCTCCTGGGTCTCACTGTGTCCCGTGTAGCAGTGCCCTGTCTTCTGCACATCCCGCAGAGAAGTCAGCCTGTACTTTCCAGAGAGCTCCAAACTTACTGTGTGCAGAGACAGCAAAAGATGAGCATGCTCAGATCCAAAAATTGCATCAAATTCATTAAAACAGGCATGATCTCAAAGCATAGGGCTTGTTAGCTGAGTTACCAGTGACAGCTTTAGGTTCCTCCTGTCTCAGAGTATCACATCAGTCTTACTGCAAAGGCTTAGCCATAGGATTATTTTTGCATTGATTTATTATTTTTATTATTTATTTTTATTTGATTTATTAATTTATTTTTTATTTTATTTGTGAATCTAAGTAGTAAATCACAGTAACCAATGCCTTTCTCCTTTGAACTGCCTTTTTGTTGTCTCAGACCACGTCCACCTGCTGCTTCCCCTTTATTGCCACCCCACAACCCTTTCCTCTTTTACAACTGTTGCCATACATGCCAATCAACAAAGGACAGTGCCACCATGGTTAGGTGTATGAGGATGCATCATTACACCAGTGACGGTGTGAAAAACTCTAAAATAAAACAGATACAGAAGCTCTTTCTCCACTCACCTTAGAAAACACATGGAGGCCTAATTTTGTCCAACCTGTGTTAACAAAAGCTGCAGAATTGCCACTAATATGTGCAGAATCGAAACCCACACGCTTCTTTCAGATAATTTTTCATTGGTACGCTGATTTCCTCTCTAAATGAAACACTTATTACACCAGAGAAGGGGTAAATTTTGAGGGCACGTTTTTTTCCTAGCATTTTGCTGCCAAGATGCTTCTGCCTTCCTAATGCTCAATTAGGAGAGCCGTGAAGCAGTGGCTGTGCTTACTTGATAAATCCTCCTCTAGACTGCAAATGCTGTGCTACTTTGGCAAGATTTTCAGCTGCCACTTGTGGCTATTTCGAGTGTACTCTGAGAAGATTTATGTACTAAGTATCCTACTGGAAATGTAATAAAACACAAATTGAGCAAGTAAATGGACTTCATTGCTTATTTTTGAATCATTAAGAATACCACAGCAGAAAGAACAGCAGTATCTCTGCATGTCTGAGGCGCGGGGATTTTTCTGAGGATTATGACCAGATGCTTTGGAAAACTGTTAGACATTCAGACCAGCAAGATATTAATCGCAGGGAAATGCTTTGTGTCTTATCCTTTTTGGGATATTAGAAGTTGAATAGGGGAGAAAGACAAAACACCATGAGCTCATGGATCATTTCAGAATAGCACACGGAGAATCAAACACACTGTTCAAGACCACATCAAACTTATTCAGCTCCTAAGAAAGCATACAACCAAAGGTGGCTTCCTAGCTTGGTCAAAAAAAAAAAAAAAATCACAAGAGGCATTTAAGTTATCAACAAAATGTTCTGACAACAGATGATTACAGCACTCTAGATAATCACATACAACACACACCACAGCTGCCTTTCAGTTATGTTTTCCTAGTCTAAAAAAACAAATCACAAATTCTGATCTCTACCTACCGTGTGTGCTTTGAGAAAGTATAAAAAGGCTTGAGAAATCCACTTGCTTCCTTCCCACCGCCTTGAAAAATCTTTAGAAAGAAACTGAGACGAGTGTGTTACAAATAAAAAATAATAATATAGACAGCTGGGTAGTAAAGGAACTCCTCTGGAGGAGGAAGCAGCCACCTTGCAGTATTTCCTTGGGGTTTTCTGCTTTGTTTCTCCACAAAGAGCCTTCTCCACTCAGACCCAAGCTTCTGGTGGTGAAGAGCAGTCTCTTCAGGCTGCTGAGTCCTGTGGGCCCTTGCTGCGCAAAGACAAGGCAAAGCTCAGAAGCTCAAAGGAACGCATTGTTGAGGGCCACTCGCCCAACCACGGCTGGCTTGTCTCTTCAAGTTTGCATGGCTTGGTGCCTCCAGACAATTCTCTTGTTAGGCTCCGGCAGAAAGTCGTCATTGACTCGACACAGCAACAGTCCCTGGCACAGAAGACTGCTGATATTATCTATTCGAACAAGTCCAACAATTTTTAATACAGAACCTTCCTCAGAGCCAAGGGATCCTGAAAGACAACAGTTCTGCTCTCCATTGGCTGCTCAAAAATTTTGGACAGCACTCTAGGCTCGCTCTCTCCTCTCTTTGCTTTTACTCTGCTTTGTTTAGCAAACAGATAAGGGAAAAGAGATTACAATTTTCAAGGAAAACCTTGAACTCAGTCAGTGAAGTTCTTACCATCAGTCTGAAAAAATAACAGAAAAAGGCTCTGACCAATGAATTAAAAATTCTGCCAACCAAAATAAGCCACAGAAAAGTGTCTCTGTTACCAGGAACTTCAGTTAGGAGATGAGTGGTGTGTATGACAAGGAGTCAAGACATAAATAATTATATAGTTACAACCAATAAACAATCACACATGGGGGAAAGAAGACATTTCATTCAATGCAAAAACATCTACAGAAAAAATCAGATCTTGGCAGGTGCTACATGCAGTCACAAATCTGACTGCTCCTTTTAAATACCATGCTTGTTCATTCCTGCCCAATTCGTGCTTCGATCTACAAAACTAAAACTACAGGAAAAATAAATAACCACCTCTTACCCGGTTTTAATCAGCCAAAGGAGAACTCTTGCACTTTGTAGCTAGGAGAAACGCAGCAGTTGATCAGGAGGAGCTGAAAATATTATTGAGGAACATCTGAAGGCCATTTTCTTTTTCTCCTCAATTTTCCATTCCTAGTAGATGGCAATCATAAACACTTCCAGAGATTTCCTTCACTTCCCATTACTTCATATTCAGACGTTCAGGTACCTCTACATAATAAAAATTAGCTACGATTGCTGTCTTTGCTCTCTTCTAACTAGAGAAGCACTCAGGGAGTATTATTTCCCGTGTAAAGGAGACAGAAAACCGACTGCATCTGGCTTTTTCCCCCATCTAATTTGCATGAAATCAATATTTTGCAACCCAGAGTTTGGCTACTCAGTGTTTCTGTTTCCTTGACGGGGGAGGTACAGAAAGGGACTTAATGGCTAGAGCCTGGAGGGAAGGGACCGAGATTTTCCATCTCTTAAAACAGATTAAAAAGCTTGTAATTCTCATGAAATATACAGCAGTTACAGTCCTGGAAACTGGAGTCTTACGAAAACAAGTTGACGGCGGGGGCTGAATTCCAGTCCCTCGCTGGGCTGCCCTGGAATGACCATGCTTATGGACAAGAGCATCATTCATCCTCCAGAACCAGCCTTTTGTGCCTTTGTTCGTCGTCAGCTCCAGAGGAGAAAGGAAGCCCATTTCCCACAGACACACACATGCAACTAGGATAGCCAAAAACCAGAATTTCAACACAGTCAGAATTGTTCCCCCTAAGATTTTCCTACTTCTCAGACACCCTAAGTCCCCCCTGCTTGCTCCCTGTGATAGTGTGAAGTTTCGGCCCCTCTTGGACTTGGCACCCAGTTCAGTCACTTTGGGTTTTCTCCCCTGGAAGCTTCTACTTCAGTACACCTGCAGGAATGTGAGCTGTGCCTCTGTGTCAGGCTATAACAGTGCCCAAAGTGGTGACACAGAGCAACACATATGGTCAGGTCTTCACAGATGACAGCAAAAAGATGGATTGTTTGTTTGCATCCACTGCAGCATCACCAGTTCGCATCCAGCCAAGCCTTCTGTGACCATGGGTCAATTATCTTCCCCATCTGGTGGCCTATGCAATATGGGCTGTAATTTAATAGCAGTTGCAGTCCGGTGAGCTGGGAAGGAGGGCTCCCATCACGAGAGACATCTCTGCATTTCCTACAAACCGGTCTTCTTGTGGGCAGCCCCACGTGAAGGGCCACGGGCCAGGCCGAAACAGGAGAGCTCTGCCGCGCGAGGGGTGGGACCGAGTGGCAGGACGGTGCCCTGAACTACCCTGGAGGTGCTCAGGCAGACGTTTTCCCCATGATTTAGTGCTCCTAAGCTATCATCCACTAACCAAGAAGTGCCTTAAAAGCAAAAGTTTTAAAAAATAGCTTCAATGAATGCCTAAAGCTTAAAAAGTGATGCCTCTCCCTACAGCCCCGCTCTCGCCGAACATGTGTTACGCATAACCAAAGCCTGACACACTTCCTGCGTTGGCAGGGAGATAGCAATGGAAAAGCTCGCTGAGGCTAGTTCCAGTGATTTACAGCAAAGGATAGGGGGGAAAAAATCACATCTTTCTTCAATATGTTTTCCTACTAACAATATACATGTTCTACATAAAGCCAGTCTAAGCCACTTTGCACCACAGCTAGAATAAAGTAACGTGAAGGTGGCAAAGTCAGCGACTGGCATTGCAGTTAATCCTACCCAACACGGCCCGAGGGACGGCATTTACTTCAATTTTAGAGGTCTACATCTGGACGGGTTATTCTGAACTCTCTTCGTAACTGGAGGAGAAAGAGAGAGAGTTTTCCAACGAGACTGAAATACGCTTTCACTGGAGCTCAGCTGAAGGTGAGCTCCACTCCGAACAACCAGTTGCTGCCCCTCCAACAGCGCTCACAACGTCCTGCAGTGAGGGCTTCCACGGCTCAGCTACATCGTGTTCTCACCTAGCGTGGCATTTCCTTAAACAAATCACAATAAATCACGTTGTAAACGACGTCTTTCTTTCCGTTGACTACAGAGAACTTGTGGTTGGCTAGCTTGAACGCAGACTTGCTCAAAAGAATTTCATTCTGGAAGCCTACCGAAGACGGGGATGGCATCCATTCACTGTCTTGGAAGGAAAAAACTACTTCATATACCTTCTGTCATGCATGAGTTATCTATCTTACAAAACAAACCACATGGGCTTGCCTAAAGTCTTCAACAATGCACGCCATGGATAACAAACGAAGGTTATGCAAGCAACTACGCATTTCCTCCCTTTCCTAACCTTTGAGTCCTGGGAACGCCATGAAAGTGTTCTTGTATCTTTTATACAGGTCCATTGCAAACCCACTGATTCCTCTTATATTAAAGGAAAAAATGCTACAATGGATGGAGCAGACCATAATGGAGAACAGGACACGTGCTTGTACAATATCTTGCTTGACATCAGAGGAATCACAGGAATTGTGGATCTCAGCGTTTTCCTCAAAGGGGACGACACAAAGTGGTCACAAAGAACAAAGGCAAAATCAAAGATCAGAACCACTTTTTCTGAAGGCTGCACAACCAAGCAGGTGACATATGGGTCTGGCGTACTGGAGACTTGCTAACAGATTTTCCTCTGCCCACAGAACAGCAGCAAGAAGCAACATAAAGCCAACACGATGAATTTCCAAGCTCTGGTTCGGTCTGTTGCTGCATACAATCCCAAACTAAATACAATCAACCTTTAACTTTCAGGCAAAGGTATTGTTCTTAAGGAAAGTGGCTGCAAACTCTGCTGGCCGCATGCATCACTTCCCAACTGCAGATGGAAGGGATCCAACCCTTCTCCAACAGCTACTCCGAAGCTTTCAGTGTTGTAACTTTCAGGCGTTACCCTGTAAATCAACAGCCAACTCAAAATGAAAGCCCCGACTGATAAGCTTGAGCATTAGCAACAAAGCTTAAGAGAAATGCTATAAACTGCACAGCCTCACCTGCCCATGTACATAAGAGAAGATACCACCTTTAGGACTGTGGAGCAAGAATCTCGTTGTGCTTTACTAATCACCAAGTTCCCAAATCTGTAAGAGAGACTTATGCACCTTTGGCAACGTTGGCTCCAAAGCGTTTTTAAACTCCCATCCCAAATTACAACTTATCTATGAATTTCCAGCTCATTTTCACTTTTAATTACTCAGTTCTGGTCTTGCTTGATCAGCAACTTATGCTAAAACACATGGCAGCATATTTGCTAAAAATTCCTTCAAAAAGCACATTCCCTAAATCAGTCCTAACCAGCTTCAGATTTGAGACCAGGCAGGGATGGGGCAGTAGGGGACTAGAACCCAAAAGCGCTTTGGGCTTTTGAAGGGGGTGAGGGGTGGTATTTTAATTTATTTTATTTAAAATTCCAGCCAACTAAAGCAGCCAAAAGTTATTTAGAGTTAGTTTATGAAGTGAAAATTCTATAAATTGTAGTGTTGTATAAATTTAATCCTAGCTCCAGATACTGAAATGCTCAATACACATTAAAAAAAATCATGAAAGTTATTATGTACCACTTTGGAAAAGGATTTAGGAAAAATACTGCACACGCATTCAGTAGGAATCCCCAGTGGTTGTCTCATTTACCTCATTACCCACACGCACGCACACACACTGAGTGTTAATTGCACTCCAAAAGAAATCCGCAGGCACAGACCGCAAGAAATGATGTGGGTCCTTCCCATTCGTTCCCTCCCCGTGACGGACGCCTACTACCCTGCTAAAAACTCCCCACGGAAAGAAGAAAAAAAAAAAAAGAGTGCTAATTGTAGCTATCACAAAGTGTTTTTCCATCACCACAGAAATTTAGCTCCTAAATTTGAGTCGATGCGCACACAGAGGCAGAGAGCAAGCAGAGGTAGGAGTGATGATGGATCTATGCGGCGATTCATTCTAGCGGGGAAAATTGAAATATGCATCGGGAGCACAACCCCACGGGTGGCAGATCCACTCCCAAATCTTGAAATGCTTATTTTCAGCCTCTTAAAGCTCACTGATGCAACCCCTTCCTGCGAGAACGTCAGGGAGCCCAGGCACTTGTCTCCCGTATCACAGGGGTACCAGAAACGTGTTAGTTCCCACTGCAGTGCTTATTCTCTTACACTTTTCCTGGAGCATTGTGGAACAAACTTCTCATTCTTAGAAGAAATAAGGTGTTTAGCTCAAACCTCAGTAGGTATTAAGACTTGGGAGTTCTCCCTGTCTTGTGTCAATCCTAGTGCCACGAGATGCTCAGGTGTGCAAGGAACGGCCCGGTGTGCAGAGCACACTCGTGCTGCTGTTTCAGGTAACGCTGTGAACTTATCCACATTTTCAAAGGCAAAGCCACATCTCAGAAAGGTCAAAGAAAATTGGAAGAACAATCGGGACCTCAAAGAACTTCTCAGTGAGCTGGCTTAAAAAAAATAATGAAGAAGTGTCACATGGCAGAGATGTTAACTGAGAGAAAATTGGATGAAGAATGATGAGCCCAGAGCGAGTACATCTGTTCTACTTGCACTGAGAGCTGAAAGCCATCAGTTTTAGCTGATCAGCAGACAGAACAAACCTTCCATTCTCGAGCCTTCTCACTGAGGAGCTAGTGCTGGGCTGCAAGAACAAGCCCAGAACACACAAATACATCAGTGCTGGCTGTAATTGCCTTGAGGACAGGCTGTGGGACTGCAGCCACACTGGCGATACCAACACAAGAGGCTGCACAGATTTCCATCACACCCTCCCAGGCTTGTTTGCCAGCACCAGTCACTCTCAGCCATGAAGAACAACCTGGTTATTGCTGGAAATCCTGTAGGAGAGAGAAAGGCAACCTGTCCTAATAGAAACCAGGCTTTCCTCACCATACCCCACTACATGTAGGTGCACAGGAATCAATTTTCTGCAGCCAGCATCGACGAGCTCTCACCCAAGCACAATCACAGGAACCAGCTTTGTGCTTGCACACGACAGCATCGCAGCCACTCGCACCACCTCTGCGGGAGCAGGCTTGAGGTGGAGCACAGCAGGAGATGCTGAATTCAGGCCCGACAGAGCTGATGCACATTACCAGCAGGAAGCATTCTGCCAGCAGAGGCATGTGCTCACACTTGGCTTGAAGCGCCTCTATTGTAGACAAATAATCCCCTGCTTTCACCATCCCTCCTTAAACGCTGTTGTAAAATGAAAGGGGAGCGGCATTTATTCCAGCCATGGCAGAAATTTAGGTTGCTTAATAATTAAAATAAATAAAATAAAATAAAATAAAAAGGCAGGCTGTGAAGAAATCATTCTGCAAATTACAGGAACCGGGGCACAGCAAGGAAGTAGTGGTTTTTAATAACCTCCAGCAAACAATTCATACGCATCTTCAGGCTGAAAAACGTGTCATGCAGCTAAGTGAACATTCCTCTGCTAACATCATTTTTGATTACCAGCAATTATGGGGGCCCTGTTGGAGGGGGAACCAGACAAATACATGGCAGGAGGAGTCCTTGCCCCAGAGGGCTCACATGTCATGCAGACAAGGTGACAAAAGGAGGGAAGGAGACACAAGACACATCTGGAGTCACAAGGAAAATGTGTTGAGCCACTTCAACCACCAGGAAGCAAAGACAGCCTTGAATGTAGAAGAAGAACATTACTTGGTTCTCTATCTGTAAAGGTAATCCCCACACGCAACAAAAATTGCAAAAGAGCAGTCAAGTTGTGCACCGGGTTGTGCAAAATTAAGTGTAAAAAAAAAAAAAAGTCAGTGTAAAATTGATGGCATTATATACACAGTTACAGCTGTAGCAGTGCTTGCAATCTATTTGTATTTTATTAATGAATCACTTAGCCTGAACTCTGTTTTCTGTATGTTGGGGAAACCGAACACTTCACAGGGGAAAAACTTCAGACCTATTACATGTAACTTTATCCAGACGTGTTCTGAAGACTGTTTTTTTGGTATCCATGGGTAAAAGGTGCAAAAATAACACTTACACAAACTCCTGATTCATTTTCAAATCATAGCTTAATACTGGCTAATAAGACTCCTTTAAAAAGAAACATTTGCTTTCTTGCCAGTTATGAACAGGAAGACTTTCTGCTAATTATGAACTACTGAGACAACTCACCAAACAAAAAATTGTCACGGTTGTCAGAGGAAGGAATCAGTTTTGCGTTCAGAGTTTTTATGCAGTTGTGTTTGTGAAGAGCTGTTCAACCACAGCTGAGAAATGCTACAAGTCGTTACCAGAAAGCCCTGACACCACCAGTTCTGTGCTCAGGGGACCTTTTTGCAAAGCTAAGGAAAATCATCAAACCCCTCGGTTTCCTAAGAGGAACGCACAGACAGTTTTCAAAACTTTTCTGACACTCAACTAAAGCTTTGGATGTGACATTAACAAATCACTAACAGACCTGGAAGAGCCTTGTTTGGAACTTTTAATGCAAGAGCAATTTATTGTAACAGAAGACTACTTTATCAGCTTGAAGATAATGATCTTTCTCTGAAAGATACTTCCAAGGACTCAGTGTTTACAAACAAGCAGGAGTTTTCAAAAAGAACGTCTCATAGATATGCACACACACACACAAAAAGGAAAGAAAAGGATATGTAACTGGCTAGTTGAGGATCTTCACTTACTTAAAGCACTTAAAAGAAAAAGGAATTCCTTTGAAAATTCATCTCCAAATGTGGGCTGCAGAGACAGCTTTTTGAAGATTAAACAATTTTATAAAGAGGGAAATAATATGGTAGAGATTAAAGTTCAATTTCTATTTCACTTGTTTGACTTTGGGACCTTTCATGCCTTGGCTACATACAATTTGGCATTACCCTGAAAGCTGAAATCATTTCACCGTATCCAAACTCAGAGGAGCAAGAAAGAGCCAGTGAAGGAGGCCACTAGCTATATTTGTATATACACACACACACATATTTTCCTTTTCTTTGTTAAGACAAAGCACACATACCCTTAAGTCTGGGGAAAAGTTGTCTGCTGAGGTAGAGACCGAGTCCGACGACACAGCAGAAACAGACTTGGTATGGACAGAGTGGTCCGAGTGAGAAGTGGAAGCACTGTAAAGAGAAACACCACAGAATTAAACTGTGCTCACCATTACTCAAAAGCTAACAGGTAAGGCCACTCACCTGCAGTCTATCAGGCAGTTTTCCCCAGTTTCCACCTTTCCCATTCTGTTATTTAGTCCCCAGCAGCAGTTTCAGAGAACCTGTTTTACCTTCTGTGGCTGCGTATTACCAAAGCACACGCGATTCACTACCAAATCCCAGCTCACAGCGAGCCAACACCATCACGATCGCAAACTTGATCAAATCCTCAATCACCGAAACCAAGGGCCTCAATTTCAGCCCTTCAGATGGGAGGAATTAGTGCGCTGCAACTGGATGAAAACAGACAGGATCCTGAACGCCCGCCAGCACAACTCCGACCACAGCTTTACAGCCGTGGACTAAATTCAGGATTAAAACTCTTTCCATCACACGTAGCTTTCCTCTTTCAGGTATAAGCACAACCCCAGGAGAATTAGGAAGACTCGCAGCATACCAGCACACCTCTGCCGCGATACAAAGCGCGACTTGCTAGAAAACAAAGCAAAACCAGCCATCATCTTTTTCTATACTTTTTTTTTTCTAGGCCAGCTGTAAGCAATTAAAATAAGCTTATTTTATGGCATTTTTATGCTGCAAGCTCTCCTAGAACTGTAATTGCTTGAAATTAGCATTTGATAATAATGCTTTTAAAACCCTACGTGACTGTAAAGAAAGCCCCTCTGTGGAACAACGTCCCCAACCCCAAAGCCACAGCAAGGCAGCAATACCTGGAGCAATCAGTGCCCTTAGTGACCCCAGGAAGGTTTTACCTGGGTGTAAAGCCACCCTTACGGAGCAGCTACCGAGCTGCAAACCCAGCCCTGGCAAAGGCAGGATATTCCCAGGAGCATTCCCCTTAGTAGTTGTATTAATTAGACATTTGACAGCCGTCAAACAGCTTTATCTGAGCTTCCAAAGGGCCTGGAGATCTGTTAATTGTCTGAAAATTGTTTTGCTGCTTAACTGCTGGTAAACAGGCACTGAAAGGCCAAAATGTTCCGGGTTTGTTTCTATTCTTCGAAGTTTGGCAAAGTATGACACGGGCGGCGTTAGAAACAGGAGGTGCTGTGCTAAAATTGGGCTCTTGCTGGGACTCACTCCTTTCCCTCCAGGATTAAAGAGCGCTGGCAACTTTTTAATCCTATGAAACAGAAACTTAGAAATGGAAGTTTGGGGAACAGTAAAAAAATAAATAAATAAAATTAAAATAAATGATGCCGTTGTGCCAATTGAATAGCACGATTCCGCTGAATGCATTTATTGTGCGCAGCTCATGAACTAATCGCTCGGCTTTCCAGCTCGCTTAACCCTTCAGCTCACCAGCCACAGACAGCATCACCCCAGCACACAACGCCGCCGTGGCTGGCCCAGACAGAAAATAATCACACACCAACGTAACGGGAACCACATCAGCCAAGCCTGCTGTTCTCCCAGGCCCAAGGTCCTCCCGTGTACATGGAATTAGCTCGGGGTTTCGTGGGACAACCAAACCGACCTCCTCCTCCTCTCCTCGACCTGGGCAAGCATCACGGGGACACGCGGCTCCACTTGCTCATCTCTCAGGGCAGCAATCACTTGCTAAACACGAAGACAATCTTCTGCTGGGTAACAACGCTGGCTGGACTCACCACGTGGCCGTATAAATGTGAGGCAGCGCACAGGAGGAGGAGGGAATCCGTATCTGGAGATGACGAGGAAGGCTGAGAGCACTTCTGCTCGCAGCAGCCCGCAGGCATGCTAAATCAGGCTTAGCCCTAAACCACAGCGTTATGATGCTTCCCTCAAACCAGCTCAGACCCCCTGGATGCATGCCCTCGAACCTCGTTTCAGCGCGCTTTCCTCACATTCAGACCTCACCTTCCAAGCGCTCACCCTGGTGTTTGCAACTGTTTAACTAATTTGATTTTTTAAGGCACATTAAGAAAAAAAAAAATCACACTTTTTTTTAGTCATTCCTCAAAGCAGCACTAATTTACTGCACAGCAACCCAATACGGAGAAGGCACTTAGTAAAACTCAGCAGATGCTGGAGGTGCCACGGGCTCCGACACCTCTCCCTCGGCCCCCGCTGCGCCTTCTCCTCCCGCAGCTCCAGCCGGGGGAGCCAGAGCTTCGGCAGGAGCCTCCGCCAGCCCAGGCTTGTGTGCACTGAAATGTGTGTTTGAGGTGAGCAACACTTTCAAGACATTCAGCACAGGTGGAAATAACTCAGTGAGGGACGCACCAGCGCCTAACCCAGGTGCCTGGCTTCGTTTGCACCCTCAGAGTGACCACTGCCAAGTCACCGAGCAGTGAGGTGTTAATAAAAACATCTGCATCACGGATTTCACGTCCTTTAGTCACAGAAAATGAAGCTGGGAAGACCTTTCACCGGGAATATCAGTCTCTCCCCCTGCCCCCAAGCTAGGGCAAGCTACACCCAAGCAACCCCACATTGTGTCTGGCCTGCTCCTAACTGCTCCCAGGGGAAAGCACTACCAAAATGATTAAAGTTTTTCTGCTTACACAACTTGTCTGCCCCCGTACAATCCCAGCCCTTACCTACTACACAAGCAGTGATTATCTAATCATAATAAACCAAAGATTTTTTATGAAATTCTTGGTTAATTTTGCTTTGGCAGGCTGAGGGGCAAACTGCTCTGTGCAGGGGAAAAAAAAAAAAAAAAGAGAGAGAGAGAAAGAAAAGAGAACCATAATCCACAGCGTTCCTGAGCTGTGACAGCATTTTGTGTTTGTTGATCACGCCTGGTTTCAAGTGGGTTTTAATGAAGGAAAGCATTTGCATTTTAGAAGGGATTTTTTCAGAGGCTCCCAGCACCAGCATCCCTCCACCAGTGTCCCCATGCTCCAGCAGAAGCCACCAGTGGCGCCACCAGTGGCATCAGGGGCAGCTTTTGGGAAGCAGAGCCTGCGTGCACACGGACAGTCCCCTCGCACAGCTGCGTGTAGGTCGTGCAGGGGCTGCTCGTGTCTGTCCTCTTCAGCTGCCCACAGGAGGGAGCGGAGAACCGAACCGCTGCTGCCTCACCTCCTGCCACGTTCAGGCTCCAGATCCACTGCCTGGAGAGCTAATTAGCCTGATGGCACACAAGAAGTTGATTAGCTTCACTGGTTTAGGCAATCCAGAGTTCGTCCCTGCTGCCAATACAAGAAGAAAGATCCCGCAGCCCGGGAGGTGCGTAAATAGCCACTGCCTCGGAACATCATTACGGTTTTAGGGCACAGCATTTGGGCTCCCCAAGTACTTTTGGCTCTTCCTACAGGAAGGGAACAGAGTGCAGACACTCCAGAACAGACCCGTGAAGACCAAGGACCTCCAGGAGCACTGCTCTTCGCATGCTGCATGCCCAGGCAGCTCCACAGCACCCGTCCTGATGTCTGTGAGGTGCCAGAAGAGACCCTGCTGGGTTCAGGAGCACCGTCAGGGAAAGCACCTTGCTCCTGTCACTGCTCTTCCCACTCCTCCCCCAGCAGAAGCAGAAAACGGGGTCAGGATGCCATTAACGCTGACATACGTCTTTCAGCTTAATAATTACTCTTATTTAAATGCATTTTTACGGCCAGATTTTGAGTGAGAAATGAGCCCAAATGAGGGCTGCCAGCACAAGGGTCTCACACCGTGCAGCATTAGCCCCTGGGCTGGAGGGAACCCGTCCACACAATTCATGCGAGAAGCACAACGGAAACCAAGCACAACGCCTCAACTCTTGATGAAGTGCTCGTTGTTGTTATTAAAGACTACCCCACAACACGCCAGGTGGTTTTCCAACGTAACCCAACCCCAGACAGATGCCCTCTGGTGATTCCTGTTGAGGCAGCTGAAAGGTCTTGCTGGCTGCAGCAGCGCTGAGGGAACGCCAGCACGCTCAGCCTGAACTGTCAGCAACAACATACAGAAACTGCAAACAAATGTCTTGAGACACGCAAACTTACACTATGAAGGTGCAGGGGAAATATCTGGGGGGGAAGGCGGTGATAAAGTCTTCGGTCGCTTCAAAAACTGCCATCAAACAGCATCCGCCAGAGCCACCCGAGGCAACCTCCACCCCCCGACCCTTGTTCCGATTCAAATAATGTGGTGTAGACAAAGGCAAAGGACACGGAACATAAACTTGCTGCTGTTTGCTTTGCTAGCTGTTATTTAGGGAGTCTGAGGATGAAATTACTGCTTTCCTAGAGTACATAAGCAACAGTTTTCCAGAGAAGAAGAAAGCAAAGGCGGCAATTTGACCACATGAGGGTCCAGGAGCAACCCCGTGAATTCAGGCCCCTAGGAGATCTCTAGGAAGAGCTCTTAGGAGGCTTGCCTCTTTCTGTTTGGCAAAAACATTTATTTATATATATATACATATATATATAGACACCTTCCTAAAGATAAGTAACAATCCTATGCAGAAAGGGACTGGGTACCAACTCTCTGAAAAACTACTCACTGTTTATTTTATAATTTTAATAATAATTAAAATAATTAATAATAATTACAATTTTATGTTGGTTTTTTTTTTTTTTTTCAACTGCTATCTGAAAATACTAACCTGGCTCCCTCTGATAATTAACAACCCAACTGCAGCCACAGATGATCAAGTCATCTCTCCAATGCCTTCTTTAGGAATATTCCTTCCTTGCCACTACAAGCAGCTGCTTCCTTGCCTGCAAAGGTGTGCCAATTACTCAGATGCTAATTGGCATCGGCTGCTCACACCATTTCTCCTCTATCAACCTGTGTGTTTTGTTTCAGTAGTCACAGGAACGACATGGAGTTTGAGTTGCAAAGGTCATAAATGAGAAAAGCACCGCAGAGCGCAAATTTCCATTTCCTTTCTTCCTGTTTTTGTGGAAGTTTCTCATTACGCGCATTCCTAAAAATTAATCAAGGTGGAAACAGCAAATTAATGTCGACTGGTGGCAAATACAATTTCATTTGGAAGCTTTGGATGCCAAGGGAACAGGATCCAACAGGTTCGAATTGACAGCACCTGCAGCACCTGGGCACTTTTCTTAAGAGCAGAATTACGCAGAGGTACTGAGCACTCCCCGCTTGCTTCCCACACTCAAGCCAACAGCTCTCCCTCTTCGATACTTTCAAGGCTCCTGTTTCCTTCACAGAAGGGAAGAAAAATACCAAAAAACCTTTTGGGTCCTATGGGAGCAGCAGGAGACAAACCAGCGCTTGTTCCCCGTGAATATCACTTTGTCCTGGCTGGAGCTGCCTGGGGAACCCAGCTGCTGAGAGATCAGGCTCTCGGCTTCCAGCAGCTCCCTGTGGGGCTGAGCAAGGCGAGGAGGACCCCGCAGTCCTTATAGGTACTTGTGTTTGTATGGGAAGTCCCCTGCACACGTAGCCCTACACATTCCCCTGCTCAACCTGCCACAGGCTCAGAGGTGGCAGAAAGCCTCACACAAACACACTCTTGAAGGGAAGAAGAGAAGCGGGTGCCAGGCTCTCCCTGGCATCCAGTCCATATACTAAAATAACGTGCCCTCGCCATTCACCAGAGCTGCCAATGGCAGAGCTGGCAACATAAAAAGAAGAGATTTCAGCAAACAAAGCGCCGCGCATGTGCGTGACAGACCGAAAATAGCCCCCGTGCCACTTGCCTGAACGGAAAGGATTCACTCCTGTTGCCAAGCAAACGCGGGTCTCAGCCTGACTTCACGTTCCAGGGGAAGAAAATGTCATTTTGTAGAAGTTGGTCCTTTTAGGCAGCATCCCGAGCTGAATATAGAGTACGTCTTCTCCCATGAGCCAGAGGGAACGTCCTATATTTTGACCGTGAGCACGCTTTTCTAGGAATGCAGATGCTGCTCTCAACAGTTACACAATGCACTACAGTGTCACGAGCACTGTTCATGCCCCATTAGTCATTCTTTTTATTTTTTTATTTTTTTTTTACTTACCAGAAAATCACAAAAGGCCTACAGTGTGCGTGGAGCGCTTGCTGAACAATAGGCCGATTGTTGAAAATATTTGCAGGATTCCAAGAATAGAAAGCCAACACCCAAAGACAAACCAATACGGGGCATGTAATTAATACCAGCAAGCAGCCCCACGTAGCACGCTGTCATGAGTCAAATGACCCAGAAGGTAAAGAAAGAGGAAGAACAGCAGCAGTGAGAGGCCTGAACCAATGTGTCCTGATGAGCACGTGGAAGATGATCAGGAAATGATCTGCTTTCACATGAGGAACAAAAGGGGTGCTGGGTTTCTGACAAGCTCCGGGCTGGTGTGGGATGATAGGAGGAAGGAAACAGAAAGCCAAAAAAATGTATTTTGTCAGGGAGTTCTTAGACTTCTGCTGGAACTGACATTTTGCCTCTGTTTCACCAGCTTCTCGGAGTCCAAAATCAGTTCCTATGTCCTGAAAGCAGGCTGATAATCCAACGCTTTCGTCTGATTCCAGTTCCTAATGGATGGGTGAGCAAGGCCAGCGACCCATCTCCAGCTGAGATGAGGGGAAAGTCAGGCCAGCTGCTGTGGCTCTGCCCTACTGCTCATGTCAAAGAGGTTTGACACTTTCTGCAGGTGCTTCTGCGCATCTGGGGCTGTGCTTAAAAACTTTTGGGTGTCCAATCTCCAGGTCAGACCTTTGGGAATCCAAATCCAAGCATTTGCTGGTGGTAAGAGACCATCAGTGTCTCAGCTCTACCTGGGCAAGAGGCCATTTCCTGGGCTCATTTCATGCAGAGAAGCAGGAGACGTGGGTGGTGTTCTCATCTCCTCCAGCAGAGCAACCTCGGATTTACCACCGCACCTTGGCTACAGAGGGCTGGCAACACCCAACTTCCTCCTCGGGTACTTTGAATACAAACAAAAGTCATTATGGAAATCATAAACGCTGTTCAAAACCACGTTTGCTGCTCACGGTATTTACCATACAAGCTTCCACCTCCGTCCTTCAAAGTATATGAAGCCAGAGTAAAACATGCAAGAAAAACAAAGATGGGGGTTTTGATGCAAATTTGACAATCCCATGCTGAATTGCAATAACCCAAAAGTTTGAGGGCAAGGAGAAACAGGAAACCAGAGAGCAACATATGACCTCATATAGCAAAGCATTATAAACAAAAATAAATACTTTGTTTATTTTAAAAACCTTGTTTTTTTGTTCTCTGTTTTGATTTAAAGGAACCTATTCATTTGATCAAGGAAAGAAATCAAAATACTACCTATCCTGGGAGGGACTCATCTGAAGACAGGAAGGAAATCGGGATAAATAGACAGGTACAACTTCTCTTTTACTGCTTGTATTCTGGTAATTCTTGTTTCTAGCTACATGCTGAGGCCCAGTTACGTGTGGTTTATCCAAACGTATGGGTACTTCCCCCAGTTCATGTGCTCTTTCAGTTTTTCCTTAGGTTCTTTTCTACGTCCCTGTTTAAAAAACACCTGGGTAAGAAAGTACCACGTATTGTTAAATGTTCTCATTTTCTTTCAAACACGCACCACGCAACCCACTCACCCCAATACACCAAACACCCACAGGAATTAAAAATACCAGCTATTTACTCATCAAAGACAGGAGCTGCTCCATACTGGGAATAATCAAATGAAGGAGGGAAGGATATATAAATACAGCCAGTCTGCAGAGTCATGTAACACCCAGCAAAATACCCTGCTATGCTTTCACAGACACCGTGCAGCTGCGTGCTCTGCCACGGACAGCTCAAAAAAGGATTTGGAACAGCAATGCTCTGTTGCAGCACAGTCCCTCCGCAAAGGTGGTCCCCAGAGGAGTTACAAAGCTAAAATACTATCAAGAGTCTGATAATTTGGTGGGTTTCTTTCCAGAAGTTCAAACCAAGGAGGTTTTCATAAACGTTGGGCTCTCCTTAAGCTGACAGAAGATACACGTGCTCAACAACTCTGAGGTTTGAGGTTCTTCAAAGCCCCCAGGTTCACCACTCACAGCTGGGTCCAGGTTTTCCAGGAACATAATCCCATTTATTACCTAAATACAACGCCCAGTTTCCAAAGTGCTCAGCAGCCATCGACTCCTCCTGTTATGGCCCAAGTTTGCCAAAGGGCTCCGCGCGCCCACCCCACTGGCCAGCTGTAGGTTGGGTACACGCTGAAAACAAAGGCACCTTACACTGAAGTGAGACATACACAAAGTTTACGAGCTCAGCTGAAGGTTTTCTGTTGTGAGAAACACTCCGTAGCCAATAACTTAGGCTCAGGCGAGGATCTCAGTGAAGTAGTAATTTATTCGCGATTGCAATGGCGGGCGCCCCACAAGCAGGAGAGAGCGCATCTACTAGTTCCAAAACACAGTTTATATACCTTTTGATGGCAGGACCCTCCCCTGTTTCCCCACTGAGTGGGTAATCCAGGTTCACAATCTATCTGATGCTTCACAAACAATGCATAGTCTTCAGTTGCCGGCCTGTTAAATTTCAAATTTCTTTTGACATTTTTACTGCTTGAAGTGGTAATGTTTCTTCACTTATCTGACTTGACACCGTGATTTTCACCTAATTGTCCTAAGGAGACTGGTTGTCTGCATTTTACTAGGTTGCCTGCTAAACTTTCTTATCACTGTAAGCATATCTCAGTACCACATTCCCTCCTTCTAAACAATGTAACTCTGCAAAAACAACATTTCTATTCCCACACTGTCCATACCAGTTCCCGTGTGTTTGAATATGAGCTTATCTCCCACCATCTAGCCACAGCCACTTCCTCCGGATACTTCTGCTTGCCTCCAGAAGCAATCAGTGCCTGCAGAGATCAACCTAACCCAGTAAGGAATAGAAACAACGAGGTCTGGACAGGCTCAGCTCCTCCGGGCACATACCAGCAGTTTCCATGCTCCCACTCAGCCGATGGAAATCCTGTCAGGGGAGCTGAGAACATCATTCTGCGCTGTCAGTGTTGAGAGCCATCCTTGCTCAGCTGAATCACCTGGGGAGTGTGCTGGTGCTGAGGGCAGGGAGGTGTTAGATACCTGCCCCACAAGGAGATCTGAGCTGGGTCCTACCCTGCTTTCCACAAGGTGAGTGCCGTGTGGCACAGAGGTTTGTGTTTGGTTTTGTTTTCAGTTGAGCACGGCCTTTTGTGGACACCAGAGTAGGCACAAGGAAAGAAGGAAAAGCAAGAATAAGAGAGATTAGTACTTCTATTGAGAGAAGTCTTGTCCAAGAGAATCCGCACACGTTCACGACATCTTCCTCATCCAGGTATTTCCTTCTGTTGAAAAGGGAACAAGCGTTTTCCTTAATGGAAAAGCTGATGTGGACACCCTTCACAGCTCCATCTGTTTAAACGCAAAGCTTGTCCTAAGTTATTACTTTTACTCCTCCATCAAGCATGGTTAAAGTTGTTCAAAGGTTACAGAATCTACTGGTGGCCACAGCAGATGTACACCCGCACATGAAGAAACGTGGCTTCGGAAACCAGGCTACAAATCTCTGCTCTCTTCTCAGTTGCCAAGAGATTTAGCTACCATGTGAAAAAGAGGAATAACAGGAGTTAAGAAATAGCTCCTTCCTTTTTTTGGAGCAGAGACCAAGCCAAACTCCATACACTCTTTGTCCCTGACACAAGATGAGGAGGGGGTGGAGGTGTTTGCATCTGAAGTTGTCGCTGCAGGCTCTCATACACGCACTGGGGAGAAACCGAGATGAGTCCCCACTGTCTGCAAAAAGAAACCCAGAGACTAGCAGAGGTGTGCATCAGAGAGGTCTGCAGGCAAATCCCATCCAGGATGCCTGTATTGTTCTTTATGCAAGGTGGAAGCACGAGCTGGAGTCCAGAATTAGAAGTCGTTAGAAGAAAGTTATTAATTAGAAGCGCCGGCCAAGATGGCGGCGGCACCGGGCCGTTGAGAGCGGGGCGGGGCGGGCGGTGCCGGCTGCGGGCTGGGCCTCAGGAGGAGGGAGCGATGCCGAACGGCTGCCAACGGCTCCCCGCCGGCCGTCCATGACCAGCGAGAAGCTGCGCTCGGTGCGCCGCGAGCACCGGCCCTGCAAGGCGGGCGGCGGGATGCTGGGGCCCGGCGATGAGGAGGCGGCCGCGGCGGCGCCCGGCGGGGGCAGGGACCCCGCGCACTTCCCGGTGCACGAATCCGTCTTCAAGGGCGACGTGCGGCGTCTCTCGGCCCTCATCCGCACGCAGGACATCGGCCAGAAGGACAGCCACGGAAACGCTCCTCTGCATCTTGCTGTGATGTTGGGGCATAAAGAATGTGCCCACTTGCTTTTAGCCCATAATGCTTATTGGCTCAGATTTGGAAAACAATGGGGCCCTTCCCAAACATGGGGCAGCTTCTAGATCTTTCTCACAGAAACCACCCCTATGGCCCCCTGCTACCAAAGCCTTGCCACGTAAACCCACTACAGAGAGTTGTGTCCAGCCTGATATTTATACCTTGTTTGTGTATTTTACAAGCATCAGAAGGCAGAATTCGGGAAAGTAAAGGCACCGAACTTTGAAAATCCCAGTGAAGCTCTATATAGAAGTCACCTAGCTCTTTCAGGGCTTTTAATAACCGAGGTCGCTTTTCTTCAACACTTTCCCTGAACTGCTGTTGAAGCTTCCTTAGGAGTGCTGTAATCATTTGTCTGTCTCCGTAGCTGATGGCTTCTGCAAGAGGGCTCCATCCCTGAGCATTTTTCACCTTTGCTCCTGAGGGATGGACCCCGTGGTACGGACCCATATCTGGAGCAGTTCTGGAAGAGCTGCTGCCTGTGGGAAGCCCACGCCGGATCAGTTCGTCAAGGACTGCATCCCGTGGGTGGGACCCCACAGCACAGGGGACGAGAGTGACCGAGAAGGAGCGGCAGAGAAGAAGTGCTGTAGACTGACCATAACCCCCATTCCCCCGTTCCCCTGCGCCGCTCGGGGGGAGGAGGTAGAAGAGGGTGGATGGGGGGGGAAGGTGCTTTTGGTTTCTTTCCTTTGTTTCTCACTTCTCTAGCTTGTTAGTAATGAGCAATAAATCTTACTATCTGTCTTCTTATGCTGAGTCTGGTTTGCCCGTTACACTAATTATTGCGTGATTTTCTCGTCCTTATCTCAATCCTTGAGCCCCTTTCACATATTTTCTCCCCATTCCTCTTTGAGGAGGGGGAGTGAGAGAGCGGCTGTGGTGGAGCTCGGCTGCCCACTCGAGCGGAACCACGACACTCTCATAGACTTTACAGACATGAAGTGCCAACAAGGGAATTTAAGCTTCATTTTTAATGGTGATGCAGCACCCTCTGAATCTTTTGTAGTTTTAGACAATGAACAAAAAGTTTACTGGCGAATACATCACGAGGAATCGGAGATGGAAACAGAGGAAGAGGTTGACATTCTGATGAGCAGTGATATTTACTCAGCAACATTATCAACCAAATCAATTACCTTCACGCGTGCCCAAACAGGATGGCTTTTTCGAGAAGACAAAACAGAAAGAGTAGGAAACTTTTCGGCAGATTTCTACCTAGTTAATGGACTTGTATTAGAATTAAGAAAAAGAAGAGAACATCTCAGTGAAGAGGATATTCTTCGAAATAAAGCTATCATGGAGAGCCTGAGTAAAGGTGGCAACTTAATGGAACAAAATTTTGAGCCTGTCAGACGGCAGTCACTAACTCCACCATCACCCAATACAATTACATGGGAAGAGTACATATCTGCTGAAAATGGAAAGGCTCCTCATCTGGGTAGAGAGCTGGTCTGCAAAGAAAGCAAGAAGACCTTTAAAGCCACAATAGCTATGAGCCAGGAATTCTCCTTAGGAATTGAATCATTATTGAATGCTTTAGAAGTAATTGCACCCTTCAAGCACTTTAACAAACTTAGAGAATTTGTTCAAATGAAGCTTCCACCAGGCTTTCCTGTAAAATTAGATATTTCTGTATTTCCCACCATCACAGCCACTGTGACTTTTCAGGAGTTCCGTTACGATGAATTTGATGAATCCATCTTCACTATTCCTGATGATTACAAGGAGGACCCCAGCTGTTTCCCTGATCTCTAATTAAACTGGAAGGTTAATGGTGAATAACAATAACAATACCAGCGTACCACAGTGAGAGCAAATGGATGCAAACAGCCCACAGATGTAGATAAAGGAGTGGGTCATAAAGGAAGGGATAAACTTAATCCAGAATAAAAGGTAGCGTGCATCAAATGACTGGTGTACCAATACTCACTCTAACGGGCATCTAATCTAGTTCCTGATTTACAGCAAGTCTCCTGCTGTGTTGTTCACACTTTTATACATCCAGTACTGCAAGCATGGTAGTCTGACACCTCAATGACCCTGAGAATACTTAACAGCTGTGAGGACTATCATTCGTTTTTAAATTTTTTTACATTTCTTGGTGATACAAAAAGCACTCTTGGACCATTAGCGTAAAAGTGGAAATGTCTTAGCTGGATATCAGTCCTTTAAAACATCCCACCATATTTTAAGATGACGGTATTACATTCTTTCAAGCTTTGTTTTTGAGAATTGTAAACTATGTATCATTATTAAAAAAAAAAAAAAAAAAAACAGGGGCAACCTTATCACTCTCTACAGATACCTTAGAGGCTGTAGAGAGGTGGGCGTTGGTCTGTTCTCCCATGTGCCTGGTGACAGGACGAGGGGGAATGGGCTAAAGTTGCGCCAGGGGAGTTTTAGGTTAGATGTTAGGAAGAATTTCTTTACTGAAAGGGTTGTTAGGCACTGGAACAGGCTGCCCAGGGAGGTGGTAGAGTCACCATCCCTGGAAGTCTTCAAAAGACGTTTAGATGTAGAGCTTAGGGATATGGTTTAGTGGGGACTGTTAGTGTTAGGTTAGAGGTTGGACTCGATGATCTTGAGGTCTCTTCCAACCTAGAGATTCTGTGATATTAGAAGAAATGAAAAAAAAAAAAAAGAAAAAAAAGATATCACCCCCATGGTGCTAGAAGCAGCAGTGGCCACCAGGAGCTGCACCCCAGCAGTGTCTGCAAGTGAAGGGCACAAGCCCTGAGCACGTCCACAAACAGCCCCATCCTATTCCTCTCACCCTGGCTTTCAGTGACCGTTCTGATAGCATCCCTAACCTTTGAGCAAAAAGGCTTGGGAAAAACTTTGTCAGAGGTGTAAGGGGTCATTTTCTATGTAGAAGTGGGATGACGATTCCTAGACTGAAGGACTCAGCCTAGATTTTCAAGAGAAGCCTACTCTGAAAGCCAACCTGGCTAAAATGGAAGCAGAAGATCCCCCATTTTTCATCTCTTTACCAGAGGTGTTCCGCTTACAAATATTATTAATATTACTATGAGATGCTGATCGCTTTGTCCTCGTTAGAGGTATCCAACCACTGGTTAAACCAAGCTCTGCTCGGAGTCAAGTAGAGCTTGGTTTAGCCATCAGTGCCTCCAGCAGTGCCTCTCTGGTAGCGCAGGCTGCAGTCACTCCCCACTACCTCCAGCATCTGCAGGATTCTCCACAGCAGCAGGACAGCTCCTCCAGTCACACGTGCAACCAGCTCAGTGCAGAGTCAGCTGAAACAGCTGATGGGGTTGGTCCTGCCACCTACCTGCACAATCTTTCCCTTTGAGAAGGCCACCATCTTGCCACTGTGGTACCAACGAAAATCAACAACGGGATTTCCTAACAGAACAATAAAAATAAGCAGGAATGCTTTACTCTCAGGAGAGGCAGGAGGTATGGATGAGGCTGTGGTTCAGGAGTTCAGTAATTCAGATATCAGTGTCTTTTGGGCCAGGAAAATTAAAAAATAAAAATAAATAACAAACCCAGTTTGCTCAGTAAACAAGCAATGTAATAAATAAATGTAGGACATGAACTCAGTCCATCAGTTAAATTTTTGTTCAAAAATTTGGTTTAGTTGTGACAGCAATTTCTCTCTTTGGCCAGATGTCTATACCTAATTTGTCGTATTTGTTATCTGTGTATGTTGCAACCACAGTTTTGTGCTGACAGCAGTACTAAGCTGTTATTCTATATGGAATGAGATACTTACAACTTTCTACACAGAAATGCAGTAGCCCAGCACGATAGCAAAGGCTTGGAGAAGTAAAGATGCAGGACGTGGCACAGAAGAGCACAAAGGATGCTAAGGGCTTGGCACGGAGACCCCATGGCTATAAACAACTCACCAATGGTCAGCTGAAGAAACGCAGACTAGGAGCTGGACAAAATTGGTTTTAGGGGTAACAGAGAACACAGAAAGAATATCTAGTATCTGTAAAACCAATCAGATATAGTAAAAAACAGAGGCAACATGGAATTGCAGACTGATGAAAGAAGAAATGTGTAAAGTTGTATTATCAAATATATTGAAATGGTCCCAGGTGGATCCTGCAGTAAGGAAAGCAGACACCACCACCAAGAACCTCTCACTCCTCACAGCAAAGGATACTGACAACTCTACGTAAGAGCCACCACCACCAGAACAAAACCTTCATCCATAAAAACCAGAGGAGCAAGAAAGGGGTGAGCCTAACTCCAGGAAAACGGGCAGAAACTAACATCTGCACGTATAATAGTTTTAACCAATTATTCTTTTTCTGTAGCAATTCAATCTGGACAAATAACGATTTGGCTTGCAGGATTTCAGTTACCCAAACAACAAATTCTTGTTAGATACAGTTGTGTTGCCTTTTTGCCCATGAACAAGATTTTGAGTGCAACACTTTGTGCTGGCACACACTCTTTCTATCACAGTAAATTAATCCAGATAAAACTGTTTATTCTAACCAGGTGTCACCTGTCTTCCCAGAATAAAGGAAAAAAAAATGCCATAAACTTGTGTTCTCTAACTAACAGCAGAAACATTATCACACACCCACACCTGATCCAAATCAAACACAAACCTTCAGGTGATCTAACATCAGTAATACTGCAGCCACGGCCAGAAGACTGCAGGATGACGAGATCTGTCAAGTGGGAGCAAAATGACTGGAAACATCACTTTGTAGGGGTTATGGACGAGAAAACTGCTAACGCTTTCCCTTCATCAAATGCATCAGGGCTTAGAAAACAATGGAAAAGAATTTATGGAGCAGACAAGCGGAAGAGAAGCAAGGCACAGAACTACCTTGAAATCACTGGAAAATTACTGAGTGAGAACATCGTCTGGCAAAAGAAACCACAGATGGTAGGAAAAGGAAAAACAGAGTTTGTTTTTGAAAAGTTCCACTGATTTTCTGTTGTTGTCTTTCACGGAATTTTTCTTCAATTATCTCCCAGTTACTGGGGCCATAAAACAGCCAGATGTTTTTTAGTTAAAAACAAAGACTTGGGGTAATTACTGTGAAAACATCTCTTCTGCAGTCTCCCATCGCGGGGTTATCCCCATCACCTCTACAAGCAAAGCACTTCATTACCTTCCCGGCGCCCTCTTCGTTACGCTGGAATGGGCTTCCCGTGGACAAATGACAAGATCACTTTTCTCACGTCCCCTTTTACAAGCTACACCTTGTACATGGCACCTTATCAGCGTGACCTCTGGAAGACTTCTGACACACGCTTGCTGGTTTTCTCCCCCCCCTTCTGGTAACACAAGCTGTTTCGGGTATGGATTGGGTCTCTTTTTACATCACCCAATACCTCCAGCAGGAAAAAACAGTAACAGCAAGGCAGGGCATCAGGAAAACATTCCTGAAAAAGAAGCTGCGGACTCCCGATTCTGCTGAGCCGCCCAAGAAGCATTATGACCTTCTCAAATGCAGTTCTTGCCTTTGTACAAGAGCGATAAAAGAATTAGTAAAGAAGCAAAAGTGACCATTAAAGTGTCAGAAATAGGTAACAAAGCAGTTCAAGATCAGTGTTAAGTTATAGCAGGAGCACAATCACGTAACAGATAGGGGTTGTGTAATTTGGCATCACCAGATCAGCTGAAGTCTTAACACTCGGGCTCTGCGATGGTGCCTGTGCTGCAAGCAGCCCGTGGTTAAGGAGCCATGCGTAAGACCTAAAGCTGTCCAGCAAACAGGCTGTTAGTCAACACAACAGCACCAGCTCTCTTCAGAAAAGGCAGTGCCTGACGGGACCCAAGGGAGCCGTGTTCTGAGCCCAGCTTTGCTCCACACCAGCTGTCAGCTCTTGCCTCATCTCCCCACAGCAGTTTTTCATCTCATCCCCAGATCCTCTCGCTCTTCGCCCAGTATCTCAGCAAGGAGCCCCAGCACTCTGCTCCAACAGCTTCGTGGAGCGGCCCACCAGGCGTTCGTAAAAATAGAGGAGTGCTGGCTTCAGCATATTGCAATAGCTGGTCCCTGGCTTTTCAACACAGAAACAGCCTCTGAACAGCAATACAACGTTAATTATGACACAAGAAACAGGTGAACGTCAATTATATTTTGTGCTCTCAAATGGAAACGTACTTAAAAAAACAAACGTGTGCACTTTTACTGAGCGTTTAGAGCCTGGAAAAAGGAATTTGCGCGTGCCCAACAGGAAAACTAAGGGCAAAGGCCTTACATGCCAAGAGGCAGGAGCTGAAACACAGGTGCCAAAAACTGCTGCTAAAAACAATTCCTGTGTTCTTCAGAGGTAATAGTTTCTCTTCCCAAGTGCAGTGCAAAAAAATAGCCATTCAAACAGACTTCAGATCCGTATTTTCACGATTTTCTGCCCCAAATATTCATATTCTAAATACAGATTCCCATTTAAGTTTTGGATGTCCCATCCCTGGAGGTGTTCAAGGCCAGGCTGGATGGGGCTTTGGGCAACCTGGGCTGGTGGGAGGTGTCCCTGCCCATGGCAGGGGGTTGGAGCTGGGTGGGCTTTAAGGTCCCTTCCAGCCCAAACCATTCTGTTAATCCATGATTTTACGTATCATGAAGTCAAACTGTTCTTTATCTTCACAATATACAGTACTTGAAGAACATCTCTCAGAACAGACCTTAGTTGCAAGTAAGTGTTATAAATTATCACTCTCTTATTAAAATTAACGATAATGAGCCTGCCTGGAGCTGCTAATTGGTTCTAGGCACAGTGTTAAGTTTCTCAGATACAGAAAATCAGTTCATTATCAACACTCAGCCAGCAATGTACTTGTCTTCAGCAGCAATAATGCTCGAGAAAACCTGCTCTGTACATACAAGAAATCAAATGCAAGAAATACTCTCAAACTCCAGGAAGAAAAAGACAGCTACTCACATTTCACCAAACACCAGAACTGGCAAAAATCTTCCTTTTCAGCCTCTAACTTCAATGACTCATCACAAAACAACTCAATCAGCAAATCTCACACATCTGGTAGCAATGTGGTGCTAGCGAGCCCTCCTCAGCCAACGGCTTACAGCCCCAGCTCCTTCCAGCATCGCTCTCATCTGCGGGGAAAGAATTCCTTCAACACAGCCTTAAATCAGAGCAGGTAGTGACAGGACCTTATTGGAGATGAACGGGGGAGTTCATACCTCATGGAGCTATTGCTTCAGCAGGCTGGGCTGCACTGATTTACACAGAGCTTATGCTTTCAGCATTATCCCTGCAAACATAAGGACAAGGAGCGTGATTATTTTCACATGCTGCAGCAGAAAGTGCACGGGATCCTCTGTAGCTGCATACCTCAGCGGATGATAATCACAGGCAGAGAGGTGGCAACAAGCAACCAGAAAGTGGTAACATCAAACACTGCTACCCTCGCGCTGGCAGGAAACATCTGCCCACTGCCTTATCTCATTGCATACCGAGGTTGAGGTATCACTGACATCTCCTGCAGCAGTTTCCTTCCAGTACAATCACCTCCACACGTTTGCACAGGCAGTACAAATTTACCTCCAGCGGGCCTAAGAGAAAGACTCTCAGCTGTTTTCTTTGACCACTGTTCAGGCTGGGCTGCAATATGCTTTTCAGGGAACATTTTACAGGAACACAAGGAGATATGTTCATTCAGACACCAAGGCACAGAATCACACGCTGCACAAACAAAATACCCAATCCCCGTTAATGAAAAGTAAATGAGATATCTGAAGTTTGATGTCACCTTTTCCTTAAGGTCGCGTGCTTTGTTAAAGTCATTCACGGCTATATCTGGCTTTTCCTTCACAAAAGGCAAGGTCACGGCGGAGTTTTGCTGGCTGTTACTCGGAATTCCAGAGGTCAGAGGGCCCACGTGCGGCTTCAAATTAAAAAGCAAAACCACAACTCCACCTAAAAATTCATTTTGAGGGAGGTCTTTCCAAAGAAGTCTCCTTACCTACCGCAGGTGAAAGGTATTTCTCACTCACCCAGCATCCCCAGGCCATTTTAAAGATAAATAAGGAGTCCAAAGCACTGAGTAAAGCTTGCTCTTCCGCACATAGCCATGCTGCAGTTCAAAGACAACATTAGGATCAGTGTTTTACCCTGCTCCTTTCTGTCCCATGGGTTGTTCCTGGCCTGGATTGGCACCCAAGCACTCCTTGCAAGCTGCTAGTTCCCTACCAGTGCATCTCTCTAGGAGCAGCTGACTCATGCTCACCTGCCTTCCACAAGAACAGGATCTGGGGGAAAGCCCATCCTAAATATTGTCCTTTGGAAACCCCAGGGTGCTGCAGAACCCAGTGCCTTGCCACCCAAAGCTAGCACAAGGTGAGACAGCTCAGGCTTGAGAAGCAGAATAGCTCTATCAGCACAATTAAGAGGGCAGTTGGGTTAATTGCCTGTGACCTGCTCATCTGAAACCAACTCAGTATTTCCACACGGAGCTGGGGGTTTTCTACAACGCACAAACAGCTATACTGTGGGCCTCACACACTTTTTCAAATATTTATAATTGGGACGGAAAGTAGATAACGTTTATTTGGTTATTCTCATATCTTACTCAAGGATCACTGGTACTGCACATTACTTGGGTCTATTAAAACGTCAAAGCGACTTTTGCTGTCAAATACCATTATTATAATACTCCATTTTCACTATTGAAAGACAAATGAACATAATAATATATGTTTTTTTAAGGCATTTATTTATGTGAGCAACTTCACGTGTGAATAAACTCTATCAGACGTGCCTTGCTGAGGTGTTAGGTCGTAAATATCTCCAGAAATATGCAACTCACTTAGCTTCTGAGCTGGAACTGAAAGAATCCAAAGTATGTATTGCTGGATATATTTGATACTAGCACCTTTCCAAGTATGAGGAATCTTGCATAAAACAGGTCACCAAAACAAAACTCTCACTCTTCACACTGCTAGTTAACTGTGAATCTGGGATGAGTGCCTTTCTGCCCAGTTGTTGTTGTCGTTCCTTTTAAATAAAAGAGATTACAAAGCCTGATAACAACACCCTCATAATTCATTGTGCTCCCCACATCAACCCCAAAATGAACTTAAAAAACAAACAAACAACTAAATAAACACAGTAAGAAAAAGATGAAAATAAGTGTGTCCGTACAAATATGTTTCGACGCGTTAGCTTCAGAGAGATTGTTTTGGTGCATAAAATCAGATTGCACTGCAGATTTAATGAAAAAATAATAAATAAAAATAAAAAGAGCAAGGGATCATAGTCCAGTTCATACGAAAGCTGATTATTTGTGTACAAGTATCACCAGATTTGTAGGGGGAGCTGGTAATAAATATTCTGAAGGTCCCCAGGCGTCTGTCATTACAAGAACTTCATTTTACGTCCATGTAATTTTGCTCTAATCTTAACCATTCCAACTAACCACTTCACAGAATACTCAAGACAAGCGCTTTTCGATCAGTAACAGCAAAGGAAAAAGATGTATTTCTGATACCCAGCTAGAGAAAAAGAAATGTTGTTTGGAAAACATCAAAAATTTGGCTAGCTTTCTCCTCCAAGTTAGACATTGGAGAAGAGACTTGAAATTCTGGAGTTTTAGGATAAGCTTTTTAATACCCCAAGAAATCCATTCAAGTGGAGGCCCTTTCAAGACTTGGAGGAGTGTCTTGTGCATGCTCAGTAGAGACAGATTTACCATCCCAATTTCCCAGTAATTCCCTCAGTGCAGGGCATGCTGCTGAGAAAGGCTCTTCCAAGAAAAGCTTTCCTTCCATGGCCTCAGGCCATGTCTCTTATGGTGACTGACCTTCAGATGGGTCCACACTGCCCAAACTGATGCAGAGGGAAAAAAAATGTATACTGGGGATGCGAGGAAAAGGTGAAAAGAGCCTCTAGGTGTCTGGCAGGGCACAGGTAAACTGCACAAAGAAACTATTAGAGAGAACAGAATAATCTGATGAAGGAGGGCAAAATGAGGATGAGGAGTCATGAAGGACTCAAGAAGGAAGAATCCCAGGAGAAAACTGGGTTGTGCCTTCCTGGGGGGCAATAAAGCTGAGCATGGGCCTGTGGGTGACCTGGTAAAAAGGCCAACCCCACCACGAACAGGGGCAGAGCCAGGAGATCCAGGGATAAGATCATCCCTCCTACTCAGCACTCACTGTAGTGCTTCTGGCATCCTGCTTTTAGCCCCCCAGTACAGAAAAGACACCGATGAACCAGAGGGAGCTCAGGAGAGGCCCCTGAGATGTGGGGGCTGGAGCACATGCCCTTTGAGGAGAAGCTGGGGGAGCTGAGCTTGTCCAGCCTGGAGCAGAGAGGCTTAGGATGGATCCATGAGCACCCCTAGTGCCTCCACAGAAGGTACTGAGGAAATGCACTGCCCAGAGAGGTTGTGCGGTCTCTGTCCTCACAGGTTTCCAAGCCCAGTCTGGAAAAAAACCCTGAGCAGCCTGACCTGCCCCCAGTGCTGTCCCTGCTGGGACAGAGGGCTGAGGCACTCTGAGGTCCCATCCCTCCCCTGCCCCGTGCTCCTACACCCTACAGCAAGACGTGCTTTTGAGTCACAGCATGGCTGGGGTTGGAAGGGACCTCTGGAGATCACCCAGTCCAACCCCTGCCGAGCAGGATCACCTAGAGCACGTTGTGCAGGATGGCAGCCAGGCGGGTTTGGGATATCTCCAGAAGAGACCCCACAGCCTCTCTGGGCAGCCTGTCCCAGCGCTCTGTCACCTCACAGTACAGAAGTGCCCCCTCGTATTGAGCTGGAACCTCCTGGGCTTCAGTTTGTGCCCGTTGTCTCTCATTCTGTCACTGGGCACAGCTGAAAAGAGACCGGCCCCATCCTCTTGACACCCTTTCCCCAGATATTTAAACACATTGATGAGGCCTCCCCTCAACTTCTACGATGAAATTCACCTGAAATGTAATTATCAAGCATTTCCACGAGTCGTGAACTTCAGACCAACGTAATTCTTGTGTGTTCCATCCCATATTCAAGTAATACCAATAGAGAAAACTGATTTTTCGGGTATAAATACAGTACGTGGATGCTGTATTCGATGGCTGCTTTGCATACTTCTCATTTCCTCCCCGATAACCTGTGCAAGGCACGGGACGCCTCTTTCCAGTTTGTGTGACTGAAGGACCTCGGAAATCACCCAGAGAGAATTAAAAGGCCATTAAGACTGCAAATTAGGGCTGGGAGGGGACACATCCCCGCGGATTTGTTGCTGAAGGCACAGACCAAGGCACAGACCAAGGCCCAGCCTGGCACGCAGCGAGCGCCCCTGGGGGTGCAGCCCCCCGGGCAGCTCCTGGCACCCCTCCTGCCGCCCCAGCAGACCCCCACCTTTACAGCTCCTTCCCCAAACCCACCGCAGAAACGTGGCTTTAATTAGCATGATTACACACTGACGGCGGGGGCACCTCTACCAAACCTTTACAATTCATTCCTAAATCGGTCGCATAGCGGCTGCCCCAGCGCCGTGCCCTACATCCCTCCGAGCACCCTCTCCCCCCCATCCCCCAAATCCCAAATCCCAAATCCCACACCCCGCTACGACCCCGGGCGGGTATGGAGGGCAATGGGGGACGACCCTGCTCGTTACCTGGAGAGGGAATCGCCGCTGGGCGGCCTCCCCACGGCCGCCGGCCGCCCGGCGCCGAGGCTCTCGCAGCTGGAGCTCTCCTCCATGCCGGGCGGCGGGGCGGCCCTCAGCCCCGGGCGCAGGGAGCGGCCATGGCGGCCCGGCGTGCTGCGCGGGGAAGGGCGGGCTGAGGCGGGGCGGCTCTGCCTCGGCTCGGCCCCCGGCTGCCGCAGCCTGCCCTCAGCCCTTGGGGGATCGGCTGGTGGTGGCTGGGGGTGAAGGGGGAGGCTGGGGTTGTGTGTGGGGTGGCGGGGCAGCGAGGGAAGAGGGGTGGGGATGGGGGAGAGGGTGGGGGGCGGAATGGGCGAGGAGCCACCCGTGGTAGCCTGGCCAAATCCAGTCACTGGTCACCCTTCCTTTCCCCTGGGCATTCACCCTCTGCATCTGGCCACTAAAGTCATTCCTAGAGGCTTGTAGCCTCTGTTAGTGGCATTATTTCTGTTACACTAGCCTGCAGGAGGCACGACCCCCCCCCTCCCCCCTTATGCTAAGCTCTGTTCACGTACTAAAAAAGAATTGTGCTCCCAAAATCCTTAATCACCCTTACACAATGCTTAATCACTCAAGGATCCCATCTGAAGATGATGGCCTCCACCAGGCCCAAATTACTCAGCTTCACAGGGTGCTGGCGTGGATCCACTGTGCACACGTGGAGGAAGAAGTTGTTGGGCTGACAGCTTGAGTACAGATACCACGGGTTGTGCCCATTTCTTTACCATCAAAGATCGCTATCGAAACGCAGGTAGTTCTGCAGGAAGGGCAACGTTCAGTTCCTTGAAGCAATCTGGCGAGCGAGAGAAGAGCTCTTTGCGTTATTTACAGACTGGGGAACTGCAGCTGACGCTCCCCTCTCGCACAGGGCGGGTGCTGAACACACAGCTGTTTTGACAAAAATCCTACAAGGCAGACAAGAAACCAAAACACTGGGGACCTGTTAGTAGGCAGGTGGGTTTCCACTAAACCCCGCTCATCCATGCTGCCTGTTGGTAAAGCAAACACCCAATGCCATGAACATCACCCCAAATGGCCATCCACTTGAAACACGAACAGCCTGAGCGCTCTGTGGCTGTCAATGGTTACTCAAACATCCCTTTGCTCTCCAAAGAGCGAGCTGGGTGATATATCTCTGCCTATTTCCCGTTCTGTTCCTGTCGCTGGGGTATAACTCTGGAGCACTTTGAGTCACTCGCAGGCCGGTGAAGACGAGCAGGATGTTGGAGCAGCCCTGCCTGAGACAGCGCTAGGCTGCTGTGAAATTTCCTCCCTCGCTTTTCCCGCAGCGTCTTTCGGCTGCTGTTGAGCAAGCTTGATGTGGGATGGTTTTCAAGCTGGTTTAAACTTGAAAGCACGGCTTTGTTGAAGCAATTTTTCACTGTATTTTTTTTTAATTTCGAGTTCTAAAAAAAGTTTATAAATTGGCAAATGCGTTTGTCTAGCCTTTCTTTTTAGCGTAAAAAACTGAGCTCCTGTAAACTTTTCTAAAACACGAACTGTTTTCTGCTTAGAAGTGAGATTTCTGTTTTTAAAATCAATTAAAATTAATTATGAGTGTGTTATCACAGGGTTAAAGTCAAAACAAAATGCTTTGACATTATCAAAATGATTAATGGACCTGTCCTGATTTTGTTCTTGCTGTAAAAATTTTTCAAACGTTGATTTTTTTCCCCCTAGTTTGAGGCGGGAAACCTTTTAGAAGTGCCATTTGTTAGTGGAAAATGTAAAACTGTTTTCCCCCACTCCTTTTTGCTTCAGCTTTCCGTCCCCACCTGCGTCTGGGCAAGCAGACTGCCTGCCAGAGCTGCGTTTTGTCGGAGAGGAGCTGGCAGGGGGTGCTGTAGCAGCGGTGGATGTGCAGCTGTGGGAAGCAGTCACACAGCTCCTGGAAACCTTCTCCCACTGCTGCAGTCTCTTCCCAGTCTCTTTCAGGACTGAGCCCCTGAAGGTGGTAACCCTTAGGCGAGGCTGGTGCTGTAGAAGTAGTGTGGAGCTGTGCAGGGCTCCCTTTCAAGGCTTATCAGACTGATAGCCTCCTGGTGAGGTGCTATTACCCCTACTCCCACTGCCCGACATAGTTTGATAGTGGTGCAGTTTAAAAAAAAAAGTCAAGTAGGAATAAAAACAATATATAAGCCCCCTTTGCTATGTGGAAGTATTAGAGTGCCTTCTTTTCTTCCTAATTTGCCATTGATGTGGCATCTCTAAGTAGTTTATTGATGAAGTGCTCTATTTGCTTTTCACTGCCCTGTTTTGTTCTTGGCCTTATCCCCAGGGCCTGTGAAGCCCTTTAGAAATTCCCACTGGTGCTTTGTAAATGAGAACAAAGCTAATCACCTCCTGGATCTCTCCTGCTGCTGAAAGAAACTACCAGTCTGCTCAGCGAGGCTTTTTGCTCAACAATACCACGTTTTCAGAGTCAGTCAGAATTTTCTGTCTGTGAAGTGAGTTACCTCAGGGCTCCTAAAAGTGATGGAGAATTAACTAAAGGCCCTGGCATAACCAAAACCAATTAAGGGCAATTCACGGGACTGTTTTATAACTGACACAAAATAACCACATTTCAGTATGTTAGCCTACTTTTGCTTGCCACATCCCTTTCATTACCATTATTTTACACGTATCATCAGTTGTTTTTTTATGCACCATCATTTTGTGATTTGAGCATGGGAAACAGTAGAGGAAAATTAACGTGAAGGATAAATAATAAAATTATCGGTATTCGTCTTTAAAGACATGTCACTGACACAGCTGAAGTAAATAATGTCCTTGAAGACTGACAAGAAAGTTTCTTCAAGCAAAGGTGTGGAAGATATTTCCCAAGTAAAGGATGAGCAGACATCCTCCGGTAGGTTTTGAAATTGTACTCGGTTCTAACTTTGGATTATAACACAAAAGAAGTGTAAAATATATAGCCCCTCTTTCTTAGGTGTTTAGAGGCTGCCAAAGCTCTAGTGAATACAGAGGAAAGGGGATAATTTTATGCACCATGTAAAACATGATTAAGTGAGAGGAAGTAAAATTTTTGGCTCAGTCCTTCAAGTGTGAAAGGGAGATAGTGTTTGCGTCCATTGTATTTAAACTGCGTGCCTGTTAAGCAAGGGCCTTTCTAGCTGTGTGTGTGTGGTGCATACATCTGGTATAAGATAGATGAATGTGCCAGATGTTACAAATATCCCATGCCTGGAACTCCCTGGCTTTGCTGCTGCTCAGCACACAGGCCTCGTGTCTCACACTACGAGCACAGCGCTCCCCAAAACTAGGGTCGGTCACGCTGCCCAGCGTCCAGGCACAACCTGTCTCTGTCTCCCTGCTCATAGGGATCTTATGGGAATGTCTGGCCAAGGTCTGTGACTCCTTGACTGAATGTAGCCGGGGCAGTGGGTGCCGGAGCAGAGGAGTCATGCTTCTGCACTAGTCAAAGGGTGCATCGTGAGGCAGGACCATGTGCTGAATCGATTGTAAGAAAGCATTTCCCACTGCAATCTTTGTCATAACCTGCCCTTGCATGGTACAGCTCATCAGGCATTCCCTTCTCTCCCCTCCTCCCCATCACACAACCCAACACAGTTATCTGAAAGCCTGGTAAATAATAAGGGACGGGTGCCCTAATCCCTTTTGAAAATGGTACCCTTGTCTCCTTCACTCCAACGCCAATGTTAAAATCATATCCAGTCCAAATCTTGCTCTCCCTGATGGAGCTCTGTGGATCTCCCATATCTTCCCCATGCTACTCATGCATTCCTCTACCCCTGCCTGTGCCCTGTTAACCAACACTAAATAATTCATGGCAGTAGCAGCTTCACACACTGTGCCTTCTTCTCCAGTAGTCCACATCAGTGGGTCCAACAAATCTGGAGCATGACTCAATCCCATAATTGTTCTGAAAACCACACAACCAGAGACACCCTCGTCTCTCCCTTTGATTCATTAAAATGGCTCTCAGATTTATTACGGTTCCTTGTCTCCTTGTTGTACAGCTTAAGGGCAGTGGGCAGCTGATAAAAGATTCTCAGTGCCTTGGGAAGGGCAGATTGTCGCTGGCTGGATCCCACGGTGATGTATGATCACCAGAGCACGTTGGAGGTGGCATGTGTTCCTTTTGTCGAGCCCCATCAGCTGATAGAGTGTGAGGTCAGAAACAGCAAGAGCTTTGGCACACACAGAGAGAGGCTGATGGAGAACAACATGCTGCGGCTGTGATTTGGAGCTAGAGCTGCTTGTGGTTGCAAGAACATCTGTTACAAGCTGGTCATGGGGCACATGCACAGATTCGGCCCTGCTGATGCACGGTGCCTGCGCCGTCAAAGCTGGAATCTCATCGAAACCCAGAGAGGGGCTTATGGCCACACTTTGTTTGTCACCATGTCTCCGGGATCGCTGTTCCTGAGGTTATCCTGACCGGAGTGGTTGCCCTGCCTCACCCGTGGTGTGCTTCCTTACTGGATTGTGATGGCACCCAGAGCGTGCTTCTGCCTTGCAGCCCACGCGCCTGACAGAAGCAGAAGCTGATGATCAGTGGGCCTCTGACACATCATCACCACCACCATTATTATTATTATTGATAATATTATTGTTATTATTATTATTTTGTCACTTGATGTCTTTTTTATGTAGCTGTGCACATGTACGGGGTGCTCCAGGTGTGGAGATCTGTGCAGGAGCCTACTCCTGCATGTGATACCTTGCTGCCCGTTTCCAGAGGCTGACAGGCTGAGTATTTATCCCCCTTGCTGCTCTGCCTGGGGAGCGGTTTCTCGCCCTCACCCCCCCCACCAGCTCGCAGTGAGACATCACATATCAGACGGGCTAATGGCTGTGTCAGGACCCATTCCAACGTGTGCTCGGTGCGTACGGCCCGCTGCCTGGAGCCGGGCACTTCACCCGCCTTTTAACTGCCTTATGCTTTTAATTTTTAATGGCATCTGCAGACACTGATTTATTGCAGCATAGTGCAGCGTGCGTTTGCTTGTGGCTAAGCAGCAGCAGTCCAGTCCCAGGCTGGCGAGGGAGGTGCTTGGGTGCTGTCGCAGACTGGAGCCTGGAGGTGCAGACACCCCGTTGTGGGGCGCAGGAGGCTGGCTCACCAGCTGCGTGCTGCTTTCTGGGGGCTCTCGGGATGGGACCTCCATCACGCGCTGCGAAACACAGCGTCGTTTTAGGAGATCAATTTTTAATGTCACTTTGAATAAAGTGGTATTGTAGCTTTCTTCCTGGAGGACTAAATACATCACGGCAGCTGTCTGGCTGTCTACAGGTTTGGGCTGCAACACTTCAGCAGCTCCTTGCCATCTGTGTAATGGTCTCCAGTCTGGCAAAGGCTAAGTAAGAATAACTCACAGGAGTTAAATTTGAAAGCTCTGGCACTTGTTAAACCACCACTGCTGGAAATAAGTGCATTTCCAGAACTGGTAGGGTGATCAGGCAGGACAGAGGGACGTTTAGGCAACATTTTTTTTAACATTATCAACCATTAGGAGAGTGATTTTCGGAGATCACAGCATCTGCACAGAGCATTCTCATTAAGATTAACAGTAATAGGTGTTCATATGCAGGGCGAGAGTCTCTGTACCTCTTGGACCACAAATCTTTAATCTATTTGATAATCCTGATACACCAATTTTCAGGCATTCATTTTAAATACCGGTAATTTTATGCCTGCGTTATCTGAAGTAGTACTGTCTCTAGGCTGTGTGTGTGTGCGCAGATTTCTCAGAGTGAGATCTTAATCTACAACTGGTGTATTTAATAGCTACAATTAGGGAAATGGTTAAGAATTCTTGATTTTATCTCATTCACGTTTCTCTTCCTATTAAGGAAAATGTGCGTTTGTGTTATTGTTTTAATAAAACAGCGAAACGATGATGGCAAGATCTGGAAATGATATTAAAAGCAAGAAGGACGCATCTAGAATCTAAAATGAAGTAGGAATTAATTCCTTTTATTTACCTTGATGACTCAGATTTCCACATGGAAGGCTCGTACAGTCGCCTGGCTTTCTTTTAGAAGCAATAGGCTGTGCAGCTCTGGTGATGAAAGGGCTGGCAAGCTGCAGGCTTAGCAGCGAGCTCAATAAAAGTGAAGTATTCGAGAGGTGTTGGAATATCTGCTCTGTGCTGCTAACCTCTCTGCGCTGGGTGAGCTGTGGAAAACCCTCAGGAAGGTAGCGAGGGCACGCTGTGCCACTGGGTGCAGCAAGGGGAAGGGCTGATTTCCATTTCCAGCCAGGGATGGGGCTGCACCAGGTCCCTGCACCCTACCCAGCCTCTGGCACAGTGCCGCCGAGCTGTGCCTTGTCAGACCCCCCTGTGCCTCCAGATGTGCATGACATACCCATCCTTTTGTGCCATGAAAATACCTGCCTCGTGGGCCACCCTTAGTAACAGCTGGTCTGGAGTATCCCCCAAAATAGAAATGAGCCTACAAGCAGTCTCAGGCTGTTCCTATTAGCACAGGAAACACTGACCAGCGTAGGGTGTTCTTAATTGTCCTTGCTGTGTGTTGTTTGATTAGCTAAAGACAAGGCTGAGCTAGGTAGCAGCCAGCATGTGCCCACCTTGCCACTTGTTCTGTGGTCAAATCTGTGCTGTATTCAACACGTGAAAGCATGGAAGAAACGTTTAGGCTACAAAGCCACGTGTACCAAAAGTTGTGAAGTGCTCGGCTTTAATTTCCCCATGTAACCTGAATGGGTGCCATGCAGACATCCCATCTGTGCTCTGGATTTAGTGAAGGTTCAAGAGGAAGAAAAGCACAACGGGGCTGTGTAACTAAAATGGGTTGTAAGGGCTGCACATAAGCATCAGCTGAACTCAGGTTTCACAAGTGACTCCAAATATGCCATTTCTGGCCCTATTCCAGCAGCGGGATGGCAACTGCTTGTACCATGAAGAGCAAGGCACTAATGCAATAGTGACACAGAAGCTCCTGTAATTTCTGAAGGCCAAAACTAAGCATCAATTATCTACGTGGATGTAATAAGTCACCTTACTATCCTCTGCAGCAAGTGGCCCCAGGCGTGCAGCGCTGTCGCTCGCAGACTGACGGTCCTGACACCTCATTTCTTTGTGTATGTCTGTGGGTTTGGGGTCTGGGATGTTTGAAAATGCATCTGTTTGGTTCAGAGGATGAGGAGGAAAAGTGCAATCCAGTGTCATCTTTGCTGCCCTTGAATGCCCAGGGCCTGGGAGGCTGGGAGGGACGTGCGCTGCTGTTGGGGAGCTGATGAGAGGGAGGCGATGCCCTCACCTCCCAGCCCTGAGAGCAGCTCCCGATGGGGAAGGGGAAGGATGAGAAGTCAGTTCTAGTGCTGGATCTGGAGGCACCACTGTGGAGGGAGGAGAAAGAAGCCCGAGGCAATGTTTCTTAGCAATTCCAGCCCCTGCCCTGTTCCCCTCGGTCCATCCGTGGGGCCTCGGGGTGCCGTGGCCAGGCTGTGACACAAAGCATAGCTCTCCGGCTGCCAGCTGTGGTTGCTCCTGTGCCTCGGCAGTGTCTGCAGGCAATTTCTGTTGCTGCTGTGCCAACGGGTTCAGCCCATCCTCAGCGTGCTGATAGACGAGCTCTGATGGTGCATGAGCAGAGACAGCCCGGAGTCTGATGCTTTGGCTGGGACACGTTTGCCTTGGCCAGCACTGCTACAAAAGCAGCGAGTGGCAGAGAGCAGAGGTGCTCGTGGGGTTGGCAGCGCCTGAAACCAGCAGGAATCCAGAATGAGCCCCAGCATGAACTGCCAGCGTGCCTCACGGCTCCCTTAGAGGCTTCAGTCACTCGGGCGCGTTGCCAGATTTTTTATTTTTTTAATTTTTTCCAGCGTGAGGAAATTGAGAAAAGTGAAAGAACAGAGGTTTAGCATTAAACGTCCCGGCTGAAGCAGAGGGGAACTTCCCAGGGCAAAGCTACTCCTTTCCCTGAGGGCATTGCCCACACCAGATATCAAATAGCTGCTTCCAACAAGCAGAGGTGTGATCCCTTCCTAGAGAAAAGCTCCTGAGAACCCTTTGAAAAGGAAAGCACTGAGTAACCTTAATGTGGGGTGAGCCAGCATCCCCTGTACGAGAGGTTCATTCAGGTTTAGAAAGAAAAAGAAGGAAGAGAGAAACACCCTTGTTCCACTCAAGCATTTCTTCGTGGACAAGATTTAAAGCCTTTGGCTGTGTCAGTATCTTGCTCAATCGCCTGAATATCCACTAGTTCAGCGCCTGTTGTAAAAATGCTTGGGTAATATTCTATAGAGCACATTCCCACTCTGATTCAACCAAACACAAAACCTAACACATTTTCAACTTATCCTATGGTTGCACTGAAGATGAAAAAAAAGGTATTTTCTTCACTGTTGGGCCTGCGAAGCCACAAGTGACACGTCTAGGTGATGGGCAGCTCAGGGAACGTGGCCTGCCTTTGCTCAGGATGAGTATTTGCTGCTGCAGCAAATTTTCCTTTATTCCCCAAGGACAATATCAATTGCTACCAGTTCAAAATAACCATTTTAGTGGTAACACCTTTCAGAAAGATAGGCTGAAGCAGGAGAGGGGAAAGACATAATGAGCGAGCTTCCCACCTTTGCTCTGCTCCTTCTGTAACGAATAACAGAATAGAATAAGAGCAGTGAAAAAGGATCCACAAAAGCCCCAAATTCAGCTGGAAGAGCTGTTCCCTCATGCAGAAAGCTGCCGTCGGTCTGCCTTCTAAGGGCGCTTTCGGAAGCACTGGCCCTGGTGTTTTGAGATGATGATGGAGGAGACCAAGGCCCAGCGCAAGGAGCAGCCGCAGCACAGGGCTGTCCCAGGCAGAGCCGTGGTGTCCAGAGGGCAATTCCTGTCGGCTGCGTGCCACGATTCATCCCAAGTCCCCAAAGTGACCTAATCTACGCAGAACAGCTCAGGATCGGGAGCATGCCATGGTGTCTTAAGACCTCTTTAGCCCTATTCCCGGAGCTGTGAGTTTCTCAGTTCAGTAAAAATCTGATTTGATGTTATAATCTGAGAAGGATGTCTGTCCTCCTGTAGACACTCCCCATCCCTCCCTTTGCAAGCTGAGGCACGGATTTACTTGAACCCCTAACAGCAGGTGCTGACCTGCAAGCCTCACCACCTACGTCTCTGTCCGAGAAACATGTCTAATTTTTTCTTTTCTTTTTCCTAAAAGGTTGCAGAGGAAGCAGTGGTGGCGCCTGCTCACTGTGTTGGGATTTAAGAGCTCTGATTGCAGATAGGAGGCAGATTTATCAGCAGCAGCTGAGCTGGCGACCACCCCCAGCTGCCCACCCCATCCTACCCGAGAGGATGCTCCTAGGGTTGGCCACGGCAAGTGTCACTTTGTGAGTAAGTGTCACTTATTCACTGGTTTTTAAATTATTAACGCATATCACCATTTTATGCTGCTGAACAGTGTGTTCTTCCCCCATCTGACCAGAATCATCCAGCATTTGTGTATAAAACTGTTAGATCACACCTGCATTTTCCAGCCATTATTTTTGGGAGTCCCCTTCCCGTATTGTAATAGGGGAAACATCTCCTTTAGTAATGTCTCCCAGCTTTGAAGCTGTGCTGAACAACAAAGACAGACAAACATTTAATTCTCCCCTAATCCTTTAAACACCCTTACAAGCACATGGCGCTCGCACGTTTGTAAGCCTGCCCCTTTTACCAGCTGTACATCTTCTTCTAGCTCTGCCTTTACAGCCTGCAGCCTCTGCTGGGGCGGAACAGAAGCCCGGGATGCTCCGTCCCACGGTGGCTGTCTTTCTGGGTGGCACGCAGAGGGATGGTTTTCCATAAGAAAGCGATCATCTGGATTGAATTGCAGATATCTAATCCGCACGCAAACTCCTCCGGTTTGGTCTCGTGAAGCGAATAAAGACGTCAGCTTAGCCATGCTCAGGGCTGGATTTGGGGTCTCTCGATGGCCCTCTGATCATTGCAGCGATTAGCCAGCGTGCCTTGGGAACTTGAGCACAAAAGGGCAAGCAGAGAATAAAAACCCTTCTCTCCAGGAAAGGGGCTCAAATGGAAGATTTCCTTAACTTCATCCCCCAAGAAGAAGACTGATGGGGCAGGCAAGACCATCGGGACAAATGTCTCTCAGGCCTCCTGTGGTGTTTTTATGACACGGGAGCAGAGAGGGGTTCAAATAACTGTGCTACAGGGTTGGAGGGTGATGTATTTGTGAATTTGTGAGTATTCATTGACTTGAGCCCCACAAAACTGCCTTTACTGATTCTTTTCCATTTCTTCCTCAACATGAAAACTTCCTGCTTGTTTTCCATGGTTTTACTGCCTTCCCGTGAGGACCCAAGGAAGACATTTAGTCCAGGTCTTTAGGCACTACCTGACGACAGCTTGGCTAGCTTCATATAAAGTCGCATTTCTGCAGCTAATCTTCCGTCCAGATGCACGGCTATGCAGTGTCGTGGGGCTGGTGGCTATCGGGAGTTTTGGCTTTATTCCTTGCCCTCGCTTACTGCAAGCTGGGACTGATATAACAAGAGGTTTAGGGGCACAGCAAAGTGTGCTAAAAGGACACTGTTTCATTAAAAAAAAAAAAAAATTGAAAAGAAAAATGAAAAAGAAAACCAAAATAGGCCAGTGTCGAGGCTTTTAAAAATGGTATAACAAAAGGAGATTTCTGGGGTTTTGTACTGTTTTGTGTGCTTTAGTCACTTGCAGGAAGACAGTATTCAATGTTGAGAAAGTAATGAAATGTTCTCTGGGATGGCTTTTTTTTTTTTTTTTTTTTTTTTTTTAACTGTTTGCTTCTTTTCCAGCATTTAAGTCTCTCCTTGTAACCCTCTTGAAACACTCCGGTCATTTTCTACAAGAAGGATGATGATCTGTTGGTATCTGTGTGTAAGAAGCTAGCAGATTATATGGTGAAACATGGAAAAAAAAAATCATTGTCCTTTTGAGTAAAAGGAACTCAAAAAAAGCAATAGACCATCCTTGGCCAGGTTCATGTGCAAGTTCGTAAAGGGATGTTTTGGGCCAATGGGTTTGTTCTTAGACATTCCTCGCTATTTACCTTAAATTTCCTAGTGAGTTTGATGGATCCGAATAACATGCCAGGTGCATTTGGACACATTTCTCTTCTTAAAAACTACGCTCTTGGAAAATGTATCAAATTCCTTCTAAAATAAAGTTAAAGAGATGCAGCCAACTTGCTCAAATATGCCTTCCCTAGAGAAAGATGCTTTTGGATGATGGAAATTACATTCACACACGAATTATATTCATACACTGACCTGACTCCCTTGTGTGCCCAGTCATTTGTCACGAGATCAGCGCGTGGAATGAACCCTATGGGCTACTCCTGCGAGAAGGAGCTTTCCAAACCAGATCCTCACACAATAATGTGATAATTGGAACATTTAATAATTAATAATTTCGACATTGGAACATGCTGCCCAGGGAAGTGGTGGAGTCCCCATCCCTGGAGGTCTTTAAAAGACATTTAGATGTAGAGCTTTCCTTAATGGAAAAGCTGATGTGGACACCCTTCACAGCTCCATCTGTTTAAACGCAAAGCTTGTCCTAAGTTATTACTTTTATTCCTCCATCAAGCATGGTTAAAGTTGTTCAAAGGTTACAAAATCTACTGGTGGCCACAGCAGATGTACACCCGCACATGAAGAAACGTGGCTTCGGAAACCAGGCTACAAATCTCTGCTCTCTCCTCAGTTGCCAAGAGATTTAGCTACCATGTGAAAAAGAGGAATAACAGGAGTTAAGAAATAGCTCCTTCCTTTTTTTGGAGCAGAGACCAAGCCAAACTCCATACACTCTTTGTCCCTGACACAAGATGAGGAGGGGGTGGAGGTGTTTGCATCTGAAGTTGTCGCTGCAGGCTCTCGTACACGCACTGGGGAGAAACCGAGATGAGTCCCCACTGTCTGCAAAAAGAAACCCAGAGACTAGCAGAGGTGTGCATCAGAGAGGTCTGCAGGCAAATCCCATCCAGGATGCCTGTATTGTTCTTTATGCAAGGTGGAAGCACGAGCTGGAGTCCAGAATTAGAAGTCGTTAGAAGAAAGTTATTAATTAGAAGCGCCGGCCAAGATGGCGGTGGCACCGGGCCGTTGAGAGCGGGGCCCCGGCGGGGCGGTGCCGGGCCTGAGGGGCGGTGCCGGCTGCGGGCTGGGCCTGAGGAGGAGACACACACAGACACACACACAGAATTTCTAGGTTGGAAGAGACCTCAAGATCATCGAGTCCAACCTCTAAGCTAACACTAACAGTCCCCACTAAACCATATCCCTAAGCTCTACATCTAAACGTCTTTTGAAGACTTCCAGGGATGGTGACTCCACCACCTCCCTGGGCAGCCCGTTCCAGTGCCTAACAACCCTTTCAGTAAAGAAATTCTTCCTAACATCCAACCTAAAACTCCCCTGGCGTAACTTTAGCCCATTCCCCCTCGTCCTGTCACCAGGCACATGGGAGAACAGGCCAACCCCCACCTCGCTACAGCCTCCTTTAATGTACTTATACAGAGCAATAAGGTCACCCCTGAGCCTCCTCTTCTCTAGGCTGAACAAGCCCAGCTCCTTCAGCCGCTCCTCATAGGACTTGCTCTCCAGGCCCCTCACCAGCTTTGTCGCTCTTCTTTGGACCCGCTCAAGCACCTCGATGTCCTTCTTGTAGCGAGGGGCCCAAAACTGAACACAGTACTCGAGGTGCGGCCTCACCAGAGCCGAGTACAGGGGGACGATCACCTCCCTAGCCCTGCTGGTCACAGTGTTTCTGATACAAGCCAGGATGCCGTTGGCCTTCTTGGCCACCTGAGCACACTGCTGGCTCATATTCAGCCGACTGTCCACCATCACTCCCAGGTCCTTCTCTGCCTGGCAGCTCTCCAACCATTCCTCTCCCAGCCTGTAGTTCTGCTTGGGGTTATTGCGCCCCAGGTGCAGGACCCGGCACTTGGCCTTGTTGAACTTCATACAGTTGACCTCAGCCCATCGGTGCAGCCTATCCAGATCCTCCTGCAGAGCCTTCCTACCCTCGAGCAGATCGACACACGCACCTAGCTTGGTGTCATCTGCAAACTTACTGAGGGTGCACTCAATGCCCTCATCCAGATCATTGATGAAGATGTTAAAGAGGACCGGCCCCAGCACCGAGCCCTGGGGGACGCCACTAGTGACTGGCCTCCAACTGGACTTGGCTCCATTTACCACAACTCTTTGGGCCCGGCTATCCAGCCAGTTTCTAACCCAACGAAGCGTGCGCCAGTCCAAGCCAAGAGCAGCCAGTTTCTTGAGGAGAATGCTGTGGGAGACGGTGTCAAAAGCCTTGCTGAAGTCAAGGTAGACCACATCCACAGCCTTTCCCTCGTCCACCCAGCGCGTCACTTTGTCGTAGAAGGAGATCAGGTTCGTCAAGCAGGACCTGCCTTTCATAAACCCATGCTGGCTGGGCCTGATCGCCTGCTTGCCCTTCAAGTGCCGCATGATGACTCCCAAGAGGATCTGCTCCATGAGCTTCCCTGGTACTGAGGTCAAACTGACCGGCCTGTAGTTCCCCGGGTCTCCCCTCCGGCCCTTCTTGTAGATGGGCGTCACATTTGCTAGCCGCCAGTCAACTGGGACCTCCCCCGATAGCCAGGACTGCTGATAAATGATGGATAGGGGCTTGGCCAGCTCCTCTGCCAGTTCTCTCAGTACCCTTGGGTGGATCCCATCCGGCCCCATCGATTTGTGCACATCCAAGTGCCATAGCAGGTCACCAACCAGTTCTTCGTGGATGGTGAGGGCCACATCCTGCTCCCCGTCCCCTTCCACCAGTTCTGGGTACTGGGTATCCAGAGAGCAACCGGTTTTGCCGCTAAAGACTGAGGCAAAGAAGGCATTAAGCACCTCCGCCTTTTCCTCATCTAAAGGAGGGAGCGATTCCGAACGGCTGCCAACGGCTCCCCGCCGGCCGTCCATGACCAGCGAGAAGCTGCGCTCGGTGCGCCGCGAGCACCGGCCCTGCAAGGCGGGCGGCGGGATGCTGGGGCCCGGCGATGAGGAGGCGGCCGCGGCGGCGCCCGGCGGAGGCAGGGGCCCCGCGCACTTCCCGGTGCACGAATCCGTCTTCAAGGGCGACGTGCGGCGTCTCTCGGCCCTCATCCGCACGCAGGACATCGGCCAGAAGGACAGCCACGGAAACACTCCTCTGCATCTTGCTGTGATGTTGGGGCATAAAGAATGTGCCCACTTGCTTTTAGCCCATAATGCTCCAGTAAATGTGGAAAATGCTCAGGGATGGAGCCCTCTTGCAGAAGCCATCAGCTACGGAGACAGACAAATGATTACAGCACTCCTAAGGAAGCTTAAACAGCAGTTCAGGGAAAGTGTTGAAGAAAAGCGACCTTGGTTATTAAAAGCCCTGAAAGAGCTAGGTGACTTCTATCTAGAGCTTCACTGGGATTTTCAAAGTTCGGTGCCTTTACTTTCCCGAATTCTGCCTTCTGATGCTTGTAAAATACACAAACAAGGTATAAATATCAGGCTGGACACAACTCTCATAGACTTTACAGACATGAAGTGCCAACAAGGGAATTTAAGCTTCATTTTTAATGGTGATGCAGCACCCTCTGAATCTTTTGTAGTTTTAGACAATGAACAAAAAGTTTACTGGCGAATACATCACGAGGAATCGGAGATGGAAACAGAGGAAGAGGTTGACATTCTGATGAGCAGTGATATTTACTCAGCAACATTATCAACCAAATCAATTACCTTCACGCGTGCCCAAACAGGATGGCTTTTTCGAGAAGACAAAACAGGAAGAGTAGGAAACTTTTCGGCAGATTTCTACCTAGTTAATGGACTTGTATTAGAATTAAGAAAAAGAAGAGAACATCTCAGTGAAGAGGATATTCTTCGAAATAAAGCTATCATGGAGAGCCTGAGTAAAGGTGGCAACTTAATGGAACAAAATTTTGAGCCTGTCAGACGGCAGTCACTAACTCCACCATCACCCAATACAATTACATGGGAAGAGTACATATCTGCTGAAAATGGAAAGGCTCCTCATCTGGGTAGAGAGCTGGTCTGCAAAGAAAGCAAGAAGACCTTTAAAGCCACAATAGCTATGAGCCAGGAATTCTCCTTAGGAATTGAATCATTATTGAATGCTTTAGAAGTAATTGCACCCTTCAAGCACTTTAACAAACTTAGAGAATTTGTTCAAATGAAGCTTCCACCAGGCTTTCCTGTAAAATTAGATATTTCTGTATTTCCCACCATCACAGCCACTGTGACTTTTCAGGAGTTCCGTTACGATAAATTTGATGAATCCATCTTCACTATTCCTGATGATTACAAGGAGGACCCCAGCTGTTTCCCTGATCTCTAATTAAACTGGAAGGTTAATGGTGAATAACAATAACAATACCAGCGTACCACAGTGAGAGCAAATGGATGCAAACAGCCCACAGATGTAGATAAAGGAGTGGGTCATAAAGGAAGGGATAAACTTAATCCAGAATAAAAGGTAACGTGCATCAAATGACTGGTGTACCAATACTCACTCTAACGGGCATCTAATCTAGTTCCTGATTTACAGCAAGTCTCCTGCTGTGTTGTTCACACTTTTATACATCCAGTACTGCAAGCATGGTAGTCTGACACCTCAATGACCCTGAGAATACTTAACAGTTGTGAGGACTATCATTCGTTTTTAAATTTTTTTACATTTCTTGGTGATACAAAAAGCACTCTTGGACCATTAGCATAAAAGTGGAAATGTCTTAGCTGGATATCAGTCCTTTAAAACATCCCACCATATTTTAAGATGACGGTATTACATTCTTTCAAGCTTTGTTTTTGAGAATTGTAAACTATGTATCGTTATTAAAAAAAAAAAAAAAACAAAAAAAAAAAAACAGGGGCGACCTTATCACTCTCTACAGATACCTTAGAGGCTGTAGTGAGGTGGGGGTTGGCCTGTTCTCCCATGTGCCTGGTGACAGAACGAGGGGGAATGGGCTAAAGTTGCGCCAGGGGAGTTTTAGGTTAGATGTTAGGAAGAATTTCTTTACTGAAAGGGTTGTTAGGCACTGGAACGGGCTGCCCAGGGAGGTGGTGGAGTCACCATCCCTGGAAGTCTTTAAAAGACGTTTAGATGTAGAGCTTAGGGATATGGTTTAGTGGGGACTGTTAGTGTTAGGTCAGAGGTTGGACTCGATGGTCTTGAGGTGTCTTCCAACCTAGAAATTCTGTGATTCTGTGTGATAATTCCTGATAAGGATTTCTCAGTCAGCCCATACCCTGATCTTAGGGTTCTTCGGGCACTAATTTAGCAGATTAGCTGCTGGAGTAGCTTTGCATTTGGAGTTGAACTTCCCTGTTGTACTTAGAGACCAGGTCAGCACAAAAGGCAGTTTGAACGGGTTCCCTGGTTTTATTCTCATCATTGCACACCAACATAACTGCCCTTACGTGATGTTCATTGACCTTTGCTATCACCAGGAACCTTTTCCTTCAAGTCAAATTGATACCGAGGGACAGATTTTGCTAACTTTAGCACGAGCTTCGCGGATGCCCCTACACTCAGCATTTCACCCAAAAGCTGAGCAGTACCGCAGGATTTTCCTAATGCTCACGGGCACGTAGAATAAAAGAGTTACTGTGTCCGCAGAACAAGGCAGACCAGTCAGCCAGAGGAAAAACATCGCAGGCAGCCCTCCAAAACACGCAGATAGTGCATCTTTGTTGTCTCAAGCCGTGCAGAGGAATGCACGCCGCGTCTGGGGAGCGAGGGCTGCAGTCGCACGCCAGCGGAGCCGCTTGGCCGTGAGCCACACAGCTCCCGGAGCCCCCGCCGGGCTCTGCCACTGCTGGACCTGGGGATGAGGAAGAAGCGAATCCAGCCTTGGAACTACGTGACAGTGATGAGAACATCAACACCCAGAGCTGGTGTGGTTCCCGCTGTCGTGTAAATGGCCAGGCAGGGGAAATGTTCACTGCCGTCCCTGTCCCCCAGCCCCTCCACATGGCCATGTCTCCCCAGGCTCACAAAATACGTCTGGGGACATTCCCTAGCATTGAGACTACACAGCACAGGGTGTCTCGTGGCCCTGCTATCACAGCCTCTTATCTCTCAGAGGAGGGAGGCTGCATCCACAGGGGGAATGGTTCCTGCTGGTGGACGTGGGACCTGCTTGGGTCATTGCACCTTGGCACTGCTGGGGACCCTCACAGGCTGGTTGCACAGATAACCGTGCTCCAGGGCTTGTGATGCCCCCCTGGCTGTTTTTTAGCTTAGTAATGTAGAAATAGCTTTTTCAGCCAAGCAGCAGCCCTGGCTGAGCAGCCCTGCTCCCCTACACCACCATCCCTGTCCTCATTCAGAGCAGGGCACAAGAGACAAGGTGCAGGTGCTCTCCTCCCTGTGAGCATCCCCAGCGTGCTGGCAGGAACCAGCCTGCAACAAGCCATGTAAATAGGAGGCTGCTGCCCTCCGTCTGTCCTGCCGCTGCTACTTTCTCCAGGGAGGCTTCATCCAAGCAGATGTGGCTCCAGGGTAGGTGTCTGAAGTAGTTGTCTGGCTGCCTTTGCAGCTGGGGTAGACCAAGAAGCACCTTTAGGGCATGTCTCCCGACCCGTTTCAGGTTGCTCTTGGATGAGCAGGACCGTGCCCTATTTTCCACTCTGGGTGCAAGCCCAGGCTCCCTGCTCACTGTCTGCCACCTGCACTGGAGCTGTTGAAGCAAGGAGAGAGCCACAGGAGATGCGGGACAGGGCGCAGGGGAAATGCCAGCATCCCACCCCAGCAGCCTCCTGCCTCACCTTCAGCCGCTTGGACATGGAGCCCAGTTAGTGAGGAAAGCCTTTGGAGGGATGAGAAATCCCTTCCTTGGGGCTGTTTTGCAGTGTGTCTCAGGTGATGCACAAGCTAGGTTTCACATCCTCGGTAAACAGCTTGAAGAGAGCAACTAAAATGTTGGATCATGTCACACGTGAATGGTCTGGGTCGATAGATACTTGCAAGCTCGTTCCTACTGCACGGTTTTCGGAGCATATATGCAAGACTGTGCTGCAAGACTATACCAACTGATACTCCAGGAGCAAAAACACCCATGTGTTGTTTGTTAACCCGTGCTGGTAAGGAAACCAGGGCTCCAGGCAGTAGAAAAAAATCCCAGCTCTCTTGCTAAGAGGCAGGGAGAACTCCCAGAAGCTGCCAGATGCACATTTTCCTCACCCCCTCCTAAAATAGCACTGTAATTTTAATTTACCCAGGCGAACGAGCAGTTGACTAAACAGACATTAATTTTAAAATTCACATTAAGAAAAGAGACACTTGGGATAATTTTGATTGATTTACTTGGCAGAGTTTTGATAGCTACTGAAAAACATACTATTCATGTTTAGGTGAAAAATAAATGGAGTCAAATAAGTGTCACTGCATAGTACTAGGAGGTATATACAGCCACATGTAAAAATGCATAAACACAAACATTTCTGTACAGCAACTTCTCTTTTCAGTCTGTATAGCGAACACTGGTTTATAATATGGGGAAAATATAAAGCAGACATACATGCAACAAGGACATGACAGTTACATAGGTCCCCACCTGCCTCCCGGGAGTTACAACAACAACATCAACAATAATAATAATAAAAGCCTTTTTCAGGGAAAAAAATTTGAAACCTGGAATGTTTTCATGTTGAGGTTTCCAGAGAGCTTCAGATTTCAAACATATCTGAAGTTGATTTAAAGGCTTGATTCAAAGCCCTGTGAAGGCAATGGAAAGACTCCATTGGTTTCAGTGAGCTTGGGGTCAGGCCCAGCTATTTAACCATGATCCCATTCTGCCCTCCCCCAAAATCCAAAGTTGAAGTCTGCAGATAAAAATAAACAATCGTATCATACAAAACTTTGTATATAGAATACAAAAGGTAACCATTGACTTTTTGTATAAAATACAACTTTTGATAGTATATTTATTTCACATATGTATAAATATAACCCAAATAATATGATTTTATTATTCCTACCAAAATATTATTACTTTTTGTTTTTGTTTTCGTTTTTGTTTTTTTACAAAAGTTTACAAAACAAATAATTCTTTATATTTACAACCCAATACTGCGAAGAGTGCCCGGTTGATGATGAAAAATAGACTATAAGGGTAGTGCACTTAGCCATTGCAAAGAAAGAGAAACAAGGACGCTAACTCTGTTCAGACACGGGTGTTCTGAAGAAATGATACCGGATTCAAGTTTTGGTTCCAAGTGTCTTTCAAAAGCTCACGTTTGAAATGTATCAGGCATCTTTATAGGACTGCAAATGGCCTCTACCTTGTTAAATTTAGTAAGACAGAATGACATTGTGACCCTGGGCATGGCCCTGACAGCCCAGTGCCTTCTCCACTGTAGGGTAAGGCCAACAGGACAAAGCTCAGCATTGAATCCAGCACTGGACAAAAGCTTGAAGGCTTGGGACCTCGTCTGAACGATTTATTTTACATCATTTGAGGATCTGGAAAAGAATCTGGTCTTAGTAGAGAAACCAGTGGTGGTTTTCTCAATGGCATGTGAGAGTAGCTGATGTTACCAGCCTACTGTGCTCAGTGCTTATGATGAGAATAAGTCAACCTCAGCCTTAGTAGCATCGCAGTTGTCTGTTCGTACAAGAAATTCAGCAGTCACAGCTCATGGGTGGTATGCCTGTGCACAAGGCAGATGAGCTGATCCTCCTTCAACGTTAAACTCCTGTAGCTATTATTTCAAGCCTAGTTTTGCTCAAATTTATAGACGACTCATTTGTTAGACTGCATCTGTATCATCCCAAACTGAGGTGGGTCACCAGTGGCCTGAGCTGAAAAGCTGCTTAAAGACTTGGAAAAATTTGTACTGGCGTATCAAAGGGGCTGCACACGCTCCAGTGAAAACTGGGGAGAAAAGGCAGCTTTCTGGGCAGCTGAGCCATTGTGCAATGCAGGGTTGTGCAACCATCACTAGCTGGGGCAGAAGGGACTCTTCAGCATGGTTTCTCATCCTTCTTGTGAACAATGTGTCTGGGAATGAGCAGCATCGTGGACCAGCCCACCTCAACTGGTAAGTCTAACTAAATGCCCATGTTACACCTTTCCTGGAGGTGCTGGTACTTGTGCGTGTGACTGTGCTTCTTGAAGCATCACAAAAAAATTGTGCCCACGTGAAATGGCAAAGCGAAACGACTCGAAAAGCCTTATTAAAACCTCTCTTGAGAACTAGGTCAGTTAAGTGCAGAGGCTACTGTCAGATAGCCTTCTCATCCCTCTGCCACTAACAAGGATGAATAAAGCACTTGCATGGGGCAGAGCGGTGCCTCTTGGCACTGTGGCATGTGAACGTAGGCATTGTCTTCCTTTGCCACATCTAGTTTTAGCTAATCCAGAGGAGGCTGTGAAACACGTCTCACCACATCATTTTAAAGAACTGCATTTTCATTTGGATTGCAAGATTTGTTCCCATCTACAAATTCTCCTGTCAGACTCACGGTGGAGCTGTATTATAGTGACATAGGACCTCCTTCTGATGTCCTTGCTAACAAGCCTGTAGAAGAAAATCTAACACAGTCAGGAATATTGTCTAGCAGTGAGGCCAAGTGGTGTGGAACAACCCATATCCTTACTACTCTGCTCTGTTAGCTTCCAAGGCAAAGTGGCTGCAAACTCTCCACGGCCCAGGTTAACTCCCTAGTGACACATAGAAATCGCTCAAGGCAACGCTAGCTGGGCCATCCCAAAACCCAGAACAGATGACTGACAGAAATATATCACCCAAACAGTTTCATTTACAAGCATGGACGAGGCTGAGTGGATACCACAAGTAACCCCGGTGGTTACAGCTGATGTGTCACACATGTGTGAGGGGTGTCACACGCATACTGTGCTCAAGGAGACTGTGGTGACCTGGGCCACTGGTGGACCTCTTTCAACTCCCCCCATGTAGAAAAGGAGAGCTACAGAAAGTGGGATGGAGCCAAAATGCTGTGCAATCAAAATGTGAGCCTCTCCCCAGACAGCAGGACTGGCATTTCTGCAGGGATGAGCCTTTTTTATAGAAGAGGACTGGGCTGAGCTACCTGACACATGCCATGGGTTAAGATGAAAATGAGGATAGCTGCTGTGGCTTAGCAGTGTGTATTTGCCCTCCTCTAAGCTGGACCGGGAAAGTAGCCTCTGAGGGTCAAATCACAAGCACCTTTCTCGTTTAATTTGTCCATTAAGTCACTAGTATTCCTGGGGTAGGGCAAGGTGGCAAAGCAAGGCTTCTGAGCTTTGGCATCGTTCTTCTCATTTTTCCCTCAATGCCCCATGTGGTTGTGCTGCTGACAGGAGGGCAGCCTCCTCTGGTACTGGCTGCAAGTGCTGGAGAAAGGCAGACAACAAAAACTAGAGCACACCGAGTTACGCACTGATGTCTGTCACACGATCAGCTTCCTTCTCTCCTTGGACAGGACCACTTACCCTTTCGTGTGGTACAAAACACAGAGGGTTTAAAACAAAATAATTGGAAACACAAATGTGGGTTTGTACTACGTAGAAGTAAACAGTTTTTTGCAACGCAATGAGATTTACACAGGGCCTGATCCTGTCAGGGCTGAGGAGTCCCAGGGCAGTTAAGGGCTGTGAAGACAGTGACTGAAGAGCTCTGGACCACTTGGGCTGTTACTTGCACCCACAAAAATGATGTCTCACAGCCCATACCACTGTCTGGGGCTTGCGCTTGTGGGAAGCTAAACACATTTTGCCACACAGCACCCACGAGATGAGCTGATGTGTTTGCCATGCACTGGGCACCAGCATGGGGAACAGACCCTTCACGTGTTCTCACTCCTTTGTGGCAGGCGTGAATATCACTTACATTATCGTTTGATCGGGGGAGACATCAGTGTGGTTTCTTGAGCAACTCTTCAACCAGGGCAATTGCCCTATGTGGTATTTTAAAGGACAGCCCAGTTACTGGAGTGTAAATTAATAAAGCAGATTGTTGGCATCTAAAGAAAAAGCTAATGTCCTTACTGCTTCTTCATCGGTTTCACCCTCGGTACTGTCACTTACGAGTGGTTCCCCAAAATTTCATCAAGGTTGATGTCTTTCATCCAGTCATCGTTACCAGGTTCCGTTTTCAGTAAAGAATCTATAAAGTCTGAGTCACTGTTGAGCGCAGGCCCTATACTGTCACCCTGCTGGTTCAGAAAGTCAAACGCTAGGTCATTACCGTGGTCGCCTCCTTGGTAAGCCCGAGAGTTTTGGTTGGTAGACGTGAAACTGGTAGACGGCAGAGATGACGGCGGTGTCATGCTTGTTCCTGGCTGATTCAGGGTAGGCACAGTCTGTCCTCTGAGCTGGTTAGGTCTTATGCTTAGGCCTCGTAGTGAACCAGCTGATTGTCCATTTAGAGTCTGGTGCATTTGGTTTAGGGGAGGCCTCATTTGGACTCCCGCTGTTAACTGATTAGGAGGTGCCAAAGCACGCTGAGGAAAATGGGGGTTGCCCATGTTGCGTTGCAAAGACTGGTTGGGGTACGGAGTGCCCGTGGGGAAACGGACCCCTGCAGGTTTCAGCGTGTCCTGCTGCTTCACAGCAGCTTCTTGCGGGGCCCAGTTCTGAGCAGTGGCGGTAGCGGTGATCATCACGTTGGCCGGTCTCTGCACGGGGATACCCGTGGCTCCGTGGTTCAAACTGGGTCTCGCTTGCTGCGAGTTGACCACCGACCCAGTCCCAAAAGTAGCTACGTTGTTCCCCTGCGTCATGGTTTGCTGTCGAGACATCAGGGGGTTGTTCTGACTGGGCAGGACTTGATTTTGGTTTCTGTGTGGCTGCATTTGGTTCATTCCTGAAGTCACATTGTATGTGCTCGGTTGGTTGCAGGGAAGGTTCCCGTAGCAGCCCATACTCCGAGCGGCAGGGACAGAAGGCATCCGGGTCCCAGCAGGGGTGGACATGAGGCTGGAGTTCTGGGGCATGATGCTATGTGTTGAAATTGGGTTTGATAAGGACATGCTGGAGCTCATGCTCACAGCTGGTGAGCCACCTGGAAAGAAGAAAACAAAAGTGTTAAACAGTGCATTGATGCATGGTGTCATTCAAATTCCTACAGGTTAAAAATTCAGAATGTCTTGAACAAGATGCCTTGCTCTGAAGCATTTTCTGCACATGAACATCATATTTTGTGCATCAGCAAGCTGGAACTATGAGTCAGCAGTACCACTTATCTATGCTTTGTGGCCAGTGCTGCCCAGTGGAGGATATTCCTCTACCAGCAAAACACAAGAAGAGAGGTTTCCTTTCTCTTCAGCCACCAAACCGCAACACAAGCTCACTTCTGTGGCAAATGTGCAGCTATGTAGTGTCTATTTTAAGGCTGCAGTAAGTCATTTGTGCAATCTTGGCAGATTGCTTATGCACTTCAAGGGTCTCAATTAATCCCAGACCTCACGGTCTGGTTGAAGAAGACCAAACATTTTCTAGATGTAGATGTAGATCTAGATCTAGATCTAGATGTCACTTTGGAGAATCCCCCTCTTCACTCGACCACCTGCTTCACAGCTTAAATTCCTTTAGAATCACAGAATCATTAAGGTTGGAAGAGACCTTCAAGATCATCTGGTCCAACCGTCCTCCTACCACCAATGTCACCCACCAAACCACGTCCCCAAGCACCACGTCCAACCTTTCCTTGAACACCCCCAGGGACAGTGACTCCACCACCTCCCTGGGCAACCCATCCCAGTGCCTGACTGCTCTTTCTGAGCAGAAATGTCTCCTCATTTCCAACCTGAACCTCCCCTGGCACAACTTGAGGCCATTCCCTCTAGTCCTATCACTGGTTACCTGTGAGAAGAGGCCAACCCCCAGCTCCCCACAGCTTCCTTTCAGGTACCTGTAGAGAGCAATGAGGTCTGCCCTGAGCCTCCTCTTCCCCAGACCAAACACCCCCAGTTCCCTCAGCCGCTCCTCACAGGACTTGTGCTCCAGGCCCTTCACCAGCTTCGTAGCCCTGCTCTGGACACGCTCCAGGGCCTCGATGTCCTTCTTGTAGTGAGGGGCCCAAAACTGAACACAGTACTCAAGGTGTGGCCTCACCAGAGCAGGATACAGGGGGACGATCACATCCTTGTCCTGCTGGCTACACTACTCCTAGTACAAGCCAGGATGCCGCTGGCCCTCTTGACCACAAAATCCTACAAGAAATGCTGCTAGAAGTCAAATTCAAGGCAAACAAAAGGAGATAATTCTTCACACAACATGTGGGTCATCTGAGGAATTCTTTGCTACGTGGTTCTGTATGAGCTAAATGCTGAGCTGGTTCCCAAAGTGTGGGAAAAGCTGACAAATGGGGCTTGCCACCAAGTTGTCTTCACATTTCAGTAATTCCACGAGCCTCTTCCAGAGGAGGGACGGAGGAGGTTTAAGTACATACAGAGCTGGAGCTTTGCTATTTTCTATACAGCAGATAGTTGCAATTTTGTGGGACACTGCCTTAGTTCTCCTTATACCACAAACCCAGGCTGAATTTGACTAACTTCAACTTCATCATCCAATCTAATTACCTATTAGTCTGTTTGATTATTTTTATCACTCAGCCCATCACCAAACCCTTCTTACTGTGCAGGTGCTTAAAGACTGTGGCTGTCTGCAGCATTCTCCAGATACATCAGTCTCAATGTGTGGCATGTTTCTCAGTCCTTCACTCATTCTTAGCTCTTTTCAGAACTTGCCAGTTTTCAGCATTTGATTTCAAGGCTGTACATCACAGCTACCCACAGTATTTAATGGCTCTTGCACAACTCCAACATGGATGTAAAGTAAGCTCATTTTTTCTTGTTCAGCATGACCTCAGACTGCCCTTTCGGCTGTAATCACACAGCCTGTTTGCAGTGATATTTGGAGACCTACCAGCCATTTCCTTATGTGCCATGTTAATTTTGTATCATTCTGTTTGTTTCTGTTTTTGTTTTTTTTTTTAATCAAAATACACAGTACCAAGTCAGATGCTTAAAGCACACTACCCAAACAACTATTACCTTCATCATTCAAAGTTTTGCCTTCATTAAAAAACAACAACAACAACAACAACAAAAAAAAAACATGCTACTTTGAAAAGATGTCTTTTACATAAATCCACAAGGCCTGACATCAATTATATTCCCTTCCTAAATCCTTTATTATATGGGCTATATTAGCTCCCAACTATTTTTGCTGAGCTCTGCATTAGGTCATTACAGTATCAATTACCTACTTACTCTTTTATTTTTTGTTGTGGCTTTAGCTTTCTTCATTGGAGTTTCAAGACTAAATAGAAAGTGACATTAAGAATTTGGAGAACCTCTCAGCCAGCTCTTTCAAAACTCTTGAACACAAATCATGTACATGCATATTTAAAAAGTCTATGTTTAGTAACAGCTGTTTAATATACTGTTCCTGTTGAAATTTCACCATAATGATGTTCAGTTCCCTCAGACTGGAACTGAAGAAAAAATTATCATATATTTCTGCCATTTTTGCATTATTTTTATATGTATGCTATTTCTGTTTAGTAATAGAAGCAAAAGGTTCCTTGTTTCTTTAACTACTTGAAAATAGTTTGCTCCCAATTCAATATTAACACTGAGTGTGACTTCACAACCACAATTACTTAATCCAAGTCAATATAAACATAGGTACCTAAACTGAGAAGCTCACCTTAGGCAGGCTCACCTCAAGGCAGGCTCAGAAGCTGGCTCCAGGCAGGAGCTACTTATTTATAAATAACCTACTGAGATTGTCCCTGCTGATCTAAAATCCAAATACAACCCCAGAGCTGCTCAGCCCCTGGGACAGGATTTGCCCTGAGGAACCCACCATCGGATTCTCCCCTGGGTCCTAGGCTGCTGCTGGGGAGCCATCTGATGACTGAACTGAGCTCTGGAAATGGAGAAAATCAGTGCTAAGCAGCTAACCTCACAATTAGCCTCATCTTTGGCTTTGTTAGTTGGTTGTACATTGCTCTGTTTCTTTGAAATGCTGTCACACTTCTTTGTAGGGGTGATAGGGATCGATGCCCTCATCCTTTGCTGCCTCAGGCTGGTAGTGAGGTGGAGGAGTGGCACAGAAACCAGTGGTGCTCCCAAAGATCTGGAACAGTGTCTGGGGAGATCCAGTCCTCTCCCTGCAGCTGAACTGAAACAGCTGCAACACGTCTGAGGGGTCACTTCACTTGCCGCTGGGATGAAGCCCTCTCGGGGTGCCCCTCCCAGCCATGGGGCAGCCCCAGGAGCCGGCATCGCACTCCTGGTGCAAATGCCACGCACTTTAAAGGGCACGAGTGGCTGGGACACGGGTTGTACATGTTGTGCAAAAGACGAAGTTTCCTCTTTCTTTGTATTCCTATTTTTATCCTTTTTATTTTTAACACAAATACTTTCCGTCCTGATTTCTTCCAGATGGGAAGACGTTTCTTCCCCAGCAGTGCTGTGTACAGCAGCTGGATACCCCAGGCTGTGGCAATTCTGCAAAACTCCTTCACTGTCCGATCCACCTGCTAGCGTCACGGGGGGTTATTGCTGTCACCCGGCACTACAGGGAAAAGCACAGAGGACTAAAATGCTTAACCATGTGTCTCCAGGCCCCTCCGGTATTTTAGTTAACTTTGTTTTTCTTCTTCCCCGACCTGAGCAAAGCTATTCCCAGAAAAAGGGAACAGATTCCCTGCTGTTCCTCCCTTATGCAAGAGTTTCCTAATCACTCTGTCTGGTAGCTCTGCTGCGAGCTCCCAGCACAGCCCTTTCTCCCAGGCTCGCCCAAAAAGCTGCTCTCCTGCCTGGGCATACTCAGTGGGGAGTTGAGATTTGAATGGGCAAGAGCTGCCAATCCCACATGTCACAAACCCAGGAGATGCGACTCCAAATACCATGAGGCTGGCAAAGAGTCCATCAGATTTAGAAGAAGGAAAGCAACATAACAATGGAGATCTACTTATGTTGGAGCCTTTAACAGATGTGGCTGCAGTCATTTCCATTTTCTCTCTGTATTGTTTTTTAAGCAAGAGCCAAGAATCTCAGTTAATCATCTGATTCCAGGAATGAGCTTTTAAACAACACGTCAAATCACAGGATTCCCCAGCAAACTGCCAGTGTTGTCAAGGCATTTGGTTTAATAGCACTGGAGGTATGAAGCCAGCAAACAGGGCTCGCTATCCCCTGTGGCATTGTCCTCACCGTGGGTTGTTACCCTGGCATCAGTGATGCTTGTGCAAGTTTACTGAGATGGGAAACACCCAGACCTGTCAGAAAGCAACTCTTTCCAGACTGCAGCAAGCTTGTCACTGCTGGGATGTGCAGACAGCAGGCACTGAATGTGGCCTGAGCAGCCCAGCCCTTCCACATATACATGGGCTGTTGGTGCTGTGGCCAGCAGCTTGGGCAGGGGTGGCATGGGAACCAGCTGCACTTGGGAACCCACTGAAAACAAAACAAGGTGAAAACGTTCTGCTACAAAGGACAGGTAGGAAGGAATTGCTCAGATCCCTGCAGAATTTGCACAGCCAACAGTTACAGAAAAACAAACAAACCAAAACCTCTTTTTTCCCCTCAGTGTGTTGTATACAAATAACACTAGAAGGCAAAGGATCCCTTTATATTTAAATGCACAGACACTTTGCAGGATAAAGAACATCCTCTGATCCCATCTGCTGCATTCCCAAGACCTGCTCTCTTTTTCCAGAAATTTTTCCTTACTCTTCCTTTGCACTCTGAGCAGCCTGCAGCTAACCAGCAAGGTGAGCAGCATGAAAAGCTAAGCAGGCAGTCCTGTGCTCCCAAAGTAGGCTCTCCAAGGAGCTGAGGAGGTGAAACTAAAGCCCTGTCCTGAGTTGCTAGCAGTTTTCTGCCCTGGGCAGTTGTGGCTGAAAGCAGGGGCTTTCACCCTACTGGTTGACTGGCCTGTTGAAATGCTGCTTGTAGAGCAGCACTGAGGCCACACCATGGCATATTAAAAAAAGGAATCAAAAGTTCAGATGGTCACTGGTCGCCTATGGCGGTGACACAGGGAATACTTAAACATCAATATAAGGGTTCTCGTGCTGTACATGATCTACCATTTGAAGGGAGGCACATTCCTCATCTTACTCTCTGAAGCAAGATGTACCGTGTACGTGAAACATCTGGATGGAGCGAGGCTGCACATTCACAAAGACACCTCTATATCAAGTGCCTGGGTGCACATCAGCCCCAGGCAGTGCTACAGGGATGAGCACCGCCCTCTCCTTCCCTGTGCCTGAGAGGTGCAGTGTCAGCCCTGCTGACCCACCGGCTGCTTCTCCAGCCCATCCATCTCAGTGGTGGGGTCAGTAAGGCAAACAGCATGGGAGCAGCAGCCAGCACTCACTGCACTGATACCTAGAGAATCAACCCCCTGTTATCAGCACATGCTCAGCTCTTCTGGATGGTCCTGCAACTGGAAGGAAGGGAAGAGTTTTATTTAGCAGATGGGCACTTACCAGGATACTGGTTTGCTTGTTGCATATTGACCACGTTCCTTCTTTGGTCTTTATAATCCGGTGGCGGTCGCGTCAAGTGTCTGTTCAGCTGATCTTGTGGAGTGATTTTCTCCTAGAGGATGAAAGTAGAAATACATTCGTTTGCTTTTCTTTATATTTTCCCAGCTCTGTGTTTTACCTGCCTCTTTCTTTTCTCAGTATGTACAAGCTGAAGTGTTTCTTCCCTTTATCCTCTCTGGTCCACAGGAGAGGATTTCAGTGGCATCTGCAAACCTGTGCCATCACACACTGAAGCCTGTATGGAAATCTTTCTGCTGATTGTCTTGTGTTTGAGCCTGTTCTAGCTTTCTTTAAAATCTCTGAGAGCTGCTCAGCCTCTGAGAACATCGGCCATGTCTGCACAGCACTACAAAGTCTCACATCTCGCATCCGCACCATCCTGCTCCCCTTACTTATCAGACAGAGGGGCTGATGGTTCCCCATGCCTCCCTCCCCGCCTGTGCAGCTGGGTTTGCTTACAGAGAAAGACAGAGAGCACAGAGGCAGAGCAAACACCCAGGTCCAACCCAAACACGCAGCCGGGATGCAGCTGGAGAGCACGAGGACCAGACCTGCAAGGACCACACCTGCCCCTTGGCTGCGTCAATATTCACCAGCCCATTCCACCCAGGCTGACCAGCTGATGTGCACAGCTGGCAAAGAGGATTTCAAGGATTTCAGCTTGCCATTAAACATGCTTTGTCCCATCCCTCCCTCTTTTTCTTCTTCCTACATTGGAGGAGCTGCCACAAAAATCAACAAAACCCATTCCTTTGTCATCCCTCATATCTTTCCTCACCAGGGATGCTGGCAGGAGACATGGCCAGGGTTTGGCAAGGACTGTGCTGGGCTGGTTGTTGTTCATACCACTCACCACTGCCCTGTGCTTCCCCATACACGTACACGGCACTGTCTTACCTCTTACACCAGGAGTACAAGCACTGGGGAAAGGGCAGTGCAAAAAGAAAGCTGAAAAGGCCAAGTAGTAGGGGACATTTTTGATTTTGGGCCTGCAGCAGCACATGTCCAGTGAAGAAAAGATAGAAACCCAAGCCATGATCCCTTCCAACTCAAACCATTCTGTGATTCTAAGTATGGGCACTGGAGTCAGCAGCACGAGGTGCAGCCGTCCCTGTTCCTGGACCCTGATGCTGTGACTTGGTGTCTGCAGTGTTACTGCCCAAGGACTTCTTGGTGAGGCCGCACCCAGAGTAGCTCTGGGCTCCCCAGTACAACAGGGACAGGGATTTAGGGCCACCGAGATGATGAAGGCACTGGAGCACTTCTGTGAGGAGAGGCTGAGAGAGCTGGGGCTGCTCAGGCTGGAGAAGAGGAGGCTCAGGGGGATCTCAGCAGTGTCTGTGAACACCTGAAGGGAGGGAGCACAGGGGATGGGGCCAGGCTCTGCTCAGTGGTGCCCAGTGCCAGGACAGGAGGCCATGGACACAAACTGGCACACAGGAGGCTCCCTCTGACCACTGGGCACCACTTCTGTGCTGGGTGGGTGATGGAGCCCAGGCACAGACTGCCCAGAGGCTGTGGGGTCTCCCTGCCTTACAACCTCCTGGCCATGGCCCCAGGCGGCCTGCTCTGGGTGTCCCTGCTTGAGCAGGGGTTGGACCAGATGGACCCAGAGGTCCCTTCCCACCTGAATTAATATGGGATTCTGGGATTATGATTTTGCAATATGAGGCACCATGGCAGGAAAACGTGACTCTGACCACCTCAGTCACAAATTTGTCACATTGCTGGTGTGTATGTGCCTCCTGGCATCATGCTTACTGGTCACGCTTCACCCACTTCTCTGCAGTCCACTGGGCCTGTGCTTTGTGCTTGGAGAGCTGAAGAAGTTGTTGAGGAAGCCATCCCAAAGGCTCCCCATGCTGTCCCCCAGGTGCACCCCAGCCTGGGCAGGAAGGGAAATGACATTTCCACAAGGGCAGAGGCCGAGGGCATCCAGTGAACCACCAGCAGGTGCAACCCACGCCTGTATTTGCCTCAGGGAGCTTGGAGCTGCCTGAACATCAAACCAGCCCATCCATGTGGAAGAGCCTGGCAGGTGTCTGAAGCTGATCAGAGTCATTCAGGTGCCTGAAACAGCACACAAGTGGACTCTCTTGTGATTTATTTTTTTTTTTCTTTTGCCAGGGGCTCTTAAAAAAGCAGAGGGAAGAGCCTTTCTTGTGGTACTTAGGCATTTCCCTAACACATTCTGGGAGTGAGTGGCCTGATTAAGATTTATAGGGCTTGTTTCAACATAGCAGCCAGCCCAAACCCTTACAAAGAAGAAAGGCAAGTTAACTTCCAGGAAATCCCTGTGATACCTGCAAAAACTGCAGCTTGGCTTTGTGTGTATTTCTATGTCCACAACACAAAAGCAGATGCAAACTGATCTAAAAATCTCATTCTGTAGAGCTATTTTAATTTCTTTTTAGCTTTACTTATTTTTTAAAATAGCTGTATGAGCAATTACATTTTCATTTTGATAAAAATTCTGACAGAAAACCGCAGCACAGAGGTGACTTGACACTTCAGTTCTTTTCTGCATAAATTAAAAAGCCAACAACTATTTCCTTTATAGGGCAAATGAAGTCCTTAACTTCAAACTCGAGCTTTTTAAATTGTATTTTTGGAATGGAAATACATTTGTAAACAACGAGATATTATCTATAAAATCTGAATAATTTCTGCTTTGAAAACATCCACATAAAACCATGGATGTTTTTCCATTTCTGTGTTCTTTAATTATTCAACATCATTCACTAAGTATGCCAGTATTTCTGAACTTATGTTTTTATAGAGAAAAGAAAGTTTGGATTCAAAATACCAGGCCAGCAGGATAGGGTCTACCCTGTAGGCTGTCCATATGCCATAGCCTTGGGGTCTGCTGTCACTGCAGCCTGGGGGAAGCAAAGTAGGTGGCAGTGTCACCTCCATCCTTCTCCAGCATCCTCCCTGTAGCCCTTCCCTAGCTGCAGCAGGCCACCAGTGTTACTTTCTGCTTGCCCAAAGGATGTGAGAGGCTCTGCTCCTCTAGGACTTTTCTTCTCCATGCTTTGGCAAGCAGAACTATGGAGGAATGGTGAAGATGAGTGTGCACAGTGCATGTGATACTGTTTTGGGCAGATGGTCCCACTGCACTGCTGATGGGTCATGAAGCACCTTCAGTGGACTCAGTTTGTGTGATATCAATAGCAGTGCTATTTTCGTGGAACAAAACTAGTGAGTTATAGCATTTATCTTTCCCAACAAGATCATGCCTCAGAAAATGACTAGGAACTCCCAATTGCTCTCTCAGATACTGAGGGATAGAGAAGAACTGGTTACAAATATCTGGAAATGCATAAAGAGAAATGGAGAAAGGAAGATGCATGGATGATCCCAGCCAAGCACACAATTCTGTCTTGAACACTAAAATCAGTGTACCCAATCTTTGTTTACACACAAGCACTTCATACCATGCTGCCTAGGTTGCAGGGCCTGGAAGTCAGCTTTCTTCTGTGGTCAAAGCAGTGTCGCAGTGCACCTTAGCTTACCTTACTTGGGAAACAACTGAAAATATTCATCCACCTTGAATTTAGTATATGCTTAGACTGTTCTTATAATGAAGCAACAGTAGCTCAGATACTTGAGTTGTTTCACATAAACCCAAGTAGGTTTCAAAAGGGCTTAGCAAAGTGCTGAAAAATATGAGGCACACTCCAAAAGGTCTAGGCTTTGCCAAAATGACCTCAAAGTCTTGTGGGCTTTCTTCTCCCTGTCTTAGCTTTCTTTTCTATTGTTTCCATGAAAATCATGAAAATCTTTTTTTTTTTTTTCCTATAAAATAAGGGATTGGAAAACTTACAGCTTCTGCCAACATCTGCTGCTGTAGAAGGAGTTGTTTTTGCTCCATCATTTGCCGTTGCAGAGCCTGTTTCTTTTCCATCAGTTGCTGATTCAACATTGATTGCTGGGATGAGTTCATGTAACCACTTCCAGTGTTTGGATTTGAGCAAGAACTGGAGCTTGGAGTGGGGCCAGCTCCCTGGCCTACCACAGAGTGTTGATCCTGAAACAGAAGAAATGGCTTGTGAAGGATGAAAATAATAACAAGCATCAAGAAAAGGAAATAATCCTTTTTATACAATTTGCTCAAGTACAGGACACAGCCCACAGACGCTCAGGACAAGTGACCGACACAAAGGCTTCGACAAAATAAGAAAGTGATGGGGTAACTTTATCGCTCGTGGAAGACTTTGAAAACTTGCCAGGTGGTTCCAGTGGCAAACCTCAGCGTTGTACCAGGAGCTTGGGAAACGCTAACAGAAGTAACTGAGCCGTCCTGGGGACCTTTCCGGAAACTTCCACTGGGCTGCATGGCAGGCTGTTTGACCACAAGGGAACAAACTCTGCATCTGCTGGCTCCTACCATCTGGTGAGCAGCAGCAAGGGTTGTTTAGAGCCTCATTGCTGGAAGAGCCTCGTTGCTGGAAGTGACATCTATTGTTAGAAAACACGGGAGTCACAAGCTGTGACTTTGCGGTGGGGCGAGTGGTGCTGTTTCCATTTGTCCCTTCACCTCCCTCATGAGAGCAATCACTGAGAGATTGCTAATTGTCTCCCATTAGCACAGGGTTCAATAAATGGGCTTAGAGCTTGCCAGCTTCTTTGGTAAAACAAATGTGTAGCTGGACGGGTCTTTAAAGAAGGTTTTAGGGTCTCCCGTCTTTGCTATGGACCTAGATCTGCTTCCTCTTCCCCATGGGCAGCTTATGAGGAAGGGATGGCAAAAAGTCATCTCACGAGGCAATGGGGAAGGTACTTGGGAACTCCAGACCATGAACATCCAGGATCCAAACAGACCTGGGATGACAATATGCTGTTCATTTTCTTTCACCCGTGGTTTCTCTTGGCACAATATGTTTTCTGTCTACTTGCTCCACCAGGGTTTGGTACTTGGACCTTCACTGCACGTGGGAAAGAGCTTTCTCAGTCCACACACAAGAATGTGTTAGCCCATAAAAACACTCAGCCTGTGTTGGCTGTCACTCAGCAGTCAGATATTTCTTAGCTGCCCAGCTGCACAGAAAATAGCAGAAATTGGGGAGATCACGACAGTTTTGAGAAACATCAGTTTTCTGGCTGCCTTGGTGCAATTCCCTGTAGGAACTCCACTGCTGGACCCTGTCCAACCTACCAGCCAGCAGTGCAATTGCCCCAGAGCTCAGGAATCGATGAAAACTGCAGCTTGGTGGCCCCAGCTCAGTCTCAAGGAGCAGTCACGGCATCTGGGCACTACCTTGGGGAAGCTCTGCTCCAAGGCCATCGCCTCCCAAGGCACCCAAGGAAATAAGGACTGGCTGGGCAGCTTACCCATACTCTAAAGACCACGGGGCACCAACGCAAATCGCTCTGAAAACCCCAGGGAAGCTCATTTCTGTGCCTTAGCTTTTGCTCAGTGCCTTCAGCACACAGACGCACCCCCTCACACACAGTAACATGCACACTGCAAACTAATCCAACTTATCTTTATACCATCTGGCATGGAAGAAACACAGCGATTGTTATGGTTATTTCTATTTTAAAATAATTCCGTGGCTTTTAGATGGGGCCGCACGAGTGCATAGCTAGCTAGATAAAAGTATTCGACGTCTCTTAACGAAATAAAAACCATGACTTTCTGCTGGAGCCACCTGCAGCCCCCAAGGCAGTGTTACAAACCCACCCTTGAAAATTTATTGGGCTCTTACACAATTATATCCCGCACACTTTCCTTCAGTTCCAGAAGGAATCCAGGACTGCTCGGCATTGCCACATTTTTCAGCCCTTATGTTAGCTGCAAGATAGAAAATACCTCCTCTCAACAGACCTGCTTGCCAAGTTGTTGCGCAAACTTTTTTGTCTTTCTTAAAATATTTTGAAAAGAAAAATATGTTACAATAAATTGGCTTTGACTCCTATATTCAAATGACACTCTAGCTTGAACCCGGCCACATGTTACATCCATTAATAGGTTTCATCTGCTGTGCTTTCGCACAGATAATGCAGGCTCCACCAAATGCGCCTTCGTAGTCCAGCCTAAAAAAAAAAATCAGCAACAGAGCCCAACCTTCTCTCTCTCCCTCATCCCCTGCCAGCTCATGTGAGCTGTGGGAAGGGACTTTGTTTTCAGATAAACTGGGCAGTGTCCATTCACACTACCTATAAAAGAAAGCTTTTCTCTAACAGCAACTGGCGCAAAGCTCTGGCTGCTTGGCAAAAGGGCCCTGAGAAAACAGTATAAATCGAGAACTTGGAGCCAGTTTGTTTTTTTGCATTCAGTCCTTTCTCTGCTGTTTGTGAAATGTCAGCGTGAGCCTGTGAGGCTGTGGTGTGATCCTCGTCTGCTCTTCTGTAGCAGTGATGAGGCAGGAGAGGGCAGAACAGCTCCGGGGGCTAGCTGTGTGCCAGCATCCCCCTTTCCACACCTTGCTGGCCCCTCACTCACATCCCCACGGACCTGAAGGTGACCCTGACATGCCACCAGTGACACGGCACTCTGCCCCTGTGCCTGGACAAAGCATGCTACCCTCCATGCAAGGGAAAAGCAGCTTGGGGTTGCAGCTACCCTGATTTCACCGAACCATGCCATCCCACATCATAGCCTGCTCTGCTACAGCTCCACGCCTCTGAGGTTGCCCCCACATCCCTGCTGGGGTACAGCCACAGCAGTGCTCGGGGTGCCAAGGCAGAGCCCTCCCTGGTGTTACTGTGAGGTACAGGAGCAAGGAGAAGCAGGAAGAGCAGAAGGGGCAGTGAAAGCATTGCAGAGCTGGTAGCACAACTGGGGGTTTGTCTGCAAGCATCACAAAGAACATTATGCTCCAATGTTTAAATTAGCAGTAAATCAAAACATTGAAAACTGGGTTTGCTTTTCACTTTCCCTGATGCAGCTGACTTGTATTTATACAAACATTTATCCTTTTCCTTTCCTTTCCTTTCCTTTCCTTTCCTTTCCTTTCCTTTCCTTTCCTTTCCTTTCCTTTCCTTTCCTTTCCTTTCCTTTCCTTTCCTTTCCTTTCCTTTCCTTCCTTTCCTTTCCTTTCCTTTCCTTTCCTTTCCTTTCCTTTCCTTTCCTTTCCTTTCCTTTCCTTTCCTTTCCTTTCCTTTCCTTTCCTTTCCTTTCCTTTCCTTTCCTTTCCTTTCCTTTCCTTTCCTTTCACTTCTGGATTCAAGAAATGAGGAATTAAAAGAAAAAAAAAAGCGAGAGGCTCCGAATTATTCACCGAAGCCCACTCACTGACTGCTGTGTGCCTCACCAAGAGCTGCTTCCCCAGCACTTCCCAGGGGAGGAGCTGTGTGACTTTCTGTCCACCCAGTGACCCGTCCTTTGCCTTTTGTTCCTCTATGAGCCCCTGGTGTGTACCTCCCCTGCTTCTGCTGGCATCCTCCTTCCCACAGCCCAAAATTCAGCTTCTCCAGCGGCTCTCAGGGCCAAGCTCAGAGCAGTACCAGGCTTACATGGAAAAAAAAAATAAAAATCTCTGAGCCATCTCTTTTCTGCTGCATCTTGTGCACGCACAGACACCCTTCTGCAAAGTGCTGGGCTTTCCACGGACGTCTCGGCCCCAGGTACCATGTCCTGGCCTCAGACAGGGAAACCAAACAGCGGCTGGGCCGTGGCAGGCTGCCTGCAGAGTAAGAGCTCTTTCAGCTATACTGAGAAAAAAAAAGCAAGAGCGTTTTCTTATTTTTAGGAATAACTCCCACTCGGGACTGGAATGCAGAGGGCTGCTTCCCGCGCCAGGGTACGCTGCGAGAGCCCCAGGCAGCTCCCGAGGTTGGGGCGATTTGCAACAGCTGAGGATCTCGTTTACGTATCGGGGCTGGAAATAACACAGACCGGCAGAAATGCAGCCAGCCTGATTCTGCCTTGCCTCATTGCTTGTTCGGTATCTCTCCGAGCACCTCGGGCTTGTTCAATCTTTTTCCGTATGGGCACGTAACAGCACCAAAGTGCATCTCCTCTGAGCTGAGCTCTCTGACTTCCATCAGATTCCCCAAAATGCCTTCCAGAGCCCTCCCTTCACTACAGAGAGGGACCAGGCTGTATAATTAGGCTCTAGGTGCCTAATTTAGACAACCAAGCTAGAAGCCCAAATTAGATGATAGGAACATTCCCTGACACTCCTAATTTTAGATGCCTGTAGTCACACCTAAGTGAGATGCCTGGCAGAGCGGGTGTGAACAACCAAGCACTGGTGAACTGCTTTTTAAGGATGCTGTACAGAATGACCCAAAAGCCTTTCGAGTTAATCACGCAGAAGGCATTGTTACAGGTTGAATTTCATCTAATACCCTGCCAGAGAGGGCTTTACGGTTTCTAGCAAAATCACAGTCATACATGGATTTGAGCCTCTCAGTTAGCCAAAATTAGAGGAAATAGCGTTTGGAAAAAAACTGAAAATTGCAAGATCCCAAGACCTGTTTTTCTATGTCCAATATCTAGAGATGCAGCTGGGTGAGGAGTGCAAAATATTTCCATTAAGTAATTTTGTGGAGTGTTTATAAGAAGCTGGCTCAGCCACATGAGGCCATCTCCTGTGTTTTTCTCCTCGGACCATCTGAGCTCTCAGGACAAATACACTCAGGGCCAACCATGTTTTCAAGGCACATGCACGAGGAATCACGGACACCAGCGCTGGCAATTTCACAAGCCCAGGCTATCTGCCAGAAATACTTGTGCCTTCATCCAACCAGGGAAAAGAAGCACATGCTGTGTCAGTCCTCCAAACAACGGAGCTCAAAGAGGAATCATGGGTCTATCGCCCCAGATGCTGCAACGCTGGAAAAGATCGTGACAGTGGGGAGCCCGTGCCTCATTTTTGCAGTTCCAGTGAAGTGACAAGGCTGGGGGACACCTCCAGCAGGCACCCAGCTTGCAGAGGGAGATGTTCTTCAGCAGAGCCAGCTGCTGGGACAGCCAGACAGCCACACTTTTTAAAAGGGCAGGGTTTTCTGACTCCCCGAAAGGGAGGTGGGTCACCACGTGGGGCTGCCCCAAACAACTGCCACCAAGTTGCACCGACCCCTCCACTGGCCCCAAAACGTGTCTGAGAGCACTATTCCTGATGTGCAACCAGCTGTGCTTGCCCAGGAAAGACTTTGCTCCTATTTGAATCCAGGAGCTACCTGCTCCAGCTCTTGTGGAGGTAGCATGGGCATCTTCCTGGGGTGCAGCATGCTGCCACGCAGAGAGTGCCATTTCCTAAACGGCACGGTAGAGCAGGAAATCTGGCATTGCTCTGCTAAGCCCCCGTCCATCATCCTATCATCCACCACCTGGATCTCCCTTCCAGTCACCTGCAGGCCAGCCGAGGAGCTGTGCTCACCAGCAGAGTCCCACAGGACTGCAAGAGGGCAAAACCAAGGGATGTTTCAAAAGCTTTTCCCTCCTATTTTTTTTTTTTTGACTCCTGCAACATTTCTGCATTTTCCATCAGAAGTAAACCTATAATATTTAAGAAATTTATATGTAAAAATAACAAAAACAGATACCTTGCACAATCTCCTAGCTAAAAATGGGTGATCTGCTATCTCGAAGGAGTCGATCCCACTTTTGATGAGAAACCAAAGGAGTTTTACAGATAGATAGCTATTTATGTAGCTCTTCATAGAAACCCTTTATAGCTTTTTGCCTTCTGAGCACCGCCAAGCAAGCTGCTCACTGCTGAGATCCCTGTGAACCGATTTCCAGCCGTCGGTGATTTATTTGCCGTCTCGCCGTAATCCCCAGGCAGGAGGAGGCTGCTTGCAGGAGAGCCGCACAGCCCTATAGCCACTAGCAGGCACTCTTACAACAACCTTTCCACCCAAACCCGTTAAAATTGGGCAAAGCGGGAGCTGCGCCTTGCACGGAGCAGGGATCGGCTCCAGCCCTTGCACAACCACATAGCAACAGGCCCAGAACAGAGCCTCATTACCAGCCTTGTCCGACAAGCCAGCCTTTAACGAGAACAAAGGTTGACAGTGATTAATCATTAAGCGGTTCCTTGTTCCCTCCTGCACGTGTTGGAGGCAGCCTCCTGCCGAGGCAGTCTGGCATGTTTCCTGTCTGCCTCGTACCAGGGCCGGCACAGGGCCGCCTTTTCCCAAAGCCAAGCTGAAGGAGCTGCCTCTGCTCCTGAGCACGGCGAGTGCCGAACATCCTGCACCCTGCAGAAATAGTAAACCCTTGCCTGTACGTCTGGTCACTGCACGTTGGGCCGAAGCGGGGTTTTTTCACCTCAGAAACGTCCCCAGGGCCGCCAAGGCTGGCTGGCCGCCATTTCGCCGCATGCACCGCCACCAGCTTTTAATGCGCTCTCCGGGCGTGAGGAGTATCTGGAGGTCTCTGCCCCGCGGAGGTTTTGTTTATTTGTCATGAAAATGGCATGCACGTGTTGAAAGCCCAACAGAGGAGCTTATTGTGAAACGTCTGCATCTGCACAGGGATGTTGGCTCCACCGAAGCTCCAGCTGATTTCGATGGGGCTATGGTTTCCTCCCGGGTCCCCACCGGGCCACGGGTGGCACTCTTGGCTTGCAGTGACCGCAGCTTACACCAGGACAAGGTCCCGGTTTGTGCAGACACCAGCAAAGAGCCCCCACTAGTGCACCTGGGCAAAGATTCTCTGTAGGGAGTGCTGGTTTTCAATGCCTCATATGCTCTAACCTACCACTGAAATGTGTGCCAAGAGGATAAATGATGAAGACTATCAGTTTTTCACAAGATCAGACACATACCGATTCGCTCCACTTCAGCATTATCATCTGCAGCGGTTGTAATGTGCAATACTCACTCTGCAGTGAGCCAAGCCCTTCAATTTACCACCACACAATTGCAGGGAACCAAATTAGAGAGGTTTAAGGAGCTGCCACTCCTCCAGCCAGAGCAGGAGCTGGTGTGAGGGGACCTGGTTTGCCTTTAGGACAAGGTACATGCATGCTTGTAGGCTCTCTGCCTCCACAAAGGAGTGGTAATTCCCAGCTGAGGCAGTGAAAACTTCCTAAACTGACTGAATTAAACACTCCTGATTATCTGCCTGTATCTTTCATGTGGGTATATGTTATCTGTGGGTATGCATACCTTATTCATCTAAACATTCTTGTCTCTTTGCCATATGTTCATTATCATTCCCCCAAATTAGCTAGCCTGAGGATGATACAGAGCATGGAAAATTTCAGCCCTCTTAGAAGAGCCACAAGCAATCAAAAACAGGGTCTTGGAAGAGGAAGCACTGGGCGAAATCAGTAGTAGGTGGCACACTCCAGCACACGAGCTTACACAAAAATGTCCAGTTTGCAGAAAAATTACCCTGAAGACTGACATATATCAGGCAAGAGAGCCATCTCCTGTCTCTTTTGGCATGCCATCCTCATGTTTCTCTTCCTGCAGCGAGTCTGACTGTCCCACTGACCCAAGGGCAGGTGGGCACCACATGTAGGGGAGGGTGGTCCAAAGATCCTTGAGGTTGTGGAGACCCAGGCTGCTAAATGTTACGTGAAGTAGCTAGGTGTGGAGTGTTCTCAGAGGCCTCTCTTTGTGATCAAATATAAGCCAGGGGACATTCAGCTGAGGGACATTTAGCTCAGGAGGATGCTGCGTGCATGCAGCCATCTTCCAAGCATGAACCTGCCTTGTCACTATAGGATCGGGTCAGGTCCAATGCGGTATTTGCAAAGCAACGAATTCCTAAGAGATCTAATGTAAATGGGGTAAAACAGTCTGTGCCTCTTCTTCTTGATCATAAACACTAATGCAAAGTTCAATAGAAAATTGCTGTAATTTATCCTCTTGATTTCCACGTTATTCCCTAGTTTCATTAACTTTTCCCACTGGCATTTGTCTAGGTTCTCTTTGCACCTCCTATTTCTCTCCTCATATAAGACTCACCCTCTGCATTAATTCCAGTTTAAACACATTTGTGTCACTTCTAAATAACAGCCACAAAAAAGGGGGTGGTGAAACACTGAAATTTCTCCTCAAACAATGAAACAAAGCAAAGCAAACACCACAAAATGCCTGTTTTTCTGCAGGAGGGCAAGGGGGAGCAGGCAACCTGAACGAAACATTTAATGAAGAAAGGAAAAAAAATAATTAAACAAAGAGCAACAACAACAGAAAAACCACATCACTGCAGCCAAACACTTGAATACAAATGGGCACAACATGGGTGACATGACTGTCAGGGGCACGTACGAAGATCAAAGCCCTCCTGCTGAGAATACGCAGCAAGAACATGAGCATCTTTAAACGGGAGCCTCCTGGGATCTGCTCTCTAAGCTAAGGGCTCGGAGCTCCGAGGGAAAACAATGCCAAACGCTGAAAAGCAGCGCGGGAGGAACGGAGGAATGCCTCTGACCTGGGTCTCCACGCACTGATTAAAGCCCCGGGTGGCAGCCCTGGGGCGGGCGGTGGGGCTGGATCTCTTTGTTCCACGTTGATGACAACGGATGCCAGCAGAAATCGGCGGCTGGGGCTGGGGGACAAGCGGAGGAAGCAGCGTGGCTTCACTGGGTATCCTGCGGGCTCTCAGCACTTCAGGTCCGAGGGGCAGCAGAGCCAGGTGGAGCTCACCCCCTTCTGCCTTCAGCCTGGCCATCTGCAGGGCCAGCATCCCCACCACTGCTGCTCGCTGCCCCTCTGGTGGCATTGCTGCCTGTGGCAGTTCTCAGGAGGATTGCCTTCAAACTACCACACGGTCAGTGCCTTTTTTATCCAGTTTCAGAAGAAGAAAAGGTCAGTCAAAGGTGGCAGAAGGCCTCTAACCACTGTGTAGTGGCATAGGTCCTGCAAAAGGAACCAGGCTCATAGAAAGGCCCAACACTGTCTGGATGTAGTGATCCAGTTCTTCTATTTTTTTATCTCCAACCTTCAGAAAGCTGAAATGGAGCCAGCTGCAGAGGTCAGCATAGCTCGGTCCACCAGGGACTAGTCCTGCCTTGGACAGCATGTCTGGGAGGAATAATCTGAGGAAGGCCTTCCTGAAATCAGATGAAGCTAAAAAGAAATTCTACTTCTGGCATTTATTTAAGCTATTTACTGCCTCAACCTTGCAGCGTGGGAAAGAAAAACAGACTCTCCGGGGCCTGCCGTATTCCAGCTATCAGATAAAGCGTGACTCAGGAGAATGGGAAGGTTGGTGCCAACAAAAACCTTCCTGTACTTCTTCTGCTCACTTCGCATTATTCTTGTGCAAGCCCTGCTTTGCGCCCACCATTTAAAAATAGAACTACTCACGTATGAAAGAGAACAGGTGGGCAGGGTATCACAAGCTGTGCTCTTATTCACAGGGGAATAAATTCCCCCTGCTTGTTATTAGCAAGGGGAAAGTGCAACCGCAATTGCCTGTGCCTACAAATCATCCTCAATTTGCGTTGTGGTGTTTCCCACAATTTGGGAAACAGCAAAGGTCAGTACCAGATAAACTCTAGGCTTTCATTAAGGGAAAACTGCATCGTCTTCTCCTGCCAAAGAGGCCCCAGGGAGATGCAGATTCTCTCCATCTTCTTACAGAGGTGGAACTTGGCCCATGGCTGGAAGATCGACCTCACCTCTTTCTTTTCTCTCATTTTCTCTAACGCTACTTCTTAATTAACCTACCGAGAGTGTTAGTGAGCTTATCCTGGCACCATCAGGTTCTCTTTTCTGCTCCTAAATGTGGCTGTGGCTATATGCTTTGCTTTAGCTTTCCATGTTCCTGCTATTCTGTCTGGCGAGGTGCTTTGCTCCTTGTTTCATGTGTCAGCAAAAATGCAAATGAAGGAAACGTCACTGTGAACTTCACTTTGCTGAAGGCATAGCCTGGCTTCGACTGCTACTCAGCCTCCAATGCCAGCAGGGGGGAAATTCTTCACTGTGCTCCCCATTGGCATTGTATTTCCCACCCCAGCCCTTTCCACTGCATTTCCTCTAAAATATATATAAGTAACATTATCTTAAGAAGCAACTAATATAAAAATCCCTTGTGAACATTACACTGCTCAGCTTTTCTCCAACAATTTGGAGCTTTTGAATGCAGTCCAGGAAGAAGACAGCAAACAGACTTGAGAACGAGGATTTTAAGCAGCACCCTGATGGTCACAGCCACACAAGTTGCTAAACGCGTAAACTATGAAAAAACTCTGCTTATTGGCATCGGGCTTTTCAGGTGGCAGAGAATATTCTGCTCACTGCCTGGTGGCAGAGCTGAGGAGGTAACTGCAATACGGAGCCTTTCATAGGCATCCGCAATGCCTGTGGAGATGTGTTGGACCAGATAGCTCAGACAAAATCCCGAAGCAGAAACACCCAACTCACCCTTAACTGTGCTTGCATAAAAAGGAGGCGAGAAAGCAAAAGGAAGACTACAAGGAGAAGACAGTTGAACTAAACAAACTCAGCAGGGTTGCACTACATTCTGTAAATACTCGGCTAGAAAGCACGGAAGTTAAAAAAAAATGTTGGCTTCGCTTGGTTTGGCTTGGCCAGAGGTCATCTGTTTGCAGGCCTGACAGCTGGACAACAATATAGGACAAGAGAAAAGCATTCATTTATTGAAAACTTGGATTATTTAGGATTTTAGATATTCTAAGTCTGCATATTTGTTCTGCTGAAAAATGATCTTGACACCCGTTTTCCGGTCCTGAAAAGCAAAAGTTGGATTCAATCTTGGGCAATAGCGAGCATATTCCTCCTTTAGCTTCAAAATAAGGTTTAAATGTGATTTACTTGGCTCACTGGTTTGTACTGTCTTGTGCAGAAATAATTTTTATCCCAAGCGAATGGATCTTCCTGCAAGTGTCTGGGCCAAATAAAAGCTTCTGGTAAATACTTTGGATGCTACAGGCAGGAGAAGTCTACTGGGCTGGATGCTCTGTGGTTTCAGAGGAGGCGCATCGGACACAGAAGAATTTACCTGGATTGAAGGGCAAAAATCTTGTGATCATGAGTTCACAATATTTGGAATACTGTGATAATGATTTGATGCTGGGTGGCAAGGAGTTGTGATGTGACATTTGTGAGGTGAAGCTGGTTTGATACTACGAACCCTGACAAATCGTTGGAGTAAAGCACCTCTACAGAGCTGTGACCCCCTTGTTATTACAAATATAGACGTGATAATGATGCAAATAATGTGAGTTTTAACCAATGTGTTGAAATATGTATGATTATTTAAATTGGATGGCTTGGGATGTGTAGGGCTAAGAAGGGCAGACTTAAGAAATAGTTGCTTGGCATGCTAAAGAGCTCCTCTGGGGTCATCTTGTTCTCCAGACTAAAGAGGTGTCAAGTTCAGGGAATAACCTCTTACTAGAAAGGTCTTGCTCTGTAAAAACGCTTCCTTGATTTTCATAATAATGTTAACCGTGCCTCTTCATTCAGCCTGTGCTTTTCTGTAATACTGTTTTGTGCCACTAATCAGAGTTGAATCTAACAAAAATAAAGTGTTTATTAAGCTTTATCTAATCTCAATCTAATCTGACAGCAGCAACCCACATCTGCTGCTCTGCTGTGCGCTCCAATTTGGACCACCTACTGTACATGGGTAATTAGGTGTCGCAACTGCTACAGCATTGACATTCAAGGGAGTGCTGAGTGATTCAGACAGCCATTGCAATGCCCACAGCCACCAGTCCCTGCCTTCCTAGATGTACAATGGGCAGGAGCTGCTGTATTGTCCCACGTAAAAGCCTGAAATGGATTCACTTGGTGCCGTTAGGAAGTTGGGCACCCAGTCCAGGCACCCAGGCTCTCCCTGGTGTTCGTGGGGAGAAGGCGACTCCTTGACTCCAGAGCATGCCTGGTTGAGTCTGGCCTCTGAAATGGGTGACATGAATCTGGAGGTGCTTCTGCTGAGTGGAGGAGTAAGGGGGGCTGACTTGGACACGACACTGTGTGTTAAAATGAGACAATTCTCATCTGATGGTAAAAAAATCAGGATAAGGCATTGCATGGACACTGAATCTGGAGTAGCAGATTCAGGAGCCAAATGCAAACACATTGGAAAGATCCCACTGGGCTTCAGACCAGGCTCTGTCACAAAGAAAAGTTCCTACTTTCTGTGATACGCTGGAGGGGAAGCAGGCCAAAGGATGCACAAAATGATGTACTTCTTCTCACCTCATAAAGAGGGAAAGCAAATGAAATGCAGAGAAGAGGCGTGTTGTGCCACTACCCTTTTTGCATTATCTTCACATGCAAAGCTTCTTTGTCATGCTGTTCCTCCATTCTACCATTGGTAGAAAAGGCTACGGTCATGTAATGACATGGATTAGAAAGAGACTGTCTTTGCCTTTAAAAAATAAAATAAAATAAAAAAGACACTTCCTGATCATGCTCTTCTGTGCATCAAAGTTAGCAATTGAGCCCATGACCCAACAAGATGTTTAAATTTCTTAATTTTCTCATCCTGATATCAGTGGGATATTTCTACAGCCCAAAGAGCTCCTCATAATTACATTTCAAATATTCTTCTGCATGGTTCTGGGTATTTTCAGTGTCCACATAAAGACTGTTCCCATATTTGCAGTATTGTTCTTTTGCCCAGTTGTGAGGATGAACTAAAGTTTATTGTTTGGGATGGCCAGGTTGAAAACCAGTGAGCCTTTGGTGCCCTAGAAAGAAGTAAGGAAGACAGTGCCTAGGTGAATTGGCACTAAAATATCAACTTTTTCTGACTTTGATTCCTACAAGCCCTGAAACCATTATCAGATAAGAGAGCTGAAAGGCATTATTATCTTGTGTTACCAACATTTCCATTCCTTACACACCTTTGAAACTATTAAGATACTAAGAGGGCAGCAAGCATGCCATGAATAGCTTCATTTAGCCTGCAGAGATCCTGGTACTGGCAACAAATTTGGGGAATGCAGAGCCTCAACCTTCTTCAGAGCTCCTCCTTCAGAAAGCATGGCTGCAGGGGAGGGCGATGCTTCTTTTTGCATAACACAGAGATTTCCAGGCTGTTGGTACAAGGTACATGTGATTGGAAGGTCAGAGACACAGTCATGGAGCAGCCAGGCAGCATTTGAGATGAGGAGTGTGGTTTAGAAAAGTCTTATTACACCAAATAGCATAGAGGGGAATGCTTGCAATAAAACTCCGTTCAAGTGCATACCTCAGTAGTAATTTACATGCCTTTAGACATAAAACTGGATGTGTTCCTTATTTATTGCTCCTGCTTCTAATACAAGCTTTTGTTTTGCATCCTGATAGTGGCTGGTGCTGCCAGTAAGGGACACGGAGAGCGATGTGCAGAGCACTCCAAATCAAAACGCCCTAACGCAGACGTGTTTGCTTCCAGCCTGCTCCTCCCAAGGTTTTCTGGGGGAATTACTCCAACTAATGCCCATCTTGTGCGCAGTCATTTTGCAAGGATAAGAGATGATCTAATGTATTTTCCTCCCTTGCTCAAATCAGACTTATCTAGTCTTTGTCCACAAACACTGCATGACCTGATTTTCCTCTCTGAGATAAGTCTTCCTAAGCTGCTAAAAGCTGGTCTGAAAAGCCAGCTCAGAGGTCAAGTGAGCAGGATTTCATGATTTCACTGGATACCTTTAAGGAGAAAATGAAAGCTTTGGGTGACACCCCTAGTCTGCCAGCACTCGACAGAAGGTGGCTCCAAGGAAATCCTGCAGTGCTCAGCCCACCAGTGGAAAGCGCATCCATTGTGAGGCACCAGTGGTCCTCTAGCTGAGGCAGCTATTAGGTTAGGTGAGCAAAAATAATAAATAAATTTGAAAAAAATAAAATAAAACAAAAAGTTCCTAAGAGCTGGACTCTCAGCTTACAATTTAGTGTAAGTAAAGGTCTCCAGGGAGTTACAACAAGGACTGTGCCTTTTCTTTGCTCCATGTGCTCTTGCAGAGGGAAACCTGCTGAAATTAGAGGCAAAACCAACTCAAGCAAAGCCATGCGCTCCCTTTCTGCATCTCAGAGAGTTTGCCCAGCTCCGTACAGTGAAGGATCACATGCCTCTGCAAGGAGTGGATATTTAAAAGCACGGCACACTGAAAATATGTGGCATAAATGGCACAATCGTTGCACAGATAAGCAGACGGCAGCTGATATATTCCTTCCTAACAAAGAAGGACAGCCCTTTTTACAGCTGAGAGACCTATCAGCATCTTTGATATCATTGTTCTTGGGGGAATGGCTGAATAAAGGGTCTCTGTCTTTTTGAGTGTAATTACAACTGATTTTTTTTCCTGATAATAATGTAGCCATTGAGCCATAATGGCATTATTTGATAACTTAAATTCATCCTCTAATCCCTCCAAAATCATATAAATTATTGAATAAGTCACTCAACCCTATAAAAACACTTTAAAAACATTTTGTTCAGCACGATAATGATCAGACAGAATGTAGCAAGAGTTACAGTAAATTAGACTCATGCTCCAAGCTGGCTGCTACTCAACATACTCACAGCTAAATTCTCACCTACTGAGTAAGACACTCTGCCATGGACAAATTAAGACATAGTCAGTTCTAAAGTCTGTTGGCAAGGACCTTTAGTTCCTTCCCATTTTTAACGGAGCACATCCTTCTGACTTCTGGAGGTAGTATCAGAGAGCTGCACAATGTTGTGCCTCGGAGAGATGCTGCAATAGCTCTGAGCTAGCTCAGAAACAAGCAAAATTAGTTTGGGCAGAGCTGATGTTTCCAGAACACCATTCCCAGCAAGCATATTTGCTTCTCAGAAACTCCCAACCAGCCTCAAACAGTGCCATAAGTTAACCCTAAGGTGCCTACACCTCAGCCAGAGGTGAACCTCCCTGGTTAGGAAGCCAAGTCCGCCAGCATCAGAGCCACCCTCAGTACTCCAGATCTACCCCAAATCCAAGCCTACCATCAACAAAAGCCTTGCTGTGCTCACCCTGTCCCCTCCTATCACTTTCTGTCTCTCATGGGATGATGGTGATGCCCCAGTAAGGTGAGTCCTTGCACTGCTGTGGTACTGGGGTGGTGAAGAGAGATCCTCAGCTGAACGGAGGTCCTACATGAAAATTACAGTCACTTAACACTGATGATAAAATAACATGAACTGTAGATCAGATATCTGAAATACCAGCTGAGAACACAGTTTGACAGCCCTAGTAATCATACACAATGTGTTAGTTGTTATTAGAAGTATCAGTGTGACAAAACAATTGTTCACGAGGCTCCTTAACAAAGGGCGCGTTAACTACTTGAGTGTTGCTAGTGATGACAGATAATGCATACCGATAATTACAACAACACTGCTGTAATTTCTGCATTTCTCTGAATTGCTGATAGGTAGCTGACAATTTATAAATCCAAAATACCTTCATTAAATGTCACAGTGTGATTCCCTTTCCTATTGTGCAATAGAGTTACTACAACGCTTAGGCTTTAGGCACAGTCATGGACTATCAGAGACTCTTGAATCATGTCCATCCTGAGGAATTTGACCCGACTTACAAAACACTGCCTAGGTTTGTTCCTGTGCTGGAACGGGGAGCCAATGTGCTCGGGAGCCAAGCCAACACACTCGCTCTGCCCAGTTGCCAATGTATTCTGGGAAATTTCTGCCCACAAGCTGAGCTTCAGCTTGTTTCTCTTCATCGTGGCTGATGCCTCAGCAGAAAATCCGGCCTGCCCTTCTTTGTTACCCTCAATACCATGCGAAAATCAGTGCTACAACACAGTACAAGGATCAGTACAAGCTCCCATATGAGTTATCATTGGTTACAACAGCTTTCTCCTATCCCAAATAAAAGAGCAGACCTGTGTTGTTTTGTTTATTTGTTTGTTTTTGTTTTTGTTGGTGGTGGTGTTTTTAGTTCTTGCTTTTATTTTAAGTCATGTATTCCCCTGCATTTATAGACATACAGTCATCCAGTTTTCAGAAACCCTTTCTCAACATTTGGGAGCTGTCTTTTGGTTTTACACTGAATAACTTGTGTTACGAACAAACTTTCTCACTCTGTAACTCACCCCTTGTTCCAGACCTTCCGCTCTGTTGCATGGCAAAGGTCCTGGCCTTAATCCCACTGATATAACTGCTTTATTAAGAACCTGATCATCAGTCCCCACAGTTTCCTTCCTAATTTGAGCAGACTTTCTCTCTTAGCCCATTTGACATTCCAAACCTTGTCAGATAAAAGCCTTCACCTCTCCTTATTTACATAAGAGACCTGAAAGGAAGTAGAAGATCATTTCAGGCAAGACAGGGAGCAGAAAGCAGGTATCTGCTAAAACTCAATCAAAATAGATCCATGTTGACAGTCCCTGGTTACGTCCCCAGCTCTGCTTTCTGTACTCAACCACTGCACCACTTCCACAAACAAGGATAAATCCCAAGGATCCCAATATCCTCCATTCCAGAATTTAGAGATGTCAAAGCAATCCTACAGTGAGCTAAAGCATCTTAAAGTCTGTTCTAACCAGTGCCAGTTTGAAAGATCCTTCGGGAACTTTTGTCACTGGCCAAGACCCTTCTTGCATGGATTCAAACATGAAATATTCCCTGTGCCTACAACAGCAGTGGGCAGTATAAATCTGGTTATGCTGGCTTTCTTGCTACTTCCTCGCTACTTGTCTGTGTATCAGTTGCCCTTTGAGGACAAATGCCCACATATTCCACTTTTCCATGGCTTTTCCTGCAGTTATGTTGTTCCTGGCTAATGTTTTGACCTGGCAGTGACGTGTTCATCACTGCCCACCTGACAACCCCTGCTTTACTCCCTCTTGCTGCATCTTATTGACTTTTGAACTTTCTTCACATTTACATTTGTCCAGAGGGATATTCTCTGAAAATTGGCCTTTGCTAAAGTCCTCTGTGCAACTGCAGCGCTCCCTCCCTTCTGCAGTGACTCAGATGAGTAGGCCCAATGACTCAGTGGTTTGGAGAGCTTAAATATCAAGGGACTATTGACAATAGCCTTCCCTAGCTTGAGTAAGGATTACAAAGCTCAGTGCTTTGGGACTGAAAGACTCCCTCAGCACCCTCCCAGTTCTTTAGGTCGTTTGTACCCTCTCTTCCCCATATTGCAAAAGCATAATCAGGTGGTACTCGGAGGAGAAATTGGAAATAAAGCTGCCTTCTTTCCTGTGGTTGCTTAGGCATGATGCTGGGACCTTTAGGGAGCAGAGTCAGCGTGACGAGATCAGCACTATCCAGCCTCTGACCTCAAAAGATCCAGAAGTGTCTCAGCATTTTCTCAGCTTGCACCTTCTGTCACTTTCCTCCAAGAAAGGGGAACATAAACTCCTGAGACCATTGCCATATTTCCACTAACGTGCAAAGAAATTGCCAGACAGGCTCTGGACAAACTGGGAACGGAAGTTTGAAGGCTGTGGATGAGAACAATATGCCTGGAGCTTCATGTCAGGCCTTCCCTCCTGTCCACCACTATGAATGCACCCAACAGCATGAGGTTGCATGGCTCTAGCAAAGAGGAGGAAGCCAAAAAATAGAGGTTTCCAGGAGCTAGAACCATCGGAAAATCACACAATGGCAGATGAGAGACTGAGAAAAAGACAGACAGAGGTGCTAAATGGGTAAGAGGAAAAAAAAAAAATCTGTGAAGAATTGATATTGATCTAGCTGAAAGTTCCTTTCCATACACACATAGGAAGCATCCAGTTCTGGATAACAGTCTGGATGGTAATAAATAAAGATGTTATCCAGATAAATTGTGTTTACATGTTTGCTTTGATGTAGGTTAACAATAAGGAGTAGAGAGGATGAAAACATCCTCAAATAATCATACTCTTAAAAGATTATATTAAGCTTTGATACACTGTTGATACATTCAGGCAGGAAGAAAAGATTATTTAAACAGAATGTGATTTTTACATATGTAAGTAATTTATTTGTGCACATTTTTGTTCTACTTTCTAGGGGAAGGAAAATGTGATGTACTGTGAGTGGCTAAAAACTTCATCTTGACATTTATCTCATTTGTTGAAAACAGATCCCTCTGAATTGATTTAATAAAAGCTTCAAGTGCCAAGTTTCCTGCTTGGAGCAATTGTTTTCAACAGTCAATGAAGGTATTTCAGTTCCCCTCCCCTCTTTTCTTTTTTTTTTTTTTGTTCCAACGTCAGAAAAATACCAGTTTTTTACTTCCAAATGTCCACTCTTTTCATTATTTCTTAAAAGTTTTCAAGTTTGACAATGATGTTCGACAAATGCTTCCTTTTTGTTTTGTCCAAACTCTTGTAAATTCCTTCTCCTGCCAAATCTATAAGTTACCGAATGAAGATGGGAAGGAATTAATACCAAGCTTTGTTGGAGGTACTTAGATTTTTGGCAGTGTGCGTGTTCGAACACATTAAAAGCAAACAAACCATTTGCTTGTACATATTTGCAAAAAGCTATCAAGTTTTATGACAATAAGAAGGCAGCTGCTTAACTACTCCCCTAGCATTCCAGATAGGATTTCAGAGTGCTAGGACTGACTCACATGTTATTTGGCATATTCTGTAGTGGGACAGCATACCTTATTTTTCACTAGGTGGGAGAAGAAGCATTGCAGCATTGAGAACAGCAATGTTGCTCATGGGCTCCAAGTGTACAAAGAAGTCTTCAAACAGTAGGATTTACAACCTCCCTTCTTCCTCTGGCTACTATAATTATTGGAGCTGTTATTTGCATAGCACTAGTTTACTTTAGTTACACTGGGTGCATTACTGCATTCTGCTGAAGTTCTCCAGTTTTATTTTCTTCTATGGTGTTCAAGTCTTGGGACAAGCACAAAGAAAACATTTCAGATATAAGAGCTAAATTCAGGAAGCTTGGAGAGTTTCAGCAGCAGGAGTGTTTTCAGTGGTAGGCAAATCTTAGCAGACGTGTTTGTCTCCTGCCTTCCCTTCCTTGCAATCCCCTTTTCTCCTCTTAACTTGAACAATCCCTCGGCTTCCCATGGAGCTGCTGTCCGGAGCCTGTGCCAAACACGTTGGTGACAAGGATGGCATGAGTGGTCTTCATGCTGGGAGAAATCCCCCACATGACATCTCCTTGGTTTTGAGAGGAGCTGGGAATGGCAATTACACCTCCAATAGCATGGATTCCCTCTGGAGGAGCACGTCCTTTCACTCACACCGACCAGAGGAGCAGGCGAGCCCATGCCCAAGGGTGACATGCACCATGGAGTGAACCCCTTGTGGAGACCAGTGCAATATTCCTTGCCATCAGTCTTCCAGTGGCCAATTTTGGGATCCAGGAGAGGAAGAAGATTTGAACATTTGAATAAGTGAAACACAGATCATTCAGAGGTCACTTATCTAAATGAAAACCTGGCTGGCTGGTTGGTGGGTTAGCCATCTACAAACCCACCTACCCAGCTACCTATGTGACTATCTGTTTTTTATCACCGTTATATCTTAACTCCTCCAGATCTTTAAGATATGATCTTTGAAATAAGACCTTTAAAGATTAAACCTTACGATTGCCTAATGATTCACAGTTTTGCAAGTCATTACTATGAGCTATTGATTGCTGCCAGTGCAAGGGAGACATTGAGTCTCCAAGTTAAATTAAGCTGACAAAACAAAATAAATATATGATGCACCTACATTTCTGTTCTCTCCTTTCTCTGCCTCCCACTCTCTTCTCCTCTGCCCTGGCCATCTTCTTTCTACTTCCCAGCTCCAAGATTCTAAAGATGCTAAAGCAATCCCTATGGTCTGTGGATCCCAAGGGCTTAGTGTGTGCCATAAAATCAGTGGGAGCTTCTGCCAAAACATGTCCTTCCCCATTCTCTCCAACAGGAGCAGAACCATGCTGCAACTATCCATCATTTAAATGCTTTTCTGTAAGGCTCCACCTGGATATTAGGTAGTATATGAAAGTAGGACCCCACAGCAATATGTATTTGTATATATTTGAACCCTGACTCTAAAGAAGGATGCTTGAACCCATTATTTTAAATTCCTACAAATATGCTATGAGGTATCATTTCTCCTTTTCTGCATCGCAAACCAACACAGTTATCTTTGTTACTGTCAGCTCATCCCGTTCCACTTCACAGAGAGCTTCTCTCATGACTGCTGCCCAATGAATCTCATTCACATCCCATGTGTGTTGTGCTTGTTTTCTTTTTCTTTTTTAATCAGCTGGCGTAGCCCCAGATATTTCCCGGTAAATCATATGTAATGTCTACCTTGTGGTTTTCTGATGTGAGCAACAACAAAAACAAAATAAAATATCAAAGTGGTAAAAAGCAATATTAAAAACACATTTAGTGCAATCACACACTGGGGGGAAATGAAGAAAGCGCTAAGGTCTACCTACTTCTCTACAACCACCTTGAAAGTTTGAAAGTTATACTGAAAACACAGTGGGTTGTAGAGAGAAGCAGTAATGAGAATCAGAGGATTCAATCAAAAAACAATTAACAATTTTATTCTTGACATGCTGTTTCCTGCACTTGGTTTCATTTTATCTTTATCATTCAAACATTTGCATAAGTGCTTAACTAAGGTGTTAGTAGCATTACCCAGCGAAGTTTAACATTTTGCTGGATCGGAGACACACATTTATCAGTCCCCATTGATGACAATTATTGTTATTGCGGTTCCTGCTATTAAAAGCCTTCCCTTCCGAGGCTTCTGGAGGCTTATTTGTCTTCCCGCTTACATTTCTGGGTCCTTAACCCTCTATTCTCCTTCAGATCTGTTCTCACTGCCTGCCCTAAATCTTTCAAGTTGACCTCTTTCTCTCTTCCCCTCCACGATCTCCTTCCAGTCCCGTGCCCAACCAGCACAGGCTGGACAGATGTCCCACCAGGACAGGAGCCCAGCTTCAGGGCTCCAAACCTTGGAGAGAGCAGGAGGTGGGACCCAGCCCTCGCTGGTGGCTACTCATGGATGTTGGGTGCTAATTTAATCCTCTGCCGTTTGCTCACAGCTGTTCCAACTCCGCTTCTCCTTCTGACAATGTCCAGACTTTCCAGCAGATGGCATCTCCCCCTAACTTCTACCCAGGCTCACCATGTGCCCGAAGACAGAGCCTACGATCGCTTTTCTTCCCAAACAACCAATTTTATGTTCTATCCATGTGGGAAATATGCTAAAGGAAAGTGCAAACAGGAACGACTCTACCCCCTTACATGCTCATTCTTCAGCTTGAACTGCTACGTCTCTCTTGGCGTTAAGATGGTTACAGGTTTTTTGTTGCCACTAGAAAAGCGCCAGTGTTTTTTTCACAGGTCAGCTCAACAAAAGCAACCAAAGCATGAAGATCGCTTGTATTTGTTACGACAGGAGCTCTAAAATGGAGTATAATCTGCTACTTAACCACATGGTTAAAGGGAAGCAACAGCAGCAAGGGCAACGGTGCTGCCGTGCAAGTATCGGATCTTCCCTTCTTCAGCAGGAGCTGAAGAGCTGGAGCAGTTGCAACCCCTCAGCCAGGTACTGAAGGAACATGCAGAGCAGAGGGCACTCCCTCGGGCCCTCCTGTGCAGGCACATACCGTTTTTTCATTTTACCACTGAGGTTAACAATGGGAGCGTGACTGACACCCAAAACCTTTGTCCCAGGGGTTTAAGAAGTTTAAATTGGCAGAGTTGGGATCAAGCTTCGACTAGCACAGCCACAGCAGCACTTTAAACGCTGTACATGTACAGATCCACCTCCAGCTGCTCCTCGCAGCCCAGCTCCTTTGCAGGCTGTGAAGGAAACAGGGAGGCAGAAGGGACATGAAACTGGGGAGGGGAGGATGGGAGCAGCCACTAGGAAGAATAAAGGTCTGGTCCTACCGTTAGGGCAGTGGTGTGGATGGGAAAAGGCTGGAGGAGGTGGGGAAACACAAGATGGAAAATGTGCTTAGAAGGGAGCCTTGGGAGGGATGAGACAATGTGAAGACATAATGACGGGATGCAACGAAGGAAAAAGTTAGGGCACTGCTGCTTCTTGGGACACCGTGCTGCCTACAGCCAGCTCCACTCTGCCTCCAGTTGGCATTGCTTCACTGACCAGTGAAAAACACAATTCCGGAGGAATACAGATCTTTTCCTTCTCAAACCTAGTTGTTATGGCTATCAAATGAACAAATAGAAACGATAGTACTGGGCTGGTGTGACCGTAAATATAATTTACAATCACCATTCGACCATAAAATGCTCACAGAGAATCCCTTACGATCAGTCCAAAGTTTAGAAACATGCCTCCAAATAAAATCAAATAATGCAATTATCGGGATATCAGGAATTTGCACGGATGCCCTACAAACAGAAGATGAGAGTATGCAGAGTAAATGAGCCACTTTCTCAGTCTAACTTTTGACAAGATAGTCTCCCTGAATGCAGTCTGCTGAGAATACCAGTGAGTCACATTCATAATTAGATTTAGAAAGTACATAAAACAATAATCACAGAGCTGATAGCAAACAAGAGGAGCTGCACCAAAGATACATTTTTTTCCTGCATTAAGGCTAAAAAAGCCTGCACATATGAAATGTGATTAGCGCTGGCACACTTCTCAGATTTGGTACATTTATTATCGTTATTAAATTGCACCACTTGTGTGCACGATGTTGCAAAGACAATGATCTTAGAGTGCTTTCAGCCGCAAGTTGACCTAAGGCTTTTATAATCTGGAGCTGCCCTCTTGGAAAGACAGACAAAGACGTGCCAGAAACTGCAAATGAAAAAAAAAATAATAAAACATTTAGTACAAAATCTTGTGTAAATATAAATTGGATCTCTGCAATGTGTTTACTAGTTCGGTCACATTTCTAGATAATGAGTGAAATTTTATAAAAGCTTTCTGCCAAAGTCTGTTCCTGTTGAAACCACTGGTCATTTTTTTCAGTTGAAAGAGGGGCAGATAACCTAAAGTTGTGTGTTTTTGAAATTACCACCCTGTCATTTAACTGGAGTGGTCATTTCCTTTAACTTTTGGGCACGAATTCCACTCCCAAAGTGACAGTAGCTCAACAGCAAGAGCTGCTAATGCAACACGTGCCTGTTTTGGAGCATCGACTGTGGTTCATTTAAAGTGGCAGTTTAAAATCCCCTGAATTTCTGGGGAAAGTGTCTTGGTGGGGACTTAAAAAAATAGACTATATTATTATTTCAGTTATACATGGCTTTTTCTCTTAAGTGGCTTTTATTTATTTATTTAATTGTAACTGTAATTGCTATCAACTTTCTGATTTTGAGTATGTAATAAATAGGCAGGAATACACTTGCTGGACAGTTTGCACCCCAAAGGCAGTTCAGTGCCTCAGCAAAAAGCCAGAGGTGAAGATGAGAGCACCACAGGACTGTTCCTGAGGCACCAGCAGCACAGCAGGAGGTGTGACTGGTGTCTTGGTCCCTGAGTGGAAGGTGCCGAGATGCAGCCTCCCAGTCCCACAACCTTTGGTGAAGAGAGATATTGGGGAGGTTTAACACGGAAGGTTGCAGCCTCTGAGACAATTATGAAAATATCTCTTGGTTTTGGGCTGTGGGCAGCGACAAGACTGGCACCAGCGTGCTTCCCAGCTTCCTGAGCAGCTCATGGAAGAGGCCTGTAAGCAGCAGTCTCCAAAGCCAAGGATGCCAAATTCAAGGCAGGGGCCCCAAAGAGACAACAGCAATGAGAGAGAGATGGATGTGGCCGAACTGAGGTCCTACCTGATAATTATACAAACAAGCAGGGCCACAACAGGATTCTCTATGTCCTTTCCTGAGGAAACACCTGAAAACAGGGAGATGCGGAGCTGTGTGGGTGCTGCAAGCATCCAGCACAGGCTCAGCATCATCCCCTCTCCAAGAAAGGCTTGGCAAGGTCTGGAGGGCTCAGGGAGGACAAATCCCCCCAGAATGGCAGTGCCATTTTTCCCCCAAGCACCAGCTGAAAACCAAAGACACAGGCTTGCCTTCACTCACAGATGTGGTGGGGACTGGGGGAGATTTCAGCCTTGGAAAACTAAGATCCCCTTCTGCCTATTCACTAACAGTTCGGGCTGCTCTGAGAAATGCCTTTGTGCCGGGCTTGTAAGGGGCAGCCTTAATTATTCCCGTTCCTCTTAAATCGTCTCTTTGTGCTACGGGCTCAGTCGTGATGATTTTTCATTTGAGAGGATTGCATCACATCAGACACGGGGCCATAAATCCCCGAGAATGAGCAGACTAGTGACAGCACTGGCCTGTTTTACAGCAGGAAAGTGTAAAGTTTATTGTCATTTTTAGAAGTGAAATAATTTTTAAATGACATAATCTTAAAAAATAAAGTAATAATGCATTATTATTATTTTTTTTTAAAAAAAGCATGCTAAAAGAAATAGTACAGAAGTTAATGTCTCCTCCAAACAAAGTGGCCAGGTTATGGGAAGGGGTGGGAGTGGGTGTGTTGGTGGAAGTGGCCAGAGATGAATGAAAACAGGAAAGGAGAGTAGCTCTGATGTGGCTGCGATGGCCCAAACACCTTAACCCTTTGCTGTCCCTTTTTAACCCTCCTCTGTGGCTTTGGGCTGCCTCAGAGATGCTCTGACAGAGGAGGGTGCTCCATCGAGGAAGGGGCGGCTGGGCTCGGCTGTCCCGCAGGGAGCTGCACCCTGGGGCACATCCCTCCCACGCTGTCCCTTCCCCATGATTTTTGGCTCTGCTGCCATGTGGTGACTCCAGATGGGAGCATCTCTGCCTTCACATGGGATCTGCTGACCTACCGGAGTGGGGAAACCAGTGCCCCAAGGGAAAGCAGGGGGCACAGTGAGAGGAACCAAGCCCTGTCCTGCATACCTCAGGGCGACCTTTAGCCAGGGGCTGCCCATCCTCTGCTGGAAAAGGGTGCAAATGCTCCCTCCTGCTCCTCTAAAAGTTGCTTTCAACACTCAGAAGTTCCTTTCTGATCATGGCACCAGAGGGAAGCAGGGCATTAGTGCCCAGAAAATGCAGACGGGCAGCCCTGGAGGAGAGCGCGCGGTGCAGCCTGATTAGCAGAGCAAGGTGGGGAGCAGGGAGCCCCACTGCCCAAATTCTCACAAGCAGTAATCGAAGCTGATAACACAAAGCTTATCGAAGCTTATCACAAAGGAGCCTGTCCTCTGCATGCCCAGAGAGATGGGGCTGTGGCACAGAAGTGTTTCCAAACACTACTTTTAGGGACAGCCCACAGAAGTTGACCACATAACTCCACTGTGCTCCTCTCTATGACCCAACCTCCGTGCTTAGTGCTGCTGCACGTTAGTAACACATCCCAAAAGCCTTTTTTTTTTTTTTTTACATACTCAGCCTCAGTGCTGGGTTGGGTTTTCAATTCAAAAGGGCTTACGAACCCAGGTCCCCTCCGCGCGGCGTGCCAGCGCTGGTGCCTCCGGAGGCTACATCGTCTCGCGAGCGCAACAAAAGGCAGTGTATGTCCTCCCCCAAAGGCCTGGCTTCCCCAGTCAGGGCAAGTGTTTCAGCAAGTTACAAGGGACATTTCTGTTCAGACAAACGCGTTTCTGCAGCCAGCTGCAAATCTATATAACAGTAATGTTTCTATTTCGGTAGGCAAGTCTATTATGTCAGAAACTGTCTAGCCACAATCGTTCAAACACAAAAGCAATCGCATAATCCCCTTACTCTGTGCAAGATAAGCAAGGCTCCAATAAATGGAGCACTTCTTCTCCTGAGGATTTAATCCCCATTTGAGGGTATTTTTTTTGTTATTATTATCCTCTCTAATCACCCAGGAGTAAGCAAGGATTTCAAACGAAAACTACCCCTAAAGATTTCTGCCTTTGTATGCATATTATATGCACACACATATATAACAAGCATGCCTGTGGATGTGTATGCACACATATGTATAATTTTGTGTGTCACTGCACTCGCTCTGAGGATTCACAAGAGCTTCTTTTATTCTGATTCCGCAAGCGGGATCCCTTCCCAGCAGAAATATGAAGTGCCGCAGCTCCATGCCAGTGGTTTCAAGTTGCAGGCTTTAAGCTTTCTCTGACCTTTGTACAGAATTTTAATTCTTTCTTTTCTTCCTTGCCTTTCTAGCTCGAGGGTGATCACAGAGACCTACTGACTCAAAGGGGTCCCATCACCCCAAAAAACAACTGCAAAGAAGAAAAGCTGTGAGCTTCCCAAGAGTCATCCCCCAGCCAGCCAGGTAATAAAATAAACTTTATGGAAGATAGTTCACCAGATTTACTTTCTGTTTTGACAGTAACAGAGTGGGCTAGTTCTTTTCCTTAGGCAATAAGACATTTGCAGCTGGGAAAAGACATCATCTCCCCACGTCTGAATCGGGTCGTGGAGTTGGATAGCATCCGTCCCTGTTGGGACTTTGCATCTGACACTCAGTAGCGAGATTCTGGACTCGGTTGTCCTGGCCACAGGCCTGGGAGAAGGAAAAAGCAGCTTCATACCATTTCCTTTGGCCTGGAAAGAACTGTTTTCAGGATAAGTAGCAGATTGCTACTTCAAATGAGGAGCGAGATAGAAGAATAAAAAGTCTGGAGACAAGAGAGTGAAATCAAGTTTACAAGAAACCTCTTGGCCACGAATGATCAAGTGAAAAGATGTTCCTGCCCATCCGAATGCCTCACAGTCAATGTACTTGAGAAGAGAAGTGTATGAAACAGATCTTCCTGGGAATGCTTTGTCCTGGGCTCAGCCTTTAAAGCCTGACATAGTTTTGCTTATGCATACACGTCTGGCAGGAAGACCCTGCTCCCTCATCACTGCAAAAGTATGAAAGAACAAAAGTTTATACCAAAACCGAAAAATGCTGAGAGCTACAGGATGGCCGGGACCACTTCTTGTACTAAAAGCAGGAGTGCAAAATGAGGCTAAGCAAAACCATCTCATCCATGTTTATTCCTTTTGCTTGGGGTGCACAAAGATGCCAGAGAGGGCATCGCAATACCAGGGCAGAGAAATGCCCTACAAGAGCATTTGGTCAGGGCACAGGAAGAGAAGAGCAAGGGATCAGTCTGGTGCTAGCTGAGAAACAGTTGTCCCCTCAACTTGATGCCACCCCAAAAGCAACTCTTTAGGGATGGGTAACTAAAACACTTTTGCAGCACTTTCAGCTAAAGCAGTATGTGCGTGAGTAGTTCTGGTTGTTATACACATAGGAAATACCACAGTGAAATACCAGTTTATAAATGAGTACAAAAATATGTAGAATTTTACTAAACTGACTGCCATTTACTTCATATTTGAGTGCACTGAGGACACCAAGTTTGTGACCTGGTTCACCTTTATCTACTTTAAAAACGAAGTATGAAATGGTAACCGTGCATAATTTCTTGCAGTTACACTGTGAACCAAAAGGGTCTGATGATAATTGGATTATTCGTATGAGTACACTTAGGCAAATGTATAAATATGAGCGTGAAGGTATTTCATCTCGAGCTTCCAGCATACCTGCATTGATCCACAATTCCGGGATGTCAGTGGGAGAGAGAGCTGTGGCCAGATTTGGGGCAGCTACAAAAATAAAAGTGCTGCTGTTGTTGGAGCGAGGATGAACATTTTGAAAGGGTCAAACATATTGTTTTCAAATCATCAAAGTTTTGTGGAGATACTGGTATTTCAAAAGGTTTATTTTTTTTTGAGGTTTTTATTTTTGTTGTTTGGTAGTGGGTTGCTTTCCAGTCTATATTAAATATTCAGCTTTGAAAGGCAGATAATGTATGGAGGGAAACTTTAAATTCTCATTCTGATAGCAAGGAGTTCTTTCTTCTATTTCTGGTATATATTAAAGTTGCCTCCACATCTGATAAGCATTAGAAGAGCTCAGACTTCACTGGTGTTTCATTTGGTTTGATAGGAGAATTAAGTCTTTCATTGAAACATGATTTTTAGAATGTATAATTTTAATTTTAGCATTAGTATTAAATCCAGGAAGCAAGAGATTTTTTTTTCTTCCTAAGCCAGAAATCTTTAACACAACTAAATAAATTAAATAAATACAATACGAGAAATTATTTTATGGAACTGCAACCACTGGAGTCAGTCACTGGAAGGGTTCCCGTTGACTGCAGTCCATAGGATGACACTGCAGATTTCGGAGCATTTAATTGAATGAATTGAAACCATTCAGTTAAACCAAATAAAATCATTCCCAAGAGAACTCCTACCCTTTAAAGGGACCTACCTAAAGAGCAGGAGATTTGCCTGAGGTTTACTTCTAACCGATTCTTCAAGGAGGTACTGGAAACCTCTTCCTCCAACTGCTAATTCAATGGACGCACAGCATGAGCTCCCCCATCCCTCCTCGCTCCACTGCCAGAGGTCTGGCATTAGCTGAGAAGGAGCCACGAGACAATAATAGTGACAGGAAATGATAAATGCTTTTTGTCTCCATCCCTCTTTCGCCTCAAGGGCAAAACTTTTTATTGCGGCCTCGTGGTTTCACCTCTGCTATGTGCTGGCAGCGTGCTTGAGAGCAACCTCCATGGGGAGCGTTTCCTAGTGAATGTAAATATGTGTACATAGCATGCATGTGAACAGCTCTATAGAAACCGGAGGGAAAAAAGACTGCTGGCACCAGCATCCGTCCACATATACGATACTTATGGAAAGCTGCATTGATAGAGGTAATAAAATGAGTATAAAGTTCATGCTACCTACTAGCCCGGCTTAGTTCCCTGGTTAAATAGGATCTGTTTTGGTTAGCAACAAACAGAAAAGGCAGATTCAACAGTGAGGTTTAGCATCTTCTGCTCTGGTGATAAGAAATTGCCGTAATCCTATTATAAGAGCTTGCCTTTAAAACAGTTTAGCCAGCCAGTTTTGTTAAATCTTCCTTTCCATCATTGAAAACATAGTGGGGTGCTTGGCCCTTAGGCTGCCAATGCTGAGTCAATGCCCACGCCAGACTCTCTTGGACTCTCTTGGCATGAACCCGACATATCAACCAACTTTACCATTTACTTTATCATTCACGAAGCCATTTGCGTGGCCCAGGTCCAGCTATGGAGATTTTCTTAAGGAGGGAGACAAGGGCATCCCTCCGGCACCAAATGCCAGCTGGTGATGCCTGGTAGAGTAAATGTACACTTGGGACCATAACAAAAACATAAAACCTTTTATATGACCTCTTGCTGAGCCTCATCGCCTTCCCTTTCAGCTTTGTTTCCACCCACCCAAGACCACATCTCTGTCCTCAAAAAGGCCATGAACTGGCTTAGGCTTTACTAAGGGTAGGCTAGGACTTGTCCCACAGTTTGTTGGTTTTGGTTTTGTTTTTTTCCCAAGCAATCTGTTGATCTATCTGTGGGGTTTTATATAGCCATGCTTTTGCGTAGTGCCTGCTATGAACATGGGCATTCAGAGGGCTGGGACTACATTTTCTTTCCATTGCAAAATCTCTCGTTTGTGTTTTCTAGCTGCCAGGTCTGTGAACATCACCTGAGGCCTGAAAGTCAGACTGTGTTATTCTAGCTTGTGCATCATCACAATAAAAAAAAATGTAGTTAACTGTTCTGTTGTTGATCTGAGAGGCAGAGTATGATCCAGTGAGCCCTCCCTTAGCTGTAAGCGCTATGCGTTGCTAATAAGAAAGGAAAATAAGAGTAAAAACTTGTTTCTGTTAGCAAAATAAGCAGATATGACTCATAATGCACACTGGGGACAAATCAGTTGAGTAAGAAGGTATCTTTTTCATTCCCTTCCTTTCTGTCCATAACCAGTGAAGTTCTGGCCTCAAAAGGAGTGTTGCAATAGGCCTACATACAGTCAGAAACTTATTTTAGATGATTTTCTCCAAAAACCTTGTAACTTGGAAGGCAAATGGAAATGTAGACAAGACAGAGACTCATTCTTCTGCTCCTTTATTTTCTCTACTTTCTTCTTCCCATTCTTCCAGCAGATCTCCTTCTCACACGAAAGTATAATACAGTTGTTCCTCCTTCCAGGGGTGACTGCATCGGGTTATGATAGAGACCTGCTGCCAAGGGCTGGAATCAAATTAAGTTTCAGCTTCAAGATTCCTGCTGGCTGGGATCACTGAATTCTTCGAGCTGCCAACAGTCCAAACCCCTCTCTGCAGACACTTCAACGAGGCCTAAACGGAGTGCTTAAGCAGCAGTAAGTAGTCTGTAGCTAACGCCTCTGTAGCAGCTCTCGGTTACGTGAGCCAGTCATCCATCCACCCTTTCAAGCTGCAGCTCCTCAGCATCAAACCTGGGATGACAGCCACTAGCAGCTCTGGATCAGCTTTTCAAAAGCTCCCATTTTTGACTCTTGGCACCGACGCCTTTGGAAGAGGTGGATATGGCAGGTGCGTGCTGGCTGCTAAAATCAAGCTGCATGCATCTGAGAGACAGCTGTCAAGCTGAGAGCTCTAGAAAACCTGACCCCCGTCTTGCCGAAGCATCTTCATTAAAAAAAAAAAAAAAAAAGTACTGGCTGAGTTCTCATTTTCGCAAGCTTTTAGCACACAATAGCTCTCGTGTACAGCTCCCTCCAGCATTAGACAGCTCCACAGAGCTGAGTCACATCGAACTCGTCTGGTGTATTGGTCTCATGCCTGAGTCATGTGCAGGGAGATGGCTCAGAGAGCCAAGCCGGGCCATGGCAAGGCCTCTGACCAGGCTGCTGGAGTCAGTGAGCACACACTGCGGTGTGTCCCCGGCAGCACGGCTTGCCCACAGCCTGGTTTCTGCCCCAGACCCTCCAGCCTGCAATGCACACACTTCATGGGTCATAAATCCATCTGAGAAGCTTTGCCAGCGACTTGCTCCCCATTTCACACTCCCTGAAACACCGACCTGCCTTGGGAGAGAATCCCCCTACCATCGCCCCATCCCCCTACCACCAGTGTCACCCACCGAACCATGTCCCCAAGCACCACGTCCAACCTCTCCTTGAACACCCCCAGGGACGGTGACTCCACCACCTCCCTGGGCAACCCGTCCCAGTGCCTGACTGCTCTTTCTGAGCAGAAATGTCTCCTCATTACCAACCTGAACCTCCCCTGGCACAACTTGGAGGCCATTCCCTCTAGTCCTAAATGACGACCCAAGTTCTTCTGCTTGCAGCTTTACTGCTGCTGAGTGCCACGAAGTAAGCCAATAACAATGCTCTTCTGTCAGCATGGCTGTTACCACCCCAGCGCTTCAGCCAGTGCTGTGAACAGCTTGGAGGAGAAGGGATGGTGCTGGATGCTCGCTGCTGCAGCCAGCATTGCTGTGCTAGCAATACCAGGGAGCTACACCACGGAGCTGGGGGTCAGACCACTGTGTACTGCAGTTTCATGGGACTGGATTTATTTATCCAGCAGCACCTTTACATCCCCCTGGGAGCATCAGGAACTTCAAAATGAGGACTGATTGTGATTTCTACAACTAATGCAATTTGTTTGTACTCAGCCACTGTGGCAGTGAGGACCCAGCTGGGCACAGTCCTGAGTCACGGCTTTATATCATGGCACCATCACTTACGTAAAGTTCTCCGGTTAAAGCCAATGTTGAGATGAGCGAGGACAAGTTCTCATCCTCCCTCTCAGCTTATGACGAGGAAAATATGCCTTGTGCTCCAGTAAAAAGTGGAATTTCCCACCAGGAGGAACGTTTTACTGTGTATGAATTTTTCACACAGCTTTACTAGCTGTCAACTGTAAAATCTAATCAAACTCACCTTCATAATTAATTTTTTTTCAGTTGCATGAAAACTATAAATTTGCATGAGGAATGAGAAATCGTATAGCAAGAGAAGCAGAAACCTCAAAACATCATTTTAGATCTCGTACTGCTCCTGCCCCTGAGATAACCACCTTCTCTATTTCTTGTGTCTTCCATGAACGTAAGTTCCTCAATTTTCCCCCAAACACGTGGTCACCGGTCTACAAATGGGACTTGGCGCAGCTCCTGCTGGCCTTCTGCCACCTGCGTCTATGGGAGCAGAAACAGCCCTGTTCGTGATCGTGTTTGAATGCGATAGATACAGTATAGCATAATTAGGAAAGATTAACACATTGCTCAATCCTAAAGGGTCATATAATCATTTAGGACATGGGAACAGCGTCAGTACCTGATTTAGAGGCCTCATTTACAACTATGACATGCCAGCATAAAGCAACAGCAGGCAAAAAAAAAAAAAAAAAAAAGTACAGTGCAATTTATCTGGCATTCTGAACCAAAACTGTCAGGGGGTACACAACAAAGTGTCCACCAGAACACATCAAATGAACGTTCACCAGATCACACCAAGGTCCAGTGCTCTGACTGTGCCGTGCTTTCATTTCAAAGCTCTCTGTACCAATACAGCCCCAAGGCCACCCCAATTACCACTTCAGAAGTAATGAACTAAGAGTGAAGAAGGATCATTCCCATAGTCTGTAAGCCAGGTGAGGATTTTTTTTCCCACTCCAAAGACAATGTGGTCAGAGGAATGTTTAGAAGCGCTACACTTTTCTGGCAGATGTACAATTCCTCCTATGAATCTCTTAAATCCATAGTTTTCAGTGTAAAATCAGATGCTTGGGATCCCACAGATTACTTCTGAGGGACAAAGGTAATGATGAGAAGCAAGGTTTCTGTCTGCTCTCCTGGATAAGTGCATTGCCATGAAATACTGTGGGTTTCCCAATGAGAAGAAGCTGAGGAGCAGCATGCCTAGCAGTCCATCAGAAAGTTAGAAGCTGGAGGAAAGTCAGGGAAAGGAATTTCAGACTTTATTTTTTTTCCCTCCATGCAGTATCTGCATCTCCAGGCTGCATCTTGGCAAACGCATCTCTTCAGGATGTTGTTTTGCCATGAAATAGGCAAAAACATTTCTCTCATTCCTTATATCCAGTCCATAGACACTGCCGGTGATTCACAAACGAAGTGGGTGGTAAAAGAAAAGAAGAAAGAAAAGGGAAGAAAAAAATGTGACAGTCTGCACTGGCGCTGTTATCCATGAGTAATAAGGGCAGATACAGAGAAAAAAAAATGTTTATCCCTTGCAATTACTAAGTGTACCTTTCATCTTGATCACAAAACTTTGGTAATGAGATTATGCCATTTGGCTGTGAAAAACATCATTTCAGCTTTACAGTATCCTCTCCCCAAGGATTTGTGCAAACATTACCTCAAACATCAAACATGTATATTTTAATGAACTGCATTAGTCTGCGTTCTATTAAACTACAGTTCAAAACACCCGTGTTAATGAGTTCTCCCTTTTCCCGATAAAATAAAAATAGCTGGGAAAAATTACTTTTTGCTGACAGGGGGGTTTGAAATGATTTGTATTTAGCAAGTCAAACAAAGTTGGTCTTATTTTTACATTTGTTTTCAATGTACGGACTAGTGTATGAAACCTGGTGCTAACATCTGCTGCATCAGCAAAGGTTTTCCAGCATGTGCAGGTCTCTGCCCTCAGTCCCAGCACCCTGCAGTGTGTATGTGGGTGTCAGTGCCAGGGTAGGGCCCCCACGCAGCTGCTGGCCTCAGCCCCTGCAATGCCTGTGGCATCAGCCAACGAGCACCGCCTGCTCCTCCATCCTTCCCAGGGCGCTGCCACGAAGGCACAATCCTTCCCGCTGCCTGCTCCGACCACTCTCTGCAACTTCCTCTGTTCCCTCCAAAGTAGGATACAGTCCCAGGGGGGGAACTCAGGCATCTCGTTTTTGGCAAAGGACCTAATTCCCATGAAAGTCAGTGCAGCTTTTACACCACCATTTAATAACATGGCAACGTTCTCATGCATTCGGCTCATTTCCGCGCTGCACGGACTTGAGAAATAAATACTGCCGTAAAGCAAGCTTCCGGAAAGCGAAGTAGTTTCTCAAGCTGCCCTTCTCCTCTGAGACAATGCTTTAAAAAAAACCTCAAGCATACTTCTGTCTGCGCTGCTTAGTGTCACTGCAGACTTTGTACCCTTTGGCAGTACGCACGAGACAACAGCAACTGGCTTATCTGGAGAGGAGAGGTCTCTGGAAAGCAGCTTCAGTGTATATGAGCATGACCGAGCCTGCACTTGCCTTCTCTTAGCCTTGGCTGCAGCAGTGGTGGATGTAAAAATGTATATGTAATGGTGTAGCCGTATGACAGAAGGCAAGATGCATACATGCAAAGAGTTGTCCTGCTCAGGCTTACAGCCAAAGGTGGGAAGAGCTCATGCAGATGAAGAGGAACCGAATTGTAGCACTCTAACCTTAAAAAGCTGTGCCTGATGACTGCAGGTTGAAAGAAGCCTGGGAAATGCCAAGCTGAGGTGTTTGGGTAGTCCACGTAGGTTGCCCTGGTGTGACAGAATGGGGTGGTTTGAGACCAAACCCTCAATGCTCCGTGCTGGGTGCTCCAAGGTTGGTTCTATGCTCACAGTTTGGCCCAAAACCCAAGTCACATCTCCTCTGCTGGCACCTCGTGAGGATGGAGCCAGTCCTCCTGCTGCTCCCTGCCTCTCTCCACTGGCTGCTTGGGTAATGTTGTAATTAGTGTAGGCGAGAAACATCACTTCTGGATACACGGAGTCCAGTGAGACAGATGTAACCTGAGTGATTAGCAGACAAAATTCTTCCTGCAGGCCTTGCACTGCCTGAAACGCAGGAAATACCAGAAGAGAACTTCTCTCGTGGAGATGAAAAAGCACCGAGTTAAGGTTCCTGCAGCACCAGAGCCCTCTGTCACCATTACAGACTATTAACCATTTTTAGTGATTTTTATATGTATGGCATATAAAATTAACAAACATAATTTATTACCCTCTCACACTGTAGCTGAATGTTTTACACAGAGGACCTATTCATCACTCTTTAACTAGTGCAAACAAACAGGGTTCCGCAGCGCTGATTGATGGATATATCGGGTTTCTTCACCACTCCTGCTGCTCAGGCTGCTCTTGAATTAATAACTCGGAGTTTACTTTGCACATTGTTTTGTTTTTTCTTTCTTTCTTTTTTTTTTTCTTTTTTTTTTTTCTTTTTTTAAGAGCATTTGTAACACCTAAAGTCTGATTCTTATTAACACTAAGTCCCTGTTACACCGAAGAGGCCTGAATATGTAATTAAATTTTTCTTCTATTACAGGCTCCTTTCTAAGGTCCTAACGACATAAAGGGGATCTCAGCTTCAATAAGAATTAGACGTCAAACCTTTTCTCAGGAACTTGCAATAGCAGGGAGGAGTAAATAGTACCGTTGTCACTGTTTCCACAGATCATCCTAATAATCAGCAGAAGTCTTTTGAACGTAATGTGAAAAGCAGGCACTAATATTATGGAGGCTTTACATACTGTACTTGAAAGGGATCCTATAATAATTAGTTTAGAAATCTAATTTCCTCCATCTTTTGCAAGAAAGCTTTGGAAGTGAGCAAGACTAGTACCTTGACACTATTGCTTTTGGCTTCTCTGTGAAATGCCATTCCAGCTTGGATCCGTTATAGATGGCTGAAAATCACCATTTCCCTTCCACTGCTTGTGCTCCTCAGGACATTTCTGCCACCCTGTGAAAGCAGTCATTAAATCTGGCAGCAGCAGCAGCAGGAGCACACATATGCCAGCAGAAACTGCTGGGGGTGCTCGGACTCCTGGAGCTGCCAGCTTTAAAGAGACCCCTTGGAGCAGGCGCAGCTTGCAACCACATCGCTGTGCCTGCTCTCACGGCTGGAAAGCCAACAGCAGATCCACTTCCACAGGCCCTGGGGCTGCTGGGTCAAAATGGGCAGGTCAACTGGAGACCAGTCTGCTGGTACAAATAGCACTGAAGCGCAAGGCGGGTGGGTTAAGGTGATCCTAAACTTGAGTGGGAAGGCATGGCTACGCTGAACTCCTGACAAAGCATGCCCCATATGGCCTTCTTTGCATTAATAACCTTTTCTGCCATCTTCGAGCAGCATTTCTGTGGCTCTAAAACAATCTGTGTGTTACAGTGGTCAGCTTCAGAGCTCATACAAAATGTTCAGAGAAGGACTATAAGGATGTATGCTGTGACTGCCCCCAATTCATCTTCCAGCTTCTACCCTTCAGTTATTTTCTGAGTGAGGTTTTGCATTTGCATCATGGTGTTTGACTGCCCTTGGCAAATATTTCTCCTTAATTTACCCAATCCTTGTTTTTGTTTACTTTGGTACTCATGATGTTGAACAGCAGACACCAACAGTGCGTTCTCATTCACTACAGGATTTGCCCTGGGTTTCTCACAGAACCTCAGTAACAATGAACTGGTGGCCAAGAAGAGAGACTTAAGCCTGAATCGAGAGAAAAAAAAAAACAAAAAATATTCCTGATCTTCGAGAGCATTATTTTGAAACACAACATTTAAATGTACCTTTATTTACTGTTGTTTATGCAACATAGAAATTATGAACTATGAACAACATTTTGATTACCAGTTCAATAACGATAGGGTTGCCCTCTGCATCACGTCATGCAGGACGTATTTGCTTTCTGTGTAAATGGACACACGTAATGTAGCTGAGATGCAAATTCAGAAGTCCTGGTGTGAAATCAATTTCTCCTGTGATCTACACTTGAAAGTATAGCTCCAACCTTTACATCTATTTGCCATTTTGTAAAGTGCTAAGGTCCTATTCTAGTGTACATGAGCTCATTTTGATCACACACAAGTATCGACACGTACAGCCTCACTCAGCATGGAATGTAAACCTCTGCATTTTTAAACTGGATTAAACTATATATATTGAAATATTAATGGCATGAAATTCTGACTGCTTTAGTAGCTGAAACCTCTAAATCTTTTAAAAGATGTTTTCTGAAAATACTCATTGACATTGGTAGCGATCTTTGCCTAGCTGAATGTTTGATGGAGAAGAGCTTGGACAAAAAAAAAAAAAAAGTATAAAAACTGCAAAGTTTATGATAATTCTTAATTGAACCTCAATTTGGAGATGACAAATGAAGACATAATTATACATCTAACTAGATGACCAATTTTCAGAAATACTGAGATATTTCATCTCTCCTTGACTCAGTCCTTTTGTACCCAGACACTTAATTAGATGCACCACATAAAAACATAGCAAATTTTGGGTTGGAAGGGACCTGAAAGGTCACTTAATTCCACCTCCCTGCCATGGGCAGGGCCACCTCCCACCAGCCCAGGTTGCCCAAAGCCCCATCCAGCCTGGCCTTGAGCACCTCCAGGGATGGGGCATCCACAGCTTCTGTGGTCAGCCTGTGCCAGGGCCTCACCACCCTCACAGTGAAGAATGTCTTCCTTATATCTAATCAAAATATTCTCTTTTCTAGTTTAAAGCCATTACTGCTTGTCTTATCCCTACACCCCCTGCAAAGAGTCCCTCCCCAGCTTTCCTGTAGCCCCCTTCAGGTACTGGCAGGCCGCTGTAAGGTCTCCTCAGAGCCTTCTATTCTCCAGGCTGAACAACCCCAACTCCCTCAGCCTGTCTTCACAGGAGAGGTGCTCCAGCCCCTTGATCATTTTGTGGCCCTGGAGTCGTTCAAATACTTCCATATCCTTCTTGTGCAGGGCTCCAGGTGGAGTCTCACGAGAGCAGAGCAGAGGGGGACAGTCCCCTCCCTCACCCTGCTGGCCGTGCTGCTCTTGATGCAGCCCAGGTCACGGTTGGCTTTCTGGGCTGCAAGCGCACATTGTCAGCTCATGTTGAGCTTCTCATCCACCAACACCCCCAGGTCCTTCTCCTCAGGGCTGCTCTCAATCCATTCTCTGCCCAGCCTGTGTTTGTGCTTGCCCCAGCACAGGTGCAGGACCTTGCACTTGGCCTCATTGAACCTCATGAGGTTCGCACAGGCCCACCTATCGGGCCTGCCCAGGTCCCTCTGGATGGCATCCCTTCCTTCCTGCGTGTCAACCCCACCACACAGATTGGTGTCATCAGCAAGCCTGCTGAGGGTGCACTCCATTTCACTGAAAATGTCACCGGAAAAGATGTTAAATACTGCCAGTCCCAGCACCTGAGGAACACCACTCATTGCTGATCTCCACTTGGACTTTGAGCCGTTGACCGCAACTCTTTGAGTGCAACCATCCAGCCAATTCCTTACCCACTGAGTGGTCCATCCATCCGACCCATGTCTTTGCAATTTAAAGACAAGGATATGGGGGACAGTGTCAAATGCATTGTACAAGACCAGTAGATAAACTCAGTTTCTCTTCCCCTACCAACCAGTGCTATAACCCCATCATAGAAGACCACCAGATTTCTCAGGTGTGATCTTCCCTTAGTGAAGCCATGTTGGCTGTCACCAGTCACCTCCTTATTTTCCATGTGCTGTGTTTTCTAATGTTTCAAAACATGTTTTCTAATTTTTCAACATTACCAGTTGCATTAGAAAAAAATGTTCATCTCACCTTCTCCATTTCCAACCTTTACAGAACAGTCAATAGTTACTCACTTAACAGAAGCTTTATGGCTGAATTACCATGTAGAAAACAATTTGCATATATTACATAATTTCATTACTTCTGCTATCACTACTGTCTCAGTGTTCCTGCTGATATTTATGTGTGAATTTAATTTGGTTTAGTTTTTGCTTGTAGCATTTGTGTGGCTAAAATAACACAAAATCTGGGCATTCTGCATAATTTCTATTCGCTAGCATTTATAGAATAATTCCAGCTCCTGCATTGTTTTGTTGCTGCAAGAAGACCAGAGATGTAAGAAGAATTTGGGAGAAACACAAGAAAGGCTACCCATGGGGATTTCTGAGTATTCCAAGTATTCACCATGCAAAATGCAAGAGACCAAGGTGGAGGCACCTTGAAAATGGTGCTTGAGAAGATGCAGGACAGCACCCATTTGCTTGTTTCTTGCCCTGAAAGTAACATACTACTCTGTTGTTCACATCCATAAGCTCAAATGCAAATATCAAGGTAAAGTTATCTAATTAGTAGCCTCACAATTGCCTCTGGGTTTTGTATGTTGTTTTTGTCAGGCTTGGTTTTCCGCTGTGGTCTCCTCTGTTTGAAAGACTATAACGAAGGTGATTAAAATGATTCATTAACATTGTGCCCCTTTGAGCAAATAGTCCAAATATTTTTGTATTCCTTCGTATTAAGTGCAATGATCTTCACACAAATGTCCAAAGGTCTTTTAGACTTTTTAATTTTTTCCACAGCTTGACTTTAATTAATGATTCATGTGCAAATTCATACACAATTAGTGTACTAGCAGTCTAGCCTTCGATTTGCTTTGGACTCTTTGGGAGGAAGAGAGGAAAAATATGCTCGGAGCTCATAACAACAGTAGACCATATATTTAAATGAATGTTACAATTAAATGTCTGTAAATCTATCTGGTGTGTGTAGCCATGTCAGTCACTCAGCTTTGCTTAGTAGCTGCCCACACAGCTCCCCACTTGGTTCCTTCAAGGAAAGGCCCACATGAGGCCACAGGTAGAAAACTGGACTGTATCTGTGCTATGAAAGAGGAGAAAGGGATCCCGTTTTTAAACTGAGTGCCTTTCTAGCACATTTTTTCTAAATTTTATCTTTAAGGCAGTTAGTTTTTTGGCCACCCGCACTCTCCTTGGAAAAGGCAAACAATTTCTCCATTTGCTGGGAATGCACTTCTGATTTCCAGCCTAAATTTACTTATGGCCAGTTTCAAAGGTGGTTACTAGGTGCACCAGTTGGAAAACTTGTCAGAATAAAAACAGGGGTGGAAATGTTAAAGCTATATGTTTTTTGGACCGACATTCTCTAGATCTGCATAAATAATTTGGCTATGGACACCTAAGTCCTACTGTATAGCTTTAAAAAGCTTCGGTTTAATGGGGAGATGAATGATTCTATCTCCACAAACCACAGACCAAATTTCATTAGTATTTTCAGGTGGTGAGCCCAATGCTCTAGAAAGCATTTCAGACAGGATTAAAAATCTGAAAAGGCTTTTTTTTTTTTTTTTTTAAAAAAAAAAAAAAGTAGCATGTATATGGCTATGGAAAACCCTTCTGAAGAACCGCTTCAGTGCTTCCTGGGGCCCCAGCTCCATCTGGCTTGGGCTCAGAGAGAAGTGCTGCTTCTGAAAAAGGCTGCCCTTGATAATACTTTGAATGTGAAACAAGATTTTGGTAACACAGCTGTACTTAGCCCATGAAGTAGATTTCATGTTTACCAAAGAGGCCTGTAATTTGTGGATTGAGAGTTATTTTCTTCTTTTAAAAATAAAACTCAGCAGTGAAAACCCTACATGAAGGAGGGAAGATGCCAAAATCAAGGCCTGTGGCATGTTTGGGTCTCCTGCATCTGATTGTGACAGATACTTCTGTTTTCTTGCTGTGTTCAGCAGCCCACATAGCTGTGAAATGTTTCTCCATGGTGTTTCAGCTCCCAGAGTCAGGTGCAGGAGAGGAACCAGGGCTGAGAAGGGGCAGTCACGGGGACAGAAGTACAAAAAGAGGGCTGTGGGGTTAGAAGTAATGATAAAGATGAGAGGGAGACAGGAAAGGAGGACTCTGCATGCCTATTGCCCTGTACAAGGGACAAAACTGGAGAGGAATTTGGGTTCCAAGTACCTTTAGCAAAGACAAAAAAAGTCAATGTGTATACTATTGGTAGGAACATGTCTGTGAAACAAAGGGGCTGATCATACGAACAGCTTGTTCTATGGAAAGAAAAGAAAGCCGAGAAACTCAGGGAAAGTACAACAGCTATGACTGGAAATGAGACACACAGATTGTTTTGAATTTGCTCGGTCTGAGTTGTGGTTCAATCAATGTAGCAGATAAACAGTTAATGCAGCCATCAAAGAACAAATGCAACAATCAAAAACCAACAGGAAAAGGCCATCACTTGCTATAACGTGAGCAAAACTGCTGCACTGAACCTCCTCCCTGCTGGCAAGTGGTAACACCAGATAAAAGCAAGGGGAAAAAAAAAGAAATATTTTGCAAAAATCCTCCCTGCTCCAAACATGTTTCTTCCTGTTGGAACTTTTTGAAGTCCGATTATTATTGTTTAGTCAGGTTTGTTCACAGGAAAAATGAGAATGATGGAGCTGAAGAAAGACTCAACTTCCAACCTATGGATGTTCTTAAGATCAGCTTTAAAGCTTGTGGATCTGATAAGTAACAAGGCCAATAGACTGATATAGGGAGAAAAAGCTGGAGAAAGAGACAGAGGCCGGCTCACGCACATCTTACTTGGCATGCTGTGGAAAGGGTTAAAAGTGGTCAGTTCATCACTGCTGTGTGGTGCCTTGGAAGTTTTCACAACACCAGATGTGTGAAAAAAAAAAGAAGAAAGAAAGAAAAGCGAAGGCTTGTAGACATCCTGGTGCCCTGGAAGCAGTTAAATTAACACCCAGCAGGGACAAATTTGCAGCTTTGGGAACAAGCTTAAAGTTAGTCTGTTTTCATTCCTGGAGCAAATTTGCAAGTGTATGACAGTGAAGTATAGCCTGGGAAGGAGCAGACAGCTTTGGATTAAGGATGGATAGCCAGAACTCACTCCCACCCTCCCTCTTCCCACTCTGTTTTGCACTTAGGCTGTGAAGTTCTCAATATTTCTGCTAATCCCTATGGTTTCCCATGTCTTTTACCAGTTCTAGGAGGAAAAGAAGCCATTCTTCTTCTTCTTTTTCTTTTTTTTCCTCCGCTATAGCTGAAACCAGAAAAAGCTGGAGTCACCCCAGCAAAGCCTGCTTGAGCTGGGATTGCAGCTTACAGTTATTTGGAGAAATCTAGTTCTGCAATGGATAAAGCTGGATGCTCTTCTAACCAGAACCAAAGCACTAAATCCTTTAGTCATTCATCATTCACTTGGAGCCAGGCTGTGGCCCAGCTCGCAACCACTACAAATTATAGAAAGGTCTGGAAAACGGCAAGACTGTGCGAGTACATCTAACCCAACTTCACAGAATGCAGAGAGCCCTCAGAGTCTCTCTTCCTCTTACAGGTTGCAGAACAAACTGGATCCTCCATAGAAAGAGGCTTTTTTTTTCAAACTTTGGTCATTGCAAGTGCTGTAAGTCGATCCCAGGGAACCTTTCCTTCAAGATGGACTATCCAGCTTCTTATGAAGGCCCAAGAGGATCATCCAACCTGCATTTTTCTTCCTCGTGCACCTTTTGCAGGACAGGAAAAAAACAACACGTTGGTGGTTCACTGGCTACACTTCCAGCTGGGGGTTGTACAAGAGCTGTAGGGTTCCATGAAGGAAGAACCGGAGAACAGATGTGGACAAATATGCTGGTTCTTCTGTATCTCTGATTGACAGAGACTTGCGGGATGAATAGCATGGACTGAAATATGCAGTGAATCCTTTCAGCTGGCAATTAGAAGAGTTCTGAGTGAAGCATTTCTGGAAAGCTGCATTTCTTGCCCTGTGCTGACGACTTCTTGCAGACACTTTGGGAACTAATAGACAACAAGCCCCTTTTTCTGCCACAGCATACAGAAATAGGTATTTCATTAAGTGTTACCAGTCTTCCCCATTGTTCCTGTGAGAGCTTGTTCCCTGTGCATCAACAGTTCCCATCCTGCCCGATTTCCTCCCATGCTATTTCCCACCCTCGAGTCCCCTGCCCACCTCTGCACCCAGACTCACTCCTGGCTTCCTCCTCCTGAGCCCCAAAAGGGGCTTTTGTAGCAGCCCCAGCCCAGCTCATGGGCACAGCAGGTAGCCTCTAGCTGGACCTAGGACTGCCAGCTCCAGGGGCTTGGGCCAGCCTGTGGGTTCAGGCTGAGCACATACTACTGACTCTATCTCCTCCCACCCTGCCCAGCCAAACTGCCCCTTGCTTACAGCCCCAGGCAATGTCACATTTCAGGGCTTCCATCGTGAGTTCAATCTGACCATTTCTTCCAGCAGCACGGCTGGACTCAGGGAATTGAGAGTCTTCTGCAGTGAGTTTGTGCCTCACGGATGTGTCCAGCTTAAGTACTCTGAACTGCACCTTCCTCACTGGCTATACAGGAAGGTTAGGGGATTAACATTAAATAGAGAGAAGTGATATGAAGGAGAGGGATAAATATCCCCATTTTACCTGTTTTCTGCATTTCCTACTGACTCTCAGTATCCTGTAGACTTCAAATCATTCCTCACCTCTTCCCACAAAATCAGAAAATCATTAAACTCACATGTTTCCACAGCTATGTCAAGACTAAGTAGTACTATTAAAAGACTCTATGAAAGCCATTTGGCTTTTCAGAGGAACCAAGTGTTGGCAGCACTCAGCCTCCTTCTGAATTCCAGCTGGGGCTTGACATAACAGAGGCTCGTCAGAGGGGATGGAGAAATGAGAACTCTGAAGAGATGACAGACACTCAACATGGTTGGCCTGTTCAACATGCAAAGGGTGATGTGAGGCTACCCTCAAGGCCCCATTCGTTTCTCATGCATGTGAGGAAAGCAGAACCTTGGGAATAGCCAGAATATATCCACAGATTGCTCACAGGTCCTTTGGAGAGTTAGCAAGCTGCTGGGTTCACCTCAGCAGGCTGTCTGCCATCAATCCACAGGTGGAATGGGGAAAAGAAGCATCAAACACTGTCCTCCGGCGGACTCCTCTGGGGGACTGTGCAGGCTGAGAGTTGGGGATGCTGGGTCAGTAAGGAAGGATCTCAGAGCAGGACGCAAGGGGCAGGGGGCAGGCAGGTCAAGATGAGCAGTGGTGGGGTCAGGGATAGTCCTAAGACACAGCAACAGTGTCTCTGAGACTGACTTTTGCTCTGGTTCAACATCAGACTCAGTGAATTTCTGTGTGATGGTAAATGTATTACTTACGTCCCTATCTCACAGCTCGTGGGTGGCTTGTAATGGCTTTGGGTGAGATCTTCCTTCTCTCTTTCCCTAAATATATAATAATATCTAAAACGTAGAGTAACATTTCCTTCCTCTCATGCTTTGTCTGGCTTGCTTTTTTAGATTATAAATTCTTCAGGGCAAAAGCTGTCTCTTACATTGTATGTGTACATTATCAGAAACAGGCATGCTGCAAATGAAGCAGGCAGATGGTTCTGGATTAGTTCTGTTGGAGCATCTGGCCGATTTTCTGGATCTGTATTACACACAAACGGGAAAGTTACCCATGAAAACTTATATTAAAAGAACATTACTAGGTCTGTTGCTGTCTTAATGACAGTCATCAGTGGCCTGGGGTAGGCCTCCACCATAAAAGCACCAGCAGTAAAAGTGGCTGAATGAAGAAACAAATATTTGCCACTAGAATATTGCTTCATTTTGAACCCCTAGAGAGGACTTGTTCTTGAAGACTTCAGGGAATTAAAATAATAGAAAGACTCTAGGGAGAGAAATAAGAGCTAGGTCTTGTTAATTTTTTTTTGTTGTTCCTTGACTTCTTGAGGTATTCATAAATTGCCTACAAATGAGCAAAAACTTACAGGAAAGGGGTTTTCACCATGCCAGCTCCCAATGGCTGTGGAATTATATTGTTTTTCCAGTCTGCCTTTCCAAAATCCCTACAGGAAGTTGACTCAGGGCTTGACTCCGGCCTCGGATGCACAGCACGGCAATGGCAGAAATCTTCACTTCAAGCAGGTAATGAGTCCTTACGGATATCCCAGCTTCACTGATAAGATCACAGGTCAGCACAGACTAACTTGCCTCGTAGCAGAGAGCCAGACCTGAAACATCCTTGGTTCTTTGCCTCCCATTGCATCTTCACAGCTCTTTACCCCAATCTTGCCTCGTTACCCCTCCTTTCCCAGTTAATCCCATAAACACAAACTCATGTCCTGTTTTTGGTGTCGATTCCCTACTTTACCCCACTATGCCAGGCCTACAAACTGCAAACTCTGCCACCAGCTCTGTGGATCTTCCCTCCTGCCCTTTCCTCCTTGCAGCCCCTACATCTTCTCTCAGGTACACACCAGGCACCTTGGGTGTCCCTCTGCTTCCCCACGTCTTCCCATGTCTTTAAGGTAGCAGTGGAGTAAAATGAGAGGACTGAAGCACATAGCACTCTTGCTGAACCTTGTTTTTCCCCACAGCCAGGACAAATGACTAGCCCATGAAATACCTCTGGATCACTGCAGACCTCAAACAAACATCTGCAGATGTGCAGGTGGGTAGAAGCTGATATCCTTCAAATTTCTTCTGTGAAACTCATCTTTTGTCCCTTTGAGACTGTAATACACAATAAATGTTTGTTCATTGTCTTTTGTATTATAAAAACAAGGAGTTCTGTTTGAGGAACGGGAGTTGCGAAAACTCCCTGCTGCAGTAAGGAGCTGTATAATGCTTGGCTAGACACTATGAAAATTCTTTTGCTTAATGTAACAAAAAAGAGACCCCCCCCCCCTTCTCTCCTTCTGCATCTCAGTTGCCTCTTTTGTTCAAAGACCCTGCTGCAAAGCTCATGTAACCATCTCCTGATAAGCTGCTAACCTAGTGTATCAACATCCTGCCTTCCTGTCTCACGCTGGGCCAACATGACCAAATAAAAAAAGAAGTTGAACCACAACGCTGAGGAAGACTACGGCCTTCATCTTCACGACCACCAGAGGGACAGAGACGACCCCCTAGCAACAGTGCGTGCAGTCGCAGAATATACCAGGATGTGCTGCGTAATCCCGGAATTACCAAGAAATAAAAAGGGACCCTGGCGGGGGTGAGGTGCGCGCCGTTGGTGGAGCCCAGACTCCCCGGCCGCCCAGCGCTGTTTTGCTTGCTGTTGCTTACTCAATAAATTCCTTTCTATTATTAATGTAATGCTCTCTGAAAATTAATTAAGGGGGCAATTTATAACAGAGACAGGTGCCATTTTTAAACCATTTATATTGTTCTTACAGAATGATATTTTGTTCTATCAGTGAACCTCCCAGGCAATTTCACAAAGCTAATAAACAATAAGACAAATAAACAAGTGTGCCGACATTAGCACAGAACACATCCAGGCAAGCGTGATGATGTTTTGTGTTGGTATCTTCATGGATGTACCTCCCAAAAGCAGCCCAAACGAGACCACAGGGACTATCTCAGCTATGTCCCAAATCCATGAACCCAGAAGCATTTGACCTAAGAGGCTAATATTCTACCATTGTAGTAGTGAAAATACTTTATGAAAAGAGTACAAGAAAGCTTATGAAGCTGGCAATGTCACCGAGCCTCTGAATTATGATGTCCTCAGGGACTGACCATCCACAGTGTGATTGTCTATATATTTGATTTAGTAAACAGGGTGAATGATATAAGGCACCAACAAGACACCAAGACAACTGTCCACTATGGCAATACAGAAACCTTTGACATTTTCTTTCTGGTTTTGTGTTCATAAATCAGTTATGACCATTCAGTTGACGGTAATTATGGGGACGTCCTCAAGTTTTTATTAAGAATATTTAATTCAGAAGCCCTTGCACGAAGGAATGCAACCAAAATGGAGCTATCAAGAAAAGCTCTCATCCAAACACTATTTTTATAGTGAGCATTGCAAGAAAGGTCACATTGTTATTTCCTTACACTATGGAACGGTTTCTATTATTGCAGATTCCAAAGGCTTGGAAATCGTTGTTATTTATGATCTCAGTCACATTTAAGTCCTGGTTTGTACCAATTACCACAAGCCACTCTAGTTTTTCTCTCTTCATTTAACAAATATTTGCAAAATAATTCATTCACACTTGAAAACAGAGAGATTGCCTCACCAAAATGTGCTCCTCTCTTCTTCTTTAGTGGTAAACACAAAGGTCTAGGAAAATATTGTTTTGATATGAATCATCCAAAGAAGCCACATTTTCTTTGAGAGATTTCAGAGGCTAAACTAGAGGTGTAAGTAATCACTCAGCAGTGAACGATAACAGGAGTTTTTCTAGCTGCATTTTCAAAGAAACCATGAGATCTTTTGCTCTTGGTGCTTCTCCCTTGCATAGCACTGACAATCTGACAGTTTAACATACATTTCTTATTAAATCTGTATGGTGCCCATGCTTTAAATAAGGCCACATCCTGCTGCTTGCTACTCTGCTGTAAGTCCAATTATGCTCTCCCAAAATAAATTAGATTATCTTGGGTGCAGAGCTGCCGGGTTAGTTAAACTACCATCGCCATCCCTTGGAGACATTTAGGAGCAATGGATATATATCAGTTAAGCATTGATTTTCTGAGCTGCATCATGGCCCCTCTCCAGCCAGATGCACCCATGTCATGCCCCTGGGGCATGGAGCACCTAGATGAACATCGGCCACATGCTGCAAAATACAAAGCCTTGCTGTAGGAGGGCATCAGCCAAGAGGCACATATGGGTCACTCATGCTTGGGGCAGGTAACAGAGGAGAGATTGTCTGGTATTCAGTAGGAAGGGAGAATGGTTGGATTTAAAAGGAGCCTGTTAAGATCTGGTGAAGAAAATGATCTAAGGTAGACCCCAGTTAAGGAAAGCAATGGCAAAAAAAAGCCCCCAAACTGCAAGTAATCACACTGCATTTCTGGGTCTTGGGAAAAAAAAATCAAAAAAAAAAGAGAGAGAAAAGGGAAGGAAGAGAGATGATCCCATCCTCAAAGACATTATAAAGGAGTGAGGACTAACAAGGCCCTGAGCTCTCCACAGGGAAACACTTGTAACTACATGAACAACACTGGTGTTTTCAGAGCCTTAAAACAAGGACCTCTGGTTGTTCGTGTACAGCAGGAGCTGAAACTCTCGTGATCCCTTCTGTCCTCCTTGCCTCCAAAGCTGACACTAAACAGGGATCTTGTGGTCCAAGGGCACATGCCCACAAGTGCCACGTGGAGTGGCCTTGCTCCATTAGGGTTCCTCTTCTCACGAGCTCAGCCTTCTTTTCTCCCCACCCTTAGCGAGTGAATTTGAATAAAAATATTGGAAGTAAACTCATCTTGAAACCTCTGAGTTTAATTTGGCTTTAGTACGAAAACAGAAGGGAATGAATAATATTTATAATATTTTATTTAGCAGATATTGGCTTCTTTTTCTTTTCTTTCCTTTTTTTTTTTTTTTTTTTAACTTCTTGATAGAAGACTGATGGAACTTATTGAATGAGTCATACGGGTGACCAAAAACTTTAAAAATATGTGCAGAATTTCTCAGACTACTTAAAAACACCAAGCTGTTTGTTCAAAAACCTTATGCCTTACTCCAGAAGCATCTTTCATTTCTCCATTTCTTCACAGAGAGAAAGTTAGATTTCAAACTTCTCCCAGTTACAGATTTCCAGTTACAGTTCCAGATTTCCCCCAGGTTCTGGATAAGTGTTGCAAACCCAATTTAACCAGTGCAGAAATTGAAGCTTCTAATTATTCCCTAAACAAAGAGAGTGTTGAATTTGTACAAGTTTTTTCTTGACTGTGCATATGTTGCATCCTGATAGACAATGGAGAGGTGAACCTTTCCCACAACAACGGAGAAGAAAACTGAGAAGCAAACCAAACTTTCATTCAATTCAACCTTCTTCTAGGAAACCAAGATGATTTCCATCATTTTTATGACTTTTCCCTAGAGGCAAAAGACATCTAATTAGCAAATCGCACTACAAGTTTGCTCCAATTTGACACAAAGTGAATGTGACAGGCAGAGAAATTATAACTCCTGCATTTCCAGTTAGCAAGCCGGGGCTGATAAAGAGAAGTTCAAATGCTTTGGGGGGATCTTAAAGCTTGGGGAAAAAATCCAGAGAGTGAGTTGGTTCAGCTAAAAATGTGAGTTTATAGCATCCCATTCAGTGTTACCTAATGGCAATGTCACAGCAGCTATTTATGAGTGTGAACTCACATTTCCAGCTACAAAGCATTTCAGCCAGTTGAGATGGTCCTTATTGTTCACATTTATGACAAATTTAGGATCTAAGGAGGAGTTGAACAATATCTAGCAGAATCACACCTTGATTCCTCATGAAAAATACAGCATGAGTAAAATATATATTAATCATGAAGTTAATTAGTAATGCTGGTAATTAATCATGCATCACTGTTAATGATCTTTAGAAATCCTCAGAGGTGGAAGATGATTCTCCAGGACAGAAGACCATGCAGCCTAAATGAGGTGAACTCCCCAGTGCTAAGATCAACAGGAACTGACCCATGAGCTCGTTTTGACCTTCATGATCTCTATTGGAATATAATGCTGGGGTCTCTCCTCCCACTCTGATTTAATATTTGGGATGAATCTATGGGGACAAGCAGCCCTGACCAAGGGGTTGATGAGCTCTTGCATCTGTGCAGGCAGGCCTAAAGTTGTTCACAGAACTAATAAACATTGCCAGCTGAGCAATTGTGTTCAAAATGATCCTAAATCCTGTAATTTTATGGACCGAGTTTATGCAGTTGTCAGTATCATTCTTGTAGCTACAGAATACTGAGAGACACCCACCTGATTTTCTGAATTTCGGCAGGAAAAGATCTTAAGGAAAGATCTTTTCTAATCCAGTTATTTCTCTAGAGCACAGAAGCAACAGCTGCAAAAGCCCTGCAATCTGTGCCTACAAAAGTACACTTTTCAGCTATGCCACAGGTCAGATAAGCACATCCTGCAGACAAAACTGTGTGCCGGGTGATGTGAGCCTTTGGAAAGCTTCTTGCAGAAGTCTGTGATGATAGGCGAAACTCCTTCCTTGTAATATCTGAAGCTTGGCACTTAGCAAAATTAATTTAGGGAAAGCTTCCTAAACCAAAAGGTCCTGTGGCTGTGCAGGTGATAGATCCCACTACACTCATGATACATTTTGAAACCACTGCTATGACCGCATTGCCTGTAACCATCTTGTTGGCTTGCCTCCCTCAGCAGCAGCCCAAGAGGGCAGAGAACAGGGAGCTAACATTGCCCTGAGCAGCGTTATGCTCAATGTTTTTATTCCTTTCCAGAATGTGACCTTGCATGTTTGTTTTTTTTACAGAAAAACAGGAGTGTTTGCAGGAGTCCTGCCTGTCTCCCCTGTGCTGACAGATTGCTGGAAGCTTCATCATGGCTGAATGAAGGAACTGCTAAAATTCATCTGCCTGCCAGTCTATTAAGAGAATGGGGAAATGTGCCTGAGAAGTGAGCACACAGTGGCCCAAGGAGGAGAGCAACAGCCAGCAGAGTTCTCCTGTAAAACAGCAAAGCTGTGCTTGCTGTTAATCCTCCAGCATCATCAAACAAAGCAACACCTCCTCACCCGGTCTGCCTAAACGTTTCACCTGGAGCCTCTTGCCAAGGGATCCTCTGTTGGAAAAAGTCATGGTTAGGTGGCCAGGGAGTTTAAAAGATGTAAAAGGAGAAAGGTTTCCATGCGTACAGCTCTATTCGCTTTTTCTCAAAAACTCATACTGTTCACCCAAACAGGTTGGCCAAGATATGCCATTTATGACCGATTCTTTCACGGTGCTGCTCCTCAGTGACTTTATGGAAAATTTAGGGTTTCATTTTCTCAGTAGTTTCTTATAGTTCTTTCTCATATCAAAGGAATTCATGAGCAATCTCTACATCTGTATTACCCTCAAGTGCTATGAACCCACCAAAACTCCTCCGAATGGTTTAAACATCCCAATATCAAAAATGTGCTTTGCCTGTTTTGCATGTGGTTTCCAGTTTCGGGGGTACAGTGAGGTTACATATTTGAACTTCAATTGACAGGTCTGAAACATGGGATTTTGGTGCATGATGACTTGGCATAGCATAACTGAGCTATAATCATTGATCATGTCAGAGCAATGTCTCATGATAAAACAGTGGGAGCTGGCCACATGGTATATAATTGTCGATGTATCTGTGCAAGCCTTCACCTTCATATCTAAGCACGTATTTTATGCAGAGACTATTCCCAGAAGTGTGATGGGTGTTTATAAAGCTCACAGATAAGTCTTAGTTTTTCTTTGCCAAACAGATAACAAATGTGCAAACAGTATTTTTGTCATGTCAGTCAAACGATATCTAAAAACAGAATTTCCTAACCCTGCCTCCCTGAGGAAATCGATGACATAAAAATTAACATTGTAAAATGCATTCTCTAAGATAACATAGGAATTCATTACAATTGTGCCGTTCAAAAGAACCAAAAATTTTGTAAGGTAGGAAACTCAGACAAGAGTCCAAAATAAGCTTACATCTGCTCTGCTATCTCACCTTTCTGACAAGTATCTACATAATATATGGCAGTGACATATTCCCTCTTGCTTTAAGAAAAAAATATAAGTTCTGAGCACGTCTTTCTTGAAATTCTTACAAATGTGCATCTGTGATACACCTGAATAGGCACTAAACAGGCTATCAGCAGCTCTGATGAAGTATGTCCTGAGGTCATTACACACCAGTACACATCTCCTGGAGGAATGAGGAATGGATGGAAAACCCTTTTTACCACTCAGACCAGAATGTAACAAAGAAGGAAGAATCTGCCTTACCTGTCTGTGCTGCTGAGAGACCGGATACTGCAAACCTGAGATTTGCTGGCTTTGCTGAATTTTCTGAAGCATCATTTTTTGCTGCATTGCTAGGGGTACATTGGGTGGCCTTTGAAGAGACTGGTTTGGGAGAGGCTGAGCAGGTTGCGGCTGTGGCTGTTGTTGCTGCTGCGGCTGTTGCACTGGGGCTGAGCTCTGTGACTGCTGCGTGTAGTGCAGAAGGGCAGGCTTGCTTTGGGAACCCAAAACTGAAGGCATCTGCTGGTTTGTTTGCTCTGAGTTAAAGTGAAACAAAGGCTTTGTGTTGCCATGATGCTGCTCTAGTGGTGGCTGAGCACTGTTGATAAAGTTTCTGTTGAGGTCCTGAGGCTTCTGTTGCATGATTATGTCCATGGGATTGCTCTGGGGAGTGGTTGGCTTATAAACATAGTTATTCATCCCCTTTGACTGGTTCCCATTCACGGGCACCCCAAGCATTGCTGAGCTTTGTGGGCTGAACTGCTGCTGGCGAAAAGAAGGACTGGGGATTTTCTCTTGCACAAAGGGCCCGGGGGAAGGACCAGACGGAGACAAGGTGGACCAGTTGGCTGTCTGGTTCTGCTGCTGCTGTTGCTGCTGAATCAAGGCATGCTGCTGACGGTTGGCTGCGATCTGCTTGAGTTGCTGTGCGTGAGAAACCTCCTGCCAGTTAGGCAATGGCCGACTGGATGCAGAAGAGACCTGCGACACCTGCGTTTGGTTCTGAGGCACCGAGGGGATGGGTGAGGAGGTGGACATGGCAGCGGTGGCCATAGTGAAGGCTGGACCTGTAGAAGAAGGCCTCATCTGTGGGGAACCCACAGAAGCCTGGTTCATGCCTGGTGCGTATTCGCTCTTAATTACCATCTTATCCATCTGCAGAGATCTCACAGGGCCCCTCTGGCTTTGCTGCCCGAGGTCAATGTTGAACGGTTCATCTTGCTTTATTGTGGCATTTATCATATTCTCTAGCTCAAGATCACTCATTGGTGGCACTGATATGTTAGTCAGTTCATTAAATAGTTCCTGAAGCTCTGGATCCATCATTTGTTCTCCTGAGTCTTCCCCATATCTGTTGGGGAACATGTTCTCATGGGACATCTGGCCATCTAAGTGTTTGCTGCAGGACATTGTTTCTCCCGGTTCTTTCTTTACCTCTTTCAAAGTCATATTAAACATGCCATTCCCACTAGCATGTGCATTGTTTGCTAGGTTACTGGTCTTTCTTTGTGATCCTTGCCCAACAGGCATAGTTCCAGACATTGACTGGCTTTGGCAATTGTTAGCATGATGGCCACCTTGTCCCATTGGGATATTATCGCCCACTCTTAACCTCTTAATGTCAAGGAAAGAGTTGTCTGAAACACCATTTGGCCTCTTGTTGTTGACAGGTGACAGATTTACCACCAACTTTCTCTTCAAGGAGCCTTGGAGCTGAAAGAAGCAGAGAGAAAAAATAATAATCATTAGATGACTACTGAAGAAACAAGCTATAGTCTATCTGGTGCTTATAGAAGGATCTTGCAGGTCAAACAGGCAAGTAAGCATTGCACAGCACAGAAAACTATTCTGGGCAGCAAAGGTCAGTGAAAACAGTCGATGAAATTGTGCAGAACGGTAGGGAAATGTGTGAGTGAGACATCTCCCTGTCACCGCCGTCCCCGTCTTTATAGCCACCAGCAGTTTTTGGGCATCACTGCCTCCTGTTGACCAGAAGTCCCACCTTTCCTGTGGGTGTGAGTGGAGGGAGGTGGCCAGAGCTGTAGCTGGCAAAGCCTAGGGCATATCCATCCCAGATTTGCTCCCGTCTATCTATGCCAGACAGATCTGATGTATTTTCAGACAGCAGAGACTAATGCAGCCACGAAATCTGCCTGTGTGTCTACCCAATGCTGCAGGATTCCACTGCAATGATTTTGGTTCACGATCCAAAAGATCATGTTTGGACTGCAGAGTCCAAAGGTCCTAGGAGACATTTTAATGGCACAAGTGAGATCTAGGCATCCTGATCTCACGTAGGTTTATAATGACCGGAGATCGGTGTAGTTAAAGATGTTGGATGTTAACTTGTTCAAAACTTGAAGTGAAGCCACTGGAACCATGTCAATTTATGTCAGCCAAGGGGCTGGGCCGTGATGTACTGCCGGATTATTTTCCAGATTTGTATATTAATACATTAAGCCCTAATTGTTTATGTTCTGAGCCATCTGCTATAAAACACAGAGTGCACGCAACACCGCTCTGAGAACGACAACTCTACTTCCTTTTCCTTGAATATTTACAGCGATACTTTCATCTGCTCACAAACCCTGTGGGTCTGCTGAAAGAAATCTTTTCCCACCCTGTGCACACAAAACAAAGGTGTAGTCCCACCAGCTGAAAAATTTGGACCAATATATGTATATACCCTGAAGTAGTGTTATTTCAGATTTCAGAAAGGCAGTTCATAAAAGAATAGAATCACTTTTTTTAACAAACACACCTGTCAAAGCTTCAGGTCTCTACATTAAAGGCGTGCACCAAGCACCAGCCACAGCAACCACGGGCGTACGCAGACCTAGCTCAGCCCACGTGCACGCTGCGGCTGCTTCAGCTGCGCAGAGGTCTGTGAGCAATGTCAGGAAACTCCACAGGGAAATACGGCTCATCTCGTGCCTGGGCAGAAGTGCACCGACCGAGAAGATGGCAGGACAATGTCATCTGACAAGTAACCGTGCGTACCACTGGGAAAACCAGGCCCATTACAAAGTGTGATGTCTTGGGAAACCACGACGGGCAGATGAGACGCTGAGATCTCTAGTTTTGCAGTTACGTGAGGAAGGATGATTTATGAGATCTTCAAATCACATTATTTGGACACTGCTGTTTCAGGTACAGAAGCCCACGGGTATGTAATTTCCCTCAGCTTCAGACTTACCCACTGGTAAGAATGCTTCCCACATAACTCCACGTGTGAACACTTTTATTCTAGAGTGAATGCCAGGGAGTCATTTGGTAAGAGCTCAGCTCACAGACATTTATCATGGCCCCATCTATCCTCCCAAGTCATCAGCAGGGCACCGAGTTTACCCCTCAGAGCTAAGCCTTGTAATTCCTCTCTTTGACACTGAAAATCTCTCCTCATATCTGAAGTTTCCAGCATAGCTTTTGAATCACAGCTTCATGTTTCTGTTTTATAAGGACAGATATGTTGGTGCCTACCTGTGCAAGCCCAAGACCTTTTGCCTACAAGAGTAACTCATTGTTACTAGCTGTCCTTGGGGAGAGATTTTTAGGTGGCAAAGTACAGGGACCGCCTTTGTTTAGCATCTTCCTCCTGACACATGACTCACTGTACTTTCCTCTGTGAAAAAAACAGTAAGGTGCACTTCCTTTTACCATCATCTTTGCAGTCAGTGTGCTTATTAGAAATCATTCTCGTGCCCCCAAATTCATCTTCCTGGGAAATGGGGAAGTCCCCTGATCATCAGAATACATGACTTGGCAGCATGTTTTGCTTTCGGATGTGCTGCTGACAAAAAGGCTGAACAGATAATGAATAATATATCCTCTGCATGTATGTGCTTTATGTGGTAAATACGTCTTTCTGAGTTAATTTTACTTCTGCGTGTCATTTTGGAGCTCTTTAAAATGTCCTCACATTTTCAGAGCGCCTGCACCAGGCTTTCTGATGTAGTTAAAGTTGCACGGCGCTGTGCATAGTGGCTGTTTTTCTCCTGCGTATGAATTAACCCCTCACAGATATAGGCGAGGTATGGAGTGGTTTGCCCAGTGACCTGCACAAGCCAGTGGCAAAGCAAAGGAGAGCACCGTGATCTCCAGATATGTCCTTTAACTCAACCCTCCCTTGCCATGGGCTGGAGCAGTCAAGGGTTTCATTACATGTGGTCTCCTGAAATGCCCACAAAAAGAGATTTCTAAAGAAGAAATGACGAGTGCTGACTTATTACATCTCTGCAAACCATCCAAACAATGCCGATAACACCTTGGTCAATGCGTGCATTAGGGGCATGGAGGGTTAGGGCACAAATCTGTGAGCAGCCCTCAGGGACAAAGCCCCCTCTCCATCCCTGCCATGAGATGTTACCAATTCCATGTCAGGGCGGTTTGCTGTGACCAGACTGTGTTTGTTCCAGTGAGACAAGCAGTGTCCATCACAAGCCTCTCTGTCTTGCTATTTCATCCAAACAGTGTCTTTTATGTGGCACTGATGCCCAAGCACTATGCTTCTTTTGTCTTCTGAAGGGACATGATTCGATCACTCAAACCTTTGCTGTTTTCTAGCAATTGCATTTTTCAGCTTCCAATCACTTTTTCATCAGCCAGAGCCCTTTTTCCCCAAGCAAAACACACACTCTTCAGAAGGGGGGAAAAAGAACTTGCCAGATTTCAAGCTCCATCTCTTCCAATTTGCAAACCAGGATTGATTTGGGTCAGTAAATGTAACGTAGAAGTTCCTAGGCACATAACAGAGGCACATTCCTCAGATCAAACAGGCTCCCGATTACACATCTCAAACCACTCAAACCGTGTAATACTGAAAGGCTCTGTGATGGGAAATGTGTGACATGACAGTAACTGGGAGAGGAAGAAGCTCTCCATGTACGGCTCCATCCCACAATAGGCGGGCAGGACTTTATGAACCATCAAAGAGTACATGGCATTTCCTGGCAGCCCGTATTGTTGTAAGACCTTTTGCTAAGCAGGCTCTGGTGAGTCAGCACGCAGCCACGCAGTGCTGGGTGCATCGATTTTCTGAAGTTAAAGCTGCATGGGATCTGCATGAAGTTAAATGCATGAGAACACACAAGATATCACAAACAAAATTCTCAGCAACATTATCAGGCCAGGGCAAAACTCTAGAGATGACGTGGTCTAAATAGCACCGTATGACACCACCTCCTGTGCAGAAGGACAATTAATTCCTCCTTAAAACTTAGTTTGAGTCTTTAAAGGGATTTAGGAGAGACAGCTTCTTCTCCAGTGCTCCCTGACACACAGCCAAACCAGCAGGAGTTCCACTGAGCTAATAATTAAGGCTCATCAAAAATCTGGTAACAAATCATTATCTTTCTCAGAAACACCCAAAACAACCAACCAAAAAACTTTTGCTTCGCCTTTCATTTGGTCGAAATTTGTTACTTTTTATAATTTTTTTTTTTTTTCCAGAGGTTGGAAACAAAAACCTCTTGGGTGCAAAAACACAATTTTACAATGAGAAATTTTAGGGATTTTTTCCTCCAACTATCCATATTTACCCATATTTTTATAAGCACATCTTAGCTCTACTTCTGACATTACCCATGTACATTCACTTATATTGCTTTCAAGTGGCCAAGAATGGCCAAGAAAATAATTTGTCTGTGACAGCAGGAAATGCTAAGGACTATCTGATTTCAGTTTCAATGAAAGTCTTTTTTTGTGTGTGCTCCACTCAGCTTCTTCTGTTGAATTTATTTTCTTTATTTTTATTTATTTATTTTTATCTTTTAATAACGCATAGGACAACAGCACTTGAGAAAGTCCTAAGTTAACCATCCAGCAGCACAGGGTTTCACAGCTCTTAGAACAAGTAAAACACAGCTTATCCCTCCAGCTTGCTGGAGCATCTCCACGGCACCTGGAGATCTCCAAAGGAATTAATTTCCCAGTGCAACCCATCCTTGGGTGTTAGTAACATCTCTAGCTGTCATCTCAAAACATCTACAGCCAGACCACGACGACTGGAGCAAAACACCAATGCACTGCACGCAAACTACAAAGCAGATAACACAATACTTTGTGTTTTAAGTCTCCAGTCTCCCTTACTAGCATCTATGGTGGAACGATGGGAAGGGAAACGAAGTGACTGACACACTTTGTAAAGCAGGCAGTGAGGTAGTGTTAGCAGTTTGTGCGGAGTAATACTTCTCATGTTAGAAAAGCAGCATTGGGTTTTGTGCTTTTACCATGGAACAGTCAAATCCACTTTAAAAGGTCCCTTTTGGACTTCCTAGATGTTCTCACAATATGTGCTGACTGTATCTGTAGCTGCATTGTAAACAAAATCCTTCAAGTATCTGGGGAGGGGAAGGGGTAAAGGAATTACATGAAAAATACAGAAAATATTCAAACAACGAAAGTTTCCAAAAGAGAAAAAAAAAAAAAAAAAGAAACAGGAATTGATTCCAAAGGAGAAAAACATGCTGAATGCTACTTCTCATTTATGCTGTGAAAGCACCTTTGCATCCCAGGCCTGCAGCGAGGCCTGGACTCCAGCCACTGCCCCAGGCCTCAGAGGCCTCCTGGGCCATCACAGGTCCTTTCCCCAGGGTCACACACGCACCTTCACAGCCCCTTCCTGACTACTGTCACATTTTTTAGGATCAGGCAGAATGGTTCCCATTACTACTGTTTCTACACAGCTTCTGGTATCATCTGGCAGCTTCGGCCATTCCCACTCTTCCCCATGTCCAGGGCAGTGCCACAGAGCAGCAGGTTTGCTCTGATGTCCCTCCTGAAGAACTCCTGAAGACCTCCTAAAGAGGTCTTCTTCTGAGGATCTCTCCCCAGCCCCCTTCTCTGCACTTTTTTTTATTTTTTTTTTTTATTATTTTTTTTTTTCTGCAGAGAAAGCAAAGGCAAGGATATTTATTTTTAATCTTTCGTCCTCATTTGCAACTTCTACCTGACATGGCTGGAAACTCAAGCCTGACAGTTGTCTTCAGCAAGATTTTATCATTCCATGTTCAGAAAGTCTGCTCTGCTGCATGATGCTGATCTTGGAAACCTTTCCAAGTGATGGAACTGCAGCCCTGGGCAGGCGGTGCCATGAGGAGCAGTGCGACAGCCACCGAGTCCCCCAAAAAGCAGCACAGCATCACGGCAGGGTCAAAGCCCTGCCATGTTTGCCCCAGCCTGGTTGGCACAGGCTCAGCTCTATGTGGTTGCTCTTCTTTGTCATCCTCCCTGCTGCCCCCTTGGAGCGCATCCGCAGGAAGGAGACAACCAGTTTTGCTGAGCTGTGAGGAGGAGGAGGAGGTACCTTCAGCCTCACACTGCTGGTGAGCGACTCTGCTCAAGCCACCACAGCTCCATTCCACCCCGCTCCTCTCCCATTTTGCTAATCCACTCCTAAAACCACTTCGATCACAAGGTGCAAGGCCTGCTGCCATTAGGTTTTCACTCTGTAGGCCCTGAACCTTCCCACCACCGTATTTCTGATCCTAAGCTCTGGGATGGAGCATCGATACAGTGCCTTGTACACAGGCATCCCACCTCTGGGTGATCCCTAGGCATAATCAACACTGTCAGTAACAGTGATGGAGAGGTAGTACAAATTTTTCTCCCTGTTCACTATAATAAGTGCCACTAAATCTGACTTTATAGCAACAAATAAGTAAGTTCCTTGGCTGACAAGTATCCACTTAATTCTCATTAGCTGGGGAACAAGGCTGGAATAGTAATCAGTATGTTAGAAATGCCACAGTTTACCTTCACTTATGGAAAAATCACATATCTTGCCAACTGAACATACCACCTAAAAATGCATCCATATTATTCACAGTGTACTGCTTAGAAATATAGCGTCAGGGCTTTGGTCCAAGTTGTTGAAGCACAATAATTATATTTTTATGCAGATTCTACATTTGATGGATTATAAAATATCATGTCTAGCCACAGTCTTTTAGAAGAATAGGAACACAGAGAAACAATAGCAATTTAACTAGGTCAAGATTGCTAATCAGAATGGAGTAGTCATTACTGTGAGCAAAACAAAAAAGGCATGAAAGATCTGTATTTCTTATCCTGAAAGCTGTGTATTTGTCTTGTGGAAAAGCCTTTTTTCTTTTTTTTTCTTTTTTTTTTTCTTTTTTTTTCTTTTTTTTTTTCTTTTTTTTTTCTTTTTTCCTTGTTCCTTGTTCCTTTTTCTTTTTTCTTTTTTCTTCTTTCCTTTTTCCTTTTTCTCTTCTCTTCTCTTCTCTTCTCTTCTCTTCTCTTCTCTTCTCTTCTCTTCTCTTCTCTTCTCTTCTCTTCGCTTCGCTTCGCTTCGCTTCGCTTCGCTTCGCTTCGCTTTCCCTTTCCCTTTCCCTTTCCCTTTCCCTTTCCCTTTCCCTTTCCCTTTCCCTTTCCCTTTCCCTTTCCCTTTCCCTTTCCCTTTCCCTTTCCCTTTCCCTTTCCACCATGAATACATTAACAATCACTTTATATGAAATCTACAGAAATTTATGTCAACATTTATTACCATGAAATGTGGAACAAAGCGTAATACAACCTGAGCTTTGGGAAATGCAACTGCTTAACTGATCCTATCCTGATGAGAAGAAAATATCAAATGCATTACAAATGTTGACAGGATGATCAGACATGTAAAAGAGGTCATCCAACACCACCCTCCACATTGTTTACCAGTTTCATAAGTCAGCTTAAAGTATTAAAAACACATACCGTCTTGCACAGGAAGCTCCTAATCCTTAAAAATGTGGTGGCTGTTATTTGATTTGCTTTTTAGAGACCAGTGGCATAGCAGATTTCACCTAAGGAAAGACTGCTGGGAGCATTCTGGTCCTAGTTTTCTGCCCAGTGTCCCTTCCAAACTAGCAGTGCAAAAGCTTTCTAGCTTCATTAAGATCACACAGCCATGCCCACACATGGACTTTAATTACCCAAGTACCAATCTCCTCTGCATCATTCTGTTTCAAAAGCTCAGTCAATGAAAGAAGACAGCAGCCATCAAGACAGCTTTGGAAAAATAAGGAAATATTTAGATTGTTTTGCTCTTCCTGCAAATCAGTGGGTCACACGGGGCACTCACGCCAACTGTTTGGCCTTGAGACCTTCTGCAGGGTAAGTTACAGTTCATGGGAGATACAGTCATCAACTGGGAAAAAAAATAATCTCCTCAGCATATTACCCAGCTGTGCTTCCAGCACTGAATCCACCAGCCAGGACAAGGAGGACCTGCTTGAGTGAGAAGTGCCTTCCATCACTGCTTCATCTAAGACTCCTAATTAACAACTGGTCAAAATGGCTTCTAGTTAGGAGGAAGGAGTTCTGATCCTCTGCCAGAACTTCAGAAGAGAAGTGAAATATAGGATTTTAGGACCAAATCCAGGCCAGTCATAAGAGAACATATCTAGGAAGGGTGGTGCACTCACTTTATGGCTTGGTTTGACTTGCATTAGCATCTCTCCCCTGCCTCTACCCAGCTTGCATCTTCACCCCCATTGAGAAGGACATAAAGTAACAGCAGTACCTAACAGCCATTTCCAAAACCTTCAGCTTAAACCTGCAGCGTCAGGACAGGCCAAGTGCACCCCACCAAGAGTTTGACCTATATAAACAGAATAGGCAAATATGTTAGGGGATTTTGGAGAAAAGTAACAAGATTTAAGAGCTTAGAAGATAGTCTTACGAGGAGAACAGACAATAGAAGGGACAAATAAAAGAGAAAATTATGGAAGTTTATATAATAAGAGTCTAAAGAGTAAGTGCAGATCAAGAGGTTATTTAGCAAGATGAACAACTGTAAATTAAATGCCAATTAAAAGCTTTTTCTTCCAAAATGGATAGAGTCTGAGGAAATATACAGCAAGATTTAAAGAGGAACTCAGTATTTGTTTGGAATATGGAAGACACTGACTTAAGAAACCCGAAGACAAAATATTTAAAAGATGTGAAATGTTAAACATCAAGGTTCAACCAGTTTATGGATCATAGAGACTGGCTAGGGTTTTGGTGGGCAGGGGAGGAAGAGACATAGTGGTGAAGAGTGTTATATTTGCAAGCCTACCAAGATGATCATATATTTTCCCCCTGAAATATTTGTTACTGCTATTGGTGAGATGCTGTAGGGGTTTGGACAAGACATGTCTGTCCATGTTGCACAGTTCCTGTATTTCCAATACTTCAGAAGTCTGGAAGAAAACTGTACAGTGGAAGTCATTTGACCAGTATCTAAATATTTTCCACGAACTGTACTCTTGAATTTCATTTTTAGCCTGAAAACACAAACAGAATGACAGAACAAGAATGAATAGTGAGAACCAGTCTGAGACAATGGGAGATCATTGCCAGGTTACAGGAGCCCCAAATGCCTTTCTCTCTTGGGCTAGCACATGTTGCCATGTCATTGCTTTTTCATTATTTAGCCTTTCTTTGAGGAGCATCTTCATGATACTTTCTGAGAAGTCTGAAATAATCCCAGAACAAGCAAAGGGCCAGAGAGGGTGAAGGAAAAGGTTTGGAAACAGACAGCCATTGAGCAAGGAATACTTCAGGAGCTGGAAAAAGTCCAAGCAGACAGAGGGTCTGAGGAACAGTTAGGGGTAAGAAAAAGGTGCCTACAAGCTAAAAACCAAACCAAACCAGAAAAAACTACAACAGATCCTTCAGGTACTGGAAAGCCTACAAGATGATGCTTAAAAGGAATGTGAGAAACATAAAGAGGAGTGGAGATGAGAATTGAAAGACGTTTCAACAAATAGACAAGTCAAATGCATAGAGATGTCTCTGAATAAAGTGAAAAGTTTCCTGGCTTTCTTTTTCTCTCAGAGAGAACATTCTATAGCACAGAGTATCTAGCAAAAGCTTGGCTTTTGCAAAAAGATTTTATTTGGCAAAAACAAGGGCCCTTAACCTCTGTAAAAAAGAGCAGAGCTGTGGTGTCAGAAATATATGCCAACAACCCTAACAGGACTAAGCCCAGGGGCTTTGTATGTGTAAATACCTGTGGACAATACCAGGTATTTCACAAAGAAGATGACATTGCAATAGGGTTCGTGCATCTCAAGAGCTGTCGATCCTGTACCAGATGCCATCATCATATGGTTTAAAGTACAACATTGACAAGCATTCCCCTGATTCCTTGATGGGTAGGAAAATAGTGTGAAGATCAAATCTGGTTGTAGGAAAGGGATGAAAGAGGGAAAGAACATGAGAGCTGTGCCTTGGCCTGTCTGGAGGAGATGTGCACAATGGCAGTGCCCTGTACAACCCTCAGATGGACTGAGGGGAAGCTCAAAGAGGCAGCACCAAGGCTGGATTTGTAAACCTTGCCAGAGATGAGGTGATGCCTTTTGCACACTGCAGCCTTTCAGCTCCTTCGTCCTGCCCATCTGAGGCAAAACCCTGCTGCTGAGCACACACTGTGGTTTGTGGCTCTGAGCAGCAATGTCGGTGTCTGAGACTGTCAGTGTAATCCCCTGATGCACAGGCTCATGTCTCTGCAGCTGTCTAGTCTCCAAAGAGCCATTGTACTGCATGCTTTAATCCCAACTACAGCTTTCTTCAAGGGGATAGTTGGTGCTAGACTCATCACTAAGTTCCATAGAGTCACTGTGGGATGCTCCTGGTAGTTCTGGGCAAGCTATGCATTACATCTTCTGTGGTGGTAAACCACAAAGGGACACCAAAATACTTACAGGTGTTTTTGGCTACTATAATAGTTTTCAGTGAGTGGGATGGAAGCAGATTCATAACACTTGATGCTTCCTGTATGGTTTATTCCCTATGTGAACCAATCATTTATTGTGTGAATTCATGCAAACAGAAACAGCACTGAAAAATGAACCTCTCCAAGATAACAGGCATTCTCAAAGTCATTTTTTCCTCCACAGCAGCCGTGGGCCTGTTTCTAGAGTAAATGGTTATCCCTGGCTTTGTCATATCAGAATGAGAAAAATTCCCTGTTCAGCAGTGGCTGAGTGGAATAGCATTTCCTTCCTGACACAACACAGCCATGACAAAAGAACCCACTGGACACAGGTATCACAAACATCACTAACACCAGCATTATTTTGGCTACACAGTGAAAATGACTCAGCCAAGAATGTTAAGGATTCCTTGACTACCACAGTTTGTTGTTGCATCACTTCTGTACCCTACACCTCCAGGATGCACCTGGTTTGGGCAGAAGCACAACGTTTCAGCTGTTCTGCTGGCTTTGATAAGGAAATCCAGACACCTGAAGTAAGTTCCCACCAAGAGTCATGCAGAGGAAACCCTCTGCAGTCATATAGCTCCATAGAGGGGTGTCTACAATTCCATCTCTAACACAGTAAAGAGTTCTTTTGCTACTTATCCATTTACCATGCTAATCACAGAAAGAAAATAAAAGTATTGTGGCAATAGCCTTAGTGGAGAGTTCCTTAGAAGGCATTTAGGATCATAAAATGACATAGCTGTGAAGGGACCTCTGGACCGTGCCTTCTAGGCCCTGCTGAAAGCAGAGCTACCTTCAGGACCTCAATCCAGGCGAATGTTGAGTACCCACAAGGATGAAGATGCCATAACTTCTCCAGGCCCCATTCCAGTGTTTGACAAGCTCCCGTTTTTTACCTTATGTGTAGTTGGCAGCATTTTGTTCACTGCTTATCATTTTTTTGTTATTCATCCCTAAGACAAATCCATATGTTATCTGGTAGCGTGTAACTGAGAAACTTTGAATGTAGTGTGAATGGAGCAAATGTATAAGTGTGATTGTCTCCAGATCACATAAGGGGTGAGGGAGGAGGAGGAGGTGAAAACCATAAATGACAATGCACTTGAGAAGTGCAGATCTGTATTTTTATGCAGATTGTAGGGTGGTGGCCAGTCACTAGTGGGGTTCCCCAAGACTCAATTTTAGGGCCAGTTCTTTTCAATGTTTTTAGAAATGAACTGGAGAAAGGAGTCAAATACATACTAGGTAATTTCAGGACAATACTGAATTAGTAGGAGCTGTTGACTCCCTTGAAGGTAGAAAGTCTAATCTTGATAAATTAGACCACTACCCTTGAAGGTAGATAGGCCTTGCAGAGAGATCTGGACAAATTAAGAGGGCTGGGCAATCACCAAGCACGTGAAGTTTAACAAGAGTAAGTGTCAGATTCTGCTTCTGGGACAGCATAATTGTGGATTATGCTGCACAGATTGAGGGGAATTAGGCTGGAGAGTGGTCCTGCAGAAAGGGATCTGAGGGTTTTGGTCAATAGCAAGCTGAACATGAGCCAGCAGTGTGCCCTGGCAGCCAAAATGGCCAACTGTACCCTGGGCTGCATCAAGTAGGGCATTGCTAGCTGGGGGAGGGAAGGGAGCGTCCCCTTCTGCTCTGTGCTGCTGCAGCCTCACCTCAAGTACTGTAAGCAGTTTTGGGTGTTACAATATAAGAAGGACATAAAGCACTCAAAGACAGTGAAGGGTCTGGAGGGCAAGACGTATGAGGAGCATCTGAGGTCCCTTGGTTTGCTCATCCCAGAGCAGAGCAGGCAGAGGGGAGGCCTCATGGCGGCCTGCAGCTCCCTCACGAGGGGAGCGGAGGGGCAGGCGCTGAGCTCTGCTCTCTGGGGACAGTGACAGGACCCGAGGGAACGGCATGGAGCTGGGACAGGGGAGGGTCAGGCTGGGTGTTAGGGACAGGTTCTGCACCCAGAGGGTGGTCGGGCAGTGGGACAGGCTCCCCAGGGCAGTGGTCACGTCACCAAGCCTGCCAGAGTTCCAGAAGTGTTTGGACAATGCTCTCAGACATAGGGTCTGATTTTTGGGTGGTCCTTTGGGGACCCAGGAGTTGGACTCGATGATCCTTGTGGGTCCCTTGCAGCTTGGGATATTTTTTCTGTTCTGTCCTAATCATGCACAGAAAGCATCAGATCAGTAGCTCTTAATTGATACAAAAAATCAAAGGGTTGACCAAGCAAATTGATTCCGTATCAGATGAAGCAGTGTTGCTAAATGATGACTTTCTTTAAGCTCGATCTAACAACCATAGAAATATCTAAGTTTTTAAATGGATTTTGCTGGACTTTGGCTTTCTCCCTTTCTTGACTATAAGGGTCCATGACAAGCACTTTATATATTTTTCTGAAAAATTTTCTTCATTCATTTAGGCAATGTCAAACATGTTAATAATGAGACCTGTTTTCCAGCTAAATTCCAAAAGACATCAGTGCACACTCAGCACCTCTGAAAAGCAGACATCTCTTTAGGTGGAAAAATATGGAATCCAATATACTTTAGAAAAAAACTAGACTGGATACAAAATAATTTTCCGTTTTAATAACTGATGTGAAACCTTTCACCTTTACAGCACCAGTTAATGGTGACTAGAAATCATTACAGCCAAAAGGCTGCACAGCAAACTGCTGTGTGTGATACTCCAGAGGTAGTGGACTGGTTCATAGTGGACAAATGACCACATCATTCTTGGTGCTAATTAGTTCCTTTCACTCTTCATCTGCTCCCCTTTCTTTGAAAAGCCTCAGCTAGGAAACTCTGGGTCAAATATGCTCAGAGGGCACTCAGCAACTTAGCACTCTCAGAAAGACCAGTCAAATAGTCAGAGTTATTGAAGCACTTCAATGAAATTTCACTTGTGTATTACTTAGACTAGACTTACTCCGGTAGAGATAATTTTTGTTCTCATATATTCTGCAGTAATAAGCATTTTGTAGCCTATTAAAATATCTGAAAAAAAATCAAAGAGATCTCTATTTAGGAAAAAAATCTTAATTTTCACACATGCTTCTCTCTGTGGTGATCTGTACTTAGGAAAAGGCTTTAGGAAGGCAGGCCATGAAGACTTGCCTGGGACATGGACCAAATATGAGCAGTCTCCAGGGCAGTTGTTGCTCTGGTGGGTACGGGTGAGTTAAGTCTTTCAGTCATCAAACAGGTCCCTTTCACTAGCACTTTAAAAAAAAAAATAGAAGTGGAAGAGTGTTTTGCCTATTTCCCTAAGTGGAATTCAAATTCCAGGGATCCCCTATAAACTAATATTTGTCTGCATAAATGTCCTTCTCAATGCAAAAGTTTTGCTGTAACAGATGCAAAAAACTGACCTGTAACAGTGTTTTATAATGAACCAGTCCCAAAGCCCTAAATCTGGATTATGAACCAGCATTTACTGGAAGTGTGGATTGCAGCAGGAACTTTTGTTGGATGTCTATTGCAACAGACTCCTCGCTTATTTTTAAAGTGCCTCTAGTATTGCAGGCTTTTGCTAAGAGAACACAATGGAGCTGGCAGGAAAGCAACAGCTCTTCACCATCTCAGGAGAGAGAGAGAGAAAAAAAAAAGAAAAAAAAAAGCAGTCCTTAAGGATACCACACTGATAGGTGTCTGGGACAATGAATTAACAAGGGCTGACTTTTTCCTCCCTCTGTTTTCAAAGATAGTAAGTAACAAAATCTGGCAGGCTGAAAAGCCCCTGCTCCAAGGAGAGAGACAAAGAGGCAGGGCTGAAATTCATCGTGTCAGTTTAAAAAGGCAGAGTTTTGCATTTACACAATATGCCCATTCTTGTTCTCCTTGACTCATGGAAAAATATTGAACATCGGACAAGAATGTAGGAATGTGTCTGGTGTCTGATCTCCACAAAAATCTAAACGCAGATTGCATTCACATAAGAAATAAAGAGCAGCTGCCCAGGCTCCATTGATGTGTTAAGAAAATAACAGTAGTGATAACAATATCATTATAATAATAGCAGTAATATAATTTTTTAATCTTGATGTGTCACTAGGACAAATAAAGGATGAACCCAGGCACTCCTCGCCCTTAACACAGCTTGGCAGAGCATTCTAGACCATTTGCCTGTCACAAACATTGCAAAGACTTCTCCCTACCAAATGCATCTGGAACCAAAGCCTGTTTTCCCGGATAGCAGAGGTTAAAGCTTTTTTATTGCTTTTTTGACTTTAGATGCCATAATTGTTGCAGTGCCTATATTACCATCTATGGCAGACAGCCTGCGTGTCTGCCAACTGTCAGGCAGCCTATTCATCTCCAGTTGCCTTTTGCCTACTTTCTGCAGCAGCAGAATTTCCCTCCACTTGATTTCGTGGAGTCCTGTTCCTGCTGATGTTTCTGCTGCTTTGTTTTTAAACACAGCCTGGCTTCAGGCCTGGGGTGCATGGAATTCGGCGGCCCCTAAAAGCAGGAGATGTCTGGAAAGGAGGCAGAAACTTGTGGGGTGCCAGGAAGCAGGAGACTGTAAATCACTGGGAAAGCATGGAAGGATAACGACAGCTGTGGCCAACCTGTGGCTCCTATGTGCAGGTTGCAAGCTATGGCCCTGGGTCTGGACAACACCGTATAACTGGCAGTACAGGGATGATGGCTGCTGGATAACCCCAACCATGGACTGGAAGAAGAAACAAGGAACAGGGACACCACGGCCCACATGGATGGGCTTCTCAGGGATTCCCCAAAATACTGTCTTCCTGCCTGTGTCATGGCAGATTAGTGGTACTCATCTTCTGCCTAAACTCCACTCTTCTTTCCCCAGTTCTTCTCATCTGTCCAAGGCACATAGTTTATGTCACGAGGCTCTCAGTCTTGTGAAGATATTGGAACATGTGATGTTTGGCAATTCCCAACCCAGGTGTTCCAGGAAATTCCCCCAAATATCTACCAGCATCTTAAGGCACTAGCCTATCTCTAAACCATCCAGTACTGTGGTATTTTACCATTTTACCAAAGCCTGCTTAGCACATAGGACTGTGCAGACAGACAAGACAGGCAGGTCCCCAGATCTTACAATCACAACCTTATACTATATCATCCTTTGCCTAAACTAAATATGCATCCATTTCATAGAGCCTCTGAAACCAAGAGAGGCAATGCTGATTAATGCTGTTTGCTTCTTTCTGCTCCCCAGTACGCTAGAGAACTGAGAACATGCAGGCCTGCATATTTCCTGGCCCAGAGCATGAGGTTGTGATTCATACGAGGTGGAGGGAGGGTGAACAGCTCTGCCAGACCTCATGGCAGGGGTAAAATATATCACTCAGTTGGACGAGGTTTGTCAAACTGGTGTGTTTATTTTACCTGTTCCTAGGAGTGACCCAGCTCATAGCATCCTCTCCCAAGCTGAGGAAGGAACATCTTGAAATTTCACTTTAAGTCCTAAACCAAAAGGGATCAGTCTCACAGTCAACAATTAACAAGCTCCAAGTCATGGGTTGCTCTTCCTGCCATCACTGCTTTATGAAATTGTCTACAGAAAATAAATGGCATCTTGAAACCTCCCTCACATATGCCAGCCAGGAAGCCCACAGCCAAAGGCATTTGCCTACATACTCTGCAACCCATCTCCCTACTCCCCAAGGAGCCCTAGCCTGGAGCTCCTGAAGTCAACAGAAAGACTGTTGTAGACATCAGTGTGTCTTGGATCAGGCCCCAGCTACCCAAGAGAAGAGATGGGCTTTGCAGCCCATCCAGATGGTTAACAGCTTTAGCATACAACCGCTGCCTTATTAAATCTACAGTAAATTAAATGAACACTTAAGACACTCAACCGAAAGTGTTATTGACTGAGGTAATTAAATCGAAATGCCCAATTAACTACACCAGAATAGGAAATGAATATATCATGGGGGCACCACTCTCTAGTGTCTGAGCCAACCAGATTTTGTCTGCACCTTAATTTGGGATGAAATAATTTTTAAAAGAAGCTGATGATTACTTAGAAATGTGTTTATGTAGCACATGGATATGTATGCGTATATATGTGTGTATGTATATGATCGGATGCATATTACACTATGATATTTAAGTCTTCTGTCTGAGCTTTTAGTCTTCTGTTGGCAAAGCCGTAGCTTTAATTCCAGGTCAGCCACCATCTTCCAAGATAAACTCTGACATTATTAAAACATCTAAATCAGAAGGATTACAAATGTCCTGCAGTGGATTTCTTTTTTTTTTTTTTCTTTATTAAGAACATTTACATGAAGGTGTCTGCAGTTTCAAAGCCATTTCATACTGGGGCCTAAGAAAATGCTTGGCAAAAAAAAAAAAAAAAAAAAAAAGAGAGAGAGAGAGAAAAAAAGAAAGAAAGAGCCTTTTTTCTTTCTGTTTAGCCTGTGCTGTCAGGTCTCTGCCTGCTGCTCTAACCACAGGCACCCCAAAGCAAAAGTTTACCTTTAATTAAGACATATAAGTGTTTGGATTCTTAGACTCTGAATCTCTTTTCCCTTCCTCCCCCTCCTTTTTTTTTTTTTTTCAGTAAGGATTGAAAAACATCTCCCACCTAAAAAGACACATTTTGCCCAAATATTGATATTTTGAAGTGATAAATCTTCACTCCTTTACTGCAGGCTCCTGGTGGAAGGTGTTCAGGTGGCTCCAGTGGCAGAGACCCCCAGAAATGGAGAGGAACCAGGCACGGCCACCGCACCCTGCTCTCCCCGAGACGAGCACAAGGCCCTGGCTGTGTTTTGGCCTTTGTTTGGAGGGGAATTTGCTCTCCACAAATCATGAAAGTGCAGCCTTGTAATAGTGGCGCTTAGAATGACAAAAGGCCAAGTCGGGTTACAGTCACTCAACCCTACTGAGTTATTTGGGTAGTGGCAAAAGGAGTTATTTTTAATTACTTCACATCCCAGCCTCGCTGACAATAACCAGATAGTGTCTACGAGCCCGAAAGCTTTGATCTTCATCTCACGATCCCACAGATCCCAAGAAAACAGAGATGTCACAGGGTGGAATACATCTTCCTAATGACAATTTCTAATGCACAGGATCTGAACTGCCTGTCTCCACCCAGACCATGGAGCTCGGGAAGGCAGAGGAGGCCCCATCATGGTCCTCACTTCGGAGGGGCCATGCAGGTAGCATTTCTGTAGGCCTTCTCTTCGCTTTGCTCACGCCTCCATTTTGACCACTTCCATGTGCTTTCTGGACCAAACTGATCTCTTATTGTTCCTCTCCTCATAAGTGGAATTGCAGCCCCTGTGGCCCTCTGCCACTGTTTGTGCTGGCAGAAACCAGTGGATATTGGCAGGGAAACTTGGATGGGATTCATGCAGGGAGAGGGCAGGGAGGGAAGAAAGGGCACACTGTGGCCCTCAGTGCCTTCGATTCCCTTGCAGAAAGCATGAGGAGAAGGAGGACACAGGTGGGGAGAGGGCTCTCCTCACAGGTCAGGATGCTGGGCTGAAGGCAGGCTTTGAAACACTTAAATCTTTGTGAGGTATCTGCATCAGGTCAGGTATCTGTTCCCTCTCGATGGAAGGTACTCAGCTGGCCCCGGGGAACACAGCTTCCAGAAGTTTTCTTCTGTCTATCTGACAACGCTTCTAGATACACTGTTCTGCCCATCCCACTGTGTGAAGTAGGGGTCGTATGGCCTTCTCAAAGCTGTGTACAACATGTGTGCTGGAACAAAGGTGCCTCAGGCTTCAAAACGCTCTGACAAGCTGCTGGGAGAAGCTGTCAGCCCTCCTTCACCCTACTGCAGAGACAGGCAGGAGAAACGAGGCCTGTTGACCAAGGTGTCCCACCTTTATGCCCGGGAGAGGTCCTAGCAAGCCAGCACTTTACTGAAGTCAATGGAAAACTCATATCAGGCCCCAAGGACGGACCTTACTGCTTCAGAGCCTAAAAGAAGAACCTGGCCCCGACTGCCTGGCAACTATTCAAAATGGCTCTTAGTTATAAAGAACAAATTGTAAGTTCTCGTGTAATGTCCCTGGCAGAATTCAAACTTGTAAAAGAAAAGCCTGTAAACATCATCCCCACTCAGGAACTGTGCAGTGTTATTTTCTGACCCCGATGCACTCTGACATATCGCAGAACTAAGCAGGTTGAACCTCGTGCTGTCAGTCCCGAATGACAAATCTCAAAACGAGCTGCCCGCTTTCTTTCCCGTTTCTTTCTCTCCCTGCCTAATACAAAGACCTAAAACGATGACATACGGCTTAGAAATGACTTCAAGTATAGCAGGGAGATTACGAGCAAAAGCAGATCACGAGCTCTGATTCTGCATTTACCTGCTCAGCACGCAGCAGCCAGGAGCTCGTCTCGGAGCCCCGTGCCCCTCTGTGGAGCCGGGGGGGGTGAGCGTGAGTGATTTGTTTACATGCCGCAGGAACAAAGTCATGTCATGGAAATTCTGCAAACGGCTTTGCTGAATTTCACTTTTGCATTTTTCCAGCTCTTAGTAGTGCCTAGTTGAAAGGGAGCACAGCTTCTCCTGAGCCCGAATTCTCCTCGGCTGGTGGATTATTTATTAAACGGCAATGGTAGGCTGAAGCTGTTTTCACTTAAGAACAGTTCGTTCAAAGCCTAATGGAGAAGGAGAGTTGCCATAGTTACCTGTGCAAGCCCTCGGCAGGCACAGTTACTTCCTAGAACCTGAAAGTTTAGGTCAACTTGCAAATTTTTCAGACAAAGCTCAACGATTTGCTAGTTCATGCAAGAGACTTGCAGTTATCAAGCCAGGAGGAGGAGTGCAAGCAGCGGGCAGGGTTGCCCCCCCACCCCTTCTTTTTGCTGGCCCAAGCAGCCCGTGGGGTTCACACCAGCTGGAAGTTCTGCGGGGTATCTGGACAGCTGGGGAGGAGCTTGGAGTAAAAACACATTTAGATCTTGGCACCGGTTTCGGCCATCCAATCCAGCCCATCATTAACAGCTTCTGTACAGCACTGCTCTTCCTCTAGGGGCTGTAAAAATGAACAAAACCTTTGTTCAACCTAAACTTCCTTTCCTTGTCCGCCGTTCCTGCAGACTTTCCATTCTAGTGGTCCTATTGTTTCACTTGGAAATGTCAGAGCGCTGCACAGCATGCCCATTTTATAAGGAATATGTTCCATTTTAGGAGGCCAAAATCTTACACTGTGTCGTTCCACAATTAATTTACTTGAAACTTGCTTGGGCTCACTATGGCTTGTCTGAAATGGTCTTATTTCTTTCTTTCTCTTTTCTTTTTTTCTTTTCTAGGCCCAACATCTGTATTTGGACTGGTAGCTGCTGCAGGCACTAGCCTTGCACCTGAGCAAATAGGATTGCTGAGGACAAGATGAGCTCCTTTGTGCAGGGTGATTTGGACACTGGGCATTTCTATGAGCGGCCAGTTCGCTTTTGAACATCCTTTACTGGAAGTGGCAAGAAAGAGTAAATACCCTGATTGTATCATCTGCTAAGTGGGTCATTCCTACAAAGGGGACTGGAAAATCTGTGTTCCTACTCACAGTTTCCTTCAGTAGCTGTAGAGCTGGTGAGAGGGGAGAAGGATGTGCGTGGAGACTTAATTCTCCTGAGAACCAGCGAATTTGGGCAACTCACGAACTGCCAGTCCTACATCCCCATAGTGCCTAGGCTTCCATATTGCTCTGCCTTTTTCTCCTCTCAGCCTTTTTATCGTGGTTTCAGGCACAAGCACGTCCCTGCCAATCAGCACAACTGCAATTTAATTAGGACACAGGTGATAGGAACACAGGGAAGAGTGCCCACATGCACTGGCTGCCTCTGTCATTAACTGCTTAAGTTTTGTGAGATCACATTGGTGAGTCTTGCTGCTCCAGTATGGGGTGGATAATGTTTGTGACCTGGGACCAGAGATTCAGAGGGATTTAAGTCCCTAAATCCTACTCAAAATCAGTGGGGATTAAGTGTCAAAGCTGAGCAGCTGTCTAAACTCCTCTGGAAGATCTGAGGCTGAGTTATAAGGTGCCCACTCAAGCAGTCCCACTTGCCTTTCTGACACTACGGATGACGTGCCTTGGGGAGAAAAGCTAGTAGATCAAAAGAGAAGATGATGAGAAGGTTGGACAAGGAAGGAAAGGAACACTCTAATGGACATGGGAAAAGAAGGAAATGACCCACCTGAGAGAATGAGGAAGAGGAGAGTGACAGTGACAGACAGACAGTCTGAGGCACATTGGAAACAGAAAACATTGAAGGCAGAGATCTGCAACAAGACCCCAGAGAACTGAAGAATGAATGAACGAACCAAAGGAACAAAGCATGGTAGGCTCCAAGAGGTTGTTTTTCTGTATTGTGAAGGCAGATCTTCACTGCCCTCAGGTTTTAAGGGGCAGCTTATATGTGAAGTGGTTTGTAATTAGTGGACCCTTGCACAATGCACCCATGCTTTCAACCTCTCTTATGTATGACTTATATTAAAGTAGCGTGTTCCTGGCTCTATGATTAGATCTGGGGACATTTGATGTCCCGAGATGATAAGCATGGAAGCTCACCATGCTATTTGAGCTTTGGTTGTGTAGGGTCTCTGCCCTCCGTAGCATTTCCCTCCTCGCCCTGACAACACTGAGCCAATTCCAGTCAGATGTGACAGAGCAGCAGAAGTCTCAGAGAAACAAGGCTCTTACACATTGCATGAGAATTAGCAGCTGGGAAGAAGAGAAAATCCAACCTGGGATGCAGGCTTGGGAGATGCTGTCTGAACCCAGCCGTATTTGTTCAGCAGAGACTGGCACAGTGACAAATTGACCCAGCTGGCATCTGACATCTTCTGCCCGGTGAGGATGTTACAGGACACAGAAGAAGGAGCTAGGTGCATCATGGTTGGTAAAAAGAGGGGACGCAAAGGGACAAAGGACTAAAACCTGTAAGAAACCCAGCTTCTTTTTCTGTTTCTTTACTGTCTCAGTTTTCAGAGGTAAATTACCCTGGGTGATTTGGGCCATAAAAGCTTTTGAGTCATCTTCACTATTTAGCTGTGAAAGATGAGACGGTTCAGTTCAAATCACTCATCTGAAGACATGTTAAATAATTAACAGTATACGGTTTGCAGTGCTATTTACCGTCCCACGGGGCTGCTGGTCGTATGACCTTATAGCAGCCTGACTTCATAAAGAGCACTCCGAAGGAGAAGCTGGCACGGCCACGGGACTGCACACTGACAAAGCTTCTTAAAATAAGGAACTGTAATTCAATATTAGCCGAATCAATATGTGTGGTACATCGGGCAGAACAGGTAGTTTGTGCCGGTTCTTTTGGGCTTCACGTTAATTGAGTGACTTAAACAATAGGCAAAACTGCAGAGGAAAGAAAGGGAATGTAGCATACGTCAGTGCCAGGGCTTCAATGCATTCATATGATGCAGTAAACTCAGGTCACTGCCTTTGTTAAGAAAATCTTGGCAAATTGTATCTGCTGTAGAGGTCAGGCAATTATGTTCACAAGGAAACACAAACTTGCATGTTATTTAACGTTTCCAGCCTCTGTAGCACAGTCCTACGTCAGTTTAAATATACAACATCCCTGATGAGTAATAGATACTGCTGAACATGCGGCTTTCTTACAAGCTCAGTCCTAACAGCGGTAGAAACATTTATGGCAGAGTTGTGCTTTCACTGAGTGACTTCTTTGAAATGGAAAAATGCTGAGAATAACTCCAAAATGAAATTGAGTGCTTTATTTTGCTTCTTTCCAAGTTTTCTATTTCATGTTAGTTTTTATTTAACTTTGTTTCAAGTGTACCTTTCCCTTTTGAGTTCAGCATTTGGTTCCAGGTTTGCCAGCGCTCTCAGCACAGGTCAGCCTCTCTGCTCTCTGACTGGCCAAGCTCCTTTATCATGAAATCTGTCAAGCTGCAGAAAGATAAACTAGCAGATAATCACTAAATGTTATATGGATTGGCATTAGAAGCAAACTAAAATGCCAGATCATTCAGAATCTTGCAAAACTAAACTCTTTTCCAGGAAAAAAAATAAAATCTATATTTTTCTACTTTTATCTCAATTTAGCTGAACTGCTAACTATAGCGTGCAGCTTTTGGCTGAAGATGGTTTTGGCATCAGAAGACTAGAAGGTGGCAAATATGGCATCCATTTTTTAAAAAGTTCTAGGGAAAATGCTTATACCAAACAAAATTTATACATAACAAAATTTAAAGAACACAAGAGAATAGCTTTAGGTGACACCTGGATATATAGGATATACTGCAGAAGTCCAGCTCAGCTTTTGCAAAGGGAAGTTGTACTTCATGACTCTAGTAAGGTTTTCTGAAGGAGATAACAAGCGTGTGGCCACGGGGAATTCAGTTGACACAGCTTAACTGGAAAGCTTGTGCCCAAAGGCACTCAAAGATCACTTGTTAGAGGTGCTTAATAAACTAAGCTGTGGTGGGGTAAGAGGGAAGGCCTTCACATCGATACGATGTTGGTTAAAGGCAGTGGAAGGGTAAGAACAAATTATCAGATTTCCAGCAACCGGGTGATAGAAGAACAGATGATAATCAGTGTAGACAAATATAAAATCCAACACGTGGAAAACTGTCCTTACTCTGCCTGCAGGGATGGGCTCCACACACAGGCTTCCTTCCTGGGAACGAGAACCCAAGGTCAGAGCTGACGGTGCTATGAAGACCATCTCACAGCGCTCACAAGTGCAAGTATCCAGACAGCGAGCCAGATGCCAGCAAAGGAACAGAGAGCAAAGCAAAGGCACATCGTGCTGCCACTGTTAAAATTCATTCTCCTGTCTCAAAAAGAACATAATAGAATGAAAAATATGCAGAAAAGGACAAAAAGGACAGCCAAAGGAAAACAAAGAAACAAACAACAAAAACATCAACACACCGGGCTCGACAGAAGGATCAGTTTAATAGACTAACTTTTCAGCCCAGGAAAGGAAAAATTGAGGGCAAATATGATGTAAGCATATAAAATGTGTTGTTTGGAGAAGGTGAACAATGGCCAATGAGTCTTCCAATGCAAGAATTGGAGGACATCGCGTAAAATGAACACACGACAAGGTAAGAGCAAACAAGGAGATCTTTATGTGAAGTACAGCTATGGGGCCATTTTTAGCGAGATGTCATACATGCTAGAAGTTTAAATGGGTTCAGAAAGCAACTGGACAAATTCATTGAAGAAAAATCCATCCCAGCTATTAAATGCACAGACACCATTTATTGATGCTTCGCCAGAGATGGATGGAGGCTGGGAGAGCATCCTGGGGAAATGTAATGTATGCTTATCTGATTATTACGCTTTTCCACTAATGACCACTAAGAGTGACAGGATGCAGAACCAGGCAAACCTTTGTTCTTAGCTGGTCCAGACTTCTTACTTTCTAATTCGTGATTACTCTGAATTTTTAAGTCACATAATTTTATTTGTGTACAAAATGAAAAATCCCTTTTTTGCTAGCTCTGTTCATTTCAAACTGCTCTCAGTTTGGCGTTGAAGATTTAAAAAATACATTGGGAAGGAATATAATAAATTTTTTGGGCTCTCATCTTTTCTCACCTGCAAATGTCATTTTTTATGTGCTCATATAAGAGACAGAAGAACCGAGCCGTCACCTGGTGAAGACCACTGGGTTCTGGTGAAATATAACATTAATAAATATTATTGAAGGCATCTGTTCCTGCAGATATGGGCGATTTTACTCCAAAAGTAGAGCAATTTAGTGGATATTTACATTTCCTTGAACAGTTTTGTTTCATTGAGTGAAAGGTGTGCTTTCATTTCATAAAACAATAGCTCCAGATGAAGACAACAATTGTCCCACATTTTGGAACATCAGAGACATCTAACTGGCTTGAAATGGTCTCATATGCCAAAATAAGGCCTCACACGCCTACTTTTGGATTCTGCCATGTAAAACACTTGACCTAAGAAATGTCTCAAGACAGGCACAGATACCAAATTTAGGTCACCTTAGCACATGCACAGTCCCACATGTTTACATGAAAGCTCCCAAACTCCTCTCTCATTACTAAGCCCAAATTATATCGTGTCAGTGTTGAAACAAACCACTAGAAAACATAAGCACCAGTCTGTCAGAAGCATCTGCACGGACCTGAGACTGAGTTTGCGATGCTGCAGTCTCCATGCTTTAGAGATCAGCTCAGCCCCGTCCTGCAGAATAAGCTGGAATGCCATTTCCCCTGGGTGAAATCCATTGAAACTGATGGATATGTTGTTACGGGAAATCCCACTGGGGATGAGATTTTACTTCCAGCGCTTCACTTTTGAAAACACCAAATGATTTAGTTGTAATTGTGTAATTCTGAAATGGAAGGAGGGAATGGGTGATCTAAGAACAGGTTTGTCATCTCCAGTCACTAAATACCGACAGGTTAAAACCTTCATTTACACTTGAAGCACGGGTGAAAACAGATATTATTGTTCTGCACTAAAAATAAGCAGCCAGATTGACCTCTTTGGCTGGAACGGGAGAATCCTATTCTTCACCATTTGATCAAAAGCTACAATCGCTTTTAGGGAGGCACCAAAATGGGACAGGCTGGTGCTCTACTTGCGTTTAAGATGTTGCATTTCTGCTGCTGCTCCTATTCCTATTTGCACACCCTGCTTTAGGAAAGAGAAGGCTGAGGATGTAAATACAAATGAGGTCCAGGGAGATTTTCCTCTGGTTTTAGCCAGCTTCATGTCAAGGCAGTGGTTGCACTGAAGGCTGAGATGCCCCCCAAATCTCTCACCCTCCCTATGGTGCCAACTGGCTGTGATACCCCGCTGGTGTCAGCCAGGACTGGAGCTGAAGATGATCACGTTTTTTCATGTCAATCTGACTTCTCCACCTTTCAGGCTTGGCCCTGGTCTCCCCTACCCTCTGCACGACAAGCAAGCCCCAGTCCTCATGTTTTTCTCCTCCCGGTTCCTCACTCGCCTTCTGTTTTCATCCTTCGCGCCCTCTGTTTTTTCCTGATAAAGCTAACAATGCTGCCGTTGTTTTGCTCCCTGCTGCCGCCGAGAGCTCTATTTTTAATCACGATTAATGCGGGGGCCAAAACAAAGCCCAACTTATCGCTCACCCACATTGTTTGTAAAGGGGCTGTTATGTCTGAGGTAAACAGGTAACGGGGCAAGCCTCTCGCCAGGCAGCTTCCCAGCCTCCTTCGGAGTCAAGCAGTGCCTCTGTTACTCCTGCCAACAAAAACTGCATTTCAGGTTTGCTTAATATACTATGTTTTTATTAATTTGAGGCCTTCTACATGTTTACTGCTCCCTGCAGCCTTCAATATCTGCAGCCTCCATGAGGGTGAGTGGCATAGTGTGGATGGATGCTGGGTGCGTGGCCCTGGTTCCTGGGCTGTCTGTCACCTCCATGACCATCTTGGACTTTTTGAGAAAGAGTCCGTTTGTGAATAAAGATGCCTTATGTATACCTCAAGAGAAATCTGTAGCTCTTTTCCTGGCGGTGGATTATTTTGGCCATCATCAGGCCACCTTGACCACTGTTGACTTACCGTACGTGATCAAGAGGGTTGCTGATGGATTATCTCAACCACCTAACTCATGATGGTACCCTAAAATAGCAGCCACAACTAGTCAGAGCCCATTTCCTCAGTTTCTGAATATGCCCCAATACATCCTAGCTTCGACAGAGAAGCAGGGACCTCAGTGCCATTACAGCTTAGGAGGGACTTTGCCTTTCTGCAATTCACTACAGATGTCCTTTCTGTTAATGTGTTTGTGCCTTCCCCATCGGGTCTGGTCCTGGTCTCCCTTACCCTCTGCCCTGTTTAAGCCTGAACAGTTTTGAATGTAGTATAAGAAATGGCCTGCCCATGGAAAAAGGCCTCCAGAGTCCTTCAGAGCTCACCAGGCAGGCAGGCAGCTTTGGAACTGCACCACCTGAGTGGGCAGCTGCACTAAATGCTATGCTGACCTCAAGAGAATAATATTATTTTCCCTGAATCTTTTTTTAGGTTTATTTCCTAAACTGCTTATTTGTCTAATTTACAGGAACTGGTTACGTTCCAGTTTTGCACACAAAGAAATAATGAAACCATCTTAATTTCAAAAGACGTTGCTTATCAAATGCATTTTTCATAGACGAGGTATTTGTTGAGCATTAGTGTGTCCAGGCAGTTTTCTTTGCCTGTGCCAACAGCCAGTTTTCCCTGAAGAACTGAATGTATTTAAAATATTTTGAACCCCCACTTTCTGCTTCACTTGGTAAATAATTTCATTTTTCTTCCAAAAGTTGACCTTCTTTCATCAGATAGCAATCCATATTATTGCAACCTCCTGGAACAGAGGAATGTTATTGACAGAACGAATATTTAGCTACAGAAGTCATTTTATTTATTAATTTATTTTACTTACTTTACTGCAGCAAAATGCTAAATTTGCACATTTCTAACTAGCGTATGTGTAAATGCACTTTTTGCTCAATCTGTACAACCCAGGTTATGTTCTGTGGGTATCTTTAACCGGTCCTCGGGGTTATTTCTTCCCACTTGATTTAACACACCGTCAGGAATCCAATGGAAGGTCAGCTTTAGCAAACTTCCATGTATTTGACTTTCCATGCATGGAGGCACCTCAGGTACATCACTAGCAGATTCTAAAGGCACGCAGAAATGCACAGTGGAAATTTTATTGAAGGATGCCTATAATATTAACTGCTTGCAGCTGCTCTATTAAAAAACAACATTATCAGCTTCAGGCTGAGGTCGGTTACTGAAATGGTTAGGGACTAAGCTGTCTACTTAGTTTGAGTATATACTTTATTTGAGCAAATGAAGTGAATAAGCATGTGTGCAAATGATCAGACATGCTGATTTGTGTGTGATTACTCAAGTCAAATGTTTAATTTGCATAACTGAATGCAAATTAGGTACAGAACTGCAGGCTAATGTGAAGCATGCCATTTGGCGCCTGACAGTTTTAAAAATCAGACTCAAAACCTCTATGCTTGGTGTAACTAAATCAGATCAGTGGAATTCAGCTCAGAAGATATATATCATTCGATTCTGCTTACAATTATTTGCCAATAAGGGAGGATGACATGTAAACAAGCAGCAGAACTACAAGTCTGCTTCATTGTCTGTCTCTCCAAGAGAACCCGATATTGTGAGCTTCCAGCATATTCCTTCTCCCCTTATATTTTATATAAAGCATTTCTGACAAAGAAAAGGCTATGGCTGTACACGGATATGCAAGGGCTCCCTTAGAATAGCTGTTTGGTTGTTTTTTTGGAAGTGGAAGTTTTCCGCTCTACATGGTCCTCAAATTATTTTTAGCTTTGCTTGTTTACAGTCTGGAATGACATATTCAATGTGATTTGATGTTTCCTAGTATTCTTGATCCACTCCTTTCCAAGGGAAGCAGTGGAAAGTCTACGACGTAGTAAACTGAGTGCAAGACCTCGTACGAGGAAAATATTTGTGGAGAACAATCTGACACGGGTTGGGAGCCGAGCTAGATGATCTAATGGGCATTACATGGTTAGAGTCTAATGATTCATAATAGCAAAATGGCAAAATGGTAACATGACAATTCTAATGGCATTTATGAATGCAGCAAGTAGGGTTTTTTTGTGTGTATTTGCAATCCTGACAGACTGTAACATATTAAAAGGTGCATTAACTGCACAAGATGTCCCTTTGTGATGTCTATAGGCTGGTCATAAACCCAAACATTTCATAAGCCAGGCTTGGGACTAGAAAAATAGATAGGAGACCAAAATCTGGCTGAAAAAATCCTAAACTGCAGCCTATGTCTGTATTCCAAGTTGCTACCTTACTTTTGAAGATTCAGTCCCAGTTGAGATGGCTCCTGAGTGTGGAACCACGGACTGTTTAAATGGGTAACAATGAAAGGAAGGTACCCCACACTCTTAGAATCACGGAGGCAAAAGATGCAGAGTTAAAAACCAAAAGAGCCCTCCCAGCCCCGAATGTCATGATATTGCACGCCCAGCTCATGATTTATGCAGGACCAAGGTTGGCAGCGCTCAGGAACTGACTCATGAACACTCTGCTTTCTCAATCAAGGGAAAACGCAGCAGAGGGAAATGTCAGAGCCGCCCTCCGTTTGTCTTCCCCACAGTGTGCAGAGCCAGCAGAAGCCCCGCGGTGTCAGGCACAGGGGACCAGGGCTGGAGAGACTCCACGGAGGTCATCCACACACTGGGCCTTAGAGGACGGCCAGCTCACCATCCACACCCAAAACGAAAGTCTGCTTTGTCCTAATGGTGCTTCTGGCTGTGCCACCACTACAGGTGCAAACGTGAAGGAATTTTGGACAAAGGCATCCCTGCTTCTCCTGCTGGACTGCCTCAAGTGCTGTGTGTGCATTTTCTGAGGTAAAGCCCCAAGCCAGAAGACGGAAACCACTTCTATTCATCCAAACTTTTTAAGAGTATATTTTACTATCTCCCTGAATAATGCAAAACCTGGAAGAGAGGCAAGTATTGATCACGTATGATGGATTGGTAGAAGAAAAAGTCTTATAGTGAGCTGTGTGAGCCTTCCACACATATTCACTGCAGATATGCATTTCTGGGAACACACTGTGTTAGCCTGCAAATCCCACTGCTTTGCTGTAGGTGAAACAGAGCTAACATCAAGGACAAGGATTGTTTTTCAAAGGCAACAGAGTAAGCAAGTCTGTTCCTGAAGAACCAAGCTATTAACAGCCATGAGAGCGAGATGCAGATATGTCAGGGAGCAGCTGAAGTTAATGGAATTGCACTTCATTATAATTCAACTAAGAATTTGAGCCTCCATCGATGTAAGTTCACTGGCAGACTCATGAAGATCAATATATATGTGTATATATATCACGGTTGGCATGCAGACTGATTTGGCTAAGTTCAGCTCCCAGCCATTAAAGCCCTTTCTAGCTCTGCCTGCGTGGCTGCGGCACTTTCCTACCCGTGTGCTGTGCCCGTGCAGCAACCTGCCGACCAACAAAGTCAGTCCTCACCCTTCTCTTTCATAAAACAAACAGACTAAAGTAGAAGATACCAAAATTCAATTCAAAAGCAGTTTCTTTGGTGTTAAACCCATTACGGAGATGCTGGTTCTTGCCCAGTAGGATATATCTATATGATTTCAGGCTCTGTTCTCGTCCAGTAGGATATCACAAACTCACAGAATCCCCTAGCTTGGAAGAGACCTCCAAGATCACCCAGTCCAACCTCAATAGATCTATATGACTTCAGGCTCCGTTCTCACCCAGTAGGATATATCTGCATGACCTCAGACTCACAACTCAGCCACGTTGGCATGTGGCAGCTCAGTCGTGGCACCTCTGTGCGTGTTTGTGTGCTCACAGACCAGAGCAAATGGGATGCAATTCAAGTTATCTCAAACTCAATTACACTTCAATGACGGCGGGGTGTGCTAAGTCCCGTTTCCATGTCTCTGTCAGGAACCAGGAGTGTGCTCATGAGCGGTCGCTACTGGTAATCAGAAGGCAGTTGTGGTAACCTACTCGAGAATCTGAGCTCTATGTATGTACAGGCTGCAGAGGAGGTGTTGGTTGACAGAGGTCAGATTTTCCTGCCTTTTCTCGACGACTACTTTATTCCTTTTTCAGTGATACTACACAGGTCTTCGTGCAGTTGCCAAATTTCAAGCAAGGATTTTAACCTCACTCACAGAAATAACAAAATTCTTTTGGCCGGGACTGCAAGAGCCTGATGATTTCAGTGGACTTTGTTAGGATTTAGAGTCTTCGGGGAAAAACTTAATCAGCATTTGCAATGCAAAAAAAAAATCAAGTAGAAATTGGGATGTTTCCCCCAGCCAAGAACCCTTGCGGAGCGATCTGCTGATGTGGCAAGGGCTGGTGGCTGCAGGCAGGCGAGGGGCTTGCAGGAGAGCAGGTAGGGTGTCCAGGCTGCTAGGGTGGCAACTGCCAGACAGCCTGGGAGGCTCAGTAAGAGTAGGATACCAGTCTTTTTCAAGCCTTAGGTTGTGGCTCTGTAGAGAAACCATTCTGAATTAAACGATAGCTGCTGCTGAAAGTGGCCCCGCTCCTCTCCTCCCACCCTTCTGCACTGGCATTTTTCTGGCCTCGGATGAGCTGGGTTGGAGATCTGAGCCAGCTGATGGCTCTCTGCTCGTTGCCGTGGGGTTGGTGTTCTGCTGATTGAGCTTTCTGAGCAGGTTTTCTGGTGGGGTCAGATAATTGCCAGTGCCAGCAGAAGGGGAGCGGCGGGGGGCTCAGGCAGGGGAAGGGGAAAGGAGCAGAGCCCTCCTTGTTGGCAGCAGCCAAGCATTAAGTAAGCTTAGCAGCATCAAAGTATGACCATTAGCGTTCCCGTCCTCCAAAGGAAGAACAATGAATTCAACTTTGAACCTCAGGACTTCAAATCTGATATTTCTAGCCAATTGTTTGATGATAAGTGACTTCACTTTGCTTACTGCAAGCAGTGCTGGCAGATGGGGCTGTAACAGGACAATGTTTTGAACCTTTCTCTTCCCTGAATCCTCACAAACACAAACTGGTGGTCGGATCTGTGTAAACCCTCTGGGAACAGGGTGGTGCAGGGAAGAGCCCAGCAGAGAGCTGCCGACAGTCCATGCGTGCATCTGTTTTGGTGCCTTACCCCAAGCAGGTGAGCCCAGGGCTTTGCTTAACCCTCTGAGAGAGGGCTAAGCACAGGCTGGACCACTGAAGGGAAGACCCCAGAAGTCTGATCTCCTTCAACCCAAACACCACTTCACACCAACCCAGGCATCAGGGAAAGTGGGCCCAAACTAACCAGCAGTGACAGGAGGTAACCATCACTCACCCCTCCCTCACACTAAACCAATGTAAAGGCTCCCTAATTAAACTTTCAGGTGCCTAATCAAAATAAATACAAAAAAAACCTCCCAACAACCCAGCTTCAGAAACATAAAGGCTGCAGGTGAGACAAGACACGAGGTGTCGAGGTTTATTCTCTTCTCCTCGCCGTGCTGCCAGGTTGTCCTGGTCTCACCCCAGCGTGCATGCGGCCACTTTGGGGGTGCCAGGACTAATCCATTAGCGCTGCTCGAAGGATGTGGAGCGGTTTCAACAGGGTGAGCTGAAGGAACATAAATCATCCCTGACGCAGCAGCTAATGAGGCCAGAGAAATCCAACCTGCCTCAGTGATGAGCCACAAGAACAACCAGGTCTTATTTTGACCCTGCGGGCTTGTGAGGTGTCCCCAGCCCACGAAAGCCTCCTTAGCTCAACAGATTTTGCACAGAGCAAATGGCACATCAGCACCAACGTGTCCAGCACGTATAAAACTGGAGAACTGGAAGGTCCCAAATCTCCAGTCCGTGCTTTAGTCTCCCTCCGTTCTCCCTCTCTCAGCCTTTAATACTATTTTTTGTTATCATCTGGTAATCTGCTGACCTCTCATTTCTCCCCAACAGCTGCAGCTTACTTACTTTGTCTAACATTATTCCAATGAAAGTTTAATGAGATCTTTGCTTTAAATAACCTAATGAAATAAGGGTACCAATTAATCCCTCTAGGCCCAAGTAAGTTCCTCTTTATTTCTGCTCTCTAGAAGAGGCTGTAAAAGCCCCTCCTGTGGAGGGTGGTCCCACAGAGCTTAGTGGCGATTAACCCGTGAGGTTCGATACACACGGCGGGACGGGGAGCTGGAAATTTTTAGTCAGAAAGGGTTTTCCATTGCAGACGTGCCAATTCATCAAAAACAATATGTTTGGTGCAAAGGGCTTCCAAAGCAAAAAGCGTTACAGAATTTCAGCACCACAAGAAATCAGAAGAGAGTTCTGAGGTAAAATTAAGCCAAATATTAAAGTAATTAGCTACGCCTGCTCCCGAGGACTCTGTGCCTCCACTGCAGACCGCAGGTCAAGCACAGGGATATTTGGTCAGGTAAAGCCCTGGGAATGGTGTTCTGCAGCAGCACGGACCTCGGGCAGGCTCCTTTATTCTGCAGAGCTAAATCAACCCGGGATCTCCCTGCCTGCTGCCGCTGGACCGCGCTGGGTATCTGAATTAGCTCATTTGACGTTTATGTATCTCAACGCGGCGCTGCAAGCTGCAGTGTAGACAGAGCATTATTTCTAATCTAAATTTATCCAGCTTCAGTTTGCAGCCACTGGATCCTGTTATGTCTCTGTCTACCCATTCTAAAAACCTTCTATTATTAGAAATTAGCGACAGAGTTGAACAGATCACATCCATCACAGCTTTATGATCCTCCCACTGTTTTCCTCACTTCTAAGCCACAGACCCTTCTCCGCGTTCGGCTCTCCTGTTCCCAGCCTCTCTTTTCCAGCAGGGAAACAAGCACAGGGCCGAGACTGCAGCTCTTAACGAAGGAAGGCAATCAGAGGACAGAGAGTAGCAGCAAGTGCATCTGTCACGGTGCAGGCACACTCACACCGTGTCCACGTTTCACATGGCTGGTGGTGCCTGAAAAATGTGTCCAGCTTTGGCGTGACTTCTCGCCTGCTAGGTAGTTAGCTTCTGACGCACTCTGCTTTGTTCTGGCGGTCATACACCAGTAAAACTACCTTCACTTTCCCCCCAGACTGCCCTCCAAATTCACGCATGCTGCATAACACAGGCTCTGTCGCTCGAATGGCCGTCAGACCACGACTGGTTTTGGAGAGGGCTCCGCCACGGCTCTTGGCGTGCGGGATCAGGTTCATCCGCAGGGACGGGGAGAATTCTTTGTCTGCAAATTGCAGTTTTCAAAAGTTCAGCGCAAGTTCCCTGCACAGCCCTGACGTTTGCGCTCTGCCCACACAATCCAAGTGAACAATGAACTGTGGGAAACATTCCTCTGCCTCCCTTGCTGAGCTGCCAGATTGGGATGCAAAGCTAGGATTTATAGAGTTAAGAATTACACAAGGTTATACGGCTATATAAAATGCAATTAAGATGCAAAGAATATTTTATAGCCTGACTGCATCAGTGTCATAGAATTTCATAGCTGACTGTGTGTTTTTCCATTTCCTAGAGCACTCTTTAAAAGCTGAAGGAAATGTATTAAAAGCCAACAAGATTAAATTGTACATAGTTCCTATTACTCTGCTCTTATAAAAGGACCTCACATGGACACCTCAACCTGAAACACGGGAATGATGAGGTTATTTTTGCCATAAGCCAAACATATGTCCTTTAGGTTATGTAAGAAATATTTGTGGTCCCTGCTGGTGTTGTCAGACCGTACATCACATATTAGATTCCTGAATTCACAGAAATACCCTGCTATTAAAACTAAACAAAAGGGATTTAACGGGTTGGACTAATGAATTTCAGGAACTGATTATTCGTGGCAGTATGATACTAGCTGACGTGTTAAAAACAGTGAAATAAAGTAGGACCTTGCCTAAATAAGATTTATACGCAGTGCCAGCTAACTGGTAAAAAATAGCAATAACCTTTTAAAACATTAATTTAGGCTTTTATTAGAATACAAAGAACCTCTAGTTTTTGAAAGCAGGCATTGTCTCCCCTTTTAATTTCAACAGCACCATGGCTTGAATACAACACAGCAGGGTGTGTGTTTTCTAAAGTTGGGTTATTATCAGAGTGCTCAATGCAGTTTGCCAATAAGCCTTTATTTGGCAAAGCTTAAAACTGCTGACAAATGAGATTCTTCCTACAGCAGTAAAACAAGGCACAGTTAAATATGCCTAATTACAAAAACACACCGAGAACCACTGTGAAGTATGTACAGCACCGAAAAATCAAACGATCCCCGCATCCCGACCGAGGGGCTGGCATCCCAACGCCATCGAACTGTGTGGATCGGACACGTTTAAACCCGAAAGACCTGGGGATGAGCTGCTGACACTGGTGCAGTCCCGCTGTAGCTCTCAGACCCCTCGCCCAGTGCTCAGCCCAACTCCCAGCAGCGACGTGGCTTCTGCTTCCACTTTTGGGAGCAGTCCAACCATAGCGAAACGAGTACCCCACAAGATCAGAGGCAAGTTTAAACACAAAAAGGGGAGAAACCTGAAAATAAATTTGTCGTTTTGAACTGTAAGCTGAATGATTTGGTCATTTGCCTACAAAAGCATGGCAGTGCCTGTTCTCCCGAACACTCCACCATTCCTGTTCTGGACCTCTGCTCCTTCCTCCCTACGTGCAAAGCGATACAGAGATGAGAGCGTAATTAAAACCTTGAAAGTAAAGGGAAAAAATAATCTGTTAAAGTGATGTACTTCTTCATATCATTCTCCAAGGTAGGACGGGGTCACTACTGGACTTTTTTCTTTTCTCTGGCAGTGCAGGATAATGTGCACCGCGAGTTCAGTGTGAATCGCACTTGAGGACAATTACACATAACACTAATGAACTCGGTTCTAGCTCCGAGGGAATTGCTAGTGTTTTGTGGGAGATTAATTTGCCCACTTGGGCTAAAGGTTGTTCCTAATGTATTTTTTGTGTGTTTCATCCAGCAGCGTTTCAGTAGCTGTTTGTGAGCAACGTTCCCTGATGAGAGAATATAAGCAAGGAAGAACGAGGGTGAACATGACTGAGAAACAGAAAATGATTTAAAATTGCATTTTGATTGAAGATCAGAGTCTATTTAGTTGACATAGTGTAAAACTTTGGAGCAGAAATCTTTCTTGACCTCAATTTCAGGACATTTAATAGTATTCCCGGGCGAAACTCAAGACAAAGAGGAGTAAATCAGTACAGCGAGATGGAACAATGCAGCTTCATGTCTCTGCTGTATTTCTGGCATATTTTAAAGATTTCATACTTACTAGACATATTTATAAAAAGCCATTAGGAACCACAAGGAGGAATAGCCCATTACAGCAAAAGCCAGAGGCTGAAGTGAAATGTGCCACAATATAATGGAGTGTCTTATTTGTCACCATGCCCTGGCCCTTCCTTAGCTGCCGCGCTTGTCCCTGGCTGGGGATTTACAGCAGCTGCCACGACGTGTCTCGGTCTCTTACAGCGAGACTAGAGTTAAGAAACAAACTTAAAAGTTTCGTATTTATACTCACTACTTTCAGGATCAAATTTTCCTAGTTTCCAGTATATTTTTCCTGAGCGTTACCCCCCTCAAACTCAGACTGCAGTTTGAAAATCTAACTTGGTGCTTTCACGTTCCTTCTGCGCCAGTTGAGGTGTGCTGCGTTTGCGCCTAAACAACATTAGCAATCTTGTCAGGAATGCCTGAAGTGCCTCAGGAACCCCAGCTTTCCTTTTCAAAAGCATTTAAATCATATGGGAGCACACATCTAATAGACAGTCAGTTTGGTTAGGTTCCCAAATGCAGCAAGTCACTTTTGAAAATAAGACCCAGCCTGAAGGATGTGTAAAAGCACTTTTGAAAACCTTACATGCCAGCTCAAATTCACCTCCCTTGTATTGATAAGAGAGCTCAGGCTGAAACAGGATTCCTGGGAATGATTCGTGAGCAAAAAGGATCCCTGTGGCATCGTGAGATCCCGGGTTAGGCTTGCAGAGGAGTTTTTCATTGATCATTAGCAATCTGCAGATAACGCAGTGCTCGATGCGTGTCCTTCTGAAAAGGGCAGCTGCTAAGTGGCTAGGGGGAAACTAGGAGAACAATGCACAATTAGGAAATTAATAGCTTAGTGGAATATGTATCAGAAGTATGGAAAATGCACCGTTCAGGCTACTCGAAGCTACGCATATAACTAAAACTGAACTCCTGTTTACCATGCACTCGTAAGGGGCTGTGACAGCAGCACGTGGAGCAGTGCTGCTGGTGACCGAGGGACAGGGAAACCCTGCAGGGAAACCACAAGGCAGCAGCAAAGTGACAATGCAGATGGAAGGTGCAATGTATGAGAAAGTTATCCACGTATGGCCTGCCCAAGCACTGAGTTCAAGTGCCTTGGGAGCAGAGCTGTTATTTACAGGGGCATTTGAAGCCAGGGAAATGTCAGAGATGGATTAAAAAACCTGGATGTGCAGGCACACATCAGCTGGCAAGTTAGCATGTGTCAGCAGAGCTGTGGTAACTCTTTACCTGGGCACTTTTAGCCCCAAATCCATTTTTTCCCTGACCGTCCTGAAAAAGGTTTGAGCCAAACTGCATTTGTTGCCTGCTAGGAGGGGGCACACAGACACCAGCAGGGCTCAGGGAAGGTAACCGGTTAATGAGGCCAAGAGTTAACAAAAAATATAGAAAAAACAACAAGTTCTGGATATCAGCAACAAGAAATCCTAATTCTGAGATCTACTGGGTTTTATTGTTGTGTCTCTGGGAAGAAGTGGAAGGCTCATTGCCGGGGTTGTTTAAAACTAGACTGACAAAATACAAGACAGCGCGCTAGAAGGAATAACTCCGAAGGAGCAAGGAGATTAATTAGATGTCCCCATGGCCTGGACAGCTTTCTACAGCTCTTATTTCTATAACTTTCAGATGACCTTCTGTGGAGCATTGGGTGAACTGGTTTAAAGAGAAAAATTAATTTTTCTCTTGAATGCCCCTGAATTTTCCTTCTGTTGTAGATTCAGTTTACCGGCACATTTTCTGAAGCTCTCCAAAGTATGTTTTCCCATTTTCTGTCTGAAATTGGGAGTGACAAAATACCCCAAGAAAAGATGTTCTCATAGCCTTTCCAGCTGGGACCAGACGCAAAGGTTGCCAAAAACCTCGTGAGAAAGTTTATTATCAAGAGATTTCTGACCCCATCCTTCAAAGTGCTGCTCAGTGCTACAACATCCCCAGAACTGACTCCACGCTCTGCTGTTCCTGAAAGCTGCCCATCACTCCCCGGTGCGATCTCTCTTTTTTTTTTTTCTCCCCCTTCCCACACTTTATTTCACATCCCGGAGCAGTCCCACAGCACACAAACTCGCTCTTTCCAGTGAAATGAACTCAGAAGTGGTGCTTGAGACACACCTCACATGTTCAAACACCAGTAGGTCTGCTCAGCCCGTGCAATCCTGTGAAAATTAGTCCAAAGCAAAACACCCCATGACATGCATGGGGTGGGCAGAGTCACCCCGGCACCCACGGGACCTCTTGCTAATACAAGCCAATAGCACGACCACATTCACGTCTACTTGTGCAAGCATCTTGGTGATGCTGCCCTCTCTGTCTTAATTCATAAGCTTTAATTAGCACACCACTCCCCCACCAGACACCTTGTTAAAGATCTCCTTGATGGCAAGTGCCTTGAGTTCTTCAGCCAAAAGACACCCTGCAAAATATTATGGAAATAGTGCAACTAGCAGCCTGGGGGTGTCTCACCTCTGCGATATATATATATGCATGTTTAGTCCAAAAGGAAACTGAAATCTCCCAAATGTTCTTCTGTTCGGTAGAGTAACAAACCTCTTTTCTTTCAACATGAAATGGAAAGGCCTTTGGTCTTTGCACGTTTCTTCTCACACCCTTTTCATAGAGATAACATGAAAAAAAAAGAAAAAGAACAAAGAGGAAAAAATGAAATTTCATTTATCAGCTCCAGTTTTTTCTTCCCCACACTTTTTATGTTTTCATCCAAATCAGAAAATGTAAACATCAAACTTTCTGATAAGATTTTCACTTCTGCAAAGCACCTTTTTCCTAACAGATTAGCATATACATTAAAAAAACCCTACTACCTACAACACGCAGCCAGAGCGTTGGCCTTGGGGCTGCACAGATTTTAGTACAAACACAAGAAGCTTAAACACGAGACTGTAAACGTTCTTTGATACTGGAGCGATTGGAAAAATCCCAAAAACCTTGAAGGAGAGAGGAAAGATGTATATTTAGAATTAGCAAGGAAAACAGTAATTAAAGAAAGTAAACAATAATTAAAATATTGCTGTATAAAGACTAGGATGTTGAAAACCTACATCAACTAGAGATCATAGGAAAAGAGTGCATTTTTGGCTCAAACCGTGATGCCTGGGGTATCATTAAAGTTGGACGGGACAATGCAGAAGAAAACTGATTTACATCTGCGTTACTCCAGCTCCGTGACAGTGCAGTGGCTTGGCTGTAGCTGATCGCAGCTGAAATGTACTGGCTTAAACCTAGGGGAGTGTGATGGTGAATCAGGGCCTTTCAGGTCTTATTTCCCACCCAAAAAAAAAAAAAAAATAGCATCTGCCTTTTTAAAAAGTGTGATGGGCACGATCCTGGGCTCTGTGGGCTTATTCTGATTTGCACCACCTGCAAATCCTGCCCCATATACTTTGTATCCCCTGGATTTAATTAGAGGCTGAAAAGGTCATGATCCATGTGACTGAGACAACCAGAAAAGTTATCTATAGAAAAATCAGAGACAAAAACAACCAAAGCAACCCCCCCCCCCAACTCTATTTGAACTTACAAGTTTGGCAACAAAAAATAGACACTCGCACCTGGGGGCCACGCAGCCTTTGATTGCCAGCTCTGGGAATTTGCAGGTGTTAAATCACCCACAGCAGGGCTGCCCCACGGCTGCCTTAGGGCAAAACCCAGCCCTTTGATCCCTCCCCGGATCTCAATGGGAGTCCTCCCGGGGCCAGGAACTGGAAGCGTGCTCTCTGGAGATGAAATCCGCCTCGTGCATCCCGCCTCGAAGCCTGCTTTCTGCATGGGGCAACTGGATTGGGGCGAGCAGGTGTTCCCCAGAGTTTTGACCCTGAAGGTGGGATCCATCTGCCCCAACACGACGTGCCATGGGACGGTCACATCCATTGGCACACTCCGGCTGTGGGTTTCGCTGCAGGTTTCACTCACGGTGAGAAAACATCTACATTTCGAGGACCTGCACATAGGCTTTGAGTCAATAGAGTCTCCTAACACCCACCTACACGTAGCTGTGCCCGCTGCATGGCAGCCTTTCTTACGGAAGGACCTCGCAATGCTCTCTGGCAGCTCCGCTGCAGCCTTTGAAAGAGCTGAGATCCAGCTCCCCCGTCGGCCTGTGCAGATCACTACGGAGATTGCAGCACTGACTCTCACTTCTGCAGTACCCGCTCATGCTACACGGGAAGTCACATTAGGGCTGCCTTTGCTGTAGGTCTGTTTGAAGAGATTTAGAGGAGGGAGCACATTTCTTACTGCAATAAGTTTCCAGAGCTGCCACCTGGGCACAGCACGTCCAAATGGGAATCAGGAGTGAGAAAGAAAAAAATGCTTCAAGCCTGTACAGAGACCTGAAAGTCAAAACCACGGGCTTGGCCCCTAAGAATAAGGTGCCCGATGAATATGGATCAGAAACCCAGAAAGGCCACTGAGAAGTAGCCAGCATGGACAATGCAGGTGCCCATGGTAAGGGTGAATTCTGCCTGTGCCAGATGCAGGGCTTGGCACGAGACTGACCGAGCTTGTGGTGTGGGCTTTCTGCAACCTCTGAACACCAACACTTTGTCCCTTTGCTCTTTCCTTTGATAAGGGTGGTGCTGCAAAACTATGCTCCCTTAAGCAGCAAAAAACATACCTTCAAAAAAAAAAATCTGAAATAACTAATTGCTTGAGGAGGAAGCAGTGACCTATGGCATAGGTTACTGCCATGGCTTAATGTGATCAGATTATCACAAAGAGTGTATAGCATGAAAACATGAAATGGGGAGAAGGAAAGACAGAAAGAGAGAGGAGAGGAAAACCAAACCGTTGCTATTTTTATGTGTTTTGGAGGTTTTAAAATTATGCCCATTTTTGTGCTGACAATTTGGAGATACGTGCAGTTGTGTGATTCCAGCCATGGGCTGCCTTCTACCCAGCCAGCCCACAAGAGAGAAGAGGTCAGGAGTGTGAGCATCAGTTCTCATACATGGTCTTCACACAAGTTTGATGCCTGTCACTTAGAACACAAATACCAAATGCTAGCTTGATTCTCCTCTCAGAGTACTTTATTTCTTACTTTTTAATTTTAATTCTCTCAATTGATGATCTTTTGAGGTCCCTCCCAACCCTACAGTTCTGTGATTCTGTGATTCTGTGATTTGCAAAGCAAAGCAGAATCAGACTTTGTATTTAGACCTCTGTGTGTGGCATCTGCTCTAGCAACTGACTCAGCAGCTTAACTCTGCTGTGACACCGCCACGTGAATAAATGCAGGTACGCGTTAAACACTCATCTCCAAGCACCTCTTGGCAAGCTCTTCCAGAACTGCCTACCCTGAAGGTTATTGGTTTGTTTGTTTGCACTTTTTCCTGTAATGCCTCCAACAATCAGTGTCGTGGAGAGGATGTTTCGGTAAATCAGCGTTCCCCTGAAGTAGCGGGGTAATTTCTAGGCAGTAGGAAATGTTCTGATGAGCTTTCAGTCATCACCACAGCTCCAGCATGGATGACAGCAGCAGAAAAAAAGGCCAGATAAACTACGGCCGAAGACCCTGGAGTATTTTAGACGTGGGTTAGAAACCTACCGGGCCAGATCCTTCTCTCTCATTTACATTCACACAGAAAACCACATCCTGTCATTGAGAAGCTGGTGAAAGCGAAAGTTCCCCGAGCAGAGGAGCGGTGCAGCTGCAGCACCGCGCGGCCTACACCGGCCCTGCGGAGCCCAGGAGCAAAGCTGCCCTCAGGAGGGATAGCTCCAACATGGGAGAAGACAAGTGAGGTGTTCTCGAGACTCCCAAGGACAGGAAATATCACAGAAATATGTTTTGTCTTCCCAAATCTCCACCAAGATGGAGACAGCGCACCCGTAAAGCAGATTTGGCTGCCGGCTTCTCTCCGAGAAGGGCTACAAACACATCCCCGGCCGGGAACAGCAGTACAAACCATGGGCAAAGGGACTGATCCTCAAACGGTGTACGCTGAGGGGTTTCAAGAACCCATCTGACTGAAGCTTTGGAGCTACCCGGGCCTTTTATTTCATTTTACAGAGAAATTTGTACCTAATTATCACAGGGGTTAGTGAGGAAATCTTCCTGCCTTCCTCTTCCTCCTCCAGCAAATCAGGCCTGGACGACACACAAAGGGTCTGTACACACAGGAAACTAAGTCAAATTACAGATGTGAATTCAAAGTAGATTAGTTAAAGCACATTAATTCCTTATATGGAAGGTTTCATTCAGAAATAACGCAACTGTAATTTGCTTTAGGAATGAATCAAGCAAACTAAAGGCTCCTTTATGTCTGAATGAAAGCATCCACCCAGGGGTTTAATAGGTTTTACCTCAAACACTTCAAATTCACATTTTAGCTATTTCGCTTTATCTTCCATGCAGATAAGCCTGAGCGGTACCACTTTAACTCGTGTTTTGTTTCAGGTGCCAGCTAAACCTCTGCAGCCACTCTGAAACCGAAATACGGGTGTCTATACAGGGCTTTGCTCTAGCTTTCCTAAATTGGTTTACAAAATAAAACTAATTCAGCTTCTGTGCGGAGATAAGGCCTAAATAGCTGAAAGAATGGGATTTATAGATAAATGAGGAGGAATGCCATAAAAGCTCCATTGATTCCTGGCTGTGCTTCTGTTCTAAATCCCATTCTCTCCTAGTCTGCTGCCTCTGTCAAAGACTGTTGGATCTTTCTTTTTTTTTTTTTCTTTAAAACTTCAGCTGAGTTTCAACCTGCTTCACAAGACTGACAATGAAGACTTAATCCCTCCTGGAATTTGTGAGATGTAAAATGCTGGGAGTTAGCCCGGCTTGACGGGGCTCCGACTGGGGAAACGTGAGAGCTGTTTGCTGGTCCAGGTTGCTCCCGGTCCTCGGAGCCGTTTCCACCTTCAGCAGGCTGCAAAATTGGCTGCAAAATAGTTTATGGGGCAACAAATCCCCCCCTTTGCATACCAATCCAAACCCATCGCAGCCCCCATGCAGAGGCTGCCTTCTACATGGCCAGGATTTCACTCCACAGCTTGCATGCTCTGATTTGTTCAGGAAAATATTCCAGATTGACAACACGGGCTTTTGGTTTGTTTTTAATTAGCAGAATAAAAACATTAGGAAAAAAATAAATAATCTCATCCCATTCAGACGCTTTGGTGGTGTTTGGGAGAGATGAAGTCCTCATTGTGAGCGACAGCACGGCTGGTAAAGCATTTAGAAATGCTAATGGCTAACGACAGTGACAAACATCTTTTAGGAGGGAAGGTAGCTGACATAATTTGCAATCAACTAAGGCAAATATTTATACATGCCATTATCACTTCCTGGCGGGATTATTGTAATCCATTATTTGCAGGCCTCCATGCTACAGTGCTTCCTTCAGGGATTTGTAATTTTTGCAGAACCATGGTTCCAAAATGCTCATCCCAGCCAAGATTCATTACTCACATTACAGGGAAAACTTCATGGATTTCCTCTGCAGCACAGCACTAACTTGAAAGACTTTCTGCTTATATGCAGAACAAAATGGGGACTTACTCCATTATACCTCAGGTGCAAAAATATTTTGGGTGCAAATTTCAAAGGTTTGCATAAATTGCTCTCATTTTGCAGAGTATTTGAGGGTTTACTCCCAATCAACATGCATTAAGGACTGAAACTGATGTTGGTAACACAAAGTGACTTCACTAGCTACGGCTGTAAAAACTGGTCAGAGATTTTCCAAGGGACTTGATTAACTGAGAAGTAATTATGTTGTGAAAATTGGTGAGTAATTTTGCATTTGATGCGCTCAGAGAGCAGCCCCTCTCCTGTTTTGGTTTCGCGCAGATAAATGCTAACCCTGAGAGTTTCCACTGATGTCAGGGGGAGCTGCTCAGCACTTTGAGAAGTCACGCTGCCCACCGAGGTGCAGTCGCTTGCAATTTCAGAGCCAAAAGGCTTTGAGTCACCGCCACTCGGTGCGCAGCGGCGGCACTTTCAGGATGTTGCCACCAGCTTTTCTCCTTCCTCAGCCATATGCTACCACCTCTACCACAAAGCTGGCAGGGAGGACCGCAGGAAGGGTGTTTGGCTTGAAGGACAGATGAAAGACAGTCTCACCCTGTGCTGAACGAAGCACTGCAGAGGCTAAGCTGGGGACTCTGTCCTGCCTGTGCTGAGCTGGGGCTGGTAGTCCCAGGACAGGAGTAAGCAGAGAGCTGCAAATGAGAGATGCTACAACTTTTTCAGCAAACTAGATCAGGATTTTGTCTGCCAGCACCTTGATTTTTGTAAATCTCAGCCTCTGGGAGTGGCTGATGTTGGGTAAAGCATCCTTCATCTTTCATCCCCCTTGGTAAAGCCATACCAAGCCCTGCTGTACCCAAACTCGGCATCTCCAAGAAGAGGCTTTGACAAGGCACACTATGAGCTAAACAGTGAGGGGTTAACTTCCAGGCAACCTCCAGAGACAAATAAGAAGCTGTTATCAGCTCAGTGCTAAGCAGATGATTCTGAACACCTTAAAAAGAAGACACTATTTTTGCAACAGTGGCAGGGGGATAATAGCATAAGGAGTTCACCTCTAAACTGTAAAACATACATGACAAACAACAATTTTTGGAACATCCTCACTGCCATTAGCTAAACTGGGATGAAAACAACATCATTCATCATAACAAATTTTGACTGACAGCCCCCAAACCCATCGCTCCTGTAGCGCACATAATTTTGAGGCTGAGTAATCATTAGAGCACAACAATGTGATAAACAAAGCTCTTCAGCGCAGTCATCACTGCCAGCTCTGCACCGCAGAGCAGCTTTGCGTGGAGTGTGGGTCTTACGGTGAAAATGAATCCTTCTGACAACTTTATTCCTCTGCAAGACGGAGCTGCTTACACAAGCTCATCTGAGCAGGAGATGGCATGTGCGCCGGGTCCGGTCCGCAGGGTGCTACAAGCTCTCACAGTGAGGATGGGGCACTGCAGACCTCACCACCTTCTGCTCCAGGGCAGGATGCTGCTCTTCAGCCTGATCTCGGAAGGATGCTTAATGCACATTTTGGCATGTTCGTTTAACAAACATGTAATTAGACTTCCCAAGCTCTCAACCACTGACACTCCCCCGAGAAGAGGCTGACAGAACAGCGTGTGGCCAAGGCACGGTCCCCTTTGCGTGCCACACTACTCAGAGGTGGTCAGATGTGACAGCAAGGAACATGAGACTTATAAGAAGTGAGGGGAGGCAAAGACAGAGCCCAGCAAATCTGCCAGCAGTAGTGATGTTTTGAAGTTTTCAGAGTCTAGCTCAGGTCCATGTCTTTCTTCAAAAGACAAAATGGAGATGAGGACACCCAGGGGCTAATGTTGCTTAGAGAGAGAGGTGGAGCTGCGACAGAGCTGACTCTAGCAGCATGGAGGGCTGCATAGCTGCCTCTGTTTTCTATATAGACAGAAAAGGTCACATTTCTAGCTACTAATCAGTAGCTAGAAAGCAGCCTCAGGATTTGGTCTTGGCATCATTTCTGGAAAAGGTTAAGAAGTCAAAGTTTATTATTGTGACATTCTCATATAATTAACTTATGGACGAGACATGATTTTTTTATCAAGTGTAAACTTAAAAGGCATCTCGTAGTATACTCAGCAATCCAGAAGTCAAAGAAAAGTCTGGGAAATAGTTTCCAGTGTCATTGTATATTAGCCTCAGATCATGAGCAAAGGAGGAAAGGAGAACAGGCAAGGTGCCTCCTGATACCTGAAGAAAGAACAAAGCGGTGGAGGCTGTAAAACATAAATCTCCCTTCGGAAGATGGAGAAAGTTTGCAGATTCCTTCTTTGCTGAAGAAGGCAACGAGGCTGGCTCCAGGGAGAAATGATTCCTGTTCAAAGGCAGGCATTGAAAAATATGACTTCAAAACTCTCTCTCCGAGGGAGCCCATCCAGCTGTGATTCATGCTTAGACAAGCTGAGTAACCTGTGATAGAGAAAGGGCACCAGGCGTGGTGGCAGGCTGCAGCTCAGACAGCAGGAAAGCAACCAGTAGCTCTAAGAGGGATCAGATATATGAGGGATAGTTTGTTTGTTGTAGCCCTGAGCCCCTCTTGCAACCCTAAAAGCTTCCTCTGCATTTCTAGAAAGAAGCAGTAAGCAGCACTGGGACCATGGTGGTGTCCAGCCCTTCACCAAAGCCAGCATTTCCTCCGTTTCACGGCTGTTTTATCGCCTTCTGCATGCAGTCCTGATCTCAGGCAGGATTCAGCTGCTGGGCTGGGGGTAAATGGGACGTGGATGTGTCTCCATCAGCCCGTTTCACCCACGACTCTCTGGCACAATGCTGACACGGAGGTCTTTAATCATTACTTCTGGTTGCTGTCACTGCCGTAGTCAGTGACTCAAATTTTCTCCTAGGTGAAACCTGACAGCAAAGCAAGTTGGAGAATGATTTTTGTGTGGAAAGCAGTAGGGGGGCATAGAGTAAGGTTGAGTATCACATAACATTAAATCATCTCCCGGTGGCAGACAGTGACTCCGTCTCGTGTAATAACAGTCCGGTTAGTCTTAAATCTCGATGAAGTAGTCAAAAAAAAAAAAAAAAAAGAAAGAAAGAAAAACAAAAACCAGGAGGGCAGGTGGGAGAAGCAGCAGCTCCTCTGACTCCCTGAGAACGAAGCCCGTGTTTCACGGAGGCAGCACGAACAGTTAACACATGAGCTTCGCCTCCTTCTCCGCGCCGCTCTTGACCTGGTAGCCAAAGAACACACGGCACATGTGGAGAATTTGATCTCCAGATAACTGTACTCGGTAGAATTGTAACAGTGCATTAGCATGAAAAATAACACACTGCACAGCTGCATGAAAGCGGATCTGGTGCCTGTCACATATATTTTAAGAGAAGATGCCTAGAAGGTGATCTCAGAACAAACATGTCACAAAGCAAAAGACAGAAAGGAGAAAATACACCCCCAAAATCTCTACATGTTCTTAAAGGGCTTTTGACGTGCAACGCGTAGGTTTACAAGAGCTGAAATTGAATTGTTTCCAGCCAGAAGTCTCTGCAGTCCTTTCTCTACGGGCTCTGAGGGGCTCTGGGCAACCTGGCGGCAGTGGTACCAGAGAGGGGTCTCGCCCTGCAGCAGCGATGGGTGGGGGCGTGGGTCGGTGCCTGGCCACCCGCCGGGTGTTTTTGGTGAGAACCGAATCAGAAGCAGCTAGACGTGAGCTTTTATTTCAAATTCCTGCAGAGCGAGTCCTCCCTCGTAAAAGAAAGAGGGTTGGTAGCGACATGTAAATAATAAATATTGCTCCGGCTGCTAATCTTTGGGAGGTCTCAAACCCAACCTCCTCCAAGGTCTTCCCAGCAAATATTTTAAAGCCCTATCTTCCCCACACAACCTTGCATTCCTGAACTGTTTATTGTCCGCGTGCTGATAACCTTGACAGTGTGCATTCACAAGGTCTCAGCTAAAACTTGGAGACAGGTTGGTGCTCTGTGTCTGCTTTCCAAACCTGTTGTCTTCCACGCTCGTCCATTTTCCAGCGTAACAAACCATGGGCTCTGAAAAATCCCTTGTCGTTAGCATTTTGGCGTGGTGCGCTTCAAGAAGAAGACAAGCCAAGAGAAGTCAGTGGTGATGTTATTAAGCTAGACAGGGAGCACCTGAGGATTTCAGCTCCTCTAAGGAGAGGTTTTATTTTATTTAATGCCATGCATGTATTAGGACGAGCACCTCATGCATCCTAGGAAGCTTCCTCATCTACCAGCCTGTTGGGTGAAACAAAGGCTTTATCTGGCAACTTCAACTCAAGCCCTAGTAAATATTTTTCATGGGTAGAAAACTAAGCATAAATGACAGATTTAGCTCAAGGGAGGTATGGTCAGGCCTGAACTGCACTGACAGAGCTCTGCTGGGAAGCCTGAGCACTGTCTGCACGTAGCCAGTATGATCAGCCCCGTGACCTTCCCAGTTCCTAGCATTTGACAAAAAGAAGAAAGCACTGCAGGAGAAGCAGACCCCTAAAACCAAACCCGGTACACTCTTAATGCTCTCCTCAGGGTGCACAGGAGCAGGTAGCTCTGCTTGGTGGGATAGCAGCCATCCCAAATGGGGGTGGTACTCAGACACTGGGGCAATGGGTGATCTCGTTTAAAAAAAAAAAAGCAAGAACCCCAAGTTTGAGGTCACATAACCCATTTTTTACTCTTGCCCAAAAGGCCCTTATCATCTCCTCTTGCTCAAGGAGATGAAGGGGAAAGGAATTCCTCCTTGTAGAAGGAGGAAGGGGGAAATGCATCCAGGCCCCCAAATTTCATTTTTTTTTCCAACAGGGAAAGGCTGCAACTGCCTACCTTTCCATGAGAAGAGCTAAAAGGCCCCCAGAGCTTTTAGTTTGTAAGAGGGAGGGTGATGAAGCAGCAAGGGATGATGTAGAGGAAGGAAGGAGTGCACCGTGCTCCAGCAGAACCACCCCAAAATCACAGCCTCTCCATGAGGCAGCTGGGATCTGCTGAATTAGCAAATCCTACCAGAGAAGCAACATTTTATGTGTTTTCTCCTGATTCAGCCCAGTGCTGTGTCCCCTCCCCAAAGATGAAAGTCCCCATGAGCAGGGAGCAAGGTTATACAGTGCAGAAGAACCTACCAGCAGAGTGTGGGAAGAGGAGGCCACGGGCACAAGGGAGAGAGGTGGCACAGGGGTAAAACCAACTGGAAGAAATAAATTGTCCTGCTGGCAAACCAGATTACTGAAGACCTTGCTCATCACGTCCCAACACAAGGGATGCAGCCGATGCCAATAACCACCACAAGCTGCCCAAGGGAGCAAAATTTATTGTAAAACGAACAGCAAACTCTTACTCAGCACATGGCCATGAGCGGAGCCGTGCACAGAAACCCTGCTAAATGACTGAGGGACGGGAGAACTCAGGGACAAATCCCCCATGGCCCTTGTGCAAGCCCCAGGCTTACAACACCAGAGCACAAATCCACGGCGCACATCTCCGTGGCAGCTCGGGCTCTTACCAGAAGCCCAAAATTACATCTTAGCCACCAAAAACCAACCTCAGCCACTGCAAAGCAAGCTATTTTGCAAGCAAAAGCCTTTTTTCCACCTTTGATTTAAATGTGTTGATTTTTATTTTCAGTAAGCTAAACAACAGGCAGCAGGGACTCCTTGGTAGGTTTGTATGTGATGACCAGCGTGCTGGGACTGAGCTCGTTTGGAAGAAAGGGGTGATTTCAAAATCAGGCTTCACATTAAGCAACAGCACTGATGTAGGACAAGGTGTGGGAGAAGGGGTAGGATCTGTGTTTGCTGAACACGCCAAATAAAGCTATTTGCTGAGTACCTCCCGGGCCCAAAGCCTGACCTCTCAGCACGGCTAAAGTTCATTCTTGCTCCAAGTCAACAGAGGAAGGGGTCTGGAGCCCACCAAGAGTGGGTCCAGCTTTCTGCACAAAGTGGGACTCATCCTTCCATTGCACGCGCGCTTTTGGAAATGTTGCTGCCCCGCAAAACACCTGGAGCCCAGCCCTGCAGCGCTTGCTCAGGCAAGAAATTCCCCAGCACTCGGGGGCAACATTTTTCAGAAGCAGCTCCCGCAGTATTAAATGTCACTGACAGTCATCACGAGGTTATCGTGTAGCTTGAGTTAATTTCAGAACCAACGTAGACACTGCTCGTTTCTGGAAAACCCAGCCTCGTACCCTGGCGTAGGTCACTGCAGGGTCTGCAGGAGGAGGATAATGCCCTTCTGAGCATTTATTCCCATCACAAGCTGTTGGAACAGGCAGTGCCAGTGCCAGGAGGTGCAGTTTCTGCACATCTCCCCCACCTGGGCTCCTGCTGCCCCGTCCTTGCACTGCAGGCAGCAGGGGCAGCCCCAGCCCTCGCTCCTGCGGGCTGAGCGCTGCTGCACCCGGCACGCAGCTCGCCAAAGCCATCTCGCAAAATCTCATTAAGCTCAGCTCAGTTTATTTTACAAATGAGGAACTGACTGCGGAGACCTTCAGATCCCTCAGATAGCATAAATCAGCCCCTGACTCAAACAAGCTGGAGGTCTGGCTCCCAGATTTTTATGAGACTAAGCACAAAAGGCAGCAAAGCCGAGATGGAAATTGGGTGAAAGCTGGCACGGCACCATCAGCCCGGAAAAACTGGGACCAGAGAGGTGCTGGCAGCTATCAGGAGGAGTGCCAACATGACCACGCAGATCAGCACGGCTGCTGGGACTACCACCAGCTCTGCTAGACCCATGCAGGTCGGCGTGGATGTTCCACTCCCACGGCTTGACCGACCCACGTGTTATTAAATGACAGCTCCCTCTGTCCTCCCCGACGTGGTCCCCGCTCGCACAGTGCCCAGCCAGCCCTTTCCTGCCGTGGGCAGAAATCATTTTCGTTTAAACAAAATGGGATTGCAACCATTCAACCATTTCTGAGACTCAATAGAGAGTAAGTGCAAGACATCACCCAGCTCCAAAATGAATTAAGGCTCAGCTGCTTCTCACTCCCAGTAGGTTAAATTGGGGCTGCATTTTAAAGTTATTCTGTAATTAGTAATAAACTCGAAAGTGACCCAGAAAAACAAAAGTTAATCTCTTCTCTTAACGTGTGGGATGAGGGTATCAAGTTTGGGATTTTCGCTTTTTTTTTTTCTTTTTTTCCTTCATGTCACCTTATTTCATTCAAAACTGATAGCTTTAAAACGCAGTGATGAAAAAGTTATGTTGTTCTGGTGTCTTCTAAAATAAATTTCACATGAAATACAGTATGTGTTAAAGGCATTTGGATTCCCAGGGAATGTGGGTATACATTTCACTTGTCCTGTTACAACTTCCTATGAATTTACTCAGCTGGCTTCAATAAAAAAAAAAAAAAAAAGAAGAAAAAAAAAAGAAGGAAAAATCTGTGGGAATCTTTCTCTGTGTGTACATTACGAAGCTACTAGGCCTTTACACTGATAATTTAACACCAGCTAAGCACATGTGCACAGATGGGAAAATCTGAGTAATTTGGGTTCATGTGCTTTCCAGCTTGGTAACGCAGCGACGGACGCGGAGCCCTGCCTGCGTGCTGCTCTGCGAAACGCCTCCCTGCACCGAGTCAGCGCCCTGCTTGCAGAAGGCATCAGCAGGCCATGGGGTTGAGCTTCGTGCTCCCATGGCAGGACCCTTCTGGGCAAGGACCACGGAGGTCAAAAGCTGCTGCTAAGGGGAGTGGGACCCCTTTGGTGAGTGCTGGAGTTTAACGTGATAAAAGCTGCTGAGTGCTGCAGAAGCTGAGGTCCCCCTTGCAAAAGGGCCGTCCAGCTTTGACTCGTAAATGCTGATGGTTTGTGTGGTGGTAATCGATGGTGAGAGGTGTGCTGGGCTGCCCAGCAGCTCCCTTCCAAGTATCTACACACTCAGCCTTTACAATAGCTCTACACAAGCTCCAGGCCAGCTGGCACCCGGACCCCTTGGTGCCCACAGCGCTTTGCTGAAGACCTCTTGATCCTCTCTGCTCTTCTGCTTGCCTCTGGTTCCGTGCTGTAGTCCAAAACGAGCTCGTGGGCAGCTGGGAGTTCTTTAAGGATAGTACACCCAGGTGCTAAACGCTCCTTCAAGAACTCTTTGGGCCTTAAAACGCTATTTATTATTGATTTCCCTATGTACAATTGCACTACGAGGAATGGCATCCATTTCGTTGCACTGCCATTCTCAGGCCAACCCTTGTGACATCTACGGCTGGCTTTCAGCCCTGCACCCTCACAGAGGGATTCATCCCAGCTTGGGCAGCAGGAAGGTCACTTCGCTCCCTCTGCTGTTGCTACAGCTTTCATGACATCCCTCCTCTTTTTGGCATTTGTCCTTCTCCTTGGGATTTGAGGAATCTGAAATCCCCTAAGCTGTGCTGGAGGGAGATGGCACCATTGCTTCTTTAAAAAAAAAAAAATCAACTCGTGAACCTCAATTACTTTTTTTGTAATGTTTTACTGAATAATGTGCAAGGTTTATGTTGGCTCTTTTAATTAAATAACACGTACATTAGGAAGAAGAGCTCACATGCCCTAAAGCAAATGACTCCCACGTACTCAGATCTTCTAATTTCTACAAGGAAGTTTCTCTCTTTTTAAACCATGGAACTCCTCAACAGAATTAGTAGTACTTTATTTTTTTCCCCTCAAAAGATAATATAAATAAATCACTAAAAATATTTACTATCTGGAAAGAACTTTTCTAAAAAAAAAATAAAAAAATTTGCATGCATTTTTCCTGCTCTGTTTAGCACCTTGTGGAAGAAACGGGAACTGGTCTTTTATACACGTCTGTCTTTCTGAAGAGCTCCTACCGCGTTTTTGCTGTTTTTTCTTGCTGAATTGAAAACATAGGCTTTGACCAGAGGCTGGGTGGTGTCATTTGTCTGGCTGCAGATGTCACAGCAGGGGCCAGATTTTCACTACATTACCACAACACAGTTCAAACTGCATCTAATTAGTGGGTACCAAATACTGCTGGCCGCCTTCTTTCAAAATCCCAGGAAATAGCCATGGGTGAGCGTTTCACCCAGGCAGAGCATTACAAAGCTGAGTTTTCGTCGGCTACCCCGGACAGCCTCCATCAGTGCCCTGTGCCAGCGCTGGGCCAGCTGTGGTCCTTCTCTGGGCCCACGGGGAGAGCCGTGGTGGCCGTGTGACTCTCCAGCATCCCCTGGGACTATGTCGGGGTCAGGCTGTGAGTCCTGCTGGGACTCACATCTCACTGAAGTCATCCCTTCTCCCCACATGAAGGGGCAGGGAGAGGACAGCTGAAGAGATATGCAGATATAAAGGGCAACAAGGTGGAGAAAAACATGGAAAGGAAGGAAACCTGCATTCTTCAGCTTGGAAGCGAGGACTGGAGAGCACATCTTTCAACAGCACCCGAAAATACCAGCTTCCCTGGCACCCTCCTCTTCAGGAGGTGCAGGCTTCCCCATCCCACCTCCAGCCACATCCTCCACAGCTCCTTCCCACCACTGCCAATTCTTACAGGTCCCATTCCCAAAAGACAGATTCTCCCCTCAGGATATTTCTAACAAATGCTAGAGTGCAACTTTGGGTCAAAAAACCCTTTGGCCCCGTTACAAAGGAGTTTGAGCCCTCAGAATAATAACGGCCAGCCCCTGAGCTGACACAACCCCAAACCTGCTTTCACAGGTTCCTGTGGAAATGCAGCTGGCTGAGGATGTGTCCTCAGTTTCCTGAGCAAGTGTCTTCTGGGTTCCTGAAGAGGAGACTATTTGTGCCCAAACTTACAGACATGGCGAGGCGAGGGGTGAGTCAGGGAGCTGTACAAAAAAGAGGGAGATGCTATCAGGGGCTGCTGAAGGGGGCTGGGGATAAACCTGAAATTTCACAGAGACCACAAGAGGATTGAATCCTGCTCTTGAACACCTCCTCATCAAACTCCAAAGGTATTTCAAACAGCTCCAGGAGGGGAAAATGAGCAACTCTATACACTCCTAATCAGAGCCTGCTTTCATGTTAGTTCTAAGCAAAACAGTGTGAGGTTTCCAAAAGACAACGCTACAGCAGTAATTTCAGATAACTTTATGCACAGCCCTACAATAATGTCAGTGTCGCTACAGCAAACACAGCTACCTACTCATGGGATAATATCAGCATATGTTTCATTAAAATTGGTGATTTGAAAATCTGCCTCCCAGGGCTGTTGCAAGCCTTAATTTAACTTTTGAAGGAAAGAGGCTCCACAGTGTTTTAAGCCCTTTAGGCATAAAAGCAGAAAAAAAAAAACATCAACCACCAACAGTGCCAATCCACCAAGTAGTAGTTAAAGTCATCACCCAGCACCTTCATTTGGAGGTGAAACTGTTTGGATTTTTCTCTGTCACGCCTGTGGAAGACAAATAACAACACTACGCATGTCTGCTTCCCTTTCAAGGAGTTAATGCATCCTCAAAATACCTGCCAGTGTTCGTGATCGGCCCTATGGAAATTGCATTACGGATTGTCACAGCAAAGAGATGTATTGGGCATTTTCATGGGAAATAAACGCAAGTAACAGCCCACAATGTGGGTTTGGTTATTTACTTAATCCATCTGCAGTGGACCAATTTTCTGCCCCTGAATAAGAAACACATAACTATTTTTAGGTCAAACACTAACAATTGGGGCTACCTTATATTATGGGTGGGAAGACAAGAGATCAGTTTTTAAACAGAGAAAATCAGAAACTCATGTTTCAGTAACATTGTGACTCAAAGCCAAAAGAAGCCAAGAAATTCAAAGATATTGGCTAACTCCCCCAGAACTGCTCAAAAAGCCAACTTTTAGCCCCAAGTGAATTTCTTCAGCAAGTTGTAAGTCCCTAAACTTTGCTTTTAAATGTTACTTGCTGACACAACTTTAATCACAAGCTGCAAAAGCTCTATGTGCATAATAATAATGTTAAAGCAAATGTTTCCAGCATTCAGGACACTTCAGAACTCCCACAGATGCCACAGCTGACACACATTTTTTCGGGAAGAGCAGTTTGACTTGGATATAGTGACTAAAGGTAGCATATACAGCACTGATTCCTTCTGATATGTAATAAAAATAAAAAAGAAAAATAAAAAGGTCAAAATACATAGGGTGAGAATTTAATTTGGGTGAGAGTAGAATAAATATTTGTCCATCTGCAAGGTGCTGCTGGTGAAGTGTTGGTGCTTAGAGCAAGGGCCAGGTACCACAACTCTTGGGGTCCTCGTCTCAGTCTCATGCAGGTCTGTTCCCTGTGCTGGAAATGATTATGACCTGCTCTGAAACCCCCACAGGAAAGGTCCTAGGTGCAAAGCATTACGGGGATAGACAGACGTTTTTAAAAAGCTTAAGAGATTTCCCCCAAACAAGGAGATTGTCAGAACAGGATATTCTCTCTTGTCTCAATAAGACTGAAAAACCTGCACTGCGTTACACTGATACACTACCATTGACAAAGCTGGGATTTGCACAGTCATATAACCAAGGAGAGACTTCAGACCCCGGCACATGATTTTCTGAGCACTATCAGACCCCTGGGACTTTAATTGGGTCCTGCTTCCCAAATACTTCTGAAAATGAGGCTTCTTTTTAATTGTACTCTAGCATTGGTCATGCCACAAACAGCTGGGAAAGCAGAGAGCTGACAAAGAGGCACCGACTTTTTTTTTCTTTTTTTTTTTTCACTCTCGTGCACATTGTTTGAAAAAGGTTTAAAGCTAAAATAAACTTCTCTGAAGCACCGCGTGGTTCACAGACAATGGCAGCAGCTGCAGATAGCAGAGGTTCATTCCTGTTTATTATATTCATTAAATCTGAAGGGAGAGCTGTGGCAGCACCAACTTAATGGTCATCTGAACATAATTATTAAGAAAGCATTGTTCTTTGGGAAGATGCAAAGTGTCAGACGGAACTTCACACCCTTGTCATAAACCCCCCACTTATTTCCTACCATTAATTGGATAAAATGGGCATTGTAGGATCGGAGGTGGAGGGAAATGGGTTAATGAGTGTGCGTAGGAGGCAAACGACACTGGAAACTTGGTTGTCTACAGAGAGTGGGCAGAGGAAACAAAATCAGATGTGAGCAACTCTCTGGAAGGGAATCGGGTCGACAAAACTCATGAGACAGCACTTTGTGTTCTGATCATCCTTGAACAGTACGAAAAGCAAAACTCTGGCCAGTTTGCACATGTGTTTCAAACAACAAGCCGAGAAAGAAACAAAACCCAGCCATGAATCAAGGGACTGTATCGACAGCCACAAAGCAAACTCCTTTCTGGAATCCAGCCACATCCTTGCATCCCACAGCGTGCGCCGTGCAGACGTTCGCATGGCGCCTTTTACTGCCACGAAGCTCCCTCCACCTGGCTGAAAGCTGGGGCAAATCTTCACCGTAAGCCCCAGCAAGCTTCGTCAGGGCTTTCCGTCACTTTGCCTTTCCTCTGACTGCCCTTCTCCTTCCTAAACCGATGTTGCCTGCCTCATGGCGCTGCCTGATGTGAGATGGCCGGGTGCTGAGGGCAGCGTGCAGGCCGTGGGCCGAGCTGCTCCGCTGGCCTTGCGTGGCCAGGGTGTGAGCTCCTGCGGCAGCACCTGAAATCTGGGTGTGCTTCCATGGGCAGGAGTGATCGGTAAATTGGTGTGTGGTTTCTGAGTCTATGGGCTCAGAAATCAGAGAGAAATCGGAGACTTTGGGTGCAGAAAGGGGAGCTCTGTGCTCCTCTCTGCCAGCCAGTGCTCCCCAGTCGCTGTCTGAGGGACACCAGTGTGGGAATGCAGGTCCAGACTGATGGAAATGCCATCAACCTGTATGGACCACCACATGCCACCCGCCGATGTTCAGCATCTCTGCGTGCACCACAGAGTCCCTTCCACGTCCTTTTCCAGTCCTTTCCTCACCTGCCCAAGCGTGGGTCTGCAGCACATCACACGCCAGCCTGCTGCATGGGGCTAGGAGCTCCACCAGGAAGCCTGCTCCCTTCCCAGCCAGAAGCCCCGCTGGTTTCTGTGAAGTTTTAATGCTTCGGGGGAGGAAGTGTTGAGTTGTTCCTGGGCTGTAAAACTTATTTTCCTTAGCTGCTAAAAAAAAAAAAAAAAGTCTTCACATGTGGGCTGGCCGACAGCAACCCCCATTCCCCACAGCTACCCCCAGCGTTCATTGGTACATGACTGCAAAGGCAAATTATTTGACCCTTTGGAAAAATATGTTCTTCTTTGTACAAAGCTGTGAGTCTGCCCATAAGTACTAGGCACTTATCGTTCAAGGATAATTGGTCTCACCTTTCACCCTTCTTCTATTAGCTGGTAATTTTCTCCTGTTCGTTTAAATCTATTCATGCCAGTGCTCTTGCACGACCAGTTCATTCATCTAAGTCAAATACACCCCAAAATCACTTCTTCAGCCTGGTCTCCTGGTGGAATGATGCTTATGTGTCAGTGCTGCTCGCCTGCCTGTCCAATTGCCTTACCTCCCTTCCAGGAGTTTCAGAGCAGCTGAATAATTTCAGATGACTGAGGGGTGGGAGTCTCAACGGGAAGAGAGCTGAAGCTCCAGGAGTGCCTCCAAGCACTGAATGACTGTCGTGGCTCTCCTGACATCACATAAAACCATAAAGATAAAACCAAGGTACGCACCAGGGCCCACCCTGCTGACAGGACAATAGGCTGTCCCCAGAGAGGTCCCCCTAGAGAGCCAGGACCACATGCTGGATCCTTACATCCTTTGGAGAATCTGAGCAAAGATAACTTTGAGTCTACGTTTGATGTGGTTTTATCCTGACCAGCAGCTCAGATTGCATGGACAAAATTCTGTTTGCTCCAGAAAGCTGCTGGAGGGGAATGCATTTGTCCATCAGCTGGAGTTACAGGGAACTGAGCTGTAGTTGCTACTTTTGGCCTTCTTGCTTTTCTCAGGAAGTCATTATACATTATACAAGTAATTAACTACACTGTGAGAGCCGGGTGATCCCTTATTCCTTGCTGCCTTTTGCTTACTGGGTAGGGTGTTGACAGTTCTTGGAGCAAGAGACCTACACACAGAGTGTAAATCTAAACCAAAAGCTCTGGTTTAAGTTCAGATTTGAGGAAATTTCAGATTGTGGTCCAAAATCTTGGTCTTTGAGCCGCTCTATAGTCTATACGTTTCACAGCCCAGGGGAATAAGACTTCTTTTGCCATAATCCTTTCATCCATGAAGAATTGGGAAATTCATTCCCAGGTCCTTTTGAAAGCCCACTCTGTGCTCAACACGCCAATTAGCACCTCCAAAGGCAGCAATAACACTGGAAAACTGCCAGTCACACTTTGAGAAGGGCATCACCTACTGAACAATTTCAAGGTGACCATGGCTTGCTGGAGTGGACAAGAACCCGTCCTCACAGGCAGCCAAATGCCATTCTCAGATTGTGTGCTATGATCGCCATCAACAGGAATGCAGAGACATCCCCAAACCTCTCAATGACACTGTGAAAAGCAGAAATATATCACGTTTATTTTACACCATTTAACCATCTTACTCACCAGCTAATTAAACTGTGTGTGCGTAACGTAGTGGGAACTGACTGCCAAAAGGAGAAGTGGGTTCAAAACGCAAACAGATGAGTTCATAGAGGACTGCTTCAGCGGTGTCTGCATCTGGTCTCGCTAGGCTGGTGACTGCTGCAAACTGAGAGTGTGTACCAGGTGAAGGAGCATCTCATTTCCTACTCCCTGGTCTAAACAGCCACTCCTGGGCATTACCAGGCACAGGCACACGGACTTTTTGCTTTCTAACTCTAGGGATATCCTTACATGCAGTGAAGTGAGCCCCAATGGATGTTGTCTTGTTCTGATGAGATCATGGCCTCTTACCAAAAAATACATAAGTAAATAAATAAAAGAAAAATCTGAATTTAAGGTTCACTTTTAGCACAGGTAGTGAGAGGAATGTTCTGCAAACTGTCATCTGAACTCTCTCCAGTGAAAATAATATTTTCCAAGTTTGGTTTTGTATTTTACCCACATGTCATAGCCAAGATGTCTCCGGTTATGTCAAAAATGAATTAAAATTTCAATAATGTATTAATAAACTGAACACAGGAGAGACAAAAATCTTCAGTCACTCACACATTTCTTCAACTGAATTAAGCAAAAAGGAACTACATTCTAAAGTTAATTTCCAGAAAAATGTTATTTCATTTTTTTTTTCCTAAGGAGAATTGTGGGAATATGTGGGTTATTGAGGATTTTCTTGCCTTTATCATTCAGTTTATTTAGCTATCTGTGTTACTTAAATACAATTTGTTCTTCTTTAAAAATAAACTTATTTGCATTATATTTAAAATCTTGACATTTTTAATGTGATGTGTAAGCAATCGATTCCTATAACTTAAAGAAAAGGCAAATAATAATCAGGCAGCACATGCTGCTTCTGAAGTCTTAAGAAAGTAAAAGAACAGACTTCGGGGAAGTCACTCACTGTCTGAGCACCTGGACCAAGAATTCGCTGAAGTGATAAACCAGCTCTTGACAGCTGCAACTTGTTCTGCAGGTGCAGAAAGCACTTCTTCTTCCTCTTGGTTCCGTCAGTTTGGTTCACTCAGTGCTAAGACACCACTTGAGAGTTAGAAAAAAACAACAACAAAAGCAGACCGAGTTTCCCTCTCTAGACCAGGAACAAAAACTATGTACACGATGATTTCACCCACTAGTTTGAAGCTGAAGGACAAGATGGCCTGAAATAATCTGTCCAGCTCCGTTTCTAAAGATGTTTCTCCTATTGTTTAATATGTCAAATAGTTTTAAAATATAGATTAGTTTTGTCATACTTCTTCTTGAAATATCTAGCATATTTGGTTAACAGCAGGCAACTTAATATCATGGTCTTCTAAATTTATTGTTGTATTCTGAGTCCATGCTCATGCAATTTGATACAAATTACTAGCAAAATCTCATTAATAAAAATGACTTTGCTTCACACTATAATTGATAACATTATAATTTGAATATATATATGGCTAACTATGCGATGGCTTCAATGAGTATATATTATATATCCTCATAATTACTAAAACCACCCCAAATTTAGTGTAAAATCCATTTTTAGTAGCAAATCAATATATTTTAGTCACTGTGAAACAGTAACTTCAACTTTTCATTTGGAAAATATCTAAATTATACAGAGCTAACCAAGACTTAAAAGGATTATTTAAATTAAAGTTATTTACTTGCTGGTTTAAATCACAATTGTGACCAGCACTTTAGCTCATTCTGTCTTACACGTAAACATTAATAATGACATCCTTTTAGCTTATAAATGAGGCTGAGTTTCCAGTGCAATCAAAAAATAAATAAGATGAAATTTATTTTTAAAAAATCAAAATGAACTCAAAATTGTTGTGTCTTCCTAGCCTTTCACTAGCTATGAAAGAAATCTCTCTCAGGAATTAATTTATGCTAATACTGGAAAATATATGAAAAATAAAAATTATACAGTTAAGTCTATTTTAAAGTTTTAAAAATGAAAATGCTGAAGAAGGGAAAACTAAAGTTTTCAAACATATCTGGGGAAGGCAGAGACACTGGGGTAAGAAAAAAAATCTCTGCACAGAATTTGCTTCAGTTGCACAGTATTGAGACTCACACGGGAAGAAGAAAAGACGGGGATTTTAAACACGATTCCCCCCCCAAAAAGCTTTATAATCTAGAAATTCATGCATGAGAATTTAAAGTTGCTGCATCTTTTCCTTCTACCGTTTTATAAATCTCTTGGCTCTGATCTCAAAAATACTTCTTGCTTCCTTACAACTTGCAGCATTTTTTTTTTTCACTGCAGCTGCAAAATGTATAGCTCTAAAGTCATCGAGGCGCTGCACTTCGAGGGGGAGGAGGGAAGGGGGAAGCTTTTTGCTTTGAAGCCCCGTGCTCCAGAGGATGTCATCCTGCTCGCTCGCCGGCCTATCTCTTAAGCCTGTTAGAGGGTACTAAAAGAACTGTCAAAACTTCCAATACAGTGCGGCAGCACTTACTCCAAATCCCATGAAAGTAACTGGTCTGGTGTGATAAAACGAGCTAGAAACAAAAATGCTCTTAGTTAAATTGAGCTGAGGTTGGTGACGCTTCGTGTTGGCCCCTTTCCAGGCCACAAACATACCGCCCTTTCCTGCAAGCGCTGTTGATTATAAAGAGGCCTCTTGAATTACCTAGTCTGATCTTCTGGTTTATCAATGCCCAGATCCTCTTACAGTGAGCCCAAAATTTCAGCAGGACCAAAAACTGCATTGTCCTCCTTGGGAGAGGCTGCAGCCGGTGCCTCGGGTGGAAGAAGGAGGAAAGTCACATGCTGCTGGTGGGGACTCCTGAAATGACGCCTTCCCTCATGACTGCATGATTCAAAAGACCACTTGTACCTTCTCAGGCTTGAACATTGCCTGGATATCATGGTATCGTTTTCATCAATCTCCTCGTCTCTGCTAGCATCACATGCCCGTTGTGGTCACCAGCGTGCAAGGTGGTCCCTACAGCACTCAAGAAATGCAGAGAAGCACGTGTAGCAGATAGATAACGACTCGGGGTTAGAAATAAAATACAGCAACAAGAACAAGCAGCATCTAGCAGCAAGATGGGGAAATCCATCACAAGGGAAAAGACACTCAGTGCATGGGTTAAAAAGGTAAAATATTTCCCCTTGCAAACACATACTCAGAATTGCCCAGCTGGAATGCAGGAGCAGAAGTGCGTGGCCAACTGCAAGCATTTACAAGGCAAAGGGTGAAGCCCCAAAAGTCCCCCAAAATATGTAGCAAACCAGAGGTACCTGCAGTACAACTGACTTTGGATTTTTTTTTATTCTTTATTTTTAGGCCTTTAGGGATATATTTGTGCAAAGATCAAGTTTAGTTCATGTTTTGCCTCCTTTCTCTGCACAAAACTTACAGCTGCAACGACAGGCGAGAATCAGATGCTTCACTGCATACTTTGTGAATGCAAATTTTAACTCTGGTTTACGTGTCCAGGGTTTGAAAAAAAATAGGCTTCCTTTGCTCCTCACACCTCCCCTTGGCACTTCCAGATTAGATAACGATGTATTATGCTAACAACAGGCTGACCGAAAGGTAAGATGAAGATGCAGCACTCCCTGTGTGTGTAGCACAGAGCTCACCACTGTGATGTGACCAGCGCATTTGAGGACTCAAAGCCTCAGTTTCCCATGGAATCACCTTAGGGACTGGAACAAAATGCTCCAGTTTTCAGGATTTAGGCTTTAGGCTTTAAGATTAAGTCACAAGCATTGACATTACCACCCAACCTCACACATCATTAGTGTCAGAGGAGAGCAGAAGTCCTTGGAAAGCCACGGTGGAATCACCACCAGTCTCCTCAAGTAGCACATAGACCTTCCTCAGCCCCCATTAAAAAACAATGATCTCCATGAGCTTCGTGTAGCATACCTTGCTGCTTTCCCCCACTTAAATGTTTATTCATGCCTACACTTTAGGCAGTAGACATGTGGTGTCCCCCGTCACAGACTTCCACTGAGATCAGCAGGCCACACCACAGCACAGTGGGGCTTTGGGTCATAAAGTGAAATCAAATTAGCTAATTAATGAGGCACTTTCTTGTCTTTCATGGAAATTTAGGAAGCACCTTAACTTTCTGCAAAGCTGGAAGTGTGTTCATAAAACGGATGGTGCTGGTATCCTCATATTAAACAGCACATTGGCTGTAAAACAGAGAAATCAATGCATCTTCCACCTTTTTATAGGGGAAGCAGAAGTCTCTTAAAAGTGTAGTTAGAGTTGTTGTGGGGTGGGGAGGGGGCGGTTTTACCACTGATGTCATTGCCAACATAAGCCTTTTATGGTCCTGACCTAATAGTTGTCTCTCGGCTTCAGAATCAACAAAGAGTGCAGAAAAAAGCCTGCTTCCTCCTTGGGAAATGCTGCACGTTCAGGGAGGAAGCTGTCTTCCTGTTTTCTCCATAATTGTAGCTTTGCATGGTTTTAGCAAGTTCCACAACTTTAAGCCTCTTCCATATGGAACATGTTCCTCTAAACATCTGGCTCCTTTTTTATTGCAGTGATAAAACAGATTTATTTTCTACAAACCGTATAAAATATTACTTTCTCAGTGCATGATCTACTGTGCCTTTAAAAGTAAAAATATACAAAGAGATCAATAGTCTCACATGTTTTTGTTTTACTAGTGACAAAATTCTTTCTAAAGACAACTTGGGGATTAATTCTGAAAGTAGAAAGGAAGAAAGTCTGGACACCTACACTTTATTATCTCTGTGTTTCTCGATGCAAACCAATGATACAAGCACATATTTAAAATTAAATATAAATCCTGCCAAAGTGCATTTCTTAGATCCAGGTCAGATACAAACGTGTATCTCCTGTACTGGTTCTTAGCCTACACGTATCTCCTAATAACTATCACTGGAAGGGAACAAAATCCTTTAATTAGTTTAGAAGTCATCTGTCTAATTTGCCTGTATGATATTAGAAAAGAATGGCTCATGCCAAGAAATTCAGAGGGCTATACAGTAACAAAGAGAAGAGCATTCGTTTATTATCTAATGGCAGTCTGGCTGCAATGTCAAATTTCAGTGGGCAGGGCACTCAAGCAATAAACCAGGAAAAAAGCCATTATAAATCAACAGATCTTGTTGGCTTCCCATTCCATTAGCTGTTATTTTTAGATGTACCGCATGCATGGCTAAGCAACAGTGCGGCAGAGTGCTCTTCCAGAAGTTTTCATCTTTTTCCTTCCCCACTATTTCACCTGCTGCTGCCTGAAATGACACGAGAGTTTACTGCATGCAACAAGCCTAAAAATGAACTGTAAACAACATTGTGAAAGACCTGGCCAAGACCAGCTACAGGGATGTATTCCAACAGTGGGTTCTCGAGAGGAGTGGAAAAAAAATAAATGAGTCATTTTCTAGATGCTTTGACAAATCCTGAACCGAGCAAAGCCTGCCCTGGTGCATCTGTATGGTGCTGCTTGCAGCCTTGCACTGGTGCCATTTCCAGACCTTGGCTGCCCACGAAGCCCCGTGGCCCCTGTAGGAATCTCTGCCTTTGCAAGGAGAAACATTTTTTTTTTTTAATGATTTTTTTTCTGCCATATGTTGTTTTTGAAGGGTGACTGGGGTAGCTGGGAGCTTCTGCATGCTGCTTCATGCAAGAGCTAGGGAGTGCAAGAGGTTGGTGCACTCCAGCACCAAGACCAACTATGGGAAATGTTAGGGTTGAGTGGAGAAAAGGTGTTAAAATGGTGAGGAAAAGGAGGGTCAGGAAATGGGAAAAGGCTTCCTAAGGCATTCAAAGTGTATGAGGAGTGCTGTTTGGAGGACCTTCCACAGAGCCCAGCACCTGATCACCACAGCCTACCTCAGGACAATGAACCAAATGGCTGTCCTGGTCATGCCTGACCTGCTCCTACAGTCAGGAGGAGCGGGGCTGGGGTGTCCCCCACCAGCAGGACAACACCTGGATGGGACAGATGAAGCATCCTGGTACCACCATGGCAGTGCCCTTTTCAGGTCCATCCTCACTGGCATCCACCACCCTCTAGCAGAGAGTTGGCTGCAGTGTGTTGAGGATGGAGAAGTTGAGCAGAATTTCTCTGCTGAAATTAAGACTGCATCCTTGAACCTGCACGGGCCAAATTTGCATCGTGTGGGTCTACAGTCAAAGCCAAATCTAGGCCACGTAGACTAGAGGCTGACTGGAAGCTGAAGCAAAATTAACCGCTGTCTGCTGTTGCTCAACCCGAGAGAGGAGTAGCTGTCACCCTGGGCCAGCTGAGGAATGGCCGGGTAGCGCCCCTCCTGTCACCAGGGCCAACATGAGGCCTGTCCTCGCTTCACAAGGAAGTCAGTGCATTTTTAGGGCCTGGTGGTGGCACAGCTGCAAGTAACCGGTGCTCCTCAGGCCTGCCTGCCCTCACTGCCCTACTGAAGAAAAGGGACAGGATGAAGATTTGGCTTTGCTCCTCCTCTGTCACTCACTAAGAAGGATCCCTGATGACAAATACAGGCCAGAGTCCTGCCTGGAGGGGACAAGGTCTCCCTCATGTGTTCCTGAGCATCAATGAACACACTGCCTACCTCAATGTAAATAAGTTTGCTTGTGATTACTTTTGTTTGTGTGTCTAATAATGTCTGTGTTATGCGGCAGGATAATGTGAAAAGTAATTCACTCAAAGTAAATAACACCTCTTCCTGCTTAAAACAGCATTTGCTACTTCTTCCACACAACTAGCTTTCTTGCAAAATGAATGTGCATACTTGCATGAAAGACTTACTAAAAACCATTAGGCACCCTTTTACTAAATACACCCATTTTTAAAACTACCTCAAATTTACTTAATTTCCAAGTACATTCCAGGAAGCTGCTGGTGGAAAATAACCAGACACAGACAGACGTCATTACAAAGTTTACACTTATATTTGTCACAAGCACTTTAGATATCAATGCTACTTTGTCAAACGTGCACCCTACCCTCTGATAAAGGTTAATGCAGGATACCCTGAAAAAAACACCTCTCTAAAACTGAATCAACAACGCTTAAAGCCATGTTTCTACGTGAAATAAGCAAATGAGTGAAACCATGCATAAAGTTACTCTCTGAAATATAATATCCTATAATTTGTTTGAATCTGGTCCCAAGCTGCCAAAGGACAGAAACATGCATAGGAGAGACTGTCTTCAGAGGAAGAGGAGTCTCATCATTGAAAGTTTGCAGGAACAGGCTATACAGGTAGCTGATTCAGAAATTGATGATCCTGCTTTGAGGTAAGACAGGAGAAGTTGGAGTTGGGCCTCTTGAGGTCCTTTCCAACCCTATCTTCTCCGATTGTAGGTGAGCAGCTCTATTTAGGCTGATAAAACCCACATGCCACAGCTCAAGCTAAGCATATGCTTAAGTGTTTTGCCAGCTTAGTGCAGAAATGCAAAGCAGATGCAGTATTGCTCACGGCTCTAGGATATGCACTTTGTTTTTCTAACATACAAACTCTCACACAGCAGGAAGAAGACACAAGCTAAATCAAGCACGGTAGCTGCTGCTGGGAGAGCGGCTTCCTTGTGCCTGCTGTCCCTCGCTGAAGAGACAACAGGTAGAGAGAGATTTCCATCTGTTGCACCGGGCATACAGTTTTCTTGCAGAGTTAGAAACCTTCCCTGTGATCAGATAGGAATCACCCAGGTTGATGTAGGTTTCGGTTTTGACCATACGATTCTAAACCATCAGCTGCACTGGAGAGGACAAAAGCAAGAACGGAAGCAAGATGTTAGCACCCGTGTTCCTGACCCACTCTCAAAGGCAGATGTGCATGCTTCATTTAGTTAACAAGTACAAATTTAACTCCTGAATCTCCCCTTCTTAAACCTGTGAATTTCCTGAAATCACAAAATGTTTCATACCCAACATGAAGCTTAGATCCCAAGAAAAAACCCAAGTCCTCTTTTTCCTCTCCTTTGTCCTCAAAGCCCAGCACTGCCTTGAGTCCCGGAGTGGTTTATGCACCTCAGAAACAAAACTACATATGTCATCCCAAGCAGAAATCTCAGAAGAAATGACTCAGTTTGATGCGCAGTGAGCCAAGTCATTGCTAGCTGCAACTGCAAAAAACCTAACCTAGTAGATGAAAAGTGATCCTCCTAAACATTAATAGCATTATTATTAAAAACAAACAAAACCAGCAACAATACAACAACAAAGGGATAGCTACCTTTTTGTGTGTGGTTATCTCACTTTAGGTGAGGCAGTCCCTAACAACTAGGGACAAGGTCGGTGGCTTTTCCAGTTCTGTCCCAGTTTGCACAGGGTGTCTGTGCACAGGTCTTCTAGTTTCTCAACGCCTCATTTTGCACTTGGGCAAACTTGCTCTTACAGAGGGGCGTCACACTGATTAACTCATTAACAGTAGTAGAGAGCTGCTTTGTATTTCCTGGATAAAATGACCTGGGGAAGCGGCAGCATGCGTTTATCGTGTCTGAGTAATGAAGTCAACAGTCCTCAGCTGGTGTCAATGGCAGGGATTAGCTTGTGTATGTAGAGCATCTGTTATATAAACTGGATCTCAGAAGCCTGTAGAGTCAGATGCTATAAATCACTTGACTGTATTTGAGATGTCTATTTTAATCCGTCTTCAGTGAAATGCAGTTAAGAAACTCAGTTTAGAATGCTGGATCCTGATTCTCTGCTGCAAACGCAAAGGGAAAGCCAAGTGCCTGTGAAATGAGGCCTTTCCCTTCACTAGTGCTTCATGTCTCCATAGCACCAGCAACAGGGAACCAGGTCTTCAAGCCAAGTGAAACGTCTGCCTGAGATCCAGGTTTCTGAATGTCTGGGAGAGTTTGGAAGGACCACATGAGCAAAGGCCCAGCCAGAGAGACATCAGGTTGACCATGTAACCAAAAGGTAGTAGAAGCCTCTTAGTAACTGCACAGAAGAAGTCCATGACGGCCATCCATGACCTGCTACAGCCTCTCCCTGCCCCCGGATATATACACCACAGTTCTGTCTACAACACGGATCTTGGAGGAGGAGAAAGGCCAGTGTCCCCTCAGCAGAGGTGGATGATATGGGTCTCCCTGTGACACTGGGAAGAGCCTTAAGCTTTGAGGCCTGAGGCCTCGTGCTCCAAAGAACCCTTGAGAGGTCTACAGAAAAGGTGGCAGTGATGAAGCTTGTGTTAAGCTTTGCTGTTCCTTTTCCTATAGCTAACAGCCCTTCAGGCTGTGCTGGCATCTAGCATGTGATTCAGCCTCCATGCCCCAGAAGTACAGTCCCTTGGTCAGGGAGAGAAGCACATACTGAGGGCAATTCAACTCAACCAAATGAGAGTGGGCAGGATGGATGCTTTCTGAAGGCATCCGTCTCTTTCTGCTGACTGTAGTGATAGTCTAGATAAGCAGCTGAGACTAAAGGCCCAAATTTCTAATCACTAAAATATACTGAATCCTTCTTCAGGGATGCTGAGGGGAAATATGGCTTTACTGAACTTCACTGAGTTGCAGTGGGCCAGGATTGCTTTCATCCCCATCTGGTGCTCCACACAACATTACAGAGGTAACTCCTCAAGTACAGAGGGCTCTGACTCAAGTCGAGAAAGACACATTCTGTGCTGCTGTGAGCAGGCTTTATAACCGACTGTAGTTTTATCAACTTCTTTCCCTAGCAGACCAAAGGTTTTTATTCAAAGTGCTGAATCCCTCCTCAACTTTGCTGTTTTGGCAAGAAAAAATATGCCTTAAAAACAAACAAACAAACAAGCAAAAAACACTCCAGCATTTTATGAATGTAGGCAAGTAAAAGTATCTTAAAAATAAAGCCTGAAGTCTGGAGGGCAGACAAAGTGCAACATGCTGAAAAGTTTTGTTTTGCTTTGTTTTGTTTTTCCCTCCATCATTTTACTAGCTAATCTTCCTGGGAACAGACTGATATTTACTCATCCCATGAGAGAGTAGAGTTGTCAGGAATCCAAATGATACGAAGGGATGAGGTTTAAGGCACTCTACTATTAGTCATCAAATGGAGAGAAGTGGCACAGCTCTTTGGTGATGGACTGTGTTTTTCTCCTCATGTAGTTTTTATCTGGATTTCTCCACATTAAATAGGGAAATGTTATGATTTGTCTGTGTGGAAAACAAATGACAAGCTCAGAGAATCATCTTGCATCACCAAAGCCTATGGAAAGTCTGTGACTATCATGGTTCTACTCCACCAAGCAAAATGACAATGTTCTATTAGAAAAATAATACATGGAAAAGGTCAAACACCACATTTTCCGTACTAGCTTCCCATAGCTTTCTCATGGCTCCCAGCACTGCTCCATGCTGCACCATGAAGACTCATTAATGTGGATTTTCACTACACTGGGCACCATTGCCCTGTACTCCTCATCAAAGAGAGGAGGTGCTGTGACTTTTTCCACCTCCATATAAACCATGCCCTGCTCTCTCTTCAGTTGGTTGACATGTATGCTAACCTGCTGCTTGTTCTCTAATGTTCACCACCACCAACACACCACACACCACATCCAAACTATTACAGTCTTCTAGCTTCCCAAGTAGGGTCTGAATACACATTCATACTGCTTACTGGGAGTGGTGAGATGTGCCAATTAAATGTTTGGGAGAGCTTGAATTGTCAAGACAGAAACTGATCTTGGGACATTCTAACAGGTGAACAATCATGTCCTACTGTTCTGGGACATGATTGTGCCACCACCTTTATGGCGCTGGGTCTCTGGCTCTCTGCACCCCATTTGAAAATGAAGGATCATGGCCGTTCTGCCCCTATGGCATGGAGTTAGGATGATACCTTTGTGACGGAAATAATTGCAGTAAGAAAGATCAATACAGGTATTATCTTACTAAATGCTGCATTCTTCCAACACGCCTCTGATTTATTCTATCCAATGAGTCAACACAGGCTGCTACACATCCTACAGTCTTGGCCACAGACCTGCAAAGCACTGACAGCATGCAACCCTTCGGAAACAGCTCAAACAAAAGTAAGGACGTGCCCTGACATGGCACTTTATATCTGAGTATCTCGAAGTATTTGATACCCTTATCCAGGATGTATAGAGCCTTGTTCCATAAATGGCCCCAGGGGAAGTCAAGGAACATGCTGCACACCATGAACGGGTAACGCAGAGTTTGGGTATGCTCTAACCTGCACAGCACACTGAGGTGGGTGAATACAACTCTACCTGCAGATAGGAAAAGACAATGTTTGGTTGGACTAATTGCTCCCAAGACTCCACTGAATGAATTGCCTAGGTCTCCACTGAGTAAAGAAGCAGCTCAGACACTACACTGATGTGTCCACAATCCGGATCACTACCACATGTGTCAGCTGAGCCATGCTAACTCATTTTGCACATACTGGAAGCCTGCAGCAAGGTAATTTGTCCTACTTCAGCCTGTAATTAAGTGGGGTTGAAATAAGTCTAAGTACTTTACGTTGGCCCCAGGCTGAGTGTGTATGCACATGGAGAACTCCGCTATGGTGTAGTGGCTTTGGTCATGGTAGTTTGGGCCTAAATTTGACCACAGAAGAAACATCTTTCCAACGGGATACAAGTGGAACCTGCCATACATAATGGGTGAAGTTTTTGCCTAAGTGTTACAGAAAATAAATGGGACTCACATTCGTGCATTTCTTACTCACCAAGATTTATCCTGGTTATTACCATTTCACTGCCTTCCGCAGAATTATTATTAATTCACCATAGCATATGTCAGAGAAAAATCAGGACTGCTGTCTTCCCCTGATAGTTCTCAGCTACTAAATCATTGGGTTTTAAACTCAGAAAGGTAAGAGGCAGAGAAAATAACCCCTCGGTGAAGAATAATCTTCTCGAGGATACCCGTATTTCATAATCCTATTGTATTTGTAAGTGAACCTTCAGTAAATCAACTTAAAGCACCCATTTACATCATGAATGCAGTCCCATCTGAGAGACAGAGGTCTGTACAGAGCCTGTGACAACTCAGGCAGCTCAATCAGTCTTAGCACTGCTCTTGTTGCATGTATATATGCTGCTCTTCCATACGTCTTTGGTAGAGTTAAAGAGTGTTTTTGGACATGCATACATGGCTGTGTGAAGCGAGGCGACTCCAAACGGGGTGGATGGCAGCCAGCTCTAGCGCAGAATTATGCTTCAGCTAACGCGTCCTGCTGATCTGCTGACAGCATGGAGGAAATAAACAGGAGGTGAAAAGGAGAAGACCCACAGAGCAAGGAGGTGTTGGAGAAGGAATCCAACCTCTGAGACTGTGCTTGCAGTTGCAATGAGCCCCTACTCCGTTCTCCAGCCACACAAACCACCTGGACAGAGCACATTGGGTCCTGCAGACCTGTGTTTGTGTAGTGCTCTTGGAGAGGCTGATACCAAGATGCTGCAGGACATGCAGAATATGGATATGCAGAACACAACAATATGTGAAGGGAAGGCAGTGTGCTACTTTGCATAGCACAGCTGGGGAGACCCAGCTAGGGACTGAGCTCACCACCAGCCCTGTATTCTAATCCCACCTTAAGCCAGCCGGGATATACAGTGTCTCCTCAAATGTTTGACTGCTTTTCAAGAAGCCCAAAGCCCTATCATCGCTCCTGGCAGGTCACTTCTGCAGTTTCCAGCCAAGAGGGCTGACCTGCGGACTGAAGTTGCACTGCTTCAGCTAAGGAGGCAACACAGATAATTGGCCCATGCACTACCGGAGGGTATGACCCCTTAGCCAAGTTGGTTAAGCCAGGACATAGGTGCCAGCAGGCAGTCTGTGTCACTTCACAACCTGATCACATGAAAAGTGGCCGAAGGTTGGAGAACACTTACCACGGGGCAGGCCACTCAGAGCTAAAGTAGTTTAATGGACCCTGGGAAATGGCTTGCCATGAATTAAACCAGGCTAAGCTCCACACACAAAATCAACCCAAGCATTTTTTTTTCTGAGGGGGAGACAAAGGGGAAAAAACTCCCAGAACCCTGAAAATCACAAGGCCTACCCTGCTCCCAACTCAAGCTACAGCCTCCTTCCCACATTCATGCACACACTGACACCCAAATCCTTGAGGTAGGTGATGGAGAGGAGGCCCATGCCAAGCTCAGCACAGGGTTGTCACCTTGTTAACCTCACACAGGAAAGCCAACTCAGTAAGTGTGGCTGGCCAAACTGCGCAGAGCTCGTGAGACCACACCGCAGTGTGACCGTCTTCTTCTCGGCACCCTTGGCATTGCAGACCACGCTGCCCAACACAATCCTTTGCACCCTACAGTCACTCCAGGGATACATTTCACACCACCGTACCATGGAAGACAACAAAGAGCTGCTAACATGGAGCATGCTGTGGTGGTGCTTGGCGCTGCCTTCCCCAGCATCTGTATCTTCTTTCCTTCCACTTGTCAAGGCAGCCAGTTTGGCCTCACAGTCACAACATCACACTCATGTCAGGCATCAAGTTATCCTTAAAGTCTTCTGTCATGGCCACCACTTGTCCCACCACGCAACGTGGCGTCCATGTGGACATCAACAAGTGCTCGGAGCAGGTTTTCTCTGCACAGCGTGGCTGTCACACAGCTGCAGAGAATGACATTCTGTGGTCCCTTGCAGGGAAGCAGTGCTATTCCAAAACAAATGAAAACCCCATACCAAATGAAACCAAAAAGTCTTTTTTTTTTTTTTTTTTTTTTTTCCCTAAGTAAACCATAAACTGGAAACTCATGTTGTCATTTTAAAAAATGCTGACTGCTTCCTGAGCAGGTACCAAAAACGTTTACCCTCCGGTAAATCAGATCATCCCGACTGCAAAGTACCACAGCCCAGCTTGAATCCATTCTCAAGGTCAGCTCCTTCCCTTCAGCACTTTCCTGCTTGGGGCAGATACAGCACTACCTTACAGTCCTTCAAATCCCCCTGACAGGCCCCTAAAATTTCAGAGCCATCCGAATGCAAAGTGAAGGCAAACATTTCCCCAAGACGGCGTCTGGCTCATGAGCACGGCGCTGAATAGGGCAGAGCCAGCGAGCTGTGCTGCCGTGACGGTGACACTGCTGGTCACAGCATGGCCACCCCACCAGCTCCCAGGATGGTCACACACCAGCAATCCTGGCCTTACTGGAAGCCCGTGTCCAGCTGTGGAGGTGACATCCCTTGGAGCAGGCCGCGGGGACACGCGGGCTCCCACGGCCCGGCGCTGCCACCGCTGGTCACTGCGAGCGGCCGGAGGCAGCTGGCATTGTGAGCGCTGTCAGCGCTGCAGCCGGTGCCAGGGCCTCTCGTTTTGATTTACGTTTCCTACATCCTTTCTGAGAAAACTCAATTGTCTGTTTAATCCCTGAGCACTGGAGCAAAAGCATTCAGCTGCGGAACCCAGTATAGCAGGCGCAAATTTGATACCCATTAAAGTTGAGGAGTTACCAGGCATAAAAACCCATATGGGAACAGTGTAATCCCTGGTGTAATCCCATTCATTTTAGCGTCCCAGTGATGAATCTGACAGCAATCGGGATTTCCATCTCATACCAGCTTCCCACACCCACCTAGCACGTTCAGTAGAAACAATCTCAGCATACATTTGTACAGGTGTGGGCAGAATTAGGTTCATTCTGCTGGTGGCTTCCGATGCATGTACCAGTGAGGAGCAGGGACACCACAGCTTTCCTCTCTATATACGATATTTGCCATAGCAAATAGATCTCCTTACAACCAGGCTGTGATGAGGGCTGGGTTTAGGGGCAGGCAAAAAGGGCAACAGCACAAAATGCCACGCTGCAGCAGGATCCCATTAGGTTCGGCGAAAACAACACGTGTCAGCCTTGGTGCAGGAGTCGAGCCCTGCTCTGCAAAGAGCAGAGACGTGCTCCAAGGGACTGTCACACAGAAGGTCCAGAGATGGCAACATATTAAGCTGCCCTGACGGTTTGTAATATGCTTACCACCGGGCGCAGCTGAGCCCACATCTCTCTTGTGAAGTTTTATTGTCCGGATCACGAATTACACATCGGGATGTATGAAAGTTACAAGCATTATACCCTTACTTTGTAGCCCTGGCACTAATGTATGCATCTGGGTTTAAAGCACTTTCTTGCAAGTCAAAACCCGGCCCTGCTACGAATTGGTGTAATTCAATACTTCCTTTGAAAACCTCCCATAGGAAGATTAGAACAATCTCCGTGATTACACTCTATCTGGGGTCCACAGATGCCAGTAATCTATGGAAATTGTGAACTCAAAGGATTTATGTCTAAATGTGATTTAAAATCCACTACCAAATCTCCATCGTAGCGTTGTGGCGCGTGTATGGTTTTATTTTCTATTTTTTTACGATTTCTTCCTCCCTCCTCTCTCTCTCCTGTTCTCCCCCTCCCTGTACAGACTGAATTTCCACCTGAATTTCCAACAGCCTACGATTCCTGCCTCAAGGACGACCCCGCAGCGTGCCTCCCCGGTGCTCCCGCTGCCCGTGGCGTGCGCCGCCCTCCACAGTAGTCCCGGCACTTGCCCCAGACAGAGGCTCTCTGCTCCGCAGCCTGTCTGCAGCCGTGTCCGTGATGAAAGGCAGCTGCGGACGGCTCTGGTTTGTTCCGTTTAAAGGCCTATCGCGGGCTCCCACATGAATGGGAATGCAAAGAAAAGTCACAAATCAAACCTGAACCGTGCAGTCCACTTAGGCGACCGCTATTTGCGCCACATGTTCTGCAGGTTTGTTTCATCGGAATAGTAAATTGGTCTAAAATTAGGGCCAGATTTTTGAAGGCAGCACCAAAGACGTGTCCTCTGAGCGTGCATGCATGTGAACTCCTGAAGGGACGGGTCGCTCCCAAGCTGCATGTGCAAAGGGGAAATGGATGCACGTATACAGGACATGGGGACGGGCACATCTGTGAACAGGGAACTGCTCAGTGCCTCTTTTTTGGGACTCTGACCTGGACATCAGCTTTTCCCAATGTGGAAGCGGTTTTCGCTTCTGAACGCTGGGCCCTCCACACGCAGAGCCTCAAATATTTAGGTGGACGCACATCCACAAATCTCCAGGATAAGCTTCTCAATTACAGGGTTTTCAAACAACAACAACAATAACCTTGTCTTCCAGGCCTGTTCAAATAAACTGCTGCAGATTAAAGGCCTGAGTTTTTGTCAAGTTTAAACAAATACACAGAGCACCAGAGCTCTGCAGTATCGCAGGGCCGTGACAGCCGGCTCCCAGCAGCTACCAAGGCGCACTGGTGGGATTTCTTGCCCGTGAGCTTCCCTCTCCCAAGCTCGGAAGATGCAGATCCTGCGGGCCCTTAATCCAAACCAGGGTTTTGGTTTCACAGCTCTGGAACAAGGAGGTTTTTGCTTACCCCCAAACCTGGCTTCAATTTTATCTCATTTCCATAAATAGCACTAGAAACCTTTGGCAATGTTTTGCCACATTTTCCAGTGGAGGACAAGCAAAAACTCAAGGCCAAGGCTATATAAGGGTATCTGAACAGTGTTTCTGCTGCCTTTTTACACCTAAGAGCCTCCCAAGTCTCCTACCCAGGTGTTTTGTCCTCCTCCGCTTTTCAGTCCGTATTTTCGAGCTGTCGTTCCCTTGCGTTTCACCTCATTTCCTCCCAGTTTCCACCTCCATTTTGTCACTTAATCACGCGGGCCTGCGTAGCCTCTCATTTGCCTGTGGTAAATCTGGCATCTTTATTAAATCCAGACTGCTCCACTCTGGGGGCACATTTACAGGTAAATCTCCTTATAGGCAGCCACCTCTGACTCAGTAGTACATTTAATCCTGCAGCTGTCAAGCGGAGGGTGATCAATCATCCACCTCTGATCAAATAAACCCTGCCTCCCTCGGTTCAGCGCCGGCGCTCCTCCCGCGTGTCCCGGCGGTGCCGCGGCGGCCACGGGACCTTCTCAGGGCTCCCTCTCCAGCAACATCCAAACTCCCGCTTGTTTACTTTGTGCTGAATCAGGACCTAAAGAATGCAATTTTTTTAATTATTTTTTTTTTTCTTCCTGGGGCTGGAAGAAGAAAAACAAAATCAAAACAAAAAACAACAACAAAAAAAGAGCTTTGATCAAAATCCTGCTGCGGAGCTAGGAAAGGGTTACAGGCAGCCTGTCTGCCCGTCGAGGCAGTGAATCAGTAGGGCTGGCCGGGCAGCCCCTGCCTGCACACAAAGCCCCATTGAAGCGGGGCAGGAGCAGGGCAGAGCGGTGCACAGGGCGGCTGTAACTCCACAAGCCCGCTCCTTTCAGCGCAACGAGCTAGCAAGGCCACTGGCAGCTCCCGCCGAGTTCGCAGGCTCTGCGAGCCAACTGCTCTCTATTTGTTCCTTTTTCTTAAAACAACAACGCACACAGGGAAAATAAATACCAAAAGCCCCTGGTATGCGTGTAGCATTAAGCTGCAAGAGCCACTGCTTCAGTCCAAGGGTTTTAAAATCTATGGTTTCTTCCACCACGCCGATTTGGCCGCGTTGCACCTGCAAAGTATTTTTTATTCCGGCATCCTTCTTAAACACAGATGTACATGCTGCGCCGGGAGCTGTCTGAAGTGCTCCGTGTTGACTTAACTCTTTCCCTCTGGACCCCGTCGACTTCAATAAGATCGCTTACACCGGGGCTGAATGCTTTGAAAGCCCCTGCTCTCAGGTGTGTGACCCACGAGCTCCAACTCCTGCGCCTGAATTTCATCTACCTACATCTACCCCTTGACTTCCCCAGACTTCAGTACGGCTGCTCAGTACCTACAAAAGTCAGGCCGCTTGTTTTGAAGTGCTCAGACATGGATTTAGGCCCAAGATGCTCAAAAGCTACAGCTTAAATTTAGACATCTGCATCTGTACCACTGGCAGAGCACTTTTATTTTTGGAAGCACTGAGTCCCGGCAGCTCCCATTAATTTCAGTATGAGCTGCTGGGAGCTCCGAGTCTTGGAAACCTCTTCTGGGGAAGCTGTGCTAACATTAGGCTCCTGTTTTCAGCAGCGTTGTCTTAAAAAGAAATGACACAAAAATCAGGGGGAAGGAAAATGTTTGTTTGGCCTTCCTATTTAACAACATCGTCCCGTGAGCAACGGAGCTGGTAAACTCTGGTGCCTGAGGGCTGCTTGTCCAGTGTCCTCAAAACCCCACCGCCTACCAGCAGCCCGCTCAGCTCCCTCCTGTGCTCCCAGCCTGTTTGCTGGGACAAATCGCAGTGGCCAGAGCCAGCATGCTGGCTGGGCAGTTGTCTGCTGCTGTTGAAAACTATGTGACAGCTGCCTTTCCTCCACCGCCAGTCTGATTTCCTCCTCCTTCCTCTAACCAGGCTGATTTTCATGGAAACTGAGGGATCTTATGAAGAACTTTACGCCTCTATTGAATCTGGTTGAAGATTTGCACAGAAGTTATAATGGACAAGAAACGTGACTAGATAGGATTTGTTTCCTTAGGAACCCAAGCTATCAGGCAAAACAAATCAGAGGCTTGTGGATATCTGAAAAAATCAGGCTAGAGAATTGAGTTATAACCCTCTCATCCTCTACCCCCCACCCCCAAATCTACAAGATGAAGCCAAAAAAACTTCAAAGGCCATGAGACCTAAAGGCAATTAGGAGTTTAAATGCAGGCACAGACCTGAAAAAAAGAATACAATAGACAATATGTGGCATTTTCTTCCATTTTAACCTATCCCCGTGTGAGGCAGGAGAGCAGCAGTGCGGGTAGCTCCTCTAGCTGGGAAGCACACAGCTCCCATGAAGCGTACGATTCAAGTAAGTGTTACGTTCAGGTAAATCCCCGAACAACACGGAGAAGTGTCTGTAGCTAGAAAATCAATAATTCATGCCAAGCCTAGGATCCCTGCCTCGTGTGCCGCAGAAGCTGCAGAGCGTTCAGTGCTGGGGGAAGAAACGGCATAGCAGGAGTTTTTGCAGATGACATTTGCCATGCTTTTAAAACAGTTATAAATACAACCCCAAAAGCCATACATTCCGTCTGTGTTCACAGCTGAAGGCGACACCAGTAAGCCAGTATCCTCTCCCGTCAGATAGGCAAAAACGTCAAGGGAGAACACAAGCGTTTTCTAGAAAGTAAGAGAGTGAGGAAGAGAAATCCACGGCAAAAGCAGCTCAAGTATTTCTTTAAAAGGATACGCCGAAAACAAAGCCTGCCAGAGCAGTGGAACTAATATGGAAAAATATAGGAAATAACCCATCTCAGGGCGGGAAGAAGAGCTGCCAGGCTGAGTCAGTGGCCTTGTACTGCTCTTTGAATCATGATCGCTCTGGTTGTGGTCTCCGGGACCAATTTTTGGAACAGACACCCCAACTTGCAAGAAGGGAGATTTATTCTCTTCCCCCTTTTATCTGCCACAGAAGAAGAAACTGTTGCTATAAAATTTTGCCACTCCATCTTCCGAACAAGATATAAACAGAAGTTGTATACGCCAGACATAGCGGCTCAGCTGCCCTCGCTGGCAGGAAATAGCATTAGCAGCTTTGGCTGCAGATAGCATTGCGATACGCAGTTAGCATATCTCGGGGGACAGTGGTGCCAAGATACTCGGAGGGGGAACACAACACGAGTCCTAGAATGGGCTGGGAGAACATGAGGGAGTTTCATCAACTCCATAACTGGCTCCTCAATTTATTTATTTTTTTTTCCTACAAGAATTGAGAGGAAAATCCCCAAATGCCAGTTTTGTAAAGCAGTGATCTCACTATCTTTCATGTGATGCTTCCAAAACATGCTGCTATGGCTGACCTGGTGCTGGTTGTCCCCACGCCCTAGGAGGTGCCTTCACCTCCTGCATCTGCTCACAGGGCTGGACAGCCTCCCAGGCTTCAAGGCTTGCCCAAACCTTTCATTCTGCCTAACATGCTGGTAGGATGAAGCGAAGGGAGCTTGGCTCTGCTGGCTCCCAGTAGCCAAAGATTCCTGGTCACCCAAGAGGGACCCATCTTCCCCATCTGCAGGAAGCCAGCAAACCCTCCATGCAGCACCAATGCCTTTCCTTCTCTTCTCTTGTATTTGTAATCAAGGAATCCAGTGTGAAAACTGATAAGGAAACCACAGCAGATCTATATCCTCAGTTTCAGTAGCTGGCCACATGTTAACACCTCTTTAGGTTAACAAATGTCACTCGAAACCTGGCAAGAACACATTTTTTTGCCGCCTCTCCAGGATGTGGTGGGGAACACGACTCAGTGGGAGTCCTGCCTCACTGGGTTTTCATACCTGCCTGTGTTTGTTCAGTTTGATGTCAGCATGGGCTGTGCTCCAATCTCATGTGATCCACTGGATTACTGAGATCTGTTCAAAGAAGATAACTGAAGGAACAGGCACCAGAAAGAAACTAGCTATGGCTTTGGACTAAGCTAAATTCTGGGTACTGAAGTCTCACAAAGTGATAAAATGGCTGCATGGCAATAATAAATGGCGCTGAATTTAGAGAGTGAACCAAAGATTTTGTCTCTTTCAGGTTTTCTAGGCTGTCCTCAAAAATGCTTAATGCTGGGTTAACAAAGAGCACTGTAATACAGACTGATCCTTTCTCTAGCTGAGGGCCTGCATCCTGCCATCATGATTCATTCCTTATTCATAGGGCGAAAAAAAAACAACACAACATTGGTTTCAGGAGAAGATATTTCAGATCAAGGACTGAAGCATTTGTGCCTAGGTTTTCAGCCCATGTATTTTACACGCTTCTGAACACCAACAACAATGCTGTGACTCTGTAGGGATACATGCATTTAAACCAGCATCAAAACTCTTTTATGGCCAAGATTTAAAATGTTGAATGCATTAGAAAAGAGAAACATTTGCACTGTGTTTCTTATTGTTGGTTGCCTTTCTGTAAGTGCTTTCAACACCACCAAATTAGTCCAGAAGTGGTTAAAAGCAGCTAAAAGGAGCTTTGGAGGACTCGGTGTCAGCTGGCATTCTAATGAGAATTAGACAATCGGAAATAGACAGCTCCGAGGCCAAACAATTAGCCAGACAATTAAAAGGCTCTACTGTACAGGGCTTTATGTGGGGTAGGATAATGCAGACGCAATATTTGTGCTAATAAGGTAGACGGATAAGAATGAAGTTAATTTCCCTTCTCAGCAGCAAAATGAACAGATCGCTCCATTTTAGTCAAGCCCAAAAGGACGTATTATTTTTTTTTCCCCTGATCAGAAAACGAGAAAAAGAAAGAAATAGAAATGGCAGTCTGTAGCTATGGAAATAAAGCTGGATATTCAACTGGTGTGGAGTTTGCAGAGGTTCAGCCCCGTAGAGCCCTGCTCTACTCTGGCTGCGGCTCTGTCTTCTGCCTTCTGCCGATGCCACTCTCACTTGTGTCGTGACTAAATTTCCCCATTCCCATTCCAGATTTTTCTGTACGTACAGAATGAGACCTTTACATCAATCTACCTTAATATTTTGGTCATATGTTGCTTGCTACAGACCAGTGCCAATTTCACTTGGGCAGGAAGTTTTGTTTGAACACAAACTGCCACTGCCCCAAAATACGCAGGTAAGTTTTGGCATTTGAAAGAAGTGCAGGGTTTGGCACACCACGGGCTGTGGAGGATGAGCCTCACCCTGGGAAAAAAAAACCCTTCCTGCCCGTGGTGTGCTGCTGGGAAGGCAGAACACAAAGCTCCACAAGGGCTGCGGGCTGCTGGCTGTGGAGCACTGTGCCACCGCCGCGGGGGCTGGACGTATGGAAACTTTCAGGCTGAGCCATTTGTTTCGGAGGTCACGGTGACCCAGAAGCATGCCCAGCTCCAGGAGGCTTGTCCTTCCCCTTTATTCTGAAATTCCACAGCATACAGAGAGATAACCAAAGACCCAAGCCCCTCTACCACCCACAGCACAGTTTGGTGTGAGGGCTGGGGAGGCTGGGTCGTGGCGAAGATGTGCCTAGGAGCCCCGTGCAACAACAAAAAGCAAAAAACACACATCCACACAGACCCACAGGGCCATTTGAGGTTTCTGGTTCCCTCTGCTCTCCTCCCTGCTCCCTCAGAAGGCACGGGGTGCTGCCAGAGCCTGCTGTCAGCCTTTGCATTAGGTCGCTGGCTTCTGTGGTGTACCAGCAGCCATGTGCTGCTGTTTAGCAGGCAGCACCACCAAAGCAGTGAAAAGGAGCTATTTCGGTTTGGTGTCTTCTTGCAGCTAGAGAAGACCAGAAGCAGTTGTCGAACACGGGATAATTGAATCCCCAGGCAAACGAGCCCTTTGGAAAATGAGCTGCCGGTCCGTCCTACAGCGGGGCACACTGCTGTTTTCCTGCTGTGATGGTAGGGTTTTTGTAGCTTAGAGGTTTACCACACACGCCCAGGATAGGCAAGACGTGGTCGGCTTTTCACGCCGCCCCTCCCTCTCCTCCCTCTCCCAAAAGACATCTGAATGGACACACGGTGATACCCGGACTCAGAGGCAAACGTAGTTACAGCGTACCGGCACAGCTCAGCTCAGTCTCTAATTACCACATTATGGCTTCAGCCAAGCCATTTCTCCAATAATGCCCAGATGTACCAATTACTTTCCCTCTATAATGAAAACAGATGAGAAAAAGGTGACGAGCTGTTTGTGTAGCAGAGGGAGGGAAACAAAAATTTGTCTCATCAGGAAAGGGCCCTGGCCAAAATCCTGGATCGGAACAGCACGGGGAATGAGCCTTACCCTGGCTCTCTGGCAGGTCTGATGCAGGTCACAGAGCCAACTATCGCTTTAATATATTTAATACAGGCCTGTGTGTGTGTTATGAACCAAAATCTCCTCTTGGCCACTGGAAACTGGAAGCATGTGTCTGAGGGTGCCTTCCCACCTCGCTAACCCCACACTGTGAACTCCAGCCAAGTGCCTTCCTTTCCTGGCCCACCCTGACCCCATGCTGAGCTCTGTTGGGGGGCCAGATGTGTGATAGAGCCCTCACCCCTTCCCTACCCCGTTTCTAATAATCCTTTTTTCGTGTCTGCTCCCCCTTCCGAGCAGGCACCGGCTGAGGATCTCCATGATGCGAGGCTCGGCTGCATTTTCCCCAGTCACACTGACAAAGAGACCAAGGCAGGGACATGAAACACAACCAGCCATCGTCACAGGAGGCAAGAAAAGCATATCCAGCCCCTTGTTAAGTCACACCAGCACCTTGGATCTCCTGCACCTGGGGCTGAGGCATCCCTCTGTATGACTGGAAATCACATTTTTGACTAAAAACCTTTTCCCAGTGATGGCTGTACCAAAACCTGTACAAATTGTAGGCAGGCAATTTTGTCCAAAAATTCCAGATGGCACCAAAAACTCTGGAAAACAAGGAGCATCCTCCTCTATATTGAAATCATTTTGTATTCCCAAACAGAAAGAGGGGAAGTTTTGCCAGGCTAACATAACCAATGCTCACAGTGATATTCGTACTGTTGCCCATAAACCACAGCACCCGAAAAACAGGAGTTACTCACAGTTTTACCAGAGGACTTCGGGGATGCATTCGCTCTGCCTGAGGTGTATAGCTAAAAGCTAGCTTAATTTCAGTTGTGCTTCATGTACACAGCACCCCCGCTAACAGCGAGGCGCAGTGATGTAGCACCGTGGGAGGGTTAACAGGCTGCCCTGCAGAAGAAATGTTCCCAAACCCACGTGCAATAGCCATTGCCTCCCAGCAAATAAATAAAGCTGAGTGCTCTTTCTGCTCTGACACCACCACTATCGGGAAGGACGCCGCCGCACTTCCCCCAGCGTGTGGGGACGTGTCATTCACTGTCTGGCTACAAGACAGTTGTTGAGCATTTGCGCGATTAACTCGCCGGTGCTCCCCTCCACGCTGATTCAGTCACATTTGTCAGCTTGCTTTTGTTTGTTTTATTTGAAGCTGCTCGATTTACGCAGGCCTGCTGTGGGCTAGCAGCGCCGTTCCCCCCAGGACTGGCTCACGAGTCCTCCGTGAGCACCACCGAAGGATTTCACTGGAGATGCCGGCGCAGAGCTTGGTCAATCAGCAGCGGTTGCTGGATCGGTTTTGACATGCCGACTGCAACCAGATGAGACCCGGGTCCTCCTAAGTCAATGGCAAGCCCACGAATGCACCCAGCGAGATCCAAGGATGCCTGCTGCTCCAGGATATTTACTACGAGGAGGGCCAAGCTGCCCAGCTTTTGTTTTCTACTGAATTCAGCGATGATTTCCTAGGTTTTCCCCATTGTGTGGCTTTGGCTTCTGAGCCCATCTGCTACACTTCAGGGTATGTTTTCCTCGCGGTGCGTGGGCACTTGGCTCATTAACGTGGTGTTAATGGAAGATGGCAGCTCGAGCCTTCCTCCACGCGCTGATAAGACGCTCCTCACCGGAAGGAGGTTTGCCCACAGCAGATTCAGCAGCCGAAGCATTTATCTGCTGTGCTATGTTAATAACTGCTGGGTTATAATTACCAAATCTCAATATTTACAGAAAACCAGCCTCGCTATTGTGCAGCTAATAGCGCAGCCTTGAATGTACAAGATGCCAATTTGCTATGAATGAGGAGCTGCTCGCTAAAATTCAAAAGCAATTAAACCCGAAGCAGTAGCTGACATTTAACGATTACGCTGTTTACCAAGGAGCAGCCACTTACTGGGCACAAGGCTGGCGGTGAAGACGCAGCACGGGACAAAAGGAGCGGGGAGCCTCCTGGCCGAATAAACCACGGCCAGGATTAACGCACACCTTGCCTTGCCTTGCCTGGAAAACTCCAACCATTTGTCTGAGCCCAAGCAGCAGGCTGGCAGCAGAGCCTGCTGTGCCTCCTGTAGCTGCTCTGATGCAGGATCAGGTTGTGAGTTAGGCAGGTGAGGGGTTCCTCTGTTTTCTACTACTGAACGGGGAAAAGATGTGTTTTGTTCCCTTGTCTGCGTCCCTTGGCTCAGCTGGTCTGTGGTCTAGGTCCTTAAATGTCTGCTGTGTCTTCTGTGCGTGGGTGAGGGGTCAGGCACTCAGCATTGGATGTTTCCTGGTATCAGCAATTATACTGCACAACCAAATAAATAGAAATTAGCAAAAAAAATAATATATATATATATATATTTATTCCTTATCCATCTCTTTTTGGTTTTGGTGGTCCAAAACCCCTTCTTTTCTTCTTCTTCAAAAAAAGCAAAACTTGTGTTCAATTTGGGTCAAGCAGAGGAAACCTTCACTCAAAAAGAAACATTTTTTGTTTCCTCTGAAGGATTTTTCTTTCATCCTGCTCTGTACTATTACAAAGCTGAGACAAATTTCAAAACAAACTTCCAGTCTCATTGGAAAAAAACAAACTTTCAGTTATTTGGAAAATGTCAGGATATTTCTCTTCTGCCTCTGCATGGCCAAAGCCACCTGCTAAATTTCACAGTTATTGGTAAAAAAAAAAATGTTGGTTGATCCAAAGCTGTTATTTTTCTTCACCAAAGAAATTCCTTGACCTAGAATTTCATCCCACCCTCCAGATAGCTGCCTTTACCTGTGTTATCCCAGAGCACACTGGAAATCATGACAGCAAGGCTTCCCCCAGCACGTTTATATAATGAGAGGGTAACTTGCAGGAACTTTACATAGCAGAGAAAGTCCACCTGGTTATCCCAGTGGATCTCTGTGCTTAATGTGAGGACCAAGACCTGCAAAGGAGATGCTCAATGTGGGACAGGACCCAGCAGCCAAGGACTGTCCCCCTGCAGCCACCCTGCAGAGGAGGACACCTGGCAGGGGCTGCCTCGGTGTCCTCATCGAGGGGGATGGGTGCAGGGCACCTGGTGACTGCATGTGGGACATCGAATTATAGGATCATTAAGGATGGAAAAGCCCTCCAAGATCATCTGGTCCAACCATCCCCCTACCACCAGTGTCACCTGCTAAACCATGTCCCCAAGCACCACGTCCAACCTCTCCTTGAACACCCCCAGGGACGGTGACTCCACCACCTCCCTGGGCAACCCGTCCCAGTGCCTGACTGCTCTTTCTGAGCAGAAATGTCTCCTCATTTGCCAACCTGCACCTCCCCTGGTGCAACTTGAGGCCATTCCCTCTCCTGGGTCTTGCTCCTAGGCATCAGTCAGGTCCCGTGCTTTCCCTGCGAAGCGCAAACCCAGGGCTGTGACACTGAGCTTTAGGCAACTTTTGCCACCTCTCTTTCCAGTTTTTCCTGTTGCCACACAGCCGGCAGCCGGGTGCTGTGTGCCAGGAGTAGCACACCAGGATCCAACCCTTTCTGACAGGCAGTGGTGTAAGGAGAAGCTGCTCCCAGCAGTTCCTGTGCCTACTCTTTAAGTGTTTGACTGAGAGAAACAAAACAAAACAAATCAAATCAAAACAAAACAACACACTTTTGCTAATACTTGTTACAGATAGGGATAAAGTTCTCTACCTCTCGGCACATTTGGTAGCTATTTACTCAACTAAATGGTGAAAAAGAGAAGCCTCAATTCTCCAGAGTTGCCTCCCTCAGCTTGTTTATCACTGTGTTGCAACGGCTCTGTGGTTGTGAAATCTCGGAGCTGAAAACTCAAAAGGAAATTTCTAGTGACAAGCTTTCCTTGAGGCTGTAAACAAATAGAATTCATTAGGAGGAAGGAAGAGAAGCAGAAAACATCAGAATTAACACATGCACACACGCGCATGCGTGCCCAGCGCACACACACTGCTCTTCACAACAGTGCTGAGAAAGAGAAATCCTCAAGCCAAGCTTTTTTTTTTTATTCTTTCTTTGTATTTTTTTTTTCCCCCAAGGAAAAGCAGCTTGATCTAATGCTCCCTGCAGTCGGTAGGGAGCCGAGCTTTCTCAGACTCCAACAGAAGTTGGATTGTGCTTCTACGCAGCGTGCTTCAGCCGCCGTGCCCCGAAAGTGCTTTCCCCTTTCTACACCTGCTTGTGCAAATTCCCAAACACTGCTCTCTAGGAGGCTCTCAGGTGTTTGCTGATAGACAACGTATTTGCTTTAAGGGAAAAGGATGAATAATGAATTAAAAAGAAGCCTCCGAGCCAAGTGTACTAATGGCTTTTTACCTGTAGCACCAAGAGCTTGTATATTCTGGCTCTGTGTTAAAAAGCATGGTGATTAAACCATAATATTATGTTTTGATCTAGCCCAGAGTTGAATGAATTACTGGCAGGAAACACAGCTCATGAATTCAATCAGAAATCCTTTCATTTGTCACAGCCGCTTCCTGTCCGTCTTTTAAACATCTGCTTCTCTTGTTCACGACAGAAAAAGTCTTTGTTAAAATAATAAGCATTCACCGATCCTTCCCTCGAACCAAGTGCACAGTTCCTCAACGAAACACGCTGTCCCCCGCCCCCTCACTCTGAGTTTATTTTATATATCTCCAATAGCTTCCTCGCACCCCTCTCTTTCTTTCCGCTTTGAAATAATGGAAAACCTCGAGCCGACAAAAGGAGGCACTTCTGAAACGCCAGCCCGGGAATGCGCTCGCACTGCCCCCGGCCTCTCTGCCCACGGGACCCGGGCGGCTGGGGATGTTTTGCTGCAGGCCCTGCCAAGAATCACTCCGGCTCCCTGCATGGCAGCTGCTTCCTCTGAGAGGAGGCCGAGCGGCCAGGCAGCCCGTATCCTGGGGCAGGGGGACGCAGGAGGGGTCCCTCGAAGCTCCTCGCTCTCCGCGATGGGCTGCAGGAAGCGCCGCCGCTCTACTCAGCCCAGGTGGTGAGGGCAAGGAGAGAAACTGAGAGCATCCCTGCCTAGCTTGCTTTTTCCAGAGCCAGCACTCACAGTTGTGGCTGCTCGGTGTCTCAGACGTAGGATATTTATTCATTTGGTTGTGCAAGTGACGGGGATCAGCTGTGCAGCCCCCTCCTGCCGTCCTTACGTGCGGAGCGTGCTCCCAAACCCATGGCCAGCACCTGGGTATTTGTATGCACGGTGGGCTCCAGCCGCCCTTCGAGTTTCTAAAGAAAGGGAAAAAAAAAAACTCCACCAGTCTTCTGGCGAAATTTTAAATCCCTACTTTGAAGTAAACCTCTTTCTTTGCTAATTACTTCTTAATAATTAATTACCTACTTTCTGTAGTTCTGAAAGAACTCCGGGTGTTCGCTTCTAACCGTACCGATCCACTGCCTGGCATCTCAGTGCAACTCACGCTGGGGAGAGGCCAAAGAATCGTCCCCCAAAATCGTAGTGCCCAGAAAATGCCAGTGCAGAGGTTAGGCTGGAAAGTGTAGGGCCAGAGAAGACGCGGCTGTGTTAGAGAGAACCAGCAGTATCCCCACGGGTCTGGCTACAATAGCACTCCCACTGTGTGCCAAACCTTCACCTTTTCTTACAGCCATCACAGGGAGGGTGATGCTGTGGGACTGAACAATCATGCTAGGGGCAGATGACTATCTTGCAAAAAAGGGGAGTCGAATTATGCTTCCCCATTCTGAGAGGCTGGAAAAAGAGGAGCCAGTCCAGGCTGCAAATTTTCACATTTTTCTCATCATACAAAATTTCAAAATGTGAGTCATTTTTGCAAGCAACTGAAAGCTAAGACCACACATGAAATAGGCTGCGGACAGAAGACAGCAGAAAACGATGAGGGATGCCTGCATGATGCTTTTCCAATGCTCAAATGGCTTTTTTAATTTTCAATTTTCCACTGTACGCTTTCTTATTTTGATTTTAATGTAATTGCTTTTGAAGTGCAGATCACTTTTCCTGCAGGAGAACCTGTCTTACTTTGATTCTTTGCTATCGTAGTTCCACCTCATGATCCCACCATTATATCTGAATAAAAGTGGTGTGAGTTAGGGTTGTGCTAAACTTAAAAACTCCTGCAATGGGTCAGTCCAAAGCCGGTCTGTTGCCGCATCCCGTCTCCAATTTAGGCTGCCAGCAGTTACACAGGGGAGAGGATGGGAGTGGGGTAAACACATAGGAATAAATCCTTTGTATTTCCCACCAGTTGCCAGCAGTTTGTAGCTTAGGAATCTCCTGAGACAGAGCTGGGCTGTTGGCATTTTGTAGCTGTCAATGGATTTTTCTCCCTGAGCTATGGTTAATCGCTTTTTACCTTGCAAATTTTTAGCGCGTCGAGCATCATGCGGCAAGGAGTGCTGCAGTTTAGCTGTGTGCACGTGAGGCACCAAGCAGTCCTTCTGCCTGTCCCCAGCCTGGCACTGCCTCGTCTCGCTGGATGTCCCACAGGAAAGAAACAAGAAACAGCCCAAATTGCTTCCTGTGCACTCACCCTCGGGCATTCAGGAGTTTCAGCACCTCTGTCACATCCTCTCCATCACTCCCTTTTCTGACAGAGCCCCAGTCATCTAGATATGGCTTTATTCTTGGGGTTAGCTTTGTAACTTCCAGACTTTTTTTATTTCTAGCATATTTTTTTCTGAGAAGCAAAGGCAAAACTGGGGAATTCACATGGCTCTGTTTTGCTATCTTTTCCTAATAACTTCCTAAGATGATTTGCGCAGCTATCAAGCTAAAAGCTGTGGTTTTCACATAACCGTGACATCTCCAGGATCTCCTTGCTGAGGAGGAACGGCTAACTCGCAGTCCATCACTTGGCATCCACTGTTAAGAGTTCTCCCCATGTGCAACTCTTCCTAAATTAATCTCATCTGCTCTTTTATTGCATCCCTCCTAACTATAGTGAGTTCCTTCTGGAAGTCTTCTCAGCCAACTTTCATTTTATTACCTTTAATAGCTTATTATCAAGAGCAAACTCTGCCACATCACTACCCACCCTGTCTTCCAGATTGCAGGAGATAAGAGCCTGCTCCCACCGTGCCCTGAGCCAGCAGGTTTTAGGGTAGGTAGAGCTACAGTGACAAAGCCATGCTTCTACTGGTACAACTTGTTTTGCTTGTGGAAAATGGTTTTACAATGCCCGTCCAGCTTTGCTGGATGTCTCCACATGAGGATTGCTCTGCTACTGTAATCTGATGGTATTATTGTCCCAATAAAAAAACCTCCCGGGGTTTACAAGCGAGCATCTCTTGGACGCGTTGTGAAACCTGCGGGGGAGTGCATCCTTCCAGACAGGAGCAGGGCAAGCAGGGAGATGCCAGCTTTGGATGCTCAACCTTGGGGTCTGAATCGGGAGGGTAGCTTCTCCTCCTCGTCCACCAGAAAAGAACGCCTCCAAGGATACAAATTAAGAAAGAAAAAACAGAGCTGACAGAGAACGTAGGAGCATAAATTATTTTCTGTAAGTAAATAAGCAGACAGCTGCTGTCAGCTCCGTCAGAGCTTTTGCTGCACATCCCCACATGGTCACATTAAGATTTCTGTGGCAGCCCATGCAACTGTGGTAGTGAATTTTAATGGATACTCGGAGGGCATCTGAAAACCAGGTACTGAAGATCTCCAATATCCTTCTGTTCCAGCTGACCCAAGCTGGGGCCCTTCTCAAGCATCCCATTTTCATGCCCTCTGCGTTATTTGGCTTCCAAAGGGCATGGGGTGGGTGCCCAAGTGCAGATGCACACATATGAAAAATCCTAACCCATAGCAACTTGACTTTAAGCTAGAACCGACAGTAAGAGACAAATAGAATGATATTGCAGGTGACACAGCTGCAGACGTGTCTGGGTCTTGTGACCCAGCGACTTTGGAATCTCCAACCCTGTCTTTTTTTGTCCAAAAAAAAAGACATTAAATGCAATTAGCAGGCAGCAGGTTTCGAGCAAACCAAAGTAAGCACTTTTCCATCCAGTGCAAATTAAACACTGGAACTCATTGCCATCCGCTGTTGGAGAGGCCAAAAGTTAAAAAAGCAATTACACAAACTTGTGGAGGGAAACTTCGTTAGAATGACTACATACAAGGATAGTCCCTGGTTCAGGAACTCCCAGCTCTATGATAGCATCACAAAAAGAGCTGTGGCGGGTTTGTCTGTTTTCATACATTTTCATCGAGCATCCACTCCCGGCCAGAACAGGACAGGATCCTGGATGTAACATACCCTTTTCAGATGCACTACGGTTGTTCTTCAGCTAGGTTTAGAAGTCCTGAGGCTCATTTTAGTACTCTGCATGCCTTACTCCAAGCAACCCCTCTTGCTTTTGAGTTTGAACCCTCCACTAACAGACCCAAGCAAAGCAAGCTCCATAAAATCCAGTTTGTCGAATGTCCAAGGTCCTAGATATATTTCTGCCAGCATATCTCTTTCCCTACTGATCCTGCAGCCTGTATCACCTGATAGAACAAGGCAAAACGATTCACTGGGCACTGCATGGTGCCAGAGCAAACATGGGAGATGCAGAGCATGCAAGAATCTGGCCTTTTGTGCCAGGCGGGATTATGTCGGCCTGGGGTTCAGCGCACAGAATTCCCCCCTCCTGCCCTCCTTATTGTGCACACACATCTATTTTGCCTCACCAATTGTTAAATGCCAGAAACTAATTTCATTCTAAATGATCTTTAATATCATGCATTTTAAAAAAGGCTATGAAGCTCCTACGCTTCAGAATCACAACTTGACACCCAATTCCCATCTGTCTCCTATTAACAAAAACAACCCAGATAATCCACAGCCACATGCAGAAGGCGATATGGAAAACTGACAAAGACGATCCAGTGAGGGCCACCACGCAGCCAACAGCACCTTCGCAGTACTCATCTGAGCCGGTGGCTAGCTTAAGGAATGCCCAAATGGAGAGGAGATAAAACTCCGTATCGCTATGTAAGGCATCAGCTACATGGGCAGTCTTGGGCCCAGATGCTCATCCTAAGTGCCTGAGGGAAAAGTGAGGAGATGTGCCAGGAGGAGTTTGGATGAGGCAGGACATATATACATGATAGAAGGCAGACTGGCCCTGCTGCCTTCCAAGTGTGTGCTCTCGCATGGCCTGCAGGAGAAGGGGAATGGGAGCAGCTCCACGATTTCCTATGGCCCTGAGCTTGTGTGGTGTGGGGAAGGCAGATGCAGGTAGGCTGGAGGGCTCCAGCACAGGATCCTGCTGAGCTTCGCGATGTGTGGCACCACACCACACTGAAGCTGTGGGGAAGGAAGGGAAACCTCCACAGTGGAAGAAGGAAGGTCTGGATTTCAGGCCCACAGCTCCAGGAAGAGATGGGACAGGTGCACAGAGGGCAGCTAGGAACAAAACCTGCAGCACCTCGCAGTATTTCCCATAAGAAACCCTGGAGCTCCCTTTGCTGTTGCTAGGGCCCAGGGTGCCTGTTGCTGCTGTGGCGTCTATAAATAACGTTTCCACTTCAGGATGAACCAAGCAAGCAGTGGTCACTTTTCAGTGAAATCTCCCCCTTCTGCCCTGAGCACACAGAGGATCTCCCATCTGCCAGCAGCTCAGCCTGGCCCTACAGAAGTGAGCGGGTTTGTAGGGCAGAGAGCAGCCGAGGAGGAGCTGGTGGGGCTGGCAGGATCCGTCCCTGTCTGCAGCCTGGGGCTGCCGTCTGCAGAGCAAATGCGGGCTCTCTGCAGGCACACTGACACGATTTTTGTGTTCAGAGGATTCCACTCTGTGGAATTATTCTTTTGATGATGCTAAAAGCGCAGCCACAGGCCCCTTTGGGCAGGGAAAGGAGGCCGTGAGAAGAGCCGGTCCGAGGCACAGGCCTCTCTGACAAGTTCCTCTTTCATTCATTGTTTTTAATCCGTACATATTTCAACCAAAGCGGGCCGCTGTCAGGACAGGCGAATCATTCCAGGAACTGCTTTCATTATCGTTAGCAAAGTGGAAGTCCTGCATGGTGTTTGCTTTAGGCCCAGGCAGCTGCCCAAAGACTGCGCTTCAAAGGTCTCTGCTCGGCTCTCGCCGGAGCACCGCCCCAGCTCCCTAACCACAGTCTCCTCCGTTTTGGGACCTGCTTCTCCTTTCATTTCTCCACTGGGTTTAGGCTCATTGAACATCAGCGGGCTCGGACGTGTGCAAGTGTCTCGCAGCAGACAAGGGAGTGTCTCAGGCAGCTGAATGTCATTACCCCACTGAGTGGCTAATCTGAGGAGACAGTTTGTCGCAGGCGAATGGCGAGAATTGGGCTTTCTAGAAAAAAAGGAAAAAAAAAAAAGCCCAGGAAAGCTGTCTTGTGGGGCATTTACTGCTGTACAAAGGACTCGGAGCATAGCGAGGACCAAATGCTACAAATATCCTTCATGCCACCTAGCCAGGAGTCCCCACCACCACCTCACCCCACAGCCCAGGCCAGAAAAAGATGAGCCTGGCTTTGGTGTGTGACGCTTCTCCCCCACCGAGCCACGTTCTCCAGCTGTGGGAAAGAAGAAGTCCGTGGCTCTGACTCTCAGGGCTTGCTTGGTAACCTCACGGCTGGCGTTTGCACCACCAGACAGGAAACCAAGGCTTGCCTCTGACTCACCGGCACTGCCGCACACAGCCGCTGGAGCAGAGGAAATCAGAGATGTGAGAGCTGCTCGGCCCGAGCGCGCCCGAATGTGGAGCCAGGCTGGCTTTGACAAAGTAGCCCTGACTCCATCGAGCTCTGGGGGGTGTTAGGAGGCCGCCTTCCCTTTTTGCTGCTTGTTGACCCCGCCGCCACGTGGCTTGGATCTGTTTTGTGCCCAAATGCCAGGGGGGTCCCCCCCCGGGCTGATGGGTGAGCGTGCTCCAAAGGCACCGTGGCCTCTCAGACAGCCAGATCACTACAGACACGGCTCTGCTCCTGTGCCAGCTCCAGGCTTATATTGACTCCAATAATTAATTGCTTTTTCTATTTTTAAATATGAAAGGGTCTCTGTTTGGCTGTCAAGTGCAGTTATCACGGGCATGAAAGAGCCAGTTTTCAGCTGAAATTTACCCAGAGGTTGCTCGGGATTTGCAGGGTAGATCCAGGGGCTGCGTTTTTCTGCTGAGCACAGTTCCCTGGGGGCATGGCCCTTTGCAGTGGCACTAACAACCTCTCAGAGAGCCCAGGGGGCCTCTGTGCAACTTGGCCACAGCTCACACACCTCCGACCTCCCTTTCACTGCAGCTCCACTGAGTCTGGGACTGAGCACCGCAGCCTCCCTGCTACCTTGGCTAGGCTCAGTGCTGCTCTTCTCCCTGCAAATGCCTGCACTGGAAGTTGGATCTTTCTTTCTTTCTTTCTTTCTTTCTTTCTTTCTTTCTTTCTTTCTTTCTTTCTTTCTTTCTTTCTTTCTTTCTTTCTTTCTTTCTTTCTTTCTTTCTTTCTTTCTTTCTTTTCTTTCTTTCTTTCTTTTCTTTCTTTCTTTCTTTCTTTCTTTCTTTCTTTCTTTCTTTCTTTCTTTCTTTCTTTCTTTCTTTCTTTCTTTCTTTCTTTCTTTCTTTCTTTTTCTTTCTTTCTTTCTTTCTTTCTTTTTCTTCCTTCCTTCCTTCCTTCCTTCCTTCCTTCCTTCCTTCCTTCCTTCCTTCCTTCCTTCCTTCCTTCCTTCCTTCCTTCCTTCCTTCCTTTCTTCCTTTCTTCCTTTCTTCCTTTCTTCCTTTCTTCCTTTCTTTCTTTCTTTCTTTCTTTCTTTCTTTCTTTCTTTCTTTCTTTCTTTCTTTCTTTCTTTCTTTCTTTTCTTCCTTCCTTCCTTCCTTCCTTCCTTCCTTCCTTCCTTCCTTCCTTCCTTCCTTCCTTCCTTGGAAGGGGCAAAGTAGGTATGTATCCTTTCTTTTTTCCAGACCTCATTTGATATCTGTAAGGGCCCTTTCTGAGCACTGGGATGTGTCCCAGCGGTGGTGAAGCAGTGCAGGTCCCAGACAGATTTAGGGGCAGCAGCACCTGTTTCTCTTTACTGAAACAGGATCTCAGCTACCTCTAGGGATGAAGATTTAAGCTGTATTTTTTCTAATGGGATGGAAATAAATGCAAGCCAGCAACATTGAAGTAAAAGCAGCAGCAGGGCCGATGCGATGCATGGCTGAGGGCAGCACAGCAGGGTGTAGCCATCCACAGTGAACCCAGCATCTCTCTCCCTGGTGCTGTTTGTTCAAAGTGCTACAAGGGCAAGTAGTTATGGGTATTTCTGTCCTGCAAGTTAGAACAGTAGCGAGCTTTCCCTGCTTTTTGATTTCCCACGACCTGTGGAGTGAGTCAACCACAGGCTGGCCGGCTGTTTCCCCAGGCTGTGCCGACAGCGCTGAGTTTTTCTGAGAGTGCTTTGGGATCCCCTCGGGCAATCTTGCTGTGTTGCCACCCCACAGCACATTGGCTGCTGTCACTGGGTGCCACCTCCTCCTTTCTGTGGAGTGGGCTTGGCATAAAAAATGGTGCTGGCTGGGCTGGAAACCACCTCTGATGGCCTGGGGGTGTGAGTCTGCTTGGGTCTGCTTGGGCCAGGACTTTCTGTCAGACTGCTCTGACGTGCCCCACTGCAGTGACACACGCAGCTTCTGGTGATGAGGTTTTGTGGTGCAGCCAGGTCTTGCTGGGGACATCTGACATCCCCTCTCTGTGGGTGGTATCCTTACCCAGCCGCTCACGAGCGCAAACGTCTCTCTAAAAGCAGCTGCAAATGGCTGTCTCCACACCAAGGACAAGGCTGAGGTTAAATCAGGTTTGCTAGCTCATGTTAGCCAAACCCGATGGCAGACTGACTCACTTTTGGTAAACAGCTGCGGTTGTTTAAGATATTACCACCCCAGGCGTTCGCCTCTGTTGGAGTCACAGCCCTTGTAGCAGAACTGGCAGGAGAAAACAGGCAAACGTGCCCTGGGCTTCCCAGTTCACTGCCTGGCATCTTAGCATGAAACAACCTCCACGTGTTAAGTCTCGGTCCTGGGCTGGGATGCTTGCGGCCTGTGTTGTATTGCTGTCCGGGGAGCTGGGGAGAGATAATCTGGAAGAAAAGGGAGGATGCACAGCTGCAGGGAAAAAGGAACAACGTCTTAAAGCACCACAAGTTCCTGGAGCCAGGCTTCGAGGGTGAAGGTGGTTTTCAGAAGGTGACTCAAGCACCCTTACTACCTCTGTGCAGCCTGGTATTGTGTGGCAGATGAGCAGCAGGATAACAGCTGGGTGGTGGGGAGGTCACAGGGACATCCAGGCTCTGCACAGGTACCCCCATTTGTCTGCAGAGCTTTATGATGCCCTGGAACACACCTAAGGGCTCACATCACCCAGAGAGGGCTCCAGTGCTCTTGCAAGGCTTCTGCAACCTAATGGGGGAGAATTCCTCCTTCCTAGGAAGCCAGACACTCAATGAGAGCAGCAATCAAATAGTTCTCTTAATCAGATCTCTCTGATTAAGAGCTCCAGTAAGAGCTCCAGTAGGATCCTGAATTTTGCTGACAATGTTTCAGAGGGCTAGTGTTGCGATTGCTCTGAAATACAGCAAAACACCCAGCAAGTGATAAGGGTTTGCACATTTCTTATGTCACATGCAGCATAAAGGGTGCCTCCAGCATGGCACCCCACTCTACCCTCACCAGCACAACCCAGGAGTTCCCCCATCACACAACACAGAATCACAGCCTCTCGTTGACTACTGAGATGAAGCAGGCACTCGGGATAGCAGTTCTTATATTTTTCTATGCTGTCTCCAAGATGTTCGGGCACCACCTCCTGCAGAAGCCAAAGCCAGCGGTGTAGCAATACCTGCGCAGCACTGCTGAGCAAAAGGTCACAATCAAGCCCCCTCTGTAACTCATGCTCCCCGTCCGAGGATCTGAAGGTAGGCTTAAAGATTATGTTCAAGCTTTTGGAGATTTATGGTACAATTCCAGGCTGTCTTTGGGCTTTCCCCCTACCCCGTCTAGCTGCCTACAAATTATAATAAATCGGAAACACTGAACGCCGGAATATCCAATCTGCAGGGTCCCTGACACAGCGATGGGTGATGGTTGGAGTTTCCCTTCTCAGGGTGAGCAATGTCAGTGTGGGTGACCACGGTCCATTTATCACCGTGACAAAGACCCAGCTGTAGTGACTGGGGACAAGGATGGATCAAACCCCAGAGGTTTAACCCTGGGTGCATTTCTCCACTACCAGAAAACGGGAGAGGTGGCTCTAGCCCCTAGAGACTGGGATCCTGTTACTGATCAGCACCTCCTTGTTCCCTCATTTAATTTTTTTTTACTGAAACACCACGGGAGTTTTTTGGGGGAAGGAGGGGTGTTTACGAGCTATGCGCTTTATGCACCATGCTCTGCTCACAGCTGCAGCACGGTAATTCGGGAGGCGTGCCACTGCTCGTTCAGTGACAGGGCAGAGAAATCCCTGCAAGCTCCCAGATTTTGTTCTACCTTCGGAGCCGCGACGCGGCGGTTTTTCTAAGTAAACAAGAGCGTTCCAGGAAAATACAAATGTCAACTCTGGTGGGAGAATTCAACCGACTGAACAAATTCCCAGCATTTGATCACGCTCGTGAGGTACCAGAGACCCAAAAAAGAGTGGCGCTCCCACACAGAACAAGAGGGATATTTTCAAACACGATAGCAGCATCTGAAGTTAACAAAAAAAAAAAAAAAAAAAAAAAAGAAAAAGAAACCAACAACCTCGGCAGCAGCACAAAACATCCTTTGTTGCCGGACGTGAGAAAAACACTACAGTTCTAAAAAAAGCCATAGGAAGGAAGTGGAAGAACCTCAGAGGCGAGTGGGAGTGCGAAAGGAATGTGGCTGCATTTTTCCCCCTCCCTGCATGTAAGCTCGCTGTTCGCAGCCGAAGGGAGAGCTGCTGGGGGAGTTTTACTATTTGGGAACTTTGTTCTGCAGAAGCGCCGTGCGCATTAAACCGATTGACTCTCCTGGGTTCTCCTTCTGGATTTTGTAGTTAAAAAAGAAAAAGACAAAAACACTCAAAGGGCTAGCAGATTTAGGATCCAAGCTCCTGGATCTACCTTTGTAAGCTCAGGAGGATCTCATCTCTGATTTGGAAGTATTTAATTCTCACAGTGTTTTACCAGCCTGATGCTCCTGTTCCTTGTGGGCTCCTCAGTACACCCACGAGCAACGAAACACAGAAAGCAACAGGCACTGAAACCCTCGGCGAAGCTGTGAACTGTATTCCTTGTAGCTCCCAAGCCGCCAGGCTTGCCAAAAACCGAGCAGAAAACAGAAGAGTCATTTGAAAACAATGTCGTAAAAAGGAAATCAATTTCGTATGCATTGCTGAGATTAATGGCCAGCAGAAAAGAGAAAGAACGCCCGGACGGCGAACCGAAGAGGTCTTTATGTCACGTTGTGGCAGGCACCGATGGGCAGAGCAAGGTGTGCTCCCTGCACGCAGTCACCTGCTGCTCTGAAGCACCTCGCTTGGCCCGTGGGCCAGCCAGCAGCTTTCTGGTTTGTTCTAGGGGTTGTTTGCTCCCCTCCTCTCATGGCTGCTCCATGCATCTCTGCAAGCTGCTGCAGGGAGTGAAGGCGGTCAGGGAGCGCGGGGAGGATGGGGAGCAGCAGCAGAAGCCCTCCTGGCGAGCCAAGGACCTGTCTCCCCCTTCCCAAGAAGGTGAGAGGAGAAAGCTCCTCTGCTCCTTCATAAAACACAGGACAGAGCCCCCACGTAGCCTGCAGCAACTGTGGCTGCCACGCTCCACGTTCCTGTTGCTGGAGATTTGCTGCTATCTGTGTGGTGGCGTGGAGGAGCTTATCGCCGCGTCCAGTGCTTCCTGTGGGAAGGCAGGGGCCTGACTGCTGCCTTGCATTTAGCAGAGCTCCTCATGCTGGTGCAAAACAGGTGGGGAACCACCCAAAAGACCCCTCGGCCCCCTCTGGACAGAAGTGGTGAGCTGGAATCTCATGTTTTCTCTCGCCTTTAGTTTCCTCTTGAGTGCTGAGACAGAGCAGGGTTCCCAGGAGTGGTTTGTGCCAAGTTTTTAAGGCATTTGTGCAACCACAAGAACCCTGCAAATGGGAAATGCAGCATCTTTTTCCACTGCATGACGAGGCAGGGTCAGACACCACCTCCTGTCCTTCACCCTGGGCCCCGGGTGCTCTGCTCTGACCCTCTCTTCACCCAGACCTTTCTCAGGGGTGGTCGGAGCCCCGAGCTCTGTGCAGACTTCTCAGTACTGGTAGCCACCAGCAGCCCAGGGCATGCGAAATGCCAGGGTGATGAGTGACTTCCAAACATACCGATAGGCAGTTCCTGCGGTTCTGCTTTTCGTTTACACACACGAAACCAGCCCTGATGCTTCTTCAGCTCCTTCTCCTCTGAAAGACATCTGGAGCCCGGATGGTCAGAGTGAGCCACGGGAGGACGGCCCTGGTGGAGCATGTGGTTAGGAGCTCAGCGCTCGGTCCTGTCTGCATCTCCCTGGGTCATCCTGAATAAACCTCAACAGAATTGACCTACAGCACCTCTGTATTTTTTCTGGTTGCTTCCATGTCCACCAGGCCAGGATTCAGGCTGTGGGGTACATCATAACGCTACCATGACCATCGTGTCTTATCACCAAGCTCAAGGAGAGATCCAGCCTGCCTGCAGACAGCCCATCATATACACCACTACACCTCCAGCAGAGAGGGACAGACACGATACACACACTGAGCACTTCTAGTGGGCAACATGAACACTGCCTCCAGTGCCCATCCTACTAGCTGTACGGGGCAGCTCCTTCTCCCATTTTCATTCTGCAGCTCCCCAGGGTGGGTAGGACCCGTCCCGTACAGCCCGAGGTACAACAGAGACCCCTCAGCTTGTGCTGTGACCCCAAGCCCTAACAGGACGCCGGCTCCACAGTGGGAGGCAACACCCACACGCATGGGGAATGATGCTGGGAACATTCCTGGGCGCTCCTCCCATGCCCTGCGTGCCCCAGCCCTGCCAGCAGAGATCTGAGGAGGGTCCTGGGCCCCCCGGGCACTGCCCTCCATGGCCCTGATGGGGAAGTAGGCAGGAGGATGTTTGCTCGGTGGTGCCTGCTCTTGTGGGCTCAATAGCAACCAGCCAGGACAGGACAATTCCCAAAAACCATCCTGCCCTCACGTTAACGAGATCACTCTTTACGAAGCAGCATGAAAGGTTAGATCAGAGGGGTTTTTCTCAGAGGGAAGCGCATCGCTGCTTGCCATTCAGGGCACGGGCAGCATGACGCTGGTACATGCTGCAGGCACTCTTCCCCTCCACTTTCCATCCCCTCCCTTGGTTGACTGGGGTGTTTTCCTTCCACCACCACCACCAGAATTTATTTTCCACTCTCTGGCTGTCAGTGTGTCTCTTTGGTGACTTCAGGCACCAACAACAGCTCCAAATTGGCTGTCACAAAGCTCAAGTGGTGCAGAGCAGTCGGTACCAAGCAATTCAGCATTTAGCTCCTGATGCAGGCAGTGAGTGAGAGGTGAAAGTGCTGCAACCCATTACCCAGCCCCTGAGTCAGCCCGGGCCATTTTTTTTTATTATTTTTGTTTGTTTTCTTTACAGCAATCTCTTGAGTGGTTGCAGAAATGCAAACAGCAAGCGCTCCTGACAGATTGAAAACAATTAGGAACGTCTCAGAGTCACTGGAGCAGAGATTTTGTTATGATAATAAAGAATGTTCTTTGCTGGTGTATTATTTTAAAAGGAGAAAATTAAAAAGAAATATATCATGAAGGAGCTGACAGTGCTCAAAACCCACATCCTGTTGTTATCCATGGGCCTGGTACTATACACCGCTGGCAGCTGTGAGATGAACTTTCCCATTAGGCCCCTTCCAAGCCCTTAACCCTGACCCAAAGGGACCTTCTTTCTCTCTTTTAAAGGGAGAGAGAGAAATCAATCTCCCTGCTGATTCAGCTGTGGGCCTCTTATGTCCAAAGAATATTAGCACTGCAAAAAGAAGGGGGAAAAAAAAAGTGCAGATTGAGGTTTTTTTAATGATGTGGATCGGTGATATTTATGGACTAAGGTTCCTATCCCTGGGACCCATTTGATGCAATCAAATTACTTTCATAAAGCATCAAAGACTCAGATTCTAAACCGAAAACCCTTGTTTGGTCTTAATTCCTTCCAGCGTACTTAGAACTAATAATTTCCAAGACCAGATTAAAGGCACGGATGCTGCTACTCCTAGCTCTTGTAAACTTCCTTCGGCAGAGCTGCCTTCCTTGAGAGCCACGGACACTTTTCTCAGGCTTTTTAGCAGCTACACACACGTCTTTTTAATTTCCTAAGACAAGAGGAGTGCCTTTCAAGAAGTTCCACTGGCTCTCTGCTATTACTGTCAAAACTTACTTGTTCTCCCTCTTTTGCCTGTTCTCTCTCTCTGATTTCAGGCTTCTAGGAATATATTAAGCTACATTTTTAAAAAAGGCACTGTTCTGGCCTTCCTGTTGTCTTCTTAGCTGCCTCTTCGTACAAAAAAAAAAAAAAAAAAGGAGAGAGAAAAAAAAAAGGAGAATAGAAAAGAGAGAGAAAGAGGAAAATGAAATAAAAAGGAAGAAGGAAGGAAGGATGGAAGAAAGGAAGGAAGGAAGGAATAGAAAGAAAGAAAGAAAGAAAGAAAAGAAAGAAAGAAAGAAAGAAAGAAAGAAAGAAAGAAAGAGAAAGAAAGAAAGAAAGAAAGAAAGAAAGAAAGAAAGAAAGAAAGAAAGAAAGAAAGAAAGAAAGAAAGAAAGAAAGAAAGAAAGAAAGAAAGGAAGGAAGGAAGGAAGGAAGGAAGGAAGGAAGAGAGAAAGAGAAGAAAGAAAGAATGAGAAAGGAAAGGAAAGGAAAGGAAAGGAAAGGAAAGGAAAGGAAAGGAAAGGAAAGGAAAGGAAAGGAAAGGAAAGGAAAGGAAAGGAAAGGAAAGGAAAGGAAAGGAAAGGAAAGGAAAGGAAAGGAAAGGAAAGGAAAGGAAAGGAAAGGAAAGGAAAGGAAAGGAAAGGAAAGGAAAGGAAAGGAAAGGAAAGGAAAGGAAAGGATAAAGAACTCATCCACACTTAACCCTAAAGCTCAAATCTTTTCAATCTTTGTAAAACGCTTACAGTGCCTCATTTAGAGGCAGAAGTAAAAAGTTCACCAGAAATGCCCCCATCTGGAAGCATTTACTGGCTTAAGGTATCTCTGTCTTTTGCCATGTTTCTATGAAGTCACATTTACAAGCTAAGCCAGTCTTTCTGCTCAGATAGTCAGGACACAGAGGCAAAACAGACTTTACCCAGAGCCTTGTGGGTTGAGGATACTGCGTTGTGTTATGCCACTCTCACAAAAATCCTGTTTGCACAGCACTGCCTGCAAGACATGCACTGGGAGAAGAGCACACAGCCCTTTCAGGAGGTCTTGTGCCCTAGCCAAAGGTTTGTGTCTGGTCCTGTGTGCCCAGAGCGACTCCTCTGAAGCTTCTGAGGGCAGATGTTGTTGGTCTTTGAGGGGGTACCTGAGCTTCTCCCCAGCTGAGCTGGTGCAGGTCCAAGCAGGGAAGCTAGAGGTGCACACCCGGAGCCAGCTCTTTGGAGATCTCCGGCCACGGCGAGCTGTCCTGACACCTCCGTGAAGATCAGCAGGTCAGCAAGCCCCAGGCTCGCCACACAGGCAGCTCAAGGAGCCATGGTCCTGGACACAGAGGACAACGGGGAGGGAAGGAAAAAGGGAAGAAGGGAGGATGCTACTACATAGTACTGTGAGAATCCCTCCCTTCAGCCTGTCACAGACATCGCCATGGGGGCAGAGGAGGCGTCTGGTGTTAGCAGACCAGTAGCAGGCTACAGTCCTGCTTAAATCCCAAATTAATCCAGGTTCCTCTGACAGCAGAAGGATGGATAAATGCACTCTAACCCCACCACATTCTGATGCTTTTTTCTAACTTTGGTATCTAATGTGGTATCCAGATTGGAAAGCTTCGACTTGATGGTTTTCCCCATTGCATCTGCGAATGAACCCAGCAAAGGCTTTCCTGACCTGGGGAAGTGATGAAATTCAGCTCATTCAAAGAGCAAAAGCACTGTAAGATCCTTGATGATGAAGCAGTATGGAAGAGCTGAGTGCTCAGGAATTCTGACTCAGCCTCTCCTGTCCCACCCCCAGAAATTACAATCAGGAATTGACTCAAAAAGCATTTTTTTCTTTTTTTCTTCTTTTTTTTTCTTTTTTTTTTTCCTTTTTTTTTTTCACACAAAAAAAAACACATAGTAGTTGAGGAGGGGAGTGTTTTATTGCGCTCCTAGCTTTGAAATCACTATGCTCATCTTTCCAAGCTCTTCTCTGCTCCTGAAAGGGACAACTGAAATTTTCACTAAGTCTGGGTGAAAATCTAGTTTTCAAATGTACAATGTGACCTAGGAGGAGGGAGCCACAGTAGCTCAAGGGACTTCATTGAAATGCTATGAGGGCTATGTCTGCTAAAATCCTCCCTCTCGCAGCAATGCAACATCACAGCTTGTGTCAGGGATGCGCTGTGCCTACTGCAGGGATCTCAGGGCAGGAGGGAGCCTGTGGGGCTCAGCTGTGGGGCAGGATGGGCCATGGGGAGAGAGCTGCACCCTTGGAGGAATCATGGCACGAGAGGGTCTGGAGACTGAAGTGAGACCGTCCTCCAAGGCGAGACTGATGCCACTGCCGGGCGAGCTGGCAAGGCCCCGGGGGTAAGGTGTTATCATCCTCCTAATTAGCTGCTGAGTTGCAGTCCCGGATTTCAGCATTTCGTGGAGCACATAAAGAGGACTCCAGGGGGAAGGAGCCTTAGCACAATGCACACTTTCAGCATGAAAACGGGGCTGCCAGAATCACATCATCTTTTGGCCCGTGGACTTAACACAGCGGAGGACAGGAATGTGCTGAAAAAGGAAAGAGCTCGCTACTTCTGAGCAGCCCCTAAGGTTGGGGATGTGACAGAGGCTTTGAAGGGAACGAAAATTAAAAAGGAGAGTTAGCTATTTGTTAAAAAAAAAAAAAAAGTAAAAAGAAAAAATAAATCAACAGAATATATCCATGTGTAATAATTTAATTGTGTGAACACTTTCCTCACATCACAAGCCTGATAAGGATGATTATAGGGAGAATGGTTTCCATGGGCTTCATATTTAGAGGGAGGAGTTCTAGAAGAGATAAAGGAGCTGGAGATGGAAGGGACAGCCTGGGAGCTAGGAGTTATAGCTGTGCTGTGTTGTGGTCTGTAAGACTTTAGGCTTCAAATGACTGATGAGAAATGGTGAACGCTGCAGGTGGCCTCACCAGCACAGCTCCCCCCCCCAGGGCTAGCTCTGGTGTCTGCCACCACCTCCTTGGGCACCCGCGGCTCCTCCAGGGACCTGGGGACCTTTACTTCCTTCTTGGGCACCTCCTCATCTTGTCCTACCTAAAACTGATGGCTGGGAAAGAGAAGGTTAACATAATTAATCTTCTCTAGTGCCTGTCTCTGCGAGAAAATGAGGATTCCTGTAGGAAAATGTGGAAAATAGGTTTCCTGAAGTACACAGATGTGGTGTCTTAGCCATCACTCTGAAGCCGGCGGAGCTTGTCAAGCCTTCGCATCTTCCCTCCAGAAATCCCAGCGGACACAGGGCCCTGGTGTGCCCAGCTCCACGAAGACACGGGTACGCCAGAATCCAAGAAGCTCTAATAAAGTGCTCACAATTGCCTCAGGGATTTGCCAACAGTCCTTGCTGTTGTTAGCAGTGGGGAAACTGAGGCACGGACAGGCACGGATTTGCTCACGGCCACACAGAGACTGAGTGGCCAGGCTCCAAGCTCCGCCACCGCCTCCCTCAGCTGTGCTCACCCCTCTAGGCCACGCCGCCTGCAACCAGGAAAAAACAAGGAGCAGGTCTGCAATTCGGCAGCTTACAAGACTATAAATATAGTTCAAGGTTGCGGTGCTACAATAATAACTCACAGGAGTGAAACCCGAGCCCTTTCTGCGTGCGTGTGTAACCAGCACTGGGAGATGTGTTTATAACACAGCTCAGAGATTTCCTCCCTATTGTACTTCAAGCAAATTGAGTGCTGCAGCAAACACTGCCGGAGACAAAATTCGTGTGGCTGTGCTTTCTTCATCCTCCCTTCTCTTCCTGGTGCTGCTGTTTTTCTTCCCCTCCCTGCCACTTGCTCTTCTCCCTGCCATCACCTGTGTACCAGTTGCACACCAAACTGTAACCAAGAATCGGGAGTGAAGTTTTCTCTCCCTACCTTCCCTCCAACGCTGTGTGGGTCTCCTAGGCAGGGTCACTGCCTCCTTTCCTTCATGCACATCCCTCCAGAGATGTTCATCCTTTAGCTTCCTTGGCTGCCTTGCTCTGAGCCAACGGCAAGGCACAGCCAGAGTCATGGACAGGCTCCTGAGCCACCTCACCTCCCCTTTTTTTGGTTGTTTGCTATCTCACCTTGTGTTTTCAACACACTCATCAATTATATTTTCTGTAAAGAAGCCAAGGGCTTCACTTACATTCATTCACAGCTTTTGCTTCATGAGCTCCTCCTATGAATTCACTCCGTACGTCATAACCCCACATCAGGTTTTTATTTATCCCATTCAGTCTCTCCGTCAGGCTGGCCTCCCTGGGCAGCAGCCCCATCCATCATTTTGTACCACAAGGACAAGGGTTTGGACACTGGACCCTACCCTCTGGATCTCTTTTGGTGTCCTTGCTCTTGTTGGCTCAGCTCCTTCCCTCCCAGCACATCCCAGTGACATCCAGAGCACCACTGGCAGGGACCCAAACCGCTTTGTGCCTTGAGGCCAGTTAACACGTGCCCGAGTTTGGGGTGCTTTCATGCACCCTGGCAGTGGGTACTGAGGAGGCTCAGCATCCCAAGGCATCGCGGCCAAGGTACGTGGGAAACAGTAGCACCACAACTGAGCGGGCACTCAGAGATTAGTCCATGGAGCCTCATCCCCCGTGGAGCCTCACCCAGCTGAAATCTTTAGGTGAAGGTCGTAACCAGTCGCAGTCATGTCAAAAAGTAACTCCCACAAGCACAGTTTGCACCAACTGGTTTGAATGCATCACATTCCTACTCATTAAAGAGGAGGAAACTGCACATAAATTCTGCTATTGCATGGGCTGGACTCAAACCCCAGCTATCAGTTCATATCTTGTTGCAGTCATAAATCTTCTTCAGTGACAGCAAGTTTTTATCAAGAAGTAACCATATATTCCTAATATCTGGCAGCTGGCCTAAGATCCATAGTTTATAAAACTTGTTTTAAAATAAGCCGTAAAATTTGTTACATATATTACTATAAACCCCCAGGGTTTAAAATGCAAGAGTTGGACCACAAAATCATGAGACTGACTTAAAAAAGCAATCCAGGAGATTTAAGAAAGCAAATAATGAAAAGAATACAACATTTACTCCCTACCAGCTTTCTGAAGCTAAATTGTTAATGTTAACACATTGCTCAAATGCTCACATGTTTTTCTGTCCAACCATGATGGGGTCAAATACTTCTGAACAAGCTTAAAATTTTTACTTTATCACTTTCTATCAGGGGATGAAAATAAATAAATAAATAAATGAATCTGTAGGATTAGAACTGGCTGTCACAAATGAATGGATTCACTGCAGATACCAAATGAAGCTGGCCATTATGGGGTAAATCTTTTTGCTAATAATGACATTGACTATGATGGAGTTGTGCCAGAAGACTGATGCCATTCTGGTTAAGATCAGAACATTATATTGTCCCATGGATGCTAGCAGCCATTCAAATAAGTTGTCATAGCTGGCAAAAAAGCCAGACCTGTCCAATCCAATACATTCTTCGGCTGACGAAACGGACCAAAATGATACAATGGGATCTTCATGGGCATTAGAAGGAGTTGGAAAGGGTGAGGCGATTTGGCAGGTGTGGATATGAGATTGGGAAAAACAAGATAAATATTTTCCCTGTGAATAATTGTCCACAAGATCTGTGAGCGAGACAATAAAATCCGGCTTGCTGGAATAACTCCGGTCTGTGAAGGACTGGTCTTTGGTGAAGATGATGTGGAAGCGTAAGTGAGAGCAAAGGAGCATCCCGTATAAACGCGGCACTGTGTGAAGGGCGGCTGGCTTAAGGAACAGCAGTGTCTGGTGTGAATTGTGCAGCCCAAATCCTGCTCAGTCCTGGAAGTGGGACAGCACAGCCAACAGCTTCCAGCACATCCTCTGGGAAAGGAATGCAGCTTCTGGTATTTGTACATGACGTTCCCATCACAAAGGTACTCATTTCTGTGTAAATATTTTGGGCTCTACTCAGGCCACCTCCTCTAGGTATCCAACAGCACCGTGTTGCTTTGGTACCTAAGGTCAAAAGAGGGGCTTATATATATATGGAAATTGCCCGGCTCTGGGCACGATCAATACATAATCTGCTCACCTGGCATCACGTCTAAACTAAGAAACCTGTTTGTCCTCGGGACTTAGTCAGGTGGTGTCCAAGGATTTGAGTGGGGAAAGTATAAAGCTGTCCAGAAGTAATCGGGACATTTAAATAAGGCAAAACCCACAACTGGTCTCCTGCTTTCCTCTTTTCCTCCATGGCCTGTACAGGGAGCTGGAGTAAGCCAGCCCCGGGTAGCAGGTGGCTTGAATCACAACTAAGATAAGCGCCTGTTGCAGACAGCCTGGAGATGTCCATTTTATTACCTTCTTGTTATTGATTTGGATTTTTTTTTTTTCATGTCAGTTTTGATTTCCAAGCCCCCACAGATCTCTGCTACAAGTGGCATCCAAAGATGGATAGAGAGGTGAAAAGATTGTACTTGCTTGAGAAAAATACTGTCTCGCATACTTGGAATTCTGTCTGTATTACCTTCAGAGCAGCATTTCAGCCTAAGTGTTTGGCTGGGGCTGGAGAAGTTTGTAGAAAAAAATGTATCAGAGCAATCTTTTCTCTAGGCCTTGGGTTGGTGGTTGTGTAGCTTCCCTGAGGTTGTAGTATCCCGGTGACTGGTGAAGGCTTTGTAAGGCCCGCTGGAAGGGCTGAAGCCCAAGCAGGAGGTGACTCCGGCCCAGGTCTACCTGGAGTAGGTGTGCTCAGTCCCGAGCAAGCAGGAGGCCCTGCTTTGAAGAAAGGAGTGTTGTCTTTTAAGGGCAGCTCCCTAGAGGCCTATGCACCTTCCCGCTCCACTGTGTAACACATGAAGCCATACAAGCAAAAGGGAGGACTTCACCCCTACAGAAAGCCCTAAAACCTATATTGGAAATCCTTCCTGAAGATGACGCATTTGGGAACAAGCACACTGCAAGGAGTGTGTAAGGGGAAGATCACTACTACTGGTCAACTACCAAGCATCCAGGACCCCCTTGATTTCATAAGGTATAGGAATATTTACTTTACCCATTGGATGGTGCCAGAGGATTTGAATATCCTGGAAGTTTGGCTGTCCTTAAACTGCTTTAATTTTGTAAATAATTGATAGGGCAAGAGGAGAAATGTGCTTACAAATGACTCTGGTAGACACCAAAAGGATCCTCCTGCACACTTAAACAACACAAAAGTTGCGACACAAACTGACAAAAGAAAGGAAATTTATAGATATTGCTGCACCTTTCAGCCAACCCAAACATGTCCTTTCTGACACACAGCTCAGGGAGGTCACTTGTGTATTTTGACTCCTAACCCAACAAAATAACCCAATGTCCCTGCTCAGAGGCCCCCACCACTACCGATGAGCAAGCTGTGGTGTGTTCCTGGGTACAGAGATGGGGCAGGTTCCTCACCCAAGTGTGTGGTCCAGCCCTGTGTAGTGGGTAAAACCACCACACCCTGCCTTGCAGTGAGAGGAACAGCCTGGGCATCCTCTCCCACTGGGATGGGTAAGCAACCCATGGGCTCTCATTGCTCGCTGGAAGCTGTGAGGCTCCTTGAGAAAATTTTGAGGCCAAAATTTTCTCAAGGAGCAGAGAGAACTGCATGCATGACAGTACCCCCTGAAGCTGCTCTGAACATCCCAACTGAAGGCTGAAATTCCAAAGTTAGAGCCTCTCAGACACCAGTGAGGACTCCTGGAAGTGCTGGCTTTGAGGCAGACGTTGATTACCGAGGTTCACCCTCTCCTTTCTCCCAGGGAGGCTGTTAAAAAGAAATTGCAAGGGTGGAGGGCGGTAACGAAGCCGCGTCTTTTCTCATTTCCCTTATCTCAGCCCTACTTCCAGAGCTTAATTTTGGCAGAAGTGCCAGATTCACAGAATTATTTGCATTTCCTCTGGGCTTAAAAAAGAAAAGAAAGAAAAGAAAAAAAAAAAAAAAGAAAAGAGAGAGAGAGGCCCAGCCCATACAGGAGCATGTTCAGGGGAAGAGAAAAACCACTTTTCATCAAGCTACCCAGAGTTCATCTCAATCATGACCTGCACGGACATATTCTCTCTTCAGGCCAGCCCAAACACACAAGAAACTCCACGCTTGTCAGCAGTGGAAGAGCTGGGCTACGTGGCATTTACCAGGCACTCTCCCCCAAAACACAGGGTATTATTTTGATGGTTGCGCCAACCTTCAGCCCTCCCTGTCTCTGGGGATTTCACTGTATGTATTCGAAGGCATCAGCATTTCTGGTACCTAAACCTCTGCTCGCAAGGGCTTACGCATCTGCTGCAAGCTTTCATTCTGAAATTAGCTGTGCAGTTTATTCCTCTGCATATGCTTTTAATAATTGAAGAGCAGCTATGATCTCCTCAGCTGAGTGGCATTTTGCAGTGCATTTGTCCATATTGAGAACTACGTCTGCTTAATATTTGCAAACCCAGATAAATAGAAACAAAAGAAAGGAAAAACAATTTACAGCTTTCCAGCTCACACACGTACAGCAACATTTTTCTCTACCAGCAAATGCATCACAAACACATTTAGAGCAAGAGCAGCGCATGTAAGGAGTGCCAGGTCTTTGAAATAGTTTATTTTACAACCAATTAGACCAATTGTCCGCAACCTAAAAATTCTCTTTGTTGGCAGTCGCACCAGGGAAGCAGGGACCTCTGCTAAAACGGCCTACTAGTGTGTGGATGTAAATGTAATTGCTAAATCTGTCTCTCTTACGGTGAGAAGGGTAGCATCTGGTTAATTTATGCACAAAACTCTATTACCTTTAAAAAAATAAAATCTACTCAAATCTGATTTTATGCTGTGTAGAAAGCTGATCACTATTCGTGCGTGCAGTGAAAGGTATGGGGAGGAAATGATGACCTGTAAGGTATGAGTGGCCTCTGAACTTTTTCATGCTCTTTCTGTCCAGCTCGGGGACATGGGAATGGAGCTGCCTTCCCTCAAAGGTATCTGAACTGTTTTTCTAGGAGGATGTATGCACTGGAGCCCCCTGTCCCACAGAGCATTTCAGAGAGGCCCCAGCACTCGTGGTTTTTAAGTCCCCAAAGCATCCCCACCCTCAGGGATGTTCAGCTGTGTCTGAGCATCTGCCCGTGACATTTTTACAGAGGGTTTGAAGGTAGAGGCAAAAAATTTACCCAATGTTAGGTGCATTTGAAAAATTCTTCCCCAAATAGCAAAGAGGCTTCCTTGAAAATTCAAGTAGTGGCCAAGGGGACCAAGTCAGGGCAGCACAATCAGAGCAGGTGGGGACGGAGCAGGGAGCCCCAGAAGCAGAGAGCTCCTGAAGGAGAGACATGCAGCTCACGGCTGGTGGCAGGGAGAAGGGGAAGCCAATCTTGAGACCAGACCGACAGTGGTATGGTCAAAGCAATGAGTGAGGAAAAACATCTTTCTGACAGCAGTTGGAATAAACTCCTTTTCTTTTCTGTTCACACTGCTTTTACATTTGGAGGCTTTCTAGAGATGGCTTTTCAGAGTGCACTTTCTGCACTCTCAAATTACAGTGATGAATTGCTCCTTTCAGATAGAGCTGAGATTTTACGCAAGATTTTTAACTCATACCTCTGCCTAGTTCTCAAATGCCCACTCTCCAGGCCCAAATACGAAGGCCTGGTCTCAGGAATTGTTCCAGTTTGGGGTCCTCACACCAAGCAATGCTCACCAGAAGGACTTGGGCTGCGTAATGAAGTTCAGAACTGTGAAGAAACATTAAAAAAAGAAACTATTCCCGAAGTGCTCATAGTGTGACTTGCACTGGTTTTACCAGAACTTCTGACTTGCTCCCAAGGCCAGAAACATTCCCAGGAATGCACATCCAGTGTACATTAGTCACTGTTGGGCTAAACAGCAAAACATGCTGTGTATTTAATGAGTTATCCTCAGTTTAAGGCCTGTAAAGAGTCTACTTTTCCAATAGACCTTTTTTTAATTTAGCCCCATTTACTGAAGATTGCCCATTTAATGCAACACATCATTATGTTTTTATTGTTAGCTTTTTATGAACTGTACCAGATTAGCTGCAGAGAATTTACACTAGATGCCCTAATTAGACCTTTATAGGTAGCCATAATTTTCTTTTCATGTACCCATAAAGACTGATAAATTAATCTGCAGGAACATGAACTCCGTCATCTTTTCTCCCTCTTCACCACTCACTCCTTGTTCTGATAAAGCCCTAATGAACCCACTTGCACAATTCCCTTCTGTTTTGTTTTCCTTTAAAGGCTAATTTCAACTAGACAATTCAACCAACTGCAATATTTTTCCATATATGATGCCAGAGAATAAGCAGCAAGCAAGCATGATCCTTTCTTATATGATTTAATCGTTTCCATTCTGAGTAGAAAACGATCCATCAACAACGGCAAACAAAGAGGTGTGATCTGCAAGGTAACTTTGGATCATTTATTTAACAGGGAGGAAAAGCAGGCAGCATAATAAACAATAAACACCTCAGCTGCTAATTGTCAGCTAGTTACCAAAAATGTCAGAGGAGGGACAGAATCTCTCTGAAAACAATAGCAATAGAAAGATATTTCTCACTTGCAGCTTTGAATATGCCTCTCACGTGGAAAGCCAGCACTCTTAAAGGACCTAGTCTCCGATTCAACTTAAAAACAACACAATTATAAGCAGCAGTCTTAAAAGCTACCTTAAATATATCCTTAAAAACTCTGTTAACTAGAACAGAATCTGGAGGTAGGAATTGGATAGGGCTGTGTTGCTTTAGAAGCGATGCCTATCTACCCTACCCACCTGGTTGTTACAGGAGCCCTATCAAATATTTTGTGTCCCTCTGGTGACAGAAATCAGTGAAAACAAACATATGGTCTGTTCCTCGCTGCTGGCACCCAGTGCGGGCTGAAGACCATACCTTTTGTTGCACTAAGTCCTTATCAATGGCTTGTCTTCTTAAATATTGGCCCCGAATCAGCTGTAGTGGCAGGGATCGTTGATTGCATTCAGGCCTCCGAAATGGCTAACTGCAATCCTAGGCACGAGTACAATTTTCTTCTTGGGTGCTGAAATGAAAGGGTGCTCAAGCAATGTAGTACAACCATCAGCTACAAGCGTGGAAACCGTGCTTGCTAGCTGACTGCTCGAGGCACATCAGGTAGAAATGTGGTGCTTAAGCATTCTTGGGTACGCTCCAAAAAGGACACGACATCCAAGTGTCTGCTGTAGCCCACTACACCAAATGCTAAGGGAGAAAAAAATGAAATTGGAAAAAAAAAAAACAAAAATCCGGGGGGTGGGGAAGACTCACCACAGCCAGTACCCGCAGCGAGCGCTGCGGGAGCTGAGTCACTGCTGGTGCTCACTCTGATCACGGCATGGGGAGGGAGTCAGGACGAGGCCCTCACGCATGCTGAGGTCCCACCACCAAGCTCTCCTCACGCAGCACACTGTGGTGTTCCCCAGCCTCCTCTTTTACTAGGGAGGGATTTTTTTTTCTTGGTTTTCTAAAGAGAAGAAGTGCATATGATCCTGTCCCACGTGTACGTGCATCTGCCTAGCATTAACCTGCAGTTCTTATTATTTGCTGGCCAATTTGATCCCAAGCATTCAGATATCAATGAATCTGAAACTGGTTTAGGTAACTATATGCAACAGGCAGATGATAGATAAGAGAAAGCAGAAGCATATTCATGATCCCATCAAGGCAAAGGCACAAGATGACCTTAATAAACATAAGTGAATCCACTCGAGGCAACTCAGATGTTTCCCCAACACCAGCTGTGTCCATGTCAATCTGGCACTGCAAAGCACCATCAGGACTCAAGACCACCCCAGAGAATGGTGCCCAAATGGGAGACCCCCAGCTGGCCTCTAGACCCATGAGCCTCCTGCACTGGCCAAGGGCAGTGGGTGCCCTTGTGCCACTGCCCAACTCTCACCTCACTTCTCAACCCCATGCAGAGAAGGAAGGGGAGCCTCACACCACACCATGACCTTCATCCATCGTACATGGTCTTCAGGAATCATTTTCCAGCAGATCTGCTTCTGCCCTGGGCTACAAAACCAGAACCTTGCCTGCTGGCAGCACTGCAAAATGTAAACATCCCAAATCTCACCATTGTGGATCAGACAGTCGTGCTCCTAATTTGTGCCTCTCGGTTATTAACGTCTGGTAATTATTATTCAAAGCAACAAAGGTAAAAGTAATGAAAGAAGTACATGAAGACGGGGACAGGAGTGGAGAGCACATAGTTCAAACTCCCCCTAGGTGTAATCATTCTGAGAGTGTAATGAATTTTATACCAAGCACCAGTCTTGCCAGCCTCATTTAATTACAGGGCCATATACATAACCCCATCAAATTAAGTAATCGGGGACACAGTTTGGCTCCTGGGCTCAGTCCGTGTCTTGATTACATTGGGAGAAAGAATATTGGGCCTTTGGAACTATTATAGCCCACGTGCAATTTTTCACATTATTACTGGCAAACACCCAAGAAGTGTTTTTACAAATGCGTGGCTCACCAAATAAACCTGAAAGGCCCATGGAGCTCTCAGCAACAAAAATGCTCCTTAGCCCTGTCTTATGGGTAATTCAGAAGGGGTTTTGCTCAAGTGAGGATAGGTTACCAATAAATAAAAGACTTTTTTTGTGGTGCTTGCATGCATGGCAGCAATGCCAAACCTACCATGTGTTCTGGACAAACACTGGCAGCACGGTGAATGGCATCATCTACCAGGTGCTGGCACTGTGTGTGTTACAGGGCTCCCAGAGGGAGCAGGTTCATTATCCATGTCCTCTGGTGTTCTCATCTGCCTTTGTTTAAACCCAGAAACTGAGAAATGCAGCCCTAAAAAAAGAATTGTTCTTGCTGCCCTCGAGGCTGGTATTGCTTTCTGCCACCTGATGCACCACGACAGGCTCAGCCCCATCCTCATCCCACCCAAACACTGCACTCACGGACTCTCTTTTGGGCTGGCCAGAGACTTTCAGAGGCAGGGGTCCAACATTTGGCTCACGGCCTCAGGTAGAGCTAAGCCTTGTAAACGTGGATCACTGCATCATGTGGCAGCAATTCACGCTCTGCCTCTTTCCCCAGCCGGCAGTGCTGCCCAACTGTGACCATGAATTGTGCTGTCTGAGAGTAGCATTTACACAGCTGTCATGAAATGGCCTAATTCTGACAGGCGCTGAGGGGGCTTCTTGGGAAATACAAAAGCCCCAGGAACTCAGCACCATCCCAGAAGTGGTTGAACGTTCATAGGACGGGACCTTTCAGTCAAGCCTAAGTTGTGGTCAACTCAGGTTCTCAGCGCACACTAAAAAGGATTACAATTGGGCTTTAGGGATTGAATAGTCTAAAATTTGGGTTAGACCTGTGCAGTGCCAGACGTTGAACTCAATGATCCTCATGGGTCCCTTCCAATTTGGGATATTCTATGATTCTATGATTCTATGAATGGGATCTGCTCAATGCCATTGCTATTCAGTAGGAACAAATAAGAGTGTGATCTGTATATTTTAAGAGAAGGATCTGGCCTGCACTTTTTTACAAATTTAAAACATTTCTTTACTTTAATCCTCTAAAGTTCCTTATGTCAGAAATCATTCAACAGAGTTGGACCAAACGCCAGTGGTATCCCCGATGTAAAAGCACCACTCCCCAAGCATTCAAAAATCATGAGTCAGACGCCCCCCTCCAAAAGAAAAATCAGACTGTTGGCTTCAAAACACGCACATAAAAACGTAATCAATTCCAAATATGGTTTTGGATTTCTTAGGATATAACTGGGGTCATGTTTCAACCAGTTTTCTGACACCAAAAGAACTAGAAATTTTCTTTGTTTTTCAAATCAGAGCCGAGAGATTCTCGCATAATCCATTGTTTCTAGGAGCTGGGGTTTTAAGCAAAATAGCAAACACTGGCTCATGATAAAATCACAGAGCTGGCAACGCTGCAAGGATGATACTTTTCTCCTACCATTAAAAGCCTGGCTAGGAAGGGAAAAACACTGAGATGTTAAAAAGGCTCTAAACAAACTCTCGTTGTGCATGAAGAGCACCTATTCTTCAACCTCTGCCCCGTGCATTACAGTTGATATGGATCAAACTCATTTCATTAAACCATCACTGCTGACCAGCACGGCTGTCTACAGCAAGACTGCACTGGAGACCTGGTTTTGTGAAGCCTTCACTACCTTTCTGGAGGTGCCACTGGGAGGTGAGGACATTCATGTCCCAATGCCAAGACACTGGGATAAAACCCGAGTCCAACACACGGTGGCCTCTTCTCCCTGTGGCCAACAGCCTTGCAGATGGAGCTCCATGCCATGTCTCCATGTGGTTTCCAGTGCCAAGTCTCTGTGCCATGGCCCGTGGCCACCTCTTGTCCCTTCTGCTGGCACAGAGTTTGTCTGGCCATGCCTGGTGGCGTGCTGAGCCATGGGGCAAGCTCAGGCCATGAGATCTCTGAGGCTTTGGAGGATGTATTCTGGTTGGGTCCAAGCCCTGTATGTGAGCTTGCTGTCAGTATGGAGGGTAAACCTCAAGGGATGCCTTAGGGGCTGTTGGACCTGTATCATGGAAGTATCCCAAAAGCTTTTACCTCTACCTAAAATGGTCTCACTTGCCTTTCTCCCCCTCTAGCAAACACTGAGGGGCAGGGCATATTTCACCTATTTATAGAGCTCTAGGCAGGAGCTATTCACCCTGAACTCCTTTTTTTTTTTAAAATAAATAAATAACATAGTGGAAGAGAGTGAGCATTTCTAAGGTACAGTTTCTCTGACCTATTTTGGATGTTCACAGACCAAATCTTTCCCGAGGTGTCCTCATTCCTCTCCGCAGACCCTAAAGGAACCCAGGGAGGTCAGCCCCGCTGCAGGTGCCTGAGATGCCTGTTGGAGGAGGGCACCGGAGGACTCAATAGCTGCTTGCAGACTAAGATCTTATTTAAGAATAGAATATATAAAAACTTCCTACACAGTTATACGATAGGATTGGCACCTGCCTCCTTAAGGAGAGATGACCGTTTCCTACATCATCATTCAAAACCCCCAGTCACTCCCTAACCACGGGGAAAACCAAGCCTGTAACCACCAACAAAATCAGGTTTGCATCCAGCTCAGATACAAACTGTTTCTGTGCTCAAGACAACAGCACTATGCCTAAAATGTCATTTATAGCGTCATGTGTCTCCTCTTGGACTCCTCAAACCACATCAAAACCACTGCCCCCAGCCAGCTTTTAACAGGAGTTGTCTAAAGCCAGTGAGAACTTGGCCATAGCTGTATGAATTATGGGCCCGTAGTTTTTTCCTCGTGAAAAGAGGTGGATATTTTTAATATAACCTCTGCTCTTTGCTGTCCCCGGAATTTTACTCATGTTTGTAGGAGTTTTCTACAGAAATCAGTAGCCTGTGTCCCATCTGGGAAGCCCGAATAGCCACAAGAGAACATTTCCCACTGTGGGTGCTGACTGTGACCACACGTAACAGCACTGAGCTCGGCTGAAAGGCCATCCATATGCACTACCAAGGATGTTTTTAAAGATGCCCTTTGAACTTAGGGGACACATTTTGCTTGAGAATATCACCCTGCCTTCCTCAGCACATCAGTCTGCCTCAGGTCTAGGAACAAACGTAACGGGCAACTCAGGTGGGAAGCATAAGGACTGATTCGGCTAGGGCTAAAGCCAGAATCCATGTCACCAGGAGGATCAAAATATTGATACTCCTGCTTTCCAGAGAGGGAGAACTTACACAATACTCCGGGAGGATGCCAAGCCAGGCTTTGACTGAAAGGCAGTTGTTGTTCTGAATCCTCTAACGCTGGGCTCGACCACAGGGCTGACTGCCTTGCTCGGCAGCATCATAAAGCACGGGCTGTTTGGTCACAGACTTATTAACATACTCAAAAATATTCTAAAAGTCAGTTTAAAATGGGGAGAAAGGAAAAAAAATAAACAATGGAAAGGAGGCATAGTACTGCTTTTTAATCCTGGAGCGATTGTAGTAACCGTAATCTTTTCTATCTGGCTGCTCTTCACAGTAAAGTAATGAAAACGATGTCAAGACATAATAATTTGCTAAACATCTAGAGGGAAAAGGAAACCCAAATAATAGGCAGCACAGATTTAAAATGAGTGTTTCCTTTTTTGTTAAAAACACGCAGTTGCCAATGGATAAAATCTAAAAGGAGAAATAATCCAGCGTGCCAGAATAGGGCCACTGTGATGTGGTTTGAAAACTGGCTGAAGGTTCATAACCAAAGGCTGATGCTCATGTAAATGTAACGAGTTTTGCCCTGTGAGGCAATGCATGAATCAGAGTATTAAGGTAGATTTTATTTAGTACTTATTAATGACCTGAAAGGAGAAATAAACAGTTCTGGAATGAAATTGCCAACTGTGAACAGAATGGGAGAAACCGCAAGGAGCAATGAAAACAGAGAAATATTGCAAGTAGAAATAAACTCGCAGGGAGAAAATGCAAGAAGCCGAAATTTAATTCAGGCACAAAACCAGCACCTTGTTCCTGTGGGAGGTAAGTACTTGGATTACATGCACCCAAGTGTAGATTCTGAAAAGAGGCTGAAAATAATGAAGGATGGACAAATGAGTGCCCGAAACATGGCACATTAAGAGACCCAAAGCCTTAGAGGTACTTAGGGTGCCAGCTGGCACTAATTTCTAGGGGAGGCAGCTCCCTCTGTCCTTCCAAGCACTTAGACTCATGGCACAGCATCACCAAGCAGAGGGCATCAGTCTTCAACCTGCCCAGACAGGCAGAAGAGTAGTGAGCATGGACACAAGGGATGAGCTGAAATGCTTGAGTCTCACCGGTGCTGGGATCCCAGGAGGGAATCCAGGAGTGAGGCCGAGCCAACGGGGCTGCAATTCGGGGCTGCTGGCAGGTGGTGGGTTTGCTGGGGTGCAACTCCAGCCCTGAAGGTTTTGGGCAGCCCTTACGGTGATGCTTTGCCGGTGAAAGTGAGAGGGATGGGGACTGATCATCCCCTGGCAAGCCCGGGATGAAGAAGGGGGGAAAGTGGCCAAACCCCACCTTTTTTCCACCTCCTCCCAACTTCCTCTCGGCATGAGGTAGGATTGGGGCCAGGAGGCAAGAAAACCGTGATTTATGAGGAAAACCGAGGAGCTGCACGGACAGTCTGGCAAGAAATAAGTGGCATGAGAGAACAGAGATAACAACCTGCAAATGTTTCGAGGGTATAAAAAATAATCCGGAAGGCCAAGAATTTAGGGCCCATCTTCCACAAAGCGTTCGGCCTCCTTTAGCTGTTTGCATCGGCCTTTGTCTGGTACACACAGATAAAGGAGAGCTGGGCCCTCCTGAAGATCAGTTATGTCAGTGCAATGAGAGCTCGAAGCAGGAATGTGAATCTGGGAAAAGGCCCCCTGATGCTGTGGTGCACGAGGCTGTGGGACGGCATCCCGAGGAGGTTTCATAGCCTGGGCCTTTTAAAGTTGGACTGAAGAAAGCATTAGCAGGGAATCTGTGCTTCTGCAGGGAGAAAGGGAAGCTCTTTGCACCAGTAGGTGTTTTCCTCGCCGGCTGAAACTTTTCATTACTCAGTGCAGGTTCACCCTCAGGCACGTTAGAGGAAAAAGAGCGTTTTCAGCCCGAACCCGCAGCTTCCCTGCCTCCCCGAGCTCTCCCCCATTTGCAAACAATTGCGAAGGTGGAAGAATTCAGCGAGCAGATGTAGCCTGCCCCCCTAGTCCCATCTGTTCACATCAGAAAACCACCACGCAATCTGGCACGGGGAGCGCTCGCCGCTCAAGATAGACTCTGGCCTGGGCTCGGGAGGGGAGAGGGAAGGGGGGGCCAGGGAGGGGCGGTGGCGGCGGGTCACAGGCGCTGCCAGCGCTGCGTGGGAAGCTCCAGCAGCATCTGCCAGCACCGCCGCTGCCTCAGGTCGGAGCGAGATCCTCCAGCAAGGTCTGTCAAAACACGAGGAGCCCGCGTGGAGCGCGCTTCGTCCCCCTGCGTGCGCAGCATCCCACTGGCAGCAGCAGGAGGGGAGGGAGATCTGAATTTTGGGGATGTGGGCACGGGAGGAGTGCTTCAACAACACAGCATTGGAGAGAAGAATGAAGTAAACGGGTGTTCAAATGTGCAGCGTGAAAAGCAGGGGATTAGGGGCTGCAGGCTGGACGTTTGCTTTCCTGCACTGCAAGTAGTTACCAAGGCACCCGTGAATGGGGTAGAATCCCAGTGATTTGGAGACCTTGGGTTTGTGGGGTCCTGCTTCTCCCCTGCAAGTCTGACTCAGGGCGAAACCTTCTTACTCTTCTCTTCCTGGCTCCCAGCTCCTCCTGCAGCCTCTCTGCTCGGCTGGAGCTGCTCCAACCCGCTCGGGAGCCGGCGAGGCAGCGGCGAGGTGATGGAGCTGCGGTGTGACAGCCACCGGCGCCGGGCAGGGAGCAGAGACGGCTCTGCCAGCCCCTGCTCCTCCCAAGCCTCCTCCTCCGTCTGCAGAAACAGGCTGACAGCGCTCTGCTCCTTCTTGAGGCTGTTTGCAGAGATGTGGATCAACGAGGCGTGCAGCTAGCGGCCAGGTATGCCCCTTTAGGCGAGTGTCCAGGCTACATTACAGCCCCAAGCCGCTCTCTGCTTCTCCCTACGATAGAGGTAGATTAAGAGAAGCACGCACCAAGGTGCAACATTCATGATGAGAAACACACACAGCCTGCTTCGAAGCAAATAGAGGTGTAACATCAATGAAACATTGCAGCGTGGTTCCTCCCCCACTGCCGGCGTAGCTCAGCCCCACACACGTGAGCTCCCCAAATATTTATGGGAAGAGGCAAAGCCACGGCGCTCTTCTCCTACCGATAGCCGAGGTACGGACTCTGCTTCTAATTATTATTATTATTATTTTTTTGATTCATACATTTCCTTGCCTTGGTGTTTGGGGGTGCTTAATATCCTCTGGGAAAGATAAACATCAGTGATTATTTTAGGCCTGTATGACCTTGCTGAGGAGTAACATGACTCCGTGCAGGGCTGAGAGCAGACTTGGCAGAGCCTCGTTGTAAGGAAGTCTTCTATTGTGCAGACTTGCTTTGCCTGTGAAGCAATATGTTTTTTTGTCTTGCAGAGCGAAGCGCGGAGGGAAGGCTCAGCCTGCACCGAACTCTTGCAGCAAAGGACTGACTCATTTTCAGAAAATCAGGCAGGATCACAGGCGGAAGTAATAACTGGCCCTCGAAGCTGAGCACTTTAAAACCCTGCTCTTGGTTCACCCTCACGACGGTGAAGGAAGAAGACAGCAAACGACAGGGGAGGACACGGCACATTCTGTTCGGTTCTAATCGGCCTCGGATTTATGACACATTTCACTAAATCTTTATAAAAAAAACACCCACCCTGACATCCCCGTCGATGTTTTCTTTCAAACCAACAAAGCAGCATTTCAAATTCCTGACCACGTCTTGGTCGGCCAACAGCAGAGCCTCCTTTCCCTACCAACATGATTTGTTGTAGCTGAGAGTGGAGGAAAGCCGCGACAGCTGTAAATCTGCACTCTGCTCCTCCGCGCAGCCCCGCTGCACCTGCAGGTGAGCTTTCGGTTTGAGGCTGAAACAAACAGCCCTCCCTGTAATGAATTTATTGGCTGTCACACGTCCCGACTACTGCAGGGCACTCGAGGCACGGATGGAGTTATGAACAAGGGGGGGGGTTATTACCAAAGCAGCATAATGCAATTTTTTTTAATGCTGCTTCCACCTAGTCTGTGGCTCCTTTTAAGGCCTCTGCAATTTTGCCAGGGAAGCCCTGGGCACTGTAACGGTGAGATCTCTTCTCCTTCCCCTCTCACCTCCTGCTCCCTACGTGCTCCATGTCCATCTGCACCTGCAGCTGCTGTTCCTGGGCATGTGTGCTGCAGCACCCCGGGCAGCATCCCTTATCCCTCCTGCCCAGTCCTTAATAAAAAGTCACTCATTTGAGCTAAAGGAGCGTGGCTGTGTTCATCCAAACTATGTGCAACTTTCAGCACACAAGAAATGCAGGCCTGGTGCTGCCCTCACAGACTTTGGCAGTCCCTGCAACACCAGGAAGAAAGAATGTGGCAGGATGGAGATCCTGGGCCAACTTCTAAGCAGCAGTGCTACCAAATAATCATAGGATCAGTCACAGAATGGGTTGGGTTGGAAGGGACCTTTAAGCCCATCCAGCTTCACCCCCTGCCATAGGCAGGGACACCTCCCACCAGCCTAGGTTGCCCAAAGCCCCATCCAGCCTGGCCTTGAGCACCTCCAGGGATGGGGCATCCACAGCTTCTCTGGGCAGCCTGGGACAGGGCCTCACCACCCTCTGAGGGAAGAATTTCTTATGTATATCTAATCTAAATCTCCCCTCCTGTTTGTGCTGGGGACCCCAGAGCTGAACGCAGGGCTCCAGGTGGGGTCTCAGGATAGCAGAGCACAGGGGGACAATCCCCTCTCTCACCCTGCTGGCCACGCTGCTTTTGGTGCAGCCCAGGACACGGTTGGCTTTCTGGGCTGCAAGCACACATTGACAGCTCATGTTGAGCTTCTCATCAACCAAGCACAGCAGAAAGCATTTCCTTGGTTAGCCTGAAGTCCTGCTACCTGGCAAAAGGTAGGGCATCAGTGAGAGGACGCCACCAACAACCTGAGAAGACTTCAGTGTGGACAGGAGCAGCTTTATATACCACGGCCTAATAAAAAAGCCATCAGGAGGAGGATACATCTAGGACTGAGGCAAGGTTATGGCTTCTCCCCAGCTGCTGCCCTGCAGCTCATGGGAGCCCGATGCAAACGGATCCTGCACCCTGGGACCAAGGGAAGGAGTACACACAGGTCTCTTGCCCACCTTACCCCAGTCCTGCCAGTGTTCATTCCCTAACACCTGCAGAAGAACACAAGGATCATTGATACCGGTACCTAGGGCTTGGAAATGGTATAAGCTAACAGAGCTGGCCCTGCTGTTGGACATTTCCTTAGCTGGGCCTGGCTCAATAGCTGCTAAAACCATTTCTCCCTCAGGGAAGGAAAATAAAACGGGAGCTCCGGAAGCTGACTTCCCAAATTTCTCTGCCACCACAGCATGCATAACCTCAGGAAATTGCTGCTGCAGCTCATACCAGCCAGCTCCTCTCCGGCTAGTGGGAGAAAAGCTGAGAAACGCTAAGGCTCTCAGAGAAAGCAACATCAGTAGTCCTTTGGATGGAGAAGCACACAAAAGAATATGCATTTTCAAGATGTGGTTCGGTTTAAGGATAAACACATTTGTGGATAGTTTCACTGTGCACTCAGCAGAAGCTCTTCCCTTGGAAGGCAGTGGTACAGCTGAGTCCAAGTGTCAGTAAGAAGCTCAGCCTTCACGCTCACCAACTGCTGAAAACAAACCCTTTATTTCATAAGACCTCACCGCTTTTAGGTCTAGCTGCATCTGTCGTTTTCTTACTTTTGCTGCTGAAAAGACTTGGAAGAAATTACCCCCTGGGGTAAACCAGTGCACTGCAGCTGATATCAGTAGTGCTGAACCAGTTTGCACCAGCGGCAAATCTGGCCCCAGCCACACGAGAATCAGGAAGCTGAGGTTATAGAAAGGGTTATTTGCACTACAGGAATGAATGACAGAGCAGTTTCAGTTTCCTGTGTGAATGCACTTCTTGCGTCCCTCACTTTTGGTCTTTATCACACACTGCATCCCAAGCCCAGCAGGCTGCGAGGAACCATTAAAGATGTTGCAGAGCTCATTAAGCCGAGTGTCGCTGAACACGTAGCTACCAGACCTCTGTGTGGAGGACATAGACTTCTGTACCAAAGCAGCAACGTCACAAAACAAGCAGCAGTGAAGAGCAAAAGAGAAAAAAAAGGCAGGATAAAAGCAACCCTTCTGAGCAGGGCGGTAGCTTTAAAGCAACAACTGTCCAACCTCCTGGGGAAGTCCTCTGCTGGTGCAAACTGTCACGGCTCTATCAGACCTGGCTGTTTGCAGCAATTGCTTTGTCCCCCTGTGTTTGGGGCAGAAGGTTAGTCTGCTTCTCGTTGCAGCAGTGGTAAACTTCTTGAGACATCACAGCCCCCAAAGTATCTGGAAAATCAGTTCCCAAGACACATCCTGTTAAATGCAGCATGGGGGCAAGGGGTTCACAGACAAACCATGGCTGGATCCCATGGTGGTATCTAATCTTTAGTTCTTACCTAGATCCCAGTGAAATCACTAGGTGTTTCTGTCACTTTTCATGTCGGCAAGATCTGTCCCCTGCTTCCTGGTTAGAGCTCCCAGCTTGATCCCCAAGTAATGCTCTATCCCCAAATAATAACATCAGTGACTGTGACAATACACACAGGTGTTTGGTTTTCTTTGCCTTTGAAAGTAAACAGGTGATGCTGTTGGCTGCTGCTCAGAAACAGTCCCATACTGCCAGAAGTTTTGCAGGATTCACCTCCTGAGTAAGATCACAGGAGGACTTCAAGCATCAGACGTTTTCTCTGACTGCCACGGAGCCAAGATTTCCCTGGGTGTTCTCTGATCACATCCTAACAAAAGTCATTTGCCTTACCCTGTTCTTCTAGAAATTGGAGCTTTGCAAGATGGTAATTTATGGCGAATGTTTACAACACCTTTCCCTGAGCACTGTGTGTTAAAACAACATTCCTAGATGCATCTGCTAGAACACTGAGCAGTTAGGTAGGAAATTCTGATTTAAAAGAGAAAATCAGAGAACTACCTCCACAAGAGTAGTTTGCTATAGCAAATGATTTTTTGTCAATGTCAAGAAGCCCTGACAGCAAGAAGACTCCAGAGCACAACCCTGCCATTTCCCACCTGCTCAAACACACTCCTGGAAGAGGCTTGTGCTTCTGGATCAATTGAATATGACATGAGAACACGGCGCGGCAGCCAAGGTTGCAGGGAAAAGTCGCCCTTCCAGCAAATAAAACAATGCAGCTGTGTTGTAATCCTTCAGAATAATCCTGACAACCTATACCTAGTCGCTGTACACTCGGAGGGAATAAATTGCTTTGAGATCTGCCCATGGCAAGTGCTTTGCAAAAGGCACGCACTGCTATTAATTCCACCTCCAGGGAATAATGGCACTACTCAGAGCATGGCAAGTTCAGTACGAGGATAGTTTTTTTGCTGGATCTGGGCCTTGATTCATTTTTTTCCCCTGTTTACACTATGTATTTACTTTTTGCACTTCATTCAGGATAGATAATGAAAACAGTATAGTCTGCTTCCACTTTTGTTTCTGGAACAGATCAAAGGCTTTAATGGACTCGGGCTCAGCAGAACTCTAAATGCTCCTTTCTGTACAGATACAGCCAATTAAAGAGCCCTGTCGGCTTCCAGGAGGATTACTTGAGATCTCATTATTTGCACTGCTCTGAATTCAGTCCTTAGCAGAGAGTGGACACATTCTGCCAAAAAATAAAGAAGGGCAAAAATATGGAAAATAGCAAAGGATTTTTTTGCATCTCCTGTATTTAATGCAATCAGCCTCAGCAAAGTGCACTGCACCCCTGCTCGTTAAAGAGGGCTCGTCCTTTTTTTTTTGTTGTTGTTGTTGTTCCTGCCTTGGAATCGCTACAGAGGGATAAAGTTCTGCACGGCTCGCTCACTCGCACAGTTGTAATAAGTCAGAGCAGGCTGGCTCCCTGCCCACCACAACACAAACTCCCCTCAAGTCTCCAGCTTTTCCATGGCAACCCCACAGTCACCAACACAGCAAACAATCGCTGCAGCCCCTGCCTGTCTCCCCTCGTAGCACGGAGAAGGAGAGCATTGCACCCAGCCCCTGGACCCGGGTTCATTATCGGGCGTGAAAGGAGGCAGTGGCCGAGATCCTGATGCCCTCCGCATGCAGCTTTAGGTGAGATCAAGAGGAAAAAGCACCGAAACACTCAGCACAGCTCGGTGTACTTTTGCTTAAAGGAAAAGGTTGTTGCTGCGTGTACAAGACGCGAAAACCAGAAGGTGTGAGCATCACTGAGCCGGCCCAGGCTGCAAACAGCATCACAAAGCGAGGCTCCGAGGCTCGCATCACCCCACGGTGTCCGAAGGCCTGATCCTGGCCGTGTCTTCTGCCAGGCCTGGTTTTTGGGGGCTGACAGCAGCCTGAGGATGCTGCAGACTGGACCGTCCCCAGCTCTACTCATGATCCCCACAGGGATGGAGCAGTAGCAGTGCTGGGGCCTGACGTGCTGCTGCTTCGCGTTGGCATCCTCCACACCTGTGCAAATAAGGGCCAGGAGCAGGACTGAACCCCACCGTCCCCATCTGGTAGCGTTTTACTCCCTTTGAACAGCTTCGTAAGACCTCACAAGCTGCAAGGCAATAGAAAGTGAAGCCCAGAAGGCCCCAAAAGCCTTACTTAAAGTGAGGGCTCGTGGTTTTCAAGCTGTGGTCTGCAGACCCTTGAGAGTTTGAGGGCTGCTTCCGAAGGGTCTGTGAAAGCTAAGTCTGGAAAGGAAGTCAACGGCCTTGAGGCTTAAACTAGTTACAAGCAAACCTTCATCTGCACTGGAGAACTTTTAGAGGATCTACAATTTGTAAAAGGCTGAAAGGCATGTTCACAGGCACACTTTTATAGCCCATCGTAGACATGTCAAGAACCTGCTCCGTGCAAGGAAAGTTACCCTGTTATGGGATAATGTCAGAGCACGTACAACAGCACGAGTATGGGAAATTTGCTGCCATTAAACCTCACCAGCACAAATTCAAGAGTGGATATAGCTTTCCGGGCTTAAGGAATATTATAATTTGTTTGGAATATGCTTTTGCTGGTTTAACTTTGAGGGTCTCATTAAAGTAAAAGGCTTTGTAGGCTGGAAATACCACAGGCAGGCTCACTTTTTGTGGACAAAGTAGAATTTTGAAGGTAAATTGGCCCCAAAACAGCCATTTCCAATTCAAATCCCGATGCAAAAAAAAAAAAAAAAAAAAGTCTTTAAGGCTTTAAAAAATTATTTAGCTATTTTTATAACATTTGAAAAAATTATTTATCTGGAAAAAGTTCAAAATGCAAATAATACACTGAGTACTGAGGCTTAAGTGGAGGCTTAGGTAATAGCGTGCTTCCTACACGCCTGGTGTCAGAGTGAGCCTGCCCGAAGGTACAAACCTTCCCCTGGACCAGTGACCCGAGGGTGTCAGTCTCCATGGCAAAATCCCACCACTGTTCCTCTTTCTTTGCTGGCACGTGTGTGACTGAGGCACTGCAGGCCATGGTTCCTTGTGCAGAGGGTTTAAAGGCTGCCTTGGTCCAGGATGACCTGTGGGTGAATTTGTCTGTCCTTTGGGGCAAATGGTGCAAGCAGGAATCACAGGAAGGATTCTGCTGCATTACCAGCAGCACCTCAATTACATGGGTTTTGGTCCAAGTTCCTGCAGAACTGCTTTAAAGCACGCCCTCAGCCAGACTTAACCTGCTCAGAAGGTTAAGAGACTCAGTTAGAAACTTTCTGATGTGGACAGCAAGTGCTTTAATCAAGAGGGTGAGCTTTCTACACATGGCTCAGGTCAGAGCTGCAGCTGCTCCCGCAAGCTGGATACCCTTAACTAACGCTGAGTTTAACTCTCCTTGACATCAACATTACTTTGCATGATGCCCGAAGTGTGATGAGGTCCTACTGATATGTCTGATGCCATTTTGAGATTGCTTCACCCCGGCTGCTGGATGACATCTGCACAGCACAGGTGCCAAAATACAACCCGCTGGCCGGGGTGTGTTATGCATTCGTTTCTGTGGCTCATCCGCAGAGGAAATGAGTCTCTCAGCTGCTACCCTAAAAAAGCTGGTTCTGCAGCCCACACTATGATAGCTCATAAATTTAATTCTAGAGGTCCCTGACCTCTAGAGTTTGGTGGTGGTGGAAGCAGCGGTTAGCACACAAGTCTCTGTGTGTTAACTTGAACAAGGATGCAGAAAGAAAAGAGGAGGTTATCTTCTGTTTATGTACTGATGACCTGAACAAAGCCAGTCAACCCAGGCTGAGTTCTGCTACAAAAATTGTTTTCAATATGATTTTTCCTTAGCTTTAGAACATAAAATTTCATTTTAGGCTTGGTTCTGGTTTCTTCAGTGGACACATGACCACTCTCTCTTCTGTGAGCAGCTGTCATCAGCTCAGCCACAGTGCCTGCTGCAGACACCGCAACACTCAACTCCCTCCTGGGACTCTGGGAACTGCATGATGCACTTCCACGGCAGCCTCAGAACCTACAAATCCTACAGACCCAGAAGAGTAATACGGAGCTTTGCATTAATCTGCCTCAGCTGCGGGTAAGCTCCTGTCGGTAGGCTCGGGAGCCTACGGGGAGCCGTGACATTCCCCCCTCTCTCCTTCGTGGGCCACTGGCGGTGGCTGCAGACATGCACCAGGATGTGAGCCCCGAGGGGACGTCTCAGCTGGAGATCAGATTGGATTCCATAAGAGCAAAGATCAAATGGCTTTTTAACCAGCTGAAATTTCAGCCTTGTTGCTATTGGTACAGATTCTCTCCTTTCTTTCATCCAAAAATCATGAGTTCACGTACAAAACCGAAGGGTCTTACCCTAGCCAAAGGTCTACGTGTTCGCCTTCTGCTTTGTACCCAAGCACTCCAGGACCTGTCACATCACACAGAAAGTGTCCCTTGCCACTAGCCACAGCAACCTCAGGGCCCACTTGCTCACAAATAACCACATCTTCTGCCTGCCTGTGCCTGCTGCTGCGTGGCTCGTCCTGGCTCCTGCAGAAAGACTTGACACCGCAGTATCCCCTACCTGTGAGGGCAGGGAGCTTTCTGCGTGGCTTCCTGTAGCTCCACTGCTCATTTCTGATGCAGTGTCCTAGGAGGGCAGTCCCCCATTTGAGTCACTGTTTAGGAATTACTTGCTGTGTAAAGCATCTTCCTCAGCCCTTACTCACTGGAGTTTCTGCTGCAGTGTAGCTAGGCAGCCCTTGCCTCAGTAGCCAAGAGGAAATGCTGGAAGAGTTTCTGTGGTGCAAAAGCAGACACAAAAAAGGGGGAGGGAGATTGGATTAACCGGGGTATCCTAACTATGGTCTACTGAGGGGTGCCACCAGTAAAACTAAGTGGAGACAAGCACTGTCAGTAACTCTGTTTCATTCCCATCAGGCAAACCGAGTGAAATCCAAGGGTGCAGAAACCACAGGATTTGTTCAGAAAGATAATCTCATTAATAGTGCTCCTGCGTAGAATGATCAGAGGTATTACTGACATCTGTGGCCTTGCATTTGCATTTTGCTGCGAATCCCTCCAAGACACAGGAAACCTTTCAACAACTCATTCCCGGGCTCCAGATCTCACGCTCCCCAGCCCTGAACAGGCTGAGCCACCAGGTCCCGACCACACAAGGCCGTCGGGACACAGCAAGATGAGGTTTGGTTTTTGCAGCACCCAGAGCCCCGTTGGTCAAGCTCTTTTAACCTTTGCTCAGCGTTAACTCTCAGCTTTGCCTCTCTGCCTTGTGCTTTTACCAATACCCCAATCTCCTTCCTGTCATTCCTTGATAACAAGGTAATAAATGCAGTAAGGATACTGATAGGGTAGATTAGATAAGAGAGGCTCATGGGAGAGTCTGACCAGCACGGTTGTTCATGCAGAACTTCACTGTGGCTCGCTACAGGCAGCTTTGTTTTGCTTTCAGGTGCATGGCTCCTGCAGTTTTGCACCCTTACAGCCCGTTTTGGGAGCCCGGACCCCTGGCAGGCAGCTCCACGCCATGATGCAGCTCCGGACTCCCCCCAAAGCATTGCAGCTGGTTAATGCTAATGGGAGAGGGTTGGGAGGCAGGGAAAAATGATGGGGAAAAAGAGATTAAAAAGCCTGATTTGAGCAGATGAAGTGTCGTAGGAGAAGGAAGGCCACAACTTTTAGGCACGTGAATGTTTTGTGCTAGGGCTCATAAAACACGAGATCGGGCCACTTGGAGCTTGTTTCACTGCTGCTGTGGAGCGTGGACAAATTGGATCAGTGTCTGTTTTGTTTGTTTTGAAAGAGGAATCCTCCTTGAAAGGATCATTATCCTGCCCTGTACTGATTTGCTTTCCTATTCCCAGAGTAATTTTGAAGCTTCCTTTGCTAACATGTCATATTCTTGTACAGGGAAACATTCAGGCACTGACAGCAAAATTTCCCTCTCCTCCTTCGCCCTTCAGCTCTGCTTCTGCCCTCAGCTCATGATGCTGGCCTCTGACATGAAGCTGAGACCGATGGTTACCACATGTGCCTGGAAGCCCAGGTGTCCCAGGACCCAGAAAGGACCAAGCATCAGTGAGAAACAGCCCAAGAGAATGAATTTGGGCATTAGCACTGGATTTCCTGGCAGGGACCTGCCTGTGTGTGGTATGCCTGGAGTTCTGTGTAGGTAAATCCTTTTTAAATACATGATTGCCTTCATTTTTTAAAACGTATGTTCAGCAAATAAGAAAAAAAATAGAGGAAAAGCAGAAACGGTAACAGATCAGAAGAAGGTAATGATAAAATAATGACCCAGCCTTCAGTGAAGGAGCAGTACTTACATCATCGGCAAGAAAAGAGACTGGACTGTCTCTTACCAGCACTATTTGGGATTTTTCCTAGACCACACACGCTAGCAAGGGAGGAAACAGGCCTTTTACATTTGTTCCCTTGCATTTCTAACTTTCACAGAAATGACAAGGCCTGTCTTTATACAAGGCGTTTCAAAGTAGCGCCTTTGCTGTACGGCAAGCCAAAACGTCATGTTAGTACCACATTTCAGAAAGTAAATAGGTAACTACTTCTTAGGCAAATAGGAGGAATACTTTGACCTCTGGAACCAACTGGTGACTCACGGAGGTGCTGATGTCACACGGTTGCTTTTGGTGAGAAATGGCTCCCGTCTGTGTTCTTGACTCAGGCAAAATCTCCCAGGGATAAATTTTCCAAAGCACTCCAGAGATTTTAGGCTGCGATCCAAAACTCCAATTAGGTGCCCAGTTCCCACTGGTATCAGTTCAATACAGGAAAGATTAGATACCTCGATGTTATAAGCCAAGAAGATTTGGACTCCAAGCTGCTCCCAGATTGATCTAGTACTGGATGCAGGAGAGGAATCCAAGGGTACAACACAGAGAAACACTGTTAACTTAGCATGAACATTTCCTTTCTAAGATTTAATTGCTCCTCATTTAATTGTAATTTCTTTAAATGATCTTCACATAAGCATGCAACACAAGCACATTACAAAACATTACAGTGGCATGTAGGCATCATCACTACCAAAATGTACTTAGAGCTCAGAAACGCTCAGAGCATGAGTCAAAATGTACGAGATGACCAGGAGAGCCTCCACATTTCCTGCCCTGCCCACAACACCCTGTCCTATTCATTATGATGCATTAAGAACACAAAGCAGTGCACATACCTCTGTTCTTAAAAGTTTGCTATGCTCTTAATTACTTGTTGAAGTAATTAAGGATGTGTTCTCCAATATGGGGTCCCAGTTTAGCAAGCAGCACTCGAACTGAGAAGCATTTAAGCATGTTTAAGCATATTCTTCAAGTATTTTCCTGAAGGGGAGCCTGAGCATTCACAACTGCATGCCCAGTGCACGAGCACCCACTGCCTGCAGTGACTGGCCACGGAGCCCACTAACGTGCTGTCAGCTCACAGGAGGTTTTGCTCTAGGTTTCTCGTGACAGTGATGCAGGAGCTTTGAGCCCATCCTTTAGAAACCTAAGGAGAGAGCAGACTCGTGGTCAGCAGAATTCCAGCTGAAGCAGAGAGGCGGTGAGAGGGAAGACGAGAGCACATGTGGAAGCCATGTGTTCAGCATCTCTCTTAGCCTGGCCCTCTGGCCCTTTCTTCCAGGCGAGGAAAACATCACGAAGCAGAGTCAGGAGCAGGAAAGGAGAGAAGGGAGGGGGATAACCCAGGTGAGAGGGAGGAGGAAAGGCTAATAGGGCTGGGGAGTGGAGGAGGGGGCGGCAGGGAAGGACTTTGCTAGGGAAAGGGGATGCGTGTGACTGCTGTGACCAAAGCGAGTGGCGTGAGGCCGTGCTGAAGAGTCCTGCTGACTTGTGCTGTGCTCAGATGACGGGCTGGGAGACCCGAGCACAGACATTACGTCCTCAGAGCGGGCTCTGGGAGCCACATAAAGGGCCGTTTCCGTAACACACCGGTCACCCAAACGCAGTCGCCCTTCACGGGTTTGGCCGTACACACGCACGCCCAGTGCAGCAGTGAGGGGGTTACCCACCTCAGTAGCCATCCCGGCTCTGCCAGGGCCCCTCAGATGTATTGTATAGGGTACAGATGTATGTTAGAGGCCTTACACACCGTCGGTATATATAGAAACTTTTAGAAGTACCTACTGTTTACTCAACGGACTGGATTAACTTCTGTGGAGCTATTCTGGTCCACCTGTAAATACATGGCCTGAAAGGCCTTATGAAAAGCAGTCACTGTGCGTTGGCAAGTGGCACTTCTGAAAACCTGAATATCCCGAGCATGAATGCTGGGGTTTTGTTTTATTTTTTAAGTACCCACCATGACAGGATCGCATTATGCAACTGCTGGATGCCAATTTTTATTTTATTTTTTCCAAAGCTCTTTCCCCACCACCCCCCCATGGTCCCCTGGGGCTAAACGAGCGTGTGCTAAATTTTCGGTACAAACCGCTGCTGGGAATCGCCCCACTCCTGACGCCTGCACTCAGAGGAACAGCGAGGTCTGCGTGGCGAGCAGCCAAAGCCATGAGCGGGGAGAGACTGAAGCACTCCCAGCCCTGCTCACACAAGAGCCCCACAGATGTCAGCCCAGGTGTGCCTACCGGAGTTTTTTGGCTGCCGAGGGTGACACACGCAGCATCCGAAGGGCTCCAACAACCAGGGCTGAGCGTGGGCTGAGGACGGTGCTCGTGCTGTGCTCTCAGGTTCAGCACGGGCACCGACAGCAGACTGTGCCTTCAGGTTGCCCCAGGCAGGGCACGACTCGCAGGATGGTCTAGACAGCCCCAGAGGGGTGGCCCTGAGTAACTTAGCCTGGAATCAGTCGTTATCTCTGGTCTGTAAACTCACGGCTTTGACAGAAAGCAAGGAGTTTGTGGTAAAAGGAAAAAAACACAAGGGAGGCAGGGGGATGGGGACAGAGTGTGTTTGCAGCTGCCGGCCATCAGATTTCAACTCAATCAACAAGACCGAGTTCCAGCTCCCGAGAAAGAGAGCTTTTGATGACATATTGACACAGCCTGAACTACAGCAGTCCAAGCGGCAGTGCTGTAATTATAAGGATTATATTTAATACTGCTCTTGGAAGTGAAGGTCTGAAACACCGTTGACTCTCCCTCTCCTTAAAAGCTGGCCAAAATCTGTCCTAGGAGCCATCATGGCAATGCACAAAGTTGGTAGGAAAAAAGAAATATAGGAACTCGAATCATTACGAAAGCGGATCGTGTGGCTAGCAGCTCAGGTCTGCTGGGAGCTATGCAGTGAGAAGGGAAAAAGAACGTGAAAGGAAGGGCGACTGGATCTGTAGGAAAAATGGAAAGTAGTTTTTAAAAGTATAGAATTAACTGTGTTAAGGAAATAAGTCAATTGACAATTAATATGCTACTTGCTCTTGAATTCAGCTTTATTTTGGTAGAACATAGCGGGCTTCAGCCAGGCTGAGGCCTGTTTGTTGAACAAAGACCAAACCCTGGAAATACTTCTAGACTTGCTTAATTCTACACATCTTGATTTCAGCATGATTACCCATGTGTGCACAATTAGGCACACGCATAACTATTTCCGGGAACCGGGCCATAGAGGTAAGCAGCCCAGTGCTGAGGACCAAGAGTATCTAGCTCAGAAGGACACGGAATCAAAAGCTCTTGGAGAAGCAGAGTGAATGAACTTCTTTGGAAAACAGAATAATTGACTACAAACTGGCATAATCTACAGAAATAAAGAACGTAATCCTGCATTAGGCTGATGTTCCACAGTGCCACATCCATAGTATTTCCCACAAACTGTTTCGGGAGAGGCCAATCAGATCAGAATTAACATTAGAAAGCTCAGATGTTGAGATACTACAGCAGTGAGGGAAAGGGAACAGGAAGAAAGGGGAGAGAGGGAAAGGAAAGGAAAGGAAAGGAAAGGAAAGGAAAGGAAAGGAAAGGAAAGGAAAGGAAAGGAAAGGAAAGGAAAGGAAAGGAAAGGAAAGGAAAGGAAAGGAAAGGAAAGGAAAGGAAAGGAAAGGAAAGGAAAGGAAAGGAAAGGAAAGGAAAGGAAAGGAAAGGAAAGGAAAGGAAAGGAAAGGAAAGGAAAGGAAAGGAAAGGAAAGGAAAGAAAGGAAAGGAAAGGAAAGGAAAGGAAAGGAAAGGAAAGGAAAGGAAAGGAAAGGAAAGGAAAGGAAAGGAAAGGAAAGGAAAGGAAAAGGAAAGGAAATTGGGAGTGTCTGGAGATGGTTTCTAAAGCAACAGAATCCTAAATAAATGGTCTGATTTTCCAAAGTGAAAAACATAAACTGAACAGCCCATGCAGCATTTTCGCCAACTGTCACTGGGGTGGCATTTCTGAAATCTGGTGGAATGACTCATCTCAAAACAACAACTGTTGCCAACAAGGTCTTTCCTCCAGGTCTAGTTATTTGAATGAAAGAGCTGTAAAGAACAAAATAAACAGAAAAGTCAGAGGCAAATCCTTGTCTTGGGGTTCAGCACTGAAGCTTCCTCTGAAGCCATCCACTCTCCGAGGAGCCTCCCCAGCCTGCTGAGCAGGAACGCAGGTGACCCTCTGCGTCAAGAAAGGCATTGGCCCTGTTGTAATGAATCCCTTGCTAATTAAAAGAAATTCATCATACTGCACCTAGCAACCTCCTCTCACACCACACATCTGTACGGCACACATCCTCCTGAGCCCTTCTGCCCTCCCCGTTAGAGATTTCTCAGGATGGCAAACATGACACCGACAGGTAACACAGTGCTGGAAGGGCTTGACACAGACACCCCTGAATTCAGCGGGAGCAGAATTAAACACAGCCCCGTCAGCCCAGATACGCACCTGTCTTTGGCTAGTACAAAACACAACAAATTCAAAGACGCCTGCTGAAGCAGTGTTGTTTTGCTGAATAATTTATATCCCTGAGACCTCTGAAAATGAGCAGCATACACTTCAGCACTGCAATAGCTATTCAGTGGAGACAGTGCACATTGTGTTCGGGAAGCTCATTGCTTAAACGCTGTTGCCATGACTATAAGAAAGTGATTATACTATTGTTTACAAGAGACTCTCGATAACTCATTACCACCCTAACCAGAGTTTTGCCTCCAGTCAAAAATTTGGGGAGGAAAAAAAAAAATCTCATAGGTATAATTAACTTTGTGATCAAGATAACTCCATTTAGAGACTTTGAAAATTGAACACATCGTACAGTGAGGAATTAAAATAAGTAAGAATTACAAGTGACTCTGCACTGTTGACACTCTGCTTTTCTGACTATTTAATTAGTTCATTGGTAAATTCCACAGAGAAGAAAAGTCCTGCTAACTAAATAACTGTTGTAACTCGTTTTCAAGGAAGAAATGATTTATAGGGTAAGTGCCGATGTAGGAGTTAACTGTGATGAGTAACTCTGTAAAACAAGCCACTTTGTACACAACGTAAGGAGAAAAAGGCTTTAAAAATCTGAGTAAGAGTAAATGTTTGAGATTATGAAATTATGGCTTTCCAGCGTCCTGGAATGAAATCAATACCTAGAGCACTCAGTTCTGAATCCCCTAGTGCTCATGTCCCGTACACGACCTCTTTATCTCAATAGTGTGCTGATGATCAATAGTTTCCAAAACTGAGAAGTTGCTCTGAAGCTGTCGGAAAGTCTTCCTCACATTTCCTATGGCCAGTAACAGGCCGCAGAACACAAAGCGAGGGGATGATTAATAGAGCGCTGGACTAGGAGTCAGGAAATCTGGGCTCTGTTCCCAGCTCTGCCACTGACCTGCCGTTTGACCTTGGGCAAGACACTTGACCTTTCTGTGCTTCTGTTCCTCTTTCCATTCTTTGTCTATCTTGTCTCCCGAGGCCCTAAGGTATGCAGGGAAGGGCACGGTTCTCACTGGGTGTTTGTGTAACACCTACGGTGGGGAGGTGCCTGAAGAGCTCTGTAATAACGCCAGGGTACCACAGCGACGGCTGTTGCACAACGGCGTGTTTTGTTTCAAAGCAGAGTAGCCAAGATGAAACTTCTTGGGGTTTCATCTGCACGTCCAGGATCTTACCGTCTCTTTCAGTCCGCATCAGGCTCGGGCAGCAGGTACACTGCTTTGCAAGAGCTGCTTCCTCGCTGTGCCTTCATGCTGATTTCTAACTGGTTCTAATTTCTCTGCACCTCGATTCAGCTGGGCTTAAAAGCACATCACAACAAATGAGTGGCACAGATAAAAATAGCTACGGGAGCCATTTCTGAACGAAAGGAATTTTGTCAGGGAAATGGCAACACCTGTGCGTGAAGCCAGGGGCATGATGTATTTACAAATTAAATCAATTTATATATAATTCCTCACTAAGTGTGTTGGAATTTTGTGCTTGTTCACGTTATTTGATTAAGAAATACCTCTGAGCCTTCCTCCCACCCTAAGCCATAGACACAAACCTTCCCCTATTACTACAGGATCGTTCTCCTAGCAAATGGGAGGCAGCATATGCAGGACAAAGCGGCTCCCACCTGCTACTTACTGCTGGGGTGCAGCTGCAGCCTCACCAGAAAGCAGATGACTTCGGTGTACGCTCTCAGTTCCAGTCCCACTCTGCACCCGGGCTGCTGGAGCATCAAATGTACGCAGTGCTCGGACGCAGCCGACTTAATTGGGAGACTAATTTGAGCACAAACTGATGCAAAATGAAGAGCAAGTGAAGCAAGAAAATATGAAGCGTAAGGAGCACTGCCACATCTTGCACTTTCATTGTGAGTCTGGGGCAACACGCTGCCTCAAATAAAAACCCAGCCGGGAGTCACATCATTATGTAAAAGACTCATTTGAGTTTACGTTTCCAGTCCTCATACCTGTGGGACAAAGGCTGAAAAGGTGATTGGAGTGTACCTCAAAGGCTCAAAACACAAAAGTCAAATAAGAAGAATCCATCAACACATATACATTGCCTGCAGCTTTGCCAAAGCAAACGTTCAGATATCCTGTCTCAGGCTCCATCAATAATGAACTTGGCTTCTAAGCCATAAAACTCACCATCAGATCTCAATGCGCTTTACAAAGGTGATAAATAGTATTCTTCATAGAGGAAACTGAGGTTTATGGAAGTGAAATACCAGGAGTAATCTGCTGAACAGATCCTAGACTCAGAGTAGAAACACTGGGCTTTTAGTTTACTGTGTGCTCACCTAAGAACTTTTGCTTGAGAGTTGTAAGTGTTTTGCGCTAGGTTTTAGTGTTGGCACTTCAGTACAGTTATGGATTACTACCTGCATCTATGAATACTTTGGAAGAACTTGACAAGGTATGACCAACTCACAGCTTGGCTCTCAGGTGGCTATGGGAGGCTTCTCATGGGAAATCTGGGGTGTAAATAGTTTGTGCTTTCATCTAAAAAGAATAAAAAATAAATTAAAAAATAGTCTCTTAATACTGTTAAGTTGAACAAGTGATCCACATTTCAGTTGGCACCAACTCCTTCTTTTCTGCAGCCAAGACCACTGCCTCTATCCCAGTGCTCTGGCAGCTGGAGCAGGCTGCCAGCTTCCAGCAATGCTTACACCACACCTGAGGTGCAGCACACATGGGGCAACGGGGATATTACCCCCCTCCCAAAGGTGTCAAGGGGACCATGGTGGAGCCCTTCTTTTCAGTAATTAGACACGGGTGAGGTTTCAGTTTCATCAGCTCGCAGGCTTGATAAGAAAGGCAGACTACAACTGGCCTCTGAAGATGATATCTTGGTAGGAAGGACCGTTGCCAGCAGTTAAGAAGAGGAAGAGAAGCATGTTACGGTCTTTCTGAACCTGCTAACTGACTAACCTAGCTGTGGGGTTTTTTGGTCACTGCAAGCCAACCGAAGACCACATACACCTTCTGCAGGCAGCGCTCATTGCCAGGAGAGAAGAAATAGGAGCGAGATAAGTCAAAGTTTCAGCAAAGCAGCTTCTGGGTCTGACTCAGACACACCTTTCTAAGCTTCAGATTTTCCCACAGAGCGACTAACATTTCTGCTGGAGTCACATTTCTCAGCAGAGAAGAAACAGGAGCTGTTTCACCGTCCTTCGTCGTGGTGCTATGCTCAGGGGACTCAATTTGAGCACTGCAGGGGATGTGAGAGCAGGATCAGAGGACGAGCTGTACTAGTCGGGGAAGTTAAGGAGCCATGGGTTGGCCTTGGAGACCTCGTCACCTCCAGGCAAGCTGTTCGCAAGCTGCTCACTGTCTACAGAAACTTTGGTGGCGGAAACAGTCTGTTAGACAGTTTCAGAATGGCAGAGACTTTCATTAAATGCATTCGGAGGCTAAAAAGCTTCAAAGTAAACAGTTTGCCTGGAGAATTAGGGCTGAAAAGGCTCCTAAACTAGCAGACACTTAACAAGTTCACTGGCTGAACTTCTCATTAAATGATAACCTTTACACAGCCCCCGGGGTGTCTCCTTGGTGTCGGTGCCGAGAACGTTCTCGGAGCCAAGGGGGACTGAGATGTTCAGGGGTGCCCAGGTCCGTCCTGCCCCAATGGCTCCCAGCAGGCAGCAATGCCCGGGACAGCAAATCAAAGTTTTCGACCCACAAAAAGCAACGTGACTCATTTCGTCTGTCTCGGCTACAGAAATTGTCTCTATCCCTCAGAAGCCCCAGGCAGCGGTCTGCCACCTCACGCACAGAACGTTTCGTCGTGTGGCACCGAGCTTGGTTCATCAAAAAGGTCCCAGCCCACCTTCGAGGAACAGGTCCGCGCTGCAGTCCCCTCTTGTTCCCCGCACCTAACACCGCTGCACCTCGTCGCCTTGTCCTGTTTGCTTTCAAAGAGCTTCCCAAAGCTGTGTGCATCCAGACCAGAAAATAAGACTACTTTGCAGGGCTCCCTGGCAGGCCAGCAGCAACCCGGCAGTCCAAACCTCAGCAAGTACAGCACAGATCATTAAAAAAAGTTATTAGGAAACAATGCCAGGGATTCTACGCTCATTTAAAGGATCTCCACACACAGCAACCACCTAAATCAAAGTTTTACAAGCAAAACTTGGCTCTCGGCACCAGCCGGGCAGCCCTGTCTCCCGGGGATGTCCTCAGGGGACTGAGACAAACCCATGGCTATTCCAGCTTTGGACTGCTGTTGATAAGAATTTAGGGGAGCAGGGGGAATTAATCCATTTCTCTCTTCCTCGGCTACACCATCTTTGCAGGACTGTTTTCCCTTTTTTTTTTTTTTCACCTGCTTGCGGACTACATCTGGGGAGCAGGCCGCGTTCGCAGTCATCCTTCTGAGCACAGAAAATAATAACAATCGTTCCAACAATAAATCCAGCACGACTTGGAGAGGGATAAAAGCCGAACGAGTCACCTGGGACTGGTGACAAACAGCACTTAACACACTTGGAGGAAGACATCGGCCACCAGGGTGACGGCTGCAACGGAACAACCTGAGCAGAATAACACAGCGATGCCTGTGAAAGCGAGCTCCTCGTTTGCACGGGGCGAAATGAACACTGCTCAGCCCATGGCAGAGGAACGAAGGGAAGGAAGGGCCGCTGGGGATTTGCGACTGCAGAACTTTGGTCTCACCAGTTCAACGCTTAACCCGCTGAGGAATGCCCTCCAGAGCTAACTGTTTATATATAACACAAAGAATATAAACAGCGAAGTGCTGGAGGGCACATATATACATGCAGATATATGTATAAAAGACGGGATATTTTCTGTTCCACTCTGCACCATGAAAAGTAACACCACCAGATAAATAAACACATGTCAGCTCGTGGGAAATGCAGGGAGGCAGAAAGCACAAAAGCTTTCCTAGCCGTGTCCAGAAGAATAAATTTCTCTTTCACATGCACCCGCACCCAGCAGTCCAGCTCAAAAATCTGGCCTCCACTCTCCAAGGAGGAAATGCTGCTGCCAAGGCTGCTTGCTCAAAAATCAAAGTAATGCTGCCAAACTGAGCCCAAACCCAACCCCACCAAAAACGCTCTTCTGCCGGTTTTAAACCGTCTGCTGGGGACAGATAATTATCAAATAATGGTATCAACAGCATCAGATTATCACTTCAGACCCTTTGATATGTTCAAGCGAACGCTGTTTCAAATGTTATCGAGTCTCAAATATTTACTCTGGAGTCCAACCGAGCAAACGACCCATCCCGTGCCATTGAACGTGGCAGGCGCGCTCCTAACAGGAGCAGTGGGATCTGCAGAGCGAAGGAAACAACCCAGCTATTTTCAGCAGAGGAAGCGTGGGGACAGTCTTGGATTCTGCAGAACAAAGAGCGCCCTGATAGCCAGAACTCCCCGGAGAGAGCCAGGGCTGCCTTCACGCTTGTCTGTGTGTGGAGCTCTTTTTAAACTGGTGGAGCTACAGCAAGGCAGGTGGAGCTTTGCAGTCCCCCCGTGGAGTCAGAGAGGTGTCAAATCTCACATCCTCAGTGTGAGACTCGCACAAACGCTCTCGTCTTGTGCCTCCTCGTGCCAGAGCTGTACCTCCCACGACCGATGCTCAGAACCGCTATGTTCCAGGACCCCACGCACCTCCGATCTGCCATCTGCTCCGAGCAAAAAGGCTGAAATTAGAGCAATAACCACTGGCGCAAGCAAGTCTTCTGATGGATTTCCCCTTGGGGAACACCCCCAGAGGATGGATTCTGCTGCCTTAGAGATGGCTCTTCCCCATCTATTTATAGTGCACAGGGCAACTTACTCTGCCTCATCCTTCCTCTGTCTTGGGATAACGGGCAGAGCAAATTCCTCCTCTGCCTATGGCCAGGACAAAGCAAGACACTGTCATTATCCTGGCCCATCACCGCCCTCTGAATTTTCAAGAAGAGGAGCACACCGCTGGGCTAGCTGCTGCCCGACCCTCAGCCACTCCAATTCACCCCACTCAGACACGGTGTGGTTTCCTTTGCCTTTTCAGCACATGCAACGATGTCCTAAGGGGTGCTCGGTAAGGGGAACATGCGCCTCCATCACGCAGAGACGTGACTTGGGACCGATGCCTTTCTCTGTTCCTTAATTAGGCAGCCCTACCGAAGCAGTGAATGCAGCATGCCTGTGCCGAGCACAGAGTGGGAGGATCAGCGATGTGCAGCGATACCATTACAGCAGCGCTGCCTCATGAGCCAGCGCCTCTTCGGTGTCAAAACGCGGTCCGGGGCCCCAGATGTCACGTTTGGTGAAGTCACGTACCTTGTCAGCAGGACTGCCGAGCGCGAGCATGCAAAAAATGAGGGGGACTTTGTCAGCGAGGGGGATGCCCTCGCCCAAACACACATGTGTTTGGAGCTGTCGGGGAGGTGAGGCAGCGTGCAAGGTGGAATGAGGGCAGTGTCCAGCAAAGAGCGGGTTTAGGATCTCGAGAGAAACAAGGACAACCTCCCTGCACTGCAAAGATGAAAACCTTTTGGTATTTTCGTTGGAGTTGTTTCGTTTAGCCGTTTCGAACAGCTGCCTCCAGCTATTTCATAATAATAGTAACAACTAGTAAAGAACCAAACCAAACCAAAACAAACAAAAAAAAAAGCACACGGGCCTGTTCCCTGACTTCAGATGTTCCCTGACTTCAGAAAGCAGAGTTTGCTGGGATGTACGTTATTATGCAAAACCTTTTTTTTTTTTCTTTTTTCCTCGAGACAATCACGAAGCGTTTCATTAGTACACACTGGAAAAATAAGATAATGGCTTTCTTGATTGCGATGGGAGATTTGCCCTGAGCATTGACTCAGGCCAAAGCACCCCACTGTTACCGTGTTAGCCCCTCACATTGCCGCCCTCCCAAACAGAGCCGCAGCCCCCAGCGCCGGGAGGGCTGAGAGGGGAGAAAATAACCAGCAGGGTCCCATTTTAGAATACACCAAGCACTGAGAAGGACAGGTTTCTGTCGGGAAGGGAGGGAGCAGTCTATTTTGGGCCGCTCAAACAGCAGCCACGGGCCTATCAGGGGGCAGTTGCTCCTCGTAATGTTTCGTGTGTGTGCTGGGAGCACATGCTGGAGGGACGCTGGAGGGAAAGGCAGAAAGCCTGGTACACGAGCGGCTTGTCATGAAGTAACAGGAGGCGAGGCTCTGCCTCCCAGCCACCTCCAGAGCAGCTTCCACTTGGAAAAGGTCAACGTGCCATCCACAGGGTGTGAAAAACCCTTTTAATTTCTCCCTTGGAAACACTACGGATGACAGTAATGAACCAGCCCTTGCCGGTGGGGCTCACGGGTGTGAGACGGAGCTTCAGGAGCTCTGCTTTCACAAGCACTTGTCCACCTCAGGGATCATAAAGCCATGTATGCCAGGGGCACCTGCACACGGTGCTCACCACTGCCTGCCCACCTGCAGCACAGGAGGCACAAAACGAGAGCGCAACGCCTGAGGTGTGAAGCCGTGGGCACGGCTCTGAGCGTGAGCTGCAGTTTAATGCCACCTTACACCGCTGCTCAGGGACAAGCCGAGGCAGCTTGAAGCCCCCAGAGCCCTTCCAGGCACCAGGGGCATCACCACCATGGTGGCACCCGGGGTGTCACCTCCTGGCGGGCCATCATGAGGGCACTCAGGAGACTTTTCCAGGGGTGTCACTACCCCGGTGAAAAGGACACATGAGGAACTTTAGCGCCTGTGACCCACACCAGGGTTGTCACCGCCAGGTGGGACACCCCGAGGGCTGTCACCACCGTGGCGACGAGGGACTTGAACCACACCTGGTGTGTCCCCTCGCGGCAGGACATCACCAGGACACTCCTGGGGGTGTCACCACCCCAGCACCGAGCACACACGAAGCACACCCCCACACACACCCCTCTCCCACCACCCCCACCCCTCCCCGCCTCAGGGCCGGGGCTGCCCCCATGCCGCCCCCCTCCGCCCGTCAGGGGGCGCCGTGACTCACCGCCAGCAGGGCCGATGCTCGCTGCTCCCCCGCCGCCTGCTCCCCGTTGGCGCCGCCGTTGCTGAGGAGGTGCTGGTGGTAGTCGGGGGGCGCGGCGGCGGCGGCGGCGGAGGACGGGGCGGCCGCTCCTCCTCCTCCTCCTCCTCCTCCACCTCCTCCTCCTCCTCCTCCTCCTGCGGCCGCCTTAGGGTGCTTGGCGGCCTTGCGGGCCCCCTGCCCCTGCTGCACGAGGTGGAGGAGCTGCAAGGTGCTCTCCCGCTCGCGGTCGGAGCTCTCGGCGCGGCCCCGCTCGTAGCGCCCCTCGCAGCTGAGGTGGTGCTGGCGGCACACGGCGATGCGGGCCCGCAGCCGCTCCACGATGGCGCTGTGGACCCGGGGGGCCGCCGGGCCGCCCCCGCCGCCCCCCAGCAGCCCGGCCCCCAGCCCCGCGGCTTGGGCTTGGGGGGGAGCCGTGTCGCCCATTGCCGCTTCAGCGCCGCATGGAGCGGGGAAGGCAGGGGGGGAGGCCCCGCGACCCCACACCGCCAAGGGGGGCCGAGAGACCCCCCCGCCGCCCCGTCCCCCCCTCGAACCGGGGGTGGGTTTTTTGGGGGGAGAAAAAAAAAAAAAAAAGAAAAAAAAGGGGGAAAAACAGGGGGTGGGGTGCTAGGGACGGGCCACCATCGGCCGAGGGGGTCGGGGGTGAAAGGGGAGGGATGGGGGTCTATGGGGAGGGGGGGGGGGGCAGGCGGGAGAAGGGGAAAAAAAGAATTAAAAAATTAACCCGCTGCCTCCAAAAGGGATCCCCGGGCGAAAGGAGATCCCCCTGGGGAAGGAGTGGGGCTTGGCAGGTTTATTGGTTTTATTTCATTCCGGGGGCCGGGGGGGGGTCGCTCCTTCAGGGGGAGATTCAGGCAGGGGAAAAGGGGTCGCGGGGCTCAGCGGCACGGAGCCGACCCCCCCCCCCCCCCTCCCCGGCCACCCCCCTCCCAAATCTTCTCCGCGGCCGGTGGAGCGGGTGGCTCGTTGGCTTGTTGTTGGTATTTGTATAAAGTCCTCCGTGGATGTGCAAATAGCCGGGAGAGGAGGAGGAGGAGGAGGAGAGGCTGGGGTTACTTTGGTCTTTGTGCGGGATCCGTTCTCCTGCTCGCTCCGCGCCGGCCGCTCCTGGCTCTGGGTGCGGGATCCGAGGGGCTGCAGCCCGGGGGCAGCTCCGGGAGCCGGGGGGACGGAGCCCAGCTCGGGAACAATGTCAGGCAGCGGGGCTGCCAGAGCACGCCTCGCCTCCGCTTAATCCAGCCGCTGGGTAAAATCCGTCTTGCTTTCAGCGCTCGTTTCCCCCCCTCTTAGCAATAAAGCAGCGAGCCGCCAACCCGAGGCAGAGAACTCCTCTCGCATACTTTCCCTTCGGCTCCCGGCGAGCGAATAGTTTCAAGTACAGTTTCAAGAAAAGCACGGAAAAAAAAAATATAATAATAATAATAATAAAAAAAAATAAAGAACCACCAACCAACCCTTCAAACGGCGATCACGAACGGCGAGTTGCACTTACAAACTTCCAGCATTTTGCCCCCGGCACGCTCCGGCCACTTTTCCTTTGTGTTTTTTTTTGTATATTCCATCCCCGGCTGAGGGGGGGGGGGGGGGTGTTGGGTTTGGCGGTGGGTGCCGCCCGCTCGCTGTCTCTCTCCGCTCGCCTCCGGCTGCCGGAGCTGCCGGCGCTGCCCGTGGCCCGCGGTGCGTGCGGGGCCGCGGTGCGGGGCGCTGCGGGGGCGGGGGGCGGGTGGCACCGAGCGGCCGGGCCGAGCGCCGGAGCCTCCCAGCGGCCGCGCAGGGGAGGGAGGCAGGCGGGGAAGGAGAGGGAAATGTCGCCCCGCCGACCTCAGCCCGAGGTGGGGAAGGGGTGGGAGGTGGGCAGCCGGCTAGTGGGGGGGGGGGGGGGGGGATCTGGGTGCTGGGAGAGGGTGGTTTGCGCTGGGAAGGAGAAAGGGGGGCTGTAAGGGAAGGTTTGGGGAGGGGAGGCTCTGGTGGGAGCTTTTTGGGTGTCCGGCACTTTGCTTCCTTCCCGGGAAAGTCACAGCCTTGGTGCTTCTCTTTGCTGTCTCCTCGGTTCAAAAGCCCTCCGGGATGATCCGATCCAACCACCCCCGTACCACTGCTGTCACCTACTGAACCATGTCCCTGAGCTCCAGGTCCAAACTTTCCTTCAACACCCCCAGGGACACCGCCACCTCCCTGGACAACCTGTCCCAATGCCTGACTGCTCTTTCTGTCTCCTCATTTTCAACCTGAACCTCCCCTGGCACAACTTGAGGCCATTCCCTCTAGTCCTAGCACTGGTTACCTGTGAGAAGCGGTCGACCCTCAGCTCCCCACAGCTTCCTTTCAGGTGGTTGTAGAGGGCAATGGGGTCTCCCCTGAGCCTCTTCTTCTCCAGACTAAAACCAGGGGTGGCCAAATGCCCCTGACACCATCCAGGCTGCAACCAGCAGCCGACAGGTTCCCCGTGTTGCTGCAGGTGAGCCGTGAAGGAGGACACAGGAATAGCTGGGAGCTGGTCAGGTTTATTAAAGCTACACACCGTTGTGCCACCACGGGGATTTTTATTCCTCTTTGGGAATAAAAATGGCCCTAAGCATATGGAGACACAAGCCTGATGCAAAAGCGTCAACCTTTCAGTCCTAACATGAGACTTTTCAGGACCCCACAGCCCCTAACACAAGGACACATTGTCTCATTTGATGAGTCGGCCCATCAGAAAACCACGCCAATTTCATTACACCATATGGAGAGCAGCAAGCTGAGGATGAGGAACAACTAACAGTGACCCTTTCAGGTGTTTTTATCTCCTGAAGTCCTGCTCACAACCCCTTTGAATGCCACTGATAAAACGACACATTCCTTAAACTCACCCCAAACACACAAACAACACACAGCGCTGGGCTATGGGAAACATTTGCTTGACCCCCATCTCCTTTTTGGTTGCACCAAAGCACCCATGTGGGTTCCCAGGATCTGGGTGTTTGGGCCCACATCTGTCCCAGCAAAGACTTCGCTTCCTAACTGCGGGGTGGTGTCCGCGGGCGCCAGGTTTGGGGATGTGCTGCGTTCAGAGGAAGGCATTATTGCTAACAGGAAAAAGGGATTTTTTTGCTTAACCTTGAACAACTGAGGAAGAGTGGGTTATTATTTGATACGTAATGGTAGCTTGCATCTGTTGAGAACAATGGGCTGGCACTGGGGGAAAAAATGGACATTTTTCTGTTTGTAAAATAATAGACAATGTTACCTTTGCTTCAGGCCTCTCTGGGGCTTTTATTCATTCGTTACAGCTCAGATGTCACTGCTGAGTTTAGGAGGGTCAGCCACAGACCGTACGTGTCACATTAACACAAATCTCATGGAAAGTAAGCAAGGGCACTTCAGATGACATCTTGATGGGGGGTTCGAAGTTGCTGTGGGCACACGAAAGCGATGGTGCTGCCCAGGGATATACCCAGGTAGCTGCAGGAATCCTCTCTCCTGTGAGCTTCTGCAGATCTCAGAGAACGGTCTTTCAAAACAAAGATTCTTGAGCTGTAACTTCAGATGTCTAAGATTCACTTTTTGCTAAGCAGCATCTGATGTGTTTTGTGGTTTAATACAGACCGCTTCCAGGGCGAGAGACGGCTTGGTTGCAGGGCTGCGAGTCCCCAGCCGCGCAATACACAGCAAAGACTGCCCCTGGTGTTTCTGAGAAGGAAATACCCGAAACCCATCCTTCAGCTTCACAACTTTTGTCCAGGAGACGCTGCCGAATGCAACCAGCTCCTGGAAACAGGTTTCATTTTTGGGACTGGCTACTTGTCGGTTTTCTTAAAAGCAGACGGTTCTGAACATGATCCTAACGTCACTTGTGATCGTGTCATGTGCGTGCTCATAAAACCACACGAGATGAAACATTAACATAATGGGTCCTGAATAATTCATTACTTTTATCCCCTATGCCAACATCTGTGACCTCTTGAAATGATACTGTAGGCTTATGTGAGCTGTCATCCTTGAGTATTTTTCCGTGTGAATTTGCTCCTGCTGCTGCAGCTCTGAGTTTCCCAAGCCAGCAGCCCCCACTGGGTGAGCAAACCTTTCCTGCTGCTGGCTTCTCGGCCGGGACTTCTCACCGTGGAAGTCCCATTGTGCCGATAACTTACCAAAAATTGAACAAAATGACTATGCTGAACCTCTGTCGCCTAAAAACGTGAGTCCACGCCTAAATCTAGGCACACACCTCGTTCATATCAGTTTAGAAATCACGTATCAAAGTCCTTCAAAGTTGTATTAACTCCACCAAAATGGCACATGCTTAATAACTGTCCCGTGGAAGACTAACTAGGGCTATACATTTTCAGCCATTCCCATTATTTGTTTTTCAGAGAGTTCTTAGCCATTTTGAATGACTACTGCTATAAATAATGTGATAAATGTACTTGCAGCTAGGCACGCTGTTAGGATGCAGCGTGCAGCTCGCCTGCTCAATTGCTAAGCTTTGGAGCAGAATCTGACTGTACCTGGGTCACTTTTTGTGTCCTCAAAGTCTGGGCACAAGGCCCTGTGTAAATTGTAAAATAAGCCATCCTGAACACACACACACACACACACACACACACACACACACACCTTTTTGAGTTAAGAATACAATTTGCAGAAAAATGTAAAGAAACTGTGTCTATATGTTAATAAATAACAGGGAAAACAAACAAACAAACAAAATAAAAACAACTCATACCATCCCTTATTACCGAGAAAAATACCCAAATTCTTATAAAGTATTCAGGGAAGTGTAGCCCACGAAGGGGGCATTATCATCAGGCTCTTTCAATACCACTTCACATATTTCTCACATTATTCCTTGGCTGGTCAATCATTATTTTCTGTCTTTCTTTTGTCTCACCTCGAAATTCAGATTGGAACTTGATATTTATTATTTCTCAAAGCAGAATCAGCAAGTCATCTTAATAAAGTATATTTCATGTGTGCCGGGTATTTCTCTTGGAGTGGTGCTGTATGTACATGTGTTTATCTAACACACCCACTCTGTTTATCCAGGAAGACTTAAAGAAGGATAAAACTACAAGCCTTTATTTATCCAAATAAAAGTAAACTAGAGGAGTTAAGCATGGGAATTGCCTGTAATTGCCTGCTGAACTACTAGAAATCGCTGCTTTTGGAAAACAGAAGCTTTCACTGTCAAAAAAAAAAAAAAAAAGAAGAGAAAAAGGCAGCATCAGCTATCTACTACTATTAGTGAAGTTTGCCATTCCACTTGATCCACAAATGATTTTTTTTTTTCCCCGAAAACTGAGGGACAAGGGGAGAAAAACCACTTATTTTCAAACTTCCCTGCAAGAACTGGACACAGAATAGAGACCATAAATGGCCTCATCTCCCAAAAGCACGCCACATTTGTAAGGCTGATCCCATGCATAAGCATCGCGTATGAATTTTGTCATTATCATAGTCCCGGGCTACAAAACTTCAACTAGATCAGATTATTCAAACACTACAGGAGCTAAAGTAATTTCGAAGTATGATCATTAATCACCTGCTCCAAGTCTAATCACATACTGATCTTTCTTCATTGTTCCATGAAGACAGCTACTTTATCTTAATTAGAGCTACTGCTTCAAAAACTCACACTAAAGACAATTAAAAATGCCCTCTCAGTACAAGCATTATATCCTCTCACCATCTAAATCCACTCAAAATCTCTGGAGTAGAAAAGGAACTGTGAAAGACCAGCTGGATTTCTGACTTCCCCCATCAGCTGACGTTTGCATTTCTCTATTACAAATATTCTTGCTGCAATTGGACCCGAAAACTTTGGGAGGGGGGGGCAGGGGGGGAGTGAACCCTCTTAACACTACACACGGTACAAGTGCTAGCATTTACATACAGCCTGTCCTGGAAAATTTGACCTGAATTTTCACATAAATGTCTCTTCTAAACAATTTTTTCATTTCCTGTGGTGAAGATGAATGTAAACACGATGTCACGATACTTCACGTTCTCTGCCTTGTAGAACCTCTTCAGGTAAAACAGCAGCCACAAAAATATTATCACTTCCTCTAATCTCGGTGAGAGGAATAGTGAAGCCTGGTTATACACACACAAACATTTTGTCAGCCCCCTGCCAAGCCAGCTGAAGTTATCAGCTTCCTGCTGACACAGAAATCAGTGATGTCAATTCGAGGCATTTTCTTAGTCTCACTAGCATTTTCTTGGTCCAGCTAGTGATGTCACAGGCAAAGTCGGTGAGCCGGCGGAGGCACTTTCTTCCAAGAACTTTTGCATGACTGGAAAAAAAAAAAAAAAAAAAAAAAAAAAAAACTGCCTGCAAGAAAAAGAAAGAAGTAGCTCAGAGACTTTTTATGCAAATGAAGAGAAGGTGAGAAACATGATCTGGGACCGCAGAATGGCTGAGCTTGTTTCTCGCAGGGGAGCGCAGCTACCCTATACCTCTGACTGATGAACTGTAGGGTCTCTATCGGGGAAGGTCGGGAGGGACGCACAGGGAGCAGTGAGGGAGGAAGGGGACACCCCCTAGCCTGCCAGATCAGCTGAATCAGCCCTGGAAATCAATGGGGTGACAGATACTGCTGCCAGATTGCCCTCACATCCAATAATATTCCACCCCCCAGTTTGTGCGCTGGGGAGGAAAACAAGGGCTCGTCCGGGATTTGAACCCGGGACCTCTCGCACCCTAAGCGAGAATCATACCCCTAGACCAACGAGCCAACCATGCAAAAATCCCAGAATGAGCAAAACTCATCACTGGAATAAATTGACAATTTTCAATCTAAATGTAGGTGCTAATGAAATATTACAAATACTCAAAAAGCCAGAATTTCCCAAACTTTTTTTTTTTTTTTATTTTGGTAGTATTCAGGTTAGACGTGGCAAAATGAGAAACTGACTGTTCATTCCAACAGCTTTTTTTTTTTTTTTTTTTTTTTTTTTTTTTTTTTTACATAAAAATCATTTTCTAGAGCTTTCAGAAAATTCAGAAGGCAACAGAATTTAAAACTATTCTGAAAGGTCTATGAAAGTGCACACCATTAAGCGGTACAAACCCCATTAATTTCAAAACAGTTTTCTTTCATGAGAACACATTACACCAAACAAATGTCATTATTTTAGAGATACCAACAAAAGTGTACAAAAGAGATTTTGTTAACAGAAAGAAGTCAGGTTTTCAAGGGGCACTGCTTTTCTTAAAAGGGATATGTTTGAGATTGATTCCTCAGTAATTTTAAGTTGATGGGTGTGTTCCCACCAACAGTCCCAGAATAACAGGGATGGACAAGGAAAGAGAATAGAAAGCACAAGTTACTTCAGCTCTGGTAACCAGGGAGATAAATATAATATATAAAATCTCAGAATATTTACATATTTAACTGACAGTTAAGGTATGAAAATAATGTCTTCAAGTACAAGTTTACTTGAGGGTAAGTCTCATCCTCTTTACTGGGATTTTTCATCACAGTTTGTAAATCTTGTTACTTACATGATATAATAGAAAACTGACAGCATTGGCTCATTCTACCACCACATAAACCCATTGCTGAGTTTCAACACCTTAAGATATAAAAGTACTTCGTTACTTACAATTAATGCTTGGGAAAAAACTACTAAATGACGAATTTACAGTTCCTATGGAAAAAAGCCAGCAGATTCTGACCATGACAAGGTACATGTGGCAGTAGTTGCCCACCCAATCAGCATGTGACCAGTAACGTGGCATATCGAGCACGAGGAGTTCTGATGGACAAATACCTGAAAAATCAGGCTTCTTTAGTTTTACTTCCGAGAAAGCAACTTGTTAAAAAAATCAGGGGAGTTAATGGTATCGTCCCTTTTACCAAACTGCTCAGCCACAACAGACTAATAAAAGTCTGTGCATACAGAAAGATAAGAACAGTCCCTAGATGGATTCAAAACCCTGTGCCCTGCTCCTTCTTGTAGGCTACATATAATTAATTTTATATGCAGCACAAAGTAAAGGGACAGAACGAACCATATAGCACTTAACCCTTCCCAGCTCTTCAAAAATCTACTCCCCATGCCCCACGGTAAGCCATGCATCATGATTCTGAGTAACTCCCACTTTCTGTTGTCAGATCATGCTGGAAGAATTCTTGCTTAGCTTGCACAGCCGCGCTAATCCATTCTCTTAATTGTTTACTTACTGCAAGTTGTTGCCATTATGTTTGTACAACATAATTTGACATTTGAAATCTCAGTAAGTTGTCTCAGTTGTGTATCAGAGACAGCATTGTGGGCCCAAGTGTTCATTTAGATGGCTAAGCCAGACTCAGTCGGTATGACGCCTATAAAGTGACTCATCACCTAGTCTCTAAAGAGAGGAATGACTATTGTGCTGCAAATGTAGTCAGAACTGCAGAATAGTTCCTCTGTTGCCTTGCAACAGTCTACAGTGATACCTCAGAGGGGAAATAAATCCTTGCATTTGGGTCCTTTTCATCCTAACTATCATTCTAAGTGACTGAAGGTACGATGCAAGTCATATGTTCTTGTGTAACATAGCCTCATCTTCCCAAATATCCCTACTTGCAAAGGTCTCAGCATCTCCCACCCTCCCTGTGATGCAGCTCAGTATAGGTAGACAGAAGATTTATTTCACAAAAATAACATCTCAGTATCTCTTTACTTAAGAATAAGAGGAAACTTAGAGTGACCTGTGCAGTAAGACTGGGAAGACCCATTTGGTAAAACTTCGGGTTATTATTTACACAGATGAAAAGAAGATACAGCACATTCTTACACAGTGGTTTACAGACACGTGGATTTAAGCATAATACAGCCTAAAAGGAATACTGAAGACCAGGCAGAGATAAAGTGCACGCAGATAAAATAGGTCATTCAGTTCTTTACAAGACGTCTTTCAAAGAGCTATATGACCACTTAATCCATTTTTTCTTCTTGGAAATCATCTGCATCATTCACGTAGTTTTCAAGATCATTGTATCTCTGCAAATCAAATAGAACTTGTATTATTTGATCAAGGTTTAATAACTGAATTACACAAAGAATGCTTTTTGTGTTTTTCTTCAATACATTAACAAGCATGCCAATAACAACTCAGAAGCAAAGATATCTAAAAGCTTGTTAAAAGCAACACTACTCCAAGTTGCCTTAAAATACTTCATAAAGCATTTCTGAAACAGCCAAAGTACTCCACGTAAAGCGAAAAGTATTCTTGCTGTGCCTCATGTACATGTTTCCAGTCTTCATGAGTTACATACAGCTTGAGTTTGTTGTGTTGCTGCTTTCAGATGAAACAAGAGCCTGCCCAGCTCAGCCCAGAGATCATGCAGCTGCCAAAAAGCTTAATGTCAGAAGCTGATAGAAACCGTACGTGAAAGCAGCGGGCATACCATTTGAGAGACTCGATCGGCAGAAGCAGATGAATGGTTAAGCTGAGTTCTTATTATCAAAGACCAATAATTCAGAACTTCACACTTAAATGAAACGTTTTATCTCAGCTTTATTTTGTCTCCTTGAAAAAGGATACATCAGCTAACTCAGTCATACCTCCTGAATCCACCCTGTGTCTTCCAGGTGACTGAACAGCCGTTCGACTGTGTCTTTAACTGGTTCATCCTCAACACCATCCAACTTGGTAATGGAGCTGCAGTCCACATACAACTTGTATTTGAAGTGCTTCAAATTATGGTAAACTCTTGTACGATTTGCACACACTACGCCAACCTTCAAAACCTAGACCAAAGTAAACACATTATTTTCTCAGGAAGGATGGTCATCATCTTGACAATATAATGAATGGCCAAGTCAGCCTACCTAATAAAATTTTATCAGTCAATCTGGAAACATTTTTTTTAATAATGAAATAAATAAAATCACAGTACATGGATAAAATCAGAGTAAAACCATGTAGTTTTCACTACCACAGCAGAACAACTTTGGAGCAAGCAGGCAGTCAGCAAGCCTAAACAATGGCAGCTTATCAGCACTGTTTTCTTGCAAAAGCTGTACACAGCCATCTTTATAACTACCATCATCTTTGTTGTCTCCTGGGGGAACTTCGTTACAGAATCACTGGCATTTTAGAAAATCATCATACTGTGAAAGCAGAGGAAGAAGAATTATTTGATGACTTTTGCTTAAAATGTAGTATACTTCTAGGGACAGGAATCAACAGTTCTAGCATTTTGTAGACTGAATAATATTCAGTATTTCTTTAGTATATACATATTAATACAGATAAATATGTGCACTGGCATATATACTTAATAAATGCGTATAGATTTCAAAAAAGGAATATCTGGAACCCCAGGTTTTATACAGTGCACATAGACTGGTTATAAGAATGTTCAGCAATCCCAAACTTTCACTAAGAGTATGTGAAATCGGGGGTGTGCATAGGGAGATGGAGTCAAAGTTCACCTACATTTCAGGACACCCAGCAATAGTAATAGGTGCACAAATTACTATTTCAACCCGTGGAGACAAAGACTATTTAATAAAAATATCTACATCTGGCTGGGTTTTGGAGTCAGGTTTTCTACCCTCCGAAGCAGGAAAATAAATACATTCGTGAAGAAACTCAGCTCCTGATGCACACAGGAGAAACCGATTTAGCATTACTACAAAACCCCCATAAACATCCTTCAAGGGCAGCATTGTTTTGGATTGATGTTTTGTCACATCTTTGAGAGTAACAAGCAGATAAATGGCTAAAGGTCAAAATTCTTTACGTCAATAATAAAAGCTGTGATTGTATTGCTATTTTGGATTACACGCACACATTTCAACGGACCGCATTATTTACTGCAAAATGATCTCTTCTGAGCCACAACAGTGATGCTCTTCATTGCTGCCATTGGCAATAATCTGAACGCTCTTTTAAAGTATTAGAAGGTTAAGTTTTAATCAATGCTTACATCCTGCATTTTCAGCAAACTTTCCTAAATGCATGACCAAATGTTTGCATCTGTGAGCAGTCTCCCAAAACATCTGGCCCACTTGTACAACCTAGCTCTAGCAGCATCTGCTGACAGTTACAATGATAGAAAAGCATACTTAGTTCTTATCATGTTTATACATATAAACGAAAAATTGTATTTATTATTATATACATAAATACATTTGAGTTTTTAAACATATTAACCAACAGCTCAGGTGATATAAACTGATCACCAAAGTCAATGGAGGCACTCTCACTTGAAAAGACTTTTGATCTGACATACATAGATGTCTATGAACTGAAAATGTAACCAGCTTGAGATAAAAAATGCTATAATTATAGTGCAATTGTCTAATGATCATGTGTGTTCATGTACCTATATGCAGCTCCATTTCCTACTCACACCCAAAACTGAAAAACTAAGGCTTATGTTGGGTGCTACAGTTGTTTCTAAAGTGCAAGACCTACTAATCAAGGCAAAGCCTTGACTGATTCAAACTTGCAGAAGTACCGTTTCAAACACTGAGACGATCAAAAATGCGATGTGGTGTTTCACTGAGTGTTTCACAGCTTTTTAAGCATTCCAAGCAACGAGGTGCGGTCCAAGCAATGAAGTGTGGCATCTGGAACACGGTTTGATCAGATATCATTCTGCATCAGACCAAAACTCTGCCTGGCCCAGTTTTTCCCGTTACAACAGCTACCAGGAAATGTTTAGGAAGTTAGTATAATATACGGGACGTACACCATAATGTTTATGGTGTTATCATACAACTTGTAGCAGTCAACAGTTAAGACATTCTGTATCATCTCAGCTATCACATTCCATAGCATAGAAGGAGCTTCCCCAAGAACCTGTCTAATCCCTTTTGGGACCCAATTACAGTTTTTGCCTCCAAAGTGCCTTGTGGCAAAGAGCTTCATAGTTTATTTATGTGTGTGGTGTAAAGAATTCCCAGACTGGAGAGGTGCCAGAGGAAAACAGTTAAATATCGCATAATGTCATTACGCATTGTGTTTTTAAAGCAAGGAAGATCGTCTAAAAATACAAGGTTATTTCAGAATGCAGCTTTGGAAAGAATCTCAGCACTGTACACATTCTAATTTTCTCCGCTCACAGTTCTCACTGACTCTATCCTAATGCTTAACTTATCTGCTCAAGCTGGCCATATCAGCCAAAGTGGTGTTAAATCACTTTGTACGGAATGCAGGAGCATAGCCTGACAACAGCCTAACACGTAGTGACTGAATTCATGTCCTCTAAGCACAGATATAAATGGAAATACAACGCCAAGACCGAAAGCAGAAAACAGGTTATAATCCAGGTGACGCAGGAGCAGAGAAGTGTAGGGGACACCAACAACTCCAAACTGTTCGATTCTCCCTGACCATGGAGGGCTGGGAATTGGCAGCTCCTCACAACGATCACTGCAAGCCTAAGCAAAACTGGAACAGCTGTTTCTCTTCAGGCCTATTGGCAAAGCAGAATACTTCAGAGATGAGAGAAAAGGAAAGTTTTATGCAGAAGAGGAGGGTTGGAGGTCTGTTTTTGTTCTCTACACATCCACTTTTCTTGAGTATTTTCAAATAAAACTTTAGAAATAGTCCAAATATGTATTTCCAGTCAATTTGATCTGCCAGTGCTGATCTGCCTCCTTTCAGTCAATTATTTTCCTTGCAGTGCCAGTTTTATGTAGCTCTGTGTGCCCTTTTTGTTCTTTCTTTTCCCTCAATTGGCAGGACAAGTTGATCAATGCACTGCCAGAAGAACTTCAAAGACAACTTGAGAACAGTACGTTTAACAGCCTCAATTAAAGGTCACCGTAGGAATAGGAATGTTGCATTAGCAAGCCATTAGTAAAAATTACTGGAAAGTGCTCAATCACTCGCTCTCCCGGGTCTGTTCTGCAGCCCCTGAGCTCCACTGAGCATGCACGTAGCAACCATCTCACCAGATGCTGGGCTACACAGCATAAAGAAAACCCTCGTCTTGTATTGTTAAGCTGAAGAGGATAAAAATGAACCAGCAAGTTAGTTTAATATTCAGTAGGATATTTCAAGTGTTTTCCACAGTGAAAAACAGCCAATATAGGACAACATTTGGGCAGCAGTGAGGGGGTTGCTACTGTTATTTCCACAGTTAAAGTGGAAGTTGAGTAAAGATTAAATTCTTGTGCTAGTTCGCTTCTTTCTGCATAGGTAAGGCACATATTTCCCATGCAAAACTGTTTTTAAGTTAGTGATCTTCCTGACATATGGGTCTGTAAATGTAGAGTAATGACTGTACGATGGTCTGCAGGAGCCGTGCTAGTATGACTGCTTCCCCACATCCTAAATGCTTGGTATTTTCCTTCAACAAATCAGGGGAAAAGCCAAGCTCTCTTAATTATCATACACATGCACTCTTATCAAAACAGTATTAACGGCTACTGTTCAGCAAGTTCTGTAATCTGTTCAACCAAAAAAAAACCCCACACCTGTCAGTTACCTAGATTTACCTAGATTCTGCATCACATTATCATGATGACATAATGATAATCACACCGATGGCCCTCAAATGTCTGAATTAGAATATTTACAGAGATGCAAACTATCTAGGCGTGAGCTTCAGTAAGGTAAGCTTCCAGTTTATTGAGGGCTTCACTTTATTTTTCTGTAAGAAATCCTATTATATCCCTTTTCAAAACATGTTGTAAATACATCTTGTGCTGACACTTTTTTTCAGCAAGCACTGTGAAGAACTTCATCTGTATTCAGCAACTCTTTTACATGCACAAAGAAAAGGAATATAGCTTCTCCTGAAATACATCTCCTGAAAGAAAGAGATGTAAGGAGAAAGGCAGAAGCTGGATAACAGCTTGGTATGCAAACGCAACAATATTTTATCCTTGACAAATCACGTATTGAGTTCATCATAAGAGGTCATCAATTACATTACTTAGGAAGGCCACATGCATACATAATCATAACAATTATTGTTAGCTGTAAATTTTATGCTAAATACAGGGAACACCCAGGTTCTTAATATTCAAGCTCTTCCAAAGTCTCAGCTGTGAAATACAACAAAGTTGACTGCTCAAGTCATCAAGAATGGCTGCTTAGTGCAACAATGTGTATGTAACAACACAAAAGACATGTTTCATTCAAAAATTACAATTTAATCCAAAATGCCCTAGTAAAGACAGCTGGGTGAGAAAAAGATGCAAGATTACCTAAGTGGAAATGTTTTCTAGTTTGGACAAATTGTTCCAATAACGCAGAAATGAAAAAAAAAAGGTTCTACTAGAATGTACCAAAGTGGTTGGGAATAAGTCTTCTCGAAAGGAGATAAAGAATTTCAAGTGTCAATTCAACTGAGATCTCGAGATACTTTGTCCTGGGTGAATAGCTACATGGGAAATAGCAGATGTGAAAACATCTGAAGAATGAAGCAGTAAATCTTGACTAGGCTGCACTTGGACTGTCCGAATGACAGTGGCACTATTTCACTCAGTGTTCTGACCTACAGCAAACAAGAGCACACGGGCACTCCAAATGCTGCAGCAGTCGGCAGAGAATTAGCAAACCTAGCGACCCAAGGCAGAACAAACCTTACTGGCAACAAAGGAGAAAGCAGTCATTCCACAGAGATGATCGTCCATTACACATACAGTTACTTCTATAATGTTTCTGAAAGCTAATCAATGCATGACTCTTGCTGGGAAGGTCTTAAGGGCATTATAGGCACACAAAAAGGTAAAGGGCTTTCAAGTGATCTAATTTCAGTGAAAAGGCATTCTGATATTTAGAACAGATGTAACTCTGAGGCAAATGTCACTCCTGATTTAAAGCCTCAGGCTCCTGGCACGAGGAGATAGGATCTATTCAAGATTAAAACAAAAAAATAAGTCCCAGCATTTCTCATGTTCTTGGTAAAAACCAGGAATGCCAGACATGTTCAGAGCAACACTCAATCGTGTCTTTTTTTTTTTTTTTCTTTTTTTTTTTTACCACTAGAGCTGTTTCTCCCTTCTTTATAATATGCTTAGGATTTTCAACCTTCTATTGAACATCCTCTGCCAAAACAAAACACAAAACTACTTTAGAAATAATTGATAAGTGCTTGTATTAGTACCTCAGTTAGTATGTGAGTCTCCGTGTGTGCTCTCAGCCTGGCTGACACACAATTTCTGACAACCTCCACATGCACCACAAAAGACAAGCATGCAGAGGACACCCTGTACCTAGAGCATTTCCTTCCTGCCCTGGGTATGACTCAGACTGCAGAGATTTGAAACAGAAGAAACACTGAAGCAAATCTTAATTTTGGGTTGAAGGCAATAGTTTTCAATGAAACCTATCACATGTCCTGGAACACTCTATCTTTCTTATCCTGATGTTCAGCTCACAATTGGATATACTTAGTAGTACTTCATGCAGTGCTGTAACAGGTACTAACAGTAAGCAGAAAAGCTGGGGAGGAAACAGCACACCAATGACTGAGATGCAGGCAAAAACAAAGGTCATAAAAAAAAAGAAAAAAGATTTATTTTATTGATAAAAGTGTTTTTTTGAAGATACTTTTCAAGACCTCTTTCCCAAGATATTAGAAAGGACCAGGGGTATGGAGGGAAGCATCTATTTCTCCTCATTTTCACAGGAACTGCCTTCATGACTCCTACCTAGACCTGAGGCTATACTCCTCAAAACTGCAAAATGGTCATCGCATTTTAAAAACAAACAGGAGTTCAGATGTGAAGTACAGCAGCTTAACGCTTGCATCTGGCATTACAGACGTTACAGGTGCTGACTGGATTTCTATTTGTTGTATGATTTTCCGTAACACTAGACTAAGCTTAAAAATAATTATATAAGGTGCTTGTTTGGAGTTACCTGTTTGTCATCTGACATGAATTCATCTGCTTCCAAGGTTCTGCTATCATAAAGCTTTCCAGATAGTAGCACATTAAACTTACAATACCGATTCAATCCACAGGCATGACAGAACTTATTTGTTGGATTTTTCAAGACGATGCGAACATTTGGGTAACAATCCACACGCTCCTGAAAAACATTTTTCAGATAACATTAAAGAATCTCCATAAACTTGAATAGACTGTATACCCCTACTAGGGGTAAATAATAGAGTACCCTCTATTCGCACAAAATCAGCAGTAGAGAAAACCAAAAAGATTCAAGTGTGAAGTTTTTTAGCATTCAGTTGCAAACATGTACCTTCTTGATCACTTTCTAACACTTCACCCAGTTTTATTTCATTTAGCTTCAGGTCTACAAGACTGACTCCTGCATCCAGGCAGTTATTTTTCTTTCATCTCTCCCTCTGTTTTTATTTCTTCTGGGGCAGTGGTCAGGGCAACTGCATCAGTGGGCCTACCTCAAATAAATACTGTATCCCACCACAGTTCATACTGCATTACTGCAGTGATTACTAGGTCACCACAGCTAGAACACTAAGAGTATTCCAGTACTTCATATACAATGATTTTGACTAGGCTACTGTATCTTGGCTTCATATTTTTGAAGTAGCAGAAGATTCATTATGAACATACTGGTTTCTCTTTTTGTGGGAGGGGGATAACATTTTGTTATAACATTGAACAAATGACAAAAAATACTCTAAATACCATCTGCTAAAGTCAGCTGGAGAAGCATTCAGGTCACAGAGAACAAAATCTGAATGCTTATCTGAATGTTTATTGTGTATTCATAAACACACAAATATTGCTGATATTTGCAAGTATCAAAACAAGTTACATATGGTAAAGAGCAACGAGTCTCTTGAAATATATATATATATATAAATATATAGTGAGCATTGTGCCTTTATTGAAAATTATACTACCGAAAAAATCCGTCAGTAACTATATGATTTGGAGAGCACTTCACCATTTAAAGTAGAAGCTACGTACCTTGTACCGATCTTTCCAACGACTTCTGGAGATTAAGTTGTCAAGACGAGGCTGAACAAAACGGTCATCCAAATAATGAAGGGAGAGCAACATGTCTTGTGCATACTTCTTTTGCCTTGTTCCATCTGTTCAGCAAGAGTCATTACTGATTTGCTGACCATCATATGTTGTACAAGTTTCCTCAAATAAAATTTTCGAGGACATTATGCTTCTGCATACTAAGAACCATGAATAATTGTAATAAATTACTACCGAGTACATTTAGTACCGTTTTCCAGATAAGTCACACATGCATTTTTGATAAACTAATACATTTAATTATTTTACAGGTGTGTATCACAGGAGGTACACAAATAAACTCTACAAGCCAGGTTAAAGTGGAAAGCTGTCACCCCAAAGGTAGAAGTATTCACTCAATGCCATTTAAAAGAATTGAAAAGGAAAAAAAAATGTCTTGCTTTTTGCCCAGCTTATGTGAGGTGTTCATAATGTACAAGAGAAGGTTGTAATCCACGAAAACAAACTGCCGAGTAGCTTCCCAGCAGAAATTTTGACAGCTCTCTTCTCCTTCATCACTTCCAAGCAACACATAGAAATTGACCTTTAGCCTTCAGCAGCCCAGTCACATGCCTGGAGTTAAGCAGCATAAATATTTCCAAATATTTACTCAAGCAAAAGAAATAAACCGGTAAGATGAGTAAAACATGAGTATTCCATGATTATCTCCCAGATATGTGCTAGATTCCAGGAATTAACAGGGAGTTTCACTGGTGCAGGCCAATTCTTACTGTCTCAGGCTTCAGCACGTACAGAAAAACATTAATTTGTGCAGTTACCTTTCCTAATCTTTTAGTGGTGCTGCTATCAAAGGACAACTGGCTATCTAGCCTTTTCTATAAGAACAGTTAATTGTCATTATCGTTATAGCTACAATAATTACCATAAATCAGTTATACTGAAACCTTTAAAGAGGTTGTGCTAGACTTTAAAATCTTTTTCATAATAAAAAGCACGTCTATCACTAAACTAATTCAAACTTAATTCAAACTAGTTATTAGTATTAGGCTCTTAATTCAAACTAGTTATTTTGTGTTAACTCAGAAAAATCCATTCTGTGTTTTGAAAATATATTGTAATGCTAGGTGATGTTGTATGTTGCTCGTGGTATATAATATTCTTCTGAATACATCCTTTAACCTGCCTTCATAGCTGATATACTAGTAGCACCTCGGCAAGGAGTTAATAATTTTCTACAGTAGATACACTATGAAACAGAAGGAATGTCACATAGCATAAATCTGGCAAGATTTACTTTTCACTCTTCATAAACTTGTTGCACTTGGTAAAACAGAACAATACCTGAAAGAACCAGCAGTGGTAGCTGAAAGATGTTTTTAGTTGCAAGAATACACAGCCTTTACTCTAAAGCTTGTGGTGTGTTTCAGTTTCTCCATTCACCCTGATCTCCTGGTGACACCAGGAGTTGCCATTAAGGCTCACCAGGCCAAATCCCGAAAGCCACTTCCTCAACAAAAACAAGCCAGGAAGTGCCGACTGCAGTTGAAATTTGTTTTATCTCAAAGATCAAATATTAAAGATTAGGACACAGAATAATTGCCATAACTAAAATTATTTTTTATCTATCAAATTTCCCAGAAAAGACTACAAAACATGACATTTTGAAAAATCACATGACCTTGCGATCTTTCCACTAATTTGAAATTAATTTTGCTTTCATGCTGGAACTAGTACTACCAATCAGCAACACAGAAATACTTCCTTACACCTCAGAATGCCTTATGGGCTTAAAAGAATTAAGTCCACACACTTTTCCAAGATTACCCTACTCATTTCAGATAGATCAACCTTCTAAAGTTACAAAGCAGAAAAACTAGAAACAGATCTCAGGGATTTCAACTCACAAACTTATACTCTAACTGGGAGACCATCTTTTCCAAGAGTAAATGCCTTTGTTTGTTTTTGCATGCACTATTAAATTTTAAATGCAATTTACTTACCATACAATGAGTTCAGGAAAGTGTCATCAATTGCATTTATGAGAAAGGCCTTTACTATTCTTTTGAAGTGTACATAAGGACTACAGCGAGATACTGGAAAGAAATATGCAGAATTAAAAAAAAAAAAAGTATAAGCAAACTGACTGTCACATAATAAGTTTTTTTTTCCTCCATTATTGTAAATTTAGAATTTTAAAGTCATTTAAATATAAATTTAAATATAATGTTAAATGTCCCACATCAAAACCCCTTATTTAAGATCTTGCATTTAAATGTTGCTTCTCATCCCAATAATCTTAATGAATTTTAGCATGTCCTAAAGTCACACACGTCCTTTCATCAGGAGCCCAGTATAGGAGCTATAAACACAAACGAAAGAAAATAAATTGTTCTATGAATGGCAGGAAGCAATGCAAACAACAGAAGGTCAGGCTTATGATTTTTATTTTCCTAACTTTCTTTCAAATAAACCTAATTCTGCTCACATCTTTACTGGGGAACACATACCACAAATGCGTGTAACCATCTACATTAGCACTGACTACCCTGTCAGTACACACCTCCTCCTAACAACAAAGTATGCAAGAAGAAAACTAGCATGAAACTTCTGGTTCAAGTTTCTCCTCCATCCAGATACCAGTTTTCATAAAAGGAACGTGACCAACATGACAAGTGTTCTGACTCTGTGCAGCTTGTCTAAAACTGACCTATGGATTCAGAAAGCCCTACAGATCAGTGCTTCCAAGTCTCGCTGCCATAAATAAAAATATATTACAAACAAAACAAACTAAAAACAACCCACAAGCAAGACTCTTATGTCATTCTCCAAGACAAAATTGATCCAAAATTAACCCATCTGTTAACCTATCTGCTCATAGGTAGCCTCATTCTAAAGCAGACTGACAAAAAATAAATAAATCTGGGCAATAGAGCTTCTTGTCCTCTCCAAATTATACCCTCCCTTTAATAAGGTACTGAAGGACTGTAAAAGTTGACTGTGGAAACCACAAGCACTTTCACAAATGAAAGCTGTTCAGGAATTTCTGCTTTTGAACTATCATATTCTATTACACAGTATTATTTTGTATTTAGAGCCCATAAATATTTATTGCAGCACTAAAAACAAGTTATAAATATAGAATTGTAACTAATTTTGATCTTACACTGTGGGATGTAGTATGCCAGCAATTCACTATTTGATGTATTTATTTCTTTTTGTTGCCTTTTTTCAGTCTTTACTTGCTCTGTGTCGTCATCATCACCTTCTTCTTCCTCGTCATCAACTATAAAGTCTTTCAAGCTGTCACTGTCAGTTTTGCTTTCTTCTGTTGGTGTGAGGTTACAGAATGGTTCCTCTTCTATTTCTGTTTCACTACTGGTATCCTAATTAAATTTAAAAAATATATTTCAAAAGCAAATCAAGAATTTTTAGTATCTGCACTAACAAAATACTACATCTACGGGACCTTCTAATGACCATAACTGTTAACAAAAAATAATGCATTTCAGAAAATCCATCATTCTGTACTACATGACAATTACTTTCTGCTTTAAATCAGCAATCTCCATGTACCTCTCTCCAGTCAAACAGACTGAATAGGAATTAAGTTAACATGAGATTTCTAAGGTGCTTTAACAGGTACTTTGTTTCTTGATTAAGAGTAATCTGATAGTCCTCTCACGTCTCTTCTCTAAGGAAAAAGGAATATTAAAGATATTTTTCCCCTTCTGACAACATAGAGAAGAGTGATACGTGCATTCTACGCTGCTCAGTCATCAGAATGCCTGAAAAAGCAAATGAAAGGGAATTCTTAAATCCCCAGTGACAAAAATTAAATTAGATCTAAAGGTTTTCAGCACTCAAAACTGTTATTTAGTTAACACGTGACAACTGTTGAAATGTGATAGGATTACTGATTTGTCATGAATAAAAAACAAAATTAAAAAATCCTACTGATTGGTATCTATTAATTGCCATCTTCCCCTACATTTAGTGGTGGAACTGAAGCTCAAAGATAAAATTCAGACCTCCCAATTTTCACTTGCAGAAGATGTCCGAGATGCTCTTTGTCTTGCAAGAGCATTCAATTTTGCCACCACTTTCTGTTTCCTGCTAGTAGAAACATTTTCCGTAGGGCAGGTTTTATCAGGCTGCTGTTCTTGGGAACTCTCATCTTCATTAATTATACAGTGGCGTTTGGCAAAAACTTTCCTAACAAGGATATCACTGTCCTCGCTTTCATCGCTGTCGTGCAGTACCGAGCTGTTCAACCTCTTACGCTTCCCAGGCACAACGCATTCATCATCTGTTATTTTCCCGCTGTGGATTTTCTCTTCCTGATCCGAAAAGCCATTCTTCAGAACAGCTTCATCTTTTTCGCCCACTCCATCCTCTGACTCGGTGGATTCCGTGGACTCTTCCTCCTCGGAGGTAAGCGAGGATTCGTCATCGCTGTCAAACAGCAGGCGCTCCCTCTTGGTGCGCCTCCAGTCCACGCGGGATTTGGCTGACAGCTCCGTCCCGGCCGTCTTGTTTCTTGTTTCGTACCTCCTGACACCTGCTGCGGCCTCCATCGGGAAGCTGTGACAACACACCACGATACACACCGGTGAGACAACGGACCTGTTACCTTATCCCAAAGGATGAGGGCGAGCTGGCACATTTTACCATGTAAAATTATAATATTTAACGAGACCATTAGTGAGACACGCAGAAAACATCACCGCACCACACTCAGGACTTCTGAGGAGCGCACACCTTCCTCAAAACACACACACGAGCAGAAGTACCCCCACCCAGCCCGAAAAAATTGAAAAAACCTTTAAGTATACCCCCCCTCCCACACCGGCCGAGGCAGAGTGCTCGGACCTGCCACCTCAGGCCTCCCCCGGTGTCCCCACCGGGCCCTGTCCCCCCCCCCCGGTGGGGCTGGGGCGCCCCAACGGGAGCCGGGTCGGGCCCAACGGGGCCCATCCCTCTCCCCCCGCCGCCACGGCACAGGCCGATGGTCCTCGTCGCGCCCTGTCGCGCCATATCGCACTATATCGCGGCATGTCGCGCTCTGTCGCGGCCCGGCCCCACCGTTAGTTACCGAGAGCGGTTCCCGCGCCTCAGCGCGCGCGCGGGCGGCCGAAGGGAGATCACCGCCCACACCCCGCGCTCCGCGCACTCCGATTGGCTGCCGCCGGCTGTCACTCAGCCCCCGGCATGTTTACGGAAGTGCTGGCAGGTCATGGGGGAGGCGGGGCTGTCACGTGGTTTGCCCAGGGTTCGCGGGTTGGAGACCCGGAGGCCGCGGGTTCGAGTCCTGCCCCCGCCCTCAGGTCCCTGCCTAGCAGGCGGGGTTAGCACCGGGATGTGGTGGCTCGGTTGTGATCGCGTTTCAGCTTGGTGCATTTGTGTTTCTGAGGCTCTGTGGGCTTGCTAGGCGTGGGGCAAGAGGGATTCTGGTGGCCACTGGCGGCTGCAGGTCGTAGAATCATTCATATAGAATCACAAAATGCTTGGGCTGGAAGGGACCTTAAAGCCCACCCAGCTCCACCCCCCTGCCACGGGCAGGGACACCTCCCACCAGCCCAGGTTGCCCAAAGCCCCATCCAGCCTGGCCTTGAACACCTCCAGGGATGGGGCACCCACAGCTTCTCTGGGCAGCCTGGGCCAGGGCCTCACCACCCTTACAACAATAAAGCATTTCTTCCTAGTGTCTAATCTGAACATACCCTCTTTAATTTAAAGCCATTCTCCCTTGTCCTGTCACTGCACCCTTTGACAAAGTGTCCCTCCCCAACTTTCCTGTAGCCCCCTTTAGGTACTGGCAGGCCGCTGTGAGGTCTCCCTGGAGCCTTCCCTTCTCCAGGCTGAACAACCCCAACTCCCTCAGCCTGTCTTGACAGGAGAGGTGCTCCAGCCCCTCTGATCATCCGTGTGGCCCTTCTCTGGACTTCTTCTAATACATGTATTTCCATGTCCTTCTTATGCTGGGGGCCCCAGAGCTGATCACAGGGCTCCAGGGGGGGTCTCAGGAGAGCACAACAGATGGGGACAATCCTCCCTCTTGACCTACTCGCCACGCTGCTCTTGCTGCAGCCCAAAATAACGGTTGGCCTTATGGGCTGCGAGTGCACACTGATAGCACGTGTCAAGCTTCTCATCCACCAGCACCCCCAAGTCCTTCTTGTCAGGGCTGCTCCTGATCCATTCTCTGCCCAGCCTGTATTTGTGCTTGGGACTGCCCCAACCCAAGTACAGGACCTTGCACCTGGCCTTGTTGAACCTCATGAGGTTCACACAGGCCCACCTCTCAGGCCTGCACAGGTCCCTTTGGATGGCATCCTTTCCCTTCTACGCGTCAAACACACCACACAGCTTGGTGTCATTGGCAGGTCACTAAGACCTGTACAAAGGCTTCCCTGGGAAAGCAGCTTCTTCGCAGCTGTACACTACTGTCTGCTGTTTTGTGAGCAAAACCTGGTAATTTTCACATATTCTATTCCCAGGTGTCGGGGGACATGAGAACAGAGGTTGTTGAAGCTGCAATTATGGGGAGGTTTGGGGTCACCAGGCTGTGACCCACCCACAGCTGAAATCCCAATGGTGCCTGTGCTTCAGAAACCCTCTGCCAGCCCACTGTCCTCCGTGGGCTGCCCTGGAAGAAAACAACACTTTATTTGACAACCATAAATCATATTTTGGGTATGATGCCCGCTGCTCTGTGGTTCCCTTCAGTGCCTGCTATGTCCAGGTGAAAAATCAGCAGCTAGGTGACATACAGAGATGTCCTCCTAGAGCCGGCACTTGAGGAGAGAGCTGTCAGCTCCATGCAGAGCTCTTTTTCTTTGTAATAACAACTTAGGAGCACACACACAACTGCTGAGCAAGGGCACTGCTCTCAGCTGGGGCTGGCCCTGTGCTGCAGGGAACTCCCAGAATGGAGGTTAGGAAATGGGGAGGTGGCCCGAATGCTGTCCTGGTCAGGGGAGAACACAGGAATATTGCAGCAGGGCAGTCTGGGGGATGGAGAGGATAAAAAATTCATAAGGAACCAAGTTGCACTAGTTTCACTGCTCAAAGACCAAGACATTTTCTGGATCAGTATACACAGAAGAGGAAACTATTAAAATCTACAGTAATGATCTTCTGTTGTTTGTCTGCTTAAAGTGTCTACTGAATGTGATGCTGGATTCTGTTCAATGCTAATACTTTTATAGATGCATTTTACTAACGAGATTTGTATCTTAAATTTGTTTTTTCATTGCTTGGTCTGCAGTAGCAAACTGCTGCTGTCTTGGAACTCACTGTGATGGCATTGTTTGTACTGCTTGGTCTTAACAAGACCTTGTAAATGCCTCCAAGAATTTCTTTAAAAATAAGTGGCAGTGAAAACACAAGGAAAGGAAATACCTGGAAATTAAAGACAATTCTTTCTCATCTTATTTACAAACCACTGCTATGGATTTCATCTGGCTTTCAAATACACGAAGAGATTCAGACAGATGTTTATGTAGATGGTGGGTTGAATTCCCACTGAAATGTTTGTATTGCAAGGATTAAAATGGTTATCATTCAAGGATTATATTGCATTAAGGGACCTATAGTACCAGCCTGGCATTTATTTTAATTGCTTGAAAGTCAATAGGTGGGTTTTCAAATAAATAAACGGAGCAGAGTTTGCCCAGGATTTAATGTTCCGTCCAAGCTGTGAAGCAAGCTGGCAGTTCGGGGTGCCGGACCTGGTCTTCATCGCGATTCTTGCTTCCTACGTCGCCATCTAGTGATAGAAGGAGCGAAGAAAACCTTACTCTTATACCACTGTAGTACTACACATAGGAATAAGGCAATTGCAATGAATATATTATATGGAACTAAAGAAAATGCATGAAATATATGTATTTTTTACTTAGATAGTATGAAGAGTTTCTGTTATCAGTGTTGTCTTCTGACAGACAGTTGAGCAGTTTTTATTACACACAATGCTAAAAGATCTTGTCTTGATTTTTCTGATCATTTTTCAGATTTATAGAGTCCAAGTTCCAGGGCAGTCAGCACTGTGGGGTCGTGTTGTGTCCTCAGATTTTTAGAATTTGACCTCCAGTCAAGATACAAGTTTTCGAAAAAGTCCGGTTTACTGCACTCTGAATTTCCTAAGAAGTTCCCTAAAACAAATAGGCAAGCTCATCTGTCACATAAAAAATTATTGCTACATTCACATTGCAGTTACTGTAAAGTTTGAGCTCTTCTAGAATTCAGTGATATCTGGGATCCTATGGACATCCCTCCCATTAAATGGACTGTTCCTCCGTGGGGTATTCTTTCCCTAAGATAAACAATGGGAAGCTCAGAGCCCACATTTCCCAGGGACTGTTTCCTGCACCAGAGCAGCATTTGCAAACCCTCTGTGACTCCCAGGCATACTGAGCATCAGGCTGGCTCATAACCAAATAAGAGTGCTGGAAAGAAAAATAGGGGGAAAAAAACCAACAAAACAAAACAAAAATGACGACAGTGAACTCTCATGCTTTTGAAATAAAATTTCAGCAGGCACAAGGAGGTCTAGCATCACAGGTTCTTAGCAGGGACTGTTATTTTTGCTGCTCACTAGTTTACATCAGCAGGGACTCCTTGTCCCTTCACCAAAGGCCCTACTCAGTCCATTTATCTCATGCACTAAATACAGACACAGATGTGAATTAAACAGACTATAACTGTTTTATCACCTGAACGAACTGCTAGGACTTGTAGGGAGCCCCTCAATTAAAGCTCTGCCTGGAGCACAGGAACTAAATACAGGGTCATCTTTCTTTCTTTTGTTCGTTCTCTCATTCTTGCTTTCTGCCTTCTGAACTCAACCTCCTACAGAGTTCCTAAAGAGAGTATCACAGGAGACTTGTTATCTTGCATTCCTCTGCCTCCTGTTCCTCTTCAATGGAAGACCATTTTCCTAATTTCAAGGAAAATCCCCGTAAAGGATAAGCCTGCCCAAAAGCCCTGCTAGCTGCTGGCTTTTTGACATGATTCTTGTCATATCTGCTATCATGCTAGCCAGTACCAACAGAGAAATTTACTTTAATCATAACAGTTTATTAGCAGACAATATTTTAAAATTAAATTTCAAAGCATATTTTAAAGAATTTCTATCTCAATTAAGAAATTTTTTGAAAATTTAAAAAGTTTTCTGGAGCATAAAGGTAATATTCAAGCTTATTGTAAATGCTTTTTTAAATTATTATTTTGGCATACTTCTGTTAATAATGCAACTTTTCTCAGAGGCTGCAATTCACTTCTGCACAGAAGCCTTTTTAAAGAATTAAATAGGGTTTATGAGATTCTTAATCCTGGTTCTGGCTCTTTGTGCAGGGTTGAATTTCATAGAAAGAGTGAATTTCAGACAAAGGAGACCAATGGAGTTAACATTTAATCTCTTTTTGAAGCACTGAGAGCTTTTTGGTCTCACGAGATTCTGAAATCATGTTCCATACACAAAAGTTTTCTTTGTCTGTTTTGTAAGGTGGATCACAATTACTAGGTGACTTGCATGTTTATGTTGTCTGCAGTGCCTTTGGCAGTGCTTGTTGTTCCTGCTATTTAAAAGTCCTAATAATGAATAAAATGTGTAGTCTACTTTGCCGCAGAAGTTATATTTTGCCTTCTGTGTCTGAAGTATATATACCCTAATAGTAGGAGGTGTAACAGAGTTAATGTTCAATATAATTTTTATTTAAAGATCACCTGAATTGTGCTCCAATTCCATCCCAGTGTCACTCAATTTATTTCATTTTCACTGCCTTAAGATTTAAGAAATATTCTGATTTTTCACTGTCAGATAGAATATTAATTACATGCTTCTGTGTTGAAGTAAAAGATTGAGGAGTAAATAGGATTGATGTTTATCTGGTGTCAGTATGAGTGCGAGGCGTTCCTGTCCAGCCTTGGAAAGGCTCTGTTGGAACATTGTCGTGGTTTAGATAGCATCAGCAATAACGTGACCACACTGATGTGCTGTGTTTGGAGCAAGAGCAATTCAAGGCATAACTTAAAAGCAACCACACGAGTTATGTAATGAAGGTCAGGATTTATGTGTGATGTGAGGAGTGGCATTTTATGATACTTTTGGAGTTTTTCACCTTCATTTTGATATTTCTTTGACAATTTACTTTTAGCTTTTGGGTGGTTTATTTTCTCTTTGTCACAAACCATGTATAACTGTTTGGCAGCAGTTCTCTAGCTGGAGAAGAAACTTTTGCCAGGAAGAATGTGATGAATCATGATGTGTGACCAGAATAGCTGTACTATTGAAATGGCCAGGAGTAGATGTCATTCCACCCATAAAACTGTGATTAGCTTCTCTGGTGTATTTAACCTGGGACAGTGGAAACAAGGAATTCTTAGAATAAACTGTAGTGGCAAAAGCATTTATCTGCTTGTATAAACTGCATCTACACTAACCTCTTACTGTGATGACAATCCCAGAATATCAATACCTGCAAAGCCTTTCAAGTATAGACAGTCTTAATTTTTTAACTGGCTTGATTAGCATCTGTCAGAAGCCTTTTTTTTTTTTTTTTTTTTTCCTACCATATATTTAAGTAAAAAAAAATAAATATTTAAACTAAAATGATGCCAATGCTTGACTGGTTAACCTCAACTGCATGCAATACACAGAGAATACTCAAGTATATGCATATAAACTGACATCCCTCCAAATCGTTTCTTATTGTACTATTTTTTTTTTTTTTATTTAAGTGAGGGGATGAAGGTGAAGTAATTCTGTTTGTAAGGAGGTAGAAATGTAGTTATTATTGCTGTAAAGGTTAGAAAGCTATTAAAGTCTATTAAATCTATTTCTATTATATAGAAATCTATTGCATTCATTTGCATAAAAACAAAATCAGAATAAAGTACTATCTCATTCCAGGGCTTATGCTTCTTCTTTAAGATTTACTATTTGACAAGTAATAAAGAACCCTTCGTCTAAGGTTATTATTGTTTGCATTCAGGTCTTTGGCTTCAGAAAAGACAGATATCAAGACAGTTGCAGAGCAACTGAGGTTTGGTTCTTAACCTGCTGCTAACTGAGCCCACAAGAAAAGTTCAACTGGCTTCAACCTCACAGAATTGTACCCTGACAGAACAACACAGAAAAATGAGATGCATGTAGAGATGCATTAGAGAGATAATAAAGAGCAGGGTATTCTTTAGTATTCTTTGAAGTACATATAATATGTTTTAAAATACATTTGGATTAGATGAAAAAGGTAACTGCTATGGAGAGTCCTTTCCTTTGTTAAAGGAATTAAACTAGAAAATGGATTTCCACTTTAGGTATTCAACTCCGAAATATTTTTTACACATTACTGTGAAAGTTGCACATCTACCCTTGTTCAATATTCTGCTCCGCTTCCTTTGCATTGTCTTGTATTTGCTGACCTCTCATTCAAGACCTGGCCCATAATGCAGCAATACTGAATTTAGGGGGCATATTTGTACTTTAAAATCTGTGAAACATAATTGGAGATATATGGACAAAAACTATATGTATTATTTATCAAAGGTACCCCAAAGCAAACAAGACAGACACAAATGCTGGTATCTGGTAAAAGATTACTTTTTTAAGCACAAGTTCCTTGTAATTTTAATAACTGATTGTTTTCTTAAACAAACATGTTCACCCAGTGTATAGGTACAGTCTTTGCAGAGGCACAGTAGAGCGGTGGGGTTTTTCTTCTGCTTTACTATAGAGAAGTTCCTGCCTGTTCCTCCCCTGCAAAAGTAGCCTTTGAGCTCACCCAAGCCCTGCCACATGATGCCAAGGTTGTGATGTGGGTTCTGGTAAGCCAACAGGAAAAAGCAAATGAAAAGACATCACAGAAAGCTTCTGTCTTGAAATTCTGCCTTGGAATTAACAAAACCAGAGGACAGTAAGTTGAAGCCAGTACAGGATCTCTGAGATTATCCACTTCCTTTGAGATTATATAGATCAGGAACATCCTAATTTCTACCTCCTTTCCCCATGCTCCCAAATAGCAGCTGGTGCACAATACCAGCATTTTCAGCAAGGTGAGATAGGTCTGAAAAAATGCTGCTATGTAGGTGAGCAGTTAGGGGCTGAATTGCCTCTGAACACTGGGAATGACAAAATAAACTGGTCGTGTGAGAGGGTTCCAAGACCTGTGCTCCTTTGGGGTCTAGGGCTAGATTTTTATCTTAGATTTCTTAGGCTAATGTAGTTTCTAAGTTCCTTTCCCATGACTTTTCTATTTCTGATGTTATCTAAGCATATGTGGCATACTTTCCCATTCGGACATAGGGGTGTATAGTTCATTAACTGAGGGCTTATATTTTAGTTACATGACATGCCTGAGGATTGTCATGGCTACTTTAAGCACATGGGGATATTGTGGGAGGGAAAAGAAAGTTCTTAGCTCTTGGTGGGGAGTGTGGGGAGAGTTGCTTTTATTAGATGTGGACATTTGCCAGTGGCTTGACTATAAAACTAGTTCTGACTGTAATTTTTATTGTTTGAAAGGCTTTCATATTACCCCCCCTTTTCTTTTGTAATTGGGCTTACTAAAAAGGAATTATTGGAAATACATAAATATTGGAAATGTAATTATTCCTTAAACATCTTTCTTCTGTCCAAAGATAAATCTTTCTTTCTGTCACACAAGTTGAAAAATAGCTACATAACCAAATGTGAAGTAAACATGTGAGAATGAAAAACTTCCTTAAGCTTTCTGTGATTGCTCATACTAAACACTTAACGAATTTCTTCCATGTGATTATAATGGTATCCTGCAATTATATGGACTGTTGCGTTCACTTAAGGTGCCTACTTCAATACTATGATGTAATATTTTCATATTATATTTTTCTTATTACTTTTGGCTCTATCGAACTCAAGCACATCACATTCAGAGTTGATAAAGATGGTGGTTAAATCACATCTTCAGTTCCAAGCATCACATTGGCAAAGTGGTTAATGTTGTTTGTAAGCAGAGTAGCCCAGAGCAGAACATGAGGATGTAACCGTAGGATTGCTGGACCTCTGCTTTGCCCATGTGCTAGGATAAGTCAAGACACAATGGTTTTGTGGGGAGGAGCAGGAGGGGCATTTCAATTTGACTTTCTGTTACTGTTTTGAATATTCATCATATTCATCACTTGTATTAGAGAACAGCTACCAGTTCAGATACAGGCCTGCAGCATTAGTTGGCTACTGCAGAAAGCTTGTCACTGGTCCTTGGAATGTACAATTTAATGATGAGGAGACAGAGGGTGCATAAAGGAAACTAAAAAGGAGCAGAGGGACACAGCCAGTTATTTATGATTGCAATGATAACCAAAGGTCACAGAACCACAGTTTCGTAAACAGCGTGAATCAAATCTTAGATAACTTTGGAATTGGATTGTTGTTTTGGCAGAAAACAGCATTTCTGTAGCATTAAGTTATTAAATCAGCCCCTTCTCCCTCTGACAGTGCCAGACAAGTAGGAAACATAGGCAGTGATCTCATAATTTTAGCTGGGGAGCTAAAGGAAGTGAAAGGAATTGAGTGAAGCACCGAAAAAAATAATGCAGGAGAAAACTTCTGTGCTTATAAAGAAGATTTCATTCAAAATAAGCTTGCTTTATATACATATTTGGGCAAACTCACAGTGACTGCTTACTCCACTTGAACATGATTAAGTGATTAGTGCTGATCATATTTCCTGCAGCTGGAGAGATGTATTTGCTAAGTCAGCCATAGTTTCTGCCCCCCTTTAGACCTCTGTAGTATTTAGCTTAGTCAAAATTGACAGCGCTGTTTTAGCCAAGGCTATATTCAAGCAAACGGCAAAATTCTGCTTAGCACCCTCCTCTAGACATACCCCTTTATATATAGTTGGTCCTGCACCTGCATATTTTGCTAATATCCCTTTAGGTGGGGTTTGTTAATGGGACTGGCACCTTTTTTTGTTCCTGCTCCTTACAATTGAGTAGGCAATGAAGGAAACTTCCTGAAGTACAGGTTCATGAGTACTGCTTCTGATTCCCCATCTTCCCCATCCCTGATACTCAATAACCCCAGAGCCAGCAATTTCCAGCTGATACTCTTCTCTGATACTCTTCTCTGCCTCCCGATTCCCAACAAACACACACTTCTTTGTGACACTCGGGGCTGACAACTCCAAGTTTGGGAGTGAATGTAATGGGAATATCTGGGGAAATAATGGGAAATAGCAAAAAAGGTGGCCACGAATCTGCTCAGGTATGTTGTGACTACTTTCTGTCCATGCTTCAGAACAGAATAGCCCACATTGCCAATACGTCTATCTCCAAGAATATCTGTGAATTAGTTAAGTAGGAAAAATAACAACCTTCTTTTTTCTTTCTGTGGAGGCAACAGAAATAAAACATATTACAAACATTGTTCCTTATGAATGTTCACAAAATTTTCACTTAACATCATATCCACTTGAGAAATGTGAATCCCAGGAATCCATGCTGAAACAACTGAACCCTGTATCAAAAAACTCTACATTCAGTATTTATCTTCTGATAAACTAGGTGTTAAGGTAATTGGGCATTAAAGTCACATTAAGGCCCTTAATTTCCCACTGAAATCTGAGTGTATCTGGCCCTGAGTCCTATGTAGACACTTCAATGTCATTAATTTCACTTAAAATTAAATATTTTAATGCTTCTGAGACTCTCAGCTTTGCTTCTTGTTGGTGTTTCTATGTATTTTTGAGTGAAAAGGCACCTCTGCCCATTGTAAGAGAAAATGCTGCACAGAAATCATGGCATGGTATACCCCGAATAACCAAGTGATAATTTGAGGGGCCCTTTTCACAGGGAGGAGACCAGGGGAGCAGGAGAACCATGGTGGCACTAGGAGCAGGAATGATGGATATTTCACAGCACAGTAAGATTGTTTTGGGATGCAGATCTTCTAGTACGCTAGAGAGAAACAGGGAAAGTACTACAGAATGACACGGAAGAAAATAAAGGATGTTCCCTTGCCCGTTTATCTATGATTAGGGTGGATGACTGACTAGGGGCAATATTCCTTAACTGGAAAGCAAAGGTGCCAAACAGAAAGGTCGCATCCCAGCCAAGAACCATCCCAGCGAAGGCCTGACCACAGGCCAGGGCTGGAGCTGCCATGGGCTTGAGCTGAGGCCTGCGGCCTGCTCCCGGCTCTGCCAGCAGGCCGGCACCATCCCACCCGCAGCCAGCCCCCTCCTTCACTGCTGGCATATTTTCAGCTTTTCCAATCTATGCAGCTTTATTGCTTTCTTGTTGGAATGAGCTTCTAGGGGAAGAATTTGAATAGGGTCTTTAGCATAGGGAGTTATGCTTTGTAACAGCCGTCTGCTAAAATCGGCATTTAAAGCAGGTTTTTAATAGTGGTTCTTGAGGAAAGAAGAAAGAACTGTTACTCTAGGATAATTTAATGATAACCCTTCCTCATTAGTTGACAGGTGCCGATTTGTCTTTATCTGATGCACTTACTGTAGATTATGCAATGTTGATTGTATTTTGGGACAGAGCTGGATTTCTGCATTTGTCAGATACAGGCTCAGGAAGTTGCTGAGTTGCTGTGCTTGCTCTTTTATTCTGTTTTAATGAAAAAAAAACTCACATTGTTACTGAAATTAAGAAGTGGGGCGGTTCAGAAGCTGTTTAATAAACTTCTTTATCAATAAAGAGATATTTTTTTTTTCCAAATCCAATGCTTTGTGTAGAAAAGGTTTGGTTGAAACCATCTCTTCACCTTCAAAAGTGCTTAAAGTATTTGTCAAAATTGCCGCTATATTCATGTAATATTTTCAAAATGGAGAAGACCCAGTTTTATGTTTCAAAATATTTTTGTTTGAAAGTATATGTTAATGGCCACACATCATAAAATTCACTAGAAATGACACATTCAAAATTTCCTGAATAAAATGGCTTGCACCTTGCATCAGCTCATGCCATTTTGATTAACTTTTTGTTCAGATTAGGGGGGTACATCATATTTTATTTACATTTTGCCTCTTCCTTGCAGCTTGGAATAAGATTTATTTACAAAAAGTTTAAAAGCTTCTCTCATTAAGTAGACCAATTCCCACTGGTCCTATTAAAATGAGCCAAGACCGAAAACAAACCAGCAGAAAAGTCTGATTGTTTGTCTATAAATCTACAGCCATGGGAGACGGGTTGGAGGGATGGGGGAGAGGAATGACCATATGTGTTCTCTGGATTTGATGCAACGTAAGATAAATTAAACTGTGTGGTAGATTTGCTTTGTAGCAGATCAAAGAAGTGGAGAGGGGGCCTGAAAACCCAAACGTAGCTCACAAAAGACTGCTGAATTTGCAGAATAATTTGGGTTTTTCCTCACCCAGAATGCAAGCAGCCAGTGGTGCTTCCACAGAGTCCTGAAGGGAGCTGCTCGCTTGAATCAGGGCTGGGTGCTGGGAACCGCAGCTGTATGGGCCCTGTGCTTTAGTTCATGGATTGCTACTTTCTGGTTCTGGTGCAGCTGAGGCAAGGCCTCTGGAAAGCAGAGTCAGGGAACGTGAAAGAGAAGCCAGGCAGGGCAGGCAGACCCTGGCCCAAAGCCTTGGAAATGCACATGCAGACTCCCACTGAGTGCAGTGTGCTTGCAGCACTGAACTGAACTTGGGATACATCAGTGCTTCCTTTGGGATTGGTTTTGGTTTTGGATAGTGCCATGACTTTCAGCAATTCTTTGGCCTTACTGCACAACAGAGCCTATTAGCCTATTTCAAGATGATCTCCCTCTCTCTCTCTCTCTCTCTTTTTTTTTTTTTTCCCCAGATCTTCATGAGCACGCTTCCGCTCTGAGCTGTACTTATATTCCAAAATGCCTTTCTCTTTAGTGTTCAGAGAGAACTTTGTGCAAGTATTGTTACATTCAATCTTTAACAGGCTATCACAGGCAACTCTGGCCCCCAGCTCTGCAAAGCAAAACGCTCGAGTGCTGCCCGGATCCTCTGCATTTCTGAAGCCAAAGCGAAACGTGCTTAAAAGCTTTTCCTCAGCTTGAAGCGCTGTGGGAGAAGGGCACAAGGAGGCAGGAACAAGCCCAGGAGGTGTGCCTTGGCCTTGACCAGAATCACATTTGCCCAGTAGATGGCAGCTGATACCCACACATTGCAAAGTGCTCGGCGCCCTATTATAATGCACCTCGATTTTCCTTGCTGAAGTGATTTTTAGTTAACACATACCCTATGTTTTCATTTATTCTGGCCAAATGAGGCTTCTTTGACCTTGATTAATACAATTTATAATCATTTTGGAAATATTTGGAGCTGGAGACCGGCCAACTGACCCCCCCTCCCCCCCCCCCCGAACCCCTCCCAGATTGCGCAGTAATCAATACGGCAAAATCTAAATTGCAAATCATACGAAGTGTATTGCATTGCACAGCTCCCTCTTAGCCTCCCTTCCTGCCTCCCCCCCGCATAATTTATCCATTCTGGAAGTGATTTGCAGTTGTCAGTGGAGGGGTGAGGAAACAATAAGCCGAACTTGCCCTTTCTTGTTTCTTCTCAAGGAGAGTAAGTAATGCAAATGTACAGAAAATCACTGCTGCCACCGCACGCGGCATTAATCACAAGCCTGCTACCAGCAGTCCCTGAGCCCCAGCCCTCCCCGGGAAGCTTCAGGGCTCGGGATGCTCCGCGGGGCGCCCCTCGAGACCCCCGAGTCCCCAGCCCGTGCGGGACTGCGGGGTCCTGGCGGCTGCGGCAGGGGCCGGCAGGGGGCCTGCTGCTGCTTCGGGAACACAACGCTTATTCTTTCTCTTTCTCTTTCTCTTTCTTTCTTTCTTTCTTTCTTTCTTTCTTTCTTTCTTTCTTTCTTTCTTTCTTTCTTTCTTTCTTTCTTCTTTCTTTCTTTCTTTCTTTCTTTCTTTCTTTCTTTCTTTCTTTCTTTCTTTCTTTCTTTCTTTCTTTCTTTCTTTCTTTCTTTCTTTCTTTCTTTCTTTCTCTCTCTCTCTCTCTCTCTCTCTCTCTCTCTCTCTCTCTCTCTCTCCTTCCTTCCTTCCTTCCTTCCTTCCTTCCTTCCTTCCTTCCTTCCTTCCTTCCTTCCTTCCTTCCTTCCTTCCTTCCTCTCCTCTCCTCTCCTCTCCTCTCCTCTCCTCTCCTCTCCTCTCCTCTCCTCTCCTCTCCTCTCCTCTCCTCTCCTCTCCTCTCCTCTCCTCTCCTCTCCTCTCCTCTCCTCTCCTCTCCTCTCCTCTCCTCTCCTCTCCTCTCCTCTCCTCTCCTCTCCTCTCCTCTCCTCTCCTCTCCTCTCCTCTCCTCTCCTCTCCTCTCCTCTCCTCTCCTCTCCTCTCCTCTCCTCTCCTCTCCTCTCCTCTCCTCTCCTCTCCTCTCCTCTCCTCTCCTCTCCTCTCCTCTCCTCTCCTCTCCTCTCCTCTCCTCTCCTCTCCTCTCCTCTCCTCTCCTCTCCTCTCCTCTCCTCTCCTCTCCTCTCCTCGAATATATTTATTATTATTATTACTTTAATGTTGTGTGAGGCAGAGGAACAATGACAGGGCCCTTTCCTTACAAAATTTTAATCTTATGTTATTTACCATTGGCATGTGTTTAATACAGTATTTCAACTATTCTTTAGGAAAATTATATATCTTGGGAGTAGGTTAGCTCTATTCTTATTTCACCTGTCATGTTTGTCTATAAAAATCAACTATCCTCTTAGCTTAATGTTTCAGTATATACTTTAAAAATGCACCTAAAGATGCGATTTGCTGTTATTGCTACAGGAGGTGTTTTCTACAGGGTTTTTCTCCTGTGGTTGTGTCATCCCTGTGTTTCTGTTGGTTGCATGCATTTAATGATAATTAACTGAACTGTGAAAATCTTGACCACATTTTAAACTCTATGCAAGTAGCCCTGCTGAAATCAACAATTCTGTTCAAGCACTTTAGGTTAATCGTGATTAAATGGTTGACTCTATCTTCAGTCACTATATCACAAAGCTTACAGGGGAGCTGTGAAAACTATTACGAGTAAATGTGAGTGCAGTGAGTCCAGGCTGAGGTCAAGTCCCATGACTCCAGAAGGAGGTAACACTGTGGGGGGTCCCACTGGGTGTGAGGTTCTGGATTTGGGATCCTACCACCAGATCAGTGCTAATCTCAGCTGTCTGAAGGGGCTGCAACAGCACTTTGTAAATCCATTGCCATGCTGTATGGAGATGCTAAAGAATCTGCAGGATGCATTACCACAGCCTGGATGCAAACCAGTGGCCAACTTTCAGCACGGGATTCCCTGCCTGCATACATTCCCCCTGCAGCTTTCAAATACCATCAGGCTTTGTGTAAGCTGATCTGAGTATAAGTCAACTGACATTGATTTAAAAGGATAATCTCTACAAAAGTATTGACCTCTGCATATGAAAGAGCTAAAAAGAACAGCAGGTACCGCTCTGTGTGAAGCCAGCTCATAGGCACTGCACTGCCTAAACCTAGCCCCTGCTGAGCACTGAGCCCGCTCTGAGTAAAACCACCACCGTTAATGTTGTATCGCTGGTTTGCAAAGCAGTAGCCAAATTACGGGTTTTATATGCTCAAATCTTGATGAGATATCAATATTAGCCCATTTTGGGGGATTGTGAAAAGGAAAAAAGATGAAGTATTGATAAGGAAACACAATAAGCAGGGAATAGCATTGTTTTACATAGGATTTTAAGCAGCATAGTAATGAATACACTGCAGAGGTAAGTGACCGGGAAAGAGCAAAAAGAATCTGCTTTCTCCTGGTTTAGAAGTGAAGAACACGAAGGGCCTGGACTAGATATTAGGTGCAGTGAGCTACAGTAGGGGGCAGTCCCTCCTGAATCATTTGAAGAGAGTATTTGGGCTTTAGCAATCGCAACTGTAACAGAAAATATTTCCATTATATACGTAAGATAATGTCCATCTCAATCTAATTCAGTGCAGTCAAATGGTTGGTGTGCTTGTCAGTGAGATGAAGGCTAAATCAAATAGACTTAACCCACTATCTTGGATGCTCTTAAATTTAGTCAGAGGCAACCATCTGGTAAGCATCAACAAAGGTGTTTTGTTATTGGACAGCAGTTTATTGCTTATTGTTTTCTACTGCATTAAAGTTAGCTCATAAGGTAAATTAGAAACAGACTTGAAATATTTTGCTTTGTGTTTACACACTCAAAAGGAGCCTAAAATACTAAATAGCTTTAATGAAGGTATTTTTAGCAAAGTGAATGAGTACAGTCTTCTCATTCAAATGGCTGGCCCAGAACTCTCAAACCTCACCTTCTCCTGACTCTATTTCAATTTTGGACCTTATATATATAAACATATATATATATATTTAAAGTGCAATCAGATCATTTTCATTTTTTACACAGCTGAGAAACTGAGAAACAGACAAACTCCTAAGGGAGTTCATTTCAGTGATACATAAAGTGACCAGAGATGTTTTTTCTTAATTTCATCGTAGTGCAAAATGTAGATTGGTCAGAACACTCTGGAGAGCTTCCTCTGGGAGTTCTCCTAAAACCTGTGGTGTCTCACACTTGATTCTTTCCTGTCTGCAACAACTGCATCACGGTGCTACAGCCCCTCTCCCACTCCATGAGAGGTATTTTTTTAACTTAACTCCAAGCATCTACCCTGCAGAGATCTTTTTTTTCCCTTTTCTTTTTTTTTTTTTTTTTTTTTTTTTTCCCTGAGCTGATCTGCCCAGGTTCCCTTTCTAGTAGATGGAAAAAAGAAAAAGACATTTCTAGGGTGTGAGTCATCTCACTGTAATGCACACATCTAAAATCAGATAGACTGCTTTTGATTTCACAGGAAATGTGAAATGTTCCAGGTTCAAGGCATTAGGAGAAGATAAGGAAGATATACTCCGAGAAACAGGGAAACTAAGATTTCAGCATCTATTTTCATTTATTTCTGCAAAGGGCATGTGTTTGACTGCTGCTTCCTCATAGCTTTTGTGAAAACATGATTCATTAATAACTTTGAGATCTTTGGATAGTGGGGTCACACTGGCTGGGTAAGTGCGGGCATATCTAGACAACAAAAGTGTTGAGAATGAATCATGAGTCTGCACATCAAAAACCCCACGTTCATTAATCTTGCAACTGATATCAAACTAATTTGTTCAGTGAACAGACGGTTCTAATTTTACCAATTGTTGCCACTCTAAGTTCCTTCCCTGAGGACAGGTGTAAATCCAAAACAGTGCGTCTTCCCAAGCCATGGGCAATCAGGGAGAGAAAATGCTCTGAGATGTCCAGGTGCTCTGTTGTGTACACGGTACTGCCTGTGTGTTTGTAAGCCAGCGTTCTTGTGCTATAGGAATATAAAAGTTGTTTCCTTCACATCACTGAGGCGTAAGATGAAGCATGGCTTTTGGTGAAAAAACATGACCAGGTGTCATGAGATCTGTGACCTCTTTCCAGCACTCCATCAAGTCACCACAGCTTACATTTTCAGGTATGAGTGGCTGGAGTTAAATACCTAAATCTATAGGTAAAGAACAAAGATAAATGACTGTGTATTTTTAGAACTGTTGAGTCACTGAAGCTGAGTATGAAAATTAAGCCTGTAACTTGTTAATGTTTGGAACTTGTCATGAAAGCTGATGGATGGTACCGTATAAGTACTGAGAATAATTATTCCATTAAATGTAACTATTATGGTGTCAGGACAAGAAAAGAATATTCTGAAAGGTCTGCAGTGAAAATGCAATTTGTTTGAAAGTATGGAAGGGCATCAGTAATAACAAAATGCCTCTAAAATCTCCTTGAAGTGTTATAAAGCCAGGAAAAGACAGCTCAGCTAAACCTGGACTGCTTCAGCAGATATGATATGCAGAAACTGACTTCCAGCAGATTCAGGTTTATTACAGCCCCCGCTAACTCATCCACTGAGAATCTCACTTTTCTGGCCCACCTGGTAAAGCTGCTGTATGTGGACCACAAAATGTCCCAGATCACATCTCAGTTGTTCTTAATGTGCATTTTGGCCGGCACGGGGGACTGTGCTAATTGGATAAGTATGTTCTAGTGTCTGGCCACCAGCTGCCAGACACAACACTGCACAGCGCTGCCTTAATGCTGTTTGTTACAATCAGTTAATTTGTCTGGATTATGAACTCTTCTGCCATCAGGAAGAAAAAAGCACTTTAAGGCTATTTCAATCCGTCTGCTCTGCCTTCCCCTGTCAAAAGTCTAATTTGCAATTAGGAATTTCAGCAGCGCTTTCGTGTGCTCAGAAAGCAGTGGAGCAAAGCTTCCAGAGAGATTTATTTCCCAAGTAGAGGTATCGGCAATTCCCAAGAAGCCGGTCTTTACCAGAAGTCAGTAAATTGTTAGTATTGTTGTCGTTTATGGAGCTATAAATGTGCACAGAGCCGAGATGTCTCGCCCCGAGACCGGCGCGGTGCCCAGCGGCTCGCGTGGCTGGAGCCTGGTGGTGGGGCAGGATGCAGCCGCACTGCCCGTGCATCAGGAAAGGGCTCTTTGCTGGAAACCTCCAAATTCGGGGTGATCCTGTCCTTTGTGATGCCCTTGAGACATGCTGGTCAGTGTGAAACGGGGATGAAGCATGCCATTCCTATAGGGCTGACAGAGCTCTGCCTCTCCTCTTGTAGCTTTCCCTTTGCTCTTGATATTATGATCCTTACAACTGAGCGTCCTAATTTATAAGACCCTAATTCAGGAAGGTGCTGAATTATCTCCTGTAAAAGTGCTGATTTTCTATAGTTGCCATCTATTTCTTCTGAAACCAGCAATACTTTTGGAATTATGGCCTTTCTTTATTTGCTCCGTTGGTACAATGCAAGTTCCTTCCAAATGAGTGATCCCCACTTCTGACAGTGTAGTTTTACAAATAAATCCTGGGGGCAGGTTTTCTAAGGGGCTTCAGTCCAATCAGTAATTACTTACTGAAATAACCCGTAAATAAAGAAGAGAGGGGTACCTCATGAGCACAAAGTAGGAATCATCTGCTCACATGTAAAACCCTTGTTGTAATTGTCCCTCTCTGAATTAGTCGCCCAGAGCCCTTTTATAGTTAATGGAGGGAAATGAACACTTCTAGGGTCCAATTCCTGTCAGCCTAAAGCAGACATCTAATGGATTGGATAATTCATGCCTAATATGCTTCTTTCAGTCCAGTAGCTATAATTGGAGCCCAGGATGACTAGATCAAACATAGATGTTTACATTGTAGATGTCTAAAATTAAGTGAAATGAATCTCATGGTGAGTATTTTTTGGCAGCTGCAAAGAAGTCCAGTGCTGATCCCAAAATCTTATTAACTGTAAAATTAAAGTATCACCCCTTTTCTCTGGTGTTACACCATCTCTCTGGGCCCTGGTGCTGACAGCAGAGGAATTGGAGGGGGTGTCATTGGATGCCATTGTCCTGAGTTCTTCCTCAGGGGGACTCTGATGCTGAAGATCCCTTCCTCCTCTATTTTGGGGTCAATTTGGGTTTATGTTTGTCTATTTTCTTAATACAGCCTGCATTACTGAGCTTTCTTTTCTTTAGGCATCCAGTCTTATGGTCTCTATTATATGTAAACAGGTTTAGACAGTTGTGTGCTTGCAGTGACCACTGAATGAGCACTGTGATTTGTGTTTACAGGCTGGGACCTCCACTACCATCCTGTGTTTACATTCTTGCAAACCATATTTTACTCTAGGATCACAGGTAATTTAATCTACACAGGAAATCTACTTATCAGTATAAACTAGTGCTAACCCAAAGCAAACCTGACTGCTGGACATTTGCTACCCCAGTTAAATAAAACAAGCTAATTATCAGCTTAGGACAGGACAAACCCAAACAAATCCTGAGACCCCGCGCTGTCAGGTCAATAATAAACATGCAGCCTTTTACTAGTAACAGCAAAAAAGTCATATCTACTGGGCTACACCAAACACCACCCAGAAGCTGTTTGGCTGTGTTTGCACAGTGCTGTGCCTCATCTGTTCTGCTCCAGAAGTTGCGTAGCTGTGTTGACACTGCTGTGCTAATACAGCCATACAATTGCTGAGCAGCATTTAGCTTGCGTATGTCCAGCTCAGCACACCGACAGAGAGGGCTTCCATCTGTCTCCATCCATCTTTAGAGGCAGGTCTGCCTGTCTCTGGTAAAAATGCAAGCAAGTAAGCAGACAAAGATTCTTAAAGTGTTCTTTACAGTGATGGTTTAGTGTTTTGGGAAGCCATCTGACTCACTTTAAATGCCTAGGTATTCGGAAACAACTGAGTATCCAATGTCCACCTTGAAAGTGGTTTCAGTCAAGTGCTGAGTAACCGATACACCCCAGATCACTAGTCCAGTAAAATAATTCCAAATATTATTTGTGTTTCTATTTATTCATTAGCAAAAATCAAGGAGCCATTAAAAAATTAGGTGCTTGACATGTCCTTTAGTAATTACAATTTCCAAAGTCCTGGCATGATAGTTTTTAAATGCAGTTTTAGGATTGCTGCACTGACAAATTGGAATCTTCCTAATTGCTTAAATGACTCACTACCACCAATCAAAACAGGATACATACTCTATTTTGTTGATAATTACCATATATTTGAGTATTTCACAGACCACTTAGTCTTCTGTTACAGCTCCCTGAATGACCTCCCACTCACATTTCTTCCTGTCCATCAGATTGTTTTAAGAAACACTTTAACACCAGAGCAGGAGATTAAATACCCTTTAAAGTGAATTATAAGCTTCTGGAAAGAAGAGTTACCTTTTATTTAAAGGACAAAATATGTCCAAATTCAACAACTGTGGAAAAGTAGCAGCCACCTGACAGTATACAGACACCTACACTAAAGAGACTGGTAGTTTCACCCTAATTTGTACTTGTAGGATTCAGCTGACTATGTACATTTCATACAGATGACTACATTTGAGCTGCAAAGCTAGGTTCTCTTTCATCAATGAGGAGAAATGGTGACTTCTAGAGTTAGAGTCATCACAGTGTGAAAAGGGCTTCTGAAACAAACCAGGCAAATCGTGTTCTACATGTTCCTTTTTAATCTTCACTATCATGGGACACTAAGATGGCCACTAAGATGGCTAGGTATAGATCTCTACTTTACTGACAACTGAAGTACAGATCATTGATACATGTGGATGTGGCACTAAGTGACACGGTTTAGTGACAGGGCATGTTAGGTCATGTTGACAGTTGGACTTGATGACCTTGAAGGTCATTTCCAACATAAATGATTCAGTGAAACCTATATGCATCCTACTGGTAGTGCCTCATAGCTAGGGCTGTAAGTGGTGAATATGGGTCTCATTAAATGCTGAACACACATGACACTGAAGCTGTGGTGTAAAGCTTCACTTCACAAGATTAAATCAGATGAAGAACACCACAGGCACGTGGTGCAAGCACAGAACTGAAGCAATCCCATCCTGCCAACTCATATGTAATACTTTTCCTTTAGAAGGGATGACTTTGTGCCAGTGGACTCTTCCAGAGCAGAAATGATCTCATATCATTCTCCTTTTACAGTGGACAGGCTATTAACTATCTTTTGCAAATAGCAAGAAGCTGATGTAAGTAACATATCATTTTTTTTTCTAAAATGACAGAAATGATCTTGTCTGACTAAGATCAAATTTCTGCTGTTTGGTAATGCACATATCTGGTATCAATGAAGGTGGAACCAAGGTTGTGCTCTAAGGGCTTTTATTCCTGAACGATGGCATAACTGCTGTCTGGCTCGTTTCTTGACTGATCTGTGCTGGCAGACCCAATCTGGAAAAGCGAATAAGCCTTATCAGGCACAGACATATTTCTGCTCATTGATTGTAGCTACCTGCTCTACTCTCATTTGTGCTGTCTGACAGAAACTTTCACCCTAAGGAGAGCTGCCTTCAGATGATAGGTAAGGACTGGGGCTAAAACGTGCTAGTGTCTTCCAGTGCTAATGCCAGTTCCATAACAGGCTTCATACTCTCAGACAGCTGCTAGTTTGAAAGCTTTATTGTCCTGATAAACGTTTCTAGCTCATGTTAAATGGGCTGTGAGCTTGATCCAGATGGCCTGCTGGATAGAGCTTTGAGGTCAAATGCTGATGACACTTAAGCCAGTAACGTGCATGCGCTACAGCATCTGGAATCAAAACCATGATTCTCTTGTTAATCAAAACAGGACTGTGCTAGTTTGTGGTGGTTTTGCAGAATGAGCATCTGACTTGATTTACACTAACCACAAGAGAGCTACTTGTGTGCATTAACTTGAGATAACTGATGCAGAGAAGAAAAAATATGAGAAAATATTCTCCCTTCTTCCCTCATTTTCCTTTGCACTCACAAAAGTGCCTGTGTCAATAGTGAAGCTGAAGGAGTTCCCTGTAAATGGATGGTGCTGGGGCAGATTTTGCAGAGTTATATACATTTTTAAATCAGCTATGACGTTTGTATTCAGGTAGAATAATAACACAGCACACTTAAAAACAAAATAAAGGAGAATATAAAATTGGAACAGGACACCCAATGTTTTTTGCTGTCAGATGTAATTTGTTTTGATAGAAGGAGAGATGTCAAGCAGAGCTTTGGTGAGGACAGGAGAAATATTTTCGGTCAATAGTCAGAGTACAATTTCTTAGCAAATTCACTTTGATTGTGTTCATGCCTTTCTCCCAGTAATCTAACAAAATAAGATGCAGATAGTAAGTAGTGTGAGACAAAGCTATGTATAAATCAAATAACAAAGAATGTTTGCAAAGTACTTTTCTTGGTCAAAATTTTGTTGTTTGCACAATGGGAAGAAATTTGGATAGTGCATCCTTCCAGTTTGGGAGAAACGGCTTTCCATGGGAGTAATGAGGCTACTCAGGACAGTTCGCATTTCAAATATGAAAAAACATACTCCAGTGATTTAGTGAGGGAGGTCAAATTTCCTGGGAAGATGAGGCAGTTGCCAAGACTGGACTTTTTTTAGGAAGTGCTGCAAAATTTTGCTCTTTTTAAAGAAGACCTTCTATCACAGTTAAAATGTCACTTTTAACTCTGCACTCTCCATCTATGTACCAGCTTTTCCAAGAACCATCAGCCATCCGATGCTAATCCTGAACCTTAAAAAAAACAGCAAAGTAACCAGCCAACCAAGACACTTATGTTTCAAATAAAAATAGACAGACGTACTATAAAGATCACGATACTTCTGCTGTTACTGATCCTACATAGAAAATTATTTAAATATGGCAGTATATAGTGATAAGATACATAAAATTAATTCGCTGAATGTTTTTAGCTGTATCTTTCCACTCCATTTTAGAAATTCACAGACTAGTTGGGGCCAAGAAGAACAGACAAAGCACTCAAGTAAATTATTCATTGGCAACTTTTTCTTAGTTAAGAAAGCTTAACAAAGATGATCCTCCATTATTTTTGGTGCTAATATCAGTCCAGATGAGGTCTTTGAAGTGTGCTTGGCTGTGCTTACATGCTATTTGTTGATACTTGTTATAAACACTGCCAGTCATAAATATTGTTCTGTACTTCTTCCCTAAAATTAGTCAAGATACCTCAGATAGTTCTTGCAATACAGATAGCTGATATCAATGAATGGTATGTATGAATAGGATCTTTAATTACAAGTTTTAGATGTGGTGAAAGGTCAGTTTTAGTGCTGTATCATCCCAGTTTTGTGCAAATTAATAGAGGATTGATTGTAGATTTTATATTATTATTATTATTATTATTATTATTAATTATTTTTGAGTGCTTTCTTTCATGGCATCACAGAATCCAAGAATGGCTGAGGTAGGAAGGGACCTCTGGGTCCACCTTGTCCAGTTCCTGCTCAGGCAGGCACACCCATAGCAGGTTGCCCAGGACCATGTCCAGGCAGCTTTTGAAGACCTCCAAGGAGGAGACTCCACAACCTCTCTGGGCAGCCTGTTCCAGGGCTCCACCATGTGCACAGCACAGAAGTGCTGCCTGGTGGTCAGAGGGAGCCTCTTGTGTGCCCAGTAGTGCCCACTGCCTCTTTTCATGGCACCGGGCACCTCTGAGAAGTGTCTGGCCCCATCCTCTGTGCATCTTCCCTTCAGATGTTTAAAGACATTGATGAGATCCCCCTGAGCCTCTTCTCCAGGCTGAGCAGTCCCAGCTCTCTCAGCCTCTCCTTACAGGAGAGGTGCTCTAGTCTCTTCATCATCTTCATAGCCCTTCACTGGACTCTCACCAGTATTTCCCGGTCTTTCTTGGACTAGGGGGCTCAGAGCTCAACAGAGGACTCCAGGTGTGGCCTCACCAGTTCCGAATAGAGGGGAAGGATCACCTCTCTTGACCTGCTGGCACTACTTTGCCTCATGTAGCCAAGAACACCATTAGCTTCCTTAGTGGCAAGGGCACATTGCTGACTCACGTTCAGTTTGGTATCCACCAGGACCCCAGGTCCTTTTCTGCAGCTGCTTCCCAGCTGGGTGGCCACCAGCCTGGTGCCTGGGGTTGTTCCTCCCCAGTGGCAGGACTCTGCACTTTCCTTTGTTGAACTATCCTTGCCTTTTTCAAACTACTTAAGCAATGAGGCTTCCATTCTTTTCCTGTGGAAACTACTGCATAATTTAATAGATCTCTCTGTTTAAAATCCTTTTCTCACCATTTTGGCAAGACATTAATTCCACAGCTAACACTATCGGCAGCAGCTTCAGGATGAAATGGAAAGATGAGATAAAATGGGAACAGTGAGAAGAGAAAATTGTTTCTTAATTTTGCTGTAGGCAATCTCTCTGCTTGTTTCTCCTCTAAGTGGAAGGGGATTAACCTATGCCCATTTCTTTTTCAGATACAGCAAAGGTAAATTGTTAAATGAACCTGTAATGATTCTCCATTTGCTTACCTACAGACATTACTGTTGCCAGATAAATATCCAACTTGTGACACAGGGAACAAAATTAAGTTGTTTTGTACTTAAAATAACAGCCTTTATCTGGGTATCCAAAGAGAATCTTCCCTACCAGCAGCGGGAGTATGGCAGAATCCTGTATTATAACTGCAGCTGGTTACAATCAGGCCTTGCAATCTTCAAACAGCAAGGGTACACATTCAATAGCACACCTACATGATAGCTTCTGTTTTATTACACCTTTTCCCACTGGCACAAATATTTTATTCTAACTCCTGCATATGAATAATTGTACTGAAACCAATAGCATTAGTTGCATGCTTAAAATTTATTTTTTTTATAGGTGCTTCCTTAGATGGGCTACTGCCTTGCTTGATCAAGCTCTCAAGGTAAATCTTGCTCTTTTTGAGGGACTTTGTTTCTATTGATCTAAATGGAAAGAGAGGTAAAAGAATGACATTTTACTTATACACGGTGATGAACTACCTGAGTCTTCAGTGAAGTAAGATCCTATAAAAATATGCTTCCCAAATTGTTGTAGTGTCTTGATAAGAAAAACAAGAAAGCATTACCTATGTTTGAAGGACCTCAGAGCAATATCAGGAAGAAGAAGATACAACAGAGGCCATTAATTGCACATATCCCCCTCAGTACACACTGGAGATATACTCTTCAATGGGCATGATCTGTTCATGCCCATGCCCAAGATGTTCACTTAAACATCTTGGGGCAGTCATAAGCAACGTGGTTCTCTGTTACAGCAACTGTCTTCTCTCCATGCCTCTTCCCCCCTCAAACCAAATGCAAGTCCATTGGCTTCTTTGGGTCTTCTTCCTAATCTGCAAGAATTTCTTTTGTCTTCTGAGCTTATTTAAAACCTCACATTCCTAACAGGTGCAAGCCTCTCCAGATCAAAACATCTGGTCAACTTTGCTCTCCTCCATCTCGTCCATCAGTTTTACACTGAGGTGGAGAACAGGTGCCGAGTTCTTCCCTCAGAAATCCAGAAACTCTACTGGGGTTTACATTTCCTCAATGTAAACTCTTGCACTTTCCTTCCTTCCTTCCTTCCTTCCTTCCTTCCTTCCTTCCTTCCTTCCTTCCTTCCTTCCTTCCTTCCTTCCTTCCTTCCTTCCTTCCTTCCTTCCTTCCTTCTTTCCTTCCTTCCTTCCTTCCTTCCTTCCTTCCTTCCTTCCTTCCTTCCTTCCTTCCTTCCTTCCTTCCTTCCTTCCATCTTGTCTTGTCTTTCTTGTCTGTCTTTCTGTCTTCTCCTCTCTGGCAGCTATCCAAATTATGCCTTTTCTGTTTTTCTGTCTTTCCTACCAAGAAAAGGAGCCTCATCTTTGTAATGATGCACTTTGTCTGTGTCATTCCCCAGAGTCATGGATTAGGAGTCTAGTCAAAAATATCAATTGCCATTTGATCTTTAGAGCTTAAATAAACTGCAGTCATCAGCAGTATCCCCATAAGTATTCCCAGAGGTCAGATACTAAGATTAAGTCTTTTCTTAGTGTTCTGGAGACACATATCAATAATGAAAAACAGTCTTTATAACTCTTGAGCTCCTCCATCCCTAGGTAGACATTTGAGCACTTTGATTCTTCAGTCCTGTCCCATTACAAAGGCAATAAATACCTCGTTGGATAACATTTGAGAACCCATGGTAGTGGTTAAGACTGTCTCCCCTAGAAAGGACAGTGGCCTCACTACTACAACCTGTTTTGAGTGAGGTCCCCTGGAAAGAGGGAGAATTTCACAACTTTCAAAGTAACTCAGCATGTTCAGCGATTGCTGAGGAGAAAAGAAACAGACACAGAGGGGATGGAATAAAAAGAATTTTCTTAGGAGCCCTGAAGAGACCACGTCATTTGTTACAGCCCAGCAAGCTTGCTGGACTGAAAGTGGGCCTGGAGAAAAACAATGAAATTCCTAGTTTTCATGTAAGAGGGGACAAGGGAGAAAAGTCTGCCTCATTTCCCAGTTTCCTCCTCTGTTATAGTAATTTCAGTACTCTGGTGTATGTTCTAACAGAGTCTGGCCGGAGAGTTTATAAGCCTCTTAGATCTCTTCTCTTGAAGGAAAAGGCACAGAAAGGTACGTCTTAAAGCATCATCACCATGTAGCTTATTGCTTCAAGCACAAACATATATGTGTACAGCATGAATGCCTCAACTGATGTAAACAGGCTTAGCCCTGTTTAGTTATCAAGATAACAACATGTCTGTGTCAGATGAGAACCTCTCAAAAACTGTAGGATAACTTGGTTCTGTAGCTTGGGAAAGAGATTTAATGTTCCTCACACTCCCAGTGCACTGTCAGCAACAAAGGATATTACTTCTTGTAGCACAGCTACATTAACTTCTGCTGTGTTTAAGTACATTGCACGTTCTAACTTTGCTAACTGTAGAAGCTTGTGCCTGGAGAAGAGAATTGCCAGTGGAAGGAACTATTCATCTGGTAAAAAGTAAGTATTATCTTAAAACTGGAACCAGACTTATTATCCGATAGGAAATTCAACGGCTATGAAATGTGCTCTCATTTCCGAGCTGGAAAGAAAATAGGTGAAAACTGAAATTCAATGTGAATGAGCCTATCACATTGGTTTGTTTGTTTCAGATTTAATGTAGAGACTATATTTTATATGATGTGAAAACCTCTTGAAGCAGTGATTTCAGATAATACTTTGAAGTATGTATATATATATATATACACTTTCAGAACAAGAATTAGACTTTCTCAGGGAGTTCTTCCAAGATGTTTTGGCTTAAAAAACTCTAAGATTCTTGAAAGGAGAAATGCTCCATTACTTTTTTGACTAAATATAATCACTTAGATTTTTATTTCACGTGATCTGCATTTCATTAACTTCAATTTTCAAGTTCTACATTGTTTCTTCGGAAGAAATCTGCAATAGCTGTCTATTTTAGTGGGAATTTTCATCTAGATGTCATAGATAGGAAACAAATGCAAAAAGTACTTCAGATGTAATATCAACATTCATTCAATTCTTATTCACTCTTTTTGCGGACACGTTTATATTTCATGGTTTCTAAATTCAAAGTACTGTAATATCTAGATCTCGATGGTTGCTTTCAGGGGGAAATGACAAACAGCATTGTCCCTTGCAGTTAGATAGCAATACTTGAGAACAGTCCATTCAGCAACTTATCAAAAGATTTATATTAAAGAGGAAAGATATATTAATCTTGTCTAGGTTGCATCAACGTATGAAACTTATTTGAAGGAGGAAGTAGAAACAGTAACCTACAAAAGAAGGTGATTACACTTCAGCCCAGAGAAGAAATGATAACATGGTGATAGAAAAGAAAGGCAAACTGTAACTTGGAACTATTTTTTTCTTCTGCATTGAAACAGAAAACTTGGTATCTGCAGTAATTGACTAAAAGGATGAGCTTATCTGATATTGAGCATGTACACTGCTTCATGGAATAGACAGGATACATGGGAAAAGATGCATTGCACTGTGTAAAAAGTCTTTGTCAGGGATATAGTGCTTTCGATCTTAGTATTTTATCTTCCCTGGATTTTTGTACAGTGTGACTTTTATATATTATATATGGCATAGAATAGTGTTTCTTACTGATAGTGAAGGAAAAAATGAATATCTACTGCAGTGTGATAAATGAGGTGGAGATATTTTAATATATACAGCTATTTGTGGACTTTGTGCTTTTTTAAAGTATGCATGAGAGCAGAAGAACAAATAAAAACTGTATCTGATAGCTAGATTTTCTTCATTTTAGCTCAGTAGCAAATATGGATAGCAAGTTTATGATTATTTCCCTTAGAGGCTCCCGGGTTCAGTTAGCATAAAATATTTTGATGGACTATATCAACCAGGACTTGTGAGATTTGAGTTAAACTTCCACTTCTGCCACAGCCAGACAGTAGGCTTCATGGGCGCAAGATCTCTTATTTTTTCATGTATAAACCAGAGGAAACAACCAAAAAGCAGTAGCTGGTCAGCAATTAGCGAGCCTGCCACACATCCAAATATGGACCTCTTGAGGTCTTTTGCAGCCTTATTTTCTGATTCCCCTTTTTCCCTGCCTCTTCAATTTAAAATGTGGTGTGTCTGGTCAGTGTCTCTTACCCTGCATATACCCAGTTCCAACAAAATGACATCCAGTGTCAGCCAGGGGCTCCCAGCACTCTTGCAGTACAAATAATAATAAAAAGAATAGTGCCTTGATATGAGTTGGTTATTACTACTCACAAGCAATACAGCAGATCCGTACAAGCTATTTTTTATCTCCCAGGAAGAAGTTTTCACTGAGACAGAGGCAGAGGATTATCGCTTTGTGAATAAACTGCAGAGTTTGTAGATAAAAAAAGTAGAGGCTGCAAAAGGCTTTCTGATCCAGGAATCAGATCACTTCTTTTGTTAAGTTGCTCTAAAGGACATTGTGTTTCTTGCCATTGCCCTGAGAAAATATATATTTCCCCAGCTATGGAGAAATTTGTTTTTCAACATGGTAAAGTGTAGTGGTGTTTTTAGAGCTGTTATGAATCTTGGGTAGGAAACATGGGAACTGTTCAGATATATGGCAGATGTAGTGCAACTATCGTGATGAAAACCACCCAAGGAGCTCGTGTATTTCCCTTCTCTGCCACTGTGTTCAGAAAACCCTTCAGAGCGTATCATCAGCCTGGAGTTACAGAGCCTCAAAGCCAGACGTCAGAAGCTGCAGAGAGCATCACCGTTTCCAGCTCATCCCTTATGTAACACCATGGATTTGGGTGAACTTACACCAGGAGAAAGCTGAGCCTTATGATCCTCACTGACCCTGCTTGACTTCATGAGTCTCAGAACGAGGATTTGTAATGCTAAATAGACAGCAGAGGCCAAAAGTAGTATAAGTGGAGTTGAGACATTAGGAAATGAGGAGAGGGAAAAAGGAAGAGAAAGTAGGAGGAGAGAAACCCGATTTCAGATGACTTTACTTTCCATCTTTGTCTACTCTTTTCCCTCTATCTTTCCCCTGCTCTTTTTTTTTTCTTTTTTTTTTTTTTTTCTTTCATTCATTCATCTTCATTTTATTTTCATGGTTCAGTTATGTTAGTCAGTCTTTTCTCTATGGTGCATTTTTTTTTTTTTTTTTAAAGTATCATAATTTCAACAGCTTTTAACAGCCACATGCATTAACAAAATTACCAAGGCCCCCTGGGGTAAGACCCCCTGGAGTGCAGATTCAGCCTTTTCACAGCACTTGAGTAATCTCCTTTACTTAGATACCATGGTGTTCCTCATATGCTTCCCTAGTTGCAAAAAAAAAAAAAAAAAAAAAAAAAAAGTGGCTGTGAAAAAAACAGAATTTTGTAGATCTAATGCAGAGCAAGCGGAGATTTTGGGCTGTGGATTCATTTAAAAAGTGGACCCCCCTCCTTGAAGTGTGAGGAAATTTGGGTTGGATTTGGTTTACTGATGGTGACACCTGTTGTGTTGTGGTGGTTATTCTTTCCCTGTTAAGCTTGTTGCAGCACTGCCCAGAAATCACAGTTGGGGACTGCAAGCACTGGTCATAACGCAGAGCTCCTGTGTCAGGGAAGGCTCTCCTGGGTAAGGATTATCTTTTTGAGGTGAGCGTGTTGGGAAACAAAAATAATGAGTTCACAGTTCTTCTCTGACTTTCTTTTATCAGCAGGTTTTGGTGACATTTTCAGGAGCAGATAGGAAAAGTCAAATTAGAAAGCAATTTGAGCTTACCAGTCTGCACAGATACTGGATTTAAGACCTTGTCTGACTTAGAGTTATGATTTTGAAAGTAGTTTAGAGGAAATACCTTTTTTAAAGATTGCTGTTTACCACTTGAAATCATATTTTGCAAGAGTAATCTGTTCCAAGATCAAATGAGAACTTCTTGCTTCTTCAGTGAGGACTTTCAAGAGCACAGGGCAGAAGGTGAAGGATTTTTTGTATTCTGTGTTGCTTTTTTTAACTATAGAAAGTTGTTGTTGGTAGCAAAAGCCCTGTTCCTAGCAGTATGACAACTAGAAGTGATCTGTAAAAGACTCTTTCTGTTGTGAAGTCCAGAGGTTAAACACACTTGAGGAAATAATATTTAATGCTATGCAAGGAGATTTGGTACACAATTCCCACTGCAGATAAGTCTCTGTGCAGTGTTTGAGAGCTTATCTTGTTTCCTTTGGGAGGAGGCAGGTTTTGATTATACTCCTAAGAACACAAATGAAAAAAACTGGTAATGTGGTAATGTTTAAGACTGTGGATGGCAAATGAATATGTCATTTTTACCAATTCAAACATCACCTGAATGTTTTCTGTATGAAGGGTAAGGGATACTAAAAATAATAAAAAAGCCTTGGTAGCATAACAGTATTGATTGAAGACACAAAGTAATCTGTTTTAGCTGATGCTTGGATTCACCATGTGTTCAGTCTTTATTCTCTCTGTCTGTGTATATGCATAATACATTTTTGTTAAAATTAAAACCAAGTTATTGATCTGTCAAACTGCTTCAATGAAACTCATTCTCTGTCAAGAGCTTTGCTGAGCAACACGTAGCCCGAAGTAGCCAATTTACAAAAGACAGATAATTTAGAGGTAAAGTCGTCATGACAACTTTAACTCCATCCCTGCCTTCTCTTCCATGCACACGCTATGAATGGAGGGGTGGGAGGTTGTCAAGGGAGCTTAGGCGGAGCACCCTGACTTCTGTGCATCGAGAGTTCAGCCATTGCCCTGGTTTTTATTTATTTTTAATTACTGCTTTTTATTCAGATTTGTGGTTAGTCCTCTATATAGAGTTCCAGGATATTTGGGGATCTTATGGATGAATGGCATGTATAATACACAATGGCATGTACATGTATAATGCACAAGAAGAAACAAACAAACAAAAAACCTACTCTAGCACTTTTGTTGAAAACTGTATAGAACTCAGGTTAAAGCACTGTGTTAAATGTCTCTTTCAACAATACTTCCTATGAAGAAAAGGGTCTTTGCTACTATTATTTTAGACGCAATGTCCTTGGTTTGGATTTCTTGCTTGTGTTACCCTGGGATAACACCACAGAGGTAAATGGCACTGTTTGTGACTCACAGCAACATAAGTAAAAACAAATGCAGGTGAAGAAACACAACAAACCATCCTTCCATTTTAACTTCTGCATACAAAGTAAAATAACCATGACAACTTTTGTTTTCCTCTCATTTCTAGTGGGAAAATGACTGTGACCAGTATCTAAAGGACTAGTGGCTACCCCATGTACAGGCAGACCCGTTTTGACCTAGTGCTCAGTATTTTGTACAGACAATGCTGGTAGCAGCAGAGATGCTGGATGCACCACTTGATTTTTGAACCACTTTCTGATCTGGAAAAAAAAAACATTTAAAACATCTTAAGAGAAAAAGCAATGGATGGATGGCTCTGTTTCTCTGCTGGTGCAAGTAATGGTTCAGCATGTTCACTAGGACTGTTTTGGAGAAAGCTGGTGTTGCCTGCCCTCCACAGAGGTCTGTGAGCCCAACTGCTCTCCGTGCATCTAGCTGACTTCTCAGGGCCCTCTCCTGCTCCCCAAAATCCTACCTGGCAGGTCACAGCACTGCCTTTAGGACATGGGAAATCTGCCAGTCCTTCCAAAGGCATGATGTTAAGGGTTGGAATTAAACTGACAAACTGTTTCATTTCAGGGCAATGCTCAGGACTCTCCTGTATAGGAGAGAAATTGCTGTGGTCTGTACAGATTCAGCTGGACCTCAGCTTTCAGCTTCGGGCCAGATGTTGGTAGCAGCTGATGTAAGCTGCTGGAATGCAAGAGGCTGAGCATGAGCTGCAAGCGTACCCATGACTGGCATTAGCAAGAGCTCTTGGCTACGGATACCGAGGGTCCATCTGTGCTGGGAGAATGGTCAGCTGCTGACAACTGCCGTTAACAAGAGTGCAACAATGGCAGGAAAGTCTCCAGGGCAGGATTAAAAGAGCGAGCATCAGGGGAAGCTTTCCCTGCTGTTGTCCTGAATGTACTTTTTCAGCAGATAAGGGTCTTCACTGTGGTGCCGTGCCAGGGGTCCATTTGACATATATTGTGAAAGAGAACCCACGCTAAAGAATAACACAGATGGAAACTTGAACAAAACCATCTAACAACCTAGGAGAATGTATCAGCAAGCAGAATTGGGTCTGCATTTTGAAAATAACCCCTTGGGAAAAAAACTAGACAAAGCTAAACTCCTGGACAAATCTGAAAAGCTGCTGTCTGTGTCTGCAGGGACTAATGGTTGTGACAATCTGCAGAGTAAACAGCTGCTGCAGGAGCAGCAAAAGCAGCACAATCTGGAGAGTGTAAGCACAGATGACTGACGTGCAGCAATTGTCAGCTGGGTGGATGGGGCTGACGGGCTATAAACCAAATCTTGCAAACTCTTTGGGCAAACTTCTTTACCTGCTTCTGGTCTGTGGATGTTCTCGTCCCCGTGGTAGATCTCTGCTGTGAGTCCTGTGCAGCTCTCATTGACATTTGATCAGAAGATCAGTCAGGAATAATGGAAGTCAGGTCTCAAAACACAACTGCTCCATGGTGCAGGCAACACACTTTATTACCTGGATCAAAGAAGGTCTGTACAGCATCACTGGCTGTGCGAAGTTGTTGGGAGATGTGTAAATAAACTTTCAGTGGTCACAAAGTTGTTCATTCTTTAGTAACTAAAGGAAAGGAGGAAGACAAATATGAATAATTTTACTGTCTAAAGCACAGAAGGCCTCCCAGTGCCACGAGAAAAATATTTGAATATTTAAAATAATTAGACAACTTGCCTGAATATGGGGAGGAGTGGGAGCAAAGCCAATAAATCTTTACTGGCTGATTTCCAAGCATATGGAACAACTAAAAGTGTCTTGGAACTGCAAAATTAGAGCTGGAAATGTGGAGTTTTGGGCAGTGTGCACTGGTTCAAGATGAACAGCACTTGAGCACCGCAGTGATGGGTATGTACAAGAATCTAATAATGCATACATTCCAGAGACATAAAAGTGTAGAAGTCAGCTCATGCATAGGGGGAATAAGTGAAATTCTGCTATTGCTTTTACTGGATGTGAACACTTCACTGGAGAGGCTTCATTACCTAGCAAGAGCTGGCATGGCAACCCCTTATATTCTTGCTGGCTGTGAACATTTTCCATGCAATTTGGACTTGTAATGTCAAAGCAACAGAATTATTTTGGGCTCTTTACTCAAGAACTGTGGCCTCCAGGTCATAAATTTTATAAATTCATAGCTCACCCAGAAAAATCCCATTGCCCTCTCGCCCAGCAAAGCTTGCTAGGAGTTCAAGTGGTCCGTTTACTCTCTCAGACTAAACACCCAACAGTCCTTTTTCCTTTCCTGACATGCATAGTTTATACTGTTCATATTGGGATATTGGACAGAGCTTCATGGTGTGCAGGAAAGACTTCTGTTCCCGTGGTCTTTTCAGTGGCAGAACAGGAGGCACTGGGCACAGTCGGGCACCCAGGAGGCTCCCTCTGAGCACCAGGCAGCACTGCTGTGCTGTGCACATGGTGGAGCCCTGGCACAGGCTGCCCAGAGGGGCTGTGGGGTCTCCTCCTTGCGGAATCTTCAAAACCTCCTGGACATGGTGCTGGGCAGCCTGCTCTGGGTGTCCCTGCTTAGGCAGGGTCTGGACCAGATGGACCCAGAGGTCCCTTCCCATCTCATCCATTCCGTGATTCTATGGCTTGTCCTTTCAAGGCCAGCAGTTCTGACATATTCTTTATGTTTGATGTCAGATAGCCCACTATCCTAGCTTCCTTTGTGGTCTTATTCTGCAAATTATTTCCTGTGACTGCCCTTGCTAACGTCAGAGGAAACAGTTTCATCAGTAGGACTGTGTGTGCCTGAGTACAAATTTGGGGGAAGGGAGCCTTCCTTTGTTCTCCTTTAAAAATACCAACCATAAAGGTTAAAGCGCTTGCTTTAACCAAAGAATCAAGTATAAGTTAATATATGACATTAAATCTAAAGATCACAGAATTGGGTATGTGTACTGGAACTGGAGAAAATGCTCCGTTTGTGCTTGATGTTATACACAAATTCTCCCTCCCTTGAAATTCCTTGTATCTTTTATGGCCAAACAAAACATGACAATTACAGTTAATCTGGTCCCACTGTAAAGGGTTCATAAACTTGCATAAGGGATTTGTGGAGTCAAGCTGGAGGGACTGGACATGACTATTTTGTATAATCTAGCTCCTCAGCCCATTCATCCTGTGGATGCTTTGATGACATCTTCTGCAGCTAAGCCACCTCTGGCATCAAGTGCATCAAGTGACACTCATTTTCCGTGTGGCCAGGTACGCATTTACCCAGTAGCAGCTTAGATGTGTTACTCTTTAAAAGCAGTTTGTTGTTTTAATTTGCTTGACCTGGCATTTCTCAGGTTTACCATACTGGGACAGGCACAGAGTCCAGTGCCTGCTTCAGGATGGATATATATATATATGTGAGTGCATTTATCTGACATATTTTTATAGAAGAAGCAGAAAATCCAAGATACTTTTTTTTTTTTTTTTTTTTTTTTTTTTCTGATTTTAGCTAGTTTAAGCTCTATAGCCACAAACAGATGGTAGAGCCCTCCAAGAAGTTATTTCTTATTATGCTGGGGGAATGAACATTCCTTCCAAGCACTTAGCTCTGTCTGCTGTTAGGCATGATGAGAACAGAGAAGATGGCTCAGGTTATGTGAGAGGAATCCCATCCTGTCATAGGGACAGCAGCAGTGGCTGTAAATCTCAGTACCTTTCCATTTTCTCCCTGGCTGAGCGGCGTGATGTGGGCCACAGGAACCCATTTCCATCTCATGTGCGGGCAAAGAGGAGAGTGTGCAAGGCTGCAAGAGCCTTTTTCTAACACAGAGTTAAAAGCTTTTCCCTCTGAGCCAAAAAAAAAAAAAAAAAAAAAAAAAAAAAAGAGGAACCTGTGAATTCCTCCTGAGGCTTCTTCCTAACGTGGCATAGCTAAATGTTACCCTCTGTCAAGGGCTGTGTCTGAGTGTCACCACCAAGCCCTAAGGAAACAAGAAAAACCAAGAAGTATTGGCCTTTGTGCCTCCAGATTATAATGTTAATTGCCTGATTTAATGCAGCACAAGTTAAGAATTTCAGCTGGAGACAGTTCTGCTGTCTCCAGTTTGTGTCTTAGATTTCTGTTCTGTTTCTGAAGTAAAATACCGTATTGATTTTTTTTTTTTTGATTTGTCAGATTGTTGTAGATCAAACCAAGTAAGTTTTAAATGTAGGATTTTTAATATATGTATATATCTTCTTATGCCTTATTAATATAATCAGACTGCTGAGGAAAAACATGTCAGAGATAACAAACTCACAGAAAGTATTCTCTCCTACTTCACAAAATGTAGGTTATGCTTTTGAAGATTAACTGCTTGCTGTGGAAACTGTAGTGATCTATTTTTATGCAGGTGAGGTAAATATATGAATAGCAGCTGTTTATGTCCTCCAGGGCCTAATCCTGTCAGGTTCAGAGCAACCTTGCTCTGTAAAGCCTGGTTCTGGTGCAGCCCAGGACCGCAGGGAGTGAAGCCAGGTCAGGGAGCAGGTCCAGGAAGGATTTTTGGCTGGCTGCTGCCCATGCTGACCTGTAGGTTCATGGCACATTGTGTGGTGGACTCGTGGCCTTCCTGAGCTTGTCCTTGACCTCCATATGGGCAGGCTGGTTGCAAGAAAACCTGAAAAATCCCACAAGTAGCACAAAGTCATTTGTACCTTGGGGTGACGCCTGGTGGGGAGGAAATGAACCACCAAATGAACCACTCTTTCCTTTTGCAACACAAACCAGGGTGGTTTTATGCTAAACAAATAAACAATCTGATTTTTTTTTTTTTTTAATTATTATTCTATTACATGTCTTTAATCTTTGCACAGAAGGCATTGAGACTCAACAATGCATCTTGAGGGCTTTCAGGATGGGGCCCGTACTAAAACATTTCCTCTCTGGTTGTGTTGCTGCACGACGTGGATCTGTACCAGCATGGAGTCTGAGGATGTGTCTGAGTGACTGTCAGGTAAGAGCAAGAAATATAAATACTTCTTCAGGTCTTCTGGTTATCTCTTCAATTAATCCTTGTTGGGATGGTATTTTCTGTGTGCTAATCCAGACCTGTGGTAAAAGTGCAAAAGAAACGGGGACCTGATTCACCACTGTTGACAAGTAGTAACTTAAAATACACAGCCCCTAAAACTATTTCTTAATTGGGTTTTGTACAGTGAATGCCACAGGGGTGTGCAGCAGGAGGTATAAAGATAACAATTTGCAAAACTTGTAGTTTGTGGTGATAAGTTTGTTAAATCCTACCCAAAACCAGGCTGCTCTATTTCTCAGCTACAGAAATCTTTAGGCAAATGTCCTAACACATTCACCATGCGAGCAGTTTGCAGGTCAGTAACTGTACATTTGAAAGTATTTTACTCAGCGATAAAATCTTCATCGTGGTTTCATTACCATAAACACGTGGCGGCAAAAGTACTTCAGAGCTTTGCACCACACGTCGGCTTTATATTAACTCTTAATTGCAATTCTCCCAGGGTTACCCACAATGACTGAAGGTCTTGCACTAATTGAACAGGAGGAAAAAATAAAATTAATGGACTGCAAAGGTCAGCCTGTGACTTCTGACTCGTATAATAACTTATTGTAAATACATGAGAAAGGCTGCACTACGCTCCTACCTGTGTGGTCAGATGGCAGCCTATAAAGATCTGGCACCTGGGGTCTACTGCCTGTTTTCATTTTAAAAAATCCCTCATTAGTGCTCTAGGCATTCATGGTATCCTTAATTTCGCCTGCTTTTCTCCTAGAACATACTGCAGTTTTTATGATTTTTGGTCTTTATACTTCTGGTCTTGCTTAAGAAAAATATATTGTGTTTGACCAAATGTTCCTCTAGCCCAGTGCTCTGTTCCCAGCAGTGAATGCATAAAATAGAAGCAACAGAGCAAGCATAGTGCATATTTTCCTCCATAGTCTGTTCTGACTTCCAATTCAAATTTGCTAGAGGATGTTGGAAGTGGTTTGTGTCCGGCAGTGCTCGTGGCATGGATGTTGCTGGGCTGTTCTGGATTGCAACAGCCTGGCCTTGAGCACACAAGAGTCCTGCCAGCCCTTGGTTCCCGTCTCCACCGATGTGCTGCAGGATGGATGAGCCTCATTGCAAATGCTCTGTAGAGTGGTTCTGTGCCTTAGCAGGGACCACTGTGATTTCCAGATATCGATCAAGCAAAGAAAGCCACATAGGAGAAAGAGAGACTTTATTACATGTCCCAGCTGTGGGAAAAGCATCTCTGTCTTTTTTTTTTTTTTCCAGACCACAGTAACTCAGTTACAGGACAGAAATTGCTAGAAAACTAGATCCAGGCGTTTCTGAACTGTTGTGTCATTTCCCAGCAATGTTTTAAGAGCTGCTTTTGAAAAGACTGAGTAACAAATATTAATTTCAAAGCTTAACAGGGAGACTGGCTGTGCTGTCAGACTGGCAGAAACAAAATCTGGACCTTGTACATTTCCTAAGTCTCAACTGAAATAATTTACTAATGCCAGCTGTGGTGGTGACTGTTTGTCCACTGGAATGAAACCCGTCATTAGATACTAATGCCTTCTAGTCACTAATGACCTGTTCAGGATTTGAACCAATGATTTACAGGTTAATGATCTCGTATCCTATTACCAATGTGCATGAAACTAATTGAGAATTGTGGAACAAGAGGGACTGAGTTACTTAGTAACACTCGTTAAAACTGTAGGAAGCATTTTTCTTAAATATGAACTGCATCTGAAATGCTTAGAAGTGATTGTACAATGTTAGGATCCTAATTCTGCCAGCAGCCTCCTGAGTACCGGGAGAATGATTTTTTTTCAAGCACCCAAGAGTATCATCTGAAGTCAGAAAATGAATGGAATTGTGATAAACTAAGCCATGCTTGTGTTAAGTCCCTAATCACAAGTTTTGGAAGTTGCTTTCAAATACCCATGGTGGCTGTGTAACCAATAATTCCAGTGTGACTGGTCTTCCTACAAAATTCCATCTGTTTGTAGAAAATTTGGACTCGTATCTCTGATTTAACCCCTGTTCAGCAGAGTGAGCCTTGGCTTGAATGAAAATCCTGCCTTTGTGGTGATGGATAGAGCAATATATCACAAACTCATTCCACTGTGCCTATGGCTTTGCTTGTTCTTACAATGAATGGTTTCCATGTCCTGGATCTCCGGTTCCTCTACCTGAAGGTTATAAAAGATGAGTGAAAATGTCCTACACATTAAGTTAGACCTTCACTGACACTTATATGTTCTTATGTGTAGATATTTGTGAGTAAAACCCATCAGCACATACAGTGTGAATGAGACAGTGCGTGTGTAAAGGCACTGGAATAAATGACAAGGTAGGATTTCGAATGATGGTGTGTACGTTGTGAACCAAAAGACTGAGAAAAACAAGATGAAATATAAGAAGATATTAATTAAAGCAAAGGCAAGACGGAGGAATGTTGATGACTGAGCTCATTACAGATACGAAGCAACACTGGTGCAAAACAATTCATGCTGGACCTGAGCCTCCTTTGGCAAAGGTGACTGTGAAGGCTGCAGAGCTCCTCTGTTGTCATCATATCTCAGGACGAATCCAGGAGGACTCGTTAGCAGGTGTCCCTCACCGGTGATCCTGAACAGGGCACTTGGACACACACATCTCAGTGCTTGTAAGCACAGAATAATTAGTGAGATAAATTTTGGAGAATAGGCATGAAGGAGGGAAATCTGTCTTTGGAAATAAAAATCTACTATACCATCTACATGGTTTTGCCTTCCATTTTGCTATTTTGCCTGACATATAGGGATCCTTGTATGGTACCTGAGCCTTCTGCAGTCCTTGCCTTAGCTGCTTTTACAAAATCATGTTGTTATCCCAGTCCTGGAGGCACCTACTGATTTACTGAAGTTTATAAAGGGTATCTACAGCAGAGCAGAAGACTGACAGATCCCCTAGCCAGTGGGTTGTCCTCCTTTAAAATGCTGTGAAATAGTTTGGGGATGGAATTAAGTGGGGTGATAAATGGCAAGGAGATTATTGATCCACTATTAGCAAAGTGGTAAAGTCAACTAATTTAAATCCAAGTCTAATCCTATATTGCGGAACGGTCTTGTCAAGGTGTTATGCCAGCTGAATTGCCTTATAAAATGCACCACTTTGAGCAAACTTTTGACAGTTTGTATAGACAAGAAATAAATTAAAGCTTTAGAGATAAAGCATATATACAGCTTTTTGTATTTTGTACAAATGCAGACCTAACATTATGAAAGAGACTGCTAAATTATGGTACTGAGGTTTTATGAAATGTAATTATAGGTCCAAAGATATTTTGTGTGGAAGGAAAGAGCTTACTGAACACTATTAAAGTGTTTTATGTCCAGAGATGACTGACACAATGCATTATGGGGCTAGAATAAGCATAATTGTCCAGGAAGAAATAATTGAAAATAATCCTTTAGATGTCAAAATAAAGCTATACATCATGTGAGACTGTCGGCAGTTATTACATATCTTTGGTCGTATAGACAAGCTTCCTTGGGGGCTCATAATTTATGCTTCTAGGTAAACAAAAACCCCGTTAGTGATTTAGCTAGGACTTGTGTTTCAGCATGGCTGGATGGGCACCGCTGGACTGCTGGAGTTTCCAGTGGCTGCGCGTTTTGCTTGGTTAACTGGGATAACTAGGTTAACTGGTTTAACCGTGATGGGAGCTGGGACACCCTCGAGACTCCTGTTTTTTGGGTTGTCATTGCCAGCCTGGGTGTTGCTCATGGTGCTTTTGGGAAAGACGTAGCAGCATGGATGGCAGCACCTGCAGCAGAGCTGGTGTGCCCAACCTCTCTGAGCTTGATTAATGGCATTGTGCTTGGGCATTGTGCTCGTGCTCTGAGGTTGTGTGCAACGTTACAGCCCTGGCCTGCTCCCTCAGGGGATGTCTTGGGTCTTTCTTACCTAGAAAGGAGTCTGTAAATGTGTGGCTGTCTTGATCTTTTTAAAAGCTTTCAATGAGAACTGTCATGAGTTTTGGGTTAATTACTTCAGCCAGATCGGTGGTAAAATAGCGAAGTTTGTTGTGTTTTGTTGTGTTGTGTTACCCGTGATTAATACATATTTAGAACAATGGTGCTGCAGAAAAAAAGCATGAAAGTATAAAATAAATTTAATTGAAACCTGAGTCCAAGTCTGTATATGAATTCTGTTATAAAATGTGTTGCACTTTAAACTGCAAACTGCATTTAAACTATATATGCAGCTGAGCTGTGTGTTATAGAGAGCTCTGCAGCTAGAATAACAATTATCCCCTCAGTGAGGATCTTGGCTAAAGGAGGAGAAGGAGACAGAGATGGAGAAGGCAGTGGAAGGCCAGAAATGAAAAGAGTGCAGCTTGCTGGAAATGTTATTTAAGAACTGTTGCTGCATCTGCTGGTGATTTTGATAGCTGGTTCTGCTAAGTGAGGTGGAATCACACACCTTTCTATATTGGAGTGCTTACCTATATATATATACACACAGATACATGAGGTGCAGTGTCTAAAAATTATGTTTTATATCACAATTATACAAGCAAGAGGAAAAGGAGGTTTTGTACTACTGGCACGTCTGTGCTTACCTGAACGCAGAAAGCAATGACAGGATTTTTGAGAATATCTGGATGAAGGGAGTAATATGAAAAAATATAAGGGTGCCTCACAAAGAGCTTTACAAGAAATGATTGGGGCAAGCGGGGAAGCATGTGAAGTGTGTTTACCAGTGTGGAGAAGCACTCAAAGAGCAAGACTGGTGTTGGTGAAAGCCAGTAAGTAATAGACTGCTGGAAAAAGCAGTCTGGCTGGACACACAATACTAATTTATGGATGTAGAAACATTTTGAGAACTGTCTTTTATGCATTTTTTTTTTTTTTTTTTAAAGAGGATAGCATCACTAATATATCACGTAGCTATTTTTAGGTGTTTCTAGCTGAAGTGGAGGAGACAAAGTCAGAAGGGATCTGGAGGAACCCCAAAATTATGACTGATAATCTTGAGGGAAGAAAGAATAGAAAGAAGCAGTTTGACAACCAACTTTGCAGCGATGGAGAAAAGAGGAAGCGTAACCAGAAACTTGTGACTGCAACAGAACTTCCTTAAGATCAAAGAGCCAAAGAATGATATAAAAATTCACAACAAATGTTTCTGGTGATAAATGTAGGGAACACTGCAAGGCTGTAAGGCCAAAATCAGAAAACAGCATGAAATACAATACAGAAAGCAAGGAGCAAAAAATAAAAAATAAAAAATAAAAGTCTCATATATATTAGAAAAACAATCTGGTGGGCTTTCAAGCATTTTGAAGGATGGGCTTAATCTTGCTGAAATTAGATAGGCAGTTTAAGATCACCAAGATGGAATTTAATAAAGACCAATCCAAAGACAATGTTTTAGGAAAGAAAATATACAGTGGAGGAAGTGGTTACTCAGCAGTGCTGGGCAAAAAGATCTGGAGGTGGCGTTGGATTGTAGGCTGAAGACTGGTCAACAGCAGTGTAATGCTGGCATAAAATGTACTAAGTGCATTGACAGCCGTGTCCTAGGTAAGGCATGAAGTTAACTGATTTCTTTTACTTCACGTTTACAAAATCCATGTTGGAGTAATGTTCTGGATCTCACATTTAAAGAAATATGCAGAATAACTTGAAAGGGGCTGAAATGGGAGGAACATGAGCTATGAGGAAAGCTGGAGGAATTGTGTTGTCAAGAAAAGAGAAGAAAAAGTGGGGAACATGACTGGAGTCTTTAAGCATGTTGGAGCATATACATATGTCCACAGAGGGTAGGAGGAGAAGTAATCAGCTTAATTTGTAGCAGGGGAGATGTAGGTTAGATACCAGGAGAAACTTTCTGACTGTAAAGATAGTTAAGTGCTGGAACAGATTGCCTCGGGACTCTCAGCAGTCCCGGCCATTGTCTGTTTTCTAAGATCTAGACTGTCAGAGAGAGTCCAAGGCTGGCTGAGCTTGTCTGAAAGCTGGAGGAGCCAATGACACCTTACAATTTCTCACTTTCCTGCACTGTCACCTAAATTATCTATCTGTGAGTAAACTCATGAAAGTTGATGGTTTTGCATCTTACTACCCATCATGTTCAGAGGAACCTTTTCAAATATTCCAATCAGGACCTTCATAGCATGGAGAAAGACACATGCAGCTGTCCTGGGACTTTCGGGAGTTTGGGATGTGTCTGGGAAGTCGGAATCAGAAGAGCTGGCTGCGTAGTGCTGTTTTGCCAGGTTGAGTCTCTTCACTTTACCTTTGCAGAAACAAAAATGTAGTGGATGCTTCATTCATGGGACTTTCCACCTACTGATGGGTGCTTTACTGCAGAGCTGTGCTTCCCAGCAGAAGAAGCAACTAGGTAGTGTCATGCACCATTGCTGGGTAATATCTTTTATTTTTCTTAAAGTAATTGCATACTGCCTGTGGGAAGCAGGGCAATGGAGCCAAAATGAATAAAAAACTCCTGAAGTCTGAACTGAGGGTGTGATTCTGCAGTCTGCTGTTCGTAAGCCAGCTGTAAAGTGAAGATTTTTTTTTTTTTTTTTTTTTTTTTTTTTAGGCATACATCAAGGAAAAGAGTGTATAAATTTAGACCATTTCTTCCTAGATGAAATGGAGTAAGGAGTCTTGAAAGAATGAAAAAATCAGATATGTCTCCAGCTCAGTAAAGTCTTAATCAAAGATGATTTAGCTATTTTTACACTAAAAGCAGCTATAATTAGATTAAAAGCAGTCTCCCTCATGGTGGTTTTAGGAATGTTTTCTCTCAAAAAATCATAGAGCAATGGAAGGCTGGGAGGCACCTCCTTTAGACCAAGCCTTTGCTCACAGTTGTGCTGGGACCTCTCCCAGCCAAGCTCTGATGATCTCCAAATATACAGATTTCACAACATCTCTGGGCAGCCTGCCCTGATAAGTTATCACCCTCATGATCAAAATATTTTCCTAATATCTAACTGGAATTTCCTCTCTTGCAGCTTATCACGATTATCCTTTGTCCTTTTGCTGTCAGCCTCTGAGAAGTGTCTCTCTCTTCTTCATACCCTCCTATTAGGTGTTTGAGGCATAATAATGTCCCCTCTGAGCCTTATCTTTTCCAGCCCAGACAAATGCAGTTCCCTCATAGGACAAGTGCTCCAGCCACTTGACCATGCTGGTAGCCCTTCAAAGCCCTGGTGTTTGTTATAGCTCAGGATCCATTCCCCGTGGCCACCTTGTATCAGCTGTTAGATCAGCTGTTGTCTGCACCTGATCTGTGCCTTGCCTGATGGCCTCAGTACAGACACTACTTCTTGGTTCATACCTTGTATGAGTTTAAATGCACCTTGAGAGTCCCTTGGAGCTTTGGAACAAGTCTCCTCCACTTGCTGGTAGATGAATTGTCTGCCTGATGTGCACAGTCTGGTAGGGTTTGGGGTTCTATGGTGAATAATTATATGACTTTTACTCTAATGGCTCCAGCTGAATGTTAATGGTCACACTGCAATTGAACACTCCTACATATATGATGTTGGGGACATATTTGAAGGTACGATTGAGTATAATTGTGGCACTCTGAGGTTTAGTCATGGGAAAAGGTGTGTGCATTCTGTCCAAGTGAGTAATTATGGGTCATCAGGGATTGTGGGGCATCAAGCTTATTAGTGAGTAAAAATGGAAGCAAAACTCAAAGAAAGATTCAGAATTTCAGAGTTTAACTCTGTTTTGTAGCCTTTAGGATTATTCCATACAGTCTTTGCCTAGCCCATACAAAATAGTTGAAAATAGGCAAAGAGCAGAAGACCTTTTCTTCATCTTATGGGGTTTGTTTAAGAGCTGAAGAAAGGAGAAGCAAGGATGTCCTTTGTCCTTGCTCCACGCTGCACAGAAAATTCCTCATCTTCCTGGGTGGGCTTAGTGAGTTATTGAAGAGTAAGGGCAACAGCAGTACAAACAGCTGTGATCCTACCTGCACTGAGTGAGGTGGGTGTAACAGGGAGCATATCTGGGGTTCTTGGTTGCTTCTATTTTCTCTGTCTTCACCCCAATAACTGGAAAGGAACCATAGGCATTATTGCTTGAAGTCTATTCCCTTCCTGAGGTATCCACGTGAAAGACTCAGAATGCTTGAAGTCAGATTTTTAATTTTGCCTTATAAGCACAACTGCAAGTTATTTATTTTTAGAAATATTAGGGACAGGCATTATGCAATATGGATGGTTAGTAATTACTGAAAGAAAAATAGAAATAATTAATCCTCTAGCTCCTTCTCTGGCTTTCATCCAGTCACGAGAGTGGGCCTTGCAAGGTACAAGCAATAGGAACCTGCTGTGGCCAGCCTCACAGTGCTCCAAGATTAGTCCCTCTAGAGCAAATAGTTGTTTCCATTCAATCTTCTCACGGTGCCCCAGTGACAGCTGGAAGGCTGGCTTTCCTGACCACTTCTGAGCATTGGGAATGGCAGGAGAGTCCCACAGCTGGAGAAGCATGGGGAAAGTCCCTGCTCACAGGGTGACTGAGGTTGGAAGGGACCTCTGGAGGTCATCCAGTCTGATCTCCTGCTCAAGCAAGGCCACCTAGAGCAGGTTGTGCAAGAGCATGTCCAGATGGCTTTTAAATGTCTCCAAGGAGGGTCCATATAGCCATTAGCAATCCCACCAGTGTGTATCCTCAAGCAGCCTGGTTAACCTCAATCTTGGAGCATGCTTTACATTGTGCTTTAATTGTTTCAGTGGATATGTATATCAAGCAGTGCTGCTTTTGTACCATTATCTAAGATGGTAATGGCAAGTATAATGTCCTGAACTTTGGCCAGCACAACCCAATGAAGCAATGTGGACTGACTGTGGGCTGGATGGGAGACAGCTTTGTTTCTACAAGGATCAGAGAGCAGACAACAGGTGGAAGAAGAATCAGCAAAATGTCTTTGCAGAAAAGAAGGGTGCAGAACCACATCCTGGGCTGCATTAGTAAGATCTTGGGCAGCACAGTGAGAAACATCATCTTTTCCCTCTATCTGGGATCTGTGAGTGGCTTTACCCATTAACTCCCTGCAGCTCCATTCCTCAGGTGGCTCCTTTGCTGCCTGTCACCCGTGGTCTACCTCAGCTCATCACACCTGAGGCTGGGCCAGTGCTCACTAAACAGGAATTTCAAAAAGGCTCATGTATTTTAAGATTATAAATTCCACTGATTTTTTATGGGTACATCAAACTGCAAATGCCTTTAAGCCCATCTGACAATTGCATCCACACTAACAAATATCCAAGGCAGCCCTTGGAAAGAGACAAAAGTCTGCATGTTTGTGTTCCGCAGGCAGAGGAAACAAAGGCAGGGGGATTGTGCCTCATCTTCATAATTATTATCTCCATTAATACTTTTGTTCAGCTCTCGATTCACCCTGGGATTGTTGGAGCAGCTTCCCTGGTGTGCCTTGAGCCTTAAATTCATGAACACTTTCTGCACCACCAGGCCTCAAATGTAAGTTATGAGTGAATAAAGCATATAACAAACTCCTACACAAGCCATAGGTTTGGGGCTGTTTAAATTACAGCTGGGAGAGGGGAAATCATGCTAAATCTTTGGGGGGTACTTGCTCAAAGAGCTGGAAAGATTCAGCACAGTTTCTCTCTCTCAGTTTTATAGCTTCCTCACTCAGATGTAACAATAAAAATGTTCCACTGGATTAGCTGCGTGGCTGAACTGTGATTTCTCTGTAGCACTTTTTCACACTCTGAAGGCCTAATGACAAGCAATCAAGAAAATGTTAATTGGGACGATTGGCCCCAGGGGATCACAGGGTCCTGGGAAGTTGAAGGTTTTCATTAATTCTGTAGGGCCGGCTGCAAAAAATACTGTTCTTTTTCCCCAGGAAATTACTTGCAACTGTGGTAAAATATAAATTTAAAAGTAAAGTCTCCAGACCTTTTAACTTCACCTCCTAGATGGTCTTTTTTAACATATTTTTGTCTCCAGGCCTTCCAGGCTGGCTGATGGTTTCCCACAGACTTACACTGAGTGGTGACCGGGGTTAAGAGGATAATTATGCTGCTTCTTGATGTCTACCCGTCAGTTCAAGCATGCCAAAGAGGAGCTGGTAGCCAGGTCTCTTCCTTGCTTAAAGGCAGCCATGGCAGAGCCTGCATCCTGCTCTGAGACACCAGGGGTGAGAGGTTTCTCCTCGTTCTCCTCCTGGTCTGCCTTAGCCATCCTGGCTGCCCCAGGAGGAGAAGGCATGCTGTGGCTCTTTAAGGTTGCTAATTCAATTGGTTGGAAGAAAACTGAAAGGGGACAGACTGCAGTTCTTTTCCTTCTGGAATAGGTCCTCAGTATCTTCCTGAGAAGACAGCGCATTTCTTTGGCCTGCTCTCACCCCACAAGACACCAGTGGCCATAGCCATGCAGCGTCACTGATCCTGAGTGAGTGGCAGATGAGGTGGTGGCTTTCCTGTAGCACAACACAGAATTAACCCAGCCTCTGAGCCAGGGAGGTTATCCTGGGCTTTGCTGCCACACTCCTTGCTGCTCTGTGCAGTGAGAGGATAGCACTGGTGGGACCCATCTCCCACAGCAGAGTGCTTCTGCTGGCATGGGGAGAGGTGGTTGCCTGGTCTCATGTAAAGAACAATAAATGCATTGGCTGAAATTTCTTTTCTTTCTTTCTTTCTTGCTTGCTTGCTTTCTTGCTTTTTTGCTTGCATTCTTTTTTTTTTCTTCTTTCTTTCTTTCTTGCTTGCTTTTCTTTCTTGCTTGCTTGCTTTCTTGCTTGCTTTCCTGCTTTCTTGCTTTCTTGCTTGCTTTCTCGCATTCCCATTCTCTTGACTTTTCTACCTCTTTCTTCTTTCTTTTCTCCTTTTTCTTCTTTTTTTTTTTCTTCTTTCTTCTTTCTTTTCTTCTTTATTTCTTCCTGCTTGTTTTAACAGTCCTCATTGAAAATAAACGAGGATCCCATAATTTAAACTGCTGCCAATAAACTTGCTTCAGCATCCCATTTAATTGACAACCTGATTCAAACCTGTTGGAGTTTGTGTTTGGGAATGCTTTTCTACCATGCTCCAGGGCTCTGTCTAGATGAGCATCTACACCCATGTGGAGTGAGTGGCTGGCTGTATGGGGGCATTTTGCAGAAATGTCTACAAGGGCTGCAAAGGTCTGGATGGCATGTACATGAGTCACTAACAGTTGCCTAATTTTCTTCTGTCCTGCAGGTTTGTAAGATGAACACAGGTTTCCTTAGAGATGGGGCAGCTATTTGCTATCAGTAGAAGTTAATGTACCAGGGGAATTTATAGGAAAAATGCATTTAGTTAAGAGTTCATGGCTGTTGAATCCACCCACCCATCACTCAGTGTAAGTGAATTCTGGCAACAGAGGTTTTATTATTTGCATGGCTTTGACAGATGATGATATTTGTCTAAGTAAATGCTTTCTTTCTGAGTATTCATTAGCATTAGGAGAGGATTCAGGCACAAAAAAGAAGGGATTTCTTACCCTCCCAGTGGCAGCAGGTGTGGTGGAGCCAGTGGGGCTGGAGTGACCTCTATGGTGGTGACTGACTGAAAAAATGGGAGCAGAGCACCCCTCCTGCACCGTGTCTTGGAGACCCACCCTCAGAGGTGCCTCTCTGGCCTGCAACAAGCCATCCTTCCTATAAACTGCACACTGAGGGCCACTAATCATCTTTTGCTACATTAAACATTATTATTTTCTGTAACTGCCTGGTAGTTTTTATGAGTATTCCTGGAAGCTCAGATACTGCAGTAGCTTCCCTGCAGTGGGGGAAGCTCACGAAGTGTGAGCCTGCTTTGTCATCACAGCAGCTTACGCTCTTCCAGCAGATGTGCTTTGTGAAAGCAGAGCTCATTTAGCTAAAGCTCTTGGCTAATAGGATGAACACCCTCAGGCTGTGCTACAAGCTGCTGTGTGGTGCTCTGTGTGGCTGGAAAGTTGCCTGGCAGAAAAGAGCCTGGGGGTGCTGGTTGACAGCCCTCTGAATATGAGCCAGCAGTGTGCCCAGGTGGGCAAGAAGGCCAACGGCATCCTGGCCTGCATCAGGATCAGTGCGGCCAGCAGGGTCAGGGAGGTGATCTGTGCTCTGCTCTGGTGAGGCCCCACCTTGAGTACTGTGTTCAGTTTTGGGCCCCTCAGTGCAAGAAGGACATTGAGGCCCTGGAGTGTGTCCAGAGAAGGGCTATGAAGCTGGTGAGGGGCCTGGAACACAAGGGTTATGAGGAGTGGCTGAGGGAACTGAGGTTAACCAGTAGAAAAGGAGGCTGAGGGGAGAACTCATCCCTCTCTATAACTATCAGAAATAAAGTTATAGTGAGCAGGGTGTCAGTCTCTTTTGTTAGGTGACAAGTGGTAGGACATGAAGAAACAGCCTCAAGTTGCACCAGGGGAGATTTAGACTGGCTTTCAGGAAACAGTGGGTAGGCATTACAACAGGCTGCCCAGGGAAGTTGTGGAGTTGTTATCCTTGTACACATTTAAGAGATGTGTGAATGTGGCGCTAAGGGACATGGTTTAGTGGTGGACTAGGTAGTGTTAGTTGGATGGTTGGACTTAATACTCTTAAGCATCTTTTCCAACCTAAATGACTCTGATTCTCTTATTCTCTGTTCCACTTCTCTTCTGGTGTGGGTTGGACACTCCTCTGAAAGTCTGTGCAGAACTGAAGGATGAACCCCCGTGAACTCTGCAGGATTTGATTTCCCACTTATTACTATGTTGTGTTCTTCAGCTGTATCTTGCCTGCAGGTTTTTGTCAGTAAATACTGGAGTAAACCCCCCTGGCTGAAGATTAGCAAACTGACACTTCACTAGGGTCACCCAAGAGTGGTGGAGCAGGGATGAGAGCTCCTGTCTAGACTTCAAAAGCTCTTCTCTCACCCCTGGGCCATTGTGTCTCTGAGCTGAGCAGAAATCAACCCTTTTATCTTGTAACATGATTCTTCCTGAGGACTGCATTTCTAACTCCTTCTTGTTCCTTTACAACAAACCTTTTCACCCTGGTAAGACACTCTTGCTACATCCTCAGCATCTGACACTGACCAGCTCTGCATCATCCTGTGTCCCCGCTGTTGCCTTGCAGTTCTCTCCTGTCCTGAAAATCAAAAGCATAACAGGAACAGGTAAATATGAAGTTACGTGTGATCCATTCTTTAAATAAACTACAATAAAAGAAACATAAATCAGGCAATTAGTTTATATTTCATATATGTGAAATATGTTTTTTTTCACACATACCTTTCTAGAGCCTTCCTGGTAAAGGAAAACCACTTAAATGTAAGAAATACAGGATTCCAAAAATGTGGACTTTGTTTGGATCCCATTTCAAATGCCAAAAAGGTGAAGTTTCTACACTGTTAGAGAGCTTGCGTTGACCAAGAACTGCAATTTATTTTTGTAGCAGTATGTAACTTGCATGGAGTGAGAGCCAGCAAGATGATTAATTCCTCCACTTGTTATCTGTGCTGATGGTCAGGAAGGGTGGCTTTTGCTTTGACCAAAACGCAGATCTGCGTCAAGATCCAGACCAGCAACTTGCATATCCAGTGTTGGTATCTTGTGTTGCCAGGAAAGCACCTCAGAAAAGCCAAACAAGGGGTAAATGTTGCTCTGGGCTGTTTGCATGGACAGTGGTGCATCTCCTGAGTTATCCCGCACCTCAATACCTTCACAGATAACCACACAGCGTAGCACAGATTTAGGAGATGTAATCTTGGCAAAGGCTTTGCACTGGAACCTGGTTCATCTCTGCACTGCTTGGGGAAAGGCTTTCACAAATATTTTGTAATCATATTTTATCTTTGAGAATCTCAAAATCCATTTTGTAGGGTGAGTTTAGGGAAAGCAGGGTTAAAACCAACAGCAACTGTGTTTTCCATCCTCCCTGGCAACTTTGTCCTCCCAGCCTGCCTCCATCCTGCCCCAGTCTCCCTTTCCTCAGGCCTTTTTATGTGTCCACTGGCCTTTGGTGCTGCTGGTTTGCACTGCCTGACCTAGCAGCGTGTCGTTCAGCACAGCTCACCAGTTGGGCTCACGTATGGTCCTGACCAGGGAGGTGCAAGCCACCGTAAGATGCAGTAACCTGATATTGTGCTGGGGCAGTTCTTCATCTGGGAGGCACATGAGCTCGCTCACCGCTCTCCAGGGAATATCAGGATGCTCAGCTGGGCTGCGGGTCACTTTACAGCACTGTGTGTTTGTGCGTGCAGGTGCCTTATTGTCTATACTTGCATTTCAAAAAAGTCATTAACATCCTCTGTGACTCAGAAACACTTCATAGATGAATCTGCAGCCAAAAAACAGTGCAAGCTCAGCACCTTACTGTGTGCACCTGAGCTGAGCACATCTGTGAGAGCATCACACTGCGGCAGGGTTGTGGGTACAATGGAGATGTGCAGTCAGGAAGAAACTTCAAAGTTTTGTCTCTTCCTAAACTACAGTTTTCAGTGCCCTCTTTAAACTTCACTGCCAATTTTTTTTACAATACTCTGACACATATATTAGCAGGGATGTACTGTATCAGAGCTGCAAAACAGCCTGCAATTCCCCAGGTTCCTCTGTAGTTTTTTATGCCTGTGTACCTATAAAAGAACTCCAGCCCTTCCAAGTTTGCCCCATGAGAACAGAGTAACGCCTTTCCTCTGGAAATAATGTAATAAAACAAAGGGAATACAAAGCTCCCGTTGTGAAGATCCCATGGATGGCCTTTATCATTTATCAAAAGGAAAAGGTGTTCTTGTAATACGTGTTAAAACTGTACACAGGGGAGGCTGTTTGGTGGAGCACATTAATAAAAAATCAGAAACCTGGAAGATATGTCTTTTTGCAGATCCAGAATTGTGCATTAATTTATTTTTGTAGCTTTTTCTCAATAGTCCAGTGGCTTCTGTCATGAAGCAATTTCATTAAAGCTTTGATCGTAGTGGTAATATAAAGCCAAGCTTTCTGCAAAGGCTTCATTGCCCTAAAGAGTCTGTAATTGGCCAAATGTCTTCGAAAGTTTTGCTTGGTTTCTCCAGAGCACAAGTAAAAATTAATTACCCCAGTAGTAGCTGCAGTGCCATCATATAAGGGTGTCAAATGTAGGCTTTCCAAATGGCATATTCTAACAGAGCACTAGATATGAAACTTGCCATAAATGTGATTTGTGAACATCATTAATGAAGTACTAGACCTAATTGACTTCCCCTGGCTTTACGACAGCATAAAAAAGTTCCGCACTACCAATGATATTTCTCTTAAAGTTCTCCAGTTGAATCCCTGATCCTGCAGAGCTCTCTTTAAAGCAAGGTTTCACCAATATTTATTTGGGAAAAAGGAAACTGGCTGTTAGACAACATTTCCAGTTCTTCAGAAATAATAAGGGTTTTGGGGCAGTTCTTTCCTTGCAGAATGAAATGAAGATGCTTCACAATTATCTCTGAAAACCCAAACACATTAGAGAAGATCAGCTGAGGGTACTCGCTAGTTTGATCATTTCAGAATTCAGTTATGGATGAACTGATTCAGGCTTGTCTCTGTTGTGATTCAGTTCAGGGATTTGTACTTTCATCTTTTGCATTTCGGGAAAAAGCATTAACTTTTCTGATGTGATTATATGTTCTTGGTATGGAAACATACCCATTATATTTGTGTCAAAAAATGATCATTCTAGCAAGATATTTTGTTTTCCAAGCATTTTTTTTTCATCCATACTGAGGTTTCTCACAAGAAATGTCACCATTCAGACCGGTACTTACAGTAACATATTACAGTACTTTATATTGCTGTCATAATATAAAACAGCCCAGACCCAGCTTTGGCTAGTATTTTTCCAGGACATTTTGTTATTCTATTTTTTATGAAGATTGTGGTTATATATCTGTACAACAGATATATATGACTATTTGTTGTGCAGATATTATGAAAGAACAAAAAATAAAATGCAATCTTCTGAAATTAATTATTTTTGTATTTACATTTACTCCTTAAATTAAAAAAAAAAAGAGAGAGAGAGAGAGAAAAGAAAAAGAAGTTTATATGCTAAATCACGTCTTATAGCTATTATCTTGCTCCAAGCTAAACAGGTACACTATTCAGGTGATGTTATTAAAAGTGAGCAAAAAGCTGCATGATCAAATGATGCAGTTGACCTCCAAGTATTTGCTCAAAACATTTGAAGATTAACATTTTGCAAATTAAACTTCACTTTAGGGAGGAGGTGGCTGAAATGTCAGGTGTGCTAAGCATCCCCAACTACTGCTGTCTTGATAAACACTGAAGGAGAATCTTTGAGTTGATCCTAAATGTTAAAGTCAGTTGACTTAAACGGTTCATCTAATCCTCTACTGATTAGTCCTGCTCCATTTTGTTGGCAGTCTCAGGCAGAGCTGGAAGAGACTTTACGCTGGTCTGCCACGTTGCAGGGCCCATGCTCACTTTGGTCCTCTTTGGCATACACCAGGGTGTTCCCCAGCACCACGTGTGAATGCTCCCAAAAATGTATGAGTTGTTTTGACTTTCATATCCCAATTCCTCTCTCCCAACTTTCCTCCTTCAGACCCCCAACAGCATCAGAATTTACAAGATCTGTTGTTCTTTGTTTTGTGGAGTGTGATAAATACACAGTCAGGTGAAGAACTGATTCAAGATTCAAAGGTGAGGAATTTCCCAAACATTCAGCACCTGCAATTTACTGATTTGACTGAAACTCACAATGATTGCATTAATATTAATCACAACTCTTTCTTTTACTCACTTCATTCCCTCAAATGGTGCACTTAGAGATATGTATGAGAAAGACAATGAAAGACAATTATAGGGTGGCTTCGGGGACGTTCTCTGAATCATGAGCACCCTCCTTGCAAACAGAAGGTGGCTGCAGGCTAGTGGCAGAGATGGCTCCTGCCTGAGGAGAGCGGTGTCACTGGTCCCCAGACAGGGATGTGCATCAGTTGAATAACTCTCAATCTACTGGTAAGCAGCAAGCATCCTGAAAGACTATCCTCAGAGTCCCACAAATTTTTGACATTCTACTGTTTACCCCAGAGGGACTAATCCCTGAATCTATGTTCAGGGACCTCTCTCCTCACTGGCTTTGCTCAGCATCTCTGGCTATGTTGATACCAGCAAAAATGTAGAGCAGAAGCATGCAATAGTAAGGGTGGATCTGTGGATCTGATGCCAAGGTCCTGATGTTAACACTATATGTATGTTGGAGGTTTTAGGTTAGACCAACCTCAGATCACAATGCCCACCTGTGGCTGGACTGCAGCAAGTGCAGCTCCCCACTTTGCTTCATCAGTGAGGAGTTCAGTTACAATCTGAGGAGGGTGAAGCTGATTGCTTCCAAAAGACATTTCCAACACGGAGTAAAATACTAGGCAGAAGCAGCATTTCTTTGAGGATATTTTCTATTTTTGTACTCTTGCATGCAAGAGGTGAATTTAGTTGTAGCCATCAATTTAAATTTAAAACTTCAAAACCCTTGCAGGTTTTTTTTTTTTTTTTTTTTTTTTTTTTTTTTTTTTTTTTTTTTTTTCCGTGGTGCAGCAGTTTGTCTTCTGGTTACCTACCTGCCATGGAGTATGATTTGTGATCTGAACTTTCCTCTGTCTTTCTAATAATTTGCAGCTTGAGCATTCTGAAGGCATTATTTATGCAGCAGTTGATGCTGAACTATGTTGTGCTGCTTCCATGGAAACCTCCGACAACATATTACTGTCAGGCATGACAGATATGCAATTCCTCATTTTCCCTTATGTCAGTCATCAGAAGAGCCTTACTATGTCAGACCAAAGGTCTATCTATCTGGTGCCTTGTCTCTAACTGTAACAAATGGCAAATGCTCAGGGAAAAAGGTAGGAACAGGGCAAGAATATAGGAATACTGGTATAAGCTCAAACTTCCAGCATTTTGAAACATAGGGAGTAAAATCTTGAATTCAAAGGCCTTGAATATACTTTTTTTTTTTTTTTTTTTTTTTTTTTTTTTTTTTTTGATCTGTGTAATAGCATGGTATGGGATCATAGCACAATTTAATTTATGTGAAATCTCAGGAGGTCTCTAGTCTGACTTTCTGCCCAAACCTGGGTCAGCTATGAGACCAGAGCAGGTTGCTCAGGGCTTTATTCAGTTGTGTCTTTACAGCCTCCAAGGAGACAGACAGAGCATCCTCTCTGAGCAACAATTTTATTTTATTTATTTTATATTTTATTTATTTTATTTTATTTTATTTATTTCTAAGTCCACTGAAGATACTTGATGCACAAAAACGCAGTATTAATAAACTCTCCAGTTCTCCACCTAGTAACCCATATTTGGTTAAAAAGACCAAGCAGGATTCCTGGAGAGCATCTGAACACCCAGTTGTCTGTTTCTCCATGAAATGTGGAGGGAGGATGACAGGTTGTAGGAGGCTGTGAAGTTTGGAAGAGACACCAGAACATCAGTCTGTCTGCCCATGGTCTGCAAGCTGGCACAAACTGTATCTCCTTGCAGAAAGTCTCCTCAAATTAAGGCAGTTTATGTTTTGGAAACCTGGAGGAGGAGGCACCTGATTAGATATAAAAGTCTGCTTATGAACTTTTCTCATCTTCCCTTACAATCGGTAGAGAGAAATAGTTCATTTTAAGCTCGTATCAGTCTGAAGCAGATCTCTAAAATAGATCAGATGAGTCATATGCTGAAACTGCCTATTGCTTTTCATTGACTAGAGTGGGATAGTTGGGTTGCTACCCTAGATGGCACTTTTACTCTGTAGATACCTAACGGAGTCATCTCCTACTGTCTTGCACAGAAAAACACAAGCAAAAACAGTATCTGATGGGTAAGAGAAGCTTGCAGCTTTTGAAGACTATTTTCTGTCTTTTCTCTCTAACCACGAATGAGACAATTTATTTTGATGTCCTCTAAAAAAACAATCTATCAGAAACATAGTACTATTTACATAGTAGAATAAAAGAATTTGTAGAAAGTGGCTTTTTAGGTGGCTATTCGAAAAAGTTGTAAGCTGCCCAAGATGGGAAATCTCCAGCTATGAGGGTTCAGAGCTCAGGAGATGGGAAGATTTCAGTAGTGCTTGGAGGGTAAATATACAGGAGGGTTGTATATATGAAGTGGCTGGTTGTAGGACATGAAGAAGTCATGAATTCAGCATTTTTTTTTTTTTGAGCTGCGCTGGGGATTTGGTGGGAATCTTTCTTCTGCCTTCAGTAAATCCAAAAACAGAGATTAGGAGCTTGTTCCCTGGGTGCAGAGCATGTGAAATATAAGTTGGGCTTGCAGTTTCATGATTTCTCAGTTCTGAGGGTGATGCATGACAACCACCTTCTTCTGGTCCCAGTTTGATTTGGTTTTCTGTATCTCCAAGAGCAACTTGGCCCAAATTCTGCACTTGGGGAGAAGAAGGGGAGAAATGATGGTGACAGCTTATTTTCTTTCCACCATGGAGTGGCGTGGCATAGAAAGCTTTGATTTTCACACACCTGGCAACCTTGCCAGCTGTTTTTGTTCTTAAAACTTTATCTTCAGCTGAAAGCAGTCTCCCTCTCTGGTCTCTTCAGGCCCTTTAGAACTTCCAAAGGTCACTTGCACTGGGTGGTGGAGGAGTCCATCTCATATAATCTTGTTCTCTGCTTATTAAGCCGGTGTACCTTTCAATATTAGAAGAATAATTTCTTTTCCCTTTCTGAAGCTGGACATGAATTATTGAGTTTATCTTGTACCTGCCTAGGCTAGAAGGATTTTCTGAGGAGAGTAATGCACACATTTGGTTTTACTTCCTTGACTTCAGCAAAGATCAAAGATAACATTTGCATACTTCATCCTTCTGACCTGTGTTATTCATAGGTGGCAAAAACCTTCTTTATGGAATCTTTAATTAAGGTTATTTTGACACCACTTCTTGTGTTTCCTTTCATTAAGTAATTTCTCAGTGTTGAAGTTTGAGTTGATTTTTTTTCTTCTTCTTCCTGCTTTCACATATAAAGGCTCTGAAACCCTTTGTTTAATGAATTAGGAGTTAGGAGATATTAACTATACCGGTATTTAATAACATTGTCAAAATAAGCAGCACCACTGTAGTACATTCTTCACAATAAGAGACTTTCACTTCAAACATGACTACATACAGCTAGATCACTCCCAGTTCATAAAAGTATTTACTAGATGGCTTTCCTTTGTGTTAAACAGAATAGTTGATGAGTACAGTTGAACATGGCTTTGTTATGATTTTTGAAGAATGTTGAATGCTAGCAGTAGAAATATTTTACTATTCATTTGTTTTCTGGCTTTATGTTACTTGCTATATCTGTTACAATGAAGAGATATCAGCAAATGGTGTGGGTGGAGATTTTGCCAGTAAATTTAGCTGTCTTTTCAACTGACTCTTCTAATTGTATCCTTCAAGATAACAACTTCCCCCCCTGCTTAGCTGGTCAATGACAAAATGTGGTAGTTCTTGGCTTTGTCTTTTTCTTTCATACTTCTGACCAGTTTGTCAGAAAAATGTTGTATAATTAATATAGTTTTACAGGTTGCCATCATTTCTTTTCATGTTACGGACATCTTCTGGCATGTATGAACTCTTGAAGAGTACTGCCAGCACTGCAATATTCCCCCTTTCTAGGGCTGGGCCTTGCCTGTTTTACACAGGGGCAGGCTCTGAGTTGAGCTCTCTCTCTCTCTCTTTTTTTTTTTTAATTGAATTTTGAATTATTTCTAATATCTGTTGTCTCAGGAAACTCTTGTCCATTCATGTGTTCCTGTATATACTGGGGCTTTCCAAATTATACTACATCATATATTAATTCTTCCACGGATCTTTAAATGTTTTGTCTGAATTTGTCCACAGTCTCTTCTTTAATACAATTTCAGTTAGCCACATCAGCCGTTGCTGTAAAAGTCTTGAAAGCATCGCGTTTCACAAACAACTATTGACACAAAACCCTCTCCTCCTCTCCTCTCCTCTCCTCTCCTCTCCTCTCCTCTCCTCTCCTCTCCTCTCCTCTCCTCTCCTCTCCTCTCCTCTCCTCTCCTCTCCTCTCCTCTCCTCTCCTCTCCTCTCCTCTCCTCTCCTCTCCTCTCCTCTCCTCTCCTCTCCTCTCCTCTCCTCTCCTCTCCTCTCCTCTCCTCTCCTCTCCTCTCCTCTCCTCTCCTCTCCTCTCCTCTCCTCTCCTCTCCTCTCCTCTCCTCTCCTCTCCTCTCCTCTCCTCTCCTCTCCTCTCCTCTCCTCTCCTCTCCTCTCCTCTCCTCTCCTCTCCTCTCCTCTCCTCTCCTCTCCTCTCCTCTCCTCTCCTCTCCTCTCCTCTCCCTTTGTGTGCAAGTGCACTTTAAACCTTTTCCAAGTCTTTTAACTAGTGGAGATTTTAATAGCACTTTTCCTGCAATGTTTCCCATCCTCCTTCCAGAACATTTTAAATCTCTCAAGGTCAGAAAGACTGACGGAGTTTGCTTCATTTAGCATACAATGCTCTATGATTTCTAGTTAAGGAAATACTTTACTGCTCTGGCAGGGACTTGTGCAGGAAGGCAGAAGGAGAGGCAGAGTGAAACCCAAGCACTTGCTCTCTCTTGTTTAAGCCAAGAGTTTGTTGCTTTCATTGTCTGTGACATGAGCCAAATACCTACTGGGCTTGTGCTCATCTTTTGTCCTGACCTTGGCTGTGATCGAGTGGATAATCTCTTCAGAGGGAGTTTTTGCTTTTATGACTTTGGATTACTTTATCAAGGAAGATGCTTTTCTCTGGCTGGAGGTCTGAGCTAACTGCTCCACGAGGCAGACTCCCTGCTGGCACAGTCACAGAAGCATGAGAGCATCATCTTCATGGGGCCTCATCGTGCCATTTACCTCTCCCTGATGAGACATCATCCTGTCAGAGAGGACTTCAGAGATCCCAGAGGAACTATGGAAGAGGGAGACCTGTGAGGAGGGAGGAAAGGTGGAAAGGAGAGACAGACAGAGCCCCTAGGAAAGCTATTGCAGGTCATACTGATTTTCAATAGGAGATGAGGGCAGATATTAGGGTCAGCCATTATTTATAATGCATGCCCACCCAGGGAAGATGGGCCAAATATTCCCTAGGGCAAACTAAGTAACACTTGTTCCATAGGAGGGAACTCTCTAGCATGGATGTGACTTTGCACAGCTCAGCTCATGCAGCCCAGCAAGTCTGCCACCAGTCCATGACCCCCTGGAGGCACAGGGTCCAGCATAACAGGGGCAAATCTTCCTGGTGGGAGCCAGTAGTGTCTTAACGAAGATGCTCTGGGCTGTGAAATATCATATTTCCAGGAGATACAATCCGCCTCACTCTCTGAGAGAGATCACAACCTTTCTAACACTTCGCTTGACTGATTGGCTTTTGTTTCCAAGCTGAGATGTATGCAAATGCCCAAGCGTGCAGCCAAATGTACTTAGAATTTGTTAAGCTAATAGATATTTTCTCTATAGGCTCCTAACAACTTCTAGTGATATTTAAATTATTTAAGCAAAATATCTCATTTGTTCTAGGTTAAATACATTCATATGATAATTCTTAAGGTTGCTGCTCTTCCCTTATATTTCATTATTTGGAACAGGAACGTCTGTCTAATGCCTCATTTAAGATTCAGTGGAATCTTCCTTGCTTCAGTAATTTTCCTATTAAATTACAACTATTAACACTCGTTCTTCACCCTAAAGGAAACCAATAAAATCACCCAAACTAATGAAGTTGTTTTCAGCAGCAAGCACCTCGTTACGGGGGTACTTCTAATTACTGTTAAAATGAACTGGAACACAATGCCTCCAGAATGGGATGTCCCAGAGCTATCAACCCAAACCATAAACATCTGTGCAACTCATAATCTCTTCATTTAACCTTTGTAATAGCAACACAACCTCAACTAATTTTTAAATGCTGGTAGGCATTAAAATAAATAGATATGAAAATGTCACTGACACATTATAAATAGAATTCTAATTTATGAGCACTTCCTCCCAGAGAGGAGTTTGTTTTTTGTCTTTAAAAAATAACCGTGCCACCTGGAGTTTATCTTCTTCTTATATTGTCTAGTTTGAACTCATTTTTTTCCCTCCCTCTGACTAATTGTTATATTTAGATACCATCGCACAGAAGACTATGTTGAGGAGTGATTAGGGTATAACTTACATATCAGAATGCATGAGCTAACTAGAAAAGCAAAGCTTCAGATCAGATTTAATTAAGATAGCTTACTCTGTCAGTTCAGTTTTCTGCCTAAAGCAAGGAAAAAAAATGAAGACTAACAGCTTCTTCCAGAAACGTGATACTCCTGGGATAGGAATTTAGGACTTCATAAGCAGACCAGCTTTTACTCCTGTGAGTAGTCCTGCTGAAATCAGCACTACTAGTTATGTGAGTAAATGGTACTCTACATAAATTAATAATGCACAGTATGGCCATATAGAAATCCTTGTTCTGGCACAGATTACTAACTGTCCGTATCATTCAAATAATGGTTAAGAAAAATGAGGGATATTCGTATGAACGATGGCTTGTGGGATATTCATTTTTAGTTTTCATAGATGTAAAACTAAAGCTTTAGTACCAAAGTAAATCAAGCTGTGAATCTCTGGTTGGAGCTTGCTAAAGGGCAGTGCCTGCTACTCATATTGCTTTCACATCCTTACAAGAAGAAAGGTGATTTGTCAATACTAGCAGCTTAGTCTGTAAACAGGTTTTTGAAATTTCATGTGTGATTGTAATCTCCATCAATTCACTGTTCACGCTACAGGACACCTAAAGGTTTGGGAGCAACTGAGATCCACTTCCACAAGCAGCAGACATGTAAATGATGTAAGTAACTGCACTGGACTATCTATGTTAACTCTCATTCACAGAACATCCCTAGGCTTTAATATTATATATACATATACATGAGAACATGAGCCAAAATATATTCCACCCCTTTCTCCTATTGCTAGGTGATATATGCTGGGTTCTGCACATGGTAGAAGCAGCACAAAGGAAGAAGGCAGAGGAGTTTTTTTATAAGCATAGGAAATATTGAGGTCTTGTGTTCTTTGGATTTGTATCTTTCGACTGATCAAGAGAAAGGAGATTTATAAAATGAGAAAAAAAGAACTTCATCTGAACCTTTTTCCTTTTGGCTCAATTCAAGGTCTATGCCCTCATGTCTGTAAGCTTCTAGACTTTCTTCTCCCTGGGGCATGAGTAAGGTCCTTTCTCTTCCTCTGGCAATCCATTTATTTTCATGAAATTTGTAGAAACCTAATTATCTTTCAGACTGATATCAAACTGTATTAGAATCAACCAGTAGTTTCTAAAGATGTTGAAAAAGACATGCAGACAAACACACAGACTAAATGCCTTACTTCATTTCTACAAGAAATATGGGCTATAATGGAGATTTATTATTTATTTATTTATTTATTTATTTATTACTGAGTTATGTGAATAAAAGAGTGGGAATATTTTGAACGTAAGACAGATATAGATGTTGACGAAATTATATCTTTTTATGTAATCAGGGCTTCAGTTGTGAAGTGTGCCGTTAAGACACAGAAGCCACCTTCAGAGGTGATGGCTCGCTAAGCTAGGTGCTTTTCAGATAGATGGGGCAGTTCAGTTTTCATTGAATTACTTATGAGCTATAAAGACAGAGAAAAAAAGTTGAAAATACAAAGAACAAAAGCATATTTTCAATGAAAAATGTATATATCTATTCTTTCTCTCTCTTTTTTCTTTTTTTCCTCCCTTCCCCTCTTTGAGCCTAACTATAAGGCTTGACAGAAGAATAACCATGTCCTGATAGTCTGGTACATAGGGAGTGAAAAAACATCTTCATTCATAGAGTCTTGTCAGCAAACTGCAGAAAACCATACATACACGTTCAGAAAGTTGTTTAGGAACCCCTTTGCATGGTCTGAAAGAAGATACAGAAATCTGTGAAAGCAGCAGACGTGTGAGTGGCATCATTTGTTGCATGGAGACAACAGGGAGACAAGATAAGTGACAAGGATAACAGCAGCAAGTGGTAGACTTTGTACCTTTGTCACGAGCAATTCAAAACCTACCCAAGGATATTATCCTCCCATACTTTCATACTTTAACACAGAGTGTGAGATGAACTGAAGATGCTCGAGGATTTCACAGAAGCTTTATCTTGTTTGTCCCTTTTATTTGTCTGGTTTAGCTTTTTAGTGTGTATGTGTGCATGTTTTTTTTTTTTTTTTTTTTTTTTTTTTTTTTTTTTTTTTTTTTTTTTTTTTTTTTTTTGTGGTGTGTGTGTTGGTGGTTTAGTTTGTTTTGTTTCAAATTATTGCCATCGTTAAAAACTAGTTTGTTGATGACTTGCTTTGCAGTTCACGCAAGTTGTGGGAAGCACCTCAAGTAAAAGGAAGCAGCGTGGCTACACAGACATAGGGGGCTGGAGAGGACGGAGGAGGTGGGTAGAGCTGTCAATGTCACTCTTACCTGGAAAGGCTGCAAGGAACAGAGACCTTGCAGCTTTCCAGCAAGGACTCTAACTCTGGATTTGTGTCGTTTTCCTTTTAAGTTTCAAACATACAGGTGGCTGTACTGTGCCACATCAGAGTTGAATCTGGCTGCTCATCCCCTATTTGACAATGGCCACTAACGATGACAGGAGCAGTTTAGAAGCCTGAAGCAGTACAGCCACTGGAGGTTCGGAAACATAAGCAACATAATTATCTTTAATAGCCCTTGCTGAATTGTTCTTCCATTATCTTGTCTGCTGGCTTTCAGAGCACTTGTATGTTGTTAAAATCCATGATGTCTTGTGTTTTAATCCTCACAACTGAAAATAGTCTGTTCCCAGCTGTTTTGCACCTTGTTTTGTGCTTTGTGGTCTGCATTGCCTAGAGCTGGACATAAATCCAGTGATTCCCAGGTCTGCATTTGCCCTTATTGATCTGATATTGATATAAGAAACACTGAAATGATACAAACCTAAAGTCATTGATGTCATTGTCATGACAACATGCATTGAGAAAGGTGGTAGGTGTTTCCTGCAGAGATGGAATATGAGACTTGTCATCAGTTTCATGTCCTCTGATTTGGACATGAGGGACCATGGGGTCATTATGCTCAAAACCATGGTTTAGGGGAAAGGACTAAGTTTCTTACTTCTAAAAGTAAAAAAAAAAAAAAAAGAAATCAAGGTCTGTGGTGAGATCAGCTATTAAAGTCTGAAAAATGACACAAGTCTTTCTTCAATCCAAAATGTAAGGTGCAGTTTTCAAAGCTAAATACAGGTGCAGAAGCATGGAACAACTGACCTGAGATGAGCCTGTGTGACTGAAAGCTTGCTTTCTTGTTCCCAGTCTTTTCATAGGTCTACTAAGAGAATCCTACAAATTTAACTCATTCTAATCCTTAGAAATCCTTAGATCATTCATTACAGACACAGCACTATCACTCATCTGAGTAAGTTTGAGGTACAGACGCAGCCTAGGTACAAGTTTTAGGTACCTAGTACCTATGTAGTCACCAGACATGAAGAATCAGAACGCAAGCCTCTTGCTATGTGTCTCTAAACTCTTTATACAAAGTTTTAGACATGGATCTTATTTCTCAGGCATGCTGAACCTAGCTACAGTCAACATCATTTTTTCAAGTCCTGATCTCCTGGTGACTTTCTGACATGTTATCTGTGGAACTGTCTGCCTCAGTTGAAAACATGAAAAAGATGTTGATATATTTCGAGTTCAATGAAAATCAGAATGATAACATATATATATATATATATATATATATATATACATATATATATATATATATATGTTTTCATCACCAAGAGTTACATTTCTGGGTAGTGAAATCAAAGAGTTTGAATTATTCTTCCTCAGAAATAGACTCTTAATTTTTGATTTTAAGAGTTTCTATCCTTTTGTGGTCCTGAATAATTCCAGTTTGTTTAGCATTGCTGTCAAAACATGTGTTTTCCTCTCTGTATCTTTTTGTTAGTGCTGGGAGTAGTAAAGACCTTTTCTTAAAGTCATTTCAATGTAGTCCTATTGATATTTGCGAACACAATTAACATTCCCACTATTCTGTGGGGTAATTTTTTGCATTTATGCACAATGGACTGTTACTATAGAAAGATATTTCAAAATATGCTCTCTTCTCTTAGAAAAAAAAAAAAAAACATTGGGAAGAGCAAAACATGTTTTCTGTGGAATCATGTTTTTCTGTTTTTCTCAAAATTCAGTCAACTCATACAAATGGAAGTGTGACAGAAAGCTGTTAATTTTGTTGACAGCAGTGCTTTACTGCAAAGATTAATCTTCATATATGGCTGATTTTTTTCACCCTCTTATTCATCTCTGAATGATGTCTGAAATAACAGCTTGCTGAAATTTCAGAACATCTCAACAATCTTTAAGAGATGGTGCAATATGTTAAAAGAACTTTATTTCCCCTGAAATCTCTTTAAAATATAGTAAAAGTGTTACGGCATGATATTGATAGAGAAATATAAGGCATAACAGAGATAACTAGGAGGAAGTCACAAAAGCACAAGAACATTGGGCAGTTTACTACCATGATCCACACATGATTTTTATTAAGAATGTTTATTTACAAAGTGTGTTGTTTTCTTACCAGCTCATTATATTGGTTTCTCATTGTGGGGAGATTTATCTGAGATTAAAAGTTATAACCAGCAATGTTATGAACTAATAAGCACATCTAATTTGAATGCTGTTAGAGCATTAAATGGAATTAGTGACAGCACCATTTCATTTCATTTTGGCAAGGTTATTATCACCTACATATTCCTACAATGAAATGGGACCATAGCTACTACAGGAGCTACAATGAGAGCATACACGATATTTCTTTGCTTCTGTTTTCAGGTTAGCTGTGGCTATTGGATGATGTTCATCATTAGGAAGGCAAAGAGGCCTATTAGAAGGAGGCCTCTTCCTCTGCTAACAGGAAACCTCAGCTGGTCTTTAAGGCCTTCAAGTGGAAGTTTGAGGAGTGTGCACATAGATCTACATCTTGTGGAAAATAATCTTCAGGTTTATGGTGCTGGCAGCTCATGCCAGCGGAGATGTGGGGGTGACATGCCCTCTGTTTCACAAAATTTAAGAGAATAGATTGTGGCTCAGACCATGAATGCCCGCCTTCCTCTTTCCACCTCCTGGTTTTTGAGCTACTTCTAATCCAGGCCAGGAAATGCCGCAGCATCCATCAGATGGCTTCCCTTCTTAAGGTCTTCATTCACAAATTCACGTCCATGCAACGATGCCCAGGACAGCACTAACGAGTTCGCTGAAGTGCTGGAAGCAGGATAGCCGTGTTTTTGTGGCGCTCTGCCCAGGTTAATAAGCCCAGCTTCACAGCAGTGCTAATTAGTTGAAGCAGAGCTCTCCCTGGCTGTGAGTATATTTGTTCTGATGTGTGGTTATTTCAGATGCTTCCACATGGTATTACATTGCTCTGGTAGACATACTCTCTGCATCAAGGACATTAAAAGGGAACCCTCTCCAATAGCTCTGTAGGCTTCCTGCTCTTTCTTCCTCTTGTAAATGCAGCACAGGTCTTTGACATAAATTATTTGAGATTCCTTAGAGAGACACCTACTGCCTGACTGAAACACTGATACGAGCAGAAATATCCTCATTGACTCAGATAGAAATTCTGAATCCAAGTGAGCACGATGGAGTAGACAAACTTGCCTGAAAAGCTGTAACTTAAAAACCTAACAAGTAATTATGGGTCACAAACCTGTAGGGTGTTGTGGTCTTCTGTCACTAGCCATCAGGGAGCTGTGCACATTTCTTTTCACCCCTGGGGTGGCGTGGCTAGATTCAGCTGGTGTGGGTAGGGGAAGCAGAGGAAGTAGGTGAGTGTCCTGGAGAGGCCTTGGGAAAGCTAAAGATCTGATCTGCACACACAGAAATTGGAAGCAAAGAAATAAAATCTTCTCAGTGTGCACCCCTACTTCCTGCTTAGCAGGGCTTCTTGGGTGCACTAGGCTGGGTCCTGGTTTCTTTTCTGTAGTAGACCCTCCCCTTCCTCTTCTGGGGTAGTCAACACCATAATCACATTTTTGAGACAACCTCCTTCATGCACAAAGTGTATGACAAACACTCTATGGTGTCTACGTGACACATTCCAGGGAGCGCTGTACACCCCTTGCCTGGGAGCTGCTGTTGCAGGAGATCCCTCATTCCTTGCCTCTCCATCAGGTGCAATGGTCAGCCTGTACCTGGCTCAGCATCTCCACAGCTTGCCCTGGTAGCTTTCTTCTCTCTCCCTTGCCAGGTGATCTGGGATGTGGGGAGATGTCTGGAGGACCCTGTGGCTCTGGATCCCACGAGGTAAACAGAGCCAAGGCTTCTGCAGGGTGTCAGCTTCTTCCAAGTGATGTAGGAAGGTCTGCTCCTGTCCTGCATCCAACACAGCCTTTGGCTCCCAGGGATGGAGCCTGAAGAAGTGCAAGGCAGGGTGACTTTAGTCCCTTCTCCATGGCCCTGGTTCTCACTGACTTCAGTTCAGCCCCAGAAGGGGACAATGCTGCACTTTACAATTTGTTGGATTTTCTCAAGCTGCATTTCCTTGCCCTGCAATTTAAATTTGACAGCTGCTGTCTAGACACAGTTTGCAGCTCGTGTTTTGCTATGAACTGTGTGGGAATGAAATAAGGAGTGGAGTGAGAGCCCCTTTCTTTTTACAAAAGAAACTGATTAACATGATCAAACCATTAATAGAAGTCAAAATTTGCAATGCCCTACTTGCAAAAGCTGACAACAATCCAAATGTCATCCTTGCAAAATCAGAGCCAAACAGCACTTCACTCAAAGTGTACTACTTCCAGGCAGAACTCTCTCTCTTCTTCTGCTTCTTCTTTTCTTTTTTTTTTTTTCTTTCTTTCTTTTTTTTCTTTTTTTTTTTTTTTTTTTTTTGAAGAACATTATGCAGGCCTACTTGAATTGGAATATACTAATTGGATTATTTATGCTGCATTGGATCAAGTAATTGAAATAAATTGGAGGGCTAATGATGACTCACTGTTTCAGTGAACCCCCACAGGATAAGCAGCCATAACAGGAATTAGCCTGTTTCATTAAAACGTTTTCTGAAGTTAAGGTCTTTGATCAGCTCTCCTATGGCAAATTGACACTGCACCAACGATCATAAAATCATTGTGCAGACACAGAAATTGGGTTGCTGTTTCAGTGGAATGAGTGAGTGCCATGCACATTTTATCTCTCTCTCATGACCTTTTTAAAACACATTGACAGGGCTAGAAATATCATATTTGCCCCAACCGTTTCCTCAAATTAAGACTGTAATGTAGTCCCTTGCCACAGCTGTGGCTCATCGCTGAGAAGGGCCTTGACCTCTAGCTTCCCAGATGAACATGTTCCCTGTTTTGCTTGCTTGATGGCCCCAAGTCATCTGCTTCATCTCTGTGGAGCACTGGGTTTGTCTCTACTCACAGCCCTCAATGCCATGTACCTCTATTTTGGGAGCCAAAGGTCTCATCGTCCTTGCCTGCATGGATAGTTACAAAACAGCAAATAAAATATATATATATAAGATAATAATAATCATAATAAAAACCACAAGGGCCACCCCTCCCTTCTTCCAAAGGTGTGTCATTCATTAGCACTGATGGATGCTCACCTGCGCTACAGTGTGTGCCTAAGAGCAGCAGGGTGCTGCTCAATGCTGTGTGTTCTGAGCAGGGCTGGACTCTTCCCTGCCATGCCTGGGAGCAGCACGGTGCTACAGGTGGCTTAAACACTCCATCCGATATTATCAGTCTATCCTGCAAACCACAGCGAGCGTAACAATGCAGGGAAATACGCTCCAAGTGCTAAACACATGCTGCAACTGCCTGCTGTAAGGATAACTGTATTCACAGAGGTAGGGAAAAGGTATCAAAACAAACCTTTGTCTCGCAGATGATGTGATGTATGCTGTTGCAACCAGAAGCACTGATAATCAGGAAACTATTCTACTACATCAATACACTTGACAAGCTAAAAAATAGCTACAAAATTTCATGAATATTTCTGTGTAAATTGCATTTAAATTAATCTCAGTGCTTCCCCCTTGTAGATTCTAAATTAGCAGCTATTCTTCTGCTAATGTAAATTTAACTTCTTGTTGTCGTTGTTGTTCTTTACTTTTGTACCAGCTCTATTCCAGTAGAAACTGAAGCACAAACTTCAGAAGGACACTTCTCAAAGCATCCAGATGGCAACAATAATTATTTATTATCTTTCGCTACCATGATTATGTTTCCCAATCTGTGATATTGTAAATCATTTTTCAGATGGCCATAGGAATTGTAGCAAGTTTAGTGAAAAAAAAATTGCTCATTATATGTTTGTTCAGAAGGATTTAGCAATCAGAGAACTGCCGCTCTTTCAACATAAGTAAATCTATATGAAAGTTGAGATGTGAAAGGGACTGTGGGCGTGTAGGGGCCAGCGTGGTGGGACACCATTTGGGTTTGCACAATGAGGGATACGTCACCCGTGTGGCACGCAGTCTGGGTTTCTTTGAAATCCACACTCCCAAAGGGGGTTCAGACAAAGGCTGTACTATTTTCTGTGTGAGCCAAAATATAGTATAAAATGAGACAGATCTCTTCTTTGAGCTAATTCAAAAGCATGGCATTCAGTTGCAACAGCAGCACTGAGGTTCTGAAGTGAGGGTGCATCCCCAGTGCAATTTTTATTTCTTTTTATTATCATTATAAGCTTTGTATAGTCTTTGTCCTCCAGAGTTTATTTTTTCCCTTGACCTAAATCTATCCAATCTGTCATATTCTTAGTAATGTTCTAAACCCCCCCCCCCCCCTTTTTTTAATTTCTTGCAGAAAAATTAGCTCTAACTGTTCTATATTTGCAGGGTAATGGTGACATTGGATTGAAGGGAATGACACACTGATTTTCAGCAAAGCTTTCATAAATTGTCTCTTAGATTTATGGTATGTCATTTGATTCAAAGCACTCTTTTTTGTGGATGCTATCTGTTAACTTTTCTACAATAACCCCTTTTCTCCCCCTTTCTCTCTCCCTTACTTCTTGGAGGCTAAAGCAACAATTGTATGGTTAGATTTGGATAACTTGATAGTCACAATTGCTGACTCTTAATAAGAATACAGGTTCTTTTCCAAGATACTGTCTCTTCTTGAGCCCCTCATGCCTTTGTTTTTCATCTTACAACTACAGTTAAAAATGCAGTTTAAATTTTAAAGGTGATAAAACTTATTCTGACAAATAAATCTATCTTCTGATATGCTCAGAATTGCTCCTAAGATTGATGTGTTTTAGACTCCTTAGGGTCTCTAGGTTTTTCCGGAAAGATGGTCAGTGGTCAAAGGTGCCAAGTTTCTATTTTCTCAAGGCATGAAGACTGAATTTCGTTTTCCTATAATGAACCCACTATAGTGTCTTGATTGGAGGGAGTTCAAGGAATTTTCCCCCATGTATCTTCAGGCTGTGCACTTATGGCAACTAAGAGTCTATTTATGGTCCAGAGCATCATTTCTCACACTGTAGTATATGAATGCTGTCCAAGCAAGTGAGTGCCTCTTCCTGCCTGTGTGCATTACCGGGGTTTGTTCTTGCTACCTTCAAGGGTAGTATATTAATAGATCACATACTCCCTCCAGCTGAAGAAAAGAAAAATGATGATTCGGAAAAGTGCTATAGAAGAGCACTCGCAGGAGGCCCTTTAGGCTCCACAAAGCTGCTGTTTCCCTTTTGCCCATCACTGGCTAATACTTCTCAATGGAAAACATCTCTTTCTAAATGACACCCAGCGTTACCCACCAGAGTTGATGCTGCTTGGTGGTGAAGAAATTCTCTCTTGGTACCCACTATTCTTATATGCTCAGTTTTAGAGAAAGGCACAAGACTGTTTTCAAAGACTGGCAGGAGGAGAAATGTAGTGCTTTGTGGTTTGCCAGATAACAGACAATTGCTTTGAACAATAGAGAAAAGTGGAAGTACAAGCCTGGGAGGAATGTATTAAGACAGTTTTAACAGTGGGCTTATTAGGTTTAGAAGCAGATATGCAGCACTAGCTGAAAACAATGATGATAGCTATGTTTATATTGAATTAACACCAAGGTCAATTCATTTTGTTTCAGCTGACAAGCTGCCAGACTGTGCACGTGTACTTGGTGTGCAGTACCAGTCCTTCCTTTGGCAAAATCCTCAGGCTCTCGTTTGTCTTCACTGGCAGGGATCAGCCACCATGGTGGGCTTGCTTGGCTCTTTGTGGCTGAGACATCACTAGTAGTGAGCTGCAACATGAACTTCTCATGTGACTTACTCTGTGTTTTGCTTTCATTTTTCTTTTAGTTTGAGGTCCATGTAATCTAAGATTTTCCCATGTAATCTAAGATTGAAGATATTTTTGCTTTTATATATATGTGTGTATATATATATATATATTTTCCTTTACTATGGGTATATTTCCTAGATATTTAAGATTTTTTTCTCTAAACTCACAAATTGCCACAACAGGCTTTTACCTCCTAATTCAGCAGGTAGCCGTGTTATGCTTCCTGTGGCATAGCCTATACTTGGATGCATCTACAAGGGAAGACATAGAGGTTTGTGAAGCTGATTATAAGAAATGCCAACAATGAGGCACATGTTCTCTCTGCTCTTGCAAGGACACAGATGATTTCTGCTGTGGCTTGGGAACATGTCTGTCTTGGGCAGATTTCATACAGAGATTAAAACAAGGACTGAACAAGATGCTTCAGACAACACTGCTGAGAAAAAAAGAAGAACAAATAATGTCCAAGATAAGAAAAGATAAAGGAGAAAAATATTTCCTATCTTCTTGTGAGTGTTGACTAAAAGAGCTTATAGCTAAGGCCTGGCTTGTCAAGAAATATAGCAACATGTTTTGGCAAAGCTTGCTGCAAGCTTTTGAATATAGACAAAGCAAAAAGCTTCTATCCATATGACAGCTGGACTCCATGTACCAAATAACAAAGCTTCTTCAGACCATATGAGGCCTGTTACCAGTTGCTTTGCTGACAAGAACTGTAAAGCAAGATCCAGCACAGAAATTGTCACCAAAGCTGATCGTTTGTCTAGCTTTATTCCTTATTCGTTGAATCTTTTGTTGGAACCTCCTTAAGCTCTGATTCAGGGAGGCAGCAATTTCTCTTGAGACTGGGACTCCCACTGTTATCTTCCCCAGCTGTCCGCTTTTTTTCCTTTGTGAGGCTGGGTGAAATCAGCAAAGGTGATTTTAAGAAACCACATTGTTGGCTGTGGCCTTTGCATCCCTCTTACATGAGCAATTGAGCTGTCCATGCGTTGAATGGGAAGGGGAGGTGGACATCTCTAAGTCTTTTCAGCCATCCTAAGAGATAAGATAATTGACACAATTGAGGACAAATGTTGTCTCTGTGGTGTTTTAAAGATGATGTGCTTATTCAGTTTGCTCCAGAACTTTTCTCATTATCTTTGCATTTGAAATTGGTATTTCTAGGTGTTTCCTGGGGCAGGGGAACAAAAGAATTCTGTGGTGCAAATAACACCTAGAAGCAGGACACACCAAATCAGTTCTGTTCTGTCTGATTGGGTACACAAATACAAAAAGTATACAAAAGATTCACTAATTTCAAAGGTTTTCCAGCTAGGGCTTGAGAGAAAGGGAAAAGAAAAAGTCTCCTGAAAAAGAAATCTTTACACAATTCCCTCTCCCCCCTTCCTCTAGAGAAAAGTAGCCATGGTGCAGTAATAGCACAATCTGACACAGCTGAGAGTGAGCTTGTGCACAGTAATCAGGGGGGAAACACAGGGACCAGGATTGTCTTTTAATTTGTCCATCGCCTGAGGATGAAAGGAAGCTGCTGTCAGTCACAAAAAGCAAAGGAAGATATTCTAGCGTGCTCAGGACTGTAAAAGGTGGTCTGTTATCCCTCCAGTGATCTATGAGTAATTTCTGACATAAAACCTCCAAGTCACTTGCAAAGCCAATTTGAGAGAGAAAGGTAACAAACATTTCTTCTAGGAGTTCTGGGGAAAAAAAAAAATAAAATAAAAATCCCCTCCTGCCCTTTATTTTGCCTGGTATTATCTGCTGTACAAATGTCATTAAGTGACATTTCTCTCCTAGAGGCCATCCAGTATATATGAGGATTATTATTCCCTCCTTCTCCTCTCTCCTGGTGAAAAACAGATAGTGGCTGACAGTTAATGAGGAAGACTCTAATCTGACAGCGCTATGAAAGCTGCTGCCGGAAAAGATCTCGATAATGGCATAAGAAATCCTTTCTATCTCAAACTACCATTAAGGTGCCTGTCTGTAGCAGAGAAGTCAGGACATTCTCCTCTAATCAAAGCTTGTTAGATCTGTATCTTCTTGTACTGCTGCAACCTGTTTGAGAGGAAAACCAAAACAGTCAGTGAAAATAAAAGAAAATAATGGCATTCGAAATACAAGGACCTACTGTGATTAAATGGGAGTTGGCTTCCATTGTTCTGTGCTGGACAATTAAGGCAGGTTTTGCTTTCACTTGTCACGCTATCCCAGATTTACTTAGTGTGCACATGCATGCGTACAGAAATGGAGATTTCACTGTGGGAGGTAGCACAGAAAGGCATGTTACGTGGTGCTTTCTGAACTGGAGCACTTGCTGTCTAAATTTATACAGCAGACAACCTCCTCATGATTTTACATAGTACAAGCTGTTCCTGATTACATGCTCTGTCTCGTGTAGCACAGACAGAAGTGATCTCCTCAGCCTTAGTACTGTACCTTCATCCCAGATGACCGCATCTCTTAGGTGATCCCAAAGGATTTCAGAGTCAAAGTTTCTTCAAAATAGTTACTCAATCAGGCTTTTTACTTCAGTATCATAAGTCCTACATTTTAAAGTCATAGTCTTCTGCATATTACTGGTGTTGAGGAATGATGTTTCTGTCTATTGAAGAGCAGAAAAAAAAGCAACATCCAGATGGACACAGCTTCTCATTGAGTTCATGCATTGGTTTAAAATTTGAGATCTATTACCGTGCTTGAAGAAGGGGTTAATGCAGACCTAGGTTGGAGGCTATGAGAAGAGCAGTGGTTGCAAGTGCAGTAAATAAGACCAGAGAGTTTAAGAATGAGGCTTAGTTTTCAGAGAACCGCAGCATAGAGGGATTTGAGCATCAAATTTGTTACTTGTTCGCTCTTTATCGAACCCTCCAAAAGGGTTGGTCCTTACATGTGTATTTCAGTAAAAAGAAAAACGCATCTCCTTGATGTAGGTTTCCTTTCTCCGAGCAAAAAACAAGCTCTCCAGGTGCTCAACCCTTCCTAAGAGGGAAATGAATAAGGCAGTCAGTGTACCCAACCTGTCCCTTACATCTTGTAGGATTAAACCTCAGGATGACATTCTTACAGACAGCTTTGATCATTTGTGAAGAACACACATGCTCGTGCATGCCCGCTGTATCTTTTCCCTCTGGCACATTATCTGCACACAAAAAGTTGTATTTCTGTCTTTTCACAGATACACCCTCTTTTTTTTTCTTTTTTTTTCTTTTCACCTAGACATTCAATTCGACTTAGTGTGCAATCTATTTCCAAGCTGCTTAATGTTATTCTTTGGCCTGTAATGACAAGGGACATTGAGTGCCAGGGTCCTCATTCTGTGGCAAAAGACAGCATGCAGACCTTCTTTAAATGGTACCAAATTGTCTAAAGCCCCGGTTTGGATGGTTTCAAAGGCAACCTGAGGTTATCAGAGGTTTCTGCAAGGCTTGGTAGTGTATCAGCCTCTTCTGACAGGTCAATGTCTTTAAAAGGCCCGTCTTTGTGGTTCTTTAGCTTCATAAAGGCACCTTTTTGCCTATTTCAAAGTAGGAAATACATTTTTTAAAGTGAAATCTGTATTCAACAATGCCTTACTTTGTCTTGACAGGTGCAAAGTCTTGCATGACCAAAAATCCAGGAAACAAACAAACAAAACCAAACCAAACTCTACAAATGAATACTACAATTTGTCTTTTTTTTTTTTTTTTTTTTCCTCCAGACTGCAACATCTTAAAAAAACTGACAATCTGGACTCTTGCTTATTTCTAGAGAAAGTCAAAAGTCAAAATGCTGTAGACCTGCAACTCAGGAGCATGGTTTTAATTTTGAAACCTGTAATTGCCTGGACCAGGTATAACAAATATCCCAGTGAATTTCGGCTACTTTTCATTTCCCTTCCTCCTGATATGGCCAGGGTACAATCTTTTATGTAGGACAGATTTCTGAGGTGCAGTAAATAACAGCACAGGTTTCCTTACAGCTGAGCTGACAACTGAGGTTTAGGCAAAGGGCTGCCCTCTGATGTCCTCGTCCTGCTCACCAGGCCCCACATGGGGACAGGGTGTTTTCTACCCAAGGGACCCCTGTACTACTCTGGTTTGGGTTTGGGTGTTCTGGGGCTGGTTTCCACAGTGCAGGCTTCTCCTCTGATCTCCTGACACGCACAAGGGATTGTGCTGGCTTGGAGACAAGCTGGTGGCCAGGACTTATTTCTCCTCAGCTTGAAGACATGACTCATGAGTGTGTAAAAGCCATGCTTTGGCAGTTCCTTTTGTGTCCCCAGTGCTTGTCACAATGAGACACCCACACAACTGGGTGACTGGCAGTATAAAAGAATGTCTGCATGATATTCCAGTGCTTGTGTCACACTTGTACACACAAAAGACAGGTTTTCTGGGATGGATTGAGAATGCATGTAGGTGTTTTGTTTCTTTAGATTTTAAATTGCAATTTATGCTTATGTTCTGGTCTCTTATGGAGATATGAAATCCCACTAGGCACAAATCTGCATCTTTAGGCCCTTTAAATCTCTTTGTGGTATTGTCTTTCACTTAGCCACAGGGAGACAGCACCTCAGGAGAAGCTAAAAATTCTCCACAGAAATACCTCAGCCATACAGAAAAGGAATTTTTCCCCATGAAACTGTAGAGCAGTTTTATTAATTCTGCAAAAATAATTTCATAGCAAGGATCAAATTCTGTGTGATGCTCAGTATGTTTACCCAGAAATCGAAAAGAAAGTTTAGCCTTTTTTTTTTTTTTAGATGAAAAGCCTAATTGGAATGGAAGAAATAGCATTATTAAATACCAGAATGAAGATCACAAGGGAAATAATCTAGCTGCTGAAACTCTAATGTTAACTCAGTGATTCTAAATAATCACTAATCAGAAGCTTGAATTAAACTGAGATCGACTGAGCTAAGTGCTTGGCTATTCAAAGTGAGTGCAAGAGATTTGGTGGAAAGTTCAGTGCAGTCAGGGAAAAAATTCTACTGGATTAAATATGCAGGACTAAAGAAATCATGGTTCTATTTTATTTTAAGTAAACACATTATCTTTTGATATATCTTGGTCTTTCTTCACGTATCATGAATCATACAGTACTTCAAGCCCTGATTAATATTCTTAATTGCTCTCCCTTTTTCGTTCTTGCAGCTGGCAGATGGGATGCTGCAGATCAGACAGTGCCATATCAGTTGTGTTTATGCTGCTTGTGAACAAATGGTGTTACAGCCTGCATGTTTATCCCTTTTGATCCATACACAATTGGAAAAAGGTGCAATAATCAAGACTTGCTCTTTTTTTTTTTTTTTTTTCCCTCTTTCTTTCTCGTCTCTGTGGTATTAACCCTGATGGGAATTGATGACGGGAGATGGACAGCATGAGCCAGTTTCCTCAATGCCAAGCACTTTGCAGCTTTGAAGGAGGTCTGGAAATCTTGCTGCACCTGACAGGGAGATGCCTGCCTTCCACCAAGCTGAACTGAACATTTCTTAGTGGAAGTGTTGATTGTTTCTATGTTTTCCCATGCCAGAACTATTTAGGGTGGACATACAATGAATCCAGAAGAAAGAGCATCATATTAGCAAGAAGATGAATGATGATATCTAATTAGCTGAAAAGTGACTGAAGGATCAATAATTCATTTTGTTTGCTCTTCTCTAAATGAAAGAATCCTAATTATTCTAGTTTTCAAGTTTTTCTGATCTTTCTATTTTTTGTGTTTTAGTGGTTATCTGGTCACACTACCTTACAGGAGGAAGAATAACTTTTCTCACTAGCATCAATGCAACCCCTATTTTGAAATGAAAAGCAAGAACCTTCTTCTCTACCATGACAGCAAAACCAGTTAATGAATGAAGTGGAAGAGTAGTCAGTTCATTCTATAGTGCCTACATTGGTTCTATGATGCTAAAATTAGATGATATGTTGTATGTGATCAGCATTGCTGTTATAATCTATAATAGCAATGAAAATAGTTTAGCTTAAGAAAATGCAATGTGCTTTGCATAATCTAGTTGTCTTTAGGACACAGGCAGGTTTGTGTATTTTCCGATTAGATCTGTAGAAAAACATGTTTTCTCATGCACTGTGTTGAACATTTAAGTGCACTGTCCTAAGAAGGCACCAGCAATCAACTGACAAAACAGCACTACAGCAGAGCCCCTGAGCTCAGACGCTGTAATTGCTCATCAAGTTATTTCTCTGAAATGTTTCAGGACTTTGGAATTAAAGCATTCTGTGAAGAAATAGATGTCAACTTGCAGGTATTCAAATATGTATCAGACAACACCTAGTGAAGCTACTGGATGTGATGCTACAAGAGGTCCATTTAATTGCCAGGAATATTCTGAATGTGCTTCTATTTAGGACACATCATCTCTATTCTGGTTTCAGCTTCAGGTGTGAAGGCAAAACAATGCAAAGTCACTTCAGTAATTCCTACACCATCCAGCAATGTGGTGGAAGTTTAAGCAAGTTTCCATACTGGCTTTCTTATCTTATTTTTCTCCACACTGGCATACTTTTCTTACCTTATTTTCTTGTGTTGAAAATATTGAGTTATCATCATCACTACAAAGAGATGAAGCTGCAGCTATCTGGTTACAGTTTCCTGGAAGACATGTTCAGATTCATGAGCAGTCCCTCTTCTGGCAGTAGACAGAACAAGCTCCATAGAAATCAAGATTTAGACCAGGAGGAGGTAAAATAACAGGCACTTCAAGATCCCATGGAATAGAATCATAGCATCACAAGATAATAGAATCATAGAATCATTTAGGTTGGAAAAGACGCTTAAGATCATAAAGTCCAAACATTCACCTAACACTAACAAGTTCACCACTTGTCCCTAAGCACCACATCCACATGTTTCTTAAATATCTCCAAAGATGGAGACTCCACCACTTCCCTGGGCAGCCTATTCCAATGCCAAACCACCCTTTCCATGAAGAAATTCTTCCTAATATCCAATATAAACCTTCTCTGGTACAACTTGATGCCTGTTTCCTTGCATCCTGTCACCTGAGAGAAGAGACCGACACCCATCTTGCTACAACCTCCTTTCAGGTTTACTCTCTAGAAAGCTCTTATATAAAGCATTTAAACAGATAAAGATAAAGAATTTCTTTCAAAGAAAAGCTCTTGATGAGAATTGGCTAGCAGTTATCCACTGGCTTGGCGACTGGCTGTGCTTGATGCAGTGCTGCCTTGTCTCCTGGTCAGAAGGCAAGTGCTTTGAATTAAGCATGCAACCTCTGTAGGTTACTGGTATGTTTGCTATGTGTTATGTTATTCCCATCTCCTTCTTCTGTGACTCCAGGCATTTCTTCTTTAATATAGTATATTTATTTCCTTGCATGAGATCAATTTTTCTTTCCCCATTATTTTGGAAATTGTCACTGTTAAGATCAGAAGGGTGTCATTTCTGCATGCTCTTGCAATTGTTCTCAAACCTGGAAAGTTTTGTTCTTACATTGCCTGTTTTTTTTTTTTTTTTTTTTTCTTTTATTATTATTATTTTTATTGTTATTTTACTTTTAAATTATTATTTCAGTTTCATAATCAGTCTTTGACTTCTTGATTAGACAGTTTCTGCATTAGATGTTCATGCCAATGTTTCTTTGCTTTGCTGTAGTTATCACTGAACTTACATTTTTGTTGCAGTATTTGTTACAGTACTGAATTCTCATGGCTGCTGAATAATTGTTGTGAAATATTTTCTGCATTCTCTGCTGGAAACTGGAAATGAAAGCATCTTAATGTTGCTTGCTGTACCAGCACCTTTTTATTTTGAACATAACCTTCTTTTTTTTTTTCCTTTTCCATTAACTACTACAATTATAATATAATTAAACTACTTAAGTTGGAATAAAATTCTGTGAACTGTTTGCTGTAGCAGTGAGGTAGAGATGTCTTTGATTTGATTTACCAACCTGTTGTACACAGAGCCCATTTCTCCCTCTGGCAATGTGTAACATTTATAATATAGTTTGCATTCCAGGCAGGTTCCAGGCTGAAAACAGGAGTATTAGAGAAATTTTTTGATACAAATTGGTCCCATTCTTGCAGGATGCCAAATCAACAAGCTTAATATCCACAAACGAAGATTTTTTCCTGCTTTCAGGCATCCCAGCATTGCTGTCCTTCAGCACCTGAACTTGCAGTGAACTGTCTGTTCTAATAGGCTTCATCTTCATTACAGCATAATATACTCTATAAGTGTAAATTGGTAATTAGATGCTAGTGCTCTTGAAGTGTGATTTATTAGGAAGAAGCTAAATTCTAGTAAAACAAGTAGGCTTCTGTTTGAATGTTGACAGAAGACAAGTAGAACCTCTGATCATTTCTCATATCTTTAAGAAGTGTCTTCCTAATGAAATCAGATACTTTAAATATCTAGATCTCTAGCTCAAGACTCATTTGACATTTCATTATCATATGAATTACATTTTTAATGTGGCAAGTTTAGACATAAAACTTGGATACTAAGTACTGTGTGAAAAATTGACTAGGAGAATTGTAAAGATTCTAATATCTCAGCATTTTTTTTTCTTTTATTGATCACTGCAATCTATCTGATGTGTCAGCAGTCAAAAAGCATTCTAAGTAAGTTGATATATTAAAAATGATACAACCTTTTATCTAGATTTATATTAGATGCAATCAGGTAACACACCACTGTGATCTACTTTGTGACTTTCAAAATTGGTTATGTCAAAATCAAAGGAAATTGGACTGAATAATATTCATATTTCAGTGGTAGTTGTGCTTATTTATTCAGGTATTTACTGTGATATGGTCCCTAACAATCATTCTGAATGAAAGCCTAGAGATTTATAACCGCCCTAAAAATGAAGTTTTCCCCCATAAAATTATTTGCACTTAAGAATAGTCTAAACTTAGGTAATGCAAAACTATTGCACCACCATAGTTATCATCTTTTGGTTTTATGCAGTTTTTATTAAACTATATCCTGAATAATATAACAGAAAAATTATGAACAAATCTGACACTTTTTGTTAGGAATTATTTTTAAGCTTGACTGGTTTAAATAGGATTTATCTAAAACCTGGTGTATCATGTAGTAGTCTGGGTGTGGTCTTTAGTTAAATGAAATTGATTTCATGTTGCATGAATTACATATTTTAAAAAAGACAGATTTTTAATTGTTGGAAATTATAACAACTACAAAACCCACCAAAAAACACACCCACAAAACCAAGCAAACAAACAAACAAACAAAGATTTAGGATTTCAAAGTGATGTTTACCAAGATGTGTTTTAGTATAAATCCCAGCCACATCTAGTTTAATAACCTGTCGGCTGCTAATTTTTGCATTTTTATCTATCAGAACAGATAATCTGAGGGTAATGTTTGGGGGAAGGAATAGCCCTGTAGATGCAAACCTCCTCCTTGCTTTGAACAGTCATTGATGGGGGTAATCTAATGTGATGGGTTTGTCCTTGGGGAGAAATGAGCTCAAATTTGTATTCTGACACAAACTTCCTCTGAGGTAAGCAGAGAAAGACTAGTAGATCTGTATCCAAAACCATGGGTTTGTTTGCATTTATGGTGGGTCATAAAATCCTGAGGGTTTTTGTAGGCCTAATGAGGCTGGTGCTCTCCAATTCCCACTTACCTAAATGGAGTTTATCAAACTTTCATGTTTCACAGTGTATTCTGAAGACACAGTAAAGGTGAAGTTTATTCTGGAAATGAAGATTATTGCACAGGGCAGCCCGACAGTGTCTCTCAGGGCTGTCTAGAAAACTCTGAAGAGAGTTTCCTCTCTCCTCTCCTCTCCTCTCCTCTCCTCTCCTCTCCTCTCCTCTCCTCTCCTCTCCTCTCCTCTCCTCTCCTCTCCTCTCCTCTCCTCTCCTCTCCTCTCCTCTCCTCTCCTCTCCTCTCCTCTCCTCTCCTCTCCTCTCCTCTCCTCTCCTCTCCTCTCCTCTCCTCTCCTCTCCTCTCCTCTCCTCTCCTCTCCTCTCCTCTCCTCTCCTCTCCTCTCCTCTCCTCTCCTCTCCTCTCCTCTCCTCTCCTCTCCTCTCCTCTCCTCTCCTCTCCTCTCCTCTCCTCTCCTCTCCTCTCCTCTCCTCTCCTCTCCTCTCCTCTCCTCTCCTCTCCTCTCCTCTCCTCTCCTCTCCTCTCCTCTCCTCTCCTCTCCTCTCCTCTCCTCTCCTCTCCTCTCCTCTCCTCTCCTCTCCTCTCCTCTCCTCTCCTCTCCTCTCCTCTCCTCTCCTCTCCTCTCCTCTCCTCTCCTCTCCTCTCCTCTCCTCTCCATTATTATTTTTACTGAGCTCCCTTTCTTTCTATTGTCTTGTAACTTTGGTATTTATCAAATACATAACCAGAAGCATACCTTTTTCCTCTTTCTGTTGTTAACTGTTTATTTCTTTGCAGGTAAGGAGTGTCTCCAAGGAAAAATATCACTAGTGTAGCTGATCTGAAAATATTTTTTTTTCTGCATACATATTATAGATCACCATTTCCAGCAATATTTCAGTGCTGTGGCCCAATAGAATTCTCTCCTTGACATCTAGCCTATCCGTTGTGCTAGTGCTTGTTACCGCAGGAACATACATCAGGTTAACCAGCTCTATTTCTCTGGTGCAGCAAGGTGGGCTTTAATCTAGAGTTTATATAAGTCCCCCTGCTCTGCCAAAAGATTTTTTTTTTTTGCTATTATCTCCAATAGCCTATAGCATCTTGCTGTGCTCCCTTGCTTTTCTTCCCCATTACCATTTTCAGATTGAATGTCTGATCTTCAGTGGCACGATCCTGACCACAATATTGTACTATCTTTTTTTAGCTCCCATTTCTCCTGCTCTTTTTCTCTCATGCTGCTGACACATTGCACCTCCAGAACTAAAGGAGATTTATCAGGACTGTGCTACACTTCTTCCAAATTAGCCCTTCTTTGATAGCAGAACAAGTGCTGTCTTGTGTTTAACATTGCTGGCCCTTCCTCAATTTTCAATATCTAACAGAAGGATTTTTATATTTGAAAGTGATGCTTGTGTATTCTACTGGAATTTAAGCCCCTTTTCTATTTAAGATAGAGCTCAGGCAGTCTCCACTCAAGTATTCCTGCCATGCATTACCAATGCTTCTTGAGAAGCCACAAGTTGTGCAAGCCCATTTGTTCCCTGACCTTTACCAAGACAGGAATTCATTCTAGAAACAATAGAAAGTGACCATTGCCTTATTTATAACAGGCTATAAAAGCATAAAAAATATACTGTGTTGAAGGTATATAAAATCCTCAGTGGCCAATAAAGCCAGTTAATGGAGCTGAAGCCTCTGATAGTCTCTGCAAAGAGGACCTTTGGGTCAGTCCCTGCTGTGGAGGAGCTGAGTGTTTTCCATACAGAAAAAGGTACTGCCCAGGAGGAGAGGTATAAAGCTTTTATTTTTAAGTAGCCTATTTTGAAAAGAAAAGGGCAGATTGGGGTTTCTGGGAAAGCTATGCATAGTAATGGTGCTTCAGGATTGGCATTAAGAACATGACCAAGCCTCTAGAGAGTTAACAGAGGGGGCTGATGCTTTCCAGATGAATGAGAAATGAAGGGGGTAAGGGTAGATGTGGAAGACCAGAATAATCTTAGAAACTATCCTGGGAAATATCTTACTTGTCATTTTCCCTTCTAGAGTGCAGGCCAGTAAGTAGCCTTAAGGCCTAAGTCCTTAAGAACATAGTTTCCTTAATATTTCCTGTATATTCCTAGGACTGCCTTTATTCAACACTCTAGATTTGTACAGTGGAATGGAGATGGTGGGAGATGCTCCTTTGTGCTGCAAAATACAACTAAAACTAACTCCTACTGACACACAATGTTAGGGTCACCCTTCACATCTGAAGTCTAGCCTTTGTTTTGTGTTCTTCAAAAATTTTGTGTAATGAGAGGTGAAGAAATATGATTTTGGGAGTTATCAAGAACAGGAGATCTGTCTATCAAGGCTCCCGGAATCACACTTCTGGCCCTCTTCTGATGAGCCTGCCCTGTGTAGTATTCATATTTATGGGCCTGTTGAGAAATCACTGATTTAGGATATACATATATGTTTTCTTTCAAGAGAAAAAGCTTTCACATTCAGGCTGGAAATGAGATTGTTTAAGCTGTTGCTCATTTTGTACTGGAGCTGCCACATCTGCAGCTGGGACTGTGCCGAGTCTCTGATGGAAGAGTAAGCAGATGGACTTCTAACCTTTACAAAGGGTATATTACAGCAAAGCAAATGGGAATTAAATTAGTGAAGCCGTTCACTCAGTCATTTTATCTGAAAATGGGAAAGTTCAGACATATCTTTGTACTGGAAACAGTTCTGTGCTCATTTTTTCTGCTTTTATTTTATTTTATTTTGGTGAGAGAGAAAGGAGGCACTCCTTTGCCCCAGCGGTATCATAGTGGAAAAGAAAACAATTGTCATTTTTTTCCATCTACCGTCATCCTTAGTGGGATTTTGAGAAAACACTATACTGGAATGTAGTATTGAAATCACTGAAAAGAAGTCTCATAAAGCCAAAGGTAAAGACATTCATGGGAAATGGAACAGATGATATATTTTTTTCTTGTACATTATAAATGTGATTCAGATGAACAAGTACAGGTTCTGCTCTTTAAATTACACTTTTCCTTAAGGCATGATCCTTGACTTTCTCATTAGATTTGATGTCAGAGATTATTAAGTGACACTTCTTGACCTAAGATTTAAGTCTAGAGAGTGATGAATTCTGTTTTATCAGCTCATGTGTTTCACTGGGAATTTTGTTTGCAATGAAAAAAGGTTACTACTATCACTACTCAATGTCAACAATATTAAAAAATAAAATAAAATTGTAGAGTTAACTTGGAAATGGGGCAAAGAACCCAAGAGAGGAATCTGCATTAGCATCCCACCCCTAAACATTTCTTTAGGGCAGAATGTCTCTCGGCTGCTTTTGCAGTCTAGGAAAATGCCTCCTTTTCTGATCTCACACTGGAAATTGTAAACCCATTGAAACTGTAGTAGTAGGAGAAGCAGGATCACACAGATCATAACTTTTAGGGAGAGCACAAGGTAAAAAAAGATGTGAATAGATGCTACCGCCAGCAGAGAGTCTGTTAATGCAAAGAATTAACTACACGTTTAGTAGAAAGTCTCCAGTCTGTGTTGTCTTCAGGTTCAGTGGTGCTACTGATGCGCCTCTGGATAAACTAAAGCAAAACCTCATTAAAATGTAGCTCCTGGTGATTCTCGTAACAGATGCATTATCCAGAGCAGATGATAGCAATAACAAAAAAGCGAACACGTCCATTTCTTTGTCTGATTGGCAGCTTCATAATGAATACTACATAACATGCCAGCAATAATATGAGAGTAGGTCATGGAAACACAGCAGTCTTGATATTTTGTTGAGCTGGGTTCCAGCCAGCAATGCACATTTTAAGCATGGCCAAAGATAAAGTTAAGTTATTAAGGTTATATTGAGGATCAAATAATGACATGGTTACAAGCTGAGGGGGAAATCTAGTCTCAGAGCCAGAACTCTGAACAGAGTATGGGATGCTAAATATGCAGTGGCTGAAGGGAATATTTTCATTCTTAGAAGGATAAAAGCCCAGAACTGCTGATGAGAGAGAGATGATGATATCTACCTTGAATTTAGCAAGGCTTTTGACATTGTCTGTGACAGATTGTGTATATTCAAATTGGGATGTTATGGGCTGGCTGGGCAGACTATGAAATTGGTGAAAATAACTGTCTGGGTCATGAGTTTCAGTAGTTAATGGATTGTACTTAACACGGAGGCAGTAACATGTGGTCTTCCTTGGGGGCCTACCCTGTGACCTGTCCAGTTTATTATATTTGTCAGTGAGCTAGAAGAGGAGGCAAATGACACCGGCATCTGCTTTATGGATGACAGCAAACTGGAGTAAACAGTCAGTGTTTGCGGGTAGTATCACTGCTAAGAGGGACTTAAGCTAGAAATATGGGCTGACAAGAGTCTCCTGAAACTCTGCAAGAAGAAATGCCATGTCCTGTCCCTGGGATGGACAAGCTCCTGCAGGAGCAGGTCCTGGGGGTCCTGCCAGGAGGCCATCACCTGGGCTGTAGGAACATGGGCAGAGTCAGGAGATCCAGGGAAACATTTATTTCCTTTTGCTTAGCATTTGTTAGATCACATCTGGAATATTGTGTTTATTTGGGGGATCCCTAGTACAGAAGGATATCAATAAACTGGAGGGGAGACTGCTGAGGTGGTGGGACTGGAACACTTAACCAGTGAGGAGAAACTAGAGGAGCTGGATTTAGCCAGAAGCCATTAAGAGATGGCTTAAGGGGGACCTAACAGCATCCCCCAGTGCCTACAGGGAAGTCATTGAGGAAGTGGAGTTGTGTTTTTTTTCACAGTGGTGCAGGGTGGGAGGATGACAAACAATATGAAAAATTTGGAATGGAGAGAGACTGACTTGCTATTTTTAAAATTTTATTATTGTATTGTATTGTATTTTATTTATTTTATTTTATTATTTTATTATTTTAAGCATGGTGACAGTCTGTAGAGGTTGTCCTCAGCATATCCTGTAGGATGTCTTGGGAGGTTTTCAAGACCCAGCAGAATCTGAGCAATCCAGTCTGAATTCAGAGTAAACCCTTATTTTAGTGCAGATTACTCTAGAGCCCTCCTGGACTATTCTGATGCCATCTTGCTTCTAGAATTATATTTCTGGTGTTATGATTCAAGTAAAAATGTGTAACTACAAGAGGATTCAAAGATTCAAAAGGGGGGATTAAAGAAACACCCAGAAAAACATGCCTCCCTGTGAAACACAAATTATGATTATTAATAAGTACACATAAACATGAGCAAATTTGGTAATAATAGGCTCTTCACGCTGTAACAAGATTATTTGGGCTTACTAAACTCTGTCTTAATGAGTACATAAATTTATATGTATCCTTAAAATAGACAAGGACAATTTTGCATCTAATTACATATATCTTGTGTGTGAAGATAAGTACTGAAGATGCTGACAAAGATAATCCTGGTTAGAGAGAAAGACCAAAAGAAATCAGCAAATTAACCTGTAGTCTAATTGATCTGGTTAGATTTGCAGTTTCTCAAGCTTTTTTTTTTTTTTTTTTTTTTTTTTTTTTTTTTTTTTAACTAAGAAAGAGTGCATGCCTGTGTATACAGCACATCAAACTAGTGAGTAGCTGCAGAAAGTATCGAAGCAATCTGTGATTAGTTAATAGAGGTAGTGTGTCAAGGCTGGCACCTGAGAGCATAGCTGTTCTCCATCACTGGAGAGCTGCAGTGAGGACTGCTGGTTTTGCAGGCGTTTGCTCTAGTTCAGCTTGGACTGCAGGAATTGAAGCAGGGAAGCCCTATGACTCCTGGCATGCAACGATTCAGGTTAGGCCATCACTGTAATTCCTCTGGCCATGCTGTCAGGGCCAGGGGAGGGAAGAGAGAGCACAGCTGATGTGGCTCTGAGTAGGTTAGAGGCATGGTGTTTTGGGAAAGCTTGTTCTGGTTGACTGGAAATAAGGCAATTACAATATTTTGACAACTGTGTTGACCTCCTATCTATCAGTCCTTGTCATTGAAGGAGAGGGTAAAAGCAAGGCTACTGTGGTCAATTATTACTGGGGAGATGCTTTAATTTCTTAAAGACACCATTAAGCAATGTTGTCCCCTTACCCAGTGTATAAAAGGACACAGAATTTCTAAAAGCAGTCTTAGATGCTATGTTGATGACAGGATAGCACTGAAATAACTCATTTTCACAGTTAAGGAGCACTTTACAGCTACAGTCCATCAAATTCTTAAAAAACTTGCTACGTGCACTCCGCGTTGCAAAGCAGTGCTGGATTTACTCTTCATCCAGAAGCCAGTTCTGCAAAAAATTCAGAGTAGTTTCCATGGATATGCCTGGAGCTGTGAACTAAACAGTGTCAGGCCATGGGCACATGCAGGGGTTTGTGCTCAGCCTCGCTGCTGCTAGCCCAGTCCTAGCAGAGCTTTGGCTTGCTGCAGTGAGTGCTTTCCAAGAAAACGCTCAGACAGGGCTCAGGAGATGGCACAAGCCAGGGAGAGTTCCCAGTAAAATGCCCAAATGCAGGAGCTCTGTTTGTGAAGATAAGAGAGTTTAGCCAAAAGGATGAAAGTTGCGCTGCGCCAGTTGGCCTCCAGGCTGGAGAATGGTCCCTGGCCCATTTCATTTCCTAGAACAGACATGGCCCTGGCTGCTGTGTTGACAAATCTGTCCTTAGCAAACCGGGACCCCGGTGACAGCCTCGCCTGTGGCTCAGCTGCCTCTGGCCGGTGGTACCCAAAGCTGCAGCCCTGCGAAGGGCAGGTGCTGTGCCACATGTCCTCTTCTTTGTGTAGCTTGCTGCTGCTACGGGGTGCGAGGATATCCTGAGCTGCCTCTTGTACAAATGAAAGCTTGTTCCAATTAACACTTATGGAATGAACATGGCACCAGATAATTACAGGAAGGTATTTTTGGAAGGATGAAAAAGTAGTTTTCTTTGCAAATTCGGTGTCCTCTCACCCTGCCTCTTTAACGGGTGTTCATACCTGTCACTGCAGCCTTCCCGCTGAGACCACGCAGTCCCCTCCCCAGGCCATTAGCTGTCTCTTTTCATTTGTGTTGCCATGCCATAAAAAATGAAAACAAACACTGTGGGATCGCAAATGTGTCCATAATTCTTTATTATGCAATTTAAACCAGAAGCTAATAACAAGGAAAATGACTAATACTTGAATAGGTTCCTGCATCTACAAACAGTGCGATAATTGTCTCTCAGTCTGAACAGAAAGATAATAAAAATGTTTTACAGTGCTCCTTAATTGTACCAAAAATTGAAAATCAAGACTTTATTGCAGAAAAAGGAAGCATTAATCTATCTGAGGGCCATTTTGTGGAGAACGCTTCCTGGGGAGGTGTGGTGATAATTACTTATCTTTAATGGGTTTCTGGGTTGTGGCACCAAAATGTGGTGGTGACAGTGGTATAGGAGTTATTTATGAGACCCTAAGCCACCATCCTCCATTACTTCCCACATCCAATGTGACTCGCAGATCTGCTTTTTCAGCATGTTTGTCGGGGGCCCTTTTAGCATCCAGCTGTTGCAGGTAGCAAAGGGAAATGTGCCAGCTGAGTCATACCAAGATGTTGCTTGAGTTTGCTGTTTTCCTCCACGAAACATCATGCTGGTGGCTCACAGTAGAGAAGGAGGTCATAAAAAATGAGAATCAGGCTGTCGGGAGGGAGGGGCAGGTGCGAAGGAAGATGCTGCAGAAGGAAGATGCTGCAGAGCAGCATCAGGAGGGTTTGTGGACAGCATGGCAGCACAAGTGGGCAGGCAAGAGCTTGGCTCAAACATGGTCTAGTGAGGGGAGTCAGGGGAAAGTCGGTGTAAGCAGAGTACTGGAGGAGACCAAGCTCCTCTTTGAAGTGGATGGCAACATTCTCATTGACCTTTAACATCAGGAATGGATTCTTTATTTATTAGTATTTCTTGCTTGCTACAGGGTCAAGGTATTGCTTGCTGTAAACTAACAAATTATTTTTTCTTAAACTTATGCTGATAGAAGCCACCTATTGGCATTGTGTTTTAACAGGACAATAAAACACATGTTCCCTGCTAACTAGTGCCTAATCTAGACCCAGCATATATATTATTTTTCTCCCTAGGGTTCCCATATGATCTTTCGAGAACTATTTATTTATTTATTTATTTGCTTAGTGGATATCAGAATTCTATTTAAATATCAATGTTTAACCTTTCCGTGGTTTGTGTTCTACTTGTAATTATTCCGCGTTCTTCAGGGACACATTTATTGTAGATGTACTAACATAAACTCTAAGCTCAGCTGACAGCCCCTAGAAGGGAATGAATGGTGCTAAGCAGCTCTTTTCAGTTATTGACACTTAACTCTCTGTCTCAGTGGAATTAAGTTCAGTCTGTCAATGTCAAGCAAAACTGTATAGATTATTTCTCTAAACTGAAAAAGCCTGATCTACTGAAAATGAAAAAGTTTCTAGCTGAAAAAGACCCCAGCAATCTAGGGAGACATGGAATATTGCTCTTACTTATGTATTTATTTTTTTACCTTCACTATCATTGCATCGGAATTCTGGGAAATGAGCAGAGTTTGGGGGTAAGTTGCCATAAAATGAAGGAGCTTGGAAAATTCGATGGACTGGTTTTGGGGGGCTGACCTTCTTGCCTTCTCCCTACACTTTCTCACTGTGTCTTTTCATATTGTTCGTTTTATACAATAAATGTATTGTGTATTAAATACAGTACTGATAATATAGTAATTATTAATGATTTTATATATTAGTATCTGCCTTCATGTTGCATACTTTAATGTGTTCCCTGACATCTGCCAGGAAGAAGTCAATTATTTTAGTGTGGATAACATGAACTAGTGTTGTCAATTCAGCCTTTGGGGGAGAAATTCACATATGACAAAGTACGGGTGAGCTGAAGAGAAATGAGTGAATGCACAGATGCAACAAAGTAATAAAAGAGTTCTTTAGCATCTTCAGTGCATTATACACTACTGATGTTACAGAACACTCATTGAAAGGCTTGTGTCACCATGAGCAAGAAGCGTTATTATATTTATGATAATGGGAAAGTGGATGAAAGAACCATTAGGATTTATTTAGGATACATGGTAACTGCAGTCCCTATGTCCACGGTTCAGCTCTGAGCCCTCTCAGAATTGTGCTGTGATGAAAATGTGAGCTTCTATATTTGAAATACTTGGTATCAAAGCATTTTTTTTTTTTTTTTTTTTTTTTTTTTTTTTTGCCTCTGCCTCTTAAATATTGCCATCTATCTTTGTTAGAAGAAGTACTTAATGACACATTAAACATAATTTATCACTCAGCCTATAGTAAAAAACCCTAATCAGAAAGCCCAGATAGGAAGCTTGCACCTTTCAGGCTAATCTGTATAAGAGTTTAACGTGAGAACATACATTAATTTCACAAATTGTTACTAGAGGTTTTGGGCTTGCTAATATAGCGGTGTTGACTGGAGTAGTCAGAGGATAAGACTAAAACATAGCAGCTATTTTGTTCTATTTAATGACCACTATTCTTTGCAAGTCATACATATGTGAGCTAGCATGTATGCTGCACGTACTGACTGAATGTGCTGAAACCCACATTTCTCTGTGATCAACTGACTAGCACAACTGGCTTCAGGTCTTCTACACTTCACTATTTAGAAGCAACCATGTCCAAATAATAGAAAGTTTTTTACCCGAGGGTCCGGATAAATATAGAATGTCAAGGGCTAGGATGACAAACCATGGTGTGCCCTGAGGGCCTTTTAATACTTCCTCTTTTTTCCTACATGACTCTGGAGAGCTTCTGTGACATAGAGATCCTTGATGTGGGCAGAAAGAGCTGGCAGTGATGGGGAGCACTCTATAGAAGTGACATGGTTCTCAGGATGGGGAGGAGGAGCATAAGGGAGCAGTATTCATTGGAGCCAACATAGAGAAGTTTGGATTAAACAACCTCTAGCAAGCATCTGATGTGGCCTTAATGATCTGGTATGATACCAAGCATATGCTTAGTGGATGTGCTCTAGTATCGTCAAGAAGATGCTTCCCTGGGCACACTCCTTGCAGGATAGCTCAGTTGCTGTCAGCATTATGCAGCTAGGTGGCCTTGGCATGAAAGATGTGAGAGGTGTTAGACCTCCAGCAGAGAACAAAAATGAATCCCTGGGCCCCATGCTGTCAAGCTAAACAAGAAATGACATTTCATTTCACATATCCATCTGAATACCTAAATCAGATGCCTCCAATACACATCGTGATTTTCTTTCTCTCAATACATTTTTAGCTATTTCTATCCCAGGTTACCAAATAGGTCTTTGATAACTCACACTTGACCAAGCATCTCCATGTTTTTCCACAGAATTTAATAAGAGCAAGGCTGGGGTGTGGAGAACATAACAGATTACAAGCCCGCTATATGATCAAGTATATTCAGGAACTCCTTATACACATGAGATGACACTTTGCCTCCTAGCTGCTATAACATGATTACTGCATTATGACTCTTTAATAACACGGTGACAGTGAGATCAATGGTACCTGCAAGATTCAAACTTTATCACTGAAACTCCAAGGAATTCGGCTGTCTATCTGTCCTCTGAATAGATGGTCTCCACATGGATTTTTTTCCTGCTTGCTGTATCATTTTATTTTTAATCTAAAAATCGTTAGTGCTATAAAAGTTACAATCTTTTCCTTGTCTGTGCAAACCAGTGCAATAATACTTTTCCTGTTTGGCTGACATTGCTCATTGCGGGAGCTAGGGGTTCTCTGTTTTGCTTAGATAAGTGTTTATAAGAGACCCTGAAGAGCTCATGCCACTTCCCTAACTCTTGCTGAAAACTAGTAATGCTTAGTAGTATGTAGTAATGTGCAATTGCCTGTACCTATTGCAGAGGGACTGAGCTGGGCTTGCACATGGACAATGGCAGATGGCAAGTAGCATTCAGCAGCTGTGGAGGACCCATCATGACAGCAAGCCTTAGCTGGTCCTTGTCACCTCCTGCTTCTGCCCTGCTGCACAGAGAACTTGCACTGACTCAGTTAGCTTGCTTGTATTCATGTTGCATTCCTCTTTGTTTCTCTCCTTCTATAATTAAGTTAAAAACACTTTCAGGCAAGGATTTGACTTCTCTATATTGTTTTATATCTGGCATGGCCTGACCTTGATCAAAACTAAGACCTTCTGTCCCTTTACAACTGCTACTACTTGTGCTACTACAAAAAAATCAATGGCATCATTAAAGCATAAGCCTCTTGTGTGTTTTAGTGCAGCTGACACCTGGCTGATACATAGCTGCATTAAGCCATAGTAATATCATACTTACATGTCCTTGTTAGTGCTGGCTGAATGATAATATGAACCTTGATTCTCAACTGCTTGTATGAATTTCCCTGGTGAAGCGAGTTTGCACTTGTTCAGAAGTCAGGGTAGGTTACCGGAATTATCTATGAATGTATGAACTTGAACTACCTTCTTTACCTTACTGGATTTTAAATAGTGAAGTACAACAGCTACATCAAATAACAGCACTGTTGACTAAATAGATACTGTTGGCAAAAGGCAGATAATATTCAGAGTAGAAGCATTTAGTGAATGTGTTTATTTGAATGATAACTAGTTCAGTGTATAACCACTACTATGTTGTGAAAAAAATGTATACTCTTTCAGATTGACTTCAAGCTTTGGATGCCCACCTTTTCTTCACTTCCCTGGTGGTTGGAATTGCATCTCATTATATTCACATCTCCACTTGTCTCAAAGGAGGTAATAATCATCTCAGGTATCCTCCTTTCCGTGTTATCCAGCCATGGATGTTTTCTGTCCTACTTAATTGCCCATAAACAAAGCTCATTGCTGTGTGTAACCTGTTCCCGTCCTTTTACAACATAACTTGGTGATAAGCAGGCAGCTAAGTTGAAAGGTACACCCTTAAATAAGTGACCTGCGTCCTGAGGCCATGGAGTGCACTCGTCACTCCTTGAATTGGGTGATGCAATTTTTCATTCTTGGCCTTCATATATCTATACACACACATGCAAATATCTTTTTATTTATTTATTTATTTATTTATTTATTTATTTATTATTCTTTCTTTTCTGTTTGATATTGGTAGCTATAGGCCTGTCTCAGATATGATCCAGAAGTGAAGTTATTGCTGTAAAATCCCAGTTTGGGGACATGTTAGATACTCACTGATTTCTGAGTGGATGTTCAAGCTATAACATTTTTGCTAGCTTTCAAGGGAATTTCTGATATTTCAACAGGCTATTTATTAATTTATTTCTGTCAGCACAACTTGCCTGAAAGGTTGTATGTGTATCTGTAAATAAATCTATCCACATAATAAAAAACACGAATGCATCTTATACTGGCACAGAGAGGCTGATACGGATGACAACAAGATGTTCCTGCCCAACATATTTACTATTTAATTTTGTAAAAGGCAATATGAAGAGGAGGTGAAGGGTTGATACAGCATCAAAGAATGAAAAGAGGTAGGTAGGCATTCTCTGAAAAGGTATTCGGGAATTGGAGTTCAAGGAGACAAAGATAAAAAGTAAAATATTCAGGAGCTGGGCTATCCAGGCTGACGAGAAGCCTTGGTGCAGGAGAGGAGGAACAGTTTGATGGAGCGTGTGGTGCTGTATATACTACCACAGTTTCAAAATTGCCACTCTGTGGTACTTTATCTTAGAGATTAGAAAATCAATATTTACTTAAATATATGGTGCATTGCTAGCAAATAAAAGTAGAACAGCGTTTTTTCCCTTCTCAATAGGAAGTGACTGGTAATTAGTCATTTGGATGGAGACAGAGGTGGCAGATCTACGACCACAGCTTCTTCAGGTTGGAACTTGTGGGTCTCCATAACTAAGTGACAGATAATAACCAAGATTCGTTTCTTTGTAGCACGTGAATCCAATTAGTAAGGAGACTGTGTCATCATCAGCATTCTTCAGAGTCCAGTGCAAGGAAAACTCTGCCCTCTGGGGAAGTACTTTTTTTATTTTTTTAAATATAAAACACTAATAAAATATTCCACGGTAAACATATTTTCTTGCTCAGAGAATCTCAGGGTAGAATAATTGGTGCTTCTATGAACTTTTAAGGCTATATCCTTTTAATACTGAGTTCACAATGGTTATCATAATCTAATCATAAAAATTTAAATTAGACTTCCAACAGCGATCATTCCAACCCAAGATAGCTGGAAAATAACTCTTCTGCAGTATTCTTAATATGCTTAAATAAATTTGTCAGCATTATATATGTGCTATCCAATTACTTTATGTAATATATTATTATGACTTCCTTAATATATTATAGTGACATTAAGTATATTTTTGTACATTCATAGCTGTGCATAACACTCATAACGATCATGAAGAAATGATGTGATAGGGCATTGCTAGTCAATGTCTATTTTCCATTTGGAGCCAAGAGACATGGTAGCATAATGGATTTTTTTTTTTTTTATTTTATTTTAATGAGTTCCTGTGAAGTTCAAGGTAAAACAGAATGGCTGGCTCTTGGGAAGCTGGATCTTGCATGTAAGTGGTTTGGGCAAGGGAGAATTTGCTGTATATCTACAGAGGCGGTTTTTTTCTAATACCTACAAGCTTATCTGGAGAAAGCAATATCCCAGAGGACCTTGCACAAAACTAAGTTGACAAGGGAAAGGGTGACAGCCTATATACAGCTAAATGCTATGGGCTACATTACTCAGCTATACTTATGAATGGAGTACTCCACAGAAGCCTTTTATTAGCCAAAGCAAATTCAAGGACACATCTGCAGAGGACGTGTTAGTGTAAATGCAGACAGAACTAAGATTTTGTCTGAGCATTTGACAGATCTTAGCAGAGATGCTCTGTGTGGATATGTTTGTGATCCAAAAACAAAAGGAAAGCAGGGCTATGGACCGAGAAGCATGTAAAATATAAGGCATTGCAGAGGATGGAAGTGCTTTGGGCACCAGCAAAGTAGACATGAGAACTGCCCATGTGTGTCTGCCTCCAACAGTGATGTCAGAGATGCTCTCCTGCCCACAGGTTTCTGTGGCAGGCTTTCCCTGTTTTCCCCAAAACAGTGTCTGTGTGCTCAGTGACCTTATTCCTTATGATGGGCTTGACCACCTTGTGTGGTGTGGAGGTGAGTCACTGGTCGGTAGTTCCTGCTCCCTCCAGAGTTGCTCTCCAGCCAGAAGGCTCAATGGCAGCTGGTGCGCTGCCAGTCCTCTGGCACGTGGCTGTTTGAGATGGCACATTACACTCCTTGGCCAGCACTTCTGCAATTTCGCGTTTGAGCTCCTTCAAGACTCGTGGGTGAACACCATCTGGTCCCGATGACTTGATGAAATTTAATCTGTCTGCTTGGTCTGAGACTTTTTCTGTATTCATTTCAAATTCATCTCACTCTTCTGACCAATCTGCCGCAAAGAAGGTCTCAGGTCTCAAATGCTCCCCATCATCTGTAGCACTGAAAAACAATGCAAAGAAATTGCAGCACTTCTCTATTTTGTTCTTATTGTCCTCACATGCCCCTTTTAGACCTTTGCCATCAGTCAACTGTAGCAGTTCCCTGGCCTGACTCTGAATTCTAATGTACTTGAAGGAGTACAGCAGTTTAGGAAGAGTAAAGCACTGTTCAAATTCTTTTTTAGTTCTCAGTATTTCCTCTTTACATTTGACCTGCCATGTTTTATGGCCTTTTCTGTTCTCCTTATTTAACCAACTTCTTATTTCTTAAATACCAACCAATTTGATTGTATCCTCAGCTGTCCTATTGAGCTATGCAAGTTATTTTCTTGGACTGCTTTTCTCTTTGAATTACAACACACACTTTACCTCAATTTCTAATGCAGTTCTGTTTGATACATTCCAGGATTCTCATAGTCTTTCTGCTTCTTCAGACTGCTTTTTGTCCCTGTCATGTCCTCCACCCCTTGTCTGGTTTGACCTATTTTATATAGTTCTGTCTCTTAAAGCTTAATATCCATGTGCAGCACATTATTCTTCTGCCCTCTCTGGCTACAGTGTTAAACAGAGTGACTTCTCCCCTTTGGCTAGGTACTGGGCACAATTCAAGATCAAGTCCAGAGGAGGTGCACCTTTTCTTGTCTTTTATAAGACCAGCTGTTCTACAAGCAGTCATTTGTTGCATGCAAAAGAGTTATCTCTACATCACAGTGAGGTATGGCTACAGTTCATAGGTATCTCTTATAAGTACCTCTCCTAAATTTGCACTTTCTCTGATCTCACTTAACATTTCCTGATCATTGCTGTAATCCTGTTTGGGCTGCTGGTCATATAGTTCAGGCAGTACATGCTACTGTTGGTGATCTGCACTTGAGCAGAGTCTCTAGGACTTTATTATTTATTTATTTATTTTGTCACAATACTTTTATACAGCTACACTTAATATTACCCATCCCACACTGTGCTACTCCCCTAGCTCCTACCATATTCTTCCCATACGGTTGGTTACCTGATAACACGTTATGCTTCTGGTTTTCCTCTTCCACTGTGTTTGAGAGGCCAGTTATATCAAACTTTTAATTTGATACAAGAATTTTTGTTCTCCCACCTTTTTGCTTTCAGGTTTTTAGCGCTGGGGTAGAAACACTTGTAAGTACTGTGTCAGCACAAGAGGTGGCACTACCAAGGTGGGTATGGTCTGATGACCCCACAGACTTCATAGAGGGACCTTTGTTCTCTATGTTGCTCCAGCTCAACCTTCCTTACCTCAAGGGCAAGTTACTGCTCACACTGTATGAATAAAATTTAGGAAGATAATCCTTGTTCACCTATGCTTTGAGCAGGCAATGTTTATTTCTGAAGCTTATATTAGTCTGGCTTCCTCACTGAGGGAGTGATTAATATTGCTCTTCCTCTTATTTTAATGAAACTAGTTAGCAGTAGGTTACAAATACACAAGAACATGAAAGTAAATGACTAAAGCTTTTCCCTGGGAAAGTGTCCTTAGGGACAGAGGAGCAGATTAGAGCTGGCAACTCTTTAAGGACACTTTTCTTAGAGTGCAGGAATTCTCCATCCTGATGTGTAATAAATCACTCAGGGAAGGCAGGATACTGGGATGGCTGAGCAAGAACCTGTTGGTCAGACTGAGGCACAAGAAGGAAACATACGAGCAGTGGAAGCAGGGACATGTGGCCTAGGAAGATTACAGGGATGTCATCTGGATGTGCAGGGATGAGACTGGGAAAGCCAAGGCACAGATGGAACTGAGCTTGGCAAGGGATGCAAAGAATGATGGATAGGGATTCTATAGGTACACACCAGAAAAGAAAGGCCAAGGAAAGTGTACCCTCTCTAATGGATGAGAAGAATGTACTAGTAACGGCAGACATGGAGAAGGCTGAGGTACTCAATGAGTTCTTTGCCTCTGTCTTTACTTCCAGCCAAGCTTCCCACATCTCTCAAGTGCTTCTGGGCAGGAGTAGTGGGAATGAAGTCCCCCTACTGTAAGTGAAGAACAGGTTTGAGACCAGCTATTTTTGGTGAAATTGAACAGGTACAAGTCTATGAGGCTTGATGACATACGTCCTAGGGTCCATCCTTAGGAGGTGATCTGAGACAGCCAGCACAGCTTCGTCAAGGCCCTGACCAATCTGGTGGCCTTCTGTGATGGAATGACTGCATCAGTAGAGAAGGGAAAAGCAACTGATGCCTGCTACCTGGACTTCTGTAAGTCTTTTGACACAGTCCCACACAACATTATTGCCTCTAAACTGGAGATATATGGATTTGAAGGGTGAACCATTTGGTGGATAAGGATTGACTTATCTTTTCTTCTTTACTGAAGAAACTTCTTTACTGAAAGGGTTGTGAGGCATTGGAACAGGCTGCCCAGGGAGGTGGTGGAGTCACCATCCCTGGAAGTCTTCAAAAGACGTTTAGATGTAGAGCTTAGGGATATGGTTTAGTGGGGACTGTTAGTGTTAGGTCAGAGGTTGGACTCGATGATCTTGAGGTCTCTTCCAACCTAGAAATTCTGTGATTCTGTGTGACTGGATGGCAACAGCCACAGTTGCAGTCAACGTCTCTTATGTCCAGGTAGAGGCCAGTGATGAGTAGTATCTCTCAGGAGTCTGTATTCGGACCAGTGCTGCTCAGTATCTTCATTAGTGACACAGGCAGGGGGATCAAGTGTACCCTCAGCAAGTTTGCAGATGATACCAAACTGAGTGGTGCAGTTGATACAACACAGGGAAGGGATGCCATCCAGAGGGACCTGGACAAGCTTGAGAAGTGGGCCCATGTGAATCTCAGGAAGTTCTATAAGGCCAACTGCAAGGTGCTGCACCTGGGCTGAGGCAATCCCAAACATCAGTACAGAGCAGAGGATGAATGGATTGAGAGCAGTCCTGTGGGGAAAGTCTTGGGGATACCAGTGGGTGAGAAATTGGACATGAGCCAGCAGTGAGTGTCTGCAGCCCAAAAAGCCAGTCATATCCTGGGCTGCATCAAAAGAAGCATGGCCAGTGTGGAGGGAGGGAGGTGATTGTGCTTGTGAGTCTCCACTCACTGAGTCCTGCATCCAGTTCTGGGGCCCCTAGCACAAGAAAGATATAAACCTGTTCAAGCAGGTGCAGTGGAGGTCCATGAAGATGATCAGAGGGATGGAGCACCACTCCTATGAAGAAAGGCTGAGAAAACTTAGGTTGTTTAGTCTGAAGGAGAAGAGAAAGACCTGTGGAGACCTTATTGTAGCCTTTCGAGGGGGTTCATAAAGAAGTTGGAGATAGACTTTTTACAGGAGCATGTGGTGATAGGAAAATGGGTAATGGTTTTAACCTTAAAAAGGTATATTTAGATTAAAGGAGGAAATTCTTCACTCAGAGCATGGTGAGGCCCTGGCACAGGCTGCCCAGAGAAGCTGTGGATGCCCCATCCCTGGAGGTGTTGAAGGCCAGGTTGGAAGGGGCTTTGGACAACCTGATATAATGAGATATACCTGCTTGTGGCAGGAGGGTGGGAACTGGATAACCTTTAAAGGTCCTTTCCATCTCAAACCTTTCTATGATATTTAGTGGAATAAGGGGTTAATCAGACCTATATGCTAATTTAATTTTTCTTAGTATCACCCATATATAATAGCAACACCTTCTCTTAAATCATTTAAGACAAAGTTATTTCTCTATCAAAACTGACTTAGGTTATATTTTTGTCCATTATGAAGGAGGTATGCCTAGCCTTCAGATTTGCATTATTAATCCATACAATTTCTTTTAGCAAAACATATGAAAGTACAGTAAAAATTGGTGCTATGTGAATATAGGCAAAAATGACAAGCTATAATTCAGATCAAATATAGTTTCTAAATACAGTGTGAGAATGAAGTGTTATAATTCAGCATATACTTGAAACTTGATAATTTTTTATGTCAAAATTTGAAGAGATTAAAAAATTCCTGTTTCATTTTGGTTGTGTAAACCTTTTCAGATATGAGCTCTTAGATACTCAAAGGTTCATCCTCAAACTATCAGGCATGTCCATTAACTCAGCCCCAGATAAGACAGATAAATACAGCTTTTAAAAACAGCATTAGCATTAATGGTAAAAACTGCTACAGATGTTTATTTTTATTTATTTATTTATTTATTTTAGGGAAGTACATCTACACTGGTTGGGAAATAGTGAACATGTAGCTCAAGAAAGAAGAGTCAGTGGTGCAGTCTGGTTGGAGGCTTGTAGCTAGCAGTGTCCCCCAGAGGTCAGTACAGGGTCCATCTTGTTCTATTTACCCCGTGACCTGGATGATGGAATAAAGTGCAACCTCAGCAAGTTTGCTGATGTCACAAAGCTGTGAGGAGTGGCTGATACTCCAGTGGGCTGTGCTGCCATTCAGAGAGATCTGGACAGGCTGGAGAGCTGGATGGAGAGGAACCTCATGAAGTTCAACAAAAGCAAGTGCAGGGTCCTGCACATAAGAAGGAATAACCCCATGCACCAGTACAGGCTGGGGGCTGACCTGCTGGAAAGCAGCCCTGCAGAGAGGGACTCGGGAGTCCTGGTGGACAGCAATGTGCCCTTGTGGCCAAGAAGGCCAATGGTCTCCTGAGCTGCATTTGGAAGACTGCTGCCAGCAGGTTAAGGCAGGTGGTCCTGCCCCTCCACTCAGCCCTGGTGAGGCCATACCTGGAGCACTGGATCCAGTTCTGGGCTCTCCAGTACAAGAAAGACATGGAGCTACTGGAGTGAGTCCAGCAGAGGGTTAATGCGATGATTAGGGGTTGGGAGCATCTGTTATATGAGGACAGGTTTAAATATCTGAAGGGAAGGAGTCAAGAGGATGGGGCCAGACTCTTTTCAGTTGTACCCAGCGACAGGACAAGAGGCAATGGGCACAGACTGAAACACAGGAATTTCCAACTGAATATGAGAAAATATTTATTTACTTTGAGGGTGACAGGGCACAGGAACAGGTTGCCCAGAGTGGCTGTGGAGTCTCCTTCTCTGGAGATATTCAAAACCTGAGTGTGATCATGTGTAACATGCTCTAGGTGACCCTGCTTGGCAGGGAGGTTGATCTCCAGATCACCTCTGGGTGATCTCCAGAGGTCCCTTCCAACCTCAACTGCTCTGTGACTCTGGGATTCCGTGAAGAGGGAACTTAATGTAACTATTCTGAGTAACTTATGATATAAACAATCAGATTTCCCTATCAGGGGCAGTGTGCAGGGCTGATAACTAGATGAATTGTTGTGCAAGGTGTCAAACTCATTCCCAGGAAACTTACTCTAGAGTTATACCAAAGGTGAATTTGACCTGTGGGACTTTTTCAGCATACCTGTGATTACAGTGATCAGCATTTCTATTATTAGATAATTGTGGCAGAACTAGAAGTATTATGGGTAATGCAGCCACAAGGCCAAAACAAACAATAAGGAAGGAAACTTCACAATTAATGAAGAACTAATTTAATGAAGGCAGTGAAAAGAAACAGTGATGGATTTTAAAGGGCAGGGAGAAGAAAAGACTGCAAAGGGTCATTGCAGACCTCAGCTCTTCATGTTTATCTCCTGGATGACTTATTTCAGATGTACATTAACATAGATTATCTAGTCAATTGCTGCCTAGATTCATTCATATGTAATGGGAATATTTAATGCAAACTGATTCTTCATTTCTTGTATTGTTTTATGAGTCCAAGTTTAACTATACAGGGTTAGAGTGGCATTCAGAGCTCTCTACTGTCCTGGTAGCCAAACAGAATGGCACTATCAGGAGATGGCTGTGTTTCAAATACAAGAACCTTGTGTCAGTATGTTAAGCAACAATTCTGAATCAAAGAAAGGTGTTTATAACAGCCTGTGCTTTTAAAGCTTTTAAATGTAGAGTATTTGTGAACATAATGTAAATTATTAAGAGTCATGAAGATTTAATGTCTCTTATCAGAAAGCTTTTGTTTTCTAGGACATATGTAAGAAATTTCAATGTAAATATTGAGAACCATACAGTGAGTACCAGAGCCCTGACCCTGTCACACTTTTAGTAGCAGAATAGATGGGTAAACACAGAAAAGAGAGGAGACACAGTAGGAAGCTCTGGACAGCAGTTTTTCCTGGGAGAGGCTGGAGCACAATGAACAGCTGGGGACTCACCCACGGGAAGCAAGAATTGTATAGGGAGCTTTTGGTTGTATGATTAGGACTGCTCTTAAAGTGGTGGCCCAGACTTCTGAGCATGTTTGCAAGCACAGGCTGGCACAGGTCAAGTTGCTTTGAGGATTTGTTCTGCTTCTGCTATTCAAAGGAAGCTTAGGGGAGTGTAAATGGCACTTGGATGACATTGGTTTTGATCCTGATGAGGAGGCAACCCTGGCCCAGAGAAAGGCAAGTTTAAAAAACAGTGGCTAAGTGACAATGCAATGAAAATGCATTGAAAATGCAATGAAAAGCAGAGTTTGCACCGAAGACCTGTACTGCAAAGAGCACAAAGAGCAGTATACCACCTTGCAGCTCATTTTCTGGGTTTTTCATAGAATCGTAGAATGGTTTATGTTGGAAGGGACCTTAACGATTATCCATGTCCCACCCCCCTGCCATGGGCATGGATATCTCTCACTGTATCAAGCTGCTCAAAACCTGGCCTTGAACACCTCCAGGGATGGGGCAGCCACAGCTTCTCTGGGCAACCTGTTCTGGTGCCTCACCACCATCTGAATGAAGAATTTCTTCCTTATATCTAATCTAATTTTATCCTCTTTTAGTTTAAAACCATTACCCATTTTTCTATAATTATCTGCCCATATAAAAAGTTACTCTTCATCATTTTTTATAAGCCGTCTTAATGTACTGAAAGGTTGCAATGACATATCCCCAGATCCTTCTCTTCTCCAGGGTGAATATTCCCAGCTCTCTCAGCCTTTCATTGTAGGAGATGTGCTCCAGCATGTTGTGGTTTAACCCAGCAGGCAGCTCAGCACCACACAGCCGTTTGCTCAGTGTGCCTACTCCAGTGTGATGGAGGGGAGAATCAGGAAAAAAAAAACAACAAAACAAAACAACAAAAACTTGTGCGTTGAAATAAAAAGTTTAGTTGGACCGAAAAGGAAGATTATTATTGTTATTACTACTACTAATAATAACGATAATAGTAATAAAAATAATATATACAAAGCAAGTGGTGCACAATTCAATTGCTCACCATCTGCTGACTGAAGCCCAGTCTGTCCCTGAGCAGCACCCTTCCCCTACCCCATCCAGCCACCTCATATAATTGTTCATTAGGACACCATATTGTATGGAATACCTCTTAGGTCAGCTGTCCTGGTTCTGTCCCCTCCCAGCTCTTCGTGCACCCCCAGCCTCCTTGCAGGCAAGGCAGCATGAGAAGTTGAAAAGTCCTCACATCTTCCTTGTGCTGGGGGCCCTGGAACTGGATGCAGGACTCCAAGGGCAGAGCAGAGGGGGAGAATCACCTCCCTTCACCTACTGGCCATGCTTCTTTTGATGCAGCCCAGGATATGATTGGCTTTCTGGGCTGCAAGCACCCACTGCTGGCTCATGTCCGATTTTTCACCCACTGGTATCCCCAAGACCTTCCCAACAGGGCTGCTCTCAATCCATTCATCCTCTGCTCTGTAATGATGTTTGGGATTGTCTCAGCCCAGGTGCAGCACCTTGCAGTTGGCCTTGTAGAACTTCCTGAGGTTCACGTGGGCCCACTTCTCAAGCTTGTCCAGGTCCCTCTGGATGGCATCCCTTCCCTGTGTTGTATCAACTTCACCACTCAGCTTGGTGTCATCTGCAAACTTGCTGAGGGTGCAGTTGATCCCCCAGTCTATGTTTTTAATAACTGAAGATATTAAGCAGCACTGGTCCCAAGCCAGACTCCTGAGAGATACCACTTGTCACTGGCCTCTACCTGGACATAAGAGATGTTGACTGCAACTCTCTGGCTGCGGCCATCAGTCAATTCCTTATCCACCTGTACCGGGTTTACATGTCAAGGGATTGGCCCTTGACATGTTAGCATGTTAACATGTTAACAATTAGCAGGGAGGCTGAAGAGGTGGCCTGTGTGACAACAGCCCAGCAGCTGCCCCGTGTCAGATCAGAGGCAGTTTCAGTCAGCTCCAAAAGAGACCAATCAAAAGGGACTTATGTCAACCCTCAAGTCCTTTCTATCCAATTTCCTCCCCTTTTCCTTTGAAGAGGAGGAGTGAGAGAGTGGTTGTAGTGGAGTTAAACTGTGTAGAAGGGTAAAACTTCCACACCACTGATTATTCCACCCTTCAAATCCATATATCTCAAATTTGGAGTCAACAATGTAATGTGGGACCATGTCAAAGTCCTTACAGAAGTCCAAGTAGATGACATCAATTGTTTTCTCCTGTCCACTGATGCAGTCTCTCCATCACAGAAGTTTGCCAGATTGGTCAGGCATGATTTGCCATTGGGGAAGCTGTGCTGGCTATGTCACATCACCTCCTTGTCCTGTATGTTCCTTGACATTGCTTCCAGGGGGATTTTTTTTTTTTTATAATCTTCCCAAGCAAATATATTCAGTGTGGAAGGGATTAATATCCCATGAGTTAGGTATCTAAAAGTTATACTGATACTTAATTCTTCATTTGTCTGGCTAGAAAAATGAAATGATTAATCTTTTATGAATACAAGCATCTAAAATGGACCAAGATTGCCCCATCTTTGCCTTTTCTTCCCACTGACTATGCAAAATCTGGGCCAATTCTCTCATTTTAAATGCCTACCAGGCAGACTTCTGAAGTAGGGTGAGATGAATTTGCTTTCAGATGTCCAAGGGCACTGATGGGTCCCAGAACCTCTCTCCACTTCCCAGGGGTTGGTGGTTGTGCACAAGGCCTGCCCTGGCATGGTAATAAACTGTGGTCCAGTCGTTGTCCTTGCCCGCACCATGTCACAGCCATGCCTGTGCCTGGCCTTGTCCCAACCCTATCCCATCCTTCCCCAGTATCACCTTGGATCTACCCAATTCTGTGTCTTCTCTCAGGGCTTGTTGGGCAATCCCTGACATCACAATTGCAATGTCACAATGTTTAAAAAACTCTTAATCTTTTTTTTCCAAAGATACAAGATTTCAAGAAAAGATGAAAGATTTTACATGCCCAGTCTAGTACAACTGAGATATGTCTGATTAGCAATGGCTGAGTTTTGTTCTTCGGAAATCTGGCCCTTGAAAATGCCTTAGAAGTTGGACATCAAAAATCAAATCAGGCTATTTCAGTTTCCTTTCTGAAAAAAAAAAAAAGAAAAAAGAAAAAAAAAAAGGCCTAAAGATACAGAGAAAAAATTGCTAACAGTTGTAAGTGGTTAATACTTCTGAAAAAAATGAACTGCTGAGACTGATGTTTAAATATGAACTTATGTTCCTATATTTAGAAAGCCATTTTTGAAAATGTTGGCTAATATCCATATGACCTAAATAAGTGTCCTGATTTTCAGAGATTCTGAGACTTTTGGCTCTCATTAAAATCGATATCTTGAATAATAACTGATGCTGTTTTGCAGAAATCATTTGGATGTTGAAATATGTATTTGTGTCTTTAAACTCAAGGCAGATAATCATGCTCGTCTGTGTGGTATTTATTCACAGGCATGTGAATGTGTATTTTGTTGACTTGAAGGATTTAAGCAATAACTCATTAAATATAGCTGACCTCAAGCACTGAATCTAAGCATAAAGACAATACAGAGAGAAACTACGTGGGACAGAACTTCAATTTTCTCTCTTCTGTGCCCAAAACAATACTAAGCAAACTTTGTGCATTCCTTAGAAACTTTCTCTTTGCTGTTGACTTGGATGGAAACAGGTGCTTCACTGACTCAGTCCTGGAATGAAATGGATAGACAGAGCTACACCTTTCTTTCGCTGAAGCTTTAACCCACTACCTATATATACTGTTTGCACTTAGAAGTCTGTACAGTAGTAGTTGTGTGTGTATATACAATGGAGAAAGTGGATTAAAGAATATACATATTTTCATAATCCAGCTTTTCTTTTCAGTTTATTATCTAAATGCAAAACAATCTAAATTATATTTTATTTTATTATTTTTTTTAAGAACAACTGAAGGTCTGATGTTGAAATGCTGAGATGCTTATTGCTACAATGCAGACATGAACAGTGACACTTCAATATTTGTAATATTCAATTTTTGCTAGATAAACACTAAAAGAAACCAGAAGACAAAAACATCTGTTACAGCCTAGGGACATACAGTGAAGCTGCTCAGTGTTACTGCTGGCACATCAACTAATCATACAGACATTGTTAAAACAAAGATTGTTTTTTAATCCTATAGAAGCATAGTATAATAAAAGCTTAAATAGCCTGCAAACATATTTGACATTGACATACAACGCCAATAAATAAGAGCTGTACAATAGACTGTGAGCTGCAGATGGATGAGCAGAATCGGAACTCATTGTAGTTTCCTATCAGCCACCTGCTATTTTTGAAGCAGGAAACAATAAAAATGACCAAGTGTTTTATTTTCTGTGGCAACAGAAGTCTTCATATTTATTTATTTATTTATTTTTAACATATTGTAGGGTAAAAAATGAATATTTTTTATTCCTTCTATTTTCAGCCCATGGAGCACAGATGAATTAGAAATTATGCTTCCTCAACTTCGATTCAAAAGGTCCTGAAGCTTAGTTGTGGGTATCATCTAGTGCTGATACAGGATTAGCTGTTTTGAACAATAATGAATACCCTGTCTTTTATCATTAAATTTGATTTTGTTCACTAGTCCATGAAAGAGCCTACACTCGGTATGTACATACTGCAACTTGTGGACAGAAATAAGTTATTTTCATTAAATACCCATGACTAATCAGAAAAATTGTCCTCATTGACACTGACTGTGTTAGCATACATTCATTACAAGATTTACTGTTAAGGCATCCCCATTACATTAATTTCCACAACTGGCACCTGGAAAGCTAACAATATTTGCAGTAGTTTATAGGAAAGACAGGCGTTCCCTAAAAGAAACATTTTTGCTGGCATGAAACTGAACAAAACCTTTTCTCAATGATGCTATGTGTTGGCACATTCTACTGATATATGCTTAAATACCAGAGGATTTCAGTTTGGGATAGTTATATCAGTTCATTTGGAACAGAGAGAAAAACTGCTTCAAATTTTTAAAAATTGAGAAAAGAACACTCCTCCTATATTTTCTTTTGTCCCTCACCATTAAAATATTCTAAGTTGGCTTATTTCTACTCTACAACAAAATTAGACATTATTATTTATTTATTTATTTTTAGAAAGAATAGGGGGAAAAAGACTGTGTGAAAAACATTTTGCCAAACCCTGTGCTATAAAGGCTTTCAGCACGTATTAGCAAACTTCATAGTCCAGGTACTTTCTAGTACCTGTGATTTTTGTCTTATTTCACCTTGGGGAGGATTAGGGAATAATCAGAGTCTTGCAGGGTTTTGGATGGACACAGAAGACCTTGATTATCCCAGAGGAGCATCCCAGGTCCTGCATAAGTTTTATCCTCTGGCAGTGCAAGAATAAGCGAACAAGAATAATACCCCTTTTGCGAACCCTAGGGAAGAGGGCATTTTAAGGTTTATGTGCTATGTACTGCTGTTTCTATGTTCTGACTCTGATAGCTTTCTCTGCAGGTCCCTAATCTCTTTTTTAAATCAGTGATAAGGATGTGTAAGCATGCTTAAGCTTTCCGCTGTATCAGAGTGAACTACATGGGCAGAGGCATCCAAGTCCTGTAGGACCATATGCACAACTCTTAATATAGCACAAAACAGAGTGAAATCGTGTGGTACTGATACCTATGGATTGCACTCTCTTTTTGTTTTTTCATTTTTTTAGTAATAGTAGTAGCAGAAAATATAAGATTGCAAGTTAATGGAGCATTAAATAATTTTACAGAGCAAAATATGTTCTTTTTTTGCTTTCAAAGTCAAAGATATTTAGAATGCCTTATTATGTAAACCAATGAATCAGATCGTTTGAGGTCATTGCCCGTTGTTTTATTCAGATGAATATGCTTAATGTTTAAATCATTGTAACACTAAAGGAAGTTGACTGCACTTTCCTATCTTTCACTGTCAAAAGCTGGAATGAAGCACACAAAAGCAATAGAGGAGGTTTATTTTGAACATCTGCTTGAGAGACTTTATATTTTGTCATTACAAGTGTTACAATTGCCTTGGAAATTTCTAAGAAGAAAAAAAATCATGAGTCAAGGTCACATTTCCATTTTGTTGGTTTGTAAAGTGTTGAAATTGGTCATTCTGGATAGTGTTTATGTATGGATTCAGACCTGTTAAGAATTTTTGCTGCTCATATGAGTCTAATAGAAAAGAGATTTTAAATGGAAGTACCAGGCAATACCTTCAATTGGTTTCACTCTATTCTGTTAGCACAAAATTGAGGCATCCATTTACCTTTCTCTTTCATGAAATTGGAGCTTAAGCATATGGATAGTAGGTCTGGTTGATTGTGAATCAGTTCCACTTTGTACTGAATTTGATCAGAATTACTGCTCATAGTCAGACTGAAGAAATACTTCAGTCTGAGAATCAGTGGGGCTGTGAATTTGCTGGTGTCTGTCTGCTGGGTGCATGTACAAAATAAGAAGGGAAAATACACCTTCTTTGTGTCCAATGGTCAAATCTACTCCCAATTACTGCATTTTTCAAGTGTCAGGATAATTCATTTCTCATTTTTCTGTGAGTGCACATCACCTGCAAAGGGATAGCCATACAGTTAAAAGATCACTTACAAAGCGTATGCTACATGGAAGGTCCTAAAGCTTTTCTTAGTCCTCTTTAGAGGTGCAATGGATTTGCATGACTATCAGTCTTTGCTCTGAGCAATGGAGTCTAGGGGAAATGGATTCATCAAAAATATTTCTAAGGCAATAGAAGCAATTATTCTTTATCTCCAAGCTCTGCTTTCCTAGCTGCAATGAAAAACAGTCAGTATGTCAAATGTGTAGCCATTACCACTTGACCTACCTCCCCTGACTACCATAACATTTCAGTGACTTAAACCAATCAGGATTTGACCCACATTTTTTCTAGAAGTCGTGTATTGTGTATGATGTTAAAAAAAATGCATCCCATGTAGTTCATCATACCAGCTATTCCAAAGTGCCTTCATCTTTACTTAAACACATAAAAACACATTTCCTGAAACAGAGCCTGTTCTCTCTTTTTAGCAAGTACACTATAAAATATGTAGAAACGTTTCATAAAATGTCTTCCTTTCTCCTGAGAGTTGTTGTAACATGCATGTGATTTAATCATAGTCTGTATGTTGAGCTAATTTACAAATAGTTCAGTCTTGCATGATGCTTAGTGAATTCAGCTCTGATGGGTTTTATATTAATGCCATTATTGTATGATATGCCAATGGATATTCTATAAAATGATAGGTACTGTTATAAAAATGACAAACAAACAAAACAACAACAGAAGAAACTACCTTTATATTGATTTTTTTTTTTTATTATTATTATTTATTGGCATGATTCTTTTGTATCCTTGTATATATATTTGGTTAAATCCATTTGAATGGCACTCATTGTGAAATATAAGAAGGTCCAGGAGTATTTTATGGACATTTTTTGTTTTTGCAAAAAATTTTGAAATCAGATACCAATAGTTAACATCATTGTACTTGCATGAGTAACAGTGCATTTTGAAGTGCAAGAAGTCTACAAGCAAGCTGATTTTTAAAAAATCCTCAGAGGTCTGGCATGTTAAAACAAATCCTTGTGGAAGTAGTCACTGGCAATACTTTACAGAAAAAAATATGAACATTTTGCCATCTAGATTTCTCTTTCATACACATATGATGCAATTGATGATGATGCAACCCTATGGTTGCATTGGGTTCTTCATGTGGTATTCACCTGACTAATTGGAGATGGCTACATCTGAACTAGGCTTCCTTTATATTCATTGCAAGGAAAAGCACTCCTGAACTCAATTCTATTCATCATTAAGTATACAGCTAATGCCTGTCAAATAAATTTTACCTTCACTGACCTAATGTAGATGTGAATTTATTTCCAGTCTGTTTCTCTCCATGTACTGAAGTACATGTTCTGTCTGAAAATCTCACCCCAAATATTATGAAGATATTCTAGAGTATATCTGACCTTGATAAATCTGATCTTATTTTGAAGCTGTCTCTGCTCTAAGTAGGCAATTGGACCAAATGACCTCCTTAGGTCCCATCCAATATATTTTTTCTACGATTTTAATAAGATTTATATGAACCAGGAAATTCTGAATGAAATTTTAAAATGCAATTTGAACTCTGCTCCTGTCAGCTGACTTTACAGTGTCATCTTTCAAACTAAAGCATTTTAAAATTTGTAGTCTAAGAAGTTATGAGCAACTGGTAGGCTTGACTGACTGGGTTTACTTTGTAAAGTATTTCTTTGGTTGAGGATGGTGAATACTGCTACAAGAAAAACCAGCTGATACCGTGTTATTCAAGTTCTATATCTGGCATACCATGATAATTATAATTAGCCTCAGTCTAAAGCTATCCTTGGGGCAAAATTCCCCTTGAAAGTAGCAAGTACTACTGACCTTTATCCTTTAAGAGATTATATTGTCAAAATAATCTCATGCTCCTGGAAACAGCCTGAACAGAGCCCATGAAGATTTTCAAAATACATGATTAATTCAACCTTACAGATGTTTGCTTTCTCATACTAGAGTGGCACACAAGCTGAGGGATTAAAAGCTGTGTATCTTTGCCTCTGTTAACATGACTAGGTAGTACAAGGGATCTGGGAACATAAATAGAAGGATTAGTGCTTGTGATGCATGCAGTTCATGCTAATCCTGGTGGTGTGCATCTGCCTGGGTTCTCAAAATGTACCCATAGAGGACAGAGCAGGTGTTACTCATGACTTGGTCACCTTCAGGTCCTGTTGAGGCCTAAATTGAACATAATACAGCTCTATTGACCTTAAAACTCTTTCAAAATTATTCAGTTGTAAAGCAAAAGGTGAAATCAGATAATGAAAACAACAGGGAACCATTTCTGCCTGATTTTATGTCTGGAGGCTTTTTTTAAAGATATGGCTACTAGAATTAAGAGTCTGTATAAAACATGTCTCCTTGATACAAAAAGGAGCCCAGTCTCCTGAATATTAACTAAGAAATAAAGAAAAGAAATGTTTTTGAACTTCTTCTCTGAAAAGAGTCTCATACTTTACTCTTCCTCTGGCTATATTCTCTATTTTCACCTAGCAGTTTTGTCACAGAGCAGCAGAGGTGGGAAGGCACCTCTGGACATCATCTATTCCAACCCACTGCTTAGAGCAAGGTCACCTACAGCTGGTTGCTCAGAGTTATGTCCAGTCAGGTTTTGAATATCTTCAAATACGGAGACTCTACAGGCCCTATGGGGAGCCTGATCCAATGCCTGACCACTTCAATAATGAAAAAGTTTATTCTTTAAGTTTAAAGAATAAAAAGTTTATTTCCCTTTAAATATAAAGGGAAATTTAATGTATTTCAGGTTATCTACATACTGTTTTAACACTGGGCATCACTAAGAAGTGTCTGTCTCTGTCATCTTTTCTCTCCCCATATCAGGTATTTACCACACATTGATGAGATCTTTCCTGTGCCTTCTCTTTCTCCAGGATGCACAGTCAGCTCGTCCTCATAGGAGAGTGTATTGGACTTACATGACAACGTTTTGGTAGCAGGTGGCTACAGGGGTAGCCTCTGTGAGCAAAGCCCAACCGCTGCCCCATGTCAGATCAGAGCCAGCTCCAGACAGCTCCAAAAGGGACCTGCTGCTGGCCAGAGCAGAGCTGTGAGCAATGCTGGGTGGGCCTCTGGGAGAGCAGATTGAAGGAAGGGGAAATCTGCTGTGCTACAGCAGCTGGGAGAGAGGGGTGAGAGCTGAGAGAGCAGCAGCCCTGCAGCCCCCAAGGTCAGTGCAGCAGGAGGTGCTGCAGGCACAAGGCAGCACAAGTTCCCCTGTGGCCCATGGAGAGGCCCCTGGTGGAGCAGGCTGTCCCCCTGCAGCCCATGGGTCCCACATGGAGCAGATCTCCATTCTGCAGCCCCCCCATGGGTGGAGGAGCCCCCGGTGGAGCAGGTGGATGTGGCCTGGAGGAGGCTGTGGCCCATGGAGAGCCCCCGCAGGAGCAGGCCCCGGGCCGGAGCTGCAGCCCGTGGAGAGGAGCTCACGCAGGAGCAGGGGATCTGGGGGGAGCTGCCGCCCACCCGTGGGGGACCCGTGCTGGAGCAGTTTGCTCCTGGGGGATGGACCCTGTGGTATGGAGCCATGTGGGAGCAGTTCTTGAAGAGCTGCAGCCTGTGGGCAGCCCCCGCAGGCTCAGTTCAGGAAGGACAGCATCCCGTGGAAGGGACCCCATGTTCAGCTTGTTGTCTTTCAAGACCCCCTAGTGCAAAGCTTCTTTCCATCTGGTTGACCTCTAGCCTGTCCTGGTGCCTGGGGTTATTCCCCCTGAGTTGCGGGACTTGACTTTTCTGTTTTTTGAACTTCATGAGGTTTCTGTTAGCACATTTCTCCAGAGTGCTGAATGTCAGCACACTTATCTGATCCATCAGCCAGTCTTCCCAGTTTTGTATCATTTGCAGATTTGCTGAGGGTTCACTATTTCCTTTTGTCCAGGTCATCAATGAAGACGTTAAACTTCATTTGCCTCCGTATCAAGCCATAAGGGTACACCACTGACAAGAGCTTTGATAGTTTAGAGTGACTTCACAGAAATATCAGCCAGCTCCCTGGAGAAGCCTTTCTTGTTGCCATTCATGTCTCTCACCAGATCCAACTCCAGATTGAATTTGGTTTTCCTAATCCTTTTTCTCTGAGCTCAGATTCTGTCTATATAGTCCTTGTGTGTAATATGGCCTTCTTCCATATCTTGTGTGTTGATATCCAGAATAATTTGGCACTTTATCTTGAGAACAGCTCAAGAGATGGGACAATGTTATTCAGAACGCATTGGACTCTTTGGCTAAGCCCTGTGAGCTTCTGGAACCAGATTTTAATGCAGAATTTCCTGGTGAGGTAATTCCCTGGTGAGGGAGTAGATTCTGATGAATCACAATATTCTAGATGCTCAGAAAACTATGACAGGCTGTGGTGGTAAGGTGGTTAGGTTGTGATTTGGCCATCTTTTCTCTCTATACAGTCTCTGTTTAACCTCATTTCTGAATCTTTTCTCTTTATACAGTTGATAATGGGAGAAAGGTGTCAACAGAGACTGATTGCCCCTGTTTCAATAAAGCTCCTACTCCACAGTGTTATATCAAGGAACCAGTTTCTTTTCATTGACTCTCCAAGGAAATATGCAGCTTTGCCTAATGAAGAATCTTGTTGTTTTCCTCTTGATGCGTTCTGTTCTCCATGTTTTTGTACGTTTTCCATCTTTGAAGCATCTTCAAATCATCCTTTAGTCCTAGTACCTTCATTGATGTGATTATCATGGAATCATAGAATCATTCAGGTTGGAAAAGACCTCTAAGATCATTTAGTTCAACCTTTAACCTAGCACTGCCAAATCCACCACTAAACCATGTCACTAAGCTCTAAATCTACAACATCTACATGTATCTTGAAGACTTCCAGGGATGAATGACTCAACCACTTCCTTGAGCAGCCTATTCCAATGAAATTCAATAAATTTCAGAAAAGAAATTTCTCTTCATAAGATTTGTTCTCTAGACCCATCACCAGCTTTGCTGCTTTTCTTTGATGACCTTCTTGATGTCCTTCTTGTGATGAGGGGCCCAAATATTCATTAATATTAATCTCTTGAAGGATGAAAAACAACAACAACAAAACACAAAACAACAACAGCAACAACAACAAAAACCACACAACCACCAACAACCAAACAAATATCAGCTTGGTCCTGAAAAAGAAGGTTAGAAGGTTTAGCTTTAGAAACCTAAAACCTCTAGATGATGTTCCACATCATGTCCTCTGGATGATACTGAAAGTTTTCTGAATGACTTGTACTGTAAGTTCTTTCATACAAGTACTGCTAAAACAGCTGCACTGCTAAAGATGTGTTAGGTGGGGAATTTGCCAGAAGAAATAATTTTACTGAGTTTATATACTGAAGATTTTGATGTCTAAACTTGTGTTACTCAATCTAAGCTCCCTATTTCAGATCCAATTTTAGAATGGCATGAACAGCTTGAATCAATGGCTTATGTATAAGCACTTAGCACCACTTAAGGAGCAAAAGGGTCTCCTGCCAGCACACAGATCTACTGGTCTTTTGACAGCTTCCCATCACTATGTTGGTGTCCCAGACATCTTTGTACAATTCAGGCGGCATTGGACACATTTGTGGACAGCTAAAAGAAACTACATCTCCTGCCTGACATAAAAAGAGCCAGGAATGAACAGGTCAAGTAAGGCTGTCCATCAACCAGATGCCTGAACTGGAGATAAAAATACCCCACCCTATCTTCTAGGAGACTGGCTTAAGTAAGACCCTGATGTGAAAACTAAGCCTATTGAATCAGGATTTGTTTTAATTGATAGCATTTTGGCTATATCCTTTAAAAAATCTAAATGCTATTGATTCAAGTGGATTTAATTCATCACTGGTGCAACATAATTCTTTTTAAATGATCCCCTGCTGCTCCCTCAGGAGCCTGACAAGCCTTCTGACAGAAAATCGTTTAGTTGAGAAAGAGAATATTTAGTATTGCCTAAAGATTTAGCACGGATAATTATTTTAATACATGTTTTTAATACTGGGGGTGACACAGGGGGGTTGGAAGCAATGATGTTAGGACTGCTGAATCTGGGATGAACATGAGAAAAAGCATTTCTTGGTGACTCATCTCTGAAGGTCTTATGTGCTGATCCAGGAGATGAGATAGGAAAGTTGAATTATTGGTAATCAAACTTAAATCATTCCTTTTAAGTTCTTTAATGCAATGGCATTTGCTCCCCCTTCCTTTCCTATTTGCTGGAACTATTGTAGCTCAGCCAGTATCAAAGAGTTGAAAAATCAATGAAAGGCACAATGTCTGTGAAAGGTCAGAAGTGAAAAAGAGTTCAGCCTAATAACACTTTAAAGACCTATGGAAAAGATATTTTATAAAATATTAAAAAATCAATTGAACTTTCATAAAATTTAAGTTTAGTATCAATACTGAGCAGGAGATAACTTAGCAAGGGAGGAGGAGATGCGAGTGGAGCTTCAGACTTGCAATGTAGCTTTCCTCAGCTTTGAGTTTTGTTGCCCTGAATTGACTGGGGAGGAACACTGGCTTGGAAAGCTAGAGAAATCCCAACTCCTGTCCTGACAGGAATGTCTCTTGCAGATTTATTAGTCACATGTATGCTGCAGCAATTTATAATGCTACAGTCTGCATGAGAAGGCTTCCTGCTGCCTAGCCTGCTTTCAGTTCTAATGAAATAAATCAGCTCAAGAATAAAATTTTGCACACTTCTTAACCCATTGCTTCTGTTTGGCTCCATAAAACTATCTCATATTGCCCCAAATTAATACTTTTGGTTAATGTAATAAAAAGCAATTCTGATTCTTAAAGAACTAATGGCTAGAGGATCAGAAAGCACTTCAATTAATTTCCAAATTAAAAAACCTAATGGCCATTCCACATCTCTTGCACATTTCACAGTCTTATATCATGACAGTGTTTTTTATAAACTGTTCTTATCACTCCAGTTTAGCTTTTATTTTGTTACTTTTTTTTTTTTTTTTTTTTTTTTTTTTTTTGTCTGGTAGTAGAACAATCAAAGTAGCTGATGTCTGTTCTGAAAAAGACTGTTCTTGTTTGTTAGTTCTTAATTCATGTTTTCTTGGCCTTTAGCAAAAATAAATACTTTTCCTATCTAAGCAGTGTCAGATTCATTCTTCTGAAAAGTTCTTCTGTCTTTTTTTGCAGGGGTAAATTCTTCTTAGAAAACTTAATTTCATCAACAACTTTACACATGGAAGCTTACAGAAATGGTATGTTTTGAAATGTTTGGTATTACAAACAGGACAAAACAACTTCTAAAGTATCTGTTATAATGGACATGCAGTCATAATAGGATTGCTGCCAATCTTAACATGATCACCCCAAATCCTTCAGTAAAATCCATGCACCAGGCTTTTATGCAGACATTAAGTCTCTTTCAGTTTGCTTGACATGCTTTAAGCCAGCCAGAAGTCATGGCTTTTGTCTGCAAATATGATCTGCAAAACTCTCATTTAACCCTCTCAATAGATACCTTGAAAACTGTAAATGTTCATTTTTGATAAGTTAAGTTCCCCAAGTGCAGAACAGAATCCACGTTGTCAGGGATGAACATCACAGTGCCTGTCTTTCATCTCAGTTCATTCAGGAACCACAGACTAGATATCATTTTGGCTAAGTAGTGCAAATGAGTCTAGTCCAGGAGGCATGCTCTGCATACCCAATAACTGACAAGAGTAACTTCAGCAGAAATCTCAGGAGTGTTGGCTGTTTCTACTAAAGAATGGGAGTGGGAATGGTCTTGATGCTGGAAATGATTTCTCTCAGCTGGGACATTCCAGCTGAATTCCCTGCTCTGCTTTTGTGGATTCATACCCACATCATCTTGACAAGCCATGGGGAAATTTCTAACTACCCAGTATCTCTTCAGGTTAATAATAGGCTAAACAGATTTTTTAGAACTGTGCCTGTTCAGTAGTAATTTGTCTGAATTAGACCTGAGTAAAAAGTGGAGGATATAATCCCTCACTCTGTCTGAAGCAGAACAGTGTGCAGTCTGTGAGCCCAATCCCACCCCGTCTGAGGTGCCCACACCAAATACACAATTTGTCAGGAAGGTCAAGATTTCCTCATGCAAGAAGTCTGTAAGGTATTATGGGCAACACATGGGTTGTTGATGATGGGTATCATCAACAACATCATGCTCACAGCTACTGTAAAGCCCACTGTTTCAGCCTAGTACAGATACAGCACTTGATCCTGTAGGATTGTTCCCAGAATATGTCGTGTTTCTGGGTGAGTCAGCTGTTGCATTATTTGTGTTTTCTTATCATATTGAATAACGGTTACAGACACTTGCTTATTGCTATTTTCAAAAATTTGGCAACTTGCTGATATTATGTTTCTAACTTGTTTTCTCTTAATGTGGTGGTTTTACCCTGCTGGGCAGGTAAACTCTAGCACAGTCACTCTCTCACTTACCCTCCTCAAAGGAAGATGGGGAAAAGAAAGAAAAAGGCTCATTGGTTGTGATAAGGGTAGTTTAAATAAAGGGAAAAGAAGGAGGGAAAAACAATCAAAGGTCATAAAGAAGCAAAGAGAAGAGAAAAACATATATTCTCTACTTTCCATCAATGAGCAGAGTTCAGCCAGGTCTTGGGAAGCAGGGCCTCAATATGTGTAGCAGTTGTTCGGGAGGACAGACATCTTAACAATGAGGACTCCCCACCCTTCCCCTTCCCCACCTTTTATTGCTGAGTGTGACATCATGTGGTATGGAATAACCCTTTGGTCTGTTTAGGTCAGTTGCCCTGGTGATGTATTCTCCCTGCCTCCTGCCCACTGCCAGCCCAGTGGCTTTGGATGGGTTTGGAGGGAGTCTTGATTCTATGTTGTATTGGGTTTACACAGCAAGGTTTTGGTAACAGGGAGCTGCGGGGGTGGCCTCGGTGAAAACAGTCCAGAATCAGCCCCATGTCAGATAAGGGCCAGTTTCAAAGGGACCTGCTGCTGGCCAGAGCCGAGCCAGTAAGCAATGCTGGGTGGGCCTCTGGGAGAGCAGACTGAAGAAAAGGAAAAAAAGAAACTGCTGTGCTACAGAAGCAGTGTGAAAAGTGAGAAGCAGCCCTGCAGCCCCCAAGGTGAGTGCAGCAGGAGGGCAGCAGGTGCTGCAGGCACAAGGCAGCACAAGTTCCCCTGCAGCTCATGGAGAGGCCCCTGGTGGAGCAGGCTGTCCCCCTGCAGCCCATGGGTCCCCACGGGGAGCAGGGGCAGAGAGGGACCATTAAGGGGCAGCAGAGATGAACTGCCATGGACTGACTGCAGTCCCCATTCCCTGTTCCCCTGCACTGCTTGGGGGGAGTAGGTGGAAGAGGGTAGATGGGAGAAAGGTGGTTTTAATTTGCTTTTGTTGTTGTTTTGTTTTGTTTCTTACTGCTCTAGTTTGTTAGTAATAGACAATAAATTATATTAATCTCCCTATGCTGAGTCTGTTTTGCCCATGATGATAATCATTGAGTGATCTTCCTGCCCTTATCTGAATCCTTGAGCTCTTTTCATCGTATTTTCTTCCCCTGTTCCTTTGAGGAGGGGGAGAGAGAGTGGTTGTGGTGGAGCTCAGCAGCCCAGCTGAGTAAAACCACCACGTGCCAGCACTGCTCAGCAGTAGACACAACACTGGTGTGATACCAATGCTGTTCTATCTGCAAGTGCAGAGCACAGCACTGTATGGGCCGTTGCAGGGAAAGTTAACTCCATCCCAGCCAGACCCAGTGCACTTAAATACTCAAAGGAGGAAAAGGACAGTTAGGAATTACTAATAGTCTAACTATTCATCTGTGCTTTCTTTTATCCATTTTTTTAACTGTATTTTTCATCTTATATAAATGTCCACAAATTGATATGTGTAAAGTATTTCACATAACATAGATTAGGCAAACAGGCAGCAGTAAATGTGATTGAAATGGGATATAAATTGGGGAATTAGCTAATGGTTTAATTTAATTTATACTCTAGAGTTGTCTTTAAAGGAGAGAAAATTAAAGTATTATTGAAGGAGTAAATATTTACTATATTTGGGAAACTGAGAGTACCTTTTCCATTGATGTTTCTTTTCTTAAATGATACTATTATTTCTTTGTAATTTATTACATCCTTGAAGCTGAATTAGGTGATTCCATTTCAGAGATTTAAATCCTAAAAAGCAGATCCAGGTTCTGATTCAAGTGTCATTTTTGGGTTACCTTCCTGGAGGTGTTTTGGAAGAACATTCCTGAAAAGGTGGGATACCATAATCAGGAACAACAATGATTGGAACGACTAGATTTGAGTTGCTGGGGGGGAAGATTGCTGCATCTTGCCTGTAGGTGGAGGAAGCACACAGCTGCTTTCTGTGAAGTCAAGTCAACGAGACAGCTGCTGTCGTGTGCATCCTGCCTCCATAGAGCTGAGCCATGTAAGAGCAGCCTGCAATGTACTGCCATGCTGTGAAACTGAATTTCACACTTTTAATTAGCTCTGGATATCAACCACCTCAAACTATGTAAGAAAAATGACAAGAAGTATGCCATTTTATGCAGACATCGATTCTGTTTCAAATTGCCCTACTTTTAGCAAAAATGCCTGAAATCTGTCTGCTGTTATGTGCAGTTGCATAACTGAGATACCTGACTGTGCTTGTGTTCATTACCCTGCAGTGGAAAGCAAATGGAAGTCCTCTTGCAAGCACATACCATAAACAGCAAGGACAGCAAGGTGGTCATCGCTCCTCACAGATATGTCCCAGACACACTTGTCTTGAGCTCCTTTGCATAATCAAATAAGATATTAACTTAGATAATAGCACCATCTATTGAGGATTGACAATATTATTTAGTGCAGATTTTAAAATACAATTTGCTAACTAACTTACTTTAGTAGGCACTACAAATCTAAAATTGTACTAAGATCATAATTTTAACATTGCATGTGGAATGTGCTCATAATTTATTAACAATGATTAAGTAAGACTATCTGCCTGTTAGTAGTAAGAATTCCATACTGGCCAGCAGGAACTCTTCTTTAAGGAGCTCTCCACAGTAATTTTCAATTTCCACTCTTTTGTTGGACAAATATACCATCCCAGGAAGTTATTTTTTCATCCTTTTATAACACCTGCATCGTAACTGTAACAACACTCTATTTTCATAAATACATAACCTTTAGCTGTAGCCACAGCCAATGATGTGTTCTCTTTGTTTTTGAATGGTTCTTGATGTTTGCGTTAAAGGTCCCATAGCTTTGTAGTCAGGGTTTTCAAAAGCATGGAACACAGCCAGTGATGCTTGTATTAAATGCTCATATTTAAAATTTCTATGAAATTCTTTATCAGACAGAGTCAGGAAAATCTGTGCAAGAGAAAGATCGATACTGAGGAAAAGCATAGAGTTAAGAAGATGTGGGTAAAATCTTTTCCCTTAGGCATTCTCTGGTGATTTCTGAGAAGTTATTTTAGGTTCTCTATACAATGGCGCTAGGAAGCTGGAATGACTTCTCACACTACTTGTGTTTCTGCACTGCCTAGACTATTCAGGGCAAGGATATAGTGTTTCACTGGTCTTCAAAATTATCTGTCCCTGAATTTATCTGGCCTTTTGTCTGGAAATTAATAAAAGCTGTATGTTGTTTATTTGAGTTTCCTTCTTTCAAATATGATATTTTTCTTAAACTTCAGTGGCTTTATTTGTAGAAAGTTGTTTTACCTGTGATGATTGTTATGGAACAGCAAAGCAAGCTAAAATGATAATTTGCTTTCTGCATTAATTTTTCAGAAACTCCAGTCCTTTTCACTACACACAGCACCCTTCCCTGCAAGCTTCCATTTATCTCAAAAGCCAGCTCTTTTCTGGGGTGAGATCAGGAGCAAGAGAGCATTCAAGGGGCTCCTCTTTAAGGAGCCCATTAAATTGGATGGAGTCTTGAACCTATATGTCTGCTGACCACGGAGCTTGCTCTTTCTGGATATTACTAATCTCACAGGCTAAGAAAAGACTCACCGAGATACTAAGATATCCTGAGACTCACAGAGATATTCATGAAGAGCAACATTGTTAAAGTGAACGAGACTGCAATCAGTGGCAACTTCCCAAAGTTTATCCCATCCATAACGGTTTTACCTCTCCTTTCTCCTGACCTTCCTGCTGTAATAATACTATGAAGTTGTAAACAGAGAGGTATGTTGCTCAGTGTTTTGTGCTGTTTCTTGTCTATTTCCCATTACTTTTGGATAGTTTTCCCTCTCTTCTACGGAAACGTATTTTATTGAAAGTCTATTAAACTGGAAAGAGTGAAACCTAGTCCCCATTGCACAACTGGCAGGCAGTTCAGAGTAGTTTTCTCAGTTATACTTATGATGGAATATCATAAGTATATCATAAGAATATCATAGCTGTGAGCCCCAGTATTTGTGTGTATCTCGGTGTGAAAGCCTGGTCACGAGACTTTGTTGTTGAGCCAACGAAGCTGAAGCTCTTAGCCACAGAACAAGGGAAACCAAGCTGATTTGACATTGCATCAGTATATATTTGAGGTCTTTTAAAGGCATTAGTCAAGTTTTATCTGCTTTCAGAATGTCATTTCCCAATAACAGATAAATGTAGTCACACATACATGTATCAATTGTTGATGTTAATGTTTTATTAGATTTAACATACATGCCTGCAAAGTACTTAAAATACAGAGCTGTATGGGGAGCCTAGAGACAAACTCAGATTATGCTCACTTCCAAGGTATGTCCACTTCCAAAGTATGTATCCAAAACTCATTGCTTTGCTTTCAGCATCTGTCCCTGTTCAGCAAAGTACACCAGGACATCCTTGTAGCTTCATGCATATTTAAGTGCTGGTCTGAGCAGAATGAACTGCAGGGTCTAATTCAGAGCCTGTCTGAATTCAAGCCACATGTAAATAAGAATTGGGTTTGGTGTATTACCTAACAAGGTGGATTTATCCATTGCCTTGTGCTAAGTTAATTTTGTTTTCTCCACCTCAGCTCATGAATTTCACACATGGCTATTCTGCTATCTTAACTGACTTAAAAAAAATTACTTGGATTTTTAACAAGGCTGGGATCCTGAAATGGAACATCATTAAATAGTTGATCTAGCAGAACTAAGAGATTGCCCACTTCATATTGTCGGTTAATACAGTCCTTGAGGAATTGTAATTGTCTCTAGGCAATGTGTGCAGACATCTGCACGTCGTGTGTCGAAGGAGAGTCTCATGGTCAAGAGATTTTATTGGAGCCAAACACATCTGTGTCCTGTCCTTCACTTTACCAAAGACTCTCTCAATTATTCTATGTAAACTGCCTCTCCGTACCTCAGTTTATCCATAAAGCCTAAGGAATAGGAATATAGTGAAGATGCAATGATTATTCATAGTTTTTTTATAAAACAGAAATCAGGACTTAAATAAAGGTAGAAGTTTTAAAATTATGCAAAAGGAAGCACTCAGTTAAGCTGTAGAAATCTTTGCCAAGGGATGTTATGAAAGCCAAACACCATATGAGTTCCAGAAGTGGCTGGACAAATTTATTGACAGAAAGTTCATTAAAAGCTATTAAGCTCAGATTTGTTAATATTGCTTAAGAATTACAGAATCATAGAATATCAGAGATGGAAGGGACCCACAAGTCCAACTCCTGGGTCCCCAAAGGACCACAGAAAAAATCAGACCCTGTGTCTGAGAGTGTTGTCCAAACACTTCTTGAACTCTGACAGCTCGGTGCTGTGACCACTGCCCTGGGGAACCTGTCCCAGTGCCCAACCACCCTCTGGGTGAAGAACCTTTTCCTAACACCCTGACCCTCCCCTGTCCCAACTCCATGCCGTTCCCTCAGGTCTTGTCACTGTCCCCAGAGAGCAGAGCTCAGCGCCTGCTCCTCTGCTCCCCCTCGTGAGGAAGTCGTAGACTGTGATGAGGCCTCCCCTCAGTCTCCTCTGCTCTGGACTGAACAAACCAAGTGGCTTCCACTGCTTCTCATACGCCTTCCCCTCTAGACCCTTTACCATCTTTGTTGCCCTCCTTTGGACACTGTCTAATAGTTTTAAGTCTTTCTTATACTGTGGCACCCACAACTGCACGCAGTACTCGAGGTGAGGCCATACCAGTGCAAAGCAGAGTGGGACAATCACTTCCCTCGACTGACTAGCGATGCCGTGCTTAATGCACCCCAGGGTATGGTTGGCCCTCCAGGTTGCCAGGGCACACTACTGGCTCGTGTTCACTTGCTGTCAACTCAAACTCCCATATGCCTTTCTGTGGGGCTGCTCTGCAGCATCTCATCTGCAAGTCTGTATGTGTAGCCAGGGTTGCCCCTTCCCAGGTGAAGAATCTGTCTCTTGCTCTTGTTAAACTTCATATTGTTGGTGATTGCCCAGACCTCTAATTTTCCAGATCTCTCTGCAGGGCCTCAACACCCTCAATGGAGACAACAGCTCCGCCCAATTTGGTATCGTCCACAAACATGCTCAAAAACCCTTTGAGTCCTTCACCTAAATCATTTATGAAAACATTGAAGAGGATCGGTTCTAAAATGGAGCTCTGGTGAACCCCACTTGTGATGGGTCGCCAGCCTGATGTAACCCCATTTACTTAGTGCATTCTTTTAGAACAGATTAACAGTTGCTAGGTAAAAAGAGCAGGAAAGTGATCACTGGATGTTCCCTTCCTCCTTAATTTCTTCTGCTGCTTTTTCAGCCAATGTCAAATTCAGACACTTAAGGCTCACCCACAGTGCCTGTTCTTGAGTCCCTGTGTTAATTTTTTAAGAATAAAATTTCAGGGAAAGAAGTCCAGTTTTATTCCTCCCTATTTTTTTCTATCAATCCCTACTATGCTTTCAGTCTGCCAGAACTGACGCTTGCCTGACTTGGCACACTATGATCAGCACTATTAAACTAGATGGGTGCCTTGTTGTGTGTGGTTATCACACACACATGCCCGGGTCAGCCTGAGGCTCTAGCTGGGCAGCTAGACTGCAGCTCTTTGAAAACCAGACTGCTTTCTGTTATTATTGTTATTATTTTTTTCTCGCAGGCCCCCAGAACAGTAAAGTCTTGAGCTTGACTGGGACCTCTTGATCCCACTTTGGTATCAATAATTAATGTTAATGATAACCAATAGTGGTGAGATAATTAAGTCTATTAGAGAAAATGTACTGTTACTGGGTAATAGCAATATTTTATCTCTTAGTTTTGAAAAGTTGATATCTGTATTAGCTTTTCTGATCCCTGTTTTTCTTTTTCACTACAAAAATAAGTTACACTGGAGCATAGGATTGAAAGAGACCTACTAGGCACAGTGCCCTGCTATTTCAAATAAATGTTTCCTTGTCTCTTTTAAAAACTGATTAAAATAGACTGCTTCCTCCTCCTATTCCTCCTTGAATACTCCCTCCTGTTCCTTCCAGAGCCTCCTTTTTCTTCTATTTTTGAGTCTTCCAGAGTACACAAATACCATCTTGTTTGGTGCTAACATGGTCTCTTCATTAAATAGTTCTTCTTTTTGAGTACTTATGTTCCTGTTAGGTTTGTGAAGAGGCCTTATTTCCCTGCTGAGGCCTTATTTTACTATGCTAAACATGTCAAATGCATTTAGTATTCATTAAAGAGATGGTATCTCTGTTTCTTGGTGAACCTTGTGTAAACCTGGTCCTATCTGAATTTATCTTGAACATTTCGCATACTTTTCCAGATGAGACTTCTTCATTCCCTCTATCACTCACCCTCCCCTAGGGAAATGTCACTGTTATGGAGAGGAAATTCTGTACTTCTGGTACTTATAGAGGCTGTATAAAAGCTTACTGGCTGTTAGAAATGCTTCACCTGACTTACACTGCTAACACATTTGTATTTTCCAGGGTCATCGGATCATTGGTGTGCGGACATCCTGTGATGAACAGATCCAAGGATGAACCAAGGTCTTGTTCTGCCATTTACAACTGATGAGCATCCATTATATAACAAAGTTCAAGTGAGTAGTCCCTAAGGGAATGACCTTATTCTTGGTATTATTAGATTTCTTCTTATTACTACCATTCCAGTTCACAAGGTCACACAGTGCTTTTTCATGAGTAGCACAGTTCTGTATTGGCTGTGACTCCCAACTACCACCATCAAGTTTCATGAGAACATCTCTATCAAATTCATTGATGAAAACACTATTTAATACTTTATATAAGTATATTCTTAGCTGTCATTTATTATAAATAAGTGAAACAATTCAATAGTATTTTTCCAAGACTGATCCTTGAGGAACTATCAATTCACTTTAATCCAACATGTGGTTATGTCATTTTGTAGTTGTTTTCTATCATTCTTTGCAGTGTTTTGTTCTAACTCCTAGTTCAATTTATTCTTTTCTGTGTATCATCATAGGAAATACTTTACTCAGCTTCAGTTAGATGGGAATTATATAACTTCTTTGTCTTGATAGTCAGTTATTTTATCGAAGAAATGTAAGAAAACAGTCTTGAACTGTGTATCTTGGACAAAAATCTGTCCTTCTATTGTTGTGTCCTTAGTTATTTGTTCTTAGGAAAGTGTCTGAAAGCCTTGCTTGTTATTGAACCTAACTAATGGATCTCTGGGTACCCATTTCACTCAATCCCTTCCTCCACAGCCACCTTAAGAATGGACGTGGCATTTATGGGGCTAGCAGTATTAGTCACACGAGAGAACTGCTCTTAAATATATTTTTAGAAGACCAACAACCATCTTATTGTACAAGAACAACAACAACAACAAATCTGAAATTGCTGAAGAGCATGCTAATGTTTGCTATTTTCATTACACTATACTGCATGATAAAATTGGCCTAACAACAAATGCATATACACTAAGAAGTGGCATCAGTAATTTTCATCCTATTTTACATGTGTTATCAGGTCAGTCCATCAGTGTTTAAGCCTTGCTATAAGCTGTAGTGAGCAGACTATAACATTTGGGAAAATATAAAAAACTTAGGACCTGATTAACTGAAGCGGGCTTTTTAATGTTTTGAAGAAATCAGCAGAATCTGAAAATTCGTAGGGATTTAAGGAAAATTTTAGAAGGGTATGAAGCTTCTTCCTGTGCAATCAAAATTGAAGCACTTTAAGGGTGCCAGAACTGGGGTAGATCCAGTGCACAGAAATCTTATTCTTAAAATCTGAAAGCCTGGCCAGTCTCAAACAGTAAGACAGCATGGAAAATATTACCTTTAAAAAGTCAATGATTGCTTCATTGCTTATGGGTGCTGTGAACCAAGATGCCAGCATTGTGGTGCAAGTAAATCCAAATTTGACAGCCATACAGCTTGTCAGAAACACAAATTCACTGGTGAAGAAATTCTGTTGAAAAGCATACAAAGAGTTCCATCAAGACAAGACAAGCTGTCAGATGTCTTCATTATTTTCAGGACACTTCTGATGTAAAAGATAAGCAAAGGATGAGTCTAAGAAATAGTTCTGTATTTGATTATATTTTTTCAGAACTTTTCAGGAATCCAGGATGAAACAGAAAGCTATAGCTGACCATTTATTAGCAATTTTTCCCATTGATAAAAAACCTGTAGGGAAGATCATGAATGTTAACATATTCTGTACTCTGGAATAAAAATGGTCAAACCTATTCAGTGTCGCAGCAAGATATCCCCACTTAGTTCTTGCCACAAGTTAGTTGCATAGCTTTTCCCTTCAGTCATTTAAGCCAGATTTAGAACAAGCTATTTGTAGAAAACAGAATTTAAATTTGGTAAATTCCCTCAAATCCTTGCACTGACCACAGTCATGAAAACTGGCTACCTAAAGAAATTAAACATGGATGTTCTTTAACTTCTCCCTATGTATGTTGCTGCCTCACAGAAAACTGTAAAGCATCATAAGTCATTATTTTATCCATTACCATGAACAAAGAACTGATGATCAGTATGGCCATCTCTGCATCTATCCTGACTACCAGGTAAGCACCACAGGAGCATTCTAAAGTACAGTAGTTTAAAGCAGCCATAGATGCATTTCACTTAGGTAATCAAGAACTGATGTTACAGTGAAACAGCACATAGTGAGTGTCTTTGGCATTAGATTAGTCTGTAACAATTATCAAAGGTACCATGTGAAGAACTCCAAGCTATAAATAGCATCTGGAGAATACTAAATAAATGGCAGAAGTCTATATAAATGTAATTTGGGAATGAACCATCATTACCATGGAAAGTGGTGAGTACACCCTCAGGCTGTCAACACAAGCATTGATTCCCTGACAGCAGCCTATTGCTTGTCTGGTGTAACAGCGCTATTACAAGGCTAATGGTGCTTTGAAGGAGATAAATAGGGCACTAAACTCTTCTCTAGTTCCTGACTCCCAGAACTGTTGAATACTCTACAAGCAACTACAAGGTATGAAGTATATGTAGCACAGAAATACTTGAAAATTACTGCCAGTAAGGGTTTCCCAAAGACCTAAACCTTGCATTACTTCATGACCTAATATCTAATAAATACTACTAGTACATGCCTAAATTTTTCAGCAGAAAACAAAAAAGACATTAAACTTTACAATCTGTCATCTTATTGTCAAAGAACTTACTGTTGACTCCCCTTAGATGAAAACTGGTCACCTTGCCTGCGCATCTGAGCAACTCACAGCAGAGGCAGATTTCTTTTACATTAATGGAAAAATTAGTTATATTTTTTTTTCTGTACATCACAACCATGTTCTGATTGTCATTAACTTCAGACCATCAATCATAATCTTAAAGACTGTAGTGTATACTCTTATGCTGGAGACATAAAAGGAACTATTCAGGTTTCCCTGGGCTCTGCTGAATGGTTTGAATATTTTGGTATGAATTCATAATTTCTTGTCGCCATTTGAAATGCTATACAAGAGGAACGTATAGATCTAGAGCTAAAGAAAGAGAAAAAGGGAGATAAAGAAAAGGAAAGATAAAGGGAAAGAGACACTATGTTTATTAGTCTTTGGAAGTACTCCCAACTTACATCATAAAAGTTGTATAAATGTAGCACAAGATCTCAAGAGGTCTTCTAATTCATCCCTGCTGAGACAGGATTCAGTACCACTCATCTGAAGCTAGTAAGTGACTGTGTAGTGTGCCCATTAAGGCTTCAGGTGAAAAGGAGTCAGAACTGTCTCTTTTGATGATGAACTAACCTTGCAAGTAGAAAGCTTTTCCTATTATCTAACGTGAAACACCATGTAAAGATTCAGAAGTTTATTTCTTGTCAAACCTACCATGGACAGAGAGAACAATTTATCACCATCTTCCTTATAACAGCTTTTTACACATTTGAAGACTGTGACCATGTTTCAACTACACTGAATGTCTGCTGACAAAACTAAAGGCTGATTCCTTCAGTCTTTCCTTATATGTCACATTTCCTAATCACTTTAGCATTATTTCTCCTCCACTGTCTCTCATATTCCCAGGAGATGGTTTACCATATCTCCTGACTGTGTCCAGATTGTCCAGACAAAGTGGGGCCCACAAGAAGACACAGTCTAACAGCACTTAGTAGAATAATTACATTTATTCTTATATAGGGTGCCTTCTGAATGCTGCAGTGATTGAGACTTTTTTTTTTTGCAATGACAAGTCATTGTCAACTGATTGAATTTATAGTCCTTTATGATTCTGCTGACAGATTTATTAACAATTTTTGCTGCAGAAGCCAGTTCTTTCCAAAATGTAGACTGAGAGATCATCTTCGTCCCAGAACTTTTATTATTATTACTATTATTTTTTAATATCCTTTGAATGAATAATTTAAGGGTTTGGCCTCAACTAGATGAAGAGAAACATGACACACATTGTTATCTAGATTACTTATTTTACACATATTTATTAAAGAGAAACCAACTGTGCCTGTGGAAAAGGCTTGTGTAATATATTGGTGTTTCAAAGGAACAATATTTGCAGCATTTTCTAGAGTATTGTGAGGTTAATCCATTAACTAAGAATCCATTAACTAGCATTAACTGTAATCTTTGTTCAGTACTTTCTCATATGTGATTTACTGATCATTTTATTGTTTCCAGTCTTAATGCAGCAGAGAATTTTTACCACACTCACAAATCCATGTAAAATAAGAAATGCTATACGAATGTAAACTTTTCTATTTCAAACTTTAAAGTAGTTACGTATAAATATTAAACTTCCTAATTTCAGATATAAATTACCTAAGTGCAGGCAATGGGTAGAAAAGATTCTTGCTATAATATTGAAGTTGCTGTTACTAGCATCAGCCTTTTACAGAAGTGGAATAATTATGCCTCTTAAAATAGTCATTTTCTGTAAATTACACTGGTTACAGATAAATCCCCTGTTGTGAAAGGGCCTTGTACTTGAAATTGCCCAAAACAATGGAAGTATAACTCAGTCCATTCTGTAGATGTTTATTAAAACAGACAAAGAAATGAAGATAGGAGGACTGTATTAGTCTAGATATAAAGGTTTATTCCTGTGATGAAAAGACAATTTTGAGATCCTGTCTGCTCAGTAAAAGAAGCATAGGGCTGTAAATCATTATCAGATATTGTTGTGATAGATGTAAGGTCTAAGTCATTAACAATATAATGAAAGAACAGGCTTTCCCCCCCCCTCTTCCCCCCCATCCATCATCCCCTTTTGGGGCTTGTGACACAACACTGATACCATGAGATTTGGACTGAAGGGAACAACATTTATCTTTGTGACTGTTAATATTACTGCCCTCCAAGTCACCAGGGCAAGGTGCTGATAACAGGTTTTCATTATCCTGAGGTAGAGGAAGGCACCCATCACCATCTTGTTCACCATGCTGGAAATGGGAGCCTCAGTTCATAGAATTATTTATTTAGGTTGGAAAAGACATGTAAGATCATCAAGTCCAACCATCTATCTGACCTACTGAGTGCCATCACTAAACCATGTCCTTATCTCTTAAATCCCTCCAGGGGTGGGGACTCCACCACTTCCCTGGGCAGTCTGTTCCAATGCTTGACCACATGCTCTGTAAATGAATTTTTCCCAATATCCAATCTAAATCTCTCCTGGTGCAACTTCGGACTGTTTCCTCTCATCCCATGACTTTTCACTTGGCAAAAGAGACCAACACCCTTCTCACTGCAACCTCCTTTCATGTAGTTGTAGAGAGCAAAAAGGTCTTCTCTCAGCCTCCTCTCCTCCATCCTAAACAACCCCAACTCCCTCGTCTGTTCCTTCTATGTCTTGCTTTCTAATCCTTTCAATCCTTTCTAGTTGCACACACACAATTCAACTTAATATCTTCCTTGCAGTGAGGGTTTCAAAACTGAACACAGCATTCAAGGTGCAGTCTCACCATATTTGAAGTGTGGTTACTTCAGTCCTGTCTTCTTTTCCATTCTCAAAATACTTTTTCTCTCTTTCTTGCTCTCTGGCAGTTTCAAGCAAATTTTGGCACAGCCAGGAATGTGGCAGATTCTGTAATGCTGTTGTAAACAGAAAAGCAGCTATGAGCAAAACAGCCTAAGCTCACAGAAGTTTGCAGGCTTTCAGTAGGGTTGACAAGATATTTGCAGAGCAACGCTCTGTAGCAACTAAAACATTCATGCGTTATCATGGCTATTTCCATCAAAAATCTAAAACACGGCATTGTGTGAACCTCTATGAAGAAAATTAACTCTGTCTCAGCCAAAAGCATGACTGTTATCCACATTATTCTTACTAACCTTTTTAGATTATTTCCAGTTTTTCTTTTAATTTCTTTAAGAGTAAGTCCCCCATCTGAATGCAGCATGTCTCACCCCAAACCAATAAATGTTTCCTGTCCTATACACTGGAAATCCCTGTTAATACTGCTTATGTATTTGTCTTGCTGCTTTTTGGGCAGCTTTTATTTATCAAGACAGTTTTCAAGACTAATCTTGTCTTTCTGATCTCTATCAGCTCACTAAGAATGTGCATACACATTCTTCCATGCTATTAGAGAAAATACCAATAATGCTAACACTAATACCAGCCACACTCAGTTGCCTGAGGACTCACTGAGAAACCTCATTCTCCAGTAGCATACTAGTGCTCACTGAATATAATTTTCAATTCAATGTATGCGTATTTTATTCTGATCTTATTTCTTGTGTTTGATTTTAAGATTATTTCCATAGAATCATAGAATGGTTTGGATTGGAAGGGAATGTCCAAGGTTTTATTAAACTCCAGATATTTCAAAGCTCCCATTTCCCCCATTCCACTAGGCCACCCTTCCTCCCATTTGCCTAGTGCCACCAGCTTCAAAAAAATCAGCTGCAGCTGATTTTTTTTTTCTTGAGGAATACATACTATCTGCTTTATATGCACTGTGTTTATAAAGATATAGCTTAATAATTTTAATACAAAATTATTGTAATTCCATGGATCTTCTCCCTCCTCTCTTGTTTGCACAGGTAGGTGTAGGGATACCTAATTTGCAGTCCTCTGGGAGCACTCCTACTTTTCTTGTGTTTTTAGAGATAATTATTAATGACTCAGAGATTACATTGGCTATATTCTTAAGTAGTCTAGGGTGAATTTCATCAATTCCTGCTGACTCATGTGCCCCTAATTTGTCTTAGCATTCATTAACCTGTTCTTCCTTTGACTTGTACTACTGGCACCTCATTAAAATGGTTTAGTTAAATGTCTGTTCATAATTAATCTCCTTTTCTTTATTTTTTGGTGAAGATTGAAGACAAAAGGTCTATATTGCTCTTTGTCATGTCCTTGTTTCTATTACTGTTATGATTTCTGTTAGATTTTCAAGTCATTAAAAGTCCCCTGAAATAGCTGATGCGGCTATAAGTTTTTACTATATTTCTCTCTTCCTTCTAGTATAATGATTCTTTATGCCTTTTTTACAGCCTTTTTCAGAGAAAAATGAAAATAATTATATTTTGAAGCTGGTCCACAAATACAGCTTTTAGACCTGTTTCCTTGCTAGAAGGCAAGCTTCAGTTGTGTTTATCTTAAAAAGCTTCTTTTAAAAGTTTTTTTTTTTTTTTTTTAAGAATTATATTAGCAATACTAAGAAGACTGAAGTATTGCTACTGGACTTGCTGGTGTAAATAGTATATGAGATAGTGATATGAACAACAGATACTTGGTGATACAATCTATGCTGTGGAATGAACACAGCTCACTTGCAATTTAATGTGAATTGCAGTTTTTTGAATTTTTTTCATATTCAAAGTTACAATTTTTCTTGCCAAAAGTTCGAATACTGAAAAAAAAAAACTGTTTTAGCAAAATAATTTGGTGATACAAAGTCACTGTGTTATCTTGTGCTCCTTGTCTCATTGGTAGGTTGATTTCTCTGGCTTGACTTCATCGCTTACAATACACCACAAGCTCCCTCTTTAAGTAGTTCCAGTTCACCATCATGTAAGTTATAGAATATGTTTACAATTATAAAAAAATTAGGAAATCTGTGAATCAAGTTACACAGAAAATTGACTCTTAGGGAAAAAAGAGATGTGCTTTTAATTAAAAAAATCATTTTTCTAATTAAATGAGGGTTAGCTGGAATACCTTAACCACCTCTAACACTGGTGCTTGTTGCTTATCTACTGACCTCCCTGTGCAGATATATAGATGTGCTACTGGATTTACTTGGGCTGCTTCTTCCCTAGAAACAAGACAGCCCTTCAATCTGAAAAAGAAGGGGAGATAGATTTGTAGTGTTATAAATTGTGATGGTCTGTGACATCCCACTGATTGCTTATTTGATAATCTTCATTCTGACATATCAAGCAGCGCTGAAGTGGCCTTTGGAGATCTCTGGAAAGCTGCACTGGACAACACTTTACTGAAGAAGAATAACCATATCTGCCGTTATTTTCCAGCAGGATTCATTTTGTTGAAGACACAAAACAAAAGCCTTTCTGTCACTGGGTAAGCAATACTTTCATATGACAGTGGAGGAGGGAAAGTCAGAGGTGGCTGATCTTTGCTAGGGCCCATAATTTGTACCACTGTCTATCAATAAAAGAGTTCAACACTTTTATTAGACTTTCTGATGAATGGGTTTAGGATCACTGAAGGCCATACTTTGATCAATCTGACAAGTAAAACAATAGAAATTGTTGGGAATGGGAGGAGGAGGACACACGTGGTCCAATGGAAGAAAATAAATAGGAAAAATATCCCTTCTCCAATGTGAATGATACCCTGGTAAAACAGAGACATTAATTAAAATTAATCACTTTTCTTTTGGTAATCATGAATGTTTCCCAGATATAGCTAATTACTTTGGATGGTTTTGGTTTACAGTAAAAGCTTCTTTTCCATACAATTCTTCCTCCTCTCTTTCCTCTTCCATGTAATGATGTTAGAAAACTATAACCTGATATGACTGCTATTTTCATAACAGATTATTATGGAAACATGTATGGATTAATGGGAGTTTTGACTGAATAAGAATTGCAGCAATTGGCCCTTGAGATTTCAATAAATGGAGTCAGAGAAGGGGGAACTAATTACAAAAGAGGAAAGATTGCTGTACTTTTAAACATGTATGTTGGGATTTGTATCTCTATTTTAATACAAAAATCAATAGCATAGCAACAAAATGATCAAGGAAAGCAAAATACAGTCAGAGTACATGTGCAAAAAGCTATTTCAGAAATAGCCTGCCTTTGCTCAGTATGATACAAAGTGTTTCAAGCCAGTGTAAAATGTGTTTAGAAATACAGGGCCAAATTGCTTCACCTACAGAAATATTAGTGGATATAAGTTTTATTTCTTGGAAAAAAAAAATCTCTTTTATTTAGAAGAAAACAGAACAGAGAGATATTTTTATTTGAAGCCTAGTGATTTTAGTTGCCTCAACTTTAGTCTAAGGGGAGACTTCTTAAGTAAGTTGATTTTCTATGGACATAGTGATAAGCTTTAATGAAAAGCAATCCCCTTGAGGGAATGTCCAGTTTGACATCTAAAAATTGATGATGTTTTTTTGCTACTAAACCCTTTTTGTCACCACAGATAGTTGCATATTTTGGATCAGAACTCCATATTTTCTTCGTTTCCAGAAGGAGAAAAGTGTCCTTTCTTGCCTCCTTTAGAGTACTGTGAGGGATTTATGATGATTGTTTTAATCCAAGAGCAATGGGCCCATAATGTAACAAAAAGTGAAAGAGTTGTATAAGTGGTTTCAGATTTGAACCTGTGAAAATATGGGTGTCCTTCCTTTGTATGCACAGAGACTGCCCTAAGCTATTTCAGCTTGAGTTAATGATGAGGGCATCTTGCTTTCAAAGAATAAAACTAAAGAGGTAGAAAAATAAAAGTCTATCCACTCCCCACCCTTACAGAGTACCGTAAGGAGTTGTGATGTCTGGGTACATCTAGCATTGATTTTGTGCTCTCTGTCATGTTCTGTCAATTCAAAGTAATGTTTCAGTGCTATCCAGGGAGAGCAATGACAAATACAATAGGTGCCCCAAGTGCCTTGACACTGCCGAACAGTCAAACCGCAGGACCTCACCAATTACACGGCTGCTTTTCCTTGGCAGACTTGAGTGTTAATTCATGGGTATGAAACTGTCAGCACAGCTTGTGTTGCAGCACTGACACCAGATCTGTTACACAGACAGAGCTCCCCCAAAGAGCAAACATCATACTTGTGTTTTTTTTAAGTGGCACCTCGCGGCATGCCCAGTGCAAGGCTCGTAGGAGAAAACCTGAAGATGGGACAGAGCTATTAAAAATGCAGACAAATGACAGATGCCATTGAACAAATCTGTGTTCAGGGAGAGGGGGAATGAAGAATAATGTTGAACTGAGTATGTCAAGTTGCCTTGACATCCACCTTGTTCTTGTGATTGGTCCTAGCAGCCAGCATAATAGTATGAATGCCTTGCTAACTGTAATGCTGTAGAAATAAGTGAGAAAAAGAGCAAAGGAGAGAAATAGAGAAGGCAGAGGAAACTGGAAGATGGGAGAAGAATGAAGAAGGCCTTGACTAGAGGAGATGAGAGGATTAGAGATACTTTATGGTGTGCTCTGTAGAGATCATGGGTTTGTGATCTGGAATCCAATGGAAATGAGGACAAGTCAGCGTTATGCATACAAAAAGGTGTCATTGAAACTTGAGAAAAACTCCAAAAGAAAAAAAAAAAAAATAAATGAAAGATGCAGGAGAAAGATGGGAGGAGAGAGAAAGAGAACAAGAACTTAGTGTGAAAAGTGATGGAGAGTTTTGACACTTACCTACAAGGGAAGACTGAAGTCTGAGACAGACTTTTCCAAAGTCCCTGTGGAAAGAAGATATAATATTCCAAACTTTTAGGCTCTGGGAGAAATCACAGAAAAATTCACTTGTACAACCTCTGTGATACCTATTTCTATATTCCTAGGAAATCACCTGATTCTTTCAAAGTTATAAGAGACTCCCCAACACTTCACCCTGAACTGTGAGATGTCTAGCTAGCACCAGGTCAGTCCCGTAGAGACATAGTACTGAATCACTTCAGAGGGCCTCAGGAGGAAATAGCAATTATAAAAAAAAATAAAAAAGTGACTAATAAAACTGATTTTCCCCTTAATTAAAAAACATTATTAATAATTAATATATGAAATATTCATTTAATTCTTATTTGTTTCTTTTTCATTATGATTTAAAAAGTCCTAAAACTGTTTCACAAAGATGGACAAAACGATTCATATGAGGAGACATGGATTTCACCAGAGTCACCTTGTGTGAGCACAAATACAGACTGGGATGATCTGCTGTCCCAGTCATACAATCAGACTTGCTGGTGGCTTGGCGAAGTGCTAGTTTCTGGACCAGAGATCCTGCTGGATGTGCACAGACTCTATTAGCAGGAATTTTTGATCCCTCTCCACTTCTGCAGAGATTCGCACATGCACACAACTGCCCGAGCACCACATTGCTGGGCACAGGGGTCTTTTCAATGCTGCAAACTTCGGTGAGAAAGTTCAGGCAGTTAATCCTGAAGTGAATTTATCCCAGGTGGCAGTGTGTATTACATGGCCCAGCAGTTGTGTGATACAGTCAAGGCAACAGCCTTACAGGTAGCTGTAAAAAGCCCACATGCATGACAAACACAAAGCAGGCTGTTCTAGTTCTACTACTTTGGAATCTATTTCTTCTGATGCTTTTAGATGCTTCACCAGGGTAGTGTTTTATTCGTAGGAGCCATCTCAGTTTTTTAATGGTTTTGTTTACCCCTCTGCACAATAAAACACCTTGTTCTCAAAGTTTTTTGGATCAGAAAAACAAAACATAACAAACAAAAAAGTGAAAGTCTTTATATGTAAAGAAGGAACTAGGAAGGATTTCAAATGACATACTGAGCATTCTCAAAATCTTGGCTTTTTGGTCTGACAGTCTTCGAGAGCTTTTGGAGGCAGTTTCGCTACTGCCTTAAGCTGATCCAAGTCTGACTGTCACCCAGAAAGACTGTCTTGCCCTCCACACATGACAGTGTGATCTTCTCCATCTCCTTTGTGCCAGCTCCAGCTCTGGTTTTACAGGGTAACGAGCCTGTACTGAAAATTAAAATTAAAAAATCTGTCCAAAATTATTATTATTTTTTTTCCATAGTGTTATCCTTCAGCCAGATTGTCTCCTTTGCTATCAGTTTCAGGGTCTCGTGGCCACCATAGATGTCTTTGAGGAAGAGGAAAGTGCATGGTGTGCATATCCACCTGTGTAAAAGTATGGAAAAGTTTTAAGCCACACCTGCAGACAATGACTTCTTCTTTGAGGAATGTCAGATACCATGAAACAAACCCATCCAGAACATCTGCTTGTACAAATGCTCTAACCCCCTTTCATCACTTGCAACTTCAGGCCTTATTGAGGCACTTAAGATACAAGTGCTCTCTACAGCTAACAGAAAAGGTTTCTCTAGGGAGTCTTGTACCAGCAGTGGGCTGACAGAGGAATGCTTTCTCTCTCCTGTTAACCGCCTGGGAAGCCTAACATTACTATTCTTTTTAGGTGCCCAATGTAAGGACATATGAGAATCTCTAAAAAATAAATTAAATTTTTATTCTCCTTTAGGACTGTTGTAATTATTTTGAAAGTGACTTGCTGAAGCAGACAGGGAAGAAAGAACTGACTCTAGTTCATGATCTCAATACAGTGGTGGTCAGAGAACAAAAAATATTTTGAAGTTCACAAGGATATTTTAGGACAGTTTATTCTGCAATAGATATTCTGGACAATTTCCCTGTGTTGACAAGCTCTAAATGATACCTTTCCCTCAGTCAGAGATAAACCAAAATAGCTGGCATTCCTAGTAGGAAAATATAGGTTATATTTTCAGAATGGAGAATAGACGTAGCTGTAAGGCTCCCATTTATCAGTGGGAAACACGCATGCACTTATTGGAAAATACTCTTTAGAGAGTTTGAACACTTCTTCTCTGCTGTAGTAAATTCCTACCCTGCAAAACTGTGCAACTCTGTCCCTGTCTACACACCTGCCCTTGTTTCTTATTGTAAAGCATCCATCACTATGCCCTAGTAGGGCTACCCAGGTAAACTCAACCTTGTGCCTGCAAGTCAGGCAGGGTTCTCCTTGGGTCTTGTTTTGCTGTTCGTGATAAGGATTCTGTCTTCAGCTGTACTCAACTTGTTTTCTTCATGGGAGTTACAAGGTATAACTGCAGGCAGAATCTGACTTTGTAATTGCAGCATAAATTCTGTTTATGTTGCACAAAATGGAGCAGGAATCAGAGTCATCTCTCTTAACTGCATTGGAGCAGCAGGATAACAGGAACAAAAAGCAATAAAAAAATTTTAGTTACTGAAGTAAGCAGATGACTCCAACTATATTCAGTAAGTAGAACTATTCAGTAAGAAATTGCCATATTTGCCTGCTTGCTTTTTGAGGCAGAAACACTTAATTTTTTTCCACTTAGAAAGAGTTTCTCAAATGCCATTTAAATTGTATGGAGGGCTCCATGATGTTGAGTTGCAATAAAGAATACACAGTTTGCTATCATCAGTCCCTAATGGGAAAAGTAATGAAACAAGTTAATTGCTTCTTCAGAGTGCTGAAAGATTTAGAATCTCTCTCTCTTTTTTTTTTTTTTTTTTTTAAAATGCACATAGACATGTCATTCTCCCGTGCTGCAGCCAGCCTTTGTCTTTCCAGGTAGGTAAAAAATCACAGTATATTTATTAGCTAGTATTCTTGTAAGTCAAACACAGCAGAGAGCACCTGTCTTTGAGCAGGTACACCTGGCAGTAAGCTCTTTTCTCCCCCCTGCTTTTGTGACGAATGTGATATTGCCTGAGATGACATGGATTCTTCTGGCATGTTGGCTGCCTCTAAGGGCACACAGCATTGCAAAGGACATGTAAAAGCCCTGCAAATTAAACCAGCAGAAGCATACAAGCTTCTGACTGTTTGTGCAGTTGTATTGTCTGGTTGATAGCTGCTCAGGCTGGCAAATAGTAACAGCGTGTGCCAGCTCACTTCCATTTTCATTTCAGTTCTGTACCAATGTGTCTGTGGGCTTCAGTGGAGTTGCTGCTCATTTACACTTGCCAGAGATCAGAATTAGGACTGCCATTCCAGACAACCTTGAAAGAATGATGGCTTAAGCTTAAATGTCTGGCAATGAGATATATAGACCCTTTCTACACTAGTTCATTTGTTTGAGTCAAAGTTGGTAATGGCAGAAAGTCACTGCCGTTTGATAGCTGTTCATTAGCTGCCTTTAAATTAGTCGACAGTTTCAGCTGTTTTCTGCCTGGTTTCAGCTGAAGAGCCGAGTCTTCTTGAGGAATGGCACTGCATTGTGAGTTGCATATTGTGAAAGCAGCAAAGTTATTAGATCAATACAAAAGAAAGGTCGAATCTTTCCTTCAGCCTCATCCATGGAACTTCCCAATTGCCAACCCTACCTGCCAGGCTTCGCACCAGTCCTTCTGGATGGAGGAGATAACCCCACACTATCCAGCAGTCTGTCATGGCCATAGGACTTCAGTGTCAGTGACCCTTGACTCCTGAGCCTCTTCTTGAAACTTTTGGGTAGACAGGTGCAGGGCTGTGAGTAGCGATAGACTTGAGAAGAGTGACCAAAAAAAAAAAAATCTAGGCTGTCTTCTAATTCCCCAAATGAATGCAACAGTGATTGCCCTTAGGGCTACCTAATTTTCACAAGATGCAGTTCCAGGATCTCAGCATAAAGCAGGGCATCTTCTAATCATTATGTAAAAAGCAAAATCTGAAGTCTTTAGTTAAGCACTTGAATAAACTTGCTGATGCTAAAAGTACAGAGCTTTCAATTCCAGAATGTATAATGTGCTTACTGAAATCTGAAGATATTCAGCTCTCTCAGGAATGCTAAGGGTTATAAATTTATATATATATATGTATATATATATTTAATGGACTCTCCAGCTTAATGGTAAATAAATAGGAATTTAAATACCTATGCTTTTAAAGAGCATTGTGGAGTTTTTTTGCTGCATTATCTGATGGCCTTCAATAACATTACATCTGATCTTGTGAAAAGCACTCTCTGCAAACATCATAAATAAAAGTCAGAAAACAAATGGTAAGAAAATGGATTCCAACATATAAGTAATGCAGGGATGTCAACAAAATTCATACTTTTTATTTTGGAATGCATACATATATGCATTTATACATGAATGTGCATGAATAAATGTAATATTTTGAATATATCTGAATCTATGAATTCTTATAGGTCTGTTAAAGGAATGTATGCTAGATAACTTACAATTCCACACGATATAGAGAGTTTACACAGGTTTCCAGATTATTAAAACTCCAAACAAGAATTATTATTAGGATTTTGTTGGATTTGGGGTAACACATTGGTCTTGAATTCTGTGCTCAGCTAATAGAGATCATCAGTTCTTTTGGCTTCAATATTTTATGACACTTCAGGGTGCATTCCTTTAAGTATTTTTACAAATTTTTACAGGCTGGCAATATATATATATATATTTTTTTTCTCTTCTGGATGTTAAGCATCAGTGTTTTACCATTCTTTTGCACATTCTTCCAACAGCAGTCAAAATAAAACAAAACAGTCTTATATGAATTTGTCAACAACTCAAATGAAGAAACGTCTTTTTTTTAATGTAAAACAATAGTGCATCTGAATTCTTTACTGATAATAATCAGAAATGTTTTTTCAACAATGAGACCTGAAATACTTCTCATTCCTCAACAAAAATTGGAGAATACCACTCAGTATTTTATTCACTTTTCCTTAAATTTGATTTTGAGACATTTTCCTGGAGAATAATCTAGCAGATTTTTTGATCTGCACATAAAGCATATCTGATTTTAATCTGCTCATAAAGCTAACTAAAGAAGAGATGAAACAGGAATGAAACAATTCCCACCTAATCCTTAAAAAATCTGTTTAAAATCAGTATTTTGTGGGCAAAAATACATTTTCCTTAATCTTAATAATAATAATAATAAAAATAAACATTTGGGATGGATTTTAAACTACAAAAAAGAGTACTTTCTCTCCAGAATTAGCTGTCTGAAGGTGTTATTAACATATGAGGTCAGGATATTATAGCAGGCAATTTAGCATTGCAATTAGTATGAATGCTAACTACATATAATTAGAACTAATAAGATTTTTCTGACAGAAACTGCTGATAAAATAATGACAAATTAAAAAAAAAAAAACTTGTCTAAAGAATGCAAAAATTTTTTAAACATGTTCAGCAGAAAATTATTAGACCAAAATGTTTTGTTGAAATCAGATGTTAAGCTTTTACTTGGCCTTCATGACGATTTGTGTAATAAAATTCATAACTTGGTATAAGAAGACCAAATCTTGTAGCTTTCCTTTCTGAACTTGCAATATGCATGGTGGAAAGGTGTATGGATAGATTAAAGATATGAAGTATTTTGTGTGGATTATTTTTGAAAGAATTTTCAAAACCTACCAGTGTCTCATTGTCTTCTGGCTTCAGTCTTTAGGCTATATTTTTCCTCAATTGTTGCCCCTTAAGCCCCCTAAACTGGTAAATATTTGGGAATAAAAATATTTCTTTCAGAGCCAAGTATCAAAATTATTTTTGCTCAAGGTATGTGTTTGATATAGATGAAAGTAAACCTGAAAGTAAAACAAAAATTAACTTTTCTACTTTTCTGTGTCCCTCCCCCCCCCCCCTTTTTTTTATTCAGGAAACCAATCACTCTCTTATGGTTAAAACCTAACTAAAAGAGAAAAAGAAGAAGAAGTAAAATAATTTAGAACTGTAATCCTTTTTTTTTTTTTTTTTTTTTTGGTGCCTGAAAAATTTATATCTTTTCAAAATTATTACAGACGATAAAATCCAGTAAAATATGCTGCTGTCTTTATCACAGAACATGATGTCCATTTGTATTCAAAACAATATTAGACATTAAAAAATTAAACCCATTTATAAATTCAGCATTACTTTTATGCAAGAAAGGCGGAGAAAAATGTTATTATGCTCGGCATTAGATGTATGATATATAGATAATTCCACTCAAAGAATGTATCAATAGCTTAAATGTCATCTACTATAGTCACTAGATAACAATTGAACTAAAGATTTCATTTCTAGGTTTACTTCCTAATTATCAACCATAAATGCATCTTTACAGGATAAAGATGTCACTGGATATAGTTGGTTCAGACTAGGTTGAAATATCCTGAGACCTTTGTTTATTATCAGTAGGGTTTTGTGTAAGAAGACCCCTATATTGTTCTTATTTGACAAGGGTTTGGTATCAGGGGGGCTGCAGGGCTGGCTTCTGTGAGCAAAGCCCAGCAGCTGCCCCAGGTCAGATAAGAGCCAGCTCCAGACAGCTCCAAAAGGGACCCGCTGCTGGCCAGAGCTGAGCTGTGAGCAATGCTGGGTGGGTCTCTGGGAGAGCAGAGTTAAGGAAGGAGAAATCTGCTGTGCTACAGCAGCTGGGAGAGAAGGGTGAGAGCTGAGAGAGCAGCAGCCCTGCAGCCCCCAGGGGGAGTGCTGCAGGAGGGCAGGAGGTGCTCCAGGCACAAGGCAGCACAAGTTCCCCTGCGGCCCGTGGAGAGGCCCCTGGTGGAGCAGGCTGTCCCCCTGCAGCCCATGGGTCCCACATGGAGCAGATCTCCACGCTGCAGCCCCCCCATGGGTGGAGGAGCCCTCGGTGGAGCAGGTGGATGTGGCCTGGAGGAGGCTGCAGCCCATGGAGAGCCCTCGCAGGAGCAGGCCCCGGGCCGGAGCTGCAGCCCGTGGAGAGGAGCCCACGCAGGAGCGGGGGGTCTGGGGGGAGCTGCCGCCCACCCGTGGGGGACCCGTGCTGGAGCAGTTTGCTCCTGGGGGATGGACCCCGTGGGACAGAGCCGTGTGGGAGCAGTTCCTGAAGAGCTGCAGCCTGTGGGCAGCCCCCGCAGGCTCAGTTCGGGAAGGACGGCATCCCATGGGAGGGACCCCTCGGGGAGCAGGGGCAGAGAGGGACCATGAAGGAGCGGTGGAGACAAAGCATCGGGGACTGACCGCAGCCCCCGTTCCCCTGCACTGCTTGGGGGGAGAAAGTGGAAGAGGGTGGATAGGGGGAAAGCGTTTTTAGTTTGCTTTTAGTTTTTTACAGTTCTAGACTGCCAGTGATAGGCAATAAATTCTATTAATCTCCATATGTTGAGTGTTTTTTGCCCATTATGATAACTGGTGAGTGATCTTCCAGTCCTTATCTCAGTGCTTGAGTCTTTTTTTCATTGTATCTTCTCCCCCTGTTCCTTTGAGGAGGTGGAGCTAGAGAGAAGTTGTCCTGGAGTTGTTAGGGATCAGTGTGAAACCACCACAGCCCTCCAAGGTCTCCCTCCAGCCATGTGGAGATCTAAGAATAAGCTGTGGAATGTGGTGCTATGATTGCCCTCTTGAACCTTTTTCTTAACATCCCACACAGAGGTCAAGTGGATTACATGTGCATTTCGGGCTGTGGTAGTCCCATGTAAGGCTCTAGCCTAAAAACTCTACTGGTGTCTGAGATAGGAGTTGTATGTTGCAGTTGTCTTCATCGGTCCAAACTTCTAAACTCTTAAAAGTTTTTCCAAATATGCTTATTTTTTCTCCTCGGAAGGTATAAAATTGATGTTACATAAGTTGGAGGAACACTGCCAGATTAATCTGTTTTTCTGCTCATTTTCTAAGACCCAATTTGGTAAAGTAGCTAAGATTGTTTCTGGAGTTCAGCCATGTTAGGTGTCACTTAAACACTTGATTAGCCTTAGCATCTGCTTAAGTCCCGTTGACTTCAAGATGAAATCCTAAACACATAATTAAATACTTTTCTGATTATGGATGCTTATATGATTCTGGTCCTAAAACCAACTGGCTTAGGGCACAAGAGTTAAGATGTGCTAGATAAAGCCAGCAAAAAATGAGAGGCAGTGGATATCTGAGAAATTCAGTGCCACTCTTTAAAGGGAGAAGGAGAACTAGTATGCTTATTGCCAAATGGCAAGCTTGTAATATAAAAACTGTGATTCCAAAAACACTCTTTTTTTTTTTTTTTTTCCTAAAAATTCTCATTCCTATTATATGTGCCTTCAGCTTCAAGCATGGTTGCAAATTCTTAGGAGGGAAAGTGCAGGCACGTAGCTAGATAACCAATAGCAAGTTATAACAGTTATGACTACAGCTCAAAACTGGCAGCTATTGCAGTGTTAATATAATCAAGTGGGATTCTTCTTATATAATGCTCACTGTCTTAAAAAAAAAAAAAAAAAAAAAAAAAAAAAAAAAGATCTTAACTGAATTTCCAATGTGAAGTCATTTTGAATTATTTCATATGTGGAAGTTACCCTGGCTGATCTCCAGTTGTCTGTCCGGAAGGGAAGGGTTCTCCCATAGGCCTGGACAGATCTGAGCCAGATCACAGCTTCACCCCAGACCACCTCTCCTCTTGCTTCTGCTGAAGATAAAATAACAGACTAGATGAATCATTTCCCTGACCATGGTCTTTAGAGCTTATAACCTGTACACTGCCTTTGTGAGTCAGCTGAGTTGAGCTCAAGTTGTTCTGGCTAAATTTGATTTCTATGCTTCTTTAGAGTTAATGGAGGGTGAAGAAGAACCTCTGTTTTGGATGTATCCCATAATTTTATATATTTCTGCAAATATGGGATGATTTCTGCTCTTAAAGTGCTTATTTCATCCCACCAATTGTGATGAAACACAGCCAACTCGCTTTACCTAACTTTTAAATGGCTGAAGTTGAGTATAAGAATGCTTAATTATGGTTCTTTCTGTTTATCTGTAATAGTTGGTTATCAGGAAGCTGGTTAGAGAGTAAAAGTAGTTTCACAGATGTGTGATTTTTCAGCAAAAACTGAAACCAGTCAAGCATCTGGAAGCACCATGTTATTCTTAGCAAACTTAGAGGGGTTAATTGAATGAGGACCTGGGCTCTATTCCTGGTTGACAAAGTGCATTACAAATGGATGTCAAATGCTAGCAGAGCAGGTATTCATTAAAGCAAGTTGAAATTTCATGTGAAATGTTTTTTGATGGAAAAAAAAAAGGATTCAAGCTATATACATTTTTATGGGAGAGAAGGTAATAGCTATGGAATTTCTTGCACTTTCATTTAGCAAGTTTTTTAGGTTATTATTTTTCAAAAGAAAGTAAATATTTTCTGTTGGGCATTCTGAGTGGAAATCAATCAACAAAGGAAAAAAGAAGGAAAACAGCAATTAATATAAATCAAAATGTTATGTTAGTGAAGGTTAGGGCGGGGCCCAGATTTTTACCTCTGCACTATTATTTTGCACATCAGTTGCAAATGTTTGTCCTATAAAGTAAAAATAAAAATCAGTATAAGCAGAACCCCCATGAATTTTACAGAAATTACATAACTGAAGTTATTCATGAATCTGCAAGGAAAGTTTTGCATAAGCAAATGACAGATGCAGCTTTCTGAAGTGTTTTTTTTTTTTTTTTTTTTTTTTTAAGTCCTATGGTTTATTTTTGAAAATGTTCTTGGCACTGTAAAATATTTCTAAAGATCATGAAAGGGTTTAAAATAAGAGAATCAGACAGATTTGCTCATATTTTCCCAGTCTAAATTGGGCATTAATCTTGTGATTGGAGCCCTATCATCTTATGTACAAACAACAGGTGGTGAGAGATAGCAAGTTCTTCAATTAGAAATAACATCTCTCTTCTCTTTCCTACAATTTCATAGATATTCTCAAGCAGTTAGTTTAGTCTGTAAGCTAAAGTAGCAGAAAAATTACGCACCAGAACAGATAAATGGTCCATCTAGCCTGGCATCCTGTCTCTGACAGTGGCTCATGCCAGATGTTTCAAAGGAAGGTAGAATACCCACATAATGCACCTGATTGTGTAATATTATACCATGAGACAAAATTGTCTGTCCCCAGCTGGTGATCATCTTATGTCTGAAATAAAGGCTGTTGGCCCTATAATTTTTACCCTTGTTAGTGTAATTATAAGGCATATTCTTATTCATATAAGTGCCTAATCGTTTTTTAATCTTGCTAAACTAATTTTGCCTCTTAGATCCTAGTATCTTCTTTCAAGTTCTGTCTTTTCATGCACGCAGATTTGCTGAGTGTGCTCCAAGGGACTGCAGCAGTGCTTTGCTGCTAGCTCTTGTCCTGCTTCCTGGAGAGCCATTGTGCTGCACTGTGAGCAGGCAGGATACTCGCCCCAGAGTGAGCTGTGATGGAGGGACTGACACTGAAACTGCTGGAGAGGTAACAACACCGTTCCCACAAGCAGCCTTTCCGTGGCAGCTGTGTCCCACATTGAGTCCTCTCCCTTTCTGTTACCTGAGACCTCAGGTGCATTTAAGTAACACAGGATTTGCAGATGTCTCTCAGCACTACTCTGAGGAAGAAGATATACATGTATTTGGTGAGTCTTCTGTCTCCTAGCTCTTGGCAGTCAAGCAGAATCAAGCACACAGGGTAAAATGAGAAATGTAACAAATTAAAAAAAAAAAAAACAAAAAAACCCAAAAAAAACTGACAGTAACTGAGAGAAATAATAATTTGTTTTCATAGTTCTGTATTTTCATAGCCAGCTCATCATAGAACATCTGTATATTTCTGAAGAAGAAGATACTTGTTTAAAAATGGTCTGAGCCACAAAGTGAGTTTAACCAAATTTTGTGTTGCATCACTGTTTTGCTAATAAGCCATACAGACTCAATGATCTTTGTGAGTCCCTTCCAACTCAGGATATCCTATGCTTCTATGACTTGATGAAGCCTAAAATCTCAAAGAGGCCCTGTCCCTCAAGAGATGCTCAAGAGGCACTCCGAGGCATGGCATGAAATCCTGGACATTTCTACACATAAAGTTAAAATTCAACTGAGTTGACCGAGCTTCATGTTCCTTCTCTCTGAATTCTGTGAATTGCCTTTAGGGGAGTCAGTTTGGTTTTGGAGCTAATATAGGATAAATACCACAGAATCAACGGATAATTCCTGCTGGAAGGGACCTCAAGGAGGTCACTAGTCCAGCCTGCTGCTCACATCAGGGTCAGCTCTGAGGTCAGAAAAGGTTACTCTGGGTTTTATTCAATTGAACTTTTAAAGTCGCCAAGGCTGGGGAGTACATAACATCTCTTGGTAACCTCTTCTGCTTCTTGAAGGTCCTAGTAGAGAAAAAAGTTTTCCTTATATCCTCTCTGAAATTCTCTTGTTTATTCTTACGTCTCCAGAACTCCTCTCAACAATGTAACTAGCAAATAGAATAGGAAAGCCTATGCCCAGTGCCACCCATAAGACATCTAGTCGAGGTCTGTAATCGTGGAGAAAGGTGGAAACCCTCAGACGGCAATTTAGTCTCTGCTAAACTGTATCCAAATTAAGAGAAACAGTACTCTCTGGAGATTTCTGTCCTTCTCCATTATTAACAGTTAGCCTAGATTTCATTAGCCTGCCTACAGATTTATGACAGATGAATGTTTTTGGCTAGGTTGAGAAGAATCCCAGCCTTACAAAGAGTTATGGATCAGATAACTCAGAATCCCCTTTAGCCTAGTTGGTGTGGATGTCTACACCATTTGGACATTAATGAGAGGAGGACAAGACTGAAGATTTACAAAATCTGTAAGGCTGTATTGATTCCTACTGCTGAGCTGCTCTAACAAAGCTGATTTTTAATCCCAGTATGAAGGTACGTTTATTGGTTTCTAAATAGAATGTTCCAGTGCTAATGAACTCATCAATATAAAATATATTGACTCTTGTTGCAATCAGTTGGTTTTATTAAGTAGGCATTTGTCTCTCCTTAAATCCATTATATCTTCGGTATATATCACTGTGAATGGATACAGTAAATAGCAAGCTGTACAGCTTCATTGGAAGTCATATATTTTCATTGGAGTATCTATACATAGTGTAATTACATGCAAGTTAGCATAGTAAACAAACAACAATGAAACAGTACTTTGTTTTTTTTTTTTTTTTTGACCCCCTCCACTAATTTAGCTTTCTTTAATGAAGTCTGCTAAATCATTGATGGCTCTGAATCTGGCATACTTACTGCTTTGCCAACGTTGCAAACAGTTGTGCAATGCAAACGTTTCTTGATTTCAGTTGAGTTTTATTACTTAGTTTCTTTGACGTAAGTTACAGACAAAAGCAAAAAGCTCACTTGTAATAAGTTTGAAACTTGCATGGCATCAAAGTAGATTTGACTTAAACATATGCAGGGATTGTAGATGAATAATTCAGAAGTGCCCCTAATTTGTCATTAACAGATAAAAAATGTCTATCAAATCAAGCTTCTTCTAGATCCTGTTTAAAGCATTATATTGTAGGTCATGATGTGTCATGTCATGATGGTGATATCTCTGATTACAACGAATGCTCATGATTATCTGTGGTGAACTAGGATATGAAATGCCAGTCTTAGAGATGTCTTTTCTAAAATATGACTTTCCCCATGGGAAACTGTGCTAAAAATGAGGGCTTCTTGTCAGCAGAAAATGAAGACCTTTCCTGTTGAAACACTAGAACCGACCTTTTGCTTTTGAAATTGCTATAGTTCAAAAACATAAAATTTTTTCCTGAAATTTAATTTTTACCCTGGGGTTTTCAGTTTCCCATAAGAAAAGCAATTTTATCCAAAGAAACTTTTTGATTAATGTATATTTTTTCATTCAAATGTTATTCAATAGAAAAAAAATCTACTAATGGAAACTAAAAATATGACCTTCATTAAAATAGTACTTCTTAAGTCAAGAAATACCATCCATTTACAATTTATTATTTAGTTTCACTTGAGTGTTCTCATAAAGTGTTAGAAGTAATTTTTCATTCTTGCCTATAATTCATGAATTCATTAGCTAAGCCTTGTGTAGCTGTGGTTACAAAAACAGTCATTCCATATTCTAATTTCCAATATCTTAGTATTTGATATTAAAAAATAGAAAGAAAGAAAAAAAAAAGAATTAAGTGTTTGTAAATCAAGATGTGTTAATCAGGAAATGGATCTCTTAAGTCTGTGGGGTTTGTAGTTGTGAGGTGAACGAAATGTAGCTGTAATGCTCTGATAATCAGATGTCAAACAAATATAAATAAATTTTGTAAGTATCTATTTATATATGCATTTTTCCACTTTATTTTCCCCAGGGATTAATTATAAATACTAACTGGAATTTTATGCACCCATTCCTGCTATATGACAAAATATGAATCCAGACTTTGAACCAGTCTGTGTGTACTGTAGTCGCAGACAGGGAGAGGTAAGCCTGCAATAGTCATGGAAAATGAGAGAACTCAGTGGTGGCTCACCACCCTCTGCTGCAGGATATTTGCTGTGCTGAGCACTGGTAAAGAAGCTATTACAGCCCTTAATCTTCCTATGGTAAATCTTCTTCACAATCAAAACATCTGTGTAAAGAGAGTCTTTTCAAATTAATGTTGTGATTGATTACTAATTTAGTTTGTAACCAAAAAGAGAATCTTTGTTCTACCAATTAGTGACAACGGAGAGACTTTTTCCCTTACCCCCCCAAAAAGGAAATGTTTCCCTCTGTTTTTCATGGAAAGAGAGATGCTGTATTTCCATCTGCTTTAATATATGTATGTATTTAATCCACTGTTCACAAAAGTAAATCATTCCTAAAGATGAGTCTTTCAGCAAGCCAAAGATGTCATAACTCAACTGTCATCAATGGGCTAAACTGATTTGCACCATCTCAGAATATAGCCAAAAAGGCAAAAAATCAATAGTGAATCAGACCCTTTATTATTTTTTTTAATCTCTGGTATCACTCATGTGTTACAAGACATTGTCCAGTTATTTCTTTTCTAAGATCAAACTTCACTATGGACATTTAGTTCAGCATCAAAAGCTGATATGGGAGGCCTGAGGTCCTTCACCTCAACCTTTTTGAAGCACAAGTTTAATTGAAAGTTAGCAGTGCTGACCTTCTTTCATGTGCTTCATTTTATACTGCAATGCCTTGTTCTCTTTTATTGAGATGTCAAATCGAGTATATCTGGAGATTTCCCCATGTGATACTTTCAAAACCTATGATTTAAACTTACTCATTTTTCACCTGAGATAAAATGGTTTCAATTCTCCTGTCTATTGTAACTAAAATTTCCTAAAACCTGTCAAACTTCATGTGATGATCCAGGCTTCTAGAAACCACAGATTTAAATTCAAAAGGATGAACACTGTGGTGCCACTGAAATTGAAAGATATCTTCTTTGAACGGATGAGGCCATTCTGGACTTGAAGAAAACCATATTACACAAACCACTGCTAAATAAACCATGGGGGGAAATCTACCTTATACTGTTCTCTCTTTAGTCATCTTTCTTTTCTGTGATGTCTTTTGTCTAATTTGGAGACGGACCAGCTGTAAAGAATGGTAGCTGTTCTCTTGGAGGTTAAAGATTCCCATAGAAAGAATGGTGCACATAAAGTGCATGAAGATAAAGTGCATGAAGATACAGAGGAAATATGAAGCAAATGATTTGTGGAAATTGTCTTAAAAATGGATGTAAAATATCTTAATGATAAAGATGAGTGAGTCACTGTACTTCCTCCTCTCAGGCACTACATTGTAGCTGATGGTAACAATAAACTCATTTGGAATGTGAGCTTAGATAATTTAGATAATTTCATGAAATCAGAAATAAATAAAAGGTAAATAAATATCAGGTTGATGTAGCAAGGTTTTGATAGTGGGGGAGGCTGCAGAGGTAGCCTCTGTGAGCAGAGCCCAGCAGCTGCCCCACGACAGATCAGAGCCAGCTCCAGACGACTCCAAAAGGGACCCGCTGCTGGCCAGAGCTGAGCCATGAGCAATGCTGGGTGGGACTTTGGGAGAGCAGACTGAAGGAAGGGAAAAATCTGCTGTGCTACAGCAGCTGGGAGAGAGGGGTGAGAGCTGAGAGAGAAGCAGCCCTGCAGCCCCCAAGGTGAGTGCAGAAGGAGGGCAGGAGGTGGGTACAATTTCACTGAACACATACTAAAGCAAATTATAGAGAAGTGATTGGAATATGAAAGGCCAATACAAACTTATTTAATCAATTCTGTCAAGTATCGATTTTAAAAAGCACACAGCCTGTGAATATACAATGAGGTTATGATCTTTCGAAAATGTAAATTAATAGCAAGACTATCAGGCTTGATTACTAGAAGAAGGCAAAAAAAAAAGGAATTTGTCCTCTCTTTGTTTTTAGAACTAGACATGTACTGGATAATGAATAATCTGGTCACCTGTAGTGGTACAGATATAGAGCAAACAAGGGTTATGTCATGTAGGATTCATTACCTGCATTTTGCTGGTGATGTTATACACCTGCTGAAAAGATGGGTGTCTAATTAATAAGCTAGAGAAGGCTGGAGGGTTGGCTGTTCCTAATGGTTATTGAAAGTCAGTGTGAGAGGTAGTCCAAAGTGATAAAACTAGAGCTGGAAACTGCAAACATGGGTTTGAAAAAAGTAAAACATATATTGTTTAGAAGCCTTTTTTTTTTTTTTTTTTTTTTTTTTTTTTTTATGTGATAGATATGAGGAGCACCTTTGTGCATTAACAGCTCCAAGAGTGAAGTCTAGAGAAACATTTTTTAGGTCCTGTAAAATCTGGAAATTTGGCAACACCAGTGCAAAAATAAAGATTAAAATATGTAACATGATGAATTTTGAAATGTAACATGCTGTGGAAACAGATTGTGAGCTGAAAAAAAAATATGTTTGTGAGCCATTTAAAAATATTTCAGCATCCATGACTGAAAGATCACAAAAGTGAATTGAGGCCTATTTGTCAAGTTAGAAAAGGAAAAAAAAAAAGGAGGAAGGGGAAATATTTTTCATGAAGCAGTATTATAAACAAATAAGTTAGATACATTAGAAGAATACAGGTGTAAAGATCTCAAAGGATCTCTTACAAAGACACCAAAGAACAGAATTTGGTTAGAAGCAGAGCACCTTTGAAATTCAATGAGGGCGTAAGTGGGGTGACTTTTCTGCATAAGGGCTTGCTCACCAGGCAGGGATCATCCCCATGCTGGAATCTCTTTTACTGAGTCGTGGCTTAGAATTGTAAAATCATTCAGATTGGAAAAGACCTCTGAGACCACTTAGTGCAATGTTTAACCTACCGCTGCCATGTCTACCGCTAAACCATGTCACTAAGCTCCAGGGATGGTGACCCTGGGCAGCCTGTTCCAATGCTTCACAATTCTTGACTGAAGAAATTTTTCTTAATATTCAACCTAAACCTCTTCTGGCACAATTTAAGGTCATTTCCTCTTGTATTATTACTTGGTGCTTGGGAGAAGAGCCCAATGGCCCACCTCGCTATAGCCTCCTTTAAGGTAATTGCAGAGCACGATAAAGTCTCCCATGAGCCTCCTTTTCTCCAGGCTAAAGAATTCATGCTATCTCAGCTGCTCCTCATAAGACTTGTTCTCCAGACCCTTCACCAGCTTCATTGCCCTTCTTTGTACACACTCCAACACCTCGATGTCCTTCTTGTAGTGAGAGGCCCAAAACTGAACACAGTATTCAAGGTGAAATGGAAGGCCATAGCAGAGATCTGTTTAAAATTGGTAACTTGGTGAATGGGTAGAAAAGTAACAGTTTGAGTGCATTATGCTAAAAGTCTAAGGCACTTGATGGTGTTGCCTCAAGCTCCCAACAACCTTTAGCATCTCAGTCTTGCCAGAGGCTGGAGCTGGGTAGTCAGTGCCGTGTGTCTTGGGATGACAATACAGCTCAGCAGCACGATGCCTGTCTCTAGTAGGTCCATGGGTTTTATTTAATGTGGGAAGAAGCACCAGTTAGTTATATCAACTGACCACTAAACTGGCCATGAGAGGTCATCTCCGTTTGTATCACCACCTCATTTAACTTGTCTGAAGGGCCTAAGCAGCAATGTATCTAGGCTTAATTTCTCTAACCTTTGCAAATAAAACGATTGTGTTTCTGGCACTCTGTTCTTTTTTTGCTGTAGTTTTTGCAAACACAACAGTTCTTTCTCTATCTGTATAGCTTATTAATACTGTCTCAGAATATGATAAAAATGCCCCCTTCCCCTTTTATAAATTAATATATCAAGGCAACTTCATTAGCCAGTTTTTACTGGAGTTCTTTTCACATGGTTGATTTAATAGTTCCCTGAAACAAATATTTTAGAATGCAATGCTTTGTACTTTCTTTCTTTCTTTTCTTTTTTTTTTTATGTGAACATTTTTGTTCTGAAGTTATTTGATTATGTTTAAAGCCATTTATTTTAGTTGTATCAGTGTCTGTGAAGCATTTAGGCAGAAACTGAAATCCCAATTAAAAACTCTGACTTGTTCTTTTCAAGAAGCCATGCGTTCAGTTCCTGTTTCCTCCACTGATTTGTCAGAGTTTTGATGGCATCATACACTGCTTGCTACATTTCTGAAATGTACTGGGAAACAAGGATTCAGGTAATGTCACACAGTCTACTGAAATTAGATTTCATACTCTTGTACTCTGATTCTTTAGTCAAACTCAGATCTACTTATAGCTAAAAGCCTGTAAACTACTTGTCCTGCTTAGCTGGAAGAGAGTGCTTAGTAGAAGCTGAGCTTCTATTTTTGCTGTAGGCTGCAGCTTCACACTAATAACTCATACAAAAAGGAAATGTCATATTGAATGAAAGCAGAATATGCCTCTGTGATTGCTGCAGAATTGTGAGCCCAGCTGGATGAGACTCTCACCCCTAGAAAAGGAGTCCAATTACAAAAATTGTGTTTGCCTTCTAAACATTTCAAACCTGGGCACCTTTTGGTTTGATTTATCCCACTGTAAAGGAAGAAGCTCCTTGTATATAGACATTTTCCCTTTTCGCAAGGGTAGGATTTATTACATCATCTCAAGTTAAAAATGGGGACTGCATAAGGAATCTGGGAGGACTATGTGCTCTAAGAGCAGGAAAGGCATGGTTTTCATTCTGTCACTGCCACTGGCTTCCTCCAAGTCCTTAAGCAACCTAAGATTATTGAAAGCCATTGTGTCTTGGCTTTGAAATGATTCTTATTTGATTCTCATTGGATAAAGATTCGTGCTCTTCGTTTTAAGAATTCTTGGGTTATACTGGTGGGTTTTTGTTCTGGATTTATAACTGCTGTCCTAAATGGAGGATTTTTAGATCAAAGTTTTGGATCACCTGGAACTTTAGTCAGAATATGTCACAATAAGATACAGCAAAGGGAATATTGGTGACCTGCTGAGGAAAACCACAAATAAATAAAAGGTGCTTAACGTCTGATGGGGAAGAAGTGGGATTACTGCAAACTGAGTATCTGCAAACATTTCTGTAGGCAGTTGGGTTCTCAGCATTTTGTAAATCAAGTGTTCTCTTGCCTTTTGTAACTGCAGATTTATGAATCTATATGATTCTGTTTGTGAAAATCTCTGCTGAGGCTTTGGTGTAAAGTCAGTACCACTTATATGACTCATCAGCACGGATTACAATGTCTTCTTGCTTTAAATACAACACACAAACAACAGCATAAATACCTCCCTCTCAGCAAAAAACTGACAGTGATGTGCAAATGAGATATTGTGTTCATTGTATGTCCCATAATTTACACTTGTTGCAGATGGGGTGTTTTCAAAAGCTTCCCAAATGTGTAGAAGATTGCTACATGCTATGCCCCTTCCCTGCTCAGTTGATGGCTGAAGGACCTCTAGGCCAGTCTCAGTGCCACTAATTTTCAAAGCCACCATGTTCACCTTGGCATGGCAGAGGAAAGGAAGAGGAAGGCAGTTATGTCTCTGCTGCTTCTGTTTCAAAGAGCCTCTGAAGTTAGATTTAAGACGGTAGCTGTAAACTACCTGAGCTTTCATCCACCTGCTGCTCACTTTATTAATTTTTATCTATTTTCCATTGGCTCTCACAGTTGGTATCTATTTTTTAAGGTTAAACTTTTGGTTCTTTGTTCTTTTGCCTTGTAGATTATTCCCTTTTGATAAATTCCTAGATAATGTGAGTTCACAAAGATGCATTTGCTATTAACATTTGCAAGTACCACATGGAAAAGACATTTCTGTATACTTTTGTAGCTCCTTACAGTCCTGTATGCTCATATTTATGTGTCCTGTGTGTTGCAAAGGATCAGAGTTCAGCAAAAAAGATTTATTTTTTTAAAGACGTATTTTAAACCCTGAAGGGTTATCCTAATTCATTTAACAGTATGCATGAAAGATTAGGAGCCAGGGAAAGAATACCTGCATCATATTAGTATTCTCTAACCTGAAAATACATAAATATGATTTAGAATCATACACTTTTCTTTCTCTGTGCTGAAGACTGGTACTCTCAGCAGGTGCCACAGGGAGTTGATGAACATATTATAGACAGCATATGTGCTACTGGCTGGCAGTAGCTGATGATCAGCCTTTTCTCCTGATACATAAGTGACCTTAGTCAGTCTGCTCAGTCAGAAAGAAATGCTCTTGCAAGTTCTGGGGACTGGTGAAGTTTAAAAGCTTTACAAAGAACTTCAGAGTTCATCTATCTTGCCTTTTCTGTGCATTTGTTAAAAATGTGCTTATTTAAAGTGGGAACCCTATCAGGTCCATTCAGACTATTGTTTGACTGCTTTGCTTCCAACATCTGCTCCACTTTATCCATCTCCCACCTCTGCAGTTCATGTATTTTGTTTGTTTTCAGAAAATGATTATGTTCAGAAACAGGCAAAGATGAGTATTTTTCGGTAAAACAGCTCTTCACAAAGGTGATCCTATTTTTCCTACTCAGTTCCTGGTCTGTTTCACAGTTAAATTACCTTGTTTTTCTTAGAGCAATTTGGCTATCTTAGTAACTGTTAGTTTCAAAAGAGATCTATTTAAAAATTCATAGAGACACTTGAAATACTTTGATTTTCAAGTCAACTTGTATTTCATTTTTAATATTTTGTACGTACTCTTAAAAGACTAACTCAGAGTTTAGAGCACACTCTTCATCCTTGAAATGGCCCCTCTGTCTCTAAATCCAAGGCACATCACAGCCATGAAGGAGGAGCCTTGCATTGCTCTTGTCTTTGATAAGAGCAGTTTACTTTTTTTTTTTTTTTTTTTTTGGATAAATCAGAGGCCTTCCATTTTCAGTGCTGTCAATCTTGTACCTTTTATGGTTTTATATGTAAATTAAAAATTAAAGCAATCTTTATGCAGATGGAATAATTGCACATCCAGTAGCCTGGTAAATAAAGCAGCTGATTGGAGAAGTGATTGCCTTTGACTGTCAGATTTTTTCTCCATTGCTGAAATTACAGACTTCAGAAAGCTTCTGAAAGAATTAAAATCCAAGTATGGCTTTTCATATTAGTTTTCTTTTCCTCGGCGTATTATTATCACATGTGTAAGTCTTTGAAATCTCTTCTGTGGCAGGTGTAAAGGAGGTTAGGAGAGAGACATTACTTTGTGTAAAAGAGTGGCATAATCCTAATCTAGATGTACTGGAAACAATACCAGTACTGCTGAATACTGGTTGATTGCTCCCATGGATTACTATTATTTGTAGCCTTACTGGAGAGAGTATTGGGAGGATGGGATAATGGGATCCACTGCACTGTGGATAACATCACCACCTGGCTCCAAGTGTGGAGCAAAGGGTGGCTGCTTGCTTCAAGAGGATTCAGTGCTCATTTGAGCTGTAATCTTACAGGAAGCCGAAGGGAGAGTTCCTTTTTTTGAGAACTGTCCTGCTGGAAATGAGTGACTTATTCTGGCATGTTTGTCCCCTGGTGTTTAGTCTACCTGCTCTTTCCTGGAGCAAGTCCAGACCAGGAATGCTGGGGCTGGCCCTAGGTGTGTGAACTAACTGGCTGCATATCCACATTGGAGAATTATGCAGAGGAAAACACCACAATGCTCTGCACTCCCACTACGGAGTAAGAGGGAAATGAGGCAATTTGCTGTGAATTCATTTAATCAGAGCTTCAGCTTCAGAGTCATGGTCTCATCTGATGCTTTGGGCTCTCTAGGCTCTCACACTTTCCTGTTTACAGCTAATATATTGCTTTGTTAAGTGTTTGCTTTTCTTGAGCAGTGTTTGCATTTCAGTGACATGTGAAGTGATCTTGACAATCTGTCTTGTACATACAGGCATTTGTAATCAGAGCTACAAAGTCAGTTTCCTGGGCTCATTCAAAGTGTCACAATGTTGAATAGAGCAGAAATGGTTTCCTCCACGAGAATATCTTTTCTTACAGTTTGCCCTTTCAGGTACTTGATTTGAATATTCAAGGTTATAGCTTATAATATTAACGGATATAGTAATATGTCTGGTTGTGTTAAACAATCATCCGCCTCAGATCCAACAGGGAAATGATATTATTTTAGGATTACTGCTTTTCTTTGCTGCAGTTGAAGGACAAACAAGAAGTTTACATCCATTGAACTAGCATTGTGAGTTTGCTCACTGCTTTATTTACCAATGAACCTTTTCCTGCTTTTACTTAGTGGACTGCTGGAAAAAAATGTTTTCAATATGAATGAGTGAGCCTTGGATGGCAGCAGTAGTAACCCTCCAGTTTGCATAAGAAAGACTTTTCACGCTGTCTACGTATAAGTGTGTGTATTATGCACTGTGAAAGAGATCCCAGGACAAGACTTTTGAAACCATACTATATTAATGATTTGTTCCAAATGAAAAAAAATAATGTTAATATGGATTTTTTTGGTGTCTTCATCTTAATCTGTATATGCAACACTCAGTCCTGGATTTGAGGAGTGACATGCATCTTCCAACAGCTCTGAGGATACGGTATGGGAAATAAAACTATGATATAGATGATACAAGGAATGAAAAGATCAATATCAACCACAGTAAAATAAACATCTGACAGGCTAAAATATGTTTAAAAAAAATAGTGATGCACACCTTTCTCACCTCTCTATTAGCTTTGCAGGTCTCATTCAAGACATCTGAGAAGATCAGCAGAATAAAAAAGCCATGCAAATCCAACAGAGATACCCTCTGATATCAACAGATATACCCATTGGAAAACAACAAATAACAACATATCTTATAGCCAAATTGTTGCTGAATACAGAGAAATGAAATTTGGTAACTCCTCAGTAAGGCTGCAGACGGTGGTAGGTACAGACAGTGGTAGGATGAGGAAATACTTCCTTTCCTTCCAGCTTCTCATGACAGCATTGAGGTTGCTCTGATCTGCCATGGCTACAGAACAGGAATGTGACTTCCAGTCCTGAGGGTATCTGGGGGATAAGAGGTGATATTGCTGCACCTTGCCCCTTTCTTTTGCAGATGTGTCCAAAGCTGCTCAATTTTTTTTAGGAAGATCTCAGACCTGTCAATAGGTCAGAGATCAATTGGCTGGGCCTGCTTTCCAACGTAGTTGGAGCTCTGATATGAACCTCTTGATATGAACCTCTCACATTCTTTCTTCAAAATGTCTCTCCTTGAGGGTGACCCCAGTGCGTTGAGAGGGTCTTCCATTTTGATCATGGGGGCATCGTGCGTTTATCCATGTCAGCGCAAGGTGACCACCATGAAGCTGCTTCTCACCCACTGATAGTTATTGTAGCCAAGAATGAGCATCAGAGGGTATGGAATGATTCTTAGCAGATCTAGTGTCCCTTGAGACCAGTGGCAGTCTTGGTCTTCCTCACAGATCATGCCAGTGGCAAAACAGGCATGTTTTGATGTTTTGGAACAGGCATGTTGAGAACTGGAATGCAAAGTGATGTTACAATCATCAGGTAGTCAGCGTAGAATTAACAATAGGCTTCCCTTCTGCAAGAAGTTGTTTTTTTTTTTTTTTTTTTCTGTTACAAAAACCCTCAATTATAACTCTTCGTGAGCCTGGCATGAGGTAATTTTTTCCTTCCTTCACATTAATGTCTATTATCTGCCCTTTTGTCTCACTAATGATTCTCAATCAGTCTGCTGTAGCAGCTCTGGATACGCTACCTGGTCATGTCTTGGTAGGCAGTGCTGGAAGGTAACACACCAATAATATGATTCATTAGGAAAACTTCATGTAGACATAGCTTAAATACAAGATTTAAAAGCTAGACACGTTGGCCAGCCTTGTCATAAATGAAATACTGTTCTTACTCCTATAGGACTAGACTGCAGCTTGGATAAGCCTCTGTGCAAAGTGTAAGTGTGAATAAAATTTGATTTCCTTTTCTGAGTTTTAAATGTGGACATCAAGGGAAAAAAATGGCAAGGGGGAGAGATTTCTACCCCCCGCTCCAAAGAAACACCATTTTCCAAATGAACTACATCCTATGTTTAATAAGAACATATGGAGTTGTTTTGGCATGACTGTCTATGGCAAGTCCAAACCACTTGTTCATAGAGGTTCACTTTTTTTTTTTTTTTTTTCCCATAAAAATATGTGTATTTCAGAATTGGTGGGGGACACTCAGCAGTAAGGGGGGGAGCACCAATGCCTCAGCCTTCTTGCCAGGCTAGGAAGCTAAAGCACTCCAATGGAGAGGCTGTTTATTAGCTGCTGAGCTGAATGGGAAGAAAGTTATTATCCTGCAAAGTAAGGGGAACTGAGAATTAATGTACCACCATTCTCTCCATAGATTGATCTTAGAGTAGTGTCACCCTGAGTAGATTTTTGCCTTTAGGACATCTGACCTTTACCAACTAACGAACCACAGATGATGATAAATAAGACCTCTTAGCGCCCAATATTTAAAACTAATTCCTTCTCTCTTTTAAATATTGCAAAATCAAACTCACCCACAGCTTCATTTCCTTAATTTTTAAATTCATTTGCATATGATACATTATGAAATGGCAAGTTTAGTCACCTTCTGATTTTGAGCCTGCTTTTGCATAAACTTTTTTTTTTTTTTTTTTTTTTGGGTCTGCTTGGCTTATGTGAATTAACTTGGAAATCCATGCAGTGTTTTAGCTTCTGAATGTTACATTATCTCTTCCTCTCATTCCTGTCAGCCTCTGCAAGCAAGGATTGGTTGCCACAGCAGTCAGTACTAAAGCCATGATTCTGGATGATGAACCCTCTAAAGAGTGAACTTTTTTCTAATGCCACAGCAGATTCTCAAATTGTATTCTGCCTGTGACACTGGTTCCAAATGCGTCTTTTTGAATAATATCTTCAGGGTATACAGCTGTTTAAACTTCAAGAAGTGTGACAATGCATTCAGCTTCTATCAATCACTGATGGATCTGACCTTTTTTCAGTTGACTGAAGTAACAATTCTTTTGTAAGCACTTTTCCACATCTCAAGGGATAAGGCTTCTTCCTCCCTCCAAGTCCTTTGGCATTTGGTGGGATCTGGATCCCCTCAAACCTTCTTTCAGCTTGGGTAATTCATTGCAGACACCTACTAATGGAAAGGTACTTTTTCTTCACTGTTCTTGGAAAGAAGGCCTGTCATTGTTATGGGGTTTGAAAAGGTCACATCCTTTCACCTTGATTGCCCCTTTCCCATCTCAAATGTTAGCTGCTGGTGAAGTTATTTACTTTTTGTCTTCTACCTTCTTCTGAAAGGAATCTTTCTCTTTCATAGAACTGGAACACACCTGATTTTTGTTTGTTTTTTGCTTGCTTTCTTTATTATTAAAATTTATTAAAATTTATTCATGTATAACAAAAACCATGGTAAATATTTTATATTTTTTTCAATAGAGAAAACATGGGTTGGGGAACAACACAAAGGTCAGGATTTAGATGGCAGGTGGATTTTGCAGGACCTCTTTTTAGAGACACTATACAACAATCACATTATTAATAAAGCTAAAAGAAATATAGCAACCCCCAAACTCCAAGGAAATCTCCATCTACAATGCAGGCTCCAAAAGCAGTTTGCAGGACACATCTTCCATTGTACTGTAGGTTGATATTTAAATCCCTCTAAAGTGCTTCTGAAAATTTAGTGCTCTGATATTACAAATGAAACCTTGATGCATGATGTGAGAAAAAAGAATGTGGCTCAAAGATTTTCTGCCAATCTGCAAGCTTTATGTCCATATAAATAGCTTCTTAATCTCACAAATTCTGTTGTCAATGTCCATTACACCATGATATGAGGTAGGTGGAAATGTAATGAGTGCAAGCCCTCTCGTTCTATGCTCTCTTCATTTTTCACTGGAACTCGCAAGTATGAGAGGTTTATAAAAAAAACATTAAAAGAGAATGTGTCTGCCATGCCTATGCCCCGTACTCCCTTCATTCAGAGGGGGCTGTGTTGGGTATTTCAGTTTATGATTTACTTCAGTCTTTCTCTAAATTCGCTCATGTCCAAAGTACAATTGCTGATCTCATACAGGAAGGCCAAAAGCTCAGTGGGACTGAAACAATTGTTCTGGCCTGAAGTTTTTGGAGAAACAAAAGTATGAAATGAACATTTGGCTGGACTGTGACGTTATGCAAATTTATTTCAGGTTTTGCCAAACTGTTCATCTCAATCATTTCCTTTTCTCTTAGAGATATTCTGAAATCTCAAACAATTAAAACATCTTAAACAGTTAACTGTATTATTTTAAATAATATGTCATTTTGTTTTTTCTTTCTTTTTTCCTCCTTCCACATTTTTAAGGATACTTTATTTTTATTTTTATTTTTATTTTAGACAACTTTAAAGTGAAACAAACTACTTAAAAATTTTTGGTTTAGCATTTTTGTAGGAGTACCAGTGAACTGTTATGCCAGTTATTCATGGAGCTTTCCACTGCGTTGTTCCCCAATGTCACTGAACACAGTATTACCATCATTACCTTCCCCTCACCCCCCAGCAGAATTATGGGGATAGGAGCAGAGCTGGGCTGCTCAGACTGTTCTATTAGTTTCTTATTTCTTTTCCCATTATCTCTTTCAGTTCTGTAAGTCATTTGCAAATAATAAAAAGGTTTTCCTCACTTTCGGCAAAGGTGTTTTATCTAATTGAAAGCTAACAGCAGGTGGTTCATGTAAAATCTCATTAGCCTATGATTGTTTTTGACACCTCTTTGAAGGAATGCTACATTGCCTTACAATTGGAAATACACCCTGTGTCTAGGTTAATTGTCATGGATTATTACATATGGAACACTCACTTTTTAAAGATTTACTTTAAAAAACAGAGGAAATTTTAACAATCTGAGGTATTTTCATGGTCTTCCTTATTCAGCATGTTACAACCTTGGCTCCTTGCAGTGTCCCTCTGTGCTAGGAATGTGCTGTAGTCTGCTACAGGAGGATGAAAATCAAGCACAGAAATTATGGTCCAGCCATTGTAAAGTTACTCTTGCTCTTGAGTCTCTGAGACCTAAATCATTTAAATAGCCCAAATACATTTCTCCATTGTGACATAAGCACCAAGTACATTTCTAAAATTGTATCTACATTAGAACATGAAGATGAAAATCATCCTGGTGTGTCTGATCACATGCCAGAGGGCAATTTTGTTATTCCATGTATAGGAGTCAAGAAGGAGAGAGAAAGACTAATATATCTACTTGGGCGCTGACATGGAGAGAGGAAATTTACCTGTAATTAGTTTCTTCAGTGTCTGGCTCTGGGTTGTTTCTTGTTCTTATTAAAGCTGTGCAAATCCTAATCTGCTCGTTTTAATTCCTACCTAGGGATCCTGTGATGAGAGATCAAAAACACTGAGCAGATTTGGTGTGACCCTGAAACTTATCTGAGCACTCCTAAAACATCCAGGTCAGTACTGTGGCATTTGATTACATTAAGCACTATAATAGAAATTCTGAATGAAATGTTCTCCATCTCTCATTTCAAACAGGGGGCTGTCTTGAGTCTAAATATATTGACAATAATTTTATGATTCTTTCAGAGTGATTACTGTAGATGTATGGCCCACAAGAGTAGTTATTTTGAGTTTTGTTTGTTTGTTTTTAAAATATATCTTTATATTCTGATTTGTAACTATTGTACATCTAAAGCTCTGGAGGGATACTATATTCACTTCCATATGCAAATGTATACACATGGTGTAATAGAAAAATATATAAAATTTTTGACATAACTTACAACTGTCGTCACACTGTTTATATTCTAGCTTTTCCTTATACATACAAAATGAAGCATGTGAAAGTATGCAAGGGAAGATATCTCATAGACCAAAGAGCCAAAGTAAGCACAGTTGCACTTCTCAGCTAGTGCCCAAATTGGCAGGAAAATGTAAATTCTGACAGGCAAGTCATTCTGGTTCATGACAAAAATCTCAGTTACAGACAGTCATACAATCTCAGCATATAACACAAATGATTCCTTGTTGTCAATGGGTTTCCCATGTACTCATGACATTTTTGTTTTCCAAAGGACTTGGCTGTATCACCTAGGGGACTAGGCACATCTTCATACTGTTGAATTCTGCTTCTGCTCTACACTGCCTCTGGTGAAGCAGATTCTGAATGAAAGATAACTAGTGGATGTATAATGTGATTTTCATAGCCTGTTATCTGTTAAGAGTGACAAAAATTTCTCCTCTCAGCATTCCCTCAAGGTCCGTAAAATGCTGTTGAACCTTAAATAATTTTCACAAGGTTTCCCTTCTGAAAAATATCCTCACTCTACACTGTTCTGTTGTTAAAGAAATGGTGGATCTACTATGCTTCAATTTCTGCTTCCTCTTTAGATTAAGGTGAAAGATATCTAAAAAACAAACAAACAAATAAACAAACAAAAAAAAATTTCTGGTTCTGTCTCCTGTGCTTTTTGAAATCTGGAGAATAATGGAGAATTAATCAATTAATCTTTGGACAATGAAGACATTGGTGCAGTGAACCTGATATACTTGTAAAGTATGTACATATGTACCTGTACAGCTGTATCACAGCTGCTGATTTGGCAAGATATTTGCAAAATAGTAATACAAAGGGTAAGTTCAAGAAGTGAAGATTTATCATCAGGGCTTTATCTGTTATTTCAAATTATTTGGCAGAAAGCAGAGCATTTGTTTACCACAAGAGAATGAAAACTCCTTGACTGCAGTGAAGACAAATAAATGTGGCTATGATAGATAGCCACATAAGTACATAACTAAAAATTAATGGGATGCATAATTAGTGGTTGTTTCTGTATTTCTGCACCTATGAAAAGCTGCTTAGTACATCCCCATTTGTAGTCAATGGCTCTATGTCCAGGTGGAGGCTGGTGAATAGTGGTGCCCCTCAGGGGTCTCTCTTGGGACCAGTGCTGTTTAATATCTGTCAGTGACATAGACCATGGGATCAAGTGCACCCTCGGCAAGTTTGCCAATGACACCAATCAGAGGGGTGCAGCTGACACAACTGAAGGAACAGATGCCATCCAAAGGGACCTGGACAATGTTGAGAAGTGGGCCCATGTGAACCTAATGAGGTTCAGCAAGGCCAGGTGCAAGATGTTGCAGTTGGTCTGCAACAATCCCAGACATGAGTACAGGCTGGGTGGAGAACTCATTGAGAGAAGCACTGCAGAGAAAGACTTGGGGGTTCTGGTGGATGAAAAGCTCCACATGACCCATCAGTGTGCACTTGCAGCCCAGAAGGCCAACTTCATCCTGGGCTGCATCAACAGAGGAGTGGCCAGCAAGTGGAGGGAGCTGACTGTGCCCCTCTGCTCTGTCCTTGTGAGGCCTCACTTGGAGTTCTGCATCCAGGTCTGGGGCCCCTAGCACAAGGATGTGGACCTGTTAGAGTGAGTCCATGTTAAGGCCACGAGGATTATCAGAGGGCTGGGGAGCACCTCTCCTATAAAGAAAGGCTAAGGGACCTGGGGTTGTTCACTGTTGAGATTTATTATTATTATTATTATTATTATTATTATTATTATTATTATTATTATTATTATTATTATTATTTTCTTCTGTTTTTGGCTTTGGCTGTACCAAGTGTCCAAGTATCCCTGAAAACATAGCTTTCTCATGCTCTTATACAATTCTAGAGGGGTTTAAACCGGTCAAGAGAAGACACTGAAAAATGCAAGTTAAATCCCAAGAGCCATAAAGGTCTTGAAGTTCAGTTTCATTGCATGCCCTTGTATTTATTCAATACATGAACAGGCTCCTACAGCACCTTGGGTTGATCCTGTTTTTGGTAGTCAATCATCTGAAATTCTATTACAGCTCAGATGAACATGCTTAGCTGGCAATTGTGTCTGGAGCAACAGTAGTTATACTGTAGCATTTAGCCTGGGGTTAAATCAGGTTTTGATACAGAATGTTTAAGTGATTTACTGGGACAGTCTAGTCACAGATCTCATTATCATCTAAAAAGGGAGTTAGAGTATTCCAGAGTACTGACCTTGTCACACTGATAACTAATCCATGGTCCAGAGCTGGTGCTGTGGATATTGTGCATGTACATTCTGTGACTGCAGAATGTGGGGCATCTGGATACAACAGATCTGATGGTGCTGAGAACCATATCAGTTCTCATCCTTGCCCCTTTTCAGCATCAGAGCTACTGGACAGAGTGTAGGATGTTAAGGATGTCCATGACCTGAAATTAATAGCTGTTCATGCTGATGCTGGAGTATTATAGATATCATATACACGGGAGGAAAATATAAACACAGCTTTCACTAGCCTAATCACACTGGTAAAGACAATTCTGCCTGGGACAACGATGAAATCAAATCAGTTTTCATAGAGAGCATTTCAGTGTTTGTCTTATATTAAGAATTCATTCAGACTAACCCAGAGCAATAGCTGACAAAATGTTTTTGAGAAATATAACCATTATACACATTAAATCCAGAGAAGTATATATTGATTTTCATTCATACAAAATTAGAAATCTCCCTCAGTTTGCTAAAGCCATTATGCAGTTAGAACTGTCAGAGCAAGCATCAACTGGAAAACATTGTCCTTATAAAATGTTTGCTACTCTCAGATTAATAATGATTCTTATACCTCATAACTTCGTGAGTACTGAAAATGATTTTGCATAATTCCTGGAGGGTTTCATGAGGATGCCATTGGCTTGGAGAAAGGTTCAAACTGCCCATATCTTATACAATAAAAATAAGTGAATTATTTGGTATACGAAACAAAACTTGACATAAGCCCTGAAATAATCATTGCTGTGTTGAAGAGAGTTTGGCAGCAACTAATTAACTTCATGTTCTATTTCTCAATAAGCAGTATAAATAATGGCAAAACTGTGTTTCAACTGGTATTTGGAGCTGAATTTAAAGTAGTATCAGTAGTGTATGATTCGTTTCTTAAAGACATCTGGGTTTGGGGAGCGGGGAGGGGAAGGGTGGACCTACATGTATGAAGGCAACAGTCTTGTACATAGAAAAAAAAACAGAAACTGCTCTGCCTTTCTGAGTATGAGAACTGAAGCAAACTCATTGAAGAGAATATTGTAGTCTGCTTCTTGTAAAGTGAAAGGCACCAATAAACAGCTTGTTGGTGACTATTTGCCTGCAAGAGAAATGAGGGCTGACAAGACAACCCAATCCAGTCAGCAGAAGTTACTGTTTCCTGGGATATTTTATATGTGCAAAGCAACACAAAGTTGTCACTGACGGATGGGTAACTCCAGTCACATTCCTACTGTGGTGAATTAACTTTAAGAGCCCCACAGGTTCCTGAAAACTTATGAAAATGAGCGACGATGACAGAAAGTGAATGAGAATTACCATAACATTACTGATGTGTACCATATGGTGACTCAGTTCTAACAATTCTGAGGAAACTTAGATGAAATGCCTGTCATTCTTTCTGAAAATAGAGACATTAAACTACAATTGGTATTTGTGTTTATTAGTTAGGAATGGGCAGAAATTAATTAAAGTAGGGATAAACCAGTCCTCAGATTTTTTTCTGTTATCCAGTTAACTAGACAATGGCTAACTAGGTAGGTAAACTCGGCAGGTACTTGTCTAACCTGTTCTTAAAAACCTTCTAAGAAATAAAATTTCAAAACCATCTTCCATCTTCCAACCCCTAGAAATCTGTTCCCCATGCCAAGTTCTCCACCAAACTACCTTAAATCTTTTATTATGAATTTAAACCTTTTAAACCATAAATTATTCACAGTCAATTTCTCTCATCTTTGTTTCTATGAAGTCAATGACAATTATTTACTTTGTCTCTTGTATTTTTCATTTGAAACAGCCCTATGCTTTTTTTTTTCTTTTTTTTTTTTTTTCCTCTATAGTCATATTTTCTAGACTTCAGAGTGTTCTCATTGTTTTCCATGCCAGCATCTTTCTCAGAGAGCAGTGTCTCAAACTAGATGGACTATTCTAGTTGGGAGTTGAATGATAAATAGATGGGAAATATGTCATGCATCTTTCAAAATATAGTTCTCATATTCTTTTTTAATACTTACCTGGTTTTGCAACAATGTAGTCCTGTTGATGCCTGTTCATCAAGGGATTTACAGATTATTTTCTGTAGCTCTGACACCTAGTTTGAGCATCATCCTGTATTTGTGGATATTATTATTTTAGTTAAATGTAGGACTTTGTAGTTGTTCACATTGAACTGCCTCTCATTTGACTTATATCATACATCCAAAACCTCAAGATCCATGCTTACTAATCCTCTGTGTGGTCCTCCCCACATGGTGTTGTCACAGAATCACAGCATTATAGAATGTTTTGGGTTGGAAGGGACGTTAAAGACCATCTAATTCCAACCCCCCTGGCATGGGCAAGGATACCTTTCACTAGACCATATTGCCTAAAGCCCCATCCAACTTGGCCTTGAAAAGTTGTCCAAGTCAAAATGAAAATATTTAATATTACTAGTCACAGCATCCTTGTAGTCCTATCGTATTTTTCCATTTTAATGGTAAATAATTAAAAACTACTCTATGACCACCATATCCAAGCAATTCTTTATTTCCCTAGTATTTTTATTTGTCCAAATTTCCATAGTTTCCCTCAAGAACACAAATTGGAAACAGTGGCAAAAGCCTCACTAAAGAATACCAGTTCTTTGTCCCTATTTACTTGATCTGTTGCTCTGTGACATAAGGAAATAAGACTGATTTTTGCGGAGCTGCTGCTCAGTACTTTATTATCTTCTTGATGCTTACAGATTTTTTTTTCCAGTAGGAATTCAGAGTTAAGCTGTTGAGCTGTGACTATCACAGCTTCTTTTCTTGTTTTAAAGAAACGTTTTTCCCCTTTTCTTTCACAACTTCATTTGCTCTCCATGAGCTTTCCAGTATAATTGCTAGTGGCTCCGAAATTGCTTTTTACGCAGTTTTAAAATACCCTCTTATGCATTTCAACAGGCTTTCAAAGCTCAGTGTATTACAGGTGAAGATATTTTATAAAGATAATGAGCTTTATGAAATTTGGGGCTCAGTCTATTCTTATTCTTAAATATCTGCATTCATACCTTTATCTCTGTCTCTAATCTATATAATCTGAATCGATGTCTGTAACTATCTGCATAGATCTATATGCATACAAAAGATGTGTTTAAAAGAAAAGCATCTTTGCATTGTCCCAGCAGTGGGCACACTTCCCTAATTATTGTAGATATGATTTTAACACAGTTGTTAAGAGCTATGCCTTTCAGGATATTATTGTACTGCTCCATATGGGTGTCTGAAACATCATGGGGATGGAGGAAAAAAACCAGTTCTTTTTCTACTTCCCACCTATCCTAATCCAGTTAAAGTATGTAGAAATCAGTGATTTAAATCTGCTAATACAGTGAAATGTGCTTCAAATTCTTCCAAGTAAAATGCTGCAGCAGACAAAATGATTGGCTAAGTATCTTTCAAATTCAAGGAGCCAAAACCATTACTTAGGTGGACAATATAAGCACTAAGAGAGGGATGGTGACACTTTAAGGGTACAGTAATGAATGAATTGTAGGGTCTTCTATTTGGTGGTCTCATCCCAAGGGAATCTTTCTTAGGAAAAACAGTGAATTAGGAGCACCTTTGTCCAGTTTACATCAGAATTGTCCAAAGGGCTGGAAGCAATACCATATTCAGGAATTAAGTATGCAAGAGGATACTCTGTCAGACCCTCTTGTCTGCTGGAGTTACATGCACATTGTAGGAGCCTTCATTAGCTGACTGAAGTACATGCAGATTTTTTATGGACACTGACTGTGAAGTTATAAGGGGTCTTGTCCTTGGAGATGACAGAATTAAGACAGTTAGAAAAGCCTTGCTAGATCTTCATGCATAAAATGTATTTACTCATTATCAAAAACAATAAATCTTGTGAGGAAGAGAGCCAGGCATTTGCTTCTAGCTATCATATAATCTTTTTTCCCCAAATCAATAGCCCATTATGCAGCAATGCATCAGACAGTGGGCAGTTATATTGAGTAGTTATTAAATTAGACTCTCATCCATCCATATCTATTTGTATTTCATTCTCTGTCCTATTTCTTATACAGGGCTAATGGTTAATGAGGCCAGGGAAGTTTCTGTTGGTATTTCCAAAGGCAACTGTAAGTGTTACTTGAGATTGTACTTGTCTTTTAGTGGGCGACAAGTAATCAGGTCTTTCAGCATGCTTTCGAAATTGCAGTCCCAGAATTAGGATTTTTTTTTTTCCTGAGAAACATCTAACTGAAGTTTCCTCTGTTCTTCATGCTGAAAGAAAATGCTAGAATTGCTTAAAAAGGTATTTTATACCAAAAGTGAATCTAGTTATCAGAAACTTGATCAAATATCAGAGAAGTTTTTCTGAACCATCCCATTCTTCCCATGATTTAGGATGAAATTTCAAACAGATTATATTTTATTTTATTTTATTTTTTTCTTACACTTGCAGTTTAAGTTCAGGTCCAGGGAATGCTTATATGCTCTTATTTATCTAAGAGTTATCTTTTCATCCTTGGAGAGTTTTCCTCCTTGAAGGAATATTTAGGAATATTTTTCATATGAGGTGTTAAAAAGAAAAATGTATGAGGTTGTGTGGAAAACTTCCTGAATTTTGGATAGCAGAATTCAGGAAAATATTAAATTTCTAAGGTCATAAAAATATGAAAATAGAAAAATATTTTAAGTAAATACAATACAAGAAGAAAGAGGAATAAATGAACGAAGAGAATGTCTACAGGCTGATGAGTATCCTCAACATTTCTATATGAAATTGTAGTACTCAGCACCTTTCTTTAGGTATCTTTGTAGATTAAAACTATTCTTTGAACTGTGAATGGTAGGGAATATATACCCATGCAGCATAGGAAGTTTAATTTAAAGGCATAGAAAATACCAAAACTTTGTTCTTAAAATATTTGTGAATATTAGAAATACACAGAACACTGAGTGTAATCCATTTCAAATAAAACTGCTTGCAAAAGCAAAGAACAATCAAAAGTGTATGAGGAAATGATAGATGTGAAAACAAAATAGAGATTACTCTCAGGGTCAGATCCCTGGCCCAAGTGCAATAGATCCACTGAGTTAAGAGAGTGGCAATGATTTACAATGACCGATGATTTGCCCTGTATGTCTTGTACTCTGACCTCCACTAATGCCTAGGACCATCGATTCTCTTTTTTCTTAGAGACATTGATTTCAGTGGGGAATTGTGCCCACAAACACAGGGCAGAATATGGCCCCTTCATTTTGAGTTGCCCTTCCAGATGTCAAAGCGCAGTGTATTAATCAGAACAATCAATAGTCCCTTGGCCCTCAATTCAGCCTACTCAAGTGAAAAGACATCACTTCCACCTTTGCTTAATCACTGCCAAGTATCCATTTCTGTAAAAAAAAAAAAATCTGAAAAATATTTATAATGAGAAGAGTTAGGGCCCAATTTTTACCTTTTCAGGAGAGTTTCTAGGTGAGAAAATGCTTTTGAGCATCAGTGGGAATCCTGAAGCCCAGGGAAGTATTTCTGTTGTGTGCAACATGTGGGGCTGTTCCTTCAAGGATTTCTAACTTGTTTTATTTATTTATTTTTTTTTTTTGTGGAGTCTATTTGAAACAGTTCAGGAGTTAGGCAGTGGCTTGCTTTAACTGTGATGTTAAAAGAAAAAAAGCTGTAGCATGATAGTGGGAGAAAAAGAGATGAGAGTGGAAAGACAAAGCTGGGTGGGCATGTTTGCCTCAAAGTTTCGAATGATGGATGTGGGCAGTGTGGAGGCTCACGCAGCAGTCAGCATTTACCAGTTATTCCCTTGTTACCTACTCAATGAATCAACTTAATGAGAGAAAGTAAAGTTCAGCATTTCAACACGGCACTTCTGAAACATGCCCTATTACCCATTTAAACTGTGGTGTAGTCATTTTCTCTCATGTACTCACAGAGAAGGAATTAAATTTTCTCCTTTTTTTTTTTAAACTTACTATTTACTTTTTTGCCTGTTGATGACTTTAATGTCAGTGGACATTTTAGGTTTCCCACACCTGCCAGTGAGGATGTGAGAAACAAAAATAGAATATTTTTAGTCCTGTGGATTGTGTAATTTGCTTATGAGCAATTCCATCCATTAGGAAAGCAACAGCACATTAATACAGATGTCATCAACAGTGCTGGACTGTTTAATTATGATATTCAATGAAATTAAGCTTGGACAAAATGGCTATACCGTTTTTTTTCCTTTTTTTTTTTTTTTTTTTTTCTTTCTTTCTTTTTCTTTCTTTCTTCTTTCTTTTTTTTCTTTTTTTCTTTTTTTTTTTTCATTACTGTTTTCCTTTTTATTTTCCTTTTTGTTTGTTGTTTTTTTCCTTTCTTTGCTAAAATTTTTGCAGCACAGTAAAGCCAATGACCTAATTAATTATATATCTTTAAAGTATCCTGTGATAAAGTAAATCAGAATTATTATTATTATTATTGAATTATTAATAATAATAATCAGCTAATGGTGGCAGGAGTTAAGAGCAGGGAGCAGAATTACAGCATGCTGTTGTAAATTGAGTCCTTTTTCTGTGAATTTCTCTCATTCAAGTGAAGAATGTACACTTCAATCCTTGTACATCACAGTTTCTGTATTCATTTTAACTAGCACTGCAAGGAAATGCCAGTATATTGAGATGCCCCAATTAAATTTTGTTGATGCAGTGAACTTCTTTATGGCTGAGCAATGCCACTGCTGGCAATTAGACTAACAGCATAGCATACATCACTCAGAAATAATCAGTTGACTTTTTGCATGGCAATATGAGGGAGTTTCGGATGTTAGGCACTATTCCAAACAACCCTTTTTCAATTATTCCACATCTTTTCAAGGAGCGTGTCCGTCCTCATTTATTTTACTCAAGGAAGTGAAAGGCTGCTATTAGAATATTTTATTATATTAAAAAGCATGTAGAAATCATGTAAGCAGATGTTATAAAAAGAATGGATATGTTTATCCAGAGAATAGAAGAAATATAAAAAGACGCTGTTATTTCCCTTCTTCCCACCCCTGTAAAAAAAGATGACATTTAAAAAATATAATGCTTACCAAGTCATTTCCATGCATTCCATGATCATCCTAATTCTATCTAGAAACTCTGCTGCCTTAGATAAAACTGAATGGCTGTAGGGTGATGTGCTCAAGGTGATAGGAAGATCAAGAGAGGATATGAGAATGAGAGGAAACGGGAGATGTTTCCTTATATTTTGATAAAGTTAAATCAAAAGAATAAGCCCTATTTGTGCTTGTCAGGCTATTCTGTGCCTGAGAGGCAAGGTTTGCCCAGTCTCTGATCTCAAGGAGTAACGATTGTGTGTCCGTCCATCCCCCCCCACTATTCTGCACACTGGTTGTATATGTTATTGCAATTTCTGCTGACTTTAATGTTCTTTTGAATTCAGAAGGCTTTGGATGAAGTCCTTCATACCTTGGTTCTATACACAGATATATATATAAAGGCTTTTCCTCACTCCCACCTCACTTCTGCCCCAGTTAGGGCAAGAGATTATGATAAGAGTTTATGATAGACATTGGGAAAAGTTTTCCAGGAAAACTAAAGCCTCTTGGCAGAAAAATACAGCCCTCAACTTATCCTTAGATCTACAGGACCTATAGATTAGTTAATACGCTGGTGTTTAAACAAATTGTTTTTAAGTGATGTACCTACAGAAGGCACTCAAGATGGTGCACTGGCATTTTGTATGATCAACATGTATTTATATATAATGTACTATTCTGCCATGAAAATGTTCCCTCTGAACCTGGGGGCTGTTCACATCAAGGCATGATGCTGGGAGGGACCAGCTACGGCCAGGGGAAGTCTAGGCAAGGACAGTGTTTCAGAGCACAGTGACTGGTAATCCTCAGCCTCAGTGGCTGGAAAACTTTAAAAGCTCAGTTACTTCTTTAGGCAAAGATATTTTGCTGAGACCTGGCAAGATAATCACTGCCTAATTTCAGCTGTTTACAATGGAGGCATTCCAGAAGAAACGAGCACTGTTTTGTTATCTGCTTTAAATATTTGTTTCAGAAGAGGTGGTAGTGACTCAGAGGACCTTATTTCTCTTCTCTGACCATAAAGGAAATGTGGATGACTTAGGTTAGATCTCAGTGCACTACTGACTTCTACATTTAGTTAGATGAATTGCACCCTAAATTTTTCAGAAAGTCTACTTCTTTCCAATGCACGGATATCTCAAGAAATCTAATAATCACCTCATCAATGTCTTTTTCTTCTTTTAAGAATCATCAGACTGCATTTGAATTACCTCTGAAATAGCTGTAGAGTTTAAATTGCAGTTTTCAGCTGACTCATCATGTTCAGAGACGTGATTCTGCTGATGAAACCTTTGTATTTAACTGAATGTATCATTAGAAGTAGAAACTATCGCAGCCTCAAACTTCCTCATTCAAAGCAGACCTGAAGCAGAAAGACATGGACATTGCACTGTGCTTGAAGTATTACCAGTGCACTGGTGTTTTTTTCTGATTTTTTTTTTTTTTTCACTTTTCCTTGCTCTCAAGTCATTACTCACTTTCCCCTCAGTTGTTTACTGAAAGTCTGCCAAATTCAATGCATCCTTGGCTTTCTGTGCCGTGTTTTGAATTCTTCTTCTGCCTCATGTGAAGGTGAGAACATCACTGCCTTGCCCTGGCAGCAAGGCAGGCAAGAGCTGTCTTTTAAGGGCACAGCTGTGCTTGCACTGCATGTAAGGACAGACTTACTTGACTCAGGCACATGGATCAGCTTCACCTCAGGACCCTGGTGTTTTGTGGAGATCAGTTTTTTTTTTTTTTTTTTTTTTTTTTTCCCTCCCTGTTCATGCACCTAGCTCTCTCAGTATAAGTCTCCTCATTTAATGCTGCTCAGGTGATTTTTGATTGCATTATGTAGTGTGGACATATGCAAAGGGTTTCATCTAAACCTGCTTTAACTATTCAAATGAGTAGATCTACAAATGAGCTAAAAGCAATTGAGGAAAAATGACAACAATTTGTTTCTTTAGGACTGCAGAAGGAGGCTACCTCCTTCTGAAAGTTATGACTTCGTGACCTCTTGCTTCATGGATGCGGATACGTCTGCATGAGACATGCAACATGTCAACTATTTCCCTTGCTACATTTCCAGAAAGTAGAGAGATTCCCATGCTTTCCTTTGGGTTTGTCACTGTATATGTGGTGACCATTGACCTTTGCCTGTGACCTCTGTTGCCATGCTGCCTCTCAGCTGCCAGAAAGGCCATATCTAGATACCCCTCCCTCCAAAACACTGATTTCAGGAAATGTGAGAATCCTTAGATCTGCAACTGAGAGAAAGCCACAATTTCAGGGATGGATTTTTAACTAACAATGTTTTCCAGAACATTCCCTTCTTTAGTAACAGCATAAGTTTTCCCATTAGTATATAGGTCACTGGCAAAACTGAAGCATGAAGTCAGACAAAATCTTGCTCATTCCTTTCCGTCTTCCACTGGTAAATTTGAAGGTCCTCTAAACAGTTTCTGACACTCAAGTAGTTAGCAATCTCCTGGATTTTGAAATCACTAAGGCAATAAGTATGGAAGATAAGAAACTGCGAAATGATGGGGGTGAGCATAAAAATATACTCAGCAGCCATTTCAGATTGCATAGCAAAAAAAAATCAGCCCTGACTTACTAGGCACTAGCTCAATCACAATCTGTTTATCCACTCATGCCTGTAATGGTGCTATGCAGAGAGAAGACTCCCATAGTCTTATCATTATTCATTACTACTCATTACAATAATAGCCTACAATGAATTCCTCTGTCCATCGGAATATGGGTACTGTGCATGCCGGAATTGTAGATCCTGAAACACTACTTCAATTACCTTGTGCTCTTCCAGTTCTATTTTTCCTCACTGACTAGTTTTAGGGCAAATAAAAAAATTAACAGTGTAAAGTATCAGTTACCCCATTTTCAATTTAAGGTTCTGAAAATTGCAAGTACATAAAAAAATAACATTTTTACTATTAGTGTAATCAGTGCCAGAGGAAATCAGGGCTGGAAACATAGCCCACAGTGTCTTGTCTTCCCTGCTTCCTTCTCCCTCTTCCCATTCACCATCCCTAAACTCTGAAATACAGAAACCAATTTAGCTTTACTCCAGATGCAATGCCTGAATGCTCCCTGATCACTTCATATTACTCTTTTGTCATCATTCCAGGATTCAAGTGGCTCACTGCCATTAGTCAAAATCAGTTCAAAGAGATTATTTCTTTTCAGATTAGTGAAATCACATGGGCTGAGAGATGTCCTTATATCTTCAGTGACCCAAAGCCAGTTTTTTCAGGAGGTCATCTTGCATGAGAAAGCTTTTTTTTTTTTTTTTTTTTTTTTCTTTTTATGGTAACTCAGATCTCAGATACTATCTCTAAAAATTGGGTATAGTCTACCTTTTTTTCCCTTTCCCTCCTACTGTGCTTTATTCAAGAATTGAAGTATCTGGAAGCCCAAATTCTCCTCCCAAGAACATAGAGCAATTTAATTTTAATTCTGCTTCAACTTTTCTTTATACAAACTGGGGATATATGGTATTAAATTTTCTCATGCAGCCATTATGACTTGCCACAAGATTTGAAGATGACTTTAATATTATGGAATAAAAAACACACTAATGTTGTTTTGATATTACTGACATATTGGTATAACAACCCAAGTTTTTAGACTATTTGGCCTATGTACACAGTAAATTCACCCTCCACATAAGACCAGATTCCCTTTCTTTTACCAGAATACTTTCCCTACCCCATTATGCATACCTTGAGTTGGTCAGTAGAAACACACTGGGATAGACCAAATTTTACCCTATTGCACAAAAATGGAGTTGCCTCATGATTACTTTTCCTCCAGCTGTTTTCTACTGTCAGATTATAAACTACTCAAGAGTGTGATTAATTGCAAATTTTCAGAGATTCTCTTGGGAAGGAATCTTGTGCTTTATCTAAGGTCGACAGTTTCTGGGTTGGTCTGACACAACTGTTCTCTGAATAATAATAATATGTCCTTTATTCTCATGTGAATTCTCTAAAGGTCAGTTTAAGCAGGCTGACACAGCTATAACTAGGGAAATTTCTCAAACTGATGGTTCATTTTCTTTGGAGAAAGGTATTTAGTCAATAGATAAGACAGTACTACAGGCTCCATAGCATATACCTAATGGTAACAAAACATTGTCAAAACTGATGTTTTCACAGGCCATACTATCTGCACTGGAGAACTGGAAGTTTATGTTGAATTTTCATTTCTTTCATGTAGTTCATAATTCCACCTTCTTTTTAATTCTTAGTCCAGTTTTTCACTTATGTTTGCACAATTGTGAACAGTTCCATTAGTATTTCTACAGATCTCAGCTGATTCATCATAACTGCTCAGATTACTGTTCTCATCTTGCTTAGGCTGAGTGAAAGAGTTTAAACCAATTCTGCAGTGGTCAGCACAAATTAGAGCCAAAATGGGTGTTTTAAGCTAACTTTTTTACAATAAGAGAGATCTGAAATGCAAAGCAGTATTCACTTCCTACAGCATAAACAGTAATTTCTTAACATTTGTTAACATAGTTGCTGTGATCATCCTTACTGTCATTATACTGCCTGAAAGAGGATGAACAAAACCTAGAAAAGTTGCATTAAACATTCTTCTGAGTATAAGAACCTTACCTGAGATCTGTTATTTTTGATTTGTTGGTTCTTCTTTCCTTTTTTTATTTAATGAAAGCAAAAGATATTTTTGGTATGCTGTTATTTTGTTGTTGTTGTTTCTTTGCTTGTTAGTTTTACATTTTAATGAAGTCAGAAGTCTTTCCCATATATATTAAAACTAACAAAAAAGCATCACCTTCCTGACTTTGTTTAAAGACTGGTTTTGGCTATACCAAAGAGCACAGTACTTGCACTACTTGCAGCAAAACTAGAATGTTCTTCCTGTGTTATGATTGGCAAGCTTCTTTTAGGTTATACCAGACCTACATAAATAATGGGTTTGCTTCCAGTAACTTACTTTATAGCCATGTTGAAATGCATTCAAGTCTTATGGGGAAGGAGAGTCAAAAAATTTACATTTTTATAATTCCTTATCTAGCGTCTTGCTCAAAGGGAAACTCCAGATTACATTCTTCCATCTTATTGCTGTGTTAAAGGTTTGTTTTTCTTTTTTGTGGCATACTTTGACATTCTCCTTTATAAAAAAACTCCTCAGCTGAGTGATACATCATGGAAGTGGAGCCGTGCTTTGCTATTAGAGAAAGATTTGCTCTTCCAGGGCATTCTCAGATATGACTTACTGAAACAATTAAAGAAAAAAAAAAATCATATTTTGTTGGTCAGAAAACCCATTTTCCAAGTATTTTTTTTTTTTTTTTCCTTAGGACATTTTGGGGAATTTTCCTTTTAATGTTTTTTAAACCTACTGACAGGTTGCAAACACACTATTCACAAATGTCATGACCCACATTTTAATTATTTTGAAATAATGGTTTAGGAATTGTTTGGAAATAGAAAACATGAGGAAAATATATCTAAAAAAGAAATAAAGTTTCTGTGTTAAGCCCCTCAGGTCTGCACATTTAAATGTGCTTCTTGTGGCTTAAAATTATAAGCTGTTTCAGTTAGTTTTCAGTTTTTATGCCAGTGATTTCTGTTTATTTTTGTGGAGATAGAAGATTGGCTATACTTGATGTACCATCCCTGCTACTAGCCCCACATCTTGCAGAGCAATCACACCCCTGCAGTCCACAAAAATCACTAGCACTAAACCCTCTTATGAAGTGGACCTTACAGTTTTCTGGTCTAACTTCCACAGGACAACAATTTTGGATACAGTTTGTCTGAATTTTTGCTGATACTTAATATGGCAAGATCAATATCTCATGTAAGAGACATCAGCTACTGTCTCAGTGTCTTTTCTTTAATGTGTCAGCTCAGCAGCCTCCCACAGGGCTCAGCTGAATAAGTAAACAAGAAGTGACCAGTGGTCCATCTGCCTCCAACAGTGACCAGAGGAGAGGCTGCATGGGAACAGCATGCAAGCCCAGCTCCTTCCTGTGGTCCCTTCATATTTCCCAGTGAGCACAAGTGTTGCAGCAGGAATTTAAGTGTGTACATCCCTGCCTAGCACTTTCAGTGTCTTCTGTCCATGAATTTATCTGGTCTCTTTCTGAGCCTCCTGATACTGTCTCCTCAGCTTCCTGTGGCAGTAAGTTTTACAAATTCACTACCTGCTGTGTGTAGAAATACTTTCTTTTGGCTGTTTTAAGCTGATGTTTTTTAAACTTGTTTCAGCAAGTGCCTCCAACTCCTTGCGTTGCAGGGTTTGATAAACAGCTGTTTTGCATTCAGTTTACCCACTCTCTCTGAGAGTTTGTAAAACTCAGTCATAGTCCTCCTCCCCAGGCTATAAACCTTAGCACCAGCAAGTTGAGGTGAGTGATTCCTCTCTTCTTTTTGGCACTTCTGAGATTGCATTTGTGCTCAGGTTAAGGTCTGCAGTTCAGGAAAGATGTTGATAAGCTGGAAGGAGTTCAGGAGATGGTGAAAGTCACCCAGATGGTGAGGGCTGGAGTACTTGCCCTTTGAGGAGAGTCTGGTGGAGCTGGGATCAGTCAGCCTAATAGCTCTCTACAGATATTAATGGGAGAGCTTAGAGACTCTACTCAGAGGTGTTGAGTGAGTGATAAGGTGAGAGGCAAAAAACAATTCTGCAAGAAGGGAAACATGACTGGGTGTAAGAAAAACTTATTTCACAGGTCAGAAACTGAAAAGAGGACCTAAAGAGGCCATGACAGCTCTACCCTCAGAGGTGTTCAAATTTCAGTTGGATGCAGACCTCTAAAACCCAGTGTAATGTTAAAATTGGCCCTGCTTTTTTGGGGGGTTGAGCCAGATGGACTTGAGGTCCCTTACAGACTTTTTTATCCGTCATCTCTTTTTCTTCAACATTTGACTGCCACAGCAATTTTTTGAAACACTGTGAATGATGGCTTGGAGGAATGGTTGGTCTGACGGCAGGAGAGATACCTAGGCCAAATCCCAGGTCACCACATTCAGCGTAGCATATGCCTGTCACATCTGTTAGTCACTACCAACGTGACACTTGTTAGCAGTACACAACCTAGCCTGAAGGACTAAAATACAATCTGGATCTTCCTGCAAAGATGTTTAGCTTTCTTCTGTCTCCAGTGGAAGAGCAAAAGCCTGCCCTAGCTGAAGGTTGGAGGAATTTTATCATGGATTAGGATTTATTCCATCATTATATTTTGCTTTGATGAGGATAAACTACATCAGGAAGGTAATTAAGAAAATCAAGAAATGCTTTTCTGGGCATTTCACTACAGGTAAGTCAGGGGTTCTTTTTTTTTTTTTTTTTTTTTTCAAAACTTTCTTAGGTCCTACAGTAACTTTATTACAGGAAAAGCAAAAATTTACCAATACAGAAACATTGTCACCTTTCCTTCCCTGTTACCCCTCAGTCAGGGTGACTTTTCTCTCTGCCTTTCCTTCTCCTGCTTTGCTTGTGACTTTTCTCCACACAGTTCTGTGTTTGACTTCCAGCAACCTCGGTAGTGGCCTTGCTGCACTTTAGCTTGGCTGTCCATAGCCCCAGCTGCTATGCTAATGCTTTCTGATTTGTATTCAGATTGGGTCTGGCATGTCCCCAAAGGTGTGTTGTTCCAACAAATGCACAAAGGGATAAGTCATTCTTTCCCTCTGCTCTGCAGCTCAGCTTTGTTTTTCTGTTTGTGCCTGTGAACCTCATGCAGCATCGCTAAGTCTGAAGAGGCTTCAAAGCAGAAATTTCTACATCGCTATTTAGATTGAGGCATCACCAGCAAGTCCCAGTGGAGATAGAAGCCCATTGTGCTGGGGCTATGAGGGTATCTGATGGCTGCACCAGATAGGATGTCTTCCAGATAGCACCACACAAACTCCCTCTGGAAGCTCAAGCAGGAGATCTGAATGAGCACTGCTGCACCTGGGCTGGAAGTAGGGTGGGGAATTGGTGGCTGGGGGGGTGCAGATTTCAGCTGAGTAGGGGCAGTGGTTTTGGCATATCAGCTAGTATTTCAAAATAGCGTGCGTGCTGTAGTGTGCAGATGTACCCAACAACCTGTGTGAGCTTGAGGGTCTCTGCAGTGTGCTCCATGCTTACTGTCCCTGCATGACAGGCAGAGGCTGCAGAAGAACTTATTTCTGTAATATTTCCACAGTTGTTTTTATAAGCAGGAAACAAAAGATCCAGAGAGAATAAAGGTTGGATCCTGCATCCATTTACTCCACAGTCAGATCCCTGAACTGACTTCAGGCCTGAGGGACTTGAAGAAATTTTGGACGTGATTGAACTCTTGCAGTCAGGGGACGCTCAAAGCAGTGTTTTATTCATGTGGTATCCTCTCCTTCTCATCATCAAGGAGTTCAGAAGAAGGCTGCCATTGAGCCTTGAGGTATTTGTCTCTTTAAATAAATATACAAGGTGAAAATTCACAGTTTTAAAATATACATTCATAAGCAATGACTTATGCTTAAAACAAACACAGAGAGAAAATCACAGTTGTGTAATCTTTGCTACAGAAAGGACTAAGCCACTAACCATTTCATAATAAGCCTTGCTTCCAAGTTTGCTGATATGCAGCCATGTAGAAGGTGCTCAAACACCTCTCACAGCCCGATTAGCCTAAGGCTTGTGACAAGACGACTTTTTTTTTTGTGCTTTCAAGGTGAAGCGATGAAACACAGTGAAAGCTAAACCCCTTCCCCCACAACTTTGCATTTCTCTGTCTCTCCAGTGAGAGCTTCTGGCAGACTACTTTCTCCTCAAGGAAAAAGAATAAATCACTCAAGTAGGGTAAGGATAGAAAGAACAGCACAGTGTGCAGGATGATTTTGAATCCAGAGAAAGTGAGAAAATTTTCAGGCATAGCATTTGTTTGCTTGCCTGAACTGGTTTCACTGAGAACTGCCTGCTGAACACATTTGTGTTTACTGCACCTAATTGATAATCAAACAACATAACATCTATTCCAGGCTGCTGTCTGAAGTGTCACACTAGTTTGTTGTGTTTCTTTGACCTTAATTTTAATTAAATGTAATTGTTTTGGCTGCTGCTTAAATATAACTGGTATGTTCCAATAAATCACTTTTAGATATTTCATTAGCGGTGAGTACTGAAAATCAAATTGAGCTCACGATGAAAATGCAGCTTGACTCTTTTAGCATGTGTTTACTTAGCTAGAATGAGTTACAGTGTAGGAAAATATTTAAATGGGTATTTTATTTTCAAGCAACTGACTCCCCCTCCACAGAAACCGTGACACAGATGTGTGGGAATAACACTGTAGGTGGAGATATGCCCCACTGGGGGTAACTGTGAATGTGCAACCGTTTGACTATAGCTGGATATGCTCTAAACAGAAGCTCTAGCCAACTATTCAGATGAAGATCTCCTGAATTGTTGGTGTCTGGGGTCCTTCAAAGAATCAGTCTTGAATAAAGTGTTTAATATGAAGGCACCTTTATCAGTAAAAGGGAGAAGTGAAAACACCCTGACTTGTTGGCTAGCTAATGACAGTGTCTTCTCCCAGAGGTTTGCTCCAAAGCCTGCTGAAGTTAATGGATATGTGCAGGTGATGTAAAACTGTTGTTCCTTCTTGGTGCTCCTTAATGTACTGTGTTGGGACACATGTTAAGAGCTTTACCATTCAAAGTCTCTGTATCTGATAGGGAACTAAGTGAGGCTGTAACTTCATGGAGGATTTTTCTTATAACCCCTTGACACTCACTAGCCACATAGGTTGTCCTGTTTTGTGAGTTTTTTTCTTGTTTTTTTTTTTTTTTTTTTTTTTTTAAATTTTATTATTATTTTTTTCTTTTTTTTTCTTTTTTTATTTTTTTCTTTTTTTTTCCTTTTCTTTCAGCAGAATCTTCCTTGGCCTAGATCAGACTCAAAAGTTACTTGATACAGCCCTGAGAGTCCGTTTTCTCTAAGGATGACTGATGCCTGTAGTCAGTCTTTTGGCTTTTTGACTTTTGTTATATGATTGACAACTGAAGGACTACCCCATGTCTCATCTGCAGAGAGGACTCTTTTTGTGGGCTTTTTTATTTCCAGTCTATTACTGCATAGTCATTATTAAATTTAACATATATTAACTTCAGAGTCTTTTTTGACTCCTTTGACTTTTACTGATGTGATGCGTTAGATCATGCTCTGACATAATATCTGGGAAGAGCAGAGTGCTGCATCAGCCTTACCTCTCTCTTCAGGATGGATGGTGGACCTGGTCTTAGTCCTGCTTCCTCCTCATGCTTTCACCTAAACTATTCAGACCTTCAAAAATTCAACTGGGGGGATCATGAGAGGGAAAAGTCCTCTAATTTGCCTGTGACTACATATTTTCCTTTGAGGCCTGTGATTAAACTGCCTTACTGACTTTTCCATTATCATCATTTCTAGCTCCACTTTCCTGCTTCTGAATTCCTCTGTTGTCACTCCTCCTACTTGATCTTCCCAGCATATACTCTCCTAGAGCTTTAACCACCTTTTCCATCCCACACTCATTATGTTTGCTACCCACATTGTTTTCTAACTATAAACAAAAGCTTTATTCTTTCAGGCTACAGTTTTAAAAAGGCTTCCTATTGAAAAAGACACTCACAAATAAAATAGCTGTATCTTTGTATGTGATCGAAATGCACAGGGAAAGGGACCATACATTTCCAAATCTAACTAGAAATAGAAAATTCATTCTTTACTTAAATTCAAACTCCACTTTTAGACCTGCCAGTCAGATTTGAAGAATAGATTAGATCTTTGAATTAAAGCCTATCTGTAAACTTTTATTTGTTTAAACTTGGGACCAAATATACATTGTCTTCCAGATACAGTGATTTAAGCTGAATTCAAGGGGATTGTTCAGTGGGTTGGGTCTGTCCTCTCTAAGACTGATGTCAGGAAAGGACAAAGTGGTACCGCTGTGATAGAGACATTAACCTTCAGTATGTTCACGTGTATGGAACTCAAAACTCTTTGGGAAAATGATAATTTCTGTGAATTTCTGCAGCATGCAGCACAGTAGCTTTAAACTTTTTGGTTAATAGATGTTACTAAGAAATACATTTTATATCAAAATAAATGTCATAATACATATTTATAGGCATCTTTAGTCAGCGGCAGATTACCATTAAGCGAATAAACTACTTTTGAGTATAAAGTAGGGTAGCTGAATTAGGTAATGTTCTAGTCATTGGCTAGAGTGATTGCATTGTTTTATGTGAATTAAGTTTAAATTGATGTCCAGAAGAGACATACTTCCTCTCTTGGTAAAAGTGTTCTGAAAAACTTTAGGCTAATAAGGCAAAAGCTAAAATCATAGTGAGAAGTAAGTTCCGTCAGCCCAGTAACCAAGGTGATATTAATAACATAAGTTAAAGGAACTGCACATGAGGTGGTTTTGTAAAACCCACTATATTCCTTTCTTTATTCAAAACAGAGGTTTAATTGGTTACAGTGTAACTGAATTGAGCCAATAAAAGGTATAATTGATTATAATCCCTATATAGCACTAATAGCAGCCATTTTTTATTGTATTGGCAGCCAAAATTGCATTTCCTCTCTGTCTCAGGTCACTTACCATCCAAATGAGCATTTGTTAATGGAACCAGATCATTAGTAGCTGTTTTACTGATTTCCATGTCACTGCTTGAGTGCACATTTAAATGTACACGAAATGTTCAGGCTTGGTTTCCTTTGCCACCTGAATATGAAGTTCTCTGCATTTTGACAAATTGCTCATTTTGCAGTTTGCAGAAGAACTGAAAAGAAAATGCTGACCACTAACTAGGTTAGTCCAATTACCCTGACAGGAAATTTGGATCATTGTTACAGAAATGAAACTGAGGAAACTGTGAGTAGCTCAAGAAAATAGAACAGGTCTGTACTTATTTTTTGGGGGGCAGGAACCATGTTCGAAACAGAACATTTATTGTTATTATTATTATTCATTTATGTGGTGAAAATGCCTGTATTCTGGGCAGATTCCACATTTCATCTGTACCCAAATACATGTATGACAGAGCTGCGTAATACTGAAATTTTATTTTTTGTCTGTAATGATAAGCAGCAGTTCAGGATGTGTTAGGTTTGCTGTTGGGAATACAGCTCACTACAGATAGCCTTACTGCTACCCTGAGCCTGGTGTTTCCCATGGGCTTGCTGTGACTTCCCAGCAGGGAACACAGATGGGTGAATGGCTGTGGGTGAAGTTTAGGGCATTTGGTTGTGGAAGAAGGAGATGGTCTCCATCCCCAGATGAGTACACTTGAAACACATTTCCATTTAGCAGATGGATGACTAGGGTACAGAGGAATTGCTTGGCTTGCCAGAAATCACAAAAACCATAGAAATATCTGGCATTTCAACATGCCTCTTGGATGGCAGTCCAGCAGCACAGTCCCAAGATCTGTTTTTCCTTTCTGTACCTGCAGTCAGGCAGCAAGTTGGTGACTGGCACAGAGATTATTTTGTATCAACTCGTTATGCAGTGATAGATTACCCAGCAGATCCCCCGGCACTAAACCACTGTGCTGAGATTCATGGTGCAGCAACAAAGCTATATGGGAAATGCAACATTTTAGGAATAAACTAATTCAATTTGTACATTGCAGAAGATGGCAAGTTTTTTTTGAAGCACAGGGGATTAAATCACCGCATGACAAGTGATGATCCAGTATCAGTGTCTTGCTCTGATGAAAGCTTGCTTCTTCATCTTAAGCAAGCAACACAGGGTATATTTCACCTCTCCTTCACTGTGCCATCTCGGCCAAACTTGAAAATGACTTCTTCACATTCCTTTCCTTCCAGTGATACTTCACAATGAAAATAAACAACTTTTATTTTATATTTTATTTCTCCTCCAAATGCTGAAATATTTTGTGTTTTAATGGTTCTGCATAATGAATTAGACTGTAGGAGAAATGGCACAGCATGTTTCCTACTGACACCAAATCTATAAAATCCTGTCTAGAGGAAAAATAAAAACCTCTCTTTTTTTTTTTTTTTTTTTTTTTTTGAGATTCCACAAAATCTCTGTAGCATTTTTTCCCCCTGTAGGTTCTATCTCACTCTCTCTTACACCATTAGCTCCAAATCTCCTGCTCATCTCCAGTGCTGCCAAGAACTGAGTTGGGTTTGTTGGAGGAAACAAGATGGGAGACTTTTAGCCCAGAACAAATCCATAGAGCTTAGGCTCGAGGCAAAAAGACTTCAGAAAATTCTTAAGCAACTCACAAGGGATTCTTCCTCACTTTCCCTGCTGTAATAATATATATGATTATGATGTTTTTAGTATCCTTCATGTTATGCATAGTTTTATATCATTGTAAGGGAAATAGATAGTAAATAAGTAGCACTTTACCTTTCATTTGTAAGGTATCTATTCTATAATTATTTACTGATAGCAGCTCTCTACTGAAGGGTTAAAATGTGTTTAAAATAGGGCAGGATTTCTGTTTCTTTACAGCCTGACTGTGTGAAATTCCAGACAGGTGTAGCTTCTAGGGCCTTTGAATTTTTCATGCAATTTTCATTTCTATTCATGATTTTCTACTAGGAAAGAGGGTTTGAAATGTGGCTCTCTCCCTGAAACTATTTTATCTGTTCACCTTTCTTTATTGATTAATATTTCGTAAAAATATGGAGCCATTACACAAAAATTGTCAGAGTGGAGTATCCTGAATATGCTCAGGATATTTTAATGTGCAACATGCATTTAAATTATTTTTTTATGGATAACAGGTACTTTTTAAAAAGTCATTAATAAGCAAAAGAATATGGAAAATGTCACCAGAGATTTTCTTTTCACAGAACATTTATTATCTGCAAATATATGAAGGATATGCACAAATAGGAATGAAAATTGAGGCCATTTCCTCCTGTGAATTACCCTAGGCCCTCCCAGAATTGTACCATTTGCACCTTTCCTCATCTGCAGACAGCCCCAAGTTGTGCAGAGATTTATGTGGAGCAGTGTGGTGTCTGTTGGAAGCGATACTCATAGTGCTGGTGAGGTGAGGACCTCTGGGTGAAAGAGCGTAATGCAGGTACTGTTAAATGATTTAACTTTCTGCTTCATTGCTCATGTCAGTTGTGTGCAGATGAACTCTAGCTGCCCCAGAACAAAGTTTTTATTCTTTTTCTTTTCTTTTTTTAATCTATCACTTTGTATATTTTGGCCTATTCAATACCATGCTGAGAAGAGTAAAATCACATTGCCTTTTTTTTTTTTTTTTTTAATGTACCCTAAAGAAAAGATTTCTACCTGATGATAAAACAGTAATCTTCTCTGTAGTTTCCTGTTCTGTTTCATGGAAATGGAATATGATTTAATTTCTCTGAGGTATACAGGCCACAAGGTATGTCGTATAAACCACGGCCCCTTCTGAGATTCAAGACACCACTTATTTTTATATAATAAACTTATATAAAATGCTATTATTCTCTTTCTGCTTTGGCTTTGGATTTTTATTTTATTGTATTTTATTCTATTTTATTTATTTATTTATTTATTTACACAGATTAGTAGAGCATGATAATTTATGGTGCTTTATACATGTATGCAAATTCTTCTTTCTGTTTAATGCTTGCACTTAAAATAATTAATAAAATAATCTCATTTACGGTCATGTTGAGTATATCTAGAGTTTGTATACCTAGGACAGGAAAACATGTTAAAGGCTGTTTCATCATAGCATTTTATCAAATGCTGTGGAAATGAAACCATGTCTTTAAAAATTATATATTAGATTCTTATCTATTGAAGAAAGGGCTCATGTGAGCACATGTGCTGGTCAGAGAGCACATGCCTTTCTGTAAAAACAACTCGTGCTTGACAGTTCAGAGATAGAATAAAGGACTAGTGGGTTTTGTGTCTTATCTTTTCTTTCCTTCCTTCCCTCCTTGCTCCTTTCCTCCTTTCCCCTGCCATCCTACCAGCTTTCCTGCCTCTCTGCCTTCTCCTCATTTATCCCTCTTCCTGTCTCATTTTCTCTCATCTCTCCCCTGTTTTCTTCCCTCTTTCAGCAGAAAGGAAGAGGTCACATATGTTTGTGAATGCACATATTTTAAAATATTTTTTTGGATGGGGCTTTGAGTAACCTGAGGTACTAGAAGGTGTCCCTGTGCATGGTAGTGCGGGTGGATGAGATGATCTTTAGAGATCCCTTCCAACCCAACCCATTTTATGCATGTATATATTTGTAACTACATGTCTTTGAGTAAGGATGGGTGTGTATGTATTAGTAGACATACAAATAAACTACTAATAGTGTGTATATATACACTATTCAACTAATTAGACTCAACCATCTCTGAGCAAAGACTCAAAGGAAGCTAACTGTTTAAGCAGCAAGCTGAGATGGCACTTGGGGAACATAGAGAAGGGGGTTTAACATTGCCCTGGTTGCTGCCAGGGGTAGACAGTAATGTCAGTGCACTAGAGCTTGGACCTGAGGCTTTGCCAGGCTCCATGGTGGCTCCTGTATAATAGGAGCCACCTTTCATAATTTCTGGCTGACCTTTGCCCCTGCCCTCACCCTTTGGCCAGAAGGAATGCCCTACTTTTGCTTGATGCTGAGGTCCAGCACTGGCACGTAACTGTTTCATTGCTGAAGAGAAGTGGCTTTCTGAAATAAACCAAGAGGACAATGAAACAAACCAACAATTACTGCAGGCAGACAAGAAGAAGGAAAAATGAAAGTCATAATTATCCTGATGGGCCAATTACACTCCCCAGAAACATTATAAATGTGTGTAATAATAGCAATAGCATTTTTTTACCTGGCATGCTAAAATGGCAGCTATTTATAAATTTGTCAATAACACAGAGTCCCTTAGAATATGTGAGTAGCTTTCAGATAGTAAATGAAATGTATTTTACAGTGACCACCTCTGTTTTCCACATCAATATTTTATGACTCTAGAATTTATCCTTATCACTATTAAATAGGTGAACCAAATGTCAGCATTCAACAATATATATATATGTATGTAAGTGGGATATTTTGTCTCCACAGAAGTCCTCCAAAAATCATTTAAATCTATTTTTAAACCAACTGCCCCCAAAGTGCCATACGCTGTTAAAAGAGATTGGTAGCTTTCTGCTATATTTAGGTTAAGGTGGACTATTAGAGTGGCATGTTAAGAAAAGAAACAAAAACTTCTCAAATGCACTTTACTGTACATGTTATATCCTTTTCCCTTATGTGCGACGTCTTCAATAACCCTTTGACAGAGATGGTGTTGGCCTCTGGTATTATGGCTTCCAACATATGAGATGACTGCTCTAGCCACTGGGCTCTGGAGGCAGCTTCCCTCCCTGTATCTATCTGTCTCTGTGTTTCTCTCTCTCTCACATAATGAATATTTAATTATATATATATAGGTTGGGATGGCTTTAACAGAGGGAAAGAGTATCCTCCTGGAGCTAAGAAACCTCTCCCAGTGAAATTTAATCAGAGCTTGATGTATTCCTGTGCCAAATGTTGCTTTTGAAGAATCAGCACTTCCTTCTCACTTCTGATGTGACTTGACCAATTAGAAGTGTTATATAAAACCTCTTCCTTCTGCCTTGTGAAATGTAAATGAATTTCCAAGGAAATAGTATCAAAAAGTAATGATAATTCTGCCCCAGTGAAAAGAAAATGACTATAAATTCTTCTGCCTTATCAAGATGTCAGTTTGATGTCTGGTGACAATTCTGTAACTTCACAAAGGAGGCTTGAAAAGACAGATGTAGTACTTCTTCCTGAGACTGTTTTCTCAAACCTGTTGTTGCATCTTTCTTACAGTAGTACTGCTTAACGTCCCATAGATGGCCCAGAGTTGCGCTGTGCCAGGTACCAAGAGCTGCTCAGTGTACCCCAGCCACTGCCCTTGTGCAGCTCTCCAGAGGCTAGTGTTTGACAGGGACCTTCATGTGGGTGTTGGTGACGGTGGGGTGGCATGGAACAGATGGAAGATCATGAATGGCTCATCAGTTACAAGAAAACATATATTTTAACTCTCCAATTCCTGTTTTAAAACATTGCTGCACTTAAAACCCCAAATCTCAACCAATATCCTATATTAGCTAAAGAAAAAGAACCTGAAAATTAAAAAAAAAAAAAGTCCTATGGTAAAAAGCTCATGGAAGCCCTCTCCAGATCAGGATTCACCCTAAGGGGCACAACAGTGAGCAGGAACCCTCCGCCTTTGGCATCATGGACGAGATAGTTTAGAATAAATAGGAAGCTATTCAGGGTACAATATAATTTCCTTATATTAACATATAGCTGAGTTTGCAAGGCTGGGATAGACAAGGCTTTGAAATATAATAGTTTACATGCAATTGCTGCATTGATTTGACAGGGTATGAATCAGCAAAGTATTTAGGTCCCAGCACTGAGACATCAAAGCAAGTATGTATTTAGAAATGGTATGCAGGAGACTAAATATTTGTTTATGAAATGCTAAGAAAAAAAAAAAGAGAGAGAAAAAGAAGAGAAAAAAGAAAAAGGCAACAATGTATTTTACTATAAAAAGTAATTCTCTTTCAGGGATAAAACTCCACAGGAGTATTTTTTATTTTTTTTTTCTAATAAAAAGGACCCAGCTGTTTTCATCCACTAACCCATTTCCTTCTCTGAAATGTAAGAACTTTCAATATAGAATTATTAAAGGAAAATGCAAGGCCCACTCAGCATAATAACAATTTCAATAGTTTTGAAATGTATTTTATTTTTTTTTTCTTGAGGAGCTTACTGTGGTAGACCAGTATGTAGCTGTCATTAGTGTCCCAGCTGCTGTTTCTGACAGATCTCATGTTTGACAGCTTAAGAATACATAATGCTTGACTGAAATAAATGCTCTGCCTGGGGTGGCCTTTATTGCTAATGTCAGTAGATACCAAAATTTATTGTTCATGGGATGTTCTGACTAAGAAATAATGGTGAAATTCGTGGTTAAAGTAAATTATGCTTTGTTCATAGTAATAGCTGACATTTCCTTTTGTTTCCCTTTTTTTGTTGTAAAGGAATTGACATTTTTAAATAGAAAAAATAAAGGATAAAAATCTAAATAATCTCCAATTTCTTGTCTTCTCTGACAAGCCTGTTTTCTCTTTTCACCAAAGTGGTTGTTTAGCTATGTTACCGACACAGAATAGCATACAAATGAACTGTTGTTTATTATATGACAGAAAGAAATAAAATGTGAGGTAGATTCATGAGAGAATTATTGCCTGTAACATGAAAAGCCTTATGCTACTGAATTATCAACTAAAGAGTTCCCATGTGAATAGGCTTAAAAACCCAAAGCAGAGCATACAAAGTTATACTCTGCTTCTCTGGCAGTTGGGATGTTAATAGTAATGATCTTGATTCATCAAGAGATGCCAAACTGGGCCAGCTGATATTGCTAACTTCTTTAGAAAGCAGAAGCTAAGGAAAGCATATGGATTTTATCTGGGAAAGGATAAAAAACACTTTAACATTGCTGTTGATTATTCTGAACCAGCACAAGAAAAGAAATACTACTTCAAGCATGCATTCATTGCAAGGAGAGGAAATTTGATTTCATCTAATATCTCCAACCACATACATCAAGCTCCAAGGCCAGACACCTTGCCAGACATGTGAGGGCACAAGGGGAACATTAACCACCACAAAGAGGAAAGAGGTTATGCCATGTGCTGTCATGCAGCTGAAGGGACTCTGGATCAAGCAGTGGCAGGGAAATTTCAGCCTGCCATGGTAATAAGTCCTGTGTCACCTGGAAGATGTAAAGAATAACAGAATATAAGAAAAAATAAATAAAAATCCAACCTGTAAATGCTCTATGGACAAGCACACAGGAAGGAAGAAAGAAAATATTTCCAGTGATGTAAGGAATGACCATTCTTTAGTCTAACGAATATGTCTTTTGCTCAAAAATTTATGCCAAAATATTTCTTTTGTCTAGTGCACTCTCCACATTTAGCAAGCATAACGTTACTTTAACTGCTTGTTAAGCTGTCAGAAATCAATGTGCTTGCCCTGGAGTTACACTGACTTACAGCTCCTGGGACTTGGCCTTATGATGGGTGCTGGAAGGGGTTTGATGGATCGTGTGATGGGAGCACTGGGAGCACAGGGTTTGTTTTTCTCTGGAATTTTGGCCACAGGGCAGGAGCTGACAAGTCTTCTGGGAGACCTTGGCTTTCATAGAACCATCCTTATGACATGAAATATCTGAGACTCCAGGTGAAAAACAGTTCCCATGGATGTAGTTGACAAACAGTAATTTTCATGTCTTTGGAAACAAGATAATTTTGACTTTTTTTCCCTACTATCTTTAATGCAGTCATTCAGAAGAGTTGTTTTTGACAGAGACTGGAAGCAGCAGTGATATTGGTGCTGAGTACAGCCCTGGTTGCATTGTGCAGTGCTGCAGACCACCCTGAGCACTTACTTCACATATCCTGAGGGAAACCTGATAGATGTCCTCAGGGGAGGTGGCAGCATGGCAGCTCTCAAGGCAAAACTTTCCATTTGCTTGCAGAAAATGGGTACTTGGATTTCCCAGGGTGCCCTGATCACCAAATGGAGGGACTGAATTTTTAAAAAGTCTGTAGAGTAGCTTGCTTTTCATATCTTGGGCAGCTTTTCATCTCTGCTACTCAGATTCAGAATTCTTTTCCCTCAACTGCAGCCATCCAGAAAGGATGAATAGCCCAATAGAGTCAGTGGAGACAGTAATGAGGGAGAGGCTGAGAGAGAGGCAGGGGTACCTTTATATGAGATTTGGGTGGCATTTTAGTAGGGAGCATGAATCACCACCTGACATGAAAGTCACTGACATACAAATTACTCCCCAAGCATGGGCAGCCGCCTAAGTTAGATACCTAACTTTTTGATAGCAAAAGTTAAACACAACAAATCCCTGTGCATGATCAGGTGCAGGGATATGGGAAGTGCTGCTTCCCTGTGGCCTCTTGCTCACAAATGTGAAAATACCAACACTTTTGCGTAGGCCACAAAGCAACAAATGACTTTTATACTCAGAATGCTTTGGAAATTTCCTGAGCAGTGACCGATAGATCAGTGTGTTGCTTCCCTAATACTTCCCTGCTCGGTTTTAAATCAGTAGAAATATAAATGGCTTCATTCTGTTTTTTATTTTCCCTTATTGAAAAGTCTTAGAAGGCTTCATGGTCTTTTGATGGGCTTGGGAAATAGTTATTAGTCATCTCCTTCCCCTCATACTAGGCAGCAGGCTGTTTAATGTTAAATCTCCCTGCGAGCTCCAGAGGGCTGCAAATTAGCACTCTGTAGAAAGCAATGAAGGAAGTGATGGGCATTGGTATATGTCCCATATAAGTACCAGTTCAGCATATATGTTTTCACAGTAATCTTATTAAAATACTGTAAATCAATAAACAAAAACTCTAAAACCGTAAATGTTCAAACACTGTGTGATTAAATTGAGTGAATCAAAATCCCAGATGCTATTTTGGGCCTGTGCCGTGCTGAGATTTTGTTATTGTTACTGACACCACAACATCTGCAAGGATAATTTTTACGTTCATTATATTTACTGTGTTGCTGAGAGAATTAGAAGCCCCTGAAGTACATCCTAAAAGGTTTTATTGCACTATAAAAGACTCTGTCACTTTAAACTCCATTAGCCGAGCTCTTCAGGTTAGTAATGAGATTCTTCGGAAGAGGCCAAGACAATAGAGTGAGAGGGTCTTATCCCAGCTCCTCACAAACAGTGCAGCATGTCATGCAGTGACCCAAGAGAAAACATTTTTTGTAAATGGCTCGTTGAATTCATGGCCTTGGAGCTGAGGTGTGGGTTTAGCAGGGCTTCTATCTGCTGCTTTGTTTAGAGCTGTGCCATCTGCATGCCCCCCAGTGCTGGGCTGGCAGGCAAGATGTGTTGATGGTGCAGGAGAACTTGGAGATATCCAACTCACTTCACTGCTATTCATTTTACTTCTATTGTATTCATTTTACTCCTATATGTTGACGTATTTCACATCGAAAAGTGTATTTTGCTGGAGAGCTCAGCAGTGTCTGGGGGACTTGCCCATCCCGGGCAGTTTTGGGGCAGATGGTATGGCCACAGTTTCTTCCCAATAGCTGCTACCCTTCTGAGAGTAGGTTATGATCCCGTGGCTGAGATTTTTGGTACTGACAGCCTTCAAGTAAATCTTTGCATAGTAAATTAACCAAGGCATGTTAATATTTTTAGATGTTTTTCAGTGGTTGCTATATTGGACACAGGAATATATAGGTGGATGAGTGGCTGGAGAGCAGCTCAGCAGAAAGGGAACTGGGGGTGCTGGTTGAGAGCAGGCTCAGCATGAGCCAGCAGTGTGCCCTGGCAGCCAAGAGGGCAAACTGTATTTTGGGGTGCATTGAAAACAGCATGGCCAGGCAGTCAGAAGAGGTGATTCTCCTGCTCTTATTTAGCATTGGTGCAGCCTCATCTTGAATATCATATGCAGCTCTGGGTTCCGCAATATAAAAAGAATGTTAAGGCCCTTGAAAGCATCTATAGGAGGGCAATAAAGCTGGTAAAAGATCAGGAAGGCATGTGTTGTGAGAGGAGGCTGAGGACCCTTGGGGTGCCCAGCCTGGAGAAGAGGAGGCTGTGAGGCAGCCTCACTGCTCCCTGCAGCTCTCTGGGACCAATGGTAGAACACAAGGGAACAGCATGGAGGGTCAGCCTGTGCATGGGGGAAATTTTTTTGTGCCATGAGGGTGGTCAGACACTGGGACAGGCTTCCTAGTGAGGTGGTTGGTGCCCCACACCTGTCAGTGCTCAAGAGGCATTTGGATAATGCCCTCATTAACAGCCTTTAGCTTTTGGTTAGCCCTGAAGAGGTCAGGCAGTTGGATTTGTTGACCTTTGACGGTCCCTTCCAACTGAACTATGTTACCATATTTTATTACTGTATTGAACAAAAAACAAGATAAATTAACAAAAGTTTCCATAACGTAGTTTTCTGAAAATTTCTAAATATTCTGGATCAGAGACTTGAAATTATCCATTCATTAATGTTTAGAATATCCTTGTTATAGCTGAACCTGTTCTTTGCTTCAGTTTCCATAGAGAGGTAAGCAGCCCTGCTGGGTAACGTGGCCTTTCATAAAGAAGCTCTAGCAGATGGTGAGATTCATGTCCCCATGTGTCTCTTGCTATTGATTACAGTGATCCCAGAGACCATTGGGGTGATCCTAGATAATGACTTCAGACTTTGAGATATCTAAAATGAGATAAAATGAACTCCGTTCTTACTCTATTAATCACTATTTTTTGTACATGAGTTTATACTACGGTCTGCAGGGGCAGCATTGTAGGACCATTTTTCAGAGACACTGTAAGTGACAGGGACTTGGTTATTTCAGGAGGTTGCTGCTTATTTACATGAACACTATCACCTGGCCTGTAGGCTTACTTTTTCCATTGCAAAAACAAAAATAGATTGTGTTTCTTGCAAGTATCTGTTTAGTACCGAATTGGAAAGTTCTCACATTCCTCTTTCACCCTATCAAAAAATGAACAAAAAACTTCAAAATGGGTACGAAGATAATACCTACCCTTCCATCTGCATCAGAAATAAAGTATATATATGACCTGCACTGAGTTTTTCTAATGAAAATATTTTTGATAACTGGGGAAACTAGCAGGTAATTCAAAATTACAGGATTGCCAGGAAGTTATTATATTTACTAATAAAAACTCACAGAATCACAAAATCATCTAGGTTGGAAGAGACCTCCAAGATCACTAAGTCCAACCTCTGACTTAATGCAAAGAAGTCCTCCACTAAACCATATCACTAAGCTCAACATCTAAGTGTCTTTTAAAGACCTTCAAGGATGGTGACTCCACCACTTCCCTGGGCAGCCCATTCCAATGCCTAACAACCCTTTCAGTAAAGAAGTTCTTCCTAACATCCAACCTAAAACTCCCCAGTGCAACTTTAGCCCATTTCCTCTTGTTCTGTTACCAGGCACGTGGGAGAATAGACCAACCCCCACTTCGCTACAGCCTCCTTTAAAGTACCTGTAGAGTGTGATAACTCAGAACAACATACAACATTACAGAGAACATATCCTTTTTACATACTCTGTTTGTTTCTTTATTCCTAACAAAATTTGCATCTTTTTTTCTGAAGTTGTTATTACTAAGACATGGATATAATCAAAACAAACCAAGGAACACAACTGAGTGGCTGAAGTTTTCTGTGTGGCCTAAGAGAGTCGCAAAAAAGGATGTGTATACATAGATTCCAGAACCACCTATGTACGGCCCCCAAAACAGCATGTAATGAGGTCAGCATATCTCAGTATGAACTGCATTAGCTGTAAATCATCATAGACCTGATGTAGATGTCATAGTCTATATGCTGCTGGTCTCCAAACAGAAGAAAAACAGCTTTCAGATGCCAATCACTAGTTTATTGGCAAAAGCAGCTTTTTTTCATGGCAAGCAATTTCTGCTTTGTTTGATTTTTGTATCATTTTTCCCGTACTGAAAACAACTCCAGAAGCATGTAGTACAGATTTAGATCCTACTACCCTAATAAACAGGAGCAATCTGGTAGAATTTCTTCCCCAGATATTAGTTTCCTTATATAGCTAGGAACTGTAGGATTGGGACCAAATTAACATCCTGGATGAGACAAAACATGGCTCATCTATAGAAAGCCTCACCGTCTGTGTTTGGATCCATAGCACTACCAATTCAGTGATGTGATAATTTTGTATCCATTTTTTCTGGATTGGCCTGGGGTTTTGATTTGACAGGATTTCTCATGCCATTTTCCCATCAGTGCGAAGATGATGAAATTATCCCCTTTTGCCAGACAGTTAATGAAGCCATATCATCCCCAGAAATCTCTCAGACAATCTCTCAAGATATCTCTGACTGCTCCTTTCCAGACATCAGCTCAGGACCAGAGAAACTCAGAATGATTTGCACCTGTCTCTGTCTCTATAAAACCCCCACAGTCTGGTGTAGTTTTGAGCCCCCTGAGTTTGTGCCATAAGCACACCAGAAAAGAAGGCAATGGGGATGTTTTGGGAGGTAGCAAGTAAGTTGGCAGAAGGAGCTTACAAAACTGTATGGTTTTATTTCTTGTAGGTATTTTTGGAACTGGCATTAAAGGGCCCATCACAGTCCCCTGAAGCTCTTAAGTTTGCTAGATCTCTCCTAGGAGACAGAGAAAGAGCAGGACTTCCCTGACAAGCTGTGTTAGTCTTTTTTGTGAATGGAAAATTTGCCACTGATTTTATTGGGTATAGCAAAGGTGCTAACATAATAATGGGGATTGCACAGGATGGGGATTTGGGTAAGAACATTCTGGGTTAGTGTAATTTGAATGCCTTTCTTGTTGAATTGCTTGTAGACTTCACAGAAGAAACTCAATTTAAAATCACAGGTTCTTATGCTTTTTTTCCTGGCAACAGTTCATACCTGCAACAGGGAGAGAATGATTTTTTTTTTTTTTTTTTTTTTTTTGATACGAGTTATTTTAAGTTTCCAGAGCAGTCAGTAAAAAAGAGCAGGAGTCTCCTTTGTGCCGCTCCAGTTTTACTGCAGTGTAACTCCACCGACTCTCACAGAGCTGCAGGGGTTGTCAAGCTGAAGCGTTATGGCAGAGAACTGAGAGAAAGGAAATATGGTTGCCACCCCAATGCGAACAGAAAAAGTGTTGACTATAAATTTTTGTTAACTTGCGGTTCTCTTCTTATTTAATGTAACTCTCTGATTATAAAGTTCCTTTTTTTTTTTTTTTTTTTTTTTTTTGCTTCAGACTGATGAAGGAAGACCATAAAGAGTCCAAATTTGGAGCATGTTTGTTTCATTTTGGCAGAGACAAAGCTGGCCAATACTTCACCTTGCCTGAGGGACTAGTGAAAGGTCAATAAACCCATCTACAAAAGTGCTTCAGGACTTTGCATTAGAATAATATTTAGCATGCAGTTTTTGCAGCCTTACCTGTGGAGGCTGGCCTGCCATCTCTCCTGATCTCTTTGCTGCTGCTTACACTGCCCAGGATTTTCTAGTTGCCTCTCCCTCTCTTTCATGCAAAAGACAAAACAAAGGCAGCTCTTTAGAACAAGTACGCTATTCCCTTCATCTGTCCCCACCATTTCTGAGTATGTTTATTTTAAGTAATTGTAGAGAATGTATTTTTAAAAAGCCTTTACTTGGATAATATTTGGAAGTTCAACCTCTGATATGTCTATTTGTGTTCTTGATTATTCTTTTAACTGTTTTCTGCTTATTATTTTATACCTATTTATTCCAACTTGAACACAGGATTTTATTTTATTATTTTATTTTTTTTTTTCCAACAGCCTTCCCTTTAGTTTATAAAAAGCCACACTTTACAGCTCTAAACAATAGTAATGCATAATGCACTTTCATCTGTTTTGATATCAGCAAGATTAAATTCACTGCACTCATTCTGTTTGTTCCTTAATTATAGGCTTCTCTCTGGTTTCTAAACAGTTTCTGAAACACATTTTATCACAAACCAAAGTAGAAATCATTTGCACTATTTCTGCTTGTTGACTTATTTGATTTCATCATATTACAAATTCTCGGAGTGTATCTATGTTCTAGAAAAATGTAAAAAATAACTACAGAAAGCATTATAATTTGGTTTTGTTGTGCTAAACATTGTACAAAGACAATCTTCACTGTAAGAGGTTATTCTGATTCTAAAATTCTTCATTTTCTGCATTTTATTGGTAAAGATATACTGTGTCAAGCAATGGCAAATAGCAAAAATTCTGAGCCATAAACCATGGGGCAGTAGTTCTGCTTTCTGTTTTTTGGGGGGTCACATAGGTACACTTTGTGTGCATCAAGAACAAAATGATGTTATAAAGACATGGATACAAAGGAATATTTTCAAGATAGATGCTTCATAAATATTGTATTACGTAGTAAAATGAGCCCACAGATTATTTCAGAACTTCCGTATTTGAGAAAAAGTAAGATTCTAACAGCAGCAGAGCTAACTGACAGCTGTGCAGTTAGGCAACCCTACTGATGCTTTCATACACACTTCAGTTAAATCAAAGGAACCTCCCAAAAAGTGGAGTCACCTCTCAGTAGTCCATTTGAAAAACACTCCCACGTGCACCTGTGTTTGTCCATTCATCTGTGTATCAGGATGTTACAGTGGGTCTTACTAAAGTTAAACTGTAAGATGGAGAAAAGCCAGAAGGATTTGTTTTTGTACCACAACCCTCTGCTATTCCAAGCTGCAATGAGACAGTGAAAATTGGGATGGGTAGTAAGGAAGACAACAGGATTATGCTTTTCAGATTGGTACCACAGTCACATGCTGAGTTACATCCCACGGCTCAGTTCCAGGACATTATGTGTTAACAGGAGAGTTGTTAGAGGAAGGAATCATTCCTGAGTGTGTATGGAGAGATTGAAAAGAAACTTCAAGGGCTAGTGAGTCAAAGGTTTCCAGTGGTGGGTTAATGCAATTATTAATTTTCTTTTTATAGTCTTGTTTCAAAAATATAACAGTTATGTGTTTGTCTTTACGCTTGCTAGAATGAATAAGACTTGGCATTTCCCTTTTAACTTTGTGTGAACTCCATACTGAGCTGACTTTACAGTTAGGGCAGCCCACGTGCTGCACTGTGGGACCTTGGGACATGTGCCAGCTCCCAGGTGCAGCTGCACATATTCACCTCCAGCTGTACTCAGCCTCCGTGCCAAGGTGAGACTCGAGCAAAAGCCATGTCTCCCTTTAGTGCTCTTCTCCTTGTGAAGAAAAATGGGATGTGTGGGTGGAAAGGAGTCATACTGCACTTCTGATCTGAATATTTGAAAGTGAAGACTTGGGTTTGCTGCAAAGTGCATATCCCTAGAGGTCTGAATGGCCTGGGCTCCCAGGTGCACCAACACAAAAATTAAACTGTAATTTAACACTGGGAGTGAGTTTAGCACAACTGGGAATTTTCACCCTATAGTTGGGGCCACTTTCAGGGGCTAGAGATGCCACGTCCACTTCTCTGGCAAATAATAACTAGTCCTTTTGGTGCAGAGCTGCAGTGATCGAGTAAAAATGTGCTGTAACCCTAAAAACCCATTGTCTCTTTGCAAATGCTTTCACAGGTGATGTTGCAACAAACAACCCTCAGAGACACTTGCTTGAGCAGACAGGAGAGGAGCAGCAGGCTCTTGTCTGTGCTGTGCAATGCACTGTTGCTTGAACCCTGAGCAATCATGACACAGCTTAGTGGTATCAGGAAATACTTATTTGGATCCAGAAGCTTTCTAGCTGCGTTTGTTTAGTGATGTGCCAAGCTGAACAGCCTGATTTTGAATTTGAGCTACATCTCTTTCCATGGCAGGGAGGTTGGCCCAAACCATTCTGTGGTTCTATGATTCTATGATATAACCTTGAGCTTGTGTGGGGGTCTCTGTACCTTTTTGTCTAGGCTCCAGTAAGGCTGGTTTGGCAATGCTGTAAGCAAGTCTTTAAAGGCTGCCTTGTATACCTTGGGACTTTTTTCCTTTGTGAGTTTCACCTTTTGGGCCAGAAGTGATTTAATGCTATGTTTGTCTGTGTATCTTAAAATGAGGAAATTCAGTACGTGTCCAGGAAGCATGCTGGGAACGGTGTCTGCACAGTTAGTCTGGTGAATTTCCCACTGACTGAAAGAGGGAAAACATAACCCACATTTTCAAAAAGGGAAAAAAAGAAAACCCAGGGAACTACAGGCCAGTGAGTCTCACCTCTGTGCCTGGCAAGATCATGGAGCAGATCCTTCTGGAAACTACACTAAGGCACATAGAAAATAAGGAGGTGATTGGTGACAGCCAACAGGGCTTCATAAAAGTCATGCCTGACAAACCTGGTGGCCTTCTACAGTAGGGTTACAGCATAGATGATCTTTCCAAACCAGCCTTTGATCCCAGATGCTCAATCCAAACCATGCTATGATAACCATTCTATGATTCTATGAAATATAGGTTGGCCTATAACATGTAGAGCATTACTACCATTTCTTCTGCTGCCATCTCACCATGCAGCCTTTAAAAACTGCTCCAGCTGATAGAAGAAACACCCTGAACAGGATTAATCTAACCATACATAATCATGGACAAGGCTGGTATTTACAGCTGAAAAACTCACCTACAGTGAAGGAGTTACATTTAGGGTTTCAATTACTACCATCCTGAATGAGATGTTGAAAATCAGACCTGAAAGTATCTGGGAAAAGTAGCTCAAACACACACATCTCCTTTATAGGCAAGTAGTGTTAAATGAGGTTAATTCTACTTGATTTTATACGTATAGAAATGCTCATGGACCTACTTCTAGTAGACCTTGAAAATTAACACAGGGAAAAGGTGGCACTGCAGAAGTACTGTTGCTGATGGAGAGAGGGAAGGGAAATGTTTGTAGATACCTTGGTGATTTTGCAGTGACTGTTGACTGGGAAAGGATCAGCTTCCCAATATGTTTAATATAGTGACTGATCTCACACTGCTTTATTCATTTCCTGTGATTCAGACAAAACTAGATTTTCACCATCCCAGCCATACAGGATGCTTCAGTAGAAAACATTTCCCAAGACTTTACCAATAATGCAGTTCTTCTTAATTCCCTTATGTTTGTTATAAGCAATTCCTGTGTGATTAATTATGAGTAATACCCTCTAACAAGCTTATATTATTCCTAGTATCATTTTATTGCCTAACTGTCAAATCTCACCTTATTTGATCTCCTTCTTTAAAATCCATTGAGGATCCTTTGGACAGTCAGTTACATTTCTGAGGTACTGGATGAAGACTTGCCCTTAGAATCACAGAAGCAGAGGATAATTCAGGTTGGAAGGGACCTCAGGAGGGTAAGGTCAAAACAGGGTCAGCTATGAGGTCTGACCAGTTTGCTCCAGGCAAACCATTTAAGTCTTGAATACATCCAAGGCCAGAGACTGCATGTGCTCCCTGACCACCCTGTGACACTGCCTGACTGTTCTCATAGGGAAAAAGTTTCTCCTTATTCCCAGTCTCAAATGTTTCTACCTGTACTCTCTGTCTCTCACCTTCCTGCTCTGTGCTGTGAAGAGCCTAGCTCTGCCACCTTGATGACCTCTTCATAGGCACCAGGGGCTGATGCGCATGCTGAATTTCCTCCGGCTCCTGCTGGCCCACTAACCAGCCTGCTCTAGTACATCTGGATATCAAACTTGCCCTTCAGCATATTGATTGGTTCCCTGCAGTTTTGTGTCTTCTGCAGACTTGACGAGAGTACACTCCGTCACCTCCTTGAAGTCACTGATGAAGATGTTAAGCAGGTTGCAGGACTGACCTCTGTGGTATTCTCCTCATTACCAGCCCTGAGACAGAGAATGATCAATTAACCATCACCCTCTGAGCACAAACATACAACCAAAACTGAACACCTCTGGTTCATCTGCCTATCAAAACCATAATGTCCCAACTTGGATACAACAATATAGGGGGAAATGTGTTGCAAGCTCTGCTGAGGTTGAGATTAATGACTTGAACTACTCTTCCATCAACCAGAAATTGAGTCTTTGAAAGCAATCAGATTGGTCTTGGTTTAGCCTTTGCAAATTCTTGCTGACTGTTCCCTACAACCTTATTCTCCATGTGTGTAGAAGTACAGTCCATTGGGACTCTCTCCGTGAATTTGTCTGAGACTGAAGCATTGCTGTTCAATATTTAGTTCCCTGGATGTTCTTCTTGTACTTTTTTAAAGTGTTTGCAATCTTTCTTATTCTGTCAGGGACCAACCATGACTTTCACAACCTTTCAAAAATGATAATCTGGGTAGAATACCAAGCAACTATTGTCTTCTGAAAACAGTGACTAAAAAGGACTGGCCAAATGGCTTCTGAATTTGGTATGGTGACTTGAACAACAAAGTACATGTCCCAGCATCTGCTTTCACTTTGCATTGACACCATTCCAAATGTGTCTGTCTTTCACTGTTCACAGCCAGCTGAAATTGATGCATTGCTGTCTAACTTTTTATTAGCATGAATGTATTACTTAGGCAGTATAAGGTCATATTGCATTTATCTTATTAGTATTTGAGCTTTGTGATTGGCATTTTGGGACATTAACAAAAGGAAAGAGACAAAGGATTCACTTTCTCTCTGTTTCATAGTCATAATATAATGCTAAGAGGAAAGGAAAAACAAAACCAAAAAACTGTATTGAGAAAATGAAACTTTTCATTATTATGTACATTAACATAGAAGGTAATTTATTTATTTGCAGAACAGCTACTACTCATGCTAAACATCTTGAATATAAACCAGTCATTAGAGGCTTATTAATGACATAGTAATTAATGGTAAGATAATTACTAGCACTCAAACAAACAGCCTCTCAGATTCAGCATCAGATTTATCAATCAAGTGTTAAAAACAAGCATAAATGTGGTCTGTCAGCTCACGTCCTTCAAGTGATCACCTTAGTGGGATATATTTGGTAACACTATTGTCATCCAGTAGTGATGTACTAAATTCAGATGATAGAAAATCCATTGTGTTCATCATTAAATTGTTACACTGGATACTTATTGTCATTCAGAGATTGACACCTTATTTATTCCCCCTAGTTTGTGTAGGTTCAGCTTTCAGATAACTGATTTCTTTATACCTTTATCTACTGCCAGGCTTTCTCTGCTCTTTGAAATCTTTGTATGTCTACTACATGTAGGCTGTGATAAAGTGAAGGTGTAATCTAATCTGTGTTTTGAAAAATTAAGAAATGAAGTGTCTTTACTTTCTTATATTTAAATGCTGCTTTGAAACTATAGTCCATTTTTCTGTATTTTTTTTTTCCAAAAAACTTTCCGTTCTTTTCTGTCTCTTTTTACAAAGTATAAACATCAGCAAAGGTTTCCAGACAAGGTCTCATTAATTCTACATGCCATAGTAATAATCTTTCTTTACTTCACTGTACCCTGCTGCTTATGTGCCAAAGATTGCACCTGCTTTCATACTTGCAGTATCAGGCAGAAAGATATAGATGGCTATTCTTGCCCTGCAACATAAGATTTGCATAAAGAGCCAGGGGCTGAGATCCTCACATAATTTAGGCAAAATAACAGTGACAGCAGTTAAATATGCATTGTGGAAAAATACCAAGGACATATTTTGTCTGGATCTTATGCAAGGTGGGAAGAAGGGTGTTCGCAGCTTCCCTCATGTGAAATCCTCAGACTGATTAACCCTCTTTGTGCTACTTTGTTTGCATTGAGAGCTATGTAGCAACCAATGCTTGGGTTTTGGTGTCAGCTTCCAAGACTGCTTTTAGCTTTCATAGAATCACTGAATCACAGAGTAGCTGAACTGAGAAGGTACCTTTGGTGATTACCTTGTCCAGTCCCTGCTCAAAACATGGTCTCCAGGGTTAACCAGTTCTGGGAACTAGGTGATTTGGGCTGATATCCACAAACAAAGGTATAATCTGTCCATTAGGACGATTTGCTGAATAACAGAAGAAAAAATGTTTCAGAAACATTTTCTCAACTGACTGTACTTCCAGTCATGCTCCTGAAGCCTTACATAGGTATTTCACATTAGGGAAATTGTGGCCACCTTTCCTCCAACCTTGAATAAGATCCAGACAAAATACAGCATTAGCATTTTTCCACAATGAGTATTTAACTCTTGTCACTGTTATTTTGCCTAAATCGTGTGAAAATCTGAAAGCAGGTTGCTCAGGGTTGCAGGTTTTGAATATCTCCAGGGATGGAGACTCCACAGCCCCTCTGGGGAACCTGTTCCAGTGCCTGGCAACCATCACAGTGAAGCAGTTTTTTCCTTATGTTCAAACGGAAGTTTCACGTATTTCAGTTTAAGTACATATTCGTTTCTTCTGACAATGGACATCACTGACATGAGTCCATCTCTATCTTCCTTTCTGTTCCCATCATGGATAAGACCCTCCCTGAGCCTTCTTTTCTTCAGGCTGAACAGTCCCAGCATCTCTCTTGGCTGCATGATAGATTAGTTTCATCAAGTGAGGCAGAGAGTTCCTTTTCCAATATGCTTTGAAAGACTTATTGGCAATAAATGCTAAAAGTCTCCCACGTCTGTCTAGAATGTGATTGTCCTGCCTCTTTTTATCTATTCTGACAATTAGGCTTCTTTGCAGGAGATGTTCTTTGAAGGAGTGAAGGAGATGTTGCCATCCTTTTTTTTTTTTTTTTTTTCAAAGAGATAACTAAGAGCTCATTTATAAAAAGGGCAAAAGACACCTGGATGCTGAATAGATGTTTAACACCTTGAAAATTCTTACCTGTTTACTGAAAATCAATGAAGGGAGATAGATACTTAATTTAGATGGGTTGGCTTTTTGGCTTTTTTTTTTTTTTTCTTTTTCTTTCCAGAGGCACTTTTTTCCTGCCATTGCATTTATTTGTCAGTAACGATATCCACACATGGATATGGATGTTTGAAACAGAGGCAAAGCCTGACTTCCAGGTGTCCTAGAGGTTGGCAGCACCTGGCTGAAAGCATAGTTCCAGGACACCCAATTTATTACTGAGATGACACCTTCATCTGAGGTTACTGAGTAGCCAGTGTAACATGAGCCTGGTCACATTAACCAGGGAAATCAGTGTTTAGGAACAGTGAAATTGGTGGGAATCATATGCTTGTAAGTCAATGGCACTTATTACTTCTTGTATTGATAATCTGCTAAAGTCCACCTACTCCCTTTTTAAGGAACAGACATTTCTAAAGAAATTAATCATTCTTCTGGACAGATTAGATAAGGAAAAACAAACATACAAAGAAACCAACCCCAAACACTTCATTTTGATTCATTATTTCAAAACTGAAATTTAGCTGCCTGGCTAGTTCTCCTCAGAGTTGAAGAGCATGATCTCTCCTCAGACTCCCATGTTCTCCCCAGCCCTTGAGTTCCTTGTTTTCTATTCATGTTGGTCTACAGAAGTGGTGGTAGTGAGACCTTTCAGGAAAGAGAAAATAATTTCCTGGCAGCTTTCCAAAGCCCAGGCAGGTTATGAAATTCAATTCTGTTTTAATCCCAACAGAGACCTCTTAGTGGTTTCTGTCAATTTGGGCTTAATACCTTGACTCTTGGTCCAGTTGGTGCTAGGTGCACAAAATCTTGTGAACTAAATAGGAGTTATAAAATTCTTTCAAAATCAACGCCTATGAACCAATCTTTCTTTGTAGGTATGTGAATAAACATGAAAGGAGACAATTTCCATAAGAGAGAAAGTAGAATACAGCAGTTTCCCTGTTATATTTTTTGTAAATGAACACTGTACAGTAACTTTTCCTGTCAGTTTGGCAGGATATATTTTTTTACCAATTTTAGTCCTGTGTTGAATTATTTTAGTAGTGTTTATAAATGACAACCCTCTGTATTGGCTTTTCTCCATGTATTGTATATGGCACTTGCCTTCTCATTAATAGTACTACCTGTCTCCCTTTCATTCTTAATGACACTCATTTTCCAGAATAGGCTGAATGAACAAGTTCCATAAAAAGCAAAATGTGTTTGCAGGCATTTTCCTTGTGAAACACCAGATCAGCCATTATTTATAGGAACATTTCCCAGTGAAAAAAGCTCACATTAACAGGGTGAGTGGGGTCATCTTTCTACCAGGGCCCACAGAATAAACTGATCCAGACTTCCCTGGCATAAATATCATCTGAGTGGGTTTAATCTGTACTCCCTTATTGACTAGGGAGTATTGTAGGCCTGGAGGCAACTAATGGGAAGGTGAAGCACTGGGACTTCAACTTAATTTAGGCTGGTTGAAACTAAGCCTTGAATATCACACAAGTGGATTGCAATGGTTAAAGTGAAACAGAAAATGGTACCATGTTAGGGAAAATCCTGATTTCAATTCCTTATACATGTTTAATCATTAGCTATTGAAGTTGAAGCTTTGGTCCCAGACATGATCTTTGGTAAGATGTGAATTCAAAACAAACAATACAGCTATCTGTAAAGCCTGTACACAATAAATCCATAATATTTTCCTCATGATAAATTTCACTCCCACAGCTTTGCAGTAGAATTATGCTAAAGTCAGTTCATGCCTTCGTCCAAAGTCACAGGGACCTCTTCTCCTATAAGAGCTTCCAGAAATCTAGCAGTCTCCAAGGTGACCACTCCAAAACAGCTGCTCTCACACTGGGGGGTAGTTTGTATCAGGCGTATTGAGGTTAATTGGATGTGGCATTTCTTAAAATAAAAGATAAGTGTTATCTTTTGATAAGCTCTCTGCCATTTCTCTTTGAATATCCTAAACTGCAAAACATACAGATTTTTTAAAATGATTTTTTTATTTTTTATTTTTTTCCCCTCTTAAGAAGCATGGTAGTCCAGTTTTTGAGGCTAATTACACATTGTGGCAATATAGGAGATTTTGTCTCTCTACATGCTGCTTGGTTTGGACCGGTGTGCCATGGCTTCTTATTTTCAGTCTCTTAATTTTGTCAGTGTTTGATTCTCACTTGAAGTTACGTTTATTTTTTTCCATGTTCCACTAGAAATTAAAACGCCATTGTCACCCCCTAAGACGGACTTAGAATTGAGTTTTATTTTACCTCCCAATAAAATACTTCATATCTAAATGATAAATTGTAAAATATTTCACTCCATGAGTTTCAGTAGAGTTTGATTCAGGTTTCAGATCATTTTTGACTGCAGTTGCAAATATTTGATGTGTGAAACAGGAATATATTTTTTCCTGTCTGTGAAAGCTAGAGGTAGAGTGGCAAATCTTATGGATCTTGCTATGTTGCATTTATTGGAATGACACTGTAATAGAAGAGTCTAGTGGACGAAGTAACATTTTTATGCCTTCACTTGAGTAATGAAACAGTACAGTCATAACTGGAGGGAATAAATTGAAATTACTCCAAGAACAGAACATTTAGTTTGTGGTTAGGGCTTTGGTATGGACCTGAACAGGTCAAGATTCAATCCCTGCTATGTTGAAAATGTGTCCTGGTAATTTAGTCTCTACCTGCCTCAGATATTTTTGAGGATAATGTGAATATGTTAGTGTGTAAGCCTTGGAGGCTCATCTTGTGGATGTACAGTATACAAAGACAAATCTTTGCATTTTTTTTGGTGGGACTGTAGGTAACACAGTCTTATGATCACAGATTGATCACACAATGAGACCTCATTAATGAAACTCCCACTAGCCTCTAAGCTGAAAGGTAATGACTTCTATGGGTGTGGGAACATCACTAAAATAGTGACCTGAACCCTAATAAAAAAGTATCAGGGTCCTCAGCGCAGCAGTACACCTCACCTTGGGACTCCCTCCACCCCTCCATGGGCCCAGGAACCCCATTTTAGCTTATCCTGGAGCTGTCAGTCCCTATCCCAGCAATGCTGGTCTTCAGCCCTGTCTCCAGCTTCATGTCCTGGATTGATCCCTTGGACCCATGTTGTAATTTTGTCTCTAGCCCTGTCTCTTTTTGCTCCTATTGGGGCTCCCTGAAGAGACGTTGACGCTAGTTCACTGCTTACCATGTCAGTGGCTGTCGATGGACCTTGTTACCAAGCTCTGTCTTTATGTACCACATTTGCAACCTGCAGTGTGTCACCCCATGGGGAATGGCATGGCTGCCAGTTCCCTTCCCTTCAGGAACAGCCACCCCTTGCAGCGTCCTGACAGCAAGGAAATTTTTGGTGTTGAAGACTGATTTTGCTGCTCACTGAAAAAAATCCTGCCATGTTAAACGACCATTTTCCAGGTTATTTATTCAAGTCCTCAAAAGGACTACCTAGCTAGTTGCTTTCCAGTTATGGGAAGCCTTTAAAATATGTCACTGAAAGGGTTAGGTATGGAATTATTCAGGGAAATCTCCATAGGAAGACTTTTTTTTTCTTTTTTCTTTTTTTTTTTTTTTTTCTTTTTTCCTGGCTGCTCTGATAATGACTGAGATGCAGTACTTGGCATTACACACATGATCACTGTGGCATTCTTTAAAAACTGTAGGTAAGGATTATGGCCCAATAAATGGGGTTCCAAAGAGCAAAACATCAAGTTCCTGTGGGCTAAAATTTTAGAAAAAAGTACAGCCTTAAAGCTGTGCTACTATCATACTATCATCCACCACAGGACATCATCTCCTTACGTTCCATGTAAACTGAGAGACAGGAAGAGCATACTACCAAATAGACGGATAATCACACACTTGTAGAAAATGACCAGTTAAGGTCCCTTTCAGCCTTATTTCTATGATTGTATGTGCATAAATTCCCAATCACCCCCGTTCTCACTAAAAATTATTTGGGATAAAATTCTGTTTTAGATTCAGTAAATTTCCTTTTTGGTTATGGAAGAGGAAGAGAGCACTGGGATTTTTTTTCCTTCTAAAAATTGTGTTTGTGGAAATGCCTTTCCTGATGGGAAATGTTCTGTAACAGTTGCTAAAGCAAGGCACACCAGATATGTTTCATTTCTATTCAAAGCTTGTCATGTGGCTGGGCTATCTGGCCCTCATATAATTCATTATGGGCACTCTGATCTGCCTCATTTCCTGGGGAGTGCAAATATTGTAGTGACTCTAATACATGAATTTCATTTTTAATGTAATTGGGCTTGATTTTTAGTTGTTTTGAAGATTAAAGATGTAGTCTTTGACATTGGAAACAAATGATGCGTAGCTGGTCCTGAAGAGAAACCTGTTTTGTTCCTCAGGAAGGATGGGTAGACACATCCACAGTCGGAGTCCTGTTTACTTGGTCTCTAATATACTGAATTGCAGTATGACTAGCACATGTACATAAAGGCAGGAGGGAATAGAGTACAGCAAGGTATAGGTTAACCAGTGAATTTTTTATTGGTCTGCCAAGGAGGACTCTATCTGGAGTTTCAATACCTTTTTAACAAGTGGAAATCTTGGTGGACAATTTATTGATTCATATTTCTATTAAGGCATATTAAAAAATCTTCTTAGGTTTCTGAAAATTTGCTCCCCAATGTGGTAACCTTTGGTTACCAAATTTGGTATCCTTTCTTGCTCTAGAAGTTCAAACATCTTGGTCATGATGAGTGGTGGCATCATCCGAGAGAGACTTTCTGTAGGAGAATCCCCCTGCCTCCAAACACATCCCTGCTTTGCTAACTTGCTTGCAATAAAACCATATTGTTTTTAAGTTTGAGGTTTAGTTGTTGAATTCTCCTTTATCCGATCTGGTTTATATTCTACTGTAATTTATGGGTATAAATAATTTTAAATAATTCAGTGTTATGCAATATATTCTGTCACTATAACAGGGATCTTAAATCTGTGTTTAGATAGATGGATTAAAACCATCTCTATTCCAGTATCACTGAGTGGCTATTTCATGTTCCAAATATACATTTTGATGGATACTGCACAAGCCTCTATCTTGCTGCAGAGAAGAAAAAATCTGCTATGGAGAAAAAAATATTGCCAGGGGCAAGAACAGAAGAAATTCTTGTAATGCCTAAGTCTTGGAAGAAGAAAGAACATTTGCTCAACAGAATAAAAGTCTTCTGTAGGAAAGGATGGAACTGATTAACTGTAAATAGAAAGCATAAAGGATCACTAGGATCAATGTACCCACCTCAGCTTTCTGTTATTTTTAATGGTTTACCTAATGCTATTGAGAGTTGAATTTTCAGCTGTGGATATGATACTAATGCAGGAAATACAGCAAATAATGAAGAACAATGAAGCTCAGCTCAGAGGGTTTAAATCATTTAAATGCCTTTTTCTAAGAGACAATGTAGAATAGCAAAGAAGCCAATGAGGTAACAAATAGAATGTCACTACAGTGTATTACTAGGAGTTTGAAATAAATTTGGGGAGTTATTGTGGAGAAATTCCCCATGGCCTTCAACCCATTGTGCTTCTGTACAGGAGAAGGCAAACAGAATTGCTAGAAATACAATATAAATCAGAGAAGATAGTATTATTGTATATAAAGTAGTTAGACTGCACCTAGAGCACTATAAACAACACAGAACATCACACCTAAGAAAAGATATAAGTGCCAATGAGTATGCAATAGGGAGCAGACAGATTTGGTCTCAGAGGCATTTGCCCGAGGAACCAGGGTGCATTTTTAGTGGCTGAGGGAAGATTTTGTGCTGATTTAGCAGAGATTCTCAAACTGTGAAAGGTATTAATGGAAAAGTCTCAGACAAATCTGCCAAGTATGCATCAGCTAAATAGAGACTGCCTGAAGCACTATGGGGTTTTTGGCAAACATCCAGTGGGTTACTTTTGTCCATCTTTACAGCTCCTAGCTGCTTCAGGAACTCCCTGCAGCAGATGGCTGTGCTGAGTCACCGAGGTGTGAAATAGTTAGCAAATTCACTCGCTGGTCAGTATTTGCTGGAGGAAGGTGGTTGAGTGAAGTATGCTGTGCAATCCCCTGAGCCTGTGGTAGCCCACCAGCCTTTTCTTAGCAGAAACATCCCAGTGATGTCTAGTCCAATGGCTAGCAACAGCATCCAAGATGGACATTTTAATGCAACTTATCTATCAGGGTGCCTTTGAAGCTGGCCAATAGTTGTTTTGTTCATTTTCCTGGGATAAAAAGAAGGTTTGGGGTACTATGGTGATGGACAATGTTTCTCTACATCCAGTTTTCACCACCTCTACCACATAACACTAACATCAGGCAGACAGGATGGCCCAAGACTTCTCTGGGACATTAGATTCACAAGGGTTGATAAGGTTGATAGGCACTATAAAGTTCAGGTGGGATCTTATCTCTTGTCAAGGGAAACATAAATGTGAGGTCGAGCCTTGGAGGCATCAGAATGCTCTTAGGATTATGCAGGGCATAAAAAATGTGGATGACATCTATATATTTTTAGTAGAATTGTGTAGGGAGGAGATGGAGTTCAACAGAAGCAATTTAGGTAAGAGTAATAAAGTTGTGAAATGTAGATATATGAATTAATCCGCAGCTTCTTGATGTTAACATCTTTTTTGTGTTTCAGTTGTGCAGCAGGAGCAGATACTGCTGCAAGGACAGCGATGCTCCTGTGAAGTTGTGTTGTGATAAATTAAATCAGCTTTGCAGAGGCACTGAATGTCCCAAACCTGGGTGAAATGCTGAGATCCAAGCCTTTTCCAAAGAATGCCTCTGCCAGGTGTGCAGCTACTAGGTGTGTATCCCTGCAACCCACCTAGTAGGTATTTGCGTTCTTAAAATTAATTCAATTTTTATTGTTTTCTGCAGTTCTTTGTGCAGGAAGAGATGATCTTAACTTCTTTAATTCAAATTTATCTTGCGAGTCCAATGGCTGCTGTGGCTCTATGCCAGACTTTTGTGTCTAAATTATGTAAGCATATGAATTGACTATCTACACTCTTTTGTGCTTATCTACACAAGAGTGAGCTTTTTTGAAATCTCCCTGCACTCACCTCATGCATCTCAAATACACAGAGAGCTGCAGAGTGGCTACATAGGGTCACCTGAAGCCTTTGGCCTTCCAGCAACAAGGACATCTCATTCAGCTGGCTGAAGGAGCTCATCATGTGAGGGATTTGCACATAGTACTGTCTGTGATTTCAAAAGAAATGCAGACTTGATGATCTTCTCAGTTCTTGATGCCACCTTTTCTCTCCCCAGGATTACTGCTTGGGAAACTGTAACAGGGTTTGCAAAATAATCATGTAGAAAGATCCTGTTTGGCAAAGGAGTGCAATGAAAAATGAATATTTGGTATGGAGAACAGTTGTTTTGACTGGATAAGGGAAGGTTGCAGTCACAGTTCTCAGAAAACAGATCATAATGATGTATATTTATACTGGGTCTTTCCAACAACAATGTAAAACACTAGGTTTTGAAAGTATCAAAATAAGTCACTAAAAATATTGCTTTTTGAGTCTTCACAAGTTTATAACTGTACCCTCTGACGTAGGTAGAAATGATGGCCTCTGCTGTATGGATGACACACAATGTTTCCTCAGTGAGAGATGACTTAGTGCATGCACTGCCACTTAGGGCGTGGAAGTTCTTAATCCCCAGTATATCTATTGCTTACGGGAGTTTCATCTCACAGCTACAGACGAAATTACTATGCAGCAGAGAAACATCCAGACTTGCTTTAAATTAGAGATGCAGGAGCTGGCAGCAGACCAAAGCATAGGTTAAATCGTGCTGTGAGGTACCTTGTGTTAAAAGAGGCTGCTGCTGGTTCCTGAGATAGCTCATTTAAAACTGGTCTCTTCTAGTTTCACACTGCTTTGCTGGAGAAGACATCCTTTTAGGGCTAAGCTCTGACTGACTTGCACAGTGGGAGAGGGAGAAAGTTTGGAGTTCCTTGGTCTTGGGTATGACCAGGCCAGGATTACAACCTTATATTCAGAAATGATTCCTCAGCAGAATATCAGCATCTCAAAGAAAAAGGAAAATGAAGTCTGACAGTGAGCTCGAGAACTGAAGTTGTGGCTCCTACTCTTTCCCTGACTGGTGGATTGAGTTAGTGGCACAGATCATGCCCCTCCACTGTAGGGTCACAAATGTCTTTGCTTTCCTCAATATGATCCTGGCTTCAGGGCACAATTGGTGCTCTGACTGTCAGTCTCTTCTTGTAGCACGTGTAGTGGGTTTATGTGGCAAGGTTTTGGTAGCAGGGGGCCACAGGGGTGGCTTCTGTGAGAAGAATCTAGAAGCTGCCCCATGTTAGCTAAGTTCCCCACTGCTAACCAAGGCCGAGCCAATAAGCAATGTTGTTTGCACCTCTGTGAGAGCATATTTAAGACAGGGGAAAAAAAAAAAGCTGTGCCACACAGCAGCTGGGAGAGTGAGAGAAGTGTGAAGCAGCCTTGCAGGCACCAAGGTCAGTGAAGAAGGAGGGGGAGAGGTGCTCCAGGTGCTGGAGCAGAAATCCCCTGTGGCCTGTGGTGAGGATCATGGTGAAGCAGGATGTCCCCCTGCAGCCCATGGAATACCATGGTGGAGCAGGGTTTCAGTCTGCAGCCCGTGGAGAAGACCATGATGGAGCAGGTGGCCCTGCACTGACAGAGGCTGTGGCCTGTGGAAGACCCCCACCCGAGCAGATTCTGGGCCAGCCCTGCAGCCCATGGAGAGGAGCCCACGCAGGAGCAGGTGACCTGGCAGGAGCTGCTGTGGGGGACCTGTGCTGGAGCATTTTACTCCTGAGGGATCAACCCCGTGGTACGGAGCTGTGTGGGAGCAGTTCCTGAAGAGCTGCAGCCTGTGGGCAGCCCCCGCAGGCTCAGTTCGGGAAGGACGGCATCCTGTGGGAGGGACCCCACAGCACAGGGGATGGGAATGGCCGTGAAGGAGCGGCGGAGAAGAAGTGTCATGGACTGACCGAAGGCCCCAATTCCCCCGTTCCCTTGTGCTGCTCGGGGGGAGGATGTGGAAGAGTGTGGATCGGGGGAAGGCATTTTTGGTTTATTTCCTTTGTTTCCCACTTTTCTAGATTGTTAGTAATAGGCAATAAATTGTACTATCTCCCTACTCTGAGTCTGTTTTGCTCATCACAATAATTGTTGAGCTTTCCCCGTCCTTATCTCAAACCTTGAGCCCTTTGCATAGTATTTTTTTCTCCTCCTTTCCCTTTCCCTTTGAGGAGGGGGAGTGAGAGAGCAGCTATGGTGGAATTTGGCTGCCCACCCGAGGAAAACCACCACAGTCCTTATTAACATGGGGATCAAGGAATTTGAGATAAGGATGATAGTTGACAGATGTAATGGGCAAAACATGGACTGGATAATTGTTATGAATGCAATAGTTGAGAAGAATTCAAGAAAGTTGTAATTGTGAAGAATATGTTACATATTAGTGTGGAGAAGGGACGAGGGGTGGTATGTGTGTGTATTGTCCACCTTGTCATTGTTGTGATGATGTTATGCTTATTTTGGTGTGGGAAATTATTTTTCTTTTCAATGTAAGTGAAGTTTGTGAAAATTGTGACAATTGTAAAGAGTATATTGTGATTAGTCTTAAATATGCTTTTCACAGAGGTGAGGGGTGGAATGGTAGCAGTGGATGGTTGGTCTTCTGGGATGGTCACGGTGTGTTATCTGGTCATCAAATTCAAAGACTTCCTCATCCCCTTGATGGTGCTGGGCAGTGTTAATTACCATTTGATAGGTGTAAGCCAGACCCCAGTGGAGTGCAGCAATCTGGTGGAGTTCTCTGGTATTGCCAGGGTCAGAGAATATGTCTTTCAAACATTCTACCATTTTTTTTGGATTTTGCACTTGTTCAGGGGTGAAGTGAAAAGCCACTGGCAGAGACAACCATGACAAGTACCTGCCCATATCCCCTGACTCACAACTACTTTGTCTCAGGGCAGATTCTTGAATGATATTCTTAATGAATTGTTTGACCTTAGGGAGGAAAAGAAACTCTTACCAAGGCAGTTGGCTCCGAGGAAGAGGTGTTCTGCAGTGGAGAGGGGGATCGAGGTGGGCAGGGCTTTTTTTCAGCATCGAGGCCACTCGAAGCAGCCGAGGGAGCCACCAGGACCCGGCAGCCCTGGCGAGGGAGGCTGACGCATAGGCAGAGCCAGCATCGCCCCCTCCCCAGCCTTTCAAAAGCTTCTCCTAGGGAGCACGAGCGACCAGGAGTGTGGTGACCAGGACAGGCAGACAGGGCGTGGAGCGTCAGAAGGGTGTGACGTGGCAGTTTGCGTGGCAGTGTGTGCAGGCAGGGCGAGCAGGGATCCCCTCACTGCTCTTCTGCAGTGGTTTTTCCCATCAGTACCTGTAACCTGCTTGTGAGGAACCTGGCCATGGTATCAACCAAGCAGAAAACCATGGCCTCCACATCTCTTGCAGCCTCTCCAGCCACAGTCACTGATGTGGCTACTCAGACAGAGGGCTCAGGAAAACACACCGCCATCCAGGTCTTGGGCTGCAGGGTGTGCCCAAGTGTGTCCTGTCAGTACCCAACAGCAGCAGCGAGGGGTATGCCTGTGGGAGGTGGGCCCAGGTTGAAGAGCTGCTCAGCCAGGTAGTGGAGCTTTGGGAGGAAGTTAGCAGGCTCAGGAGCATCAGGGAGTCAGAGAGGGAAATTGACTGCTGGAGGTGTACCAGTCTCCCCGTCCTTACCTTGAGCCCTTTGCATCATATTTTTTCTCCTCCTTTCCCTCTGGGGAGGGGGGTGTGAGAGAGAGGCTGTGGTGGAGCTCAGCTGCCCACCTGAATAAAACCACCGTAGCATGTTAAATGTAAATGATGTCAGGAAAAATATAGTTCCTAAAGTTAAGGGATCAGATCATCAGGGATATGCTCTCTCTCTCTCTTCTATCTATCTATCTATCTATCTATCTATCTATCTATCTTTGTATGGGATCTCTGCATTTTTCAGGAACATATGCTTTGTATTAGCTCTGTAGGTGAATGGTTGGAGATGGCAACACTGTGCCTTACTTCAGTAAAAAAATAAATTAAAAAAAAAGTCTGAAAAAAAACATTATTTTAAAAGTACAAGAAAGAAATACAAACTGGAGAGTACCTGATCAACACAAGCCTTGGGCTTCTCTATTTCTATGTGATAGACAGTCACTAAAAATAATCCGATATCTGTCTCTCTCTCTGTTTTTTTTTTTTTTTTTTTTTTTTTTTTTTATATATATATATATATATATAAACAACCTACACTATACAACATATGAGCAAATGTTTAACGTATATCAGAAAAATTAGTTACATAAATCTATACACAATAGGGTTTCCTGGCAGGTAATTTGTAACTTAATTCATAAAACACTAATAAAAATAAAAGACAGATACAGAGCTACACTTTAAAACTGTCAGGCAAAGATTAGATAACATAAGGTAATTGGTGTTTGTGTTCTAGTAAAGGTTGCTAAAAACCTATTTTTTCTAAAAAATACTGTCATGCTTTGAACAATGTGTCATCACTGATCTGTGCATTGACAGAAGTTTTCAGGTTTATTAGAACTGCAGTCTCATCCAAAATTAGAGTGTTTATTTGATATTTGGTGGTCAGACAATTTGGACTAGAAGAGGCTGGTAATTCACTGTAGTCAGATATGATTTTTTTAAATGAGATAAACAATCCTATTATTAGTTTACTGTACTACTTTTACCCTTAAAGCAAAATAACATACAAAAAGAAAAACATAGGCTGTAACATTCTTTATATTGTCACTAGGTATGGAGAAAATGTCAGATTATTAAGATGATTGTGAGTATACATAATGTATATAGCAAGAGCTCAAAAAGAGACAACATTCTTGGTGTGCATCAGCTGCCAAGTCAGGTTCGTGAAGATCCCTGAGCGTCTGGGAGATTTTTCTTTTTTTTTTTCTAATCTTAGATGGTCAGTGGCAGACAGAGGGTTGATGGAAGGAATAGAAAGGGCCAGTGGTGGAATGGATGAACAGGGAAAAAAATATTGATTGTGTTAGATTAAGTTTAAGGACACAAATCAACTGCAGAACAAGGCTGACACTGCGCAATATCATAGTCAACATGACTTTGCTCTCATTATTCCAGTAGTCTCAGCTTATGCTCATATGGCTTTAGAAAGTCCACAGATGGCATATAATTGCAAAAACATATCCACATGCAACCACAAAGAAAACAGTTCCTTAATTCACCTACAAAAGACTACTGTGTTTTCTTGAGCTAGAAGCGTAGAGAAGTTGTCATAGGTGTAAAATCTAAAAGTCTACTACCACATGACAGAGAATAGAGAGAAGGACTGCCAGGACCAGGAGAAGAGCACAGGTGGGAGATGACAATGGTAATTGACTCCTCCTGCATCTTCCTTGAAGGACAGATGCAGTTGTATGCTGGAGGAACATAGCCAAGTTGATCCCCAGTTGATCTACTTCCTCCTGTTGCTGAGGGTGTGGGACTGTTCTGCAGCCTCTTAACCAGCACAAGTCTTCTGCTACCCCTCTTATGGTCCAAAAGAAAGGTAAGATGCTCTTCAACATGCAGAAGGATGTATGCAGCCAGGGACTTATAAAATGGCTTTGAACATTAGTATGAAAGTTATGCTATATTTCCAGTAGTTTGCATTTATAAGAACATGAATTGTTCAGATATTTTAAACCCAACCTCTAAACTTCAAATGGAGTTCTACTAAATATGATAAACTACTGTAGAGTTACTGCTGAAATGACTTCAATATCTGGAGCAAAATGTTTTGGGAGCTTGTTAAATTGGACTGGAAACGCAGTTTAATATATTCATGAAGGTTCTATTGATTGTGGGATGTTTGTTTTAGAATCAAATGGTCATAGCTTCAAAATGCAAGATGTTTTGAGTACATTTAATATTTCATTTATCTTTACTCTGACTGCTCTGGAAATTTGAGTTTATGGATTCTTCTTTTAAGTTAAAATTGTTCAGAATTTAGTTTCTTGAACTAATATTCTTTTAATGCTATTTGTACATTATTTTTTTTGTCCAAAATGTAATATGCAGGACACTGGAGAAATGAAATTGATTTAAAAATGGATATGGTTTCTGAAATGAACATACACTAAAATGTACCCCAATGACATCAGAATAGGGCTTTGATTGTAGAGCTTTCATACAGTCTGATTCACATCTCACTGAACTCAGCTGGTCTGTCTGTAGAATTAAGGTACTTCTAAGAGTCAGTGAAGTGAATCATAACAGTAAAAGTTAGTTAGATATGTTCCTACATGAGTTATCACCGAATAAAACCCAGGGTTTCTTAAAATTACTCAGTGACATTCTCTAGATACTCATCTTATTTCCTACATTTTTCTTAAGTTGCTATATAGGATATTGCAAAAAAAGATGAATTCTGTGCTATGGACTGTACAGAATGCTAATTAATTATGATTAATTGATTTTTATTTTTGTGCAGGCTAAAACTTGATTCCATTTAGGGTGAATGTGTGCAGTTTTACCATTGGTATTAAAGAGGGCTGCTTCTGATATGCCAACTTTAAAGAGACTGTACCTATACAGCAATTAGATTTCAGTGGCTGTATGGCTTCACACATTTCTCTCTTGTCCTTCCTCGAGGATACTTAATACTCTGTAGGAAGAGAATCTTAGCTGCTGTGTTACTCTTATTAAGGTATTTTGACAGAACTTTAAGGCTACATTTACAGCATCTTAAAACCCCACAGTATTGTCAGATAAATGTAAAATAGGGTGTTGTGAACTACAGTGCTAAAACTGCACTTGTGAATAGATAGTGGATTATTACCTCTATTTTTACAAAAGAGAAACTAGATACAGAAAAGCAAAAGTAAAGTGATTTTTGCTCTAGCTCAAGGCAGATACTGAACAAAATATAGAATGACTACCCTAGAGTTTAGTGTTTTTTTTTTTTTCTTATGTCATGCTGCCTTTTCGGCAAAAGTTGAGCTTTTTCTATTGAAGTGTTCTGTAACCCACATCTATATACAAACAATGAAGAATATTTCAATACCAGTACTGGATGTTTGAGAAAATGAGCAATTTTCAAGGAAAAAAAAAGTTTGTTTGCAGCTATTTTGCAAACAGAAAACTGATAGGTTTTATCATCTTGGGTATCCCCTTCAACATTATTCTTTGTTTCCCTAAAAAAAACCCTGTTCTTCTGATTATATATGTTGTAAATGCAAGTGCCTTGGAAGAAGGGATATCTTATTCATCACTGAAGCGTCAGGCATGAGAAAAACTGAAACTACCCAAGGCTGTGTGGAGGAAAGTTTTGAGAAATCAAATCTCGATCTGTTTTGACAACTCTATGTTGACCAAGACAAGTGGGGAAAGTGGTCTCTGTTATCTTAGAATTAACAAAGGGAGGAGGTGTTAGCAGGCTTTCAAAACTATCAGAAATATTGTTGAAGGAAGTGATGACAATGACGTAGGCCCAGAACTGGGCCTTTGATAATTCAAAGAAACTTAGCTGAAAATCAGAAAGCTTTCAGAGGTTTATCAGGTTGGGAATTTCAAATCTGAAAAGGGAGAAGATTAAAATTCTGTGCTTATTTACTTTTGATTTGTGTAATGATTGCTCCTAAATTCAGAAAAAAATAAATTAATTAATAAAAACAGTACACAGTAAGAGAAATGCATGCACCTGGGAGAACATATTAGCTGGCTGTAAGTTAGCAAATACTATAATTAGTTTTCTACACATTTTGTTTATCTTGGAATATTATGAATATAATACCAAAGATTAGATGCAATAACCTGTACTTAGTAGTTTGTGCTTGGATGTGTACTGCTAAGCAATGAATACTTGTAAAGTGCAAGGTGGAATTTCTGCATAACTCTTGCAGCTTGCAGAATGGCATTCTTAGATAATATCATGACCATTAAGATACACATATATAATATGTGTCTGTGAATGCACACATGCTTCTTATTTTTATTTTTCCTTTGAGCAAGAGTTGATGGCTAAAGAAATCTCACTCCAAATTTTTTACTACTGGGAACTTCTGCTGCTGGAGCTGAGCTTCCTTTTCAGCAAAACAAATGAAAAGTGATTTATCCCCATAGCCGTCTTTATCTTGATTAACATCAAGAGCATGCACTGCAATAATTTAGGGTACATTCTCAGCCAGTTTGAATTGTCATAGCAGCACTTCAGCTAATATGTTTATGACAGAATACATCATCTGAGAATCTTTACATATCCCCAAGATCAAAAAAAAATCAGGTTACTAATTACAATTTGAAAACATGAAAGAGGAAAATTCAGAAATAGTCTGAAACCACTTGGCTCAGTGGCAAGATAAAGTAGAAGAAAGTGATTGTGCTGGAAAGGATCTCTAGGTAATTTTGCAATAGAAAAAAGGCCAGAGTGATTCAGTGTTTCATGTTCAAAGGTGGCATGTTTCACAGCGTTGTAGCTATATTTCTTCTTTCTATCACTGTGGTATAACCTCAACCAGCATATTGTGTTCACTCCTGAACACATAACTGCCAGATAGATACTGACAAATTGGGGCTTGCTCTTAGATGAAAAGCAAAAGGAAATAAATAAATAAATATATATATATTAAAAAAAAAAAAAAAAACACAACTAAAAGGATTTTTACAAAACATTAAAGGACCCAAGCATTTCAGCTAATAACTGAAGACTTTGCCAGGCTGCAAGTTGGGCAAGTATAAATCAGAAGGACTGGCAGTAAGTGTTGGTGTTATGAAGAGTAGATAGGCAGGTCAACAACTGAAAGAAAGCCTAATGAGATATACAAACCTTAACAGGGCAAAGTGCTTAGGTCTAAGTCAATAAAATTGCTAAGACCTCCATATCTCACTGAATTTATATCTCTCACCTAAATATCTTCATGGTTCCTCATTGAGGCTTGCCAAGCCAAGCAACAGCTGATGTATTTGCAGTGTTTTGTCACTTGTACTTACCCAGAGCTGCAGCATGGGTTGACGAGTTGGAGTCTGTGAAGACTGACAGCATGCTGTCGTGGATCATTCTAGGAGCAGTTTTTGGCAGTGTAAAAGGTCAAAACTTGCAGGGCAGGTGGTGATCAGTGATCAGCAGCTTGTTGTCAGTGATGACACTGCCTTCTGCTGTATAAGGTATTATGTAGTTCTTGGTTTAGTATGATGAAATACAATTTTTTTTTTCTTCTCATCTGCAAGTTAAATATAATTCTCTAATGCAATTGCAATTGATTATCTCTTAGAGAATGGACTCCTCATGCTAAGTCTGAATTTGTGGTTGGTTAATTAGCTATGACAATAAATATGAATACAGTGTTCCTGAGAAGGATCTTGTGTAAAAAATAATAGTGTATTAATTTCTCCATGTAGTAAACAACTCTAAAGAAGTAATTCTGAAGCTGATGATGTTGAGAAGGGTTGCACATGTGTCCAGAAGGGATGTAATGTTGAGGAGAGGAGTTAATAGAAAGCTGCAATTAATTATTTAATTTGGTGTTAATTTTGCTTAAGTTTTCCTGAAAAATAAGTGTAGAATTTTGCATTCCCATGCTACAAGAAGTATGTGGTTTGCTCTTTTAGATGTTGCTCCTCACAATACAGTAAGGTTGTGGAGCACTGGCACATTACAGAAATATCTGTAATATTTCTAACATACAGAATATCTGTTGGCAGCAGATCACTAAGAAGAATGATTTGTATCACTGTTTTATTTTTTTGTTGCCAGATGACATGCTCTAGTGATGGAAATTGGAGGAAACTATGGTGCCTTTGTCTGTGTGTCATTTCCAAATGCTTTTCTTCTGCTATTTTGCTACTTGCCATTGGCCAACGTGATATATATTGGAAATAAAGAAAAGAGGATATATGTATCAAGGTATTTGTTAGTATAATTTAAACCATAGGCTGCTGTCTAATAAGCAGCCACAATGGAAAGGTTTGTTTCCAGTAATTTCTAATGTAGAATTGAGTGATGAACCAAGCAGAACCCACAAGATGGACATATAGGGTCATTCCAGGTAACATTTCGTATATAGTCCCTTCCTCTACCATTATCTTTTGTCCTTAGGTTTTAGTAGGCACTTAAAAGGGTTATAGCATCCACAGTGCAAAATCTTAATCATGCTTCTTTTACATGCATAGGCTTTTCATGAGGCCTTAAAATAACTATACAAGAAATCTAAAACATACTGTAGCGTGAATCCTATGTTAAAAGGGGAAATAAACATCTGATATTTCATTATGGACACATATGATGTGCTGGGGTGAGTAGAAGCGGTCCTGCAGTGAGATATGGAATACACTTCCCATATAAGCTTAAAATATATTAAAAAAAAAAAAAAAAAAAGATATGGAAACCATTACATTGTCCTGTGGGGTAATGCAGTTTGGTTACTGAAGACCTAATGCATAATTGTAGATGGAGATCATTCTCCCAGTGTTGTTTATGCTACCAGTGTAGCAGGAAAAATGTGCAACCACCCCTGCAATAGGCCCTTAAAAAATAAGGTCATCTATATTTTAAAGTTATTTTGTTTTTATTAATTAATAATATGGTAACTGATCTCTCTCTTTCTGTCAGCAAAGCCAGATTGCTACTGTAGTCCTTCACCACCTTTGTTGTATTAAGTGCACAAGCTTAAAGCAAACCTACATGGGCCTGATTCTGGGAAACATTTGTCTTGTTTATTTTGTGAAGCCCCTGGAACTACACAGAGCTAAATGTACTAAGCATGTTGTAGGACTCCTTGAGGCTCTTTTTTATTATTTCCAAAAGAGGTCAGAACTGCCAGAGGAGCATCCTGGAAATTCAAGTGGAAAGGTTGATTTTTTGAGAGGTAGATGTCCACAAGATAAGCCTGTGAAGATGAGAGGTCTGTGAAGACAAACACCCCCTCACCTGGCAGGTGTTTAAGCAGTTTCTGCCTATGTGGTGGGCCTTTGGGTCCTTGAACAGGGGAGTCATTTGTCTTCACCAGCAGAGAGCCAGTGCAGAGCTGAGCCCAGCAGAGCGCACTGCAGATGCAGGGTCAGGTGCTCATTCTGCAGACTCACTACGCAGGGATGGAAATGATATTGTAAGTGAAAAATCCCCGCTCCTGCACAGGTAAAATATAAAGACAGTGCTGAGAAATTGCTGCTTGGTTGGGTGATTTACAGTATCATTTGCACAGGAACAGGCAACAAACCATCATGCACTGAAGTTTCAGACAAACAGATCACAGTAAATTGTTCTTTATAAGGATGGGACTAATATTCCCTGTGTGTTTGATTTATATACCAGGAACTAGAACTTTATTCAGGGAAATACTGATGAAAAAGGAGGAGAAAGAATTAATCCTTGCAGAATACCAGCCAAAGCATTCATGATACAGTTGTCTCCAAGGGATGGATTGGCTTTGCAGAGGGATAACAGAAAGGCTGATGCTTTGGGAAGCATTTTTCAATTATTTTCTGGTCCCAGCCACCTATACTGGGTGCTACAAAGCAAACCCATGACCAAAACCCTGCTTCTTCCCTACCCTACTTCCTCCCTTTCTGGCCCACTCCTGAAGAAACCTAGATATCCCCTGCTCTTCCTGTAGCTCATAGATTTCACGCACAACTCTCTGACTAGGTGCCTCTCTGCATGTCTCCTTCTCATGACCTCCCTGCATGCAGACTGTTCCTTAGCACAGCAAATGTTGTTGAGGGCATCCATCCAGTCAGCCTCAGCAGCTGTATTTGGGTCCAAATTACAACCCTTCAAGTATATGGTGTTTTTGTTGTCCTTTCCCACCTTTGTTTATCTTCCTTCTGATATACTGAGAATCTGGGTTTGGGTCAATAGGGAACACGCTGTATATGTACGGAGCAAAGAATTTACTGTTGGTGTAAGAAATATTATATCTAAATAATCAAAATCCAGCAAACATTTTTAGATACAGATACTCATGGTCCATGATGATATGGAAAAAAAACCTCACACACCAAAAATCTTTGAAGAAAAACCCACTACTAATATATCTGCCCCTTTTCTCTGGTGTCAAGTTTACCCTTCCAGGTTTCCCTTGCTTTCAAGACTCATAGAATCATAGAATCATTAAGGCCTTCAAGATCATCTGGTCCAACCATCACCCTACTACCAATGTCACCCACTAAACCATGTCACTAAGCACCAGGTCCAACCTTTCATTGAACACTCCCAGGGAAGATGACTCTACCACCTCCCTGGGCAACCTGTCCCAATGCCTGACTGCTTTTTCTGAGAAATGTCTCCTCATTTCCAATCTGAACCTCCCATGGCACAACTTGAGGCCATTCCCTCTACTCCTAGCACTAGTTATCTCTGAGAAGAGACTGGCCCCTAGCTCTCCATACCTTCCTTTCAGGTAGTTGTAGAGAGCATTAAGGTCTCCCCTAAGCCTCCTCTTCCCCAGACCAAACAACCCCAGTTCCCTCAGCCGCTCCTCACAGGACTTGTGAACCAGGCCTTTCACCAGCTTCAACAGCTTGTGCCTTCCTCAAGCAGGATGGGGGAGAGCATGGGATTGTTTACAGTAAGTCATCCAAGTCCTGATGAATACCTCAGGAGGCCTTTGATGTTCATGATAAGGATCCCTTCTTCCTCCAGCCCACTGGATCTCCATTCGGGCTTGCATTTATGAATTTCCAGTCTCAGGTATGCCATAGATTCAAGATGTCCCATACCTCTATTATTTGATAGATTGTATTGTAAGTCATTAATGCAAAAGGTCTAAATACCTTCTGGACAAAAAAAAAAAATAATAATAAGGGTGTGGGGTGGGGCAGGGAGGATTGTATCTCTTTGTGGAAGTCCAGTTACAAAAAATAACTGCATGCTGTGCATTGTGCAGAACTTCTGAGTTAACTTAACCTGCATAGGTAATATTTCTGAACCAGTCCTTCCCTAGTTATTGTTTTGTATTCAGTAAAAATCTATCGAATAAATTGCACAGATAATATTGAAGTCCCATGGAAGAAATTCAGTATTCGAGTAGGAAACCTAAAACACACACAAAAAGTTCTTAGCTGGATCTATCTCACATGAATATGTAATTGGACTGAGGGACTTTTCTTGTGACTATTGGAGGTGAAGGCAGCTTTGCTGAGCACACTTGACTTCAGACCTGCCAGTTAACGTTCGGCCAAGTCCAAGGCTTTGCACTCACTTGGAAAGCAGAGAAAAAATTACATTGGACATTTGTTCCTGGTGAACACACCTTTGCATAAAAGTATAACTGTATCATGTTTTGCTCCAAGTATATCCTGAATAATATGAAATGTCCATAACACAGAGGTTTTACTTGTGCTTCTACTCCACAAGTGCCTTGACTTGAAAGCTGAGGATTTATTAGTTTGAGGTAATGATCCGTCTGTTATGGATCACAGTCAATCATTATAATTTTGAAGTGAAAAATGAAGTGCAATTCAAAAGATTTGTTTTTCTTTCCAACTCATTTGTACCTCTCCTATTCAGATTATAGAATTTCAATAGCAAGCTGGAAAATATGTTTCTGCAGATACAGTGTCACATTGAAATAGTGTCCTCTTGACAAGTTTTATTTCCTCACTACTAAGTGTTCAGTATTCTTTTTTTTTTTTTTCTTCTTCTTTTCTTCTTCTTCCTTATCTACTTATTTTTTTATTAAATACAATCAGAAAGGGAACAGTAAGTGTGTCTTCAATAATATCATGGACATGCTTGAACTTTATAGAGAGTGCCATGGATAAAACATCCCTCATACCAACCCCTTGCTGTGGGAACAATTTACACACACGTCACCCTTCATCCCTTTACCACATTACAACAGCATAAATTGTTCACAATTATTGCTGTCTTTAACAATGTTCAGTCCATGTCTTGCCTGTTACCATTCCCAGTTATCCTTATCTCAGATTCCTTGTGCTCCACCTTGTGCACTAAAAATGACTGTGGTGCGTTCACACTGACAGACAGCTAGGGTCCACCATGTAGCTGTCTCGCTTCCCCTCCTCAAAACAGCAGGGGAATAAAATATGATGAAAAAAGTCTCATGGGTTGAGATAAGGAGCAGTTTAATTAAAGGAATAGAAAAACAAGCAAAGGCCCTGCAGAAGCAAAAGGAGAAAACAATTATTCTCTTCTTCCCATCAGCAAGTGATGTTCGGCCACTTCTTGGGAAGCAGGGCCTCAGTGCACATAGCAGTTATTTGGGAAGACAAATGTTTTCATAAGGAGAAACATTCCCCTCCTACCCTCCTTTCCCACCATTTATTACTGAGTGCAACATCACAAGTCATATCTCTTTGGCAAGTTCAGGTCAGCTGCCCTGGGGATGTCCCCTCCTTACCTCTTGCCCACCTCCAGTCCACTGGCTTTTGGTGGTTGATGCTGTATCAACACTGCTCAGCAATAGCCAAAATATTTATGTGATACCAGTGCTGTTCTAGCTACAAGTTCAAAGCACAACACTAAATGGGCTACTGTGGGGAAGGTTAGCTCCATCCCAGCCAAAACCAGTACAGATTTCCTGCTCTGATCATGGGACACCTGTTGGGATTTGCCTCCAGATGAAGGCACCTCAGTTTAGGGACTTCATGTAGTTTCTGCAGTGCCTTAGATATCCCTCTGCGGCTGGTGGACAAGACTCAGGTTGTATGGGACATTCCACATTGAGTGTGAGCTGGAAACCATGAGGGAACCCTCAAAGACTCCAAGAAGGTAGGAGGCACATGATGGTGTCCTTGTGGAGTAAGCTGCCTCCATCCTGCATTATCCATGCTGCTTCAGAGAGGCTGACTGCACACTGGTGGCACAGAGAGGCTGGGATTCTCCAGAAATAGACCTTCAACAGGCCAGAGGTGATGACTAAAGAGAAATATAGCAGTTGTGCTGCTATGACCCTTCTGCATCTTCTCCTGGCTGCATTTCACATGTACTGCCCAGCTTGCCGAAAAGAAAGAAAACATTAAAGAGATGTTAGTGTACTGAAAATATAGGTTCTAATGTAAAAAGATTTTAATAAACATCATTTATTAATGGGTAGGACAGACTCTGAGAGAATAATCAATATAAATTCATTGATTTCAGTGGATTAAGAGTAGTTATTATGTGTTGGAAATGATTTACAAACTTCCTTTTTAAAAACACATAATTTTTTTGTTTTGTTTTGTTCCCTCTTAGTATTGATAGGAGTCTTCTCAGCAGAGGAGAAATTGATCTAATAAATGGCTACACACAAAGTGCTGTCAAATGCACAATGTAACAAACTGCAGGAAATAGAGGACATTTTTCTTTCACCTATAGTAATTTTAGGAGTTGCTTGTAACTATAACAGGCACTAGATTTTCAGGGAGAAATGCAATTTTCATTTTCATGGTGCCTCTTCAATTTCTAGACCTAAGCTTTTAATATTTTTTTTCCCAACATTTGTTTTAAATATAGAACATTTAATGACAGATTGAAAAATTGTATTTGCTTTTATATGATTTATTTATTTGTGAATTATTTGATAGTTTACACAAAAAAGACAGTGTATACTTTTATTACCTATATTAAGTATGCTCAGAGTGTACTAAGCAAATCATAAAATATACAATACATCTTATATGACTGCAGGAATTCACAAAGCCAGTGCAAGTTTCCCAGAACTGCGAGGATATGGGAAAACCAGATTGTCTTGAGCAAACTCAATAAACAGGATGTTCAAAGTGATGAGTTTAAATAAGGGAGAGGTTTAAATTCAGAGAGAAAATATGATGGAATGTTCTGACAGTTTGTTAAGCATGTTTTTAATAAACCTTTCACCTCACTTTCTTATTTTCAGTACTTTTTTATATGTCTGGTTTCAACTAGCTCTAACACATGCCCTCCTGGTGCTATTGATGAGGTTGAACTGGCAGAGAGAGAAGCAGAGCTGAATCCAAATACTTTATGAGTAGAGCTTTTTTTCCTTTTTGAAGGAGAAAATATACTAGTTTAAAATGATCTTGTAAACTTTGTCTCATAAAAAAATGCAAAATTGAGAACTGTGCTCTTGGACTCCGGTTCCCCACCTTTATTTCTGTGACTGAGTACTTGCAGGTAATACTAGCATTCATGAGATCTATTGGTCTCCAGCATTTCTAACAGCTATTTCTCATCCTTCAGCATATTCCCTGGGGCTGGCTGTCAACATGTCAACATGGTCATTTTAGTTTCAGAATATCCCAGATTTTTTTTCCCCTCATGCAGTACTTAATTACATCCCACAGCTTCCCCACCAAGTGATTATCATTAGGACAGAGAAAACCATGTAGACACCAATGTCCCATTAACTGCTAATGCTAAAGCATGACCCCAGTGTTCATCTTGTGTAAGCAATCTCTGCTCTTCTGTTGTGAAAAGAAATTTCCTCCCATGAAAACCTGTCTCACCAGCTGCACACAGGTGGTTATTGCTGCAGGAATTGCATCACTGCAGAGGTGGTCCTGGCTCTTTCCCCTTTTGGCTCTTGGCTCTGTCTGAAGTCTGCTTTCATGATGAAGTATATTTCACTATTTTTCATGACCAGCACACACCAAGGAGTTAAATGGTCTTTATTATAATAGTTAAAGAACGGAGAGGCCCCCATAATGAGCAGCCACTACCAAGCAGTTAGAGATCCTGCATCTTTTCTCTGAAAGTCTAAATTCTTAGTCCTGATATTCTAATAACTTGACCATTTTAAGAACTGGGTAAAATTAGCAGGAAGCAGCTAGAGAAACTGACTTTGAGACAGGTATTTCTTTTCTTACCACAATTGCCCTAACAGCATGTCAGATAGTATAGACCATGGCTCTGGGGAGAAACAACTGACAAATGGCAGAATACTGGGTAATTTGAAGAACATAAATGTTTGCCATTCTTGTCTTGGGTGCACAAAACTGCCCACAACCTTGAACGAATCATCATGGTCAGTATATCCATCATGACTTAGAGTATCCAAAACATCAAGGTCAGGACAACAAGAAAGCATCACATTTCAGCAAGCCTCACAGTTCATAGATTGCTTAATTATCTCAGTCCTGAGATGAATAAAAACCAGGACTGTTCCCAGGAGATGCTCTGTAGAAGCCAGGCTGACAAAAGTTTAGTCAAGTATGGCAAACTAGCAGAGATCTGATCAGATCAGTGTGTTAGGGGAGGAAAAAAAAAAAAAAGAAAAGAAAAAAGGCAGTAACAAAATCTTAATGACTACAAAGCCTCTCTGCTATGTCCTTAGATACACTGTATGTTTGACAGGTACTTAGCAATAGAATGAGATAGAAGTCTTTATGAAATGGCATCATTGGTAACTCATCAAATCTGAAGAAAAATGGCTAGTGCCTCTGACAGTTGTTTCTCACATGTATCCAGCAGCTGGGCCGGACTGATTACATTCAAGCCTCAAACATAAAAAATTAGATGCTGGAATGAATTTTTTTTTAATAGGCAGTAGAGATTATGGTGAATTGATGCCATCCAGGGAAGAGGTTTCTCAATTAATCATACAGAACGTAAAGAGAGGGGAAAAAAATTCAATGCCAACTAACTCTCAGAAAAAGAAAGTAGTATTAAATATGCAACCACTGGTGTCACTTCATTAAGGAGGAGAACATTTTCTCAGAATCCTGACTTAGAGTGTGTGCATTGAACCTGGAAGTAATGTTTGGAGACAGGTTATTCTTTTTAATTTGCTCCTTTGCAGACAGTGACAAAAATGAGGGTGATAGGAAATAATTTCTCCCAACACTCTGTCAAAGGTGTTTTCCTTTGGGACCACGGTACCTTCTTGTAACTGCATTTATACTCCTCTAATTTATACCATGATTAGGACAGCTGAATTGTGAAAACTTTGGATATGTTGATAGTTTTAAGAGCAATATTTTTCCCTTACTATTTTATGTGCTGAGAGAGGGGACAGAAATCCTGCCCACAGTTTCTTGTTAGCACTTCTGTGTTTTAAATGGTAACGGGTCATACATGTCTAGCCCTGTATGTTAGGAAGTGTTTGGATTGTCTTGAGATTAATAACGGTGATGACAGGGTTGAATGTTTGTGTTTAAGAATTAGGGGGAAGGCCAATGAGACAGATGTCTTGGGGGGGGGGGGGGGGGGTCTGTTACTTACCGCCTAATCAGGCTGAAGAGGCACAAAAAATATCCTTCAAACAGCTGGGAGAAGTCTCACAATCACTATCCCTTGCTCTCATGGGGGACTTCAACTTACCAGATGTCTGCTGGAAATGCAACACAGCATAGAGGAAACAGTCTAGGAGGTTTCTAGTGTGTGTGGAAGATAAGTTCCTGACTCAGATGGTGAATGAACCAACTAGGGATGGTGCCCTGCTGGACCTTTTACTTGTAAATAGGGAAGAACTTGTGCATGATGTGAAGGTTGGAGGTTGTTTTGGGCACAGCTATCATGAATTAATACAGTTTTGATTCTTGGAAAAGTAGAGTTAGCAGAACTGCCTCCCTGGACTTCCAGAGGGCAGACTTCATCCTGTTAAGGAGACTGGTTGGCAGAGTCCCCTGGGAGGCATTCCTGAAGGGAAAAGGAGTCCAGGAAGGCTGGACACTCTTCAAGAAAGAAATTCTAAAGGTACAGGTGCAGGCCATCCCCACATGCAGAAAGATGAACCAATGTGGAAGAAGACTGGCCTGGCTGAACAGAGAGCTGTGGCTAGATCTCAGGAGTAGAAAGATGTATCACACCAATATAATTAGTGTGATTACATGATTGTGGGTGCAAGCATTAATGACTCAAGTCCTGTATCTCAGGATTGCAGGACTGCTTTAGCATCATGATGGAAGGAGATCATCTATCAGAAGACCATAGCCTGGTGAAAGAAAATATATTGTGAATGGTTAGTATTCAGAGTTATTTTTTTCTTGTATGTTTTGGAGATGCAATGGCAGAGCTGAGTTCAAACTTCACTTTAGCCTTGTATTGACTCGGTCCTTTTACAGTCGAGAGCTGTAAGCATGTCCCTGGTCATTTGGGCAGAACAAAAAAGGACAACCTAAGAGGTTCTGTCATTTTCTCATGCTGGTATTGGACTGGTGCCGGGAGCTGCCCTAACCTTGGTAGCCTCATGTGCACCTAACCTTATCTTTGACCTCTCTTTGCCTGTGAGAGAGCTCTTCGCTGATGCCTGAAGCATTAAAATCTCAGCATGCTCCCCTAGTGTAGGACCTCTAAAGAAAGGTGAAGCAGGGGTAAAGGGTCACAATTTACTCAGGGTCTCTTGCCAGAAGGGAACTGGCTTATTTCAAATGTCATTTGTCACAGCAGAGAAACACTTGTAGGATGGGCTGGGGATGAAAATTGTACACAAAACTCTCCTTGTTACCCTCTTCCCTTTCCCCAATATATGCAGAACAGTCTCAGGTTGTCTGTGGAGAGCAGAGTTTATTTGTCTAATTTTAATACACATTGTTTGCTATCTAACTTACAGCAAAGTTCTCAGTAACTTATCAGAGGAGAAGGCGATCAAGGGAGGAAGCAGTACTGAGCATATGGCTCTATGCTTTATATAAGATGATACTGAGGCCATGATACTTCTAATCCTCTTCTTCCCCTGCTCTGGGCATCACTGAATGTACTAATCTGTATTAATTCAGGTCTAAATTGCAGAACTCTACTAAATAACCTTAATTAAATCTAATTTACTTTCTTTGGACATTTAATTTATGAAAAATAAGTATAAATCCCATGTGGTTATAAAAACAGGTGTGTGATGGATGACTACAAACAACTTTTTCTTGCAAAGTGAAATAAGTCTTAGTAGAGATGCTATTTGCTATGTCTGTGTTGTAATGTTTGTTTCCGTATTAAGAGGCTTAGAAGGGCGACGAAGCTGGTGAAGCTGGTGAGGGGCCTGGAGAACAAGTCCTACGAGGAGCGGCTGAGGGAGCTGGGCTTGTTCAGCCTGGAGAAGAGGAGGCTCAGGGGCGACCTTATTGCTCTCTACAGACACCTTAAAGGAGGCTGTAGTGAGGTGGGGGTTGGCCTGTTCTCCCACGTGCCTGGTGACAGGACGAGGGGGAATGGGCTAAAGTTGTGCCAGGGGAGTTTTAGGTTAGATGTTAGGAAGAACTTCTTTACTGAAAGGGTTGTTAGGCACTGGAACAGGCTGCCCAGGGAGGTGGTGGAGTCACCATCCCTGGAAGTCTTTAAAAGACGTTTAGATGTAGAGCTTAGGGATATGGTTTAGTAGGGACTGTTAGCGTTAGGTCAGAGGTTGGACTCGATGATCTTGAGGTCTCTTCCAACCTAGAAATTCTGTGATTCTGTGATTAAGGGTGGGGATGTCAGTGCTTCTTATTTCTCTACTCAGAAAGCTAAAGTTGTCAAGCTTCCCAGTGTGGGCAAGTTCTGATAGCATGGAACTTTCTTTTGATAGCACTGTGCGGCCATTTGTTGTTCCTGGGAGAGTTATCTCTGAAGGTCTGTACCATTTGAAGAAAACTAAGCCAGATTAATAAAACTAAAGCTAGATACATTCATCCACAAACCAATTAATAGTTTTACCCCTTGGGATCAGTGAGAAAAAAACAAACAAACCAAAAACAGATGAACACGATATGTTTGAACTAGGATTCAATTTACATGGATGTGTAACTGAGTTTCTGTATGGTACGACACTGTGTGTCTGTGAGTTTGGTGCATTCCTGTTTGCCACCTGGGAGTAAATCATGCTTTCAGATGTCTGTCTTTCACAGCACAGACTGTTCATTGCTGCTGAGGTGCCACAAGAGATGCTATGGGAGATTTGTTCCAGGTTCCTGTCTTGTTCATATGTCTGTAGCCATGAGTTAACTATCAATTCACTGGAGTTAAAGCGGGGCTACTAAGAAAAGTGACCTACTAAAACACACAATGGATGGCATACACACACTCTGCTGAACAAGTGAAATAAAAAAGACTTATTTTCAGAGATAGCGATGCCATCTTACAGGTCATACTGCACTTGACAAAGTGTTTCTGGAAGTAGTACACTGCTGGGATTGTGGAAATACACAGTCATGAAAGCACCAGCTTTTTTCTGGAAACCCTTCGGTTATGTGGGGTTCCTGTAGCCTTGAGCTGTACCCTCAGCAAATATCTGTCTTCTACTGATGACCTTACATCAGGATCTGGAGTCTGTTTAGGGTTTGGAAATTCATCCCCATCCTTCAGGGCTGATCCATTCTACCTAATATGCTCCCAGCAGAGTTTTGTCTGTGTTGGTTTTAATATCATTTTGCAGTCTCCCTGGAAATCTTGTTCTGTGTTCATCAAGCTTTAAGTGATGGCATGCTTTCTTGAACACATCTGAGAAGTAACTGGAAACAGTGCCATTCTTACCATCAACTTAGGTATCTTTGTGTAGAGACTCCAATAAATAAATAAATACATAAAATCACATGTTAAATGTGGGAAGTTGGAGTAATCCTCAGTCTGCTATTAATCTACATTATAAATTGGTATTTATCTCACATTTCCATTCCCTGCTTTGTCTGCTCTCTAGTGTATGAAGACAGCCTTGGTGATGTTTTACCTCAGGAACATTGGAAAGGACAAGCTTGGACTCTGAGGTTTCTCTAGGGCTTCTGTATGACCATTTTGAGTTGTCATCTCAAGCTAGTTCCTGTCTCCTGAGACATTTAAGGTCTTTATAAAAAAAAAAAAACAAACCAAAAACATTTTTTTTTTCTATAGTGTGCTCTTGGTTAAAAAAAAAATATAAATCAAGAATGTTTTAAACAGAAAGACTGAAAAGTATTTCAAACTGTTAATCATGTGTCAATGCTCTGGAGCCTCTGTCTTTTTTTCCTCATCCAAATTCCAGTAGTTTTTTAATGAAACAGAGCTTTCTGAAATGCGTATCAACAACTGTGTGTACATATACACCCAACTACATACTTATATGTGTAAATTGCTGCCAATAACTATTATTTTCAAAGAAATATGATGTTAAATTAGTTCTCCACAACAGTGAAAGGGAAAAGCTAGTTTTACCTTAGCTCAGCCATTTTCAGCAACTACAACAAAGCTTTCAGTATTTCATAGTACTCATTTTAGATTTATATTGGACGTGAAGGTAGAAAACAAATGAGACTGTAATGGATTAAGCATCAGAGAAGTTTGGAAAATAGAAATAAAGATGCATTTTTTTATGTCCTGTTTTTCACCTCTACATAGCTATTCTTATGATGAAGCCACCTGTTTCATAACATTGAGTTATCTCTGGAACTTTACCAACTTTTAAAAAAAGTAATTGAATAAATGTTGAAAATTTGACCTGGCTTAAGACTATTTCAACTTTACAGAATAAATCTTCAAATAATCAGGGTTTCCAGATGAAGCAGAATAACATACTTTTCTGGAGGGGGAAAATCTTATGATCCAGCTTTGCAATATTCTAAATGTTTTATGACAGACAATAACTGTAGCTATCTCTGAATGACTCATGCACCAGGTACAAGTAATATATACTTGAATGTGCATTCATCAGTCAACACTTTGAACAGATAAGAGCTGTGGATTTTTATTTTTATGTTTTTATATTTTTGGTACTACTTAGTTGCTTTGATTCTGCAGTGAAGTTGCATCCATTGTAGAGGTGCTCTATACTAAACTCAGTACCTTTAGGAGAATTATCGAAAAGGGCACATTACCAGAGAAAAGAAAAGCAATATAGCATAAACAGCCGTAAGACTACTGGCTTGGGAATGGAGGATGTCAAAAGGATGGGAGAGGCTGAAACTCTCCTAAACAATGGCTGGTGCAATGGGCTCTCAACTGAAGAAATTTTTCAACTGTGAACTACTTTTGAGAACACTGGGATAAAGAAATTATCAAGGTATCTAAGTGTTATCTTAGATTTTTTTTTTTCCTGTGCCTTCTTGGTAGGGTCTTGAGTTGCACTGCAGTCCCTAGCAGACTTAAGAACTAGAGAAAAACAGTATTCTTTCATGTTGACAAAGAACAGGCATAAAAGAAAAAAGGATATTTTAATCCATTTTCTTTATGATGAATGAAGATGTCTAAAAATTATACTTCAAATTCTTCCTGTTTTGATTTTCTGCATCAGAAATGTATTTGATATTCACATTTGCTTTTTTTTTAAAGGCTCTTGGAATGATTGAAAACCAGACATAAAAAAGTAGGTAGGTGATTAACATCTGTCTGACTGGAACAGTTGGTAGAAAAGCTTTCTTTGTCAAATATTCACAATCCTCTCTTTTTGACTGTGGCTAAGAAAAATACCTTTGAAGCATGTGAAAATAGAAGAAATAGATTTAAAAAAGCAAACATGTAAGTAGCCACTGAAGTCAGGAAAACAATGGCCAGTGTCTGACTTGATTATTTTCAAGAGAAAAAATACCAAAAGCCTTTACACATTAAACGGAAACATGAATGAACCCCCAAACTGTTTTAAGAACAGGCAATCATTTGAACCTTTTCAAATTATTGCAATTATTGCCAAGGCAATCAGCTCTGGGGAGGGCACATTCCACAGCAGGGTGGCATGGCCTACAAGGGGGTTTCCTGCACTGGGACAGCCCCAGGGGTGTGCAGAGACCTGCCAGGAGCTGGCATCTTTCACAAGAATTATAGAAACACAGGATCATTAAAGCTGGAAAAGATCTTTAAGATCATCTGGTCCAACCATCACCCTACTACCAATGTCAACCACTAAACCACATCCCTACGCACCACGTCTAACCTTTTCTTGAACACCCTCAGGGGCAGTGACACCACCAATTCCCTGGGAAACCTGTGCCAATGCCTGACTACTCTTTCTGAGAAGAAATGTCTCCTAATTTCTAACCTAAACCTCCCCTGGTGCAACTTGAGGCCATTCCCTCTAGTCCATTCACTAGTTACCTGTGAGAAGAGGCTGGCCCCTAGCTCCCCATGCCTTCCTTTCAGGTGGTTGTAGAGAGCAATAAGGTTCCCCCTGAGACTACACCAGACTAAACAACCCCAGTTGCTTCAGATGCTCCTCATAGGAGTGGCTGACAAGGCATGTGTGGGGCCAGCAGTCATGCTGGCCACCCCACACTCCTCCATAAACATCCCCTAGGGAGCAAGAGCAGACAGAAGAAGGGGAAACAGGGTGAGCAGGGCACAGGGAGTGAGGGAGTGCACAGGGAGTGCACCCTGTGAGGCAGGGCCTTTCCACAGGTTGAGCAAAGGCACTGAGAACACCTTAACCCCACGGTCAGGCTGTGCTACATAACTATTTGCACAGGCCAAGGGCACTCAGCCTACCTGGTCCTGGAGGCAAAATGGTGGTTGCTCAGGGTGATGGCTGTGGCTCTGGTGGTGTGGCCTGCACTGTCTACTCCAGTGGTGGCTGATGCATCCACCCAGAGCCAGCCACTGAGCGGGGAGGCTGCAGTGCAGACTTCTGACTGCTGGAAGAGCCTAAGTCTTTTCCCTGGGGTAGGGACAGATGGCAGAACTGCCTGTAAAAGGTAGGAGGGCCTCCTGAACCACTCGACTGAGCTGCAGGAGGCAGTGAGAAGGCTGCATAGCATCATGTAGGCTGAGGAGGAGTTAGATGGATTCTAGCACAGTATGCAGGGGACCCAAAGCCTGCAGCCAAACAGCCAAAAACTCCCTCACTGACAATTACAGAAGGGAGGGTGGCCAGTAATACCAAAGGGTGGAAGCTGAAGACATAAAGGACATGAAAGAGTCTTTCCCTGAAGGCTGAGGTGTCCTTAGAGAACTGCTTCACCCCTCTGTGGACTGAAAAGGAAAGATCCTTTGCAGGGACAGGAGAGCTCAGTAAGGCTGCTCGATCTGTTCCCTGTGTAACAATGAGTGCAACTAAGAAGAGGCAACGGGTAACAGTGATAGGTGATTCTCTTCAGAGAGAGGCAGAGGCACACACTGGCTGACCTAATCCACTCTTAAGAGAAGTCTGCTGCTTGCCTGGGGCTCATATCAAGGGTGTCACCAAGAGACCACCAAGTTTCATACAGTCTAATGACTGTTATATACTGCTGTTGTTTCATGGGAGCACCAGTGATGCAGCCAGGAGCATTCTGAGGAGTATCAAGAGGGATTACAGAGCCCTGGGAACAGCAGCAAAGGATTTTGGAGAGCAGGTAGTTTTTTTCATCAGTCCTGCACCGATCAAAGGGAGGGGAATTGAAAGGGCCAGTCAAATCTGACAAATCAACAGGTGACTGCAGGACTGGTGCCATAGGAAGGTCTTTGGCTACTTAGACCATGGGACTCACTTTGAGAAACCTGGTCTGCTGGGGGCTGATGGGGCACACCTGTCACAGAAGAGGAAGAGAAGCTTTGGTCATAGGCTTGTAAAGCTGTCAAAGAGGTCTCTAAAGTAAAGTTGGTAGGGGAGGGGAACCTTAATCCATTCCTCCGTTTGATGCCAGTATCAGTGATAGAAGCCCAGAGTCTGAAGAAGGGTCATAGTTCAGCAGGAGAGCACTTTAAGAACAGAACAAAGGAATTGCAGCCTCTCCAGCCATTAAATCAGCTTCATCAGGGGCTCAACTCAAATGTCTCTATGCTAATGCACATAGCATGGGGAATAAACAAGAGTTAGAGATATGCACATGCCTATAGGCCTATGAACTCACTGGCACTATGGAGTCATGGTGGGATAGTTCTCATGACTGGAGTGTTGGAATGGAAGGATACAGGCTCTTCAGGAAGGACAGGCTGGGGAGGAAGGGTGGGGGCATTGCCATCTATGTCAATGAGCAGCTGGAGTGCTTGGAGCTCTGCCTGAGGATGGATGAGGAGCTGACAGAGGGCTTAAGATAAGGATTAAAGGGAGAAGAGGGACAGGTGACATTGTAGTGGGCGTCTGTTACAGACCATCTGATCAGGAAGACGAAGCAGATGAGGTCCTCTATAAACATATGGAAGCAGCCTCACATTCACAAGCCCTGGTCCTCATGGGGGACTTCAATAACCATGATATCTGTTGGAGGGACAGCACAGCAGGCATAGGCAGTCCATGAGGTTCATGGAATACATTAATGATAATTTCCTTCTCCAAGTGATAGAGGAGCCCACGAGGAGAGGTGCTATGCTGGACCAAAAAGGAGGGGCAGGTGGGGAATCTGAAGCTCTTGGGAAGCCTTGGCTGCAGTGATATTTAAATGGTGGAACTGATTCTGAGTGCAGTGAGGAGGGAGCACAGGAAGCTCATTACCATGGACTTCAGGAGAGCAGATTTTGGCTCTCCCTGAAGATCCTCAAGCTCTCCCTGAAGATGTTTAAAATTGGAAAATAGGAAGACCTGGGGCCAGTCAGTCTTGCCTCTGTGCGTAACGTCATGGAGCAGCTCTTCCTGGAAACTGTGCTAAGACACATGGAAAATAAGGAAGTGATGGGTGACAGCCAACAGGGCTTCACTAAGCAGACTATGCCTGACAAATCTGGTGCCTTTCTACAATGGGGTTATGGGGTTACAGCATTAGTGGACAGGAGAAAACCAACAGACATTATCTACTGGGGTTTGTGCAAAGTATTTGACACTGTCCCAAATTACATACATGTCTCTAAATTAGAGAGACATAGATTTAATGGATGGATCACTCAGTGGGTAAGGCTTTGCACATTATATGAAATGATGTTCGAGTCAGTGAACAGGTAAAAGTATTTGAGACAATATGTTAGTATGCAATAAATTTTACAGCTAGGAAGCAAACTGATATATTGCATTTGGGTAATTACCCAAATATTTCCCAGGGGATTTTTTTTTTTTTTTTTAATTAAAAATAGTAAATTTCTGACATAGCAATCATAGAATCATTGATTGGTTTGGGTTGGAAGGGACTTTAAAGATCATCTGGTTCCAACCCCCATGCCATATGGCAGGGACAGCTTATACCAGCCCAGGTTGCCCAAAGCCCCATTCAACCTGGCCTTGAACACTTCCAAGGATGGAACATCCACAGCTTCTCTGGAAAACCTTTTCCAATGCCTCACCACCCTCATCGTAGATAACTTTTTCCTAAAGTATAATCTAAATCTACCCATGTTTAATTTAAAGCTCCCTTTTCCTATCACCGCACTCCCTGACAGAGTCTCTCGCCAGCTTTCTTGTATATTTGCTGGTTAAAAACACAGTTAGGTATCCACTTCAGTATTTTCCCCATTTAGTGTTGCTCTTGATTTTGTTTTACTTCTCAGATTCTCTGATACTGTTTCCTTGCTGTGCAATGGCCCAGGATTTCATTCTGCTTCAGATGCTTTCCTGCTGAGATGTTGTGACACACAACAGGCTTTTTAAATAATACTGGTGTTTTCTGTGAGGTCAGTGAAGAGTCTTATTCAAGACACTCTTTATGGGAGACAGAAGAACAATACGTATAGTCATATATATTTTTTTTTTGCATCCTAGAGGGATATTTTTTCTGACTATGAAACAGTCTTTTTTGCTGAAAGATTCTCCTGAGAAATGGTTGTCAGCCTTGGTTTAGATAGTGGCAGTAGGTCACTTGCTGGTGGTAACTGCATTGGCGTGGGGAGGAGGTATGCTGAGAGGTCTGTAATCCCCTCTTATCACTGCCTGCTATAATGTTCCTTACCCTGTGATACAGCTGTAAGACTGTGCAGCCTCCATCTCCTCCTTCCTTCCTTTTCTAACTGGGATTTTTTTTTCTTCTTTGACTTTATGAACACTTTATTCACTGGGCAGAGCACCTATTGCCTTTTGTCTTGCATTTTTATTTTAGGACAACATTGTATAATAGAATTGCTATCTAACCAGTGCACACTTCTGTATCATTCCCTTTGAACATTGCTTCTAAATTAGGAAGGCTGCTGCTTTAACAGTGTTGCTCACAAGAGCTTCCATTGCATTTTGATGTTTCTTTTCATTAAGGGAATCTAAACAAAGAAATTGTTAATGGGGCTTTTGTTAGCACTGTGTCTATAAGAATGGTGTCAACAGCATTGGCCACAGCACACAGTGTCTTCACTCCCTTGTAGTAATGGTGGAAGTCATCCAGGCTGGGCTGTCTCCTGTCAGCAACAAGAGGCAGCCTCCCAATGTGCTGGCATCCTTTCAGCAAGTCTGGGCTGCTAGTGCTGAGATCTTACACAGTATGGGGTTGCTTATGGAAATAGTCTCTTTCTTCCCAGTCTAAGGACTGTATTTTCTCTGGGACCAAACTACCACTTCCAAAGCTGAGTTTGGAAAGGAAGGATTCTGCACCCCTGAGAACCTGGCTGGAGATATGTACTTGGGTGTTCAGTCTTCAAAGACACCTTTCTCTCTAATTTGGCCCTCCTAAGGTATGCCAACTGGTGAAGCACAGACATAATTTTAACTCTACCTCTCCACAGTACTCCTCTGTTACCATTTCGTACAGCAGTACACCCAGGAGGGGAAGAGGTTTCTCTTTCTCACTTCTTCCTCTTTCCCATTGCCTGTCCCTGAACTGGTGCAGAAGAACAAAGTTGTCATAACCTAGCATAAAATAATGTGAATGACCATCCTTCTTTGGAATAAATGTTTATTTAGCTCAGTAGCCTGCCTTTATAGTGTATGTGGGGAAGAACAAGAACCAGACAAGCATTCTTCCCCTTATTTGTTCCTAGCTTCCAGTTATCTTTGTCTTCCAGGATTTCACAACTAAGCCTGCTGTGTTTGATCTAGTAGCACTCAACAAAATACTCTTCCAAGAACTTCTACAAGTTTATTGTATTCACAACATCCTTTGTCAAGAGGTACCACTAATCAGTTGTAACACATTGCATGAAAATACGTCTTTACATTCATTTTTAACCATCTGCTGTTAGCATCATTTTAGGGCCCCTAGTTCTTGCACTAGAGGAGACGGTGAAGCTCCAGTCCTTGTCTGCTCTTTTGGAAACTCTCTGAACATTTGGAAACCTCAGTTGTATTGCACAGCAGGACATCTCCTTGCCAGCTGAAGAATCTAAGCTGTTCTTTGGATGAAAGTGCTTCTGTACCTTGAATTATCCTTGCTGCTTTTCTCTGATCCTTTTATAGTACTACATTTTTTTTGTACGTTTGTTTGTTTTTCAGGCATTGGAACCAAAAATATCAAGGTGTGGGTGTGATCTGGCATGATATTTTCTATTTTTATTCTCTGTTCCTTTCCTTGCAATTTCTAACACTGATTTCCTCTTGCTGCCTGAGCTACCTTCTGTGCTGAGCCAGTGCTTTTGTGGAACTGTTGATCACAGCCCCAGTTCTGACTGACCTTTGCTAACTTACTGTAGCTCTTTTGGCTGAAACAGCCCCCAAATTCCTGTGTGTGAAAGCTCCATACATCATACACTGTCTTTGTGGATCAGTCTGTATATACTTCTACTGTTCCAAGTTCATGTCTCTACACTTGGACAGCTATATGGCAAAGCCTGTAACCAAGACAAAAGTCTGTTTTATTTTCCCCACAAAAGCTCTGAGACTAAACAAATATGCATATCAAGTTCTCAGTCACTAAGGAAATATGGCATAGGGCTTTCTGAAGCATGTATAGAAGTGAACTGGAGGCTACCTGAGTAAATAGGGATGAAAGGATGTGGATGGATGCTGGGTACTGAAGGTAGCCAAAGGGTGGGCTATCACAGAAGAAGCAGTCTGGAGGTGGGGACATTATCCACCACATCTTCCTCACAGCACCACAGAAAGCAGCCTTCACAAAGGAACTGAAGAAGTCCAAAGCCATAAATTTTTTTTATGCTGAGGAAGGATTCTGGGAAATTATCAGTCTGTAGCTACCCTGTTCTTATATTCTTCCCTAGCTATCTATTTTTCAGCCCCATTGGAGTCAGGAGGTCTTTCATTTTTCTGTTTATGTTCTTTGGCTTCAATGCAGCAGTGTGTATCCTCAGTAAACCATCTCCACTTTGCTGTCACTCTAATGGGGGAGAGAGAGAAGGAGGAGAGGAAGATATATGTACTTTCTTGCCAACTTTCTGCTCTAGCTGTCTCAGATCTGGCTGATTGTGCGGTAAGAGCAGCTTTATCATGGTCTGTCGCTTGTGCTTTGGTTCTAACTATAAATAGGGAATGCATCAGTATCTACGAATGCACTTCTTTTCTAAGTGACTTTCAAGCTCCAGGAAAGACCAAAGTTTCCTGCTAAAGTTTGAGTCTTCCTTCTCATCCCAAATTTTCTGCATGTTGTAAATACCCTGTCAACCAGTTGTCAGGTGCAACTGCTTTGTGAGACCTTTTTGACTGTTACTTCGTGCCTATATATATGGTAGCTATCTCCTTTGTCCTTGCACTGTCTGTTGCATCCACATTATTTGAGAAAGGGTATATTTTAGCTGTGGGAAACATAGGAAATTTTGTACAGACATTGCAGAGAAGTTGTAACTCAACTACCCTCTATTTTTATTTTTTTTCCCTATAATGCAATAAAACACCCTTTTTATTTTATTTTATTTTTTTATTTTATTTTTTTAGCATTGTATTTTTTGGATTTCTTTGGTACTTTCGTGAGGTTAGAAATAAAGTAACTGAAAGAAATTCCATGAAACAAAAATTGATACACAAATACAGAGATAACTGCTCCAAATTTTAAGCCTGTCACTCTAAAAAGTTACAAAATACATACTTGAAAATACGTAATTTGCATTGAGTCCCAGTACAATATATTAGAAAAAAACCACACCCATCGCTAAACCGTAAATGGTTGAATTGCATCCTCCTGTGATTCTTGGTGTTCATGGCCTTGGGTAATATTCTTTTATTTAGTTATTTATTTTCCCAAATGCAGAGGTATGTAAATAACATAACATTTAATTTCACTAACACTTAAACTTGGACATATTTCCATAGACTTGGTGTAACTGTTGTAGCAACTGTCAGTAATTACTGGAAATGGGACTAGCATCCTCAGAAGTAATATACATCAATTTCAGTTTTTCCTGTCTACATATCTTGCAATCAAGCCCTGAATCCCCAAACATGGCTGCAACAATTTTTAGGGGGTGGAGGGAGGGGGATGCTTTTGATACTTGGAAGAAGTGATCTGTGAGTTTTCTATAACACACAGGGAGGTCAGTGTTGGAAAGAAGGTCTTGTGAAAAAGGGAAAACAATAATAAAAACAATAACATTATTAACTGTGCTCTGTCTGATTACAGAGCAGATCATGCCCTGAGGAGGGGTTATGATTTTTGCTATGTTGCTGGAGAAGTCAGTGCTGAGGCTGGAGCGGTGAACCCTGCATAGCTCTGCTTCATGGAGGAGTCCATGCTGTTCCAGAGGCTGATGCACATAGCGCTTCTTTGGGGGGAACTGAAGGGGTTTCAGCAAAATTGTGCTTTGTCTGCTCTATACACATCTTTAGGTCTCCTTGTGCTCCTGTTACAATGAAGAATGATGGAGGCAAGGCACTGCAGAACATCTGAGGGCTTGTTATTCCTTGTTCAGATGAAAAGACTACTTACCTGGAGTAAAAGAGAGACCACCAATGATTTGGTAATGCCTAGATCCTTCAAGGGCATGTTTTTTCCCCATAGTGACAAAGCTGACCAGAGGATTGACCATTATATAATGTTTAAAAAGAAAGGTAGAAAGCAAGGTTCGAGCTGAGGATGCCAGAGACTTGTGTTCTGTGCAGAACCATGACTGATCACAGCATCCAGGATTTCTTTGTCAGCAGTATTTATCTTAAGGGAAAACAAATATTTTGTTTCAATGCTTATTGTGAAACTAAACGGGGAAGTAAAAGAAGCAAATTAAACAAACAAAACACACACACAAAAAAAAAAACACAAACAAACAAACAATGAACAACCATACACATATATCCTTCAAAAGGAAAGAGTTTATCCCTAAGTATGTTTTCTGCTTCTATTCTCCAGGATAAATGTACTGCTCAAACACAGAACTGTTTGCTTCACAGTAGAGAAGCAAAAAGTTAACTACCAAGGGGGTTGCTTGATGAAAATTAACTCTATCCCAACTGAAACCATGACACAACTAATTTTTTTAACTAATGCTAATATTTAAAAAAAAAAAAAAAAAAAAAAGAAGAATTTCACAAAATGTCTTGCTGACATTTTGATAACTTTGGTTACAGATAGAAAAGGCATACTGCCTCTTTTTGTTAAGGTAAGCATATACAGAAATACTGCATGATCAAGATGAGTCTGCATTTTAGATGTCTTCCTGACAATAGTCATTAACAGGCAATAAGGAAATAGCTCATTAAGCAAATAACACATAAATTATGGGGTAATTTAAAAATACTTCCAACTCATTACAATAGACTGATTAAAAAGCAGACTTATTTAATAATATCTTCTATTTATCCATAATGACATTGAACCTGACTTACATTCTTTTTCTCTGGAGTCAAAAATGTGGCAACTTTACAGATTGTTTTCTCCATTTTACATACCAAACCTGGTATGGGTAGATGCTTCTTGATGTTTCTCTGTACTACTGAGAAGGGCTGTTAAGGAACATAAATCCATACAGTGGCAGACATACACACTGACCTGGAAATTACTCATAGTCTGTGTTGATGGACTTCAGCATCTGTGTGAAGCTACAGGAAAGTTCCTGGGGCTTTCTAGAAGTTCTTTTGTAGAAAACTCCCCTGAAAAGTCCCCTTGGGCAGGCCAAGGGACTGCCCCCATGTTATACTATTGAGAATCTGCAACATTTAGTTAATTTTCTGTTTGGTCTCAGAGCTTTGTCTTAGATAGGTGACCTCCCAGTTGCGTTCTTTAAGTAGTGAAGAGCTGCCAGATAAAGGAGAAGTATATAGTCCTCCTCCTCTGACCTTAGTGCTCACTCTGCTGTTTCTCCATTTCCCCCTCTCATCCTCTGTCTATATGAAGTTTTCTGTTATCTTGTGTGATATATACACTGGGATGTCTTTGGGGCACAAACTATTTTTTGTTCTGAGATACTACGTCACCTAGCACACAAAAAAATCCTGTTAGATGACTAGTTTTAATAGTGTGAAAAGACTGATAATCTGAGTAATTTGGTATTTTGATTCCCTAAATTGCTTATGTTAAACTTTATATTATTTTATAATATTAAGAATGTTACTGATAAAAACTAACATACCTTTCTCTGTAACAAAGCAAAGTAATGCACTTATGATGCAAACAAAAGGATGCTGATGAAGTCTGAAGGTGCAGAAGAAGGAAACACTTGGATAAAGAAAACGTATATTAGCATCCAAAACAAAAAGAGAAGAGATAAATGACTTTATTTCTTTAAAAGGAATCATAAAATGCTTTACCAGCATCCTTCTAAGCATCTAGGACTCCATCCAACAAAGCACATAGCCATCTGCTTGGCTTCAGTTGACTGTTCTATCATTGAAATCTGTGTACAAGTCAATCCATGGAGTTAAGCGTGTGCTTAAGTGTTTTACTTGAAAGGTTACAGGGTCTTATTCAAATATGGAAAGAAATGACATCATCCAGGTCTTGCAGAACGTAAGTGTGAGTCACTGACCTGCTGGATTATAAATCAGATTTATTCATGTAGTGCTAGTGGTCTTGTCTCACCAGCATTCAGGAGCGTACTTAAACTAAATCTTGGTGTAGCAGTGATTACTTAGCTGAAGACAGGTGCCTCTCACTTTCAGAGTTCAGCTCTTGAGCTTTTTCTCCATGAATGGTCATGAAGTACATTTAGTCAAATAATCATTCCAAGTAGCTTTCAAACTGCTGATCTTTGCAAGTGAGATTATACCTGATTTGAAAAACTAAAAAGCCCATTGTTTTGTCTTAGGCCATTAGTGCTCTAATTGGCCATTACCTAACGAGAAACATATCTCCATTATTGCTGTTGCTGTTATAAGTCTTATAAGTCTTTTTAAAAATTATTTATTATTATTATTATTATTTTTAACTGAACTATATAGAAATGAGGAAAAATATATCTAGAAATGTCTACTTATTTATTTATTTATTCATTTTCATTTCTAAAGTGCCCTTTTTAGTGGTTAGTTTTCCTTGGGTACTTAAAGAACTACTTACTTTTATATTTGAATTGTTTGCATCAGGACTGCTGAGTTAGCTGTGCTAAGAAAGGACTGGATTGGAGTAGATGTTCAAATTTCTGTACGTTGTTGTGAGCAGTCAGTCATTAAAGATGGTGTGATAGCCAAACCCAAAACTCAGAATCTGGAAACATTTGGATTTTATCATCTTGTCTAAGGAGGAGGATGTGTGACAGAGAGATTGATGCCAATGAAAACAATGAATCTCTGGCAAGAGAGCTATTCGAAAAACCAGTTTCCTTGGAAACTGCTTTATACTTCATATATGCTATCTTTGAGATAACAGCCTTTTCTTATCAAAACACCCACATGGCAGCATGTACCTGTTTGTATTTCCCCCCTCTGTTTCAGACAGAGAGAAAGGTTACAAAAAATTGATCAGTCCTGAATATTTTCCCTTTCTTCTGACATGTTCTTTCCTACTACAATAATTTTCCCTCCCAAAAGAAAAGGCATGAAGGTTTATGTACGTTCGTTATGCTGCTTAACTCATGGTACTGGTTAGAGTTAATATTTAAAGGCTGAGAAGTGATTTAATGTCCCTGAAAGACTCTTCCATGATTGGGAAATGTCACATAACTTTTTTCCAGTGCTTGATAGAGTCTTCTGTATTTAAAACAAAGATTGATGTGATAATTATGTCCCAAAGGCTAATACAAGTTTATTTTCTGATGTTGACAGCTGATACCAACTTTGTTTACCTAAAGCTTGCTCATACTAAGATGAAGATACATTGCCTTTGACTCCACAAAATATACAAATGCAGTTTAATGAATCACAAATCCTGAAAAAACAAACAAATATTTCTAAAGAAAACAGAGGTGGAAACAAATATTTTTTTTTATTTTTTTTTTTTTTCTATGATGCAGTTACTTCAGTGTGCTATTATTTCTATGGAGTCATGCTTGCTTTACCAGTTTGGCATACAAAGTTACTATTAAAATTTTAAAAGCAAACACTATTTGCTTTTGTGCAAACACACCTTGTATAGTGCTTACCCCAAATTCTGTGCAAATTCAAAGGACTCATTTGATCTGTGATGCAGTATGAATTCAATAAATGGCCTTCAAAGAGAGCTATTGCAGATTCCTGAACTACAATTTAGCTCTACATTTGGGCTGGAATCCTTACCAGCTTCCAGCATTTTGGGATGGACTTTTGGGATCTGTGTATTTATATAATTTAGTATCTGACTGACTATCTTTAGCATATTTCTTCTCATAATACTCTATTTTCTCATATAAACATAGCAGTTTAATAGTTTATGGTGGTATATATCATACCTCACTATAGCTATCTAAATGCAAAATATTTTGTCTGCAATGTCTATACACTTTGCACAGTAAACAGCATGAGTCAACTATCTCCAGAGAATGCTTCCTGACACACTACAATACCTGTACAGAATAGTCTTAATAAAAACTCTCAGAAATGCCTCTTTCTTTTGATTGACTAGGACGGAAGGCTTGATGATTAAGTTGGACTGAATAGACTTTGAGGCCTGAAGTACGTATGTTGCACAGAATGTGGACCAGGGGACAAGAAGATGACCTTAAACTCTCACATCTCTTTGTAGAGACCCTGCATTTAGAAGAATAAATTGGTCCCAAAGAAAAAGCAAATAAACAAAGACACTTCTTTTAGCCACATACCCAGAATTTTTTTTTTTTTTTTTTGACATGGAATCCAAATACTCAGTTTTAAAATATGTAACTTTGGAAAACAGAGTTTGTTTTAGTTTAGTGATAATGTCTGGTCACAGAAATCTTAAGCCGATTATTTCTTTATCTCCTAGCCACAGTAATTCCTGATAATCTGGTTATTGATATTCTTCTGGGTGTCTACAAACAGAAAAGCTTCTAAATGAGTGAAAATTAAGCCAGTCAATACATGTAAACTAAATGATGATTTACTCTTTTGAAACAGATGTATTTTTACTACTGCTCTTCTGGTTAGTGAACCAGGGTGGTGAGTATAAAATAATTTGACCAATTACAATTACAGTATACAGCTGTATTGCAGTCTTTATCGGGAGTAAAAATATCCGCTGATTTGTGTTAGTGGGAAAGCATCTGTAATCTTGCTGAGAAATAGAAATGACAGTATTTTGGCTTAATTGTCCTTTATGACTGATTTCTGTTTACAACCACAAAATTTCAGATGGTGACTTTTATATCTCTATATCTGTGTTTTCTTAGCCTTATTTCATATAGGAAAAAAAAAAAAAAACAGCCCCCCAAAACTCCTCAAAACCCACACACCTTCAAAAAAAATAAAAATAAAAATTAAAACACCCAGAAACCATTGGTGAAACTCTGAGTCATGTAGGTATAAAAGACATCTTGGTAGCCTACTGTTATTGTTGAAGAAGCCAGAGAAACTTGGTAGAACTGGAAAAAATGATTATGCAAATACTAGTGACTCATGCTGACCCATCTTTTCGTTGGCTTTACAGCTTTGCAGCTGCTTGCTTTTGCCTTAGTAAAGATAATCAATTAGTTCAGTCTGGATTATAGGATTTTAACACAAGCAATTTCACTGGATATGAAGTCTGTTGACTATAAACTTCATACAGGTTATATGGAAAGTTGTACAAAACTGGATTTGCCAGAGGGAGTCAAAGCATGCAATGTTTTTGGAAACAGTATTCTTTTTCTTCTTGTTTATCTCAAGTTCTGTAGTTTTTGGTGATATAAATTAGTATTAATTGCCTCTGCATGCTTTGTTGATCTTGGTATGGCACATTAGAAGCATAATCCTTTATCTACTGTAGTCAGTGGAAGTTTTTTCCACTCAGGTCTTCAGGAACAAAATCAAGTCTTAAGTAAAACATTGTGGTTTTTCAGTTTACCTTGTGAATGACCTAGGGGAAAGTATAATTCTGTTTTTAAATTGTTTTAATGCTTATCCTTTTTTTGTTCGATTGTTTTGTGTGTATGTGGCCCTATTATTTATTTATTTATTTATTCATTCATTCATTCATTTATTTTTTGTATTTTTTATTATTATATTAGATTTAGGCCTAGGCTTATCTTTCTTGAATGTGGGTATATAAAGTTTGAAGAATAGTGGTAGAGACAAATAGTCCAAAACAGTCTTTAAGCCTTGTGAAATGCATGAGAGTTTAAATTCTTATTTTAATTCTTTCCGGAATGTAAAGAAACCATTAAAACATGGTCAAGAAAATAGGAAGGAAACTAACTCCTTAAACCCTTGTGAGTGTTTCTGCATTGCCTAATTTTTTCCAGCCTTCCTGTTAGTTACTGCACTGTTTATGCAAATTAAGAGTGCTCCAGCCAGGGAACGTGAGAAGAGCTAGATTTACAGTCTGCAGATTAAGGCACTCAGATGAGCTCTGGGTAATCCTCTTTCAGGCTCTTGCTGGCAGTACTCTGCCATCCCTCTTCATTTTGACCATTAATTTAATCTTCACAAGGGGATATTTTTTTTTTTAAAGAAAATTATTTAGTAAAAAGAGTAGCTTAGTTAATTTTCATTTTGTGTTTGAAAAAACATTCAAGCAAGAAGCAAGTTCCCAAGTATAAAGAAAGGTAGTCAGGAGAAGCAACAAATATTACTTGATAGTCTAAGCTTTCTATAATGTTCTGGAAAGTTTGATCTCCCCTTAGTATAGTGTTGTCTGTACTTTGACAAGAGGTGTAATTTCAGTGCATAGATGGAGTATTAAATCCTCATAGCCTTTAGCACACGAGTTAAAAACAAAAACAAAACAAAACAAAACAAAAAAAAACACACCATAGTAACAACTGGCAAATGTCTAGCACAGCTGCATTATTGGCTATAAAATTGGGAATGTAACAAACTCATATCCAGGGTAAATGAGATAAATAAACCCACACAGTGTGGCCTCCAAAATGATTTTAACTCATCATCAATAATGAGAAAAGTGTCTAAATAACTTAAAGGGACATTTGAAATTTATGTGGTTTGACACTTAAAAATTTCAGAAATATCCAAACTAGTATGAAAATAACAAGTCTCGGGGTTAACAAAAAATGCAGACAAATCTGCAGTATAATTCTCAGCCAGTCAAGATTTATTTTGAAAGGAAAACTTCAAACAAAATGCTAATTTAAGAAAGGCAACAATTTCATTTTAGCATATAAACAAAATCAACAACCAGGGGAAAAAAAGTCAGGAGGAGAGGGAAATTGCATTGTGTTAGAGGCTTAAAATGTCAGACTCTGCTCCGTCACCTCCCAATCATAGTTCAAGATTCAAATAGCAAGAAAATATGCTTTGCAGCCTGCAGTTGCTAAGAACTTCACTGTATGCTATATTTGTATGGCCTATAACGATTTAATTTGAATTTACTTCCAAAGATTTATTTCTTTTTCACTTTATTACTCTTTTATTTCATACTTCTCTTGAACCTTAGTATTTTAACTAATGACTTCATCCCGCAGGATACTGAACGTTATGGCTTATATCCAAGGAAGAACTTTTTTAAGTGCTTCAATGTTAACTGAATTGAATTTTGGGATAAAGCTATAAATCATACCTAACTCCAGTTGTGTGGTTCTTCTTCTTTTTTTTTTTTTTAACAAATCTCCTACTCTCAATTTCAGTCTTCTCTCTTGTGCATTTTGCTTCTGGGCATCTGGCAGCACAAGTTTAGCAACGATTTGTGTGCAGGACAGTCAACTTATCTTGGACCTAACAAGGTGTCAAAGCTAGCAAATCTACCTATCTTTTTGACAACTTATGAATGTCTTACTGGAAGTTCTCTGTGGTCAAAAGATAGCTTTTAATTTTTGTCCCAGGAATCTTCTTATCAGTCTCTTGTTCTGACATCTCAGGACTATGTCATTACACTGCCTATCATTCAGATGTGTAGCTTGGGCATTAACTTTAATTTGAATGTCTCTTTAAGCTCTTTCAGCTGGGATATGACAACATCTTCCAGATTACTGCCCTCATGACTTTCAAATGAATGACTGAATCTGCCTACCAGTCTCATGTGCATTAATTACAGGGAGGTGCTTTTTCTAGCTGGGAGATATGACCTGGCCTCACCCTTGTCAATGTTGAATTCTGCTGCCATAAACATCATTATTCCAGTCTGTATCTTGAATATGGATAGTGGATATATTCTGTCTATTCTTTTTCAGTTTCCCTGATATTTCCTCACTCTGAGGCACACTTGCCTTCTTTAACTTCAATAGCTTTATGGCCCACGTCTTCCTATTTGTGATTAAATTTTGACTTGTGCCTCTAGCTGATGATATCTACTGTCATTACCCATCTGTTGATCTTTGGTTCACTTATTACACAGTCAAACAAGCATTTGGGGTCTTTCTCCCGTGCCGTCCTTTGTACATGGAAGAAAATACCTGTGAACAACTAAAAAATATTTTGTTTCTCCACTTCATACACCTACACAAAAAATCTCCTTTACTGTGCTTTCACTGCTGTTTTCTAATGTTTATTTCCATCATGCTTACTGTATACTCGCAAAATTTCATTGTATTTCTATTTGTCTATAGCTATCTTTCTTCCAATGTCTTTTACATGGGTTATATCATCCTTGGTGTAACACCAATCTTTCTTCTAGGATTTTATAAATTCTAGACTGCTGTAACACAAATAATGTATCTATAAATCTTTTTGAAAATTAAGTCTAATCTAGAACACAAGCTGCTGTAATCAGGTTAAAAATGTTCCTTGCATCTGTGATATGAAAAGTGGATAGTTTCTAAATCAATGCTAGCTGCTCTATATAATGTTTTCATGTTAAACTTGCTTTCTTAGCAAGATGAGGTGTACAGTAACTTTTCCTGTTTAAGAGCATCGATTTCAAAATATTGATACCCAGGAGCTCAAATAGACCCCATTTATTTGATGTTTTTACTGAAAAAAAAAAAAGAGGCTGAATTTTGTGGTCCTGGAAAGCAGACTTTCATTAAAATAATTTCCAAACTATGTCTTTCTAAGCATATTCTTTCTAAAGGATTAGTTTAGGAGATACAGACTAGACTCTGGAGCCATCTTCTTGTGATAACATTATTTTGCTTAAATGATACTGAATAAAAGATGGATATTTGTACAACAGCAGACTCCAAAAGATTCTAATCACTGACTCATTTTTCCCTTTCCCTTTCCCTTTCCCTTTCCCTTTCCCTTTCCCTTTCCCTTTCCCTTTCCCTTTCCCTTTCCCTTTCCCTTTCCCTTTCCCTTTCCCTTTCCCTTTCCCTTTCCCTTTCCCTTTCCCTTTCCCTTTCCCTTTCCCTCGTTTTCTTTCTCTTTTTCTCATTCAAGCTTCAGTAACACAAATTACAAGGATAGATGTATCATTTTCATTGGTGCATTTGTAAACTTACAATGCAGTGATTTGAACTAATCTGTAGATTTCCATGGCTACTGATGTCTTACTTAAATTACACACCATATATGTTATTTCCTATTTTCTTTGCAACAACTTGGTTGAACTTATAAAAATATATTGCAGGACAAGACATCTGCCCTTTATAGTCTAAGGGGCTGCTCTATCAGCAGCCTTTCATTTGACGTATTTTAATAAGAATCTTGTCTTCTGTGGCTATGCCCCCATTTAATTTTCATGTATCTCAGAACACTCACCCTTGATTTGTACTCAAACCATTCACCAATTTTTTATCCTGTCATCTCCAGACAACGTGAATGTACTGCCTATTACTACTGTGAATTTTCTCTTTTTCACTTTGATCGTAAATTCTCTTAATGCAACTGAGTGGTTCTCGCTGACATTTCTAATGACTTCTTCCTACCTGCATCAAAAAAGCATAGTCCAAATTCATGGTCGGTGATCTATCAGGTGCCTTAACACCCCTGATCATTATTGCAGTCTTGATTTCATTGATTTTCATGATTGCATTCTGTTTTGTCAGGTTTTGCAACTCTGTCACCTCCAAAGTCTTTTATTATTACTTGAAATGACCATTAGGGTGACCTCCAATACTGTGATGTCAGCCCACTCAACTTCATACAGAATGCTAATGGGGGGGTCTCTTTGTTAGCACACACGTCTTCAGCTTACTGGAAAACCTTAGAAGCTGGTACAAACACTTTTCATATGCAGCTGCAACTTGAAAACTGTCATGTTTTTTTGCTGGGACAAAGTTACTTTTCTTCATTGAGGCTCACACAATGCTGTAGTTTGGATTTTTGATGACAACAGGGATGATGACAAACCAATGTTTCAGTTGTTGCAGAGCAGCACTCACACAGAGTTATTATAATTACTTGCTTTGCTTGCATACACAGCTTTTGCTTTACCTAGTAAACTGTATTTCAACCCATGAATTCTCACACTTTTACCTTTCAGGTTCTCTCCCCCATCCCACCTTGGGAGAATGAGTGAGTGGCTGTGTGGTACTTCCTGATGCGTTATACCACAACAAAATCAAAGAAATCTTATCATTTTCAAATATTTTGACAAAATAGTTTTCAAAATATTATTGACGTCTTAATTGTGTTAAAACCAAATGAGAAAAGGGTGAGAATTCTTTCTGAGGTTTCTACTCCCTCAGCCTCAGAGAGATTAAAAAGGAAGATGAGACATGAAAATCTCCTTGTTACCCTTTTTGCCTATATTTAACTCTTCCACATATGTGACAGTAACCTATAACATGCTTTCTGTCCTATCTGAACTGAAAAGTCAGTTGCTATGTTAGACCTACATGTATTTAAAGAAAATCTACCAATCAAAGGATTGAGCTGCTTCTTTTTTAGAGAAGCATTTTGTTCAGGTGTTATTAGGTTCTCACTCAGAACATTTACCTTGCTACTCCAGAGACCAGTCTTGCAAAGAATACAGATAGGGTTGGATTCTGCTGCTGTATTGAATACATTTAACCTCTACTTTCTCAATACAAGATGGCTTTGCTGGTTGGGATACACTGCATAAACAAAGGAGTGTGCTGAAAATAAGCCCTTTTTGAAGCAGGAAATTATAATTAAATTGCACTTCTGCAAATGGTACATCTGTGTAAAATGCTGTTTTCTACCACCATTAAACTTAATAGAGTATCTCCTATAAAGTACTGTCACTCGTTTTGCATGTGGGAAGTGAAGAATGCAGAAAAGGAATGTCCAGATTTTCACCTGTGCCCAGCTGCATATTTTTAAAGTCTCTTTGTGTGTGTGTCAGATTTCATATATGTTTTACACACCTTTCAGATGTTCTGGTTACAGGGCTGCTCAACTTACAAGGAGTTACACAAATCTCTGGGAGCCAAACTACTTTCGTTTTCAGCCAATATTCAAAAACTGGTGGCTGCTTTAGAATATTTACTGTTGTGTCACTGGAAGCCCAGGATAGTGCTGGGTATGTAATCCCAGTCCAGTATTCTCATTTCTGCTCTCCCACCTCCTTCACAGCAGAGTAGATTTTTCTTTCATCATTTTTCAAGCCTATAAGTATATTAATAAAATGTGGTGGTTGTTATTGCTGTTTTCTGTGTATGAAAGGTTACTACCCTGACCTCTTAGAGGGGACGACTCCAGGAATGCTTTATACAGACCCATGCATATTCAATACAATACACACTCTTGAAGGAAATAGATAAAATAACGCTTTAGAAAGTTGAGGTATTGTACATATAAATACATTCTGTTTATATCCTCCACTCTGACCTCTGGTGAATGAATATGCAACAGCACCTTTTCTCACAAGTGTACCTGTCATGAGATAGGGACAAATGTTTTCATGTCTGCCAGAGACACTTCATGGGGCTTCACTGGTGATTCATAATGGAGAGGGACAGGCGCTGGTGCCATGTCTGTTTTCCCCAGTCCATGAAGACAGTAACATGAAGCAGAAATTCAATCTGTATGGAAAAGCACTGTGGACCATGTGAGGTTGTTTGGAACTAACACTGATTGCTGGATAATTCAGAAATGATGATGAAAAAGCTCATGACATGTCTGAAAGATAAATGAATCAGAGATGAGAGCAGGAAGAAACCTTCTATGTCAACCTGTCTGTAGCCTGTTGCCAGGGGAAGACTGTTCCTTCCACAAACACAGCAAAATCAGACTTGAAAGCTTCTAGTCTGGGTAAAAAAGAGTTTTGTTTTTGCTTGCTTGTTTGTTTTAAGAAAAGTGCAGGACAAAAGGTACAGTTTGTGAGATGTACAGCTCAACACAAAATTACCCTCACCCACACCAATAAAAATTGATCCTATTCTGTATGTTTTAACCAGTTTCTGATTCAAGACAATATATGTATTTTTTTCTTGTCTCCTCTTAGATTCTTTAGTTTTTAAGTACCTATTTTGATGGGTTTATGTAACCAAATATTTGGGAAACACAAAAATATTTCTACAATTTCACTCAGGAAATTCCATGTAGAATATCTGTACTCTTTGTTGTACAGATAAAGAAGTTTTTACTTCTTTACTCAGTGCCACATAAGTAGTGATGGTGATGGACTGATGAGGTGAAAACTGCTATTTGCTCTTTGAAGGGGGGAAAAAAATCCTGCTTTAAAAGTTATTGCTGGACAATAACTTCACAAAATATTTAGTTTGGCTCTTTATTCATACAAATGTTTAAAAGTTATGTTTCTATGTCCAACTTTATAGTCACATGTATGGAGACCATTGGTTTGGCATCTCTCCACTGGTTTCATCCCACCATCTCTTCTCTCCAGCAAGAGCTCATGCAAATTATTACAATCAAACTGATAAAATAAAGTACCTCAGTTGATTCCTCTTCACCCATAATTACATGGATGCAATCAAATAAGTTTGTAGGACTACAGAAGTAAAGTTTTCCCTTTCAGCACTGATGGAATCTGGGTCTTTTTATGTAGCTCTCTGTATTTCTCTTCACCCAGTTATGATGGGAAATTAAGAGCTGCCAGTCTAAGAAGCCATCACATATTAGTTGTTAAAAGGAATATGAATTGGCTGTTATCTTAGGAAACTTAGAAAAGGGATTTCTTGATCATGACTAATTCTCAAATGGATCAAGTCTAATGTAAATCCATTCAGATATGTGGATCCAACAGATCCTTTGTGTTTTTGGAGAGGGAGGCTGAGAAAGCAGTTGTGGTGGAGTTCAGCTGCCCACACCACAACGCTTACTTTTTTTATGATACTCTGAGACACCAGAAAGAAATGTTTTTCATACAGATTTTCAAATCTGATTGATTTTAATTAGAAATAAAAGCCCAAAATCTGAAATTTTCCAATGAATGGAATTTTCCATGTCTTTTTAGTTTATAATCTGGATGGGAGGAGACCATGTCAGAGAGATGGAAAAAAGGAAGCAGTTTTGCCAAACATCTAGGGAAGTGCAGTAGCTTCCTCTCAGTATACACATTGAAGAAACGAGTTCTAATGATTTTTTTTTTTTTTTTTTTTTTCAGAATTTCTTTTCAAACATCTCAGTATTTTTTTTTTCTCCAATTCACTTTTATTTTTTTTCCAAGTTTAAACTACCCAGGAGGTTTTAATCATTCCTATTTCTGTCAGCGTAACTGGTGTAGCAGGAGGTTTTTGTCTTTGCTTCACTCATTTCTGAGCACTCCAGCTTTGAAAAAAGGCTGATAAATTGAAGGCATTTCAGAGAAGAGCAACAAAAATGATCGAGAGAGTCAGCAGGTCTTGACTTATGAGGAAAGATCCAAGTAGCTAAATGAGTTTGGTTTGGCAGAAGGGACAGAATAACATACCACAACGTTGACATGAGGCATGTGAGAGAAATTACGTAGTGCAACAGAGGCGGTTGTAAGTAGAAGTAATGGGATGGAAGATGGAGGGGAATTTTTTCTTTGAATCTCTGTGCAAATTTCGTGACATTGAGGTATATTGAGTTGTGGAACAGTGTCCCAAGGGATGCGGCTGAAGACTCGTCACTTGAATCATTTGACACTAGAGATGACAAAACAATCACAAGAAAGGAAATGATCTTGTTTTGCTCTCTTCTATTGCCAACATCTGTATTTCTGTAATGCACAATTATGAATTCACTGCAGGGGAAGCTCTGTTGGTAGAGGTAAGACAAATATCCTATTCAGTAGCAAAGAACACAGGAATATAATGCTAAATGCTTCTTGGTTTTGCAAATGTTCTAATTTCAAAGTGTGATTGTACAAAACTCTTTTCTTGAAATGCTTAAACTCACATATATGAGTGTGATTGAAAACTGTGACAAGACACTGATTTCAGACACACAGGGAAGGATATTTAGTGATTTAAAAATAAAAATAAGAAGAAAAGGGAAAGAGAGGAAGAATTATATTTCATGGGGAAAAGATGACAGAACATGGCTGTTTGTAAACTCATACTGCCAGCTCAAATGACTAAACCTACTGCCATTTGCAGAAACTCATGATCCAGCCCAAGAAAAAACTCTAGCAATAATGAGTTTTCTCCTGTGCTGCTGCTGGCTTTTTCACACAGTCCCTGTTTGATAATTCACAGCACTTTGTCATTTGTTCTCTTTTCTCTTTGCAGATTAAGCGTGTTATTTACTGTTGTCATTTGCCTGCACTGCATTTTGTAGGGGGTCAAGGACAGTTAATACCTACGTGAGCATTTATTTCATCCTGTGGCTATGCAACACATCACATATTTATCTGCTTCACCTCTATTCTGCTCACTGATCTATTTTGTTCAGGGTTTATGCTTTTCGTTCACCCCAAGCATTTTTGTATATATAACAGCAGGTATTAAAACTTAAAAGATCTCATGTCAGTGGCTGGGTTCCCAGCAACCTCTCTTATTCAGTTGCCTAAACACAAACCATAAAATATACATTTGTCCTTTTTTTTTTTTTTTTTTTTTTTTTTTTTCCTGTGGACATTAGGTTTCAACTTATTTTTGAGAATCTTTTTCCTGCACTAGGTGCTTAAATCTGTGGACTCTATTGTTCAAGAGAAAAAAGTTCAGATCAACATCTTGGTTTTCCAAGGCAGACAAACGCTGGCTTCTTTTCCAGTTATTGCAGCAATTAGCTATGAAACTTGCGTTAATAATCCATAGAAGCCAATCTCAGTACAAACCCTCTGTCTTTTGTCTGTAGGTGACTGATTATTCCTCATAATCGGTCATTTTCCTTTACCGTCTTGAACATAATTGTCATAGAGTTAAAGCAGACATCTGAACATAGGACTGAGAAACTTGTTTTAGGTATCTCTCCCCACCTAAATGTTAGTGGGTGTGTGCTTATTTGAAAACTTTTGAGATTTAAATGCAGTTTTTAGGTACTATGGCAGATCTGTGTTTCTCTTCTTTGCTTCTTGCTTCTGCAGTGTTCAAAGCTGACTTCTATCCAGAAAGTTAACATTGCAATAAAGTTATTTGTAGAGCTATTAAGTATGCATGTGGAGTGTGACAAGCATGATTCTATTTTGATTTACTGTTCAAACTAGAGGAGATTTAATTCTACTTAAGTGCATCTTTTTTGTGCATAAGAGGGTCTCTTGTTCATACCTAGACCAAGAGAAGCAATATCAGAGAAGCTGAAGGATGGGATACAGAAATAACAGGTTTTGAAATATAAAATAATGTAGAAAGTTACTTGTTGATGAACAGAAGTTACTAAGAGAACAAAGGAAGATGGAAAGGAAGGAAACTGTAGTGAATTCAGTACTGATCTGATGTTGAAAAGCTGTTAGTGAAAAATGAAAGAGCTTTGTGGAAACCAATTTAAGATGCTATTGTTTACAAAGGCCTCAAATTATTTTTAACTCCAAATTACCCCCAAGTAGGTACATATTTCTTCCTTTCCTTTATGAGTCTGCCAAAATTCAGCATTCTAGCCTGCTTCTAACCTTCCCCATGAGGCTCATTCCAATCCTCCTTGGAAGTCTTAAGAAAGGCTGGACTGCTGAAATGCTTGGCACTTTCATGAAGATGATTGAATAAGAAACCACTGCAATAAAAAAAAAAAAAAAAAAAAAAAAAAAAAAGAAAGAGAGAGAGAGAGGAGAGAGAGAGAGAGAAAGGTGGGGGGAGCACAGTTGTGATTTTTATTTTTATTTTTTTTCTTTTCCAGAAAATGTGGTGAGCTTGAAGTACAGTGTTCAAGTTTAGCTGGTTTATCTTTAAGAAAACAGCTCTGTGCCACACAGAACAGCATGCTTCTGAAGATACATACTTCTTTAGCCCCTTTAATGCAGAAATTAAATGGTTTAGTCTGACCCTGGGCAAGTTAACAAAACCTTGTTAAAAGTAGATGAAGGGAAATGCCTATTTGTGTAGACAGAAAGGGGAAGGAAAGGAAATAAATGTACGGAGAATATAAGAATAAGTTTGAGAGAGATACTTTTGAAAATTAAAACTCACTGTACTATTATATTCAGGTATCCAATGCAACAACGAGTAGAATCATGTTGCAGAATCAAACACTAGAATCATTACTATTGAGGCAACAGAACCTTGAGTTTAGGCTACGGTCCAAGGAATGTTTCATAATTTACTTAGTGTAAGAGCATCAAGAGAAGGGTTTTGATCCATTCCGTACATTCTCCTCGCCCTGCAGTTCTGATGTTTTCAGAAAATTTCAGTTGATTCCCTCTCATGTAGGGGAACAAGCGAAACCTAGATTAAAAGCTGAAAATACTCAGTGAAGTCAATTAATTATATGGATAACTTTTCATGGTCAAACCTAGAGTTTTTATTGTAAATATTTTCTGGTAGTGGGAAAACTACTTTTTCTCTGTGTATTAGGATTACATGGCAAAGTTTTGCTAGCGGGGAGCTGTGGAGGTGGCCTCTGTTGGAAGAGTCCAGAAGCTGCCCCATGGGAGCTTAAAAGGCCAATTTCAGCCAGCTTCAAAGGGACACTTTGTGACCAGAGACAAGCCAAAGAACAATGTTTTTTTTTGAGCCTGTGTGAGAGCAGATTTAAGAAGGGGGAAAAAATTTCTGCACAGCAGCAGCTGGGGAGTGGAGAATGAGAAGCAGCCCTGCAGCCCCCAAGGTGAGTGCAGAAGTTGGGCAGGAGGTGCTCCAGGCACAGGGCAGCACAAGTTCCCCTGAGGCCTGTGGAAAGGCCCCTGGTGGAGCAGGCTGTCCCCCTGCAGCCCATGGGTCCCACATGGAGCAGATCTCCATGCTGCAGCCCTTGGAGGAGCCCCCGGTGGAGCAGGTGGATGTGGCCTGGAGGAGGCTGAGGCCCATGGAGAGCCCCCACAGAAGCAGGGGTCTGGATTTTTTAGTTTGCTTTTAGTTTCTCACTGCTGTAGCCTGTTAGCAATAGGTAATAAATTACATTAATCTTCCTATGCTCATTATGTTTTGCCCATGTTGATAATTACTGAGTGGTCTCTTTGTCCTTATACTGCTGAGTAAAACCACCACACTTTGGACACCCACTTGTCTGAAGCTACTAAGGGCTTTTTGATAGGTCAGCTCTATTGCCAAATCTGTAATTTTTTTTCTGGAGATATGTAAGTTGGAGAAATAGAGATGTGTACACACAGAGATGTTGTGACTGCATAAACATAATTTCCCTCTAGCTGTTTTTCAGGCAGCCTTTTGAGATTGGGCTGCATGCTCCAGATATAGATTCCCGCTCCTTGGCCCTTTGGCTCTCATTCCAACCTCTCCTCTGACAGTGCAGGCAAAAACCTTCTCCTGTGTAATACCCATTGCCTGGAGCAGTAGTGTTACCTCTCTCTGACTCCACTCAGTTATTCATCTGTTTTTTTTTGTGCAGAAGCTTCTTATGTTCATGCTGTCCTCACTACCCTTCCCAGTCCCATTTGTCATCTGTAAGGGTACTGTTTTACCTTGTCAGATTTGTGGGGATACATGGCTGACACACAGTAAACAAACATTGTCCAGGCAAATTGCCACTTTGCTCTGAGGTGCGTGAGAATGGTTGGTATTAAGAAAAATAAAACAAGAGTCGTTCTGAAGTGATGCATCCCTTCAGCAGATGCATCCCTACTGAGAGGATTTGTTAGAGGAGTGCTGGATTAGCTACAGCAAGAACAGGATCATCAGAAAGGAGGATAACCTGCTTTCTCTCAGCATTGCTGTGCCACTTGATTTAGGGGCCAAGCCCTGCAAGGCACCAAACCACTTATCCTGGATGCTGAAGATCTTCTACACTCCTCTAAGCTTTTTGTTATGCAATGACACTGGAGGATATGGAGACAGTGGAGCAGGGCATGCCTATGCTGGCCTAGAAAGCCACGTTTATGCCAGCCACTGACTGAAGTATTTTTTTTTTTTTTTTTTTTTTTTTTTTTTTTTTTTTTTGTGCAGTCTGGCTATGCAGTTTCTGGACATCCACATGCTGTGGATGCTGTGCTGAACAAAGAAGACTTACTGCCCTGGCTACCGATACTGGATTTATTGTTTCTTCAAGTTCAGGAATCCCTGCACTGCACTGTTTTATATGGAGTAGACAAAGCCTTCTTTCACTCCATTACCTTCCCCATCTACCAAAATATTTATAACCAGCTCAATACTGCAATTCTTATTGTCTTTTATTTAGCTATGTGGAGTTCAAGAGATCATTCCCTTGCTGATTAGAGCAACTAAATAAGTACTAGAGCTTAAAGCAGGTGTTTAATTCATACAACAATTTTCTCTAGGAATTTATATATGGTCCATAGCCTCAACAAGCAAAGTTGAAGGAGTTACACCACCTCATGCCACCTGAAGATAGTCCATCTGAAACCAGATCCTAATCCATGATAAGTGGCCATGAAAAAGCAGGATAAGTCTAGGATAAGTAAAAGTAGTTTATGGTGACTTTTCAGGGCTTGATGTTGTGTGACCTGCACAAGTTGTATTACCTTCTAGAAGTTTTATTCGACTAATTTCTTTGTAAATTAACCAAGAATCATTTTAAATGAAAGTTTTTCTCCCTCCAAGCTGTTAAAAAGTGATATGGGAATACAGCAATGTTAGAATTTTCACACTGCTATGGACGCTTTGAGTTTTCATTAAAAAGTTGATGTTCTCAGTGCCTCCAGCCAAAATTCTAAACAATTATACAGCAGCACCATTCATGCTACTATAGGAAAGGCTGCTTCTGTATTTCTGTTTCCTACCCTATTTCCAGGAGTTTTTTCAGTTGCTGTAAATATTTGTGTTGAAACTTGGTATACAGTGCACTGCATTACCCCTGGAATGGTAATTTTGCACTGCAATAATAGGTTTCCTTAGGAGGCAAATACTTTCCCAGTACAGAACACTTCAGTGATAAAAGCCTTGCCTGTTTCTGCACCCATAACTCCCTGAGAACAAGATTCTTGGGAAGATTATGAGAAAACTGTTTTGCTCTCCAAGAAGAGAGAGAAACTTTCCTGTATTATTGTACAGACATGCTTGGAGTGGAATTCTCTCATAATTTTAGTTGTGTGAAAATTAAGCATGTAGCTCAATTTCCATGAGCCTGCTCCCACTGAAGTCAATGCCACCCTCTGGAGACACCTAGTCATTTATCAACTTACTCTTTAGAGTTTCCTTCTCTCACCTCCAACCCCCCTATAGTAATAGCAAAAAACAGGCTAACTCTACAGATTGGAATTGGGTCCTTAATACTAAAGAAAGCAGGGAAAAGCAACAAATTGAAACTTTTTCTCACTTTGCCTTCCTTGTTCAACAGACTTGGGGAATGGCTGGATGGAAGGATGTCCTGGAGCTTGGTCCTGTCTGGAAGGGGGTGCATGGATAGAGCATTTAATAACTTTAGCTAAGGATAAAGTACTAATCTGCACCCTCACTCCTCAACATGCATCTGTACAATGTCTTGTAGACAGATCTTGAACAATTTAGGAAATACCTGAAGATAAATCTGTAGATTTTTTCCCCTTAAAAATGGAATATAGTTAGTAATAAATGCTATTAAAAATAAATTGTTTTCTTGAAAAATTGTAATGTAATTAAATTCAGTGTTGGGCAAGTTTACTTTTTGTTTGTCTTTTACAAGGCACAAGGTTATCCCCTCTCAAAGCATTGTCTACCTCAGAGTTAAGTTACAGTGGCTTTACAAAGTAGTTTTGAAGTACGTTGAAGCCTATCTATTTTTATTTTTATTATTTATATTTTTATTATTTATATTTTTATTATTTATATTTTTATTATTTTTATTTTTATTATTTTTATTTTTATTTATTTTTTTCAGGTAACAATCAGAAACAAAAAAAAAGCAAAATGTTCTGCTTCTCTTCAATAGTGTGTACAGGCAAGTCACATTTTGGCTTGCAGTTAAAAACAACTGAGGTTACAGCAAGAACAAAAAAGAACTACAGAATTATTAGTTCGTTTTATGGCTTGTTGAACAAAAAAGGTATGAACAGAGTTTTTATTTTCCTTTGTGTCAGTAATGAAATACTAATGAAATTAATTCATGACTTCTAACAAGAATGTGTTGGGAATATGAATCTAATTTTATTATTTGTCAGAAAATTATAATTTGATTAATCTGATTTCCTCTTTTTTCTTTTCTTTTTTTTTTTTTTCACATGGATGTTTATCTTTCTCAACTAAGTTTCAGCATAAAAAAGCTTTCAGATTAAATAAGACAATAGTGGTTAAAGAAATGATATCTCTTGATTGCAAACTGTCACATTGTCTGGAGATATCATGTTAATGCTTACCTGTCTAAAAAAATAACATACTGTCTAATCTATTTATCTGTGCCACGTCACTCTTTAGTGGAGACAGGGTAACTCAATGGATTGCAGTTTGGCCTGTCCTAAAATGGGTAAGATAAACTCATGCTGAATTATAGCCCTTGGTGCTATGGCTAGGTTATGGCTGTGTTTCATTTATCAATCACATTATATCTTTAAACTGTTGTCCCTGTTTTGTGTTTTCATAATGCTATTAGCTAAACACATTATAGAATGTCCTTATAGACATTATAGAAAAAGCAGTCATTATAGAAATAGTCATTATAGAAATGTCCTGTCTTGAATCTGAGTACTTTGCAAATATGCTGGAGTGGACAAGCCTAAAGACAGACAGTTTTATCAAAGTCTTGTTTATGAGTCATTAGAGAAATTCTCAGGGTTAACTTTAATTCCCAGTTACTGAGATGGAATTTCTTGTGTTTACCAAGATGGTGCTCCCACTTCAGAAGCTGTCAAGTATCTGCTAAGTTAGGAGGGATGTAACACACATGTATGTGCACGCTCTATAGCTTCAGATGGCTGATTGTTAGCAGTAGCTGAAAAGTTGCAGTGTGAAAGGTGGTGGTTTAGAATCGCTATTTGCTGAAGAACATTGCCAACATTAAAAAGAGACTCGTCCATAAACACCTGTGCAATGCAGTGTAATTTTATATTACCTTACTTTTATACTCCATCATGCTAGCAAGTTGTCCCTTCCACTGACTGTGTGATATATAAACATATTTTATATAGATATATATAATCACTGTTCTGACTCTCTGCATTCAGTCAGATGAAGCAGGAGCACTAACAGGTATGTAGAACAAAACTGGTGGGTTTCCTTTGAGCAAAACTTGATATCTCAAGTCTTTATCTGAACTAATTACCCCAGGCTCCTTTTGTAGACAGTGAAGACAGATTGCCCGTTTTATTGTTCAATTCATCTAAGTCTGAAGGAGCCATACAAAATACATCATATGAATTTCATTCTGAATGTAACTGTCTCTCTGCTGACTATAAAGATAGCTTGGAGCAATGAGCAAAGAGGTAGATGTCTATACAGAATTTACCTACTTTGAGTCAAATACAAATATTTTTGAAACTGCTTATGCAAGCAAGCTTGGCAAGTCAGAGCGAAGCTCTCCTATCTACAAGGTCTCCATAGGAATCCTGAACAATTAGTTTTAAGTTGTGATTATATATGATGAAGATTTTTGTAGAAACTAAGCTTCACACTAAGCTTCATACCACTTCATAATCCCACAATTTGGCCAAGATACGCTTTGTCACTTGAAGGATTATGTTGTGACCTCACTAGCAAATCTGGTTTAAGAAAGCAACATAAATATTTTTTTTTAGTCTGTATTGATTTAACTACACAACCCTGTGTAGCTAATGAATGGCTGTGACAGGACAGCCAGAGGGAGAGTGTCCTGTGGTGAGGAGAAGACAAAAGAGGTGATAAAACTACTAAGCTGTTGTTGCCATCAAAGCTTTGTAGTGTTGAAACTGCAGTTTAGAGACTTAGCTCTCCGAGAGCTCCTAGGAGACCCAATCTCACTTCCCTTAGCTGCTTAATGTTACATTTTCCCTTAACATTGCATGTTTTGCTGATGATCTTTAAAATTACATCTGTAACAATCTTTTTTATTTTTTCACCATTTGTGTTTGCTTTTTAAGCTGTGTGCTCAGAAAGGCTTAGTTTTTAAGAAGCAAATGTCAGTTTGATGGAAATGCATACATTTCCATCCACTGAAAGGTGATGCCTACTGTGACCATAAAGATAAACTTCATTGACTTGATAAATAGTTCATCTCTTGGCTGCCCAGCAAAAGGATGTTGTGGAGACCTTAAAATATTAAGCTCTGGGCTAAACACTTTTGCAAATGGTTATTCGTCTTTTGATTTTAATTTCTTTGTGAAATTATCTATCTTTTTTAAAGCTTAAAATAAACATGTAAATGCATGTCTAGCTATTCATAGCACCCCTATTGGGCCAGCAATGTAACAGTTGGAATGATCGATTTGAACTGAGTCACTGTTGTTCTGATGTGCTTTATAAGTGTCATTTTGTGTAATTCAGGAAAAAAACGCTATCATGGAGCATACATTCTGAAAGAATGGGTGTCAGTATATAGACTCTGTTACCTTTTATTGGACTGTCCATACTTTCAGATGATTTATTATTATTATTTTTATTGAGAAGCAAAACATAATATTCAGATTAGAAATATTGTGGTGTGTCTGATTTAACAGAAAGACATCAGTGCGTGTATTGATTTTATTTTTTTTTTCCTTCAAATGTCCATTGTTTCATTTAACAATAGTTTTCTATCACAAAGAAGGATGTGTAACATGTAGGCAAAACGTAGGTAAAAATATATATCATGTGTCTGGTGAGTACTTTATAGCCTGGGGCTTAAATTCTTGGCTGGAGTAAACCAAAGTAGCCCTTTGAAGTAAATACACTTACCCAGTGTACACTGAGAGTCAGGCTCTGGGGCAAACTGGCAAGCACAGTGCACTATGGCAGGGTGGTTTTGTTCCAAGCAGCTTTTCTATTTCACTTTCTAACAGAGCCTTCCTCAGCTTCTGCAGGTTGTAAATAACCTTCTGCTCCCTTTCCTCAGCTACCTACAGAGAGATGCAACCTAAACACTGGACAAAAATCCATATTACAGAGAAAACGTTTATACAAGACAGGTGATGTGTGTAACAAATATGAATGCATTGGCTGTCAGCAAGCTCAGTTCTCACTGATGCTGCTCTAGTGGAATGGAAGAAGAGGGTAAGTACCTCAGGAAAACAAAACAGAACACAGCAAAGCAGAAAAATCTTACCTTGCTGGATGGTATTTTTTGACCTATTGTGTTTTCTGCTCTTAAGAAGCCAGCGATTAACAGGATTAACATCAAAAATCAGGATTAACATTTGATGCGGCCAATGCTGATCAAAGGCTTTGCATGCACTGAGGTGTCTGTGTCAGTCATTAAATGCCTGGTACCAAGGGATGCCCTTGCAAGGTCTGAGTCTTTAACTCAGGTGTCACTGACTCTATGCTGTGCATGAATGGCAGACCCCACCTTCAGATTTTCCTGATTTCCCAACTGTCCTGGTTTCAGCTAAGATATTGTTAATTTTCCTCCTAGTAGCTGGTATGATGCTGTGTTTGGGATTTTGGATGAGAATAATGTTGATACCATGCTGATGTTTTAATTGTTGCAGAGCAGCACTTACACTAAGCCAAGGACTTTTCAGCTTCTCACAGCAAGGAGGCTGGGAGTGCACGAGTAGCTGGGAGGGGACAGAACCAGGACAGATGACCTGAACTGGCCAAAGTAGTATTCCATGCCCTGTGATGTCATGCTGAGTGATTAATATGGGATGGCTGGCTGGGCTGTGTGAGGTCCACTGCTTGGATATGGGCTGGGCATTGGTCAGTGGATGGTGAGCAATTGCATTGTGCATCACTTGCTTTGTACATATTATTATTACTATTATCATAATTATAAGAGGGGTAAGGATCTTGGGTCGAGGGGTAAGGATCTTGGGTCAGGAGTTGGCAGGGCTGATAGATAGGGCTTTAAACTAGGTGAGAAGGGGGATGGGGCTGAAGCAAGGACTGTTGGGGCTGTGCCAGGGGGAACAATGGCAAGGCCGGAGGATAAGGTAAAGGCCCAGCTGAAGTGCATCTACACCAATGCACGCAGCATGGGTAATAAACAGGAGGAGCTGGAAGCCATCGTGCAGCGGGCAGGCTACGACTTGGTTGCCATCACGGAAACGTGGTGGGACCAGTCTCATGACTGGAGTGCTGCGATGCCTGGCTATAGGCTCTTCAGAAGGGACAGGCAGCACAGAAGGGGTGGCGGTGTGGCTCTCTATATTAGAGAGTCTTTCGATGTTGTAGAACTCGAGGCTAGGAATGACAAGGTCGAGTCCCTTTGGGTTAGGATCGGCAGGGACAACAAGGCTAGTGTCCTGGTCGGGGTCTGCTATAGACCGCCGAACCAGGATGAGGAGACGGATGAGGAGTTCTACAGGCAGCTGACAGAAGTTGCGAAATCGTCAGCGCTTGTACTCGTGGGGGACTTCAACTTCCCTGACATATCCTGGAAGCACAACACAGCCCAGAGGAAGCAGTCTAGGAGGTTTCTGGAGAAAGTGGAAGATAGCTTCCTGACGCAGCTGATTAGTGAACCTACCAGGGGTGGTGCCCTGCTAGACCTTCTCTTCACAAACAGAGAAGGACTGGTGGAGGATGTGATTGTCGGGAACAGTCTTGGGCAGAGTGACCACGAAATGGTGGAGTTCACTATTCTTGGCGGGGCCAGGAAGGGAACCAGTAAAACCACTGTATTGGACTTTCGGAGGGCTGACTTTGGGCTGCTCAGGACACTAGTTGGTGGAGTCCCATGGGAGGCGGTTCTGAAGGGCAGAGGGGTCCAGGAAGGCTGGGCGCTCTTTAAGAGGCAAATCCTAATGGCGCAGGAGCGGTCTATTCCCATGCGCCCAAAGATGAGCCAGCGGGGAAGAAGACCAGCCTGGCTCAACAGAGAATTGTGGCTTGAGCTTAGGAGAAAAAAGAGGGTTTATAATCTTTGGAAAATTGGGCAGGCCACTAAGGAGGACTATAAGGATGTAGCGAGGCTGTGCAGGGACAAGATTAGGAAGGCCAAAGCTCGTCTGGAGCTCAATCTGGCTACTGCCGTTAAAGATAACAAAAAACGCTTTTATAAATACATCAACACAAAAAGGAGGACTAGGGAGAATCTCCATCCTTTACTGGATGCAGGGGGAAACTTAGTTACAAGAGATGAGGAAAAGGCGGAGGTGCTCAATGCCTTCTTTGCCTCAGTCTTTAGCGGCAAAACCGGTTGCTCTCTGGATACCCAGTACCCAGAACTGGTGGAAGGGGACGGGGAGCAGGATGTGGCCCTCACCATCCACGAAGAACTGGTTGGTGACCTGCTACGGCACTTGGATGTGCACAAATCGATGGGGCCGGATGGGATCCACCCAAGGGTACTGAGAGAACTGGCAGAGGAGCTGGCCAAGCCCCTATCCATCATTTATCAGCAGTCCTGGCTATCGGGGGAGGTCCCAGCTGACTGGCGGCTAGCAAATGTGACGCCCATCTACAAGAAGGGCCGGAGGGCAGACCCGGGGAACTACAGGCCGGTCAGTTTGACCTCAGTACCAGGGAAGCTCATGGAGCAGATCCTCTTGGGAGTCATCATGCGGCACTTGAAGGGCAAGCAGGCGATCAGGCCCAGCCAGCATGGGTTTATGGAAGGCAGGTCCTGCTTGACGAACCTGATCTCCTTCTACGACAAAGTGACGCGCTGGGTGGACGAGGGAAAGGCTGTGGATGTGGTCTACCTTGACTTCAGCAAGGCTTTTGACACCGTCTCCCACAGCATTCTCCTCAAGAAACTGGCTGCTCTTGGCTTGGACTGGCGCACGCTTCGTTGGGTTAGAAACTGGCTGGATAGCCGGGCCCAAAGAGTTGTGGTGAATGGAGCCAAGTCCAGTTGGAGGCCAGTCACTAGTGGCGTCCCCCAGGGCTCGGTGCTGGGGCCGGTCCTCTTTAACATCTTCATCAATGATCTGGATGACGGCATTGAGTGCACCCTCAGTAAGTTTGCAGATGACACCAAGCTAGGTGCGTGTGTCGATCTGCTCGAGGGTAGGAAGGCTCTGCAGGAGGATCTGGATAGGCTGCACCGATGGGCTGAGGTCAACTGTATGAAGTTCAACAAGGCCAAGTGCCGGGTCCTGCACCTGGGGCGCAATAACCCCAAGCAGAACTACAGGCTGGGAGAGGAATGGTTGGAGAGCTGCCAGGCAGAGAAGGACCTGGGAGTGATGGTGGACAGTCGGCTGAATATGAGCCAGCAGTGTGCTCAGGTGGCCAAGAAGGCCAACGGCATCCTGGCTTGTATCAGAAACACTGTGACCAGCAGGGCTAGGGAGGTGATCGTCCCCCTGTACTCGGCTCTGGTGAGGCCGCACCTCGAGTACTGTGTTCAGTTTTGGGCCCCTCGCTACAAGAAGGACATCGAGGTGCTTGAGCGGGTCCAAAGAAGGGCGACGAAGCTGGTGAGGGGCCTGGAGAGCAAGTCCTACGAGGAGCGGCTGAAGGAGCTGGGCTTGTTCAGCCTAGAGAAGAGGAGGCTCAGGGGTGACCTTATTGCTCTGTATAAGTACATTAAAGGAGGCGGTAGCGAGGTGGGGGTTGGCCTGTTCTCCCATGTGCCTGGTGACAGGACGAGGGGGAATGGGCTAAAGTTACGCCAGGGGAGTTTTAGGTTGGATGTTAGGAAGAATTTCTTTACTGAAAGGGTTGTGAGGCACTGGAACGGGCTGCCCAGGGAGGTGGTGGAGTCACCATCCCTGGAAGTCTTCAAAAGACGTTTAGATGTAGAGCTTAGGGATATGGTTTAGTGGGGACTGTTAGTTTTAGGTCAGAGGTTGGACTCGATGATCTTGAGGTCTCTTCCAACCTAGAAAATTCTGTGATTCTGTGATTCTGTGATAATAATTTCTCTTCCTTTTCTGTCCTATTAAACTGTCTTTATCTCAACCCACAAGCTTTTACTTTCTTTTCCTGATTCTCTACTCCATCCCACTGAGAGGGGGAGAGTGAGCAAACAGCTGTGTGATGCTGAGCTGCCTGACAGGCTAAACACTGACCAAGAGCTTTTCTGAGAATGGAGATTTCACATTTTCACTTTTGCTAATACATTGCTGACTACAAAGGTAGGCAGTCTCTAACCAGAGCCATGTTAGACCGGTGAGGGAGTGAAAGCAACCATGATTTTAGGAGGATTGCTACAGATAAATGAGGCTTATTGTGTTTCTGCTACCAGTGGGTAGGTACAGAAGGAATACTAATGCTGGAGAAAGGGGGAACCTTTTCCAGAAACAGAAATCATAATCCCACCTGTTTTGTCATTCCAGCAGAAATAAACCTAGCATCTCCAGACCATCGTCTTGCCTTCCTATCTCATTGTTAGCCATTCCGGCTTGGTCACCTACTCCTACATGTATATTATAAGAGCAGGCTGGTACTATCCAAACCCAGCTCCATATCAGGAGACTATTTTTGACAAAATACAAAGAAAACTGGTTTAGTGAAATGCTTGTTAGCAGTACAATCATTGTCTTTCTGAAGCATGTGTCTGTTTATCTATGCAATCTACCTAATCTATCAACATTTTTTCTTCTTTCTCTTGCTTCTTTTCCCTTCCATGCTCCTAAATCTGGATTTTTATTCTAGCATGCATATTTCAAGAACCCTTTTTATTCTTGCATATCATTGATAGAATTTCAAGGTCATGCCCCAAAAAGCAATATTTAGCAGAAATTTTTGTCCATACTTTTCACCTGCTAAAAGCAGGAAATGGCCAACACCAGTGAAATACCCAATATTAGTAATACCGTGGATGCACTGTAACATTCTCTTATTTTTTTTTCCTTTCATTGCCTGGTGAATAGTGAAATCCAAAGCATGTCCACTATCAGTCAGCATGTCACAAAAGTAACAGGTCAGATTCATCTGGCAAACGTAGAGATCTACATTGTAGACATCTAATTCTGAGCTAGGTCTTCCTTCACAGTAGTTGGAGACAGACGTGTTCATTAGGTGTTATAACAAAAATGTTTGAAACAGCTCAGGAGAACTGCTCCCAAGGAAAATCTGTTTTCCTCTGTTGGCCATAAAGCAAGCTCTGAATGACCTTTTGAGATGTAGACAATATTGATATCCAAAACTGCTAGTTCCAAGAGCTGTAACCTGCTTGTGAGGAGCTCCGGTATGGTATCCGCCCAGCAGAAAGCCATGTCCTCTGCATCTCCTGTGGTCTCTCCAGCCACGGGAAACAATGCAGCTACCAGAAGAGTTCTCAAGAGAACATGTGGCCACCTAGATCTCAGGGTGCAAAAGGAAGAAGAGAGAAAACATTGTTCCATTACTTGATGAGGATTGTCACCTCACAAAGGGAGAGCTGGACAAAGCTGAGATATTTAATGCCTTCTTTGCCTCTGCTTTCAACAGTGATGATGGGCTCCGGAACCCCAGGTGCCCTGAGTTGGAGGACTGTGAATGAATCTCCCAGCCAACCCTGAAGCTGTGTGGGATTTGCTGCTCCAGCTGGATGCACTTAAGTCTATGGGACCCAATGGGATTCATCCCAGGGTACTCAAGAGAAATGGCTGATATCATTATGAGACCTCTTTCAATCATTTTCAACAGTGGTCATGTCACTGAGCCTGCCAGAGTTCAAGATGTGTTTGGACAAAGCTCTCACATATTTTGTCTGATTTTTGTGTGGTCCTGTGTGGAGCCAGGAGTCGGACTCAATGATCCTTGTGGGTCTCGTACAGCTTGGGATATTCTATGAATCTAAAACTGATGAGGTAAGTCTGGTCCCCGTTTTCTGACAGTTGTGTAGCCCATAGAACTCCTTTGTGAATAGCTTCACAAGATTCTGTGCTTGAGATAAAATCTTCAGAGACACATCTGCACACATTTTTTTCTATTACTCTGAGAGCAATAATTTGCTGAGGAAGCACCTCAAGCTCCAAACATCTGGTGGAGGCACAAAGCCTCTCTGGCTGCTTACCTATTTCCCAACCACCTGCTTGACAGAAGAACTGCTTGCTTTTCTGATACGTGTGTAACTGCAAACTTCAAATCCTATGTTCAGTATGATCAGGACTAGTGGGTGGAGGGTAAGGAGTTCATTTGATAAAGGATTAAAGTCATACTTGCTGCCAACTCCCCAGTGACTGTCCTTTTGCTGCTCTGTACTGGTGTGGATGTAGTGTAGTTAACAGCATTCAGACAGCAATCTTCAGTGTGGTGACACATATCAGCAGAGGATGTGTGGCACAGGAAGTTCAGAGTACTTTCTTGGTCCCAAGCTCCCTAATAGGAAGGGGAGAAAAGCAGGTGCTTTCAAAGAGTGCATCAGGCTGTCTCTGGTAGCTACATCTCTCCAGTGTCTTCAGAGAAGCTTAGCTGCACTTCACCATTATTTGGTGACTCAAAAATACTAGATTCAGCTCTGAGTTTCAATAGATGCACAGTGGGTTTTTCTAACCTCTTGACCTCCAGACTTCTATAGATACATCCTATCATTCCTGTTTAACCTTTTATCACTGAAGTGTAATGTAACAGACTTTATTACTCTTGAACATAAGAAACCTGACTTAACTGAATGTGACTGGCTGGAGGTCTGCCATTCAGACGTAAGCACCTTTTGGGACCAGAGAGAAATAATTCTGAGCAGGACTAAGGGAGTGGGGGGAAAGAGATTATTATTTTTGTTGTGAGTGTGGTTTAAAAACAAACAAACAAAAAAAACTAGTGCTAGTTCTAATGACCACTGCTAAATAATAGAGCAGCAGTGAAAGAAGTAGCTGAAATGTTATTAGCTCTGTTTTGCAATCTGCTATTGCATGCCTTGCTAATTTTAATGTATTAAACATAACAATATACCACATATAATCCAAAATCATAAAAAGAGGCATCTATGGTTTGTCTGCCTATAACTGGTGGGTTTGCCTGTCTCACAAGATATTGGCTAGCTTCCATGATCCATAATTTGTCATGATCAAAGCACACTTTGCAAGGAATGCAGAAGATGATTTTGCTTAAAAATCAGCTGCTGAAACAAACATCTAAGCATTCATTTATTTATTGTATGGCAGCATTAAAATAATTGGCAGCACTGCAGCAAGTGTATCAGTAAAATGTATTTGTGCTTCATGCTGCAACAAAATGATTTTAGTAGGGACTAGCACAACCTGAATGCCAATAAGGTACTGAGAGCTGTGAAACATAACCACCACATCGTATTTGAGGTTTAGGATTTACTCAACTTACTACAAAATCAATAATGGGATCGTTTGTAACAAAATCTATTTGCTGAGAAGGAATGTCAGTGCAGGTATTCATCACAGGAACGAGATGCAGACAGTACAGTGCCAATGCCAAGGATACAAATGAAGGTCTTTTACAGTATACTGGCTAATAGCTGACAGTTTCAGAAATGCTGGGGACTAACAGGATCTTAATGGGACAGAGTGGATGGGAAGACATTATGAAGTGGAAATATCCACAAAATGGTAGAATTATTTTTGAGCTCATGTTTCCCCAAGACAAGCTGGAATCAGAGTCTCTTGCCTTCTGAATATTTCTTGTTTTCTCTCATGAGTTTTGTTTACTGGCTAAGTGAATCATGTGGTAGTAAAACCCCTCATTTTTTGCTCCCCAAATCTGTTCTGGCCCATGGTAGAAGTGTAGTTTTGCTTCCTTTTTATAGTTCATTACATTTTTCATTTGTATTTTTCCTTTTCTGCCTTAATTATGCCTTGGCTCATAGTCTCTACAATTAGAATGTAAAGCCAAAAGTATCAGAGTTCAAAATACAGCTGTGGTTTCTGCGGGAAGGGTGATACAGGTACATTGCCCAAATAACTGTTTTTGAAAGAACTAGAGGTATTACCTTTCAAGCTGCCTATTCCAAATCAGAAGCACCTCAGGTGTGCAAAACCCCTTTTCTTCAATCATCTTCTGTGAGGGATGGATCTTATTTGAAGCATTTAGTCATTTACCTTATAATAAGACTTACCTAAAATTAAATGTTTTAGTTTTGTTGAATTGGAATTCTTTTTCTGTTCCCTTTGAATGTGCATTCTGTTTCTAGGCATATTCACTGAAAGCATACATGTATGTCTGGAAATGGCTAGACAGAAGAGTTATTAAAACATTCTTCGAACTATCTGAAAGCATCAGTGTTCTTGTAAGACAGTCTCTGCTGACTCTTTTGGTTTGGGTTTTTAAACACAGAAAATTCCAATAGATTGGATCAAGCAAAGTCACAAACTTCTTCAACAAAAGGACTGGACCTGTTCTTCCAGCTTCTTCTCACCAGCTTGTGGCCCTGCATGTGTGAAATGAGGAAGCAGACTGCCACCCTTGCTGTGGTTTGCTTCTGAAGGATGTGTTATGCTGGTAGAGATGGTGTCATCTCCATCAGAACAAATGGCACCATTCCATGTTCTGATCTCTGCATATAGCTTTGGAGTAGTGAAATCCTAATCTATGTGTATGAGAGATATTAGTAATTCAAACCATCTCTGTTTATCTTCCATACATTGATCTTGCTTGGCTGCGTAGAAAGCACAGACTGAATTAGAAACTTAGGAAGTTTGGATATTACATCTTTCTTTGTCTGTTTTGTTTATTTGCCATGCCAGAATCTGGCATCTTTAAAGAGTATGAACTGGACTGCTCATAACAATGTTGAGTTTAGACACTAATTGTAGGTGCTCTGAATGGTGGTATAACCACTCATCAGAACCTAGAAAAAAAAAAAAAAAAGAAGAGAAGATGAAGTTTGCCATAGGTGAGAAGTCCAATAACATTTAAAAATCCGTAACTGTTAGTCTTGGCTCAGGACCTACTGTTGAAGTTACAAAGAATAAAATGATTCACTGTATAACAGATTAACAGAAAGTGATAAAGGTTATGAATCTGCTGGAAACACAGCAGGAGGAAAAGTGATTGGTGAAAAGTTGTCTTGATTTCTTAGGGAGAATTGAAATGGATGGTTTGATTTGTGTGACTGACAAAACAGTTTTGGAGCGTGCTGCTGGAGGTGCAATAGCAGAGCAGTAAAAGAGTAGGAAGCCGGTGGGTTAAGTACCCAATTAAACTTAATCACATATCTTTAAACAACCAGCACAGCTGCAGCACCTGGTATCTGGCCATTATCATTACAAGTTATTTGGCAGAAAAGGACAAAAAATTTTGCAATGAATGCCTACTAGTATGGATGATAGTACTATCAAAGTGTTCTTCAGCAAGGAAAAATCAACGGTGTGTTCACACCACAAATAAGGATGGAGTCTCTAAAACTTTCATATAACGCAACCCACATCTTTCTGGAAAGTGACTCAAACATGCAGAAATAAAATAGTGACTAAGAAGTTCTTAAATATTTAAGGTGTAAGTGGCAGCAATCAATTCAAAAGACAAAAATCTGGAAATATAGTCTAAATTAATGCCTGACTAATGACAACTATGTCAGCACCAAGGAAACAAGAGTTTAAACGTTGAAATCAAAGATTTTTAAAACATGACTTTTTTTTTTGTTGTTGTTCCTTTGCAGCATCTGATACCAAATAAATGAATCCCAGTGTAATGAGCCAAACCTACCACAGATTTTAGTGAGTTGCTCTAATATGGTGGCAGATGGTATAAATTGGTGAAAAAATTGGCAATAGGTGTTAACTGGAATCTGTGATGTTTTCAGGGACTCATAAACATACAATTCATGAATCCATCTGAAATAAGTTTTTTTTTTCATGCGCATGTTTTTTTTTTTTTTTTTTTTTTTTTTTTTTTTTTTCATGAAAGCATGAGCTTGATTTATCCTCATGGACTATTCCTTGTCTTTAAGTTGTCATTAGTCTTAATTCTGAGTTAGAAACAAGTGTATGCTAGGAAGTCAGAGTATGGAAACTAGTGACAGAGAGTCATTAAAACTCATGTTTGGTAATTCAAATAAAAATCTCATTGGACAAAAAGCTGACTACTGCTGTATGATAAGACAGTTTTTCCAGATCTTCATTTCTAATGACTTGAGAGAAAGACTTGGCAAAAAGGCATTCAGCCAGCTTGGAGTTGCTCTCTCTGGTTGTTTGAAATACATTGGAGAAAATAAGTCCAGGAAACAGGACTCTTGACTAAGCACAGCTAAATACTACTCAGCAGTGAGGAAAGAAAAGTCAAGGACAGTGTATGACACATATTTGGTTGTTGTTGTTTAAATTCTAGTATTCTGTCTTTAGGAAAAAAAAACAAAAAACTACTTTAGCAAATCATCTTGTGATTTTATGTACTGGTTTTATTTACTGTTTATGACTTACCAAAGCATTATTTCCTATGATTACTGAACTCTTCCTTTTCCCTGCTCCTTCACCTTAGCTTTGTGTTGCAATTTTGTATGGTCAGGGACGTTGCAGAACTGTATATTCCCAGAAGAGCTCTAGTACCTTGCACATGTACCCACGTATTCTCTGGAATGCTTCCTTATAACTGGCATGAGTTATAACCATTATCCTGTGTCCTCTGCATTTGTGGTGTTTTAACTTTGTAGCTTAGCTGCAAGATACCAATAAAATTTTTGTATGTCAAGTGATTTCTGAATCTGCATTCAGAAATTCAGCTTGACTCATGCAAGAATAGGGACAATCACTGAAATATTTCTTCCCTTATCAATCCCTTACTATGCATTAATGAAAGGATGCTCTATATGCTCTTGAATGATTGGTGTCCTGAGATGAGGACCTTATTTTTCAGGCCATTAGATCATATTTTAAGATAATTACGGTAGTGCCAAGGCATAAGACAAGAAAAGTTATTGGTTGAGAGAGAAAAAAACAGTAGTACAAATTTATTTCTCTTAATGATTTGTACATAAATAGGGTGCAAATCTTGGAATACCAAACATTCTACATGTAGTTATTAGTCATCAACAGGAGAGAGTCAGCTCCAGACAACAATGCACAGAGAAATAGAAAAGATCTCATGGTGTCATCTAATACATCCTCTTGCCTGAAGGCAATATCAACTTTTTCTTTGTTATTCCTAACAGGTGTTTGTATAGCTTGTTCTTAAAGGCCTCTGCAATCTCTCCAGACAACCTATTATAGCTCTTTATTATCTTCACTACTAGAACAATTTCTTCTTTCTTTGTAATAACTACCACGATCTTTCTTGATGCTACTTAAGTCCATTGCTTTTTGTCACATCCATCATGAAGAATGTCCTCTTTCTTTTTCTGTCTGAAGAGCATTCTCTAACCCTGACTTTATTGATCTTCCTTCTTGGAACTGTTGTTTTAGATTGTACACAATTCCTCCTGCTCTTGTCTGGACTGTCTCCAGTAAATTCCCTGCTTGAAATGTAGACCTCCAGATGGGACACCCCAAATTAGGCCTTACTATGCAGTAGGAGATGTTGGTGAATTATATTTCTGTTTCTATGACCTATTACTATATTAAGTCTTTTCACACAGCATGACATTATAGATTTGCACTTAGCTAACTATTCTTATTAACTCCCCGTTCTTTCCAGTAAGTCTAGTTGATTATTTCTACAACATTTTATGTTCATCTCTGTTGAATTTTGTCATATTTTTCCAGTTCACATTCAGAAACCTGCCTCCAAGGTATTAGCAGCTAATTACTGTCAGCGCCCTGACACTTAAAGGTCAACACGCTCTATGAACCTAGTACACACTGTACTCCACCATCGAGGTTATGGACAAGTGGATCAATGAGGAGCACTACAACCAGAACAGACACTTGCAGGACCTAGGGTCATTCTTAATCTTTTCATAGTAACATAGAATGACTGATAACTACTCTCTTTACAGGATCAAATGGCTAGTTTTATACCCATCTCTTCCACATCTTAGAAGGGTTGATACATCATCCTATAAGCCTGTCTGTCCTTTGCTGTTGACTATATAGAGAGACAACTAAATTCCTAGGGTCCCCGTTAGACTTTTAGATTTACTGGGGAAAATACCATCCTTTAGAACCACAGGATAATCATGCAGTCTTATGTGAGCCTAAGATTTTATATTTTATAGGGATTTTCCTATTTTCTTCCATGTAATCTGATTTAGTTACTTTTCAAACTGAAAAAAGTTCCACTTGATATCAAGGAAAGTATTCATGTCCTGTGTAGGTAGTTTGGTCTCCCAGCTCTACTGTTCTAAATTGATTCTTTAGATTGAACAAATCCAAAACAAAGAATCAGAGACAAATTCTCTATCCCTCCTCATCCTTAGAAATTTACATATTTAAATCAAAACAACACTTTCACATTGTTTACAACATAAAGCGATAAAATTCACAATACTCAGGCATCTGAAACAAATACCCACCAAATCACAAAAATTAGCAATGTAATTATCACAAAGAGCCTATTTGAAAAATTAAATATTATTTCAAGCAATTATATTCAACTTTCATAGGAATAACTCAATCAAAATGCAGGATTTCTTACTTAAATTATTAATTTGCAAATATGACAAGTACTGGTTCAAAAATAAATAAAACCAAGCAAGCAAATAAATAAAGACAAACAAATAAACAAACAACCAAAACCTCTAGATCAAGTCAAGGTGGGAAAAAAAAGATTCTTTTATTTTTTTTTTTCCCTTAGAGTCATGGAACTAAGTTTAAATGGTAAAATATTTAGAAAGTAAGACTAAATTCAGTTGGCAAAACCACAAATCTTCATGCTTTGAATTTACAAAATAAAGAAAACAAACAAGTTGCAATATTGATATATTTGAATGGTACAAATTGTATGGTGTGCATCAGGCTTAAATATTGTTCACGATGACTGAGTCATGAAGAAAGTATGAGGGCAAAAACCTGGGAGTGATTTGATTTGATGACATGCAGTATTTTGTTATTTTTTTTTGGTGTTGGGCCATACTTCAGTCAAGGTAAAACACATAGGCAACTCATGCATTTTAGCAATAAACAGCTCTGGCTATGTTCCCCCTGGCCGAGCAAACTTTAAAATGTTTCTGATCTCTTATTATCAAAAAAATCCTATTTGCACTTTTCATTTAACTTTTCTTTAAAAAAAAAAATGAATAATTTTAGTGAAAAATTATTGGTGATAGACTCCAGCCAAATTAATTTAATGCCTACAGCTTAAGTGTTTGGGCACAAATGTATTAGGACAGAAAGGATGCTGGGAAAATCTAGTGGATTTTTAGAGAACTAGGTATCTTGAGCTTTCAGCTATGAAAGACTAGAGTTTATATTGACAATTTTGGTGGGGTGAGCCATTTCTTGTGTGATGTGCTCCCTGTGTTCAGATCCTGGTTGCATGTAGGCTGTGTCATGACTCCACCTGTCCCTGACTTTTTCATTCTTTTCATTCCCTAAATGGAGAGTTAAAGATTCCCCTTCTGTTGTGAAGCCCAAGATTAGTGTGGAGCTATGGTGTCTGTCTTCCTCGGTCCATCCTAGGTGCCCCAGTGGTGGAGCTGTGCTGGAAGCATGCTAATGACAACGGCGTTGCAGGATGTCAGCAGTCCTGCCTGTGCAGCTGTGGCTATACCAGAGCTTCAAGAGTTTCTGTAGACACTCTATATTATGCTGATTTGAACTGTCCCTACTAACTCTATGCACTAGGGGAACAGATAGCCCTGAGTTCTTTTTACAGTTTTTGAGCTGATGTTTATATTGCATCACACCATTGTTTTCAGAAAGGATTGGTTGCCTTTTCTGTACTGGTCTAATTTTTTGCAGACGTTTTCCTCTTGCTGTACCTTGTAATTTGATTTAGGAGGTGGGATGGAGGCAGAGAGATTATTTAATTAAGCAATACTTAATGTTTCTGATGCCAAACCAGAATCAGAAAAAAGTCTGAGACTTCAAAGTCAGCAGTGAGTTGAATAGAATATATTTCTTTTTCTTTTGTTCTTTTTTAAGTGGGAGAAAGAGACAGACAAAAACATAATACATGTACACATTGTACCTTCTGTGGATCTGACTGCCTTTATTCATGGAGATCATCCCTCATGTCCAGCTGTCCTGGAAATCTTACCTACCCTATCTATCATTAGAGATGTTTCTTCTTGACAAATACGCTTTAGGGGATGAATCAAATATTATTGAGCTGTCACTGCTTACAGGTAGTTCAGGAGACCTCCCCTCCCAGATTAGTTCTTTTCTTGCCTTTGGATATTTTAATAGATTCTTGTATTAGAACTGACCTGAGGTCAGTGGTTACAAAAACTGCAAACTGGAGCTCCAGTTTTCTCAGCAAACCAGTCAATTTTGCCAGTTGCTCTCCTCTGGGCAGCTTTCAAGGCCTATTTAATTGTTAAACTGGGAAGAAAAAGCTGAATTCCCCTGCAGTAGCAGATGCATTCTTATGTAGGCACCATGGAGAAAGTAAAAGTTGAAGGACCAAGTTGGGGAGATTTCATAACGGTTTTCTGTCAGAAATTGAGTGCCAAAGCTTTATGTTTGTATTTACATGGAGAACAGCTGGGCACTGACACTTTGAGGTCTAGGGATATGGCCCTGGACTGTCGGGGAATGTGCGCAGCAGTACCTTTGGTGGACAGGATGAGATGGGAACACCCATTGCAATTTTGCTGCAAGTTCTCATCACTGCCTTTTACTTTGTTCAGCTCTGAGCACCCATGTCCATGCACCACAGTTGGATTGTGTGCACACTTGACAGACATATAGGGGCTGAAGATTTTATCACAGTGGATCCTGTGAATGTTGAATGCCTGTAAAATGGCTATCAGAAAGAGCTAGATTTCCTTATTAATAAATACATAGTCAGATGGCTTCTTTCCTCTCCCACATTACCCTACGTAACTCCCTGCCTTCAAGTATCTAAAATAGCAAAAAAGCTGTTTTGCCGTTCCAGATACTGACTCACTTTCCCTGGATACTTCCCAAAAACTCACTCAGTAAATAACCCATCCTTCCCTCTTCCCAAAACTTTCATAAATCTCATCTCCTCCTGCAAGCTTCAGACTCTGGAGGCTGAGCTTTCCTGCAGAGGACTGCATATGAGCCTCTTGTACTGCCAACCTTAACCCTCACTTCAGGATTTAGTTGCTACTGTCAGTTGCTACTGTTTAGTAGTACAATCAAAGCTGACTCTCCTCATTTCCAGCCAATTCAGGACACAAACTCAAACTGAGGGTTTCTGCCTCTCCACAATCTTGTAATTTTGAGGAAAGCAACCACCTGAATCTTTTACAGTTGTGAAAAAAACACAGCAAGGTATCAGTAGGAGTCACAAATCCCTCTTTTGGACAAGGGAAATTCAGATTAGGATTAGGGTGAATTAGGGTTATCAGTCCTCAGTGGTGTTTGAAGTCAAGCAATAAAAATTTATCCTTTCTGAACTTGCATGCTAAATTTCTATACAATACGGAAGAATATGGAAGTATTTACATCAAGACTACCTTCTAGAAGAAGCTGATTGTCTTCATAAGTAGCTATTCAATTTCTAATTTTTTTTCTTGACGTTATAGATTTAGTTGGAACCCCTTCAAAAGGAAGAGAAATTTACAGATAACTAATAACATCTCTTAAAGATATTTATAACACATACACAAACATTGTATGTACATGTATACAAGCCTACATTTAAGTACATTTTATTACATATTCATATATGCAAACATAAAATTACATAAAATGCAATTGGTTACACATATCATAATAATAAAAAAAAATCACACCTCTAAATGGCACATTACTTGATATGGGCTTTTATATGGTTGTATCCCAGATGACCACTTCTGAAAAAATTAAAATGCATACTAAAATTTTTTGAGAATTAATTTCCTGATAGCATAGCTCTTATCAATGACTTCAAGGTCTGTTATGTTGGTTATATGCAAATATGTATAAGTGATGTTTCAGAATGTATTAGGACAAGTTAATTCCCGTGAAAGAAAAACCAGACAAAAAAAACAACCAAACAAAAAACCACAACACCTCTGCTATAGGTACTTCTGCAATATTTAAGGTGACTGGGGAATCAGTGGATCTTAGGGAGGCAATATAAGTTGTACTTTACATTTGAGGTACTTTTGGCAATGGTTGGAGACCATTGCTTCAGCCAAGTATGACATTTGTACCACATAAGTGAGTTTTGCATTATCATGGCATGCTTCTATAGAATCTTCATGGTTCATAGCTATAGCAATGCAATATGTTTGTGCTGCTTTGTGAATTCAAGCTCTCCCTTTGCATGTTTTACTGATAATAGTTTCATGTAATGGTTCCAACCAAAAAGCCTAACAAGTGATCTGACTCCTCTCAGCACCTGGCTTTTTGGCAGTGCTCTTGGGAAGCCCATGTGGCTGTCTCCTGACATATTTAACCTCTTTACCATTAATTTGTGTGCTGACTCTGGCACCAGATTTGCACCTTTTTGGTAGCAGTCATTGAGCCCTGTACAAATAATAGTTTGTTATAGTTAACATTAGCATATCGTTCATCTTGTGTGTTTTCGTAAAAGTACCTGATCTGTATTTAAAACAGAGAAAATATCTATTGTGTTTTTGGTCTGCCATCCCAGTTTTCAAGGAGGAGTTACAAACCTTGCATGGAGTAAGTACAAGGAAACTGGTTTTTGTTTGTTTGTTTGTTTTGTTTTGTTTTTGTTTGTTTGTTTTTGTTTTTAAAGAAATGTTGGTGCTTTCCTAATACAATTGCACAAGTAGTATGAACTGTAATTAGACAATAGAACAGATGTTGGAAGGTCATTGTAGAACCAGGAATGACACATCTTTAGATTTAACATGTTGGTCTGATTCCCAGGCAGCTGATTCTCCCTTGATTATTAAACAAGAAAAGAGCAAGTGTTTGGACCAACCTTTTGTTTGGTGTTCATGCAGCGTGTAACACAACAGGATGCTGGTCCATCAAACAGCAATGATTGATTGTAACTCCATCTCCATGCCTGTAATGGGTTTAAGCAGTAATTGCTGTATCAATGCCAAAAGATTTACAAAGGTCAAAATCAAAAGGGGGAGAAGACCCCTGTCCCTGTCCCTGCCACCAGGAAAGTAATTGTTATCAGTGGCTCCAGTAATAGCAAAAGTGCTGAGCTTGCTTTTTTGGTCCTACATTAAAAACATTATGCTTCACTGGTGTGAATGCCTCACTGGCAGGTGCTGCATACTGATGACAGTCATTTTTCTTTCCACTTGAAGTTGACCACTGCAGCTGTCCTTGTAGAAAAATAACAACACAATCTCATTATAGTTTCAGCAACACTCTTGCAGAACAACAAAAGAGGCTTAAAGGGAGATGCCCCCTCTGGTAACTCAGCAGTGATGGGCAGCAGAGATTGATGCAATAGGGGAGCCTTTGCTCTTGGTTAGATCACTCTGCTACCCCAAAGAGAGTGAGACTGTCCTAGTTTTGGCTAAGACAAAGTTAATTTTCTTCATAGTGGATGGTATGGTGTCATGTTTTGGATTTAGGAAAATAATTCTGATATCGCACTGAAGTTTTAGTTGTTGCAGAGCAGCGCTCACACAGAGCCAAGAACTTTTCTACTTCTTGTGCTGCCCTGCCAGTGAGGAAGCTGGGGGTGCACAAGGAGGTGGGAAGGGACAAAACCAGGACAACCGACCTGGACTGGCCAAAGGGCTGTCCCATACCATCTGATGTCATCATAAGGAACAATAAAAACATGGGGAGAGTTGGCTGGGGAAGGGATACTGCTCAGAGATGGGATAGGCATCAGTTGTCTAGTGGTGAGCAATTGCATTGTGCATCACTTGTATTGTTTTTATTATTATCCCTTCCTTTTCTGTCCTATTAAAGAGTTTTTATCTCGACCATTTTATTTATTTATTTATTTTTCTTCTTTCCCCCATCCCACTGTGGGGGAGTAAGTGAATAGCTGTGGGCAATTTATCTGCCCGCTGGACTAAACCACAACAGAGATAGTGGTCATTTGGAAAGAAGAAGGCCTGAAGACATTTTTTTGACATGGGAAGTGCTTGCTGGGGATGCTGTCAGTGAAGTTTTTCAGTTTAGGATTAGCCTCTGCCACAGATGCTTTGACCATCACTGCCTGGTCAGCAATGAAATGGCCACAACACACAGAATGGTTGAGGCTGGTGGTGATAAGCAAAATGCTCATACTCCTCCTCCCTCTCATCCCTCCTTCCCTCCTTCCTTCTGTTTGTGGTTTGCCATGTAGCCCTCTTGCCCCATGAGCCACTGTGAACTGCATCTTCCCTGTTCTTGATGCCAAATCATCTGTTTTGTATGGGAGGGGCAATACCATGCCCATTGACTTTGGTATATATAGGAAAGAGTATCTTACAATGCATCCAGGCTGTGCCTGATCTTCCTTCTTATTTCCACTGATGTCAAAGCAATACAGATTACTTTGCTTCCAGAATGCCATTCTTGCCTTCTGTTGGTGAGGCAGGACAATCAAGCCAATCTGTTGAACTCTGTACTAACTTAATTTTCGTGGTTAAAATAGACACTTCTTAGCTACGATGCTTAAACTAGATACAAATGAATTTATGTATGAACAGTAAGTGAATGCCAGCATATTTTTCATTGCAATAATGTTTTCCTCCAAATGCCTTGTTCTACTTCTAGTCATGTAATAAATTAATAACTATTCCTCATATTCTATATACAGTCTATCGAAAACGATATTTTTCAACCTTTGTCTATTTACAAATTATTACTGCTTTTCCAAAAGCAGGTACACAGATCTCATTTTCTAGGGAAAATCAACTACGTTAGCAAGTTCACTGAGGATACTAAACTGGGAGGTGCTGTTGATTTTCTGGAAGTCTGAGAGGCCTTGCAGAGGGACATTGGACAATCCTTAAGGACATGAAGTTCGATAGAGGAAAAAGCCAGGTGCTGTACCTGGGATTGAGTAATGCCAAACAGGCCCAGACAGGGAAATGTGTGGCTGGAGAGCAGTTTAGCAGAAAGGGACCTGAGGGTGATTGTCAACAGAAGGCTCAGCATGAACCAATGGTGTGCCCTGGCATCCAGGAGGGCAAAATGCATTTCAGGGTGCATTAAACACGTCATGGCCAGTTGGTCAAAAGTTTGCTCTGTTTAGCTGGTAAAAGGGCAGGGAGGCATCTGCTATGAGGGGAGGCTGAGGACTCTTGGGCTGTCCAATCTGGAGAAGAGAAGGCTGTGAGGTAGCCTCACTACTCCCTGCAGATCCCTGAGGAGGGAAGCACCAAGGGAGGTGCTGGTCTCTGCTTCCTGGGACCGGTGGTAGAACACAAGGGAATGGCACAGATCTGCACCAAGGAGGGTCAGCCTGGGCATGAAAGAAATCTTCTGTACCATGAGGGTGGTCAGATGCTGGAACAGGCTGCCCAGCAAGGTGGTTGATGCCCCACACCTGCCAGTACTCAAGAGTCATTTGGATAATGTCCTCTATAATAGCCTTTAAATTTTGGTTAGCTCTAAAGTGGTCAGATGGTTGAACTCCATAATCTTTGCAGATCCCTCCCAAATGAACAATTCTATCCAATTCTAAAAGCCATCCTAAATCCACCATTGTTCTATTCACTCAGATTATGATTTCAGAAGTTATGTAGTCTCAGGGAGTGGCACCAGAGGATATCAAAATAGTTAAAGAAACCAAATTCAACAACTTAGACTTTGGTTTAAAATTCAACTTCAGTTGGGAAATGACTTCACATTTAACTAGACAAAGCATGAAAAAAAACTCACCACACAAACAAAACAAACAAAAAACTCAATCATTTTCTGTTCATATCCTCCTAGTTTTTCTACAACATAACCAGAACAGAGCATCATTTCAAATCTTATGACAGAGAAGACATCAGCTTTATGTAGTCGTTTATCAGAACAAGTATACACTTTAATCCTTATATTTAATAGCTGCTGAGTTCTGCTCTACTTGTCCGTGCAATGTTTTATAATATCAGGGTATCCCTGCTTGCCATTCTGCATTGATTTCATCCTTTATTTCCTCTTTTTGTTGAGCTTTTGAATTGCTTGCTTTATTTTTTAAATTTCATTTTCCATTATTTGAGTTTTCTTTCTAAGCCCTAAAACACACCTTTTGTCACTGAAACACATCTTACCTTCTGTACATATCTTCCTCTGTTCAGCTAGACAAATGAAAGGGAGATAAATCCGTCAGTGTCTAGAGACTGTTTTGCATGCATCTGCTATTCCTAGAAGTTCCTAATTTCAGATTGTCATAAAGGAAGGAAATAAACCAAGACAAATCAGTACAAGCTTTATTTCTTATATTCTTTACCATTGTCTTTACTTTCGATTTCACTTGCAGACACTGTACAGGGGTAAATTAACCTTTAAAATAGCTCTGTATCTGTATTCTTTTTGTCACGTTTATGTATTTTTTCCCTTTGTTTCCACTTCTGTCTTTTAGTAAGTCTTATCAACTAATTCACTTTTAGTTTATGTAATTTTTTAAATCTTTGTCTTTCCCCGGTTATTGTAAAGCATGAGGAAATATTCTCTCCATACTAAAAACCTCTCAAACAAAACCCACTTCTATGCTTGATATGTTTATTTGCTTCCAAAATCTTGTAATTACTGCATGGTATTATTATTATTACTGTGATTATTTTAGAGAGCAACATCTTTTCACCAACACATTGTTTGCATGATTTCAATCAGATGCAAAACCTGATTATTCTCATTTTAAAGGGAAATCTAATTTTTTCTGGTAGTATCTATAAGCTGATGAGCAAGATTTACTGGGTGGCAAATAACACTATCTAGTTATGCTGCTTCATAATGTGTCTTTAGTTTGTGGTGCATTTGAAACAGTTTAAAATGTCCTTCACAGTAGTGAACTACAACTGCAGAGAGATTCTAGTAACATAGCTAATATAAATAGTGTTAGAAAACTTCATTTCTGGGTTCATGCCCAGTTTTTTGACAGCTATATTCATCAAGTAAAGGTTGAAAGGTAAGAAACAGCTTTAAGAAATAATGAGAATCTAGAAATAAGATATTAATCTTATCACAGTTTAGTTAGAGGAGACTGGGTGTAAGCCAGGATTTGAAATTGGAGATGCAGAAATTAATGGCAGAGAGTGATATGGGTTGTAAATCACATGCATTTACGTGCCATCAGTCTTGTCATACAGGTGGATTGTACCATGACTGACAATTGAGAAAGTATTAATTTGTAAGGATCAAGATGTTGGAGTTAATAGAATTTGATCATCAGACTCACCAAAGGTATGGAACTGAAATATTTAAATGACATAAGAGTGAGGCATAATCAGACAAAAAATTAGTTTAAAGAAACCTAGGAACCCTATGTTTTTCCCCTTCTCTTATGCTGTAAATGCTTATTTTTCTCATGAATGTCCTTGGCCCATTCTTTAGACAATCTCATCTACTTCCTGGACAATATTTTTGTCTCTAGCATTTTTTTTTTTTAACATTACTACTTCTATTACATTTTGATTTCCCTGGGTGCAACACAGAGAAACTCCTCTACATGTGATTGCTCTTATCCTGTACATGAAAGTGGATTTGGGACAGAGGATGAAGTACTGTAAAGGATTAGCTGACAGCAGAGGTTTACAAGATCTTTTCCTCCCTCTCTCTTTTATTCCTGCAATGGCAACAGTGATTCATAGGAACTGGGTGTGATCCCTAGCAGGGAACTGGCAGAAGACAGTAGGTAATTATTTTGCCATGGGCCTTCAAAGAAGATGGACCACAATGTTACCTAACCCCTTATGTTTTTCCACCTTTCTATATGTCTTCTATAATCACATTCTAGTCAATATTAAGGTCAGCAACTGGGGAGCCTTTGATTGTTCTATGTATATTGAAATCTTGTTGCTTCTTTCTCCATATCAATTTTATGAAATGCTTTCTGAAAAGAAGCAGCAGCATAAAAGTAACAGAAAGAGAGCATTTGTTGAAAGTAAAAACTTGTAAGAGGAAATGTGTGCTTGGTGTGTTGTGTACTTACTAGCTGATTATCTATAGATATTTATTAAAAGCAATGGTCAGTTTAGTTTTATATTTTTTTATCATGTGAAAGTTATAAGCAAGTTAAGATGTTGTATGGTACTGCGGACTTGTTTGGCATGTGATGATTTTTGTGGTATTTGCCTGGACCTTCATCTGTGCAGTCTAATGTCCAGACATGCACACGGCATATGCCATCTTCAAATCTTTTCTTGAAAAGCAGTTTTTAAATGAACATTTAAAAGCTTCATTTTGAAAAGATCCTGTCTGTGGTGGACCAGAAAACTTAGATGTATGTGGCTTTTTGCTACATGTTGTAACACATTGTGCCATGCTGAACGGGCATTTGTATTGATATAGGGGCATGGTCTCACTCTTGTGAATGCAGAAAGCTAGGAGAAAAATCATATTGATTGTCCCATCTATACACTTGTGTTTCCTCACCTTCCCAGTGCTTCTTGGCAGAATTAAGCTTTAACAAATATACTCTTTTTATACTCTTTTATACTCATTTATACTCTTACTGTATCATCAGCAAAATAGCTCAGATAGTTGAAGAAATAAGCAGACAAGGAACAAGGATTTGAGCATGGGCTCAAATCTTTCATCTGGCCCTGATGATTTCTTTCCCTGTGGTTCTCTCTCGTTATTTGACAAGTAAAGCTACTGCATGCTACAGAGTTGCAGCAGAAATAATAACATGGAATATATCAATGAATAAAATACACAGAAGTTTTAGCCAGATCAGGCCCTCAGTTATCATGAAAGATAAAAGCTGAGGAAAATGTAAGTAATAAACAAGCTTAGCTTTGATATATTCTTGTTTCTGTCTGGACAAAATTCCAGAAATTTTAGGTATTCAGAGGCTGCAGTTTAGAAGACACTAGGAGCACTAAAAGGTGAGAGTCACTGCTTCTCTTGCTGTTGGTGTAGGACAAGACACAGTGATAAAATAAAGTTTTTAACATCAAGTTTGAAAGTAACAGCAGTTCACACAATTAAGCTGGTGACTCAGCGAATTACATCTTTTAAAATTTCCCCAGCTTTGACACATCATGGGGTGACTTTATGTCCTACTGTTTTTACATCCTTGTTGATATCTTGAATTAGCCAAGCATCTGTTACCCCAATGAAATCAGATATCTGTTTTAATATGGTTGTTTTCAACACTGCAGCGTGTTCTGATTATTCTTTGTATTAAAAAAAAAGCATGCACTTCTATTCCTTTTTTCTTTCTTACAAAAGAAAATTATTTGTTCCATTCGCTACTCCTTTTCTAGCGGTTCAATTAGATTTACCTACCAATAGCTTCTATCAAAGCTTCTCCTTATCTGATTTGGTATTCTTTATATGAAAAAATATTATATTCAGAAAATAAGTATTCTGAAATATATACCCATTAAAGGACTTTCATTAGCTCTTTCTGCACATTCCTAGGGTAGCAATGGCAGGGATTTGTTTTATTTTATTTTTTCACAAAACATGACATTTTTTGACCACACAGACTTAATTTATCCATGAAATGTGGTGTTTTTAATGTTATTCTGTTACAGGATGACTTCTTTTCTGGGGTCAGCATGGCTTAACATTCTTAATTTTGTGTGTGTCTGCTTCAAATAAGGGAGCAAAATGCTGTTCTGAGATTTATGGAGATAAATTTGGAGCAATTCTAGGCAAATAAGCGATGTTGCTCCAAATTTAGTTTTTGTGACCTAAGGGTACTTTCTGGACATGTACAACCTTTTATGTCTTTAGAACAGTCAAGGGAAGAATGCTGTATTTCTAATGCATTAATGATATTAATGAAGTTGGTAGACATTGATATATACTGATGAAGTGTTTTGTACTTCTCACTAGTCACATGTAGGGTAACTCACAACTTCAAGGAAATAAAATCAGTATATTTTCTTTGAACTTAGTAGATAGAAACCTTCCTTAAACTTATATATGACCCTACAGCTTTAAGTAGTTTTCAATAAGCTCTGGGGTATAGGTCACAATCAATACTCTTGGGTTATCCGTTATGACTCTTGTGTCTCTTTGCCAGATGGTAATATAGATTATTTCTGCAGGTTACATGTGATGTATACCCATGATCTCCCTATAGGTGAGATCAGAATTGGACCTTTAAACTCTATGCCAGAAGCCAGTTAATGAAGTGAATCTATTCCACATACTTCTTGCCTAATTGCAACTTGTAACATGCTATCACAGAAAATTTATCAAAGCCCAAAATGTAAATCAGGTAATGGAGCCACTTATAAGGTAACTGGGGTTTCTGTAAAACACTGTAAAGTATCACTGAAGAGATAATATGCAAAAGATTTCCCTAACATAGATATGTGTGCCAGCTGTTAGATTCAGCAGTGATATTGGCGTACGATGTTGCTATTTAACCACTCCAATTCAGCCACTTTCTCCTAAAACATGTTTCAAATGTGCCATCTCAAAGTAATAGGGAATTATCTGGATTTGGGGAGAATACTTTAAAAGCCAGAGCTTCTGATATACTGAGGCAGGGCCTCTAACTGTTACAGAGATGCTACATCTCTAGTCATTTTGTATGTCACTAGTAAAGAATTTTAAGAAAAGCTGCACCAAGCAGTCAGCAGTGATGTTAATTGATGCATATCACAGAAATCAGATTTATTTATTTATTTATTTATTTTGTCATCTAGCCACACAAGTTAGGAATATGCTTGTTCTCTATTGGGAGCTATTGCCATTCACATAATAAACTCTAGAGACCTCAGTCTGAAGAGTTGGAAAGGGGGATTTGCTCAAACTAAAGCTTACTCATGCAATGTATTTGCTTATTTCTAATGCAAAATTTGAAAATGTTTTTCAAATGTTTATAATTTAAAGGATGTAGTTTTTTATTTCAGAATATACACCACAAGTTTATAGGGAGTTTGTTTGTGCCATCCATGATTATATCCCTTGCCTGAATTTTCCTTACAGACTTGTGGGAGCACCTCTGCTCTTCTTTCTGGTTACTGTTCACTGAGTTTAGTGGCCCTTTTTTGCCTGACTTACTTCCTTCAAATGTTCTATTCTGTTAAAACTACATAATATATGCTTCTCTGTATAATCTACAAACTAAATTCAGCGTATGCCATTCCATCATGTGGTCAGACTCTATGTTTTGAATGGTGCTTGGATCTCTTTGTGGTTAACATCACAACTCACAGCAACTGGATCTCAACATAAATCGAAGTTGGAGCCAAACAAACAAACAAAAATATTTAAGTATCATCAGCTGGCTAAATCACAAGACACATCCTCCAATTAACTTGAAACCCTAGTTAACAAAGTCCATTATTTAGCACAAATTTTAGTACAAATTACTTCCAACAGTATTATACTTCAAGTACTGCATCTCATAGAAGGGGAAGAGAAAGCAAACACTAAATAGACAGTCACTTTGCTCAGTCCATTGACTACAGTCATAAGTGTGAGAATCTGCACAGAATGGGAGAGGTGTCATTGTTCACAGCCACCCTTTGCCCTTTACTCATTAAATGGGAGAAAGATTATCTGAATAACTGGAACTGAGAACTGCTTGATATCACACTGTATATGTGGCTATTTTTCAAGTGAGTATTGTTAAACATTTACCAATAAACCAAAATATTTACCGCAAAATGTGTTCTGACAGATACCATTTAAAAGCTTTGCTTTTTCTCATACTACAACAGCACAAGTTGCTCATCATTTTTATTTTACAAAATGCAATAAGAAGCTAAAACTGATGCAATATAAAAGTTCAAGTTGAAGAAAGTCATAACCCTTGATCCAGATCTAGCCATAAATACTCTCATTAAAGGACTGGAGACTGTGAAAAACCGATGCTGTAGGCTATATTGAGAAAAAATAAAAAAATAAATAAATGCAAAATCTTCATCATCTACTGCTATCCTTGCCCAGGGAGCATGTTTTCTCAAACAACTACAAAATACTAAAAATACTTTTTAGCAATGGGGTACTACCTAGAAATAAACTGAATGAAAAACAGCAAGCCTGGTACAGATCAGGACTCAGCTCTGGTTGTGAATATGAAACAAAACATTACATACATCTCAGAAAGTGATATACCACATCTGCAATTTACATCATTGAAGGAGAGGCTCTAAATTGTAGAAAACAAGAATCCAGACAATCTCAAAGGATAGAGGTGGATTAGAGGCAGAGCAGACTTTCTTGGCCCATTGATTCTCTATGAGTGTATTTTGTTGATGTGAAGTGGTGTTGCACTTTTGTTGCAAAGTCTACAGAAAAGCTCACACTCATCTCCAGCTGTTGGGTAATAGGAAGGGTTGTTGAGATATGCTGATTGATCTGAACTGTAAAATAAGTTAATTTGTCATCTATTTCATGTGGGTTTAAGTCACAGTGAAGATACGGCAGATATGTCCTTTAGGATCCAAGCAGATGCACAGGATTCAGGACTCTAGCAAGGCTCGACAGCACATACTAAAATCCATACTGCTGCATACAACTGCTCCTTGAGTTGCTTTATGCTTATGCTTTAATTTTACCACTGAGCATTGTGCAGATGTATTCAATCCTTCTCACATCTTTCCAATATTGTCTTTATTCACTTTTACCATCTAATCCATTCACCAGTTGCATGAATTGATCACTCAGGTGACAGGACCCTTCAGTTTCTAGAAAGAGGAATAAATACAATTGAGCAGACATGACATGTGTATGATTACACACACATACACATGCCTGCAGGGTGTTCCTGCATGTGCATTTGTATGGAAAAATGGTATTCCACATTAACTTCTCACACACAGGTGGGAGGTTCCTGCCCTGCTTCCCTTGGGACAGGGTTATGGTCTGAGAAGCTCTTCCAATATAGGGCAATTGTGGGTCATTTGGATGCTACTTTAGTTGACCATGCTACCATGTTCACAGCTACTTGCAAAAGTCTGTTTTCTAATGTGAAGGAAAAAAAAAATCTAAAGGAGAAAATGGAATGGGAGCAGCCATGTCCTATACCAGAAGAATATATTTTCCTTTTTTACTATACACAGGAAAGGAATAGTTGGGACATTTATCCATACGACTGGATGCCTTGGCCCAGTGATTTCTACCAGTCCAAAGAGAAAATTGTGGCATAAATTACTTTTCTTTTGTTCTAAGGGCACATTTAAAACTCAACCTGGCAAAATTACCTCTGTTGATTCAATGTGTCCTTAACTGATGTCCCAAAGACATAAGATAGGAATAATGGTACATTGTGTTTAAGACTGTAAGATAAGTTTCAATAAAACTAGACATAGCTTCTTTATGGTTCTGGACAAATACCTCATCTCTGCTGTCTGTACGCTGAGGGTAAATTTGTTGTAACTCATGTCAAAATCCTTACAAGGATAATTCATAAAGTCTCAAGATGCACTGACATATTGCCAGAGGGACTATATTGATAGATAAAAACCACTACACTGTCAACAAATGTCTTACTGGTACCTACAAAAATGGATGAGCTTTTCTTACTCTGCTGGGTGTCCTGCAAAACAGGGCATTCACTCATATCAGTAAATCTCAGTCAGTTATTTTAATTGTAAACTGAATTTTCTAAGTGCAAAATTTGTAGCCTGGAATGTTCATACCTGCATTAAATAAAGAGACGGATTTGCTTTACCAATTGGAATAAGTAGATGTTTTCCTTGTTTAGCAAGTTGTGAACTGCTACATTTATTATTGGAGGGAACCAGACCAGGAAATAGTTATGACACTTTGTGAGCTACAGGTTATTACTTATGAGCAATTCCAGACACGTCCCATGAACCAGTCCTCCATGAGGTCTGAAATTGAAGAAGCTGTTTCATCTTTTGAAATCCAACAAAGTGTTTTGTATTGTTCAAGATAATGGCTAGGAATATGTGCAACAAAAAGATATCATTTTCAACATCGGTAGTGACGTCTTTTTTCTTTCTTTTCTATTTGAAACAAAGCTGTCAGACAAGAAAGCAACCCTCTAATCTGTCAGAAAAGATATCACATTGCATCACAATGTCTAGCAAAAGAGTTGCCAAAATATTTTATAAAAATGAAGTGGCATGTTTAACATGTTCAAACAATCCTTTATTGAAAAATCTCTCATTAGAGCAAACTACTAATGAAAGGTCAGCAAAACCATTCATTGGTTTGAATTAACTAAACCATATAATAAATTCCTCTAATGTACACAGGAAATATTGTCAAAAATTGGTATGCTTTTTGTGTTTGGGTGACTTGTTAAGCAGTTAAATATTATACCTCTAGATGTTGGAAGTTTTATCTTTCACCTGTAAGAGGATTAGGGCCAGCCATACATTCTGTTTGGGAGCAGGTTATGCCCTGGATGGCCTTTTGAAATCCTCTTCAGTGTCATTTCCTACTTCTGTGTTTCTGGAAACAATCTAGACAAAGCTGACCAACCTGACTACTGGTAGGCCTGAATATATAACAGACCAACTTAACCAAGGTATTCTATCTTTCTGTGCATACATTTAATATTTACTACTTACTGTTTACTATTTACTACTACGAGCTTACCACAGCTAGGCACTCAGAGTTTGACATACTGGATCAAGGCAGTGGTCCTTCAGCAGTGCCTTGCTGGGTTTGAGCAGAATCCTCTTGTAGTCTTTAGAGACATGGTCACATACTTAGACTCTCTACCCGATCACTTCTTTGCAAATTATGTTGAAACTTCCTACCCCTAGCACTCCCTGCAAAAACCTGTACCTTTCCTAGACAATACAAATGTTTGAATTGTTCTAGTAGGAAAAAAACAGAGCAAAATAACTTTGCAAAACAGCTTCTTAAACAAACACAACTTTCACTTCCCAGGGAGAGACTAGCCAAAGACTATACTCAACATCTTTTTCATCTAGTGGTCTGTAAATTATTGCATTTTCCTATTACTGTTAACTAGGTACCTAAGTGCAAAATATTAAAATCTCTGTCTTCATTGCCGCCACATTTTTAAAGCTCTTCTGGCTTTGATAACTGTTTGAGATCAAAAGATACGCTTCAGCTCAGGCTTCCTTCCATGTTTGGTTCATCAAAGCTGCCTGCAAAGCTGTTTGAAGATGTTCTTACACATTTTCCTATCCAAACCATTTTTTCTTTGCTTACTTCTACTCCACTCCTTATGTTTACTCTGCTCTATTTGTACTTCTTGTTTTGTGTCAGTGTAAGGCATAGTGAGATACTGTGTAAACTAGATCACTGTTCCTGTTCTGCTTTAGCCTGAATAAAAAGGAGAAATGTGTGCTGTTAGCAGTGCTTGATTTACCTCCACTGCTTGCCTTCCACAACAAGTATTGAATTGTGAGTCTAAGGTAGGAGCTGAAAGACAACATGGCAGACATGACACGTTTTCATGACCAAAATGGAGTTTGCGGTTTGGTACAGGTAGGTAAAATGGGATTAATCTCATCAAATTTAGACATCTATTGTGTAGATATCTACATCTGATCTTTTTGTCTACAGTCCCTTTGCTGTTAGTGGAGAAAAACAGGCACTTCATAGATAGAATCCATATCATTTAAAGGCATATATCCAAAGTAGGTCAGGAGATCTGCCTTCTCCAACAACCTTATTGCCTCCACTTGCTGTGACTGGACTTCAGTGACTTACAGGGAGTCAGGTGAGATGAAGCCCTATTATAGTATATACCCAACTGACACATTTACTTTACTAAGTCACTGCACAAAATCTCAGAAGTGGCCAGTCAACACAGAATCAGCATCATTGAGATGATTCAGTATGGTTCAGAAACAGAGTTTAGCAAATGCCTCCAGGAAACCACTCTTGTTGCTCCTGTCTCCCCTGAGAGCTGTAGTGCTTGTGCTTGGCTCAGCTAGAGGCTTGACATCCCCACACCTATGAAGCTGCAGACCTGGGAGTCTCTGTGCCTGTTTGTCGGGAAAGGGAAACTCAGTCCTCTACAAGATCACCACCGTCTCTCTACCACAAATTCTTGGACCCTATAGGAAAACATAAGCTTGTGGACCTAGTCCCATTACCCAAGTCTTTCCACAAAACTGCTCTGTATTTCACTTCACAGTCCTTATCTAATGTTTGCTTTAGACAAGTGTTTCTACTGCATATCCATTGATTATAGGAAGGCCAGATGAAGCTGTGACATGGATGAAGAGATAATGCTGTGGTCAATCAAAAGAATTTATGCAGAGAGCAGTGCTGACACCATCTCCAATATCCTGCCAGGAAATATATCCCTGGGTTATATTATGCCAAAGCTGTCTTGTCCATGGAGAGTAAAAATAACTTGTTTGCTTACAGTAAATATTTGTAGGCATATGGGTTGGGCCATGGCTTATTTTACATATGGGAAAAATAAACCACAGTGCAATCATTGTGGGAATGGCCAAATCTGAACTGTTATCAGGAATGTCATACAACAATCTGTACTCATCATGTCCCAGATCTCCTCAAATTCTCCAGCTGAAATTTGCTTTTTGATAGTGCTGTTTGTTCTCTTTTCATTTCAGATACAGTCACTAACACATAAAATTGTATTTGCAAGAGTGAGAAGACACATCTGTGTCCTTCCTGCATGTTGTGACCTGTGTATAATATTGTTCTTTTTCTTTATCTCTGACATATCTATAATCCAAATCTCGATGGCTTGTCTACTACTTTTTAAACAATAGCCTGTTGTTCCTCAAAAGAAATTTGTAATGCATTATCAGTTTCAGCGGTGGACAGAGGAAGAAGAAATGCATGAAAATATCGTCTAGCAGTCATGTTATGAGCAGAACAAACCCACTGTGATAGAGACTAAATGGTCCACAGCTTCACAGCAGTGTAGTTGGATAGCTACAGACTGACCCTCTGGTAATAACCCCTCATGTTTGCTCTGTAGAGCTGGTGCCCTTCCAAAAACTTTTCACAGAGACATTTTTTGGAGGTTCTGAAGGGGAAAGACTATCTGAAGCTTGTTGGACACTATTGGCTTCATGGGCGTGGGGACGTTGTGGCAGCAGATAATTTAGTGTATGAGGGGAAGCTTTTACATTAAGCACTAAAAGAAAAAAAAAAAAGAAAAAAAAGAAAAAAAAGAAAAAGGCTTGAAAGGGACAGGTCTTTCTTCCTCAGGGCAAGATATTATCCTTGCAAGCTGTTCACCAGATAGAGTAAGCCAGTCACCTCATACATGGTCATTAAGAATATCTAGATGCTTCATGCTCTGCTGGGACACTGTAATGAGCTTTGTCTGTCAAGTCTTCTCACCACACCTGCTAGCAAAGGCAGTCTGCTGTGTGGGGGCCCCTGTCCGCGTGCCGGAGGAAGTGTTCAGTGTGCTGTTGCCAGCTCTGCAGGGTGTACCCTACCCAACTGTGCTCTGCCCACCTGCCAGCCTCCGCCCTGCTTCTCCCCCCTCTCAGCAGAGGTACCTGGCACCCGCCAGAAGTGCTCGCAGCCCTGCATCCCACACGGACTGTTACAAACCCCCACACTAACAGGTTAGTGGCTGCTGATCAAGGTCTCCCCTCTTTCCTCCCTTGTCTAGTAGCTTCACTTTATGTATATTTGATTCTCCTTCTACAGAACTTTTTACAGTTTGTCTTCTTTACAGCCTGTGAGTTGCTAGAGTTGCCTTTTTTTTTCCCCAACTATTTGAATTTGTTACACTTATAAAAGTGCTGTTGGTGTTTAGTATGTTTTTTTTCTTTCTTTTCTTTCACTTTGTCTTATCTACCCCCATCTCCTAAATTACAAGTTGTTTTTTTTTGTCTTTACTCTTTTCTTTCAGATTTTACATACCAACACCTCTTTAATTATTGTTTTACATTTGCCATTCATAGTGCTGTTTTTTTTTGTTGTTGTTGTTGTTTTGTTTTGTTTTTCTATTAGTTTCTCTTTCATCTTTGAATTTTTCAGTGAACTGTGGCTTCAAACTGTGTAATAATCACTGAGTTCCTTGGCTGATATCATTTGAAGAGGCAAAAATAATTTGAAAAATCAGGTTTTCATTTCAAGAGCTCCTGATTTTGCTGGTGAGTGCGCGGGCTGGGGTAGGGGGATCAAAGTAATGAAAATCTATAAACAAATGAAAGAAATGTTACTGTGTAGGATTCACAAGTGAACAAGACTAACATTTCACACTGGGCCTGAGATGTCTGAGTGAAGACTGATCTCCTTTACATCCCAATCAGACTCACTACTGTGCTTGTCTAATAAACCAGCTTTCTTCCCAAGTAATCTCTCTCACACCATCATCTGTCATTTTTTTTTTTCAGGCTTTCAGGTAGGACATGTGGCAGCCTTTCAGGGTTCTTAGTCTTAACAAAAAACAATTTTCAAATGTAGATTTTTATGTGAGTAGAAACCACGGAAGGTTGCACCCTGCACTAATTTCTTGCTCTTTTGCATCACAAGTAAGCAATAACTTAGACCTATGCAAAATAGTTGTCAAAAAAGCCATCTAAAAATGACAGCATTTTACATTTAATTTCTCTGGGTTGAAACACTGATCCAAGGTGATAGGAAAGGGTATAGTAAATTGGGTTCTAATGTTTCAGGCCCTGTCCCGCGTAACTCTTCAGGGGTGACTTCACAGCCCTGCCTTCTCCATTGAAGTCTCACTTCTCCATCTTTACACACCCGCAAAGTTAAAGAGCTCCATCCTCTTCCTTGGTAGGAGGGAGAGAGTGCGTTGCAGGTCTCTGATAGTGATCACACCAGGAAATTTATGAACAGAAGCTTACAGCAGTTGCAAAACCTTAATTCTCACTGTAGCAAGCCATGGATTTTGGCTCTGGAGAGCTGTAATTCCATCCCCTAGGGATGAGCAATGTATCATCCATACACAAAATGAGTGAGGAGACAGTTTGATAAACCCACTCATTTTACTTACTACTGGTGCTGTCTAACCACAGGCCGAGCATGTACCTCCGTTGCGTTAAAAGGTAAGGAAGTTTGTCAGGACCTAAACACCCTTTTGTTACAGCTTGTCCTCAGATAGAGGACCTGGGGGCAGATGGGCTTACATTCTGAGTTATGTCCAATTTGGCAATATGTGTGGACACATTCAGTATATTATATTGAATTATCACAATTTGCATTAATTGTTGCATTAATTACAACCACAGATTCACAAATAGCTCAATACACTTTTCAGTCTAGTAGATCACTGGTATAGTTTATCGAGGCAACAGGAGCACAAGTTCTTTTGCATTGCCAGTGATAAATACACTGTCTGCAAAGCACATTCAAATACCAAGAATATGACAAAAACAATGATCTACATATGTGCTAACTTATGAAATAACTCTATAGAGAATGTTAGGTTTTCTGGGGAAGTACTCAGTATAACCAAGAGTTGAAATCTCATCCATAAGGTGTCCCTAGCTGAGGGGGGAAGAGAGATTAAGCCTGTCAACTGATCCCAATAGTTAGTGATATCCTTCCAACTTTTCTGTGATGGTGTCTTCCTCTACATTTTCCCTCTCTTGAGCCACTTTTATACAATTTTCTTACTTTTAGGTGTAGCTGGAGTGACTCTAGTCATACGTGTCTTCATTGTCATTGGTGTAAACTTTTCTTACTTTTCTTTAAAGGTATAGGCTCAGAGAAATTCATAGCACATGCTCAGTGAGGAGTGGTTGCACCTTAAAATTGGGTAGCTTTCGGGATGGAGGTGTGCTTTGGCATTATAATGAGATTATAATGAGCAAAGCTCACCCAGAGGACATGATTTGTTTATCAGTTAGACTCAGGGCTGACCATGTAATCTGTCAGTTCCATAATACGATCAGGTTCTCCATCCCTGTGGTGATAGCACAAAGCCTGGATGGATGCCTTCACTCTGCTCCACCCTCAGTGCTGAATCTCTTAGAGTCAGCACATCAAGCTTCCTTGGTGTTACCAGTACCTAAAGTTGCAGACTATGTTGCCAAGGGGATTGTCACAGAACAGATCCCTTGCATATCTGCTTCATCTCACCCTGGAAGTTTCCTCAATTCTGAACCTTCTCTTATCAGATGCAGCATCAGATGTGGACAAATGTTTAACCTCCAGCAAGTATTCCACAACCTCCTAAACAATTACCATACAGGACAGTAGAGCTGGAGAGGGAGAGATGGTGCTCCAGTGCGCCAGATCTGGAGAGATGAATCTGCATCCTACATTTTTATAGCATACTTTTAGACTAGGTCTGGCAAGAGATCTGAAGGGAACCGGCTATAAAGATAGGTTAGAAACTAAAGATAGGTTAGATGTTACTGGATCAGGCGATGTTAGAGAATATGTCGTCAGTGTCAACTGGGGTATTGGTAATTTATGACACTCATCTATGTACAAAATATGTGAGAGGAACGCTGCATCTGATAATGCTGACTGTGTTTGTACACCACATATTCTGTAAAATAGAAAGCCTGGTTATTGGGTAGCTTGTTGCCAAGTCGTGTAAGTTTTTATATAACTCCATTTCTCAGATAAGTCTTTATGTTAAGTCTGAAGCATAAAGAAAACTGTGGCATGGAGGTATTGGTCAGCTGAAGGGTTGTCATATTTCAAAATTAAATATGGTTCACCAGACTAAAAGCTTGTTCAGCCTCAACATAGCATGGATTCCCATTGGTGTTAACAAATGCCCTGGATTTGCTGTTTTTCATTAGTTTAACTGCTTATTATGTGCCCTGTAAACTCCATTACTCTACCAAAGGTGTACTTAGTCACGCAAAGAAATATTTAAGGCAATTATATCAAATTTCCTCTCTCCAGAAGAGTAGCTATAGAAATAATTCATAACACTTCATGAATAGCAGTAGGTGAGAAGTTTGTTTAAGTTGAAGGGAAATAAGAGAGGTTTATGCAAATAATATAAACACTCTGAAGAATGTGACATTTTAATTGAAAAATAATTAGAAGCCTTTCCATTATTGGAAAAGAATGAATTATTAAATATTTTCAAATGTTTTGAGAAAGGTGGGTAATGTGGAAAGTTTTAAACTGTCTGCCCTTCAGCTTAAAGAACACAAAATGTGCTCAGAGAGTAAGAAACCAAAGTACTATGATGGTAGAGTTAGTGAAGTTAGATTTAAAATTGGATTGATTTTTATTTAGTGCTTTCAACAAAGTAGTCTTGCTATGGAGGAAGTGAACTCTCTGTAGAAAATTTAAGTTCAAATCCCAGATCTGTTCCAGGCCTCCTGTTTGACCTCACTGTATCATCTTTCCCCTCTTTCCTCTATAGGAAGTGTTTAGTAGTTTTTGGTTTGTGCTTTTTTTTTTTTTTTTTTTTTTTTTTTTTTTCCGCTACATTGATTTTCAGTTCCTTGTATGTACTGCAACTAGTGAAAGATAATTCTGATCTTTGTCTAGATGTCTAGATATTAAGGCAATACAAATCATGTTATAAACAATAACAAGTAAAACTTGCAGTTTTTGGCTTTGAGGATTTTTTGGTGCTTGTTTCAAAAGCCAAATATTTTTATTTTGTCACTTTTTTTTTTTTTTATGGATATGAAAGTCATTTTTTTCTGGAAGGAAAAATATTTTTTTGCAAATATCTGGTTTCTCTATGAAAATGAAAAAAAAAATAGCGTGGAGGAAATCTAGAATTTTTTTTTTTTTTTTTTTTTTTTTTAAGGTAGGATGTAGGGATGTAGGTGGGGATGCAAAGTATTCGGTTGGGTCATTTAGTTCAGCTTCTACAGGCTGGTTCTTAGCACTTCGGTGCTGAAACATCTTCAGGTGGGCTTCAGATGGGCTGCTTATGAAAGGACACATTGCTTTCTCTTCAATCTTCCCACGATGTTTGACCGAGATAAAGGCATAACATATGTTGAGGATACATGCCAGTAAGTTAAGAAACTGCAAGGAGAAGGAAGGGTTATGTAGACAGCAGAGAGGCTATAATCAGAAGGGCACTCTTTTAGGAAGGCTGTGTATTTAGGAACAAAGTTTAGAATTAAAGGAGATTTTTCACTGATACTGAGACAAAATATTACCATGCTTAGGAACTTTTCTTACTCTTTTGGAGAAATAGGATTTAATCATGAACAGTGGATTTTGAAAGGAAGAATAAGAGACTTAGTAACAAGTAAACCAATATGCCTTCTTTCTTATGTCCTTGGAATTAAATCTATGGAAAGATTTCAGTCTATTTGGCAAGCACCATTGATTATGCTTTTGTTTATTTGCTTACCTTTCCCCTAATGCATCAGAAGTGATCCATTTCACAGGGCTGTCTGAATATTTACCTTGCCACATGTCATGCTGTTCCTGAGACGTGGGGTTTGCTGATGTCCTTGACCTCTTTTAATAAGATTTTAAAAATACATTTTGGATGACATATATTTAAAGTGTTGGTTATATTTTCATGTATTGGAAGCAGTTTGGGGTAGATGTTCCCAGGACTACTACCTGTTATAGGGATTATAATACCTCTTTGCAGAACTAATACTTGTGATATTATAATCACATAATAGGTGATGTCCACTCTAAGCTACACAGAAATTGTGTGTGCTTCCCCTGGGCACGCAGCTTCCCCATTGACTTTCATCCATGCTATCTTCAGCACTTCTGTAAAGGGAAAAAACAAAACAAAAAAAACTTTCTGCAGCCTGTACTGTCACTCTCACATGAACAGACAGATTTAAACGGGCCATGACAAGATGCTTCAGAAATACTGCATCTACTCATAGTCTTCAGAGGAAAGAAACAATTTTTGGCTGACAATTCATTTAATTATAAACACAGGACAATAAATTTTGTAGCAAGGATATCCTGAACCACAGTAAAATGTTTCAGGTAACAAGCAGAGAAACTTGCCCCTGCTTCCAGTTTTATTAACAGTGTGGGTGTTTATTTCCCACCCTTTTCTTTCCAGGTCAGTAAATTCTGATAGAAGACCATTTACACTTCCTACAATCTGTGCTATCCAGTGCTATAAACCTTACAAATGAATGGGGCAAACCTTGGCTGCCTAGTTTTTCTGGGTCTTGCTGTTGCAGTACATCCATCTTATTTACTTGCTACCTCTCAAGAAGGCAATGAAGCATTGTGACTTCATGAGTGATATTAAAATATTCAGATAAATCCTTGTGACTGAGACTGATACCACCATGGATGCTGAGATCTGTCTTTCTGATATCTGCTGCAACTGGTTTCTCTGTTACTCTGCATCTGATAGAGTTATTTACAGTATGTGGAAGACATTCTTAGATCAGAACATCTACTTTTGCACTATTCTGAAAAGTTTTAAGTGATTCAGTGAGATACAAGTGCAGTGGAGAGTTGGTGCTCCCATTTCTTTACCTTCCCCACTGGCAAAATGAATTTGGGAAATCGTGTAGGTCTTAAGAAGAGCTTCCTACCTATCATTACAAACCATAAATGTGAATTGCACTAAATATATCCCTGCCCATGGCAGAGGGATTGGAATTACATTATCTTTAAGGTCTCTTCCAACCCAAACCATTGTATGGTTCTATTTCATGATATGTATTGCCACTTTGGTTTGTAAATTTGCTACAAAAAATCATCAGTGCTTTCAAGTATGCCATCAAACTGGATAAATAGGAAACCTCTGCTTCAGTCAGCAGTACCATGTCTGAGAGTTCTACAGAGAGAGTTGTATAATCCTGAGAGAAAGAGAGAATTTAGCATTTCTGAAACCTACCCCTGACCACCTTTTTCCTGCACAGTTCAGTTGTTCAGTTGCATAAGTCTATAAGAATGCACTTCAGGTTCAAATACATAAGAACTTTTTTTTTTTTTTTTTTTTTGAAAACTTCAATTACATATAATCGTGTTGGCACAAGTGAAGGGAAAACAAATTGTAAAAACTACTTGGAAATGAGCATAACCAGCTTTGGTAAAGAACATGTTTCATGTAACCAGATCTAGGTGCTACGGCACTTGGATGTACACAAGTCGATGTATGCAAGTCGATGGGGCCAGGTCGCTATCAGGGGAGGTCCCAGTCGACTGGCAGCTAGCAAACGTGACACCCATCTACAAGAAGGGCCAGAGGGTAGACCTGGGAAACTATAGGCCTGTCAGTTTGACCTCAGTGCCAGGGAAACTCATGGAGCAGATTATCTTGAGTGTCATCATGCGGCACTTACTGGGCAACCAGGTGATCAGGCCAAGTCAGTATGGGTTTATGAAAGGCAGGTCCTGCTTGATGAACCTGATCTCCTTCTATGACAAAGTGATGCGCTTGGTGGATGAGGGAAAGGCTGTGGATGTGGTCTACCTTGACTTCAGCAAGGCTTTTGACACAGCATTCTCCTCAATAAACTGGCTGCTCTTGACTTGGACTGGCGCACGCTTCGTTGGGTTAAAAACTGGCTGGATAGCCGGGCCCAAAGAGTCGTGGTGAATGGAGTCAAATCCAGCTGGAGGCAGGTCACTAGTGGCATTCCCCAGGGCTTGGTACTAGGGTCGGTCCTCTTTAATATCTTTATCAATGATCTGGATGAGGGGATCGAGTGCACCCTCAGTAAGTTTGCAGATGACACCAAGTTAGGTGCGTGTGTCGATCTGCTTGAGGGTAGGAAGGCTCTGCAGGAGGATCTGGATAGGCTGGACCAATGGGCTGAGGTCAACTGCATGAAGTTCAACAAGGCCAAGTGCTGGGTCCTGCACCTGGGATGCAACAACCCTAAGCAGAGCTACAGGCTGAGAGAGGAGTGGTTGGAAAGCAGCCATGCAGAGAAGGACCTGGGAGTATTGGTTGACAGTCGGTTGATTATGAGCCAGCAGTGTGCTCAGGTGGCCAAGAAGGCCAACGGCATCCTGGCTTGCATAAGAAACAGTGTGACCAGCAGGGCTAGGGAAGTGATCGTCCCCCTGTACTCGGCCCTGGTGAGGCCACACCTCGAGTACCGTGTTCAGTTTTGGGCCCCTCGCTACAAGAATGACATGGAGGTGCTTGAGTAAGTCCAGAGAAGGACAACGAAGCTGGTGAGGGGCCTGGAGAACAAGTCCTATGAGGAGAGGCTGAGGGAGCTGGGCTTGTTCAGCCTGGAGAAAAAGAGGCTCAGGGGCGACCTTATTGCTCTTTATAAGTACCTTAAAGGAGGCTGTAGTGAGGTGGGGGTTGGTCTATTCTCCCAAGTGCCTGGTGACAGGACGAGGGGGAATGGGCTTAAGTTGCGCAAGGGGAGTTTAAGGTTGAATGTTAGGAAGAACTTCTTTACTGAGAAGGTTGTGAGGCATTGGAATGGGCTGCCCAGGGAAGTGGTGGAGTCACCATCCCTGGAGATCTTTAAAAGGCGTTTAGATGTTGAACTTAGCAATATGGTTTAGTGGAGGACTTGTTAGTGTTAGGTCAGATGTTGGACTCAATGATCTTGAGGTCTCTTCCTATCTAGACCATTCTGTGATTCTGTGATCAGATAGTCAGAAGTCTCTCATTTAGTCAGATGATTAAGACTAGGCCTCTCCCCAGAGCAAGTTTTTCAATTACAGCCAGTGAGTACAGACTGTGGAAATCCTGTTTATCCCATCAAACACCTGGATTCCTTTTTGTGGTCAGAGTGCTGAAAGCATTAATCTTTCTCCAGCTGGTTGATGGCAAATAGTAATACACACATGCCAAAGCTGGCACACTGTACTGCCAGTCATCAGGTTGTATGCTTGTTGTATGGCCATGAAGTGGTGCTGGATTTCACAGAATCACAGAATCATGCTTCAATGTCATTTAAGTTTTATAACCGGTTCTTCAGCTCCACAGGCCAGATTTTAGAAATAAATTGTTGTGATCTACTATAGTGGGTTTATGTGGCAAGGTTTTGGTAGTGGTGGGCCATAGGATTATTCTGCAAGAAGAATCCAGAAGCCGCCCCACGTTAGGTAAGGGACCCACTGCTGATCAGAACTGAGCCAATTAAGTGATGTTGTTTGCACCTCTGTGAGGACATATTTAAGAAAGGGAATAAAAAACCTGCTGCTACACAACAGCTGGGAGAGAGAGAGGAGTGAGAAACAGCCCTGAAGCCCCCAGTGTGAGTGCAACAAGATGGCAGGAGGTGCTCCAGGCACGCAGCACAAGTTCCCCTGCAGCCTGTGGAAAGACCCCTGGTGGAGTAGGCTGTCCCCCTGCAGCCCATGGGTCCCACATGAAGCAGATCTCCACGCTGCAGCCCCCCCATGGGTGGAGGAGCCCCCAGTGGAGCAGGTGGATGTGGCCCGGAGGAGGCTGCAGCCCATGGAGAGCCCCCACAGGAGCAGGCCCCGGGCCGGAGCTGCAGCCCGTGGAGAGGAGCCCACGCAGGAGCAGGGGGTCTGGGGGGAGCTGTCACCCACCCGTGCTGGAGCAGTTTGCTCCCGGGGGATGGACCCTGTGGTACAGAGGTGTGTTGGAGCAGTTCTTGAAGAGCTTCAGCCTGTGGGCAGCCCCCGCAGGCTCAGTTTGGGAAGGACGGCATCCTGTGGAGGGGACACCACATGGAGCAGGGGCAGAGAGTGACTGAGAAGGAGCAGCAGAGACAAAGTGCTATGAACTGACCCAGCCCCTACTCCCTGTCCCCTGCACCACTCAGGGGGAGGAGGTGGAAAAGGGTGGATGGGGGAAAGTGGTTTTGATTTCTTTCCTTTGTTTTTCACTTCTCTAGCTTGTTAGTAATAGGCTATAAATCTTACTGTCTCCCTACTCTGAGTCTGTTTTGCACATCATGATAATTGTTGAGTGACGTCCACGTCCTTGTCTCAACCCTTGAGCCATTTTCATTGTATTTTCTCCCCCTTTCCCTTTCAGGAGGGGGAGTGAGAGAACAGCTGTGATTGAGCTTGGCTGCCCACCTGTGTAAAACCACCATATCTTCCGAGGAAGAGGTTAATGTAGAAACTACAAGCCTTCTTTGACTGATGGTTCTCACCCTGGTCTTTACATATGATCTGGCCCCACTTATGTGCTTTTCTCATGCACTGTGAAAATGACCTTCCACAACAACTGTCAGGGGTAACTCATACAAGAAATGCCCTCACACAAAACATATAGCAAAATAACAAATTAATAAGCAACAAATAAACATTTAAACAATAAAGGTCCAGTTCTCAAACTTCAAGAGTTTGCTCTAGTACAAAGGTACAAAAAATCTGGCTTAAGAATCTATGCAAACACATGTTAATTGGACATGGAGACCTAATTCAGCACTTAGCGAATGATGATATTACTCTCCTGCAGTTTTGAACATGACATGGATTTCCCTCAAAATGATGAGTCTCTGCTAGGGTCTTTAGGCTGGATGTGGATCTCACAGTTTGCCTTTTTCTTGCTGTGCTTTCAGGTTTGCTGTCTCTACTTCTGCTCTCAAGTCACAGCGAAGGATTTTCAAGAAGGCACTTGAATGTACTTGAAGGTAAGCTTAAATTTAAAGTTTAAGCCTTCTTTCTAGAATTGCAGTCTTAGACTGGCTTTCATGAGTCTGTGAAGTAAGGATGGGATTTATGTTCTATAATTTTAGCCACTTAACCACTTTTAAGGCTCTCTTTTTATTTCATCAAGGTATTTCCAGGGAGCTTCCTTCTTGTCTGAGAATACATGACTGTGACAGATACATTACTCTCCAGGTATGTTGTTCTCTCCATTTGCAACTTAAAGCATGATGATAACTATTCTACACTACGTGAGTCTTAAGTTTTTGATGGATAAAATTAGGTGAGATCAAACCAACCACAAACGTGATCTAAAACACTTTAAAGTTGGTAGGGAGTTTTCTATGGACTGCACAAGGCTTTGGATCATCCCCTTGGAAACACTCAGAAACCTGCATTTGAACTCTGCATGATCTTGGGTTAAAAATTGCCAGAGTGATTCAAAAGGTTCCAAAAGGAAAATACTATTTTGTGGAGCACTTATAATAAGGTTTGTCCTTGCATCTAACCTTCCCAGCTTCATTTACCTGTCCTATTATAGGTTGTTTGACTAACTTTTATCAGGTATCGCATTTTGTGTGCATATTGTTCCTGGTGTTTGTTTGTCTGTTTAATGTCCCCTAAAACCTTTATAAAATCAGGTTGTTGCATCTCACGAGGCTGAGAAAATACATGACCAGTGAAGAGACATCATTGTAATACAGAAGGTTGCATTTTGTTTATTGGTTTGCTTTTAAAACATCTTTGTGTTTTGTTGAGGGTCAGAGGCATATCTGGATATTAGACGATGTGCCATTAGATGATGGCAACATGCCTTGCCCTTTGGTTTGCTGAGCTGGGACTTACTATTGCTCTGCTTTGTTACTTACTATTGTATCTTAGGCTGTCAACTCTTCAGGAAGAATAGGTTTTATATATTTATATATATATTTGACAGTAAAACATTTGCAGTGCAGTATCTTTGTACAGGCTGAGGGCACATTATGTTATTATCTATAAATAAAAATAATAAATCTAAGGCAATAATAATGTTATTACAGGGTAATTTATCTACAAATAGGATAATACTTTTTTCCTAGTATCTAACTTTAATCCTGCAAACATTTTAACACATTTATCATTACAACTCTCTTTTGACATCCATGTAGTGTGGTTATTCTCATTTTACAGATAAGAAACAGAGAACATAGAGAATAATAAGAATAGCAGCAGTGTCAACATTCAGATACCTAATTTAGCTATCTAGTATTCCTAAGTTTTGCCTTTATTCAGAGAAAGGAAATGAAATTCCTCAAGGTGATTCAGAGGAACCGTTTTAGATTGTTGTTCTGAGCTATGCTTTTGGAAAGCCTCGTTGTTTTGAGCTGTCCTTTTTGGAAGGCCTACCTTTATGTAGGTTTCCAAAGGGCTGAAACTGACTAAGAGCAAGAAAGAAAAGGTTGCTGAATCTCAGAGGATGATCATACAATCTGTTTATTCCATATCCACTGGTTCAACAGGTTTTGCTTTGCTCTGGTGGTCTGCATCAGTAACCCCATATAGGATAGAGTCAACTTCATGGAGCTTCCAAATTTCTGTTTTTGCTTCATCTCCATCAATAGTGTTTTGAACCCTCATATTTTAAGGCCCAGTTTAAACTGTGTAATGCAGAAAGCTCTGTGTGTGCTGTATAACAACACAGATGTTGTTTCCTGCCTCTTTTGAAATTGTCTGTCACTCAGTTTGTAGCCAGATCTGAAGACAATACTGTATGTAATGATGATAAGCTGGTTTTTATACTACATTTTCTCCCTTTACATGTATTTGAAATCAGGAACACCTATGTATGATAATTAAGAAGCTTCTTCTACTAAAAAAATATTTTAAAAAAATCAAATATTTTAAAGAGAATCTACTTCATCATGCAAAATCTGCTTTATGGTGTAAACAGCATGAAGAATCTACCACACTTAGATCTTTTGTCCTAATGACAAATTTACATTTCAGCTTTCCATCACTGAGATAAATAAGAATACCCCCAAAAAACAGTGTATATTAAAGGAGGTATTTAAAATACCATTCATTTTTAAAAAGTAACAGCAGTAGTGTTTTAAGACAGACAAATAAAACAAAAGGGAAATGAAGAGATGATAAAAATGTGATATTAAGGAGAGAAATAAGAAGCAGAAAGTCAGATAAATAATTTTTGGGGTGAAACTCAGTGAAACAAAGTCTGCCTGAGATTTTCTTTTCCACTAAGAAAGAAGAGTATTCATCCACCTGCATGTGCAAGAGCCAAAGAAAATATAAGGAGGCATGCCAGGTATACATCATGCTAGCAAGATGCAGATAAGATTGGGAAGGAGTACAAATTCCACTTTTGCAAAGAGGAATATGATGAGATGCAACAAAACAGATCCTCCTCAGAAAAGTAAGAAGCATTATATCCTTATGAATCTTAGTCTAGCCAGGTGACAGCATGGATTCAAGGAAAAAATCAAATCCTCTCCTTTGTATGATTACTCTACCTAGCTTTCCCTAATTCAGTTTAAGATGAAATGCAGGAGGTAAATGAACTGAGACACCTGAACAACTACATGAAAAAAATAAGCTTGGTTTTGTTGTGAAATCATGGAAATCCATCAAACTGGATCACTAACCTGGTCAGATATAATCAAATATAATCAGGAAGGGCTATAAAATTCTCTAAGAGATGATGGATTTGTTGAAAGAATGAAGATGTAACTAGATTAACAGCATTGTAACTTCTCAGATTTGAGAAGATCTTTGTAATTAGGTGCAACTATGTTAAAATTCCTGCCATTCCTCAAGAAATTATTGCTTCTTTCTCAGCTAAGATACCACATCTCTAGTAGACTGGTGTTAGAATAGCAGCAGATGGAAATATAGTGCTGTGATCAAATGATTTGATGTTTTCTTTTTAGCAGTGAACACAAGAGACGTATTTGAGGTAAATATTTTCTTTCTTCTTTATAGGCTCATTTAGGACCAAAGTTGTTTAGAATAACTGTGAAAAATTCATTGGTTTGATCAGTGGCAAATCAACTTGCAGATGTATCCTGATACATCTATAAGAAGATGCTATAAGCATACCCTCAGGTTGGCTCAAGCTTTATGGCTTTTTATGATTGATGTAAACTTATGTGACAGGTGTAATGTGTTGTACATAACGGGACTCAGTGAATCTTTTGGGTATTTTGTGACTTGGTAACTTTCTGTTCATAGAAATTAATTTTGCGTGTGGAGTTCAGTCTCTGTAAAGCTAACATCAATGGAGGTAGAACAGGGACTCCAAAAGTCTCTGAATTCACCATTTCCCTGAATGCAAATCAGATGACTATTTAATTTATCTTCATTCATATGGAAAAAAGGTGGAAGAGAAGGGTTATGTTTTTAAATAAAGAGCTAGAAGATACCAGCATTTTTAAATAAAGAGTAGAAGATACCAGCAGGTGCACCACAAAACCAATGTAAAATTAAATGAAATACAAGCCAATGACAGAATGTTGTAATTGTCAAGGTTCCTAAAACCTCCTGTTTTGTGTCCTCATATTTTCTTTTTTTTTTTTTTTTTTTTTCATTTTTGTCTGCCTTCAGCAGATAACAAAATTGCAAATTAAACCCCTTAGCAGCTGATGTTTACAGACTTTATTATCAAGCTCATAGTAAGGGTCCCATACAAACACTTTGCTGCAATACCAATTTAGAATTGCAATTCCTCTTTTAGAATACATTCAGGCAATTAACAGACCAAAGATCATATGAGAAGCCTGCAATCTTAATGGAAGAATTTTCTGGGTTTTATTACAGGACTGCAATGTATTGTTTTTAATTATTTGCTAAAAATAAATTACTTTTGTTCATTTTTTTCTGCAACTGTAGTTTATTCAGCAACACTACCACCATGTTTTTCATGTTCTTAAAGTTACAGTTCTGTTTCCCTACTTGTAAGGGATTGTAGTCCACTCTTTGTGTCACCAAATAAATTTCAGGACATTAGCAAAGGCTCAGTGTCAACAGAAGTGTCCCAATTTATCTCATATCATTTGAGTGGATGTATGAATGATTTGCTCCAATAGCTTGAGAATCTAAAAGGAATATGCAAGCAGGCCTTGGATCAAGGCTGCCACAGGTGAGGAAGTGTTAGCTTGAGATGTGGTCCTACAATAACAGTGCTTCTCTGCTTTGGCATAAATGATGTGCTTGTACTCCCCTAACATTTTACTGTCTTTGGAATTGGGCTTTGAGCTTATCTTGATATTTATCTTGACAGACAAATGAGGATGTAGGTCAGTGTTAGGCATTGCTATCTCTTTCTGACTTGAGTCATGAGTCAGAGTGAGGTATGGAGCAAATACTTTGAGTCTGGAAGCATTTGTGCAGCATGTGACTAGGAGACTCCCCTGAAAGCCCAAAGCAAAAATGTGTTGTGAGTGCTGACAGGTTGGCAGCTTACTGGTAGAGGCTGAGGAATAGAGAATCCTGGAGAAATGAAATAACACCTCAGCAGAAAGCAAGAAAAACCCACTTCAGAATGACTGTTCGTGAAATTCAGCTCTGGATATTCAGCTCTCTTGTATTTTGGGTTTAACGTGAAAGTGTCAAAGCTTCTCATAGAGTCACTGATGGATCATTTGCTTCATACTCAATAGATCCCACTGGGCTGTCAGGCTGATACTACAGTAGATAGCAAGAGGCTGACATGCAAATCATTATCTTGGCTCCATTAACTGGACTGATGAGAAGAGAGAATCAGGAAGGTAAATGTGCAAGAACTCTTGGGTTGAGATAAAGACAGCTTAGTAGGAAAAGCAAAAGCCCAAAAGCCATGCACTCAGGCAAAGCAAACCAAAGAATACATTGACTGCTTCCCATCTGCAGGCAGGTGTTCAGCCACCTCCAGGAAAGCAGGGCTCATCACATGTAATGGTTCCTTTGGAAGACATATGCCATCCCTCCAAATGTCCTCACCTTCCTTCCTCTTTAACCCAGCTGTTATTGTTGAGCATGATGCCATGTGTTGTGGGACATCCCTTTGGCCAACCTGGGTCAGTTCCTGGCTGTGTCCCCTCCCAGTTCCTTGTGCACCCCCAGGTACCTCGCTGGCAGGGCACCACCAGGAGCTGAGCAGTCCTTGGGTCCTTTGCAACAGTCCTCTGCTCCATACCTTGGGTATGAACCCTGCTTTGCAACAACTAAAATAGTGTGTTATCACCGCTATTGTTATCAAAAATCCAAAACACAGCATGTGTGAGCCTTCATGTGAGCCTTTACAAATAAAATTAATTCTGTCCCAGCCAAAATCATGATACATAGCCAGTTAGGATGCCCAGTAGTATCTAAGGCCTTCCGTTGAGGCTGGCAGGTATGAAACAGCACCTATGGCAAGTCCAGAGCTTTCCTCTAGAGCTATTTGGGGGCTGGGTAAGATGCCCTCATGTTTCTGAAGTGACTTTGGGTACCTGAGTATGGGTAACTAAATTGTTCTGTGTTTTTTTTTTTATTATATCAGTAGCTCAGAGAAGAATCACAGAATCACAGAATTTCTAGGTTGGAAGAGACCTCAAGATCATCGAGTCCAACCTCTAACCTAACACTAACAGTCCCCACTAGACCATATTCCTAAGCTCTTCATCTAAACGTCTTTTAAAGACTTCCAGGGATGGTGACTCCACCACGTCCCTGGGCAGCCTGTTCCAGTGCCTAACAACCCTTTCATTAAAGAAGTTCTTCCTAACATCTAACCTAAAACTCCCCTGGCGCAACTTTAGCCCATTCCCCCTCATCCTGTTACCAGGCACGTGGGAGAACAGGCCAACCCCCACCTCACTACAGCCTCCTTTAAGGTATCTGTAGAGAGCAATAAGGTTGCCCCTGAGCCTCCTTTTCTCCAGGCTGAACAAGCCCAGCTTCCTCAGCCTCTCCTCGTAGGACTTGTTCTCCAGGCCCCTCACCAGCTTCGTCGCCCTTCTCTGGACCCGCTCAAGCACCTCCATGTCCTTCTTGTAGCGAGGGGCCCAAAACTGAACACAGTACTCGAGGTGCGGCCTCACCAGAGCCGAGTACAGGGGGACGATCACCTCCCTAGCCCTGCTGGTCACACTGTTTCTGATACAAGCCAGGATGCCGTTGGCCTTCTTGGCCACCTGAGCACACTGCTGGCTCATATTCAGCTGACTGTCCACCATCACTCCCAGGTCGTTCTCTGCCTGGCAGAATTGCACATGCACACACCTGTGTATTCAGCCTGAATTTCTTGAACTTCTTACCCAATACCTCTGTGTTTAAATCTTTCAAGTAAGAAAAATATTTGGTTCAATCCCTTGAGACCCAGTTCTGGGTGTAGGTTTGAGAGTCAGATTCTGAGAGCTACACCCTGGGAGCTACAGCCTGGGAGCTACACTGGTTTATACAAATTATTACATATTTCTTGAACCAGTGAGAAATATGAGAAGTGATAGATTCTGCAGTCCCCCAGATGTGGCATGCCCCTCTAGGATGATGGAAACTGTAGTTCAGTCCTCTGCTCCAATTAATTTATTAGAAGTGACCCAAGTTGGCACAGTTTGTTTTAAAAACAAGCAGAAACAATGTAGTGGGAATGCAGACATGAACTGGTGTTTCTGATGAGCTGAAGGCAGATCAAAATACAGTTTGACTGATTACTCCATTGGTTCTGTCAATAAAATAGTGATTGATAGGTTAATTGATGTGTTATGAGCACAACCGTTGATGCAAGTTCTCTCTTTTGGAACTATTTGTTTTTTTTTTTTTCTTTCTGCCAACAAACTGTCTCATCTAATTATATCTAGAGTAGAAGTGCTGTATGAAATTTACCTGCTTTAATGCTCTGCATTTTTATTTTGTATATTTATTTCCAGATAGTTTATGGTATATTACATCTGAATTGGGGCACTTGAAAATCCAGATTCTGATCACAGTACTTAGTGGGTAAATTTAAAGCAACTTCATTTGCATTCCTGTAGTTATTCTGCACTTGTTTTGGTGAAACCAGAAATTTGCTCATGTTTTAATTTTAATTAAAGGAAAGAAAGTCTATGCCATTTTTCTTTAATACGTGTTAAATGGGAGTTGATATTTTTTCATAAATGAAAAAAAAAAAGCACAAATTGATGTATTGTTGCCTACACAGCCCCTCCAATGTCATGAAGTGCTCCTGTGTAATTATTTTTCAGCAAGAAGTTTGGAATTTTTGTGCCTTGTATTATACATTGTTTCTATGGAGGCACTGCACTGTTTCAGCATCTTGTCTAAAAAGGAAAGAGAATATATTGATACGTAAGTCAGACTGCATTGGCTTGTATAAAGGAAATCTACACAATGAGGTTGACCTGCTTTTGTATCCCTTTTATTTTAGCAGTACCATGGCACCACCTTCTCTGCAAGATAATAAAACTCACAGTGTGATCCAGATTGTTCTTTAATGAAAGGATTCTCCCCACGCTTGGTTATAAGATTTGGCTAATGCAGGAGGAGGCTACAGCCAGCAAGGTCTTTCACATGTAATGTATAATTGATGCAGGATTTGACTGGCAGCACAGACTCATCTTCTAAAGTTATTTTTATCAGCCCTTTCCTGAATGTGGTCTCTCTCATCTGGCTTACAGTTTAATGATGAAGAGTCTTTTGAGCAAAATCCTTATTTTATTAATGAGATCTTGCTTGATTTGACAAAATAATAATTCTTTCTTTAGAAAAAGCTGGTTGCTGCTTTTCGTTTGTGGCTGATCTGCCAACGTGGATATTTTCACTTATTAACACTGCAAATCTGGAATTATTTATTTGCTACTGTGTACAATGTCAAAGCAGTAGAAGAAGATTTTAACTTCCTTGAACTCACTTGTTCTCTTGTCTATGCACTATTGGAATTTTACTCATCAAATTTACATTGATGTAATTTAGAGTGAAAGGTATTCAGGAACTTGCAAGATTAGTTACCTACTCAGTGGTAAGCCCCAAATGAGGAAACAATCATCATCAATCCATATTTAATGATCTGAATACATATGTCAAATAGCTTTTGATAAAGTATTGATAAAGAAATGTTCTCTACTATTTAGAAGTATTGACTCTAATGATATTGTTACATTGAATACATGCACAAATTTCTCTTTAGCTAGTAAATTTACAAGAAGATTTGAAAAAAAAGGAAAGCAAAGATTAGGAATCAGTTATGGTCCCCAATTTGGAACAGGAAATACAACATACTGGGGCGACAACTGAAAACAGACTGTGTGCTAGTTCAGCCAAATAACAGCTGTTTGGGGAGATTTGGGAAGTTTGGTTTCACTTGTTTACTGATGTTCATTTACTACACAATACAAATCTGTGTTCCAGAATAATCTTAAGCTGAATTTACTGTTTCTTCTGAATTACATATGTTTTACTGTTCTTCTATATTGTAAATAATTCCACTCCAGTTACATCTGATGGGAAAAGATCTATAACTCAAAGGATTAGAAATTGCAGTTTTTTAAAGTGAGCACTAGTAAGAAAAATGAAAGTAACCTATCAACAGAGAAATAGTCCTCTGCTCTGGGAACATTGAAAAGACAAACTGAGCTTAGCAGTCTCATTATAACCTGCAGGGAAGACAGATTTCCACTATGGCACAAAAACCTATGTATGGACTTCTTAGAAATCCTCTAATCAGGTTGGATATAAGATGTTTTGGAGCACCATTGCAAAAGACAACATTTGAACTTTTGGGAAAGTAATAAGTACTTTTGGTGATAACATTCTCTGATGTTATCCATGTTGTCCTCATCACTTCCAGTGTCCCTCTAGGTCCTTCATACTGAGGTGGAGGGTATGGGGAGTCATCAACATCATTAATAGTTCTCTGGGAAGAGCATAAAGCTGATGGTGATGGTTTCTTCCTTGTTTTTCAGGTCATTTATATATACTTGCCAGTGTGCTGTAGACCTTATTCTTTCTTCTGTTGTCTGCAAGCCCACATTGCATCTGAATTTGCTTCATATGGTTCATGTGTTTTACATGTGGATGGTCATTCTCTGTTTTTTGTTTGTTTGTTTGTTTGTTTGTTTTTTAACCTCTGTTTTTGCTCAGATCTCAGGGTGCACTATTTATAGTCCTGGCCCTGTGCTATCATCCCATGCCTGTGCTTTCATGCGCTCTATCACCTTATACATATCCTTCACTGAGTTTTATTTTGCTGTCATGGATAGCCCATTCTGCACAGAATAATTACTTGTGCTTTCTATTTATTAGTTACACATACACATATAACAATAAGCATTGCATTACACCATACTGGAAAGCTAAAAGGGAAGGTAAAATGGAAGTAATCGTAATGTGATTGTTGGACCATTTCCTTTACAGGTAAAAAAGCAACTATAAAGCTCCAGGCAGGCTAAGGCAAGGTCCAACAAGTCCTGAGGCTTTTGTTGTTACCGTAATACAAAGTCTACTGCTTCTTAGAAGCAAAGGCAGCACTATTACACCTTGCTATATGTCTTCACCTTTGCACAAGGCTTGTGCCCTCAGGGGCACTAGAGACCCTTCAGCATCTTGTCGTTTCTGCCTGTGCTTGGAAGCTCAAGGAGTGTAGCTCCGCAGCTGGTGATGCCTCCCTGCTTCCAGGGCTGCCTGCAGTGCATGCAGCTCCTGCCTGAACACTGCAGGCACAGCCTCTCCTCTGTCTCTCCACATGCTCAGGAGAACCAAATTTAATTGCCAGTTACAAGAAGCCTAAGTTAAGCCAAGCAAAATAAATGAAGAAAGCAGGTACAAGCTATTATTTCTTTCATTCCTTTGTCACTTGCACTGAGGGAGGGTGAACCCACAAGCTGGTCTGGTTTAATGTTCTTTCTCTTTTTATATAACTGAGCTCTGATTGCCTGATGCCTGATTAGCACTGAACAGGAGCAAATAACTGGTGAAAAAGGATGGTTGCTACAGTGCTGACTGCTAAAGCTGATCCTGATTAAAAAAAAAAAAAAGATTTTCTTTTTTTCTTTTATATAAATTACTGACTAGTGCAACTAGTGCACTGCAAAACCTCCTCCCATTTCTGTTGGTCATCAATCTGCTTTTTCTTTTGTTCCTTTTTTTCTTTCCTTCTATGAAGGTGTCCCTCCACCCCACTCCTGTTCTCCCTCAACACCTGTTTGGTTAAGTATCCATTTCCCTGAAGTTTTGAGATACGAATAGGAACTGACACTGTTAGTCCCTTGACAAAGACATTACTAATGCCTGAAGAACTCCTGGCTATAGAGCTAAAATGAAAACAACAACAAAAAATATTTTTCCCCTTCTGTTGGAGATTTCAGTCCAAAACCGGAGAGAAGTTACATCAAAATAATTGTCCTGATGATTTAACAAATCAATAATAAGCTGATAATAAATGGTATTATTTCATTCAACTTGCAGTAGCTTTATTTGCAAAGACAGTTTTGCTAAAGAGTTGTTCTAAGATAGTAGCTCCTGATCCTGGTTTGGTATTGTCCAAAAGACTGACATTTATAATAGCTGGGATTTTCACTTCTTTTCTTATTACACTAAACCTTGTTATGTTTGTTCAGAGAGGGGATGCATTCTGCCTGTTAATGCAGAGCTATCTGGGGTGATCAAAATGTGGATATAACCAGCGAATGAAGTTTACTTGAGATCACAAACAGTAGGATCTTATCCTCTGGTAGCTATTTAAATAGGAGCACAACCTATAAATAAGCATTGCTCAACTGATGTGAGATGGCCTGCACCAGCTAGTATCAGGTGAGGAGAAGGAAAAATGAAGCCAGAATTACTTCCCATATGATATGACCAACAATGATGAAAAATATTGAGGCCCGAACTTTTTTGATCCTCGTCATTTTGGCTAAAAGTAGGAGAATGCACAAGGCACTGGGCACCCATCTTTGTATTCAAGCTTTTAATATGTGAAAAAGTAACAGAGTGAGTACGCACCGGTTACTCCAGAGATGAGTATGTGCCAGCTAAAAGTCTATGTTTTGAATTTGCTTTCTGTTTTTATCTGAATTAGAACATTTTCCCAGCACAGTGAAAGTAACCTTGATTTCCTGCAGGTCTTAACTTCCAAAGTTGCCAGAAAGCAACCTCAGTTTGGAAGAGTGGGCAGCAAAGATGTGTGAATGCCTTTGAAAACATGGAGCAACTGAATGTCTATCCCTGCTTACTCTTGCAGGGACAGTTCCATGTGCTCCTTGTTCATGAGTATCACCAAACAGCTAGGTCTCTGGGTGCAGCAGTTATGAAGCAGTAGCTTGGGTGCACATTCAGAAAGCAGATGGCTTTCACATTAGGCAGTTGCTCAGCACTTCTGCAGATGAGGTTGATCAATGGTGTATCAGGCTGGACATCTGAAATTTCTCTTTTGGGAAAGCTAGTCTATTGCTTAATATCTGGTACTTTAAGTGACTAAAATATATCTATCTATATATATTTTTTTCAGCTTGGCTATACTGTTCTTTTTTAAGAAAATACATAATAATAAAGGTGTAAGTGGTTGTTCTTTGGTGCTTCCTATAATGTGTCAGTGCTTTCCAATTCAGTGTGTCATTGTGGTCACATATATTGTGTGTCTTGTTCTCTCTTTCTCTAAAGAAGAAAGATGAACATGTCTGAAATGGTTTTGTGCATTTTAAAAATTTATTTAGTGGTTTATTTTATTGCTGCTGCACTTAAATGCTTCTACAAAGTCAGGGTTTTGGTGGTCTAAATGTAGCTTCAATGAGTAAGTAAATACCTTCCTGATCCCAGAGAAACCACAGCCTAAACATTAAATGCAGGTAACAGAAAACAGGAAAAGGCAACTGACACTAAATAACATCAGTATTTTCTGTTTCTCAGCTACATCTGTGTTGCTGAACTCACTCTCAACAATCTGATATTTCATACAGTTTTCTCTTTTCTTGATTCCACTTGTAGTGGTTTATATCAGGCTTTTCTTTTACTACTGTAATCTGTATTGTTTATGCTATCTTCATTTTCTGTCAGCGTGGCTTCGTGTTCCTGCTTTGCTGTATTGTATTGCCATATAAATAACGAAGGAGGCAGCAGCTGTAGCAAAAACTGAGCTGTGCTGGGTTTTATGAATTTCTCTTGTGAAAATTAAAAATCATTTGACTTATATAAATTACTTTGCTGGAAGAAAATCCTGAAATGAAAGTGAGTCTTGCTGGTGCCTGGAAGGCAAGAGAAATGCACAGAATTTGGTGCAATTGTGCTAGGAATGTATCTTCCGTTCATTTCTGGAAGTATAAAGCACATAGTCAAACATCTCTTCACAATTGCAGATTTATTTATCTTAACAATAAAAGGACAAAAAAAATAAAATAACACAAAACAAATTCAGGCACCAGGTGAAACAAAACAAGCCAAAAAATCAACATCAAGCCAAGGTTTTATCACACCATCATGAAAGATATACTCAAATAACTCATTGTAAATTACCGTGAATTAATCACTACATTAGGAAGTTGTATCACAAAATAAGTCTCCAGGGTCTTTTTCTGTAACATGCTTTTATAGGAAAGTTTGGTTGGTGTTCCTGGGAGATGAGTGTTTGTTGTTTCTCATGACAAATCACTGGGGTAGATATCAGTGACTGGCTGAGCTGTTTTTGTTTAGTGATTTCAGTACTTGGGCATTATGATTATAGCAGAGAACTGCAGTACTTCAGAAAGCAAAGGGGATATTAAACTGTGGAGAAAGTAGAAGAAATGATGGGCCATCTGCTCTGCACACTTGACAGTACATTGTGGAGCCTGGTCAACTGTTATGAAAGGCAGAGGAGAAAATTTAAAGGAAATCACAGAGTCACAGAATCACAGAACTTTAGGGGTTGTAAGGGACCTCAACAGATCATCGGGTCCAATCCCCCTGCCAAAGCAGGTTCCTCAGAGCAGAAATGGGTGACTGGGCCTGAGATACGTACTTGTAATGTACAGAATGGGTTGAGGACCATAATCCTTGTGATGGTGAGATGTACCTGGGTCTCTCAGAGCTCATACCACCAGGCAGGACCACTCACACTCCTCAGCAGACACAAATGAGATATATCCTATATTATTGTCACTTTTGGTTACTTACGGTTCATCCTGATTCAGAACTCATTCACAGCCTTAAACTGGACCTCTTTAATTAAATAGAATAGTCTCCATAGCAGAGTAGTTAGGACACTCACCTAGATCTCCCCTTGGGTCTGACACAATTTATAATTCTTGTCTGTTCTCCATTTCGTGTGAAAATATTACAGTATTACTCTAAACTGAGCAAGTTGCCAATATCACCAGGTGGACATAAATGGGCAGTGGTGATGTAAACAAAAAGCATTAACAAGCCATGAGGTGCTCAGTGGCAAAGAGATATAATTGCATAGCTCCCTGAAAGTCTTGCCTTGATTTAACAGGGGTGGTTGCAAAGAATTATTGTTCAGGATGTGTCTTGTGTTTATTTCCTCATTAATGCTCTCCAGTTACTGGTTTCATTTTTATCATTCTATGCTTGCCTTTAGAAAATAAGCAAGTTGGAGCATAAAGTGGGAAGTGCTGCACAAAACTCCCCAAATGCTTACAACCTAAAAAAAGATGAAGAACCACGGTTTCTGTAGTAGTCCTGCATGCCATGCCAGCTTGTGCATTTTGAAACACACAGATGGAAGTCTGGCCCATTTAAAACCAGTGAGATTTTTTTGTTGTGGAGCTCAGGGGCCAAAATATTACTCCAAATGTTTGAAATAGAGGCTGTAGAATTCATACTAATTGAGCCAGAAATGCCATTCTTTAAAAACTGATTGCAAAATATCTTGAAGCTTAGAATGTTTGTATACTTATTATCAAATGTTGTGAGAAAAATATAAGATAAATGAGATAAAAATTACAAGAACAGTGAGTTTTGAGTGAATAATCAGCCTTTTTCACCTAGTCAATATCTCACCATCAAAAAAAGTATGTCTTTTGCATAAATCAGAAATTAAAAAAAAAAAAAAAGATAACTTTTTAAACTTTTTTTTTTTTTTCATATATATATATATTTTTTTTTCCCTAGGAAATGAATGAAGAGGTGTGATATATCTTCCTTTAGCAAAAACCTATGTGAGAGGATTTGACTGGGTCCACAGAGAGATCAAATACTAAAAAGGCAATAAAGGGAGAACAACTGGAAGAAGCTGAATGAGTCACAGTGCAGTGCAGAATGATTTTCTTAATCTCCACCGTGTGTTTCTGTTAAATAACTCCTTATTTTGCTTTTTATGATACTGTGACAGGTCTTAAATTGTTAGTCTCTTTTCAGATTGTATGATAATTATAAGAAACGTGGCAGGATACACAAGTACTGCAAATGTAGATGCTGCAATTTTAATGTCTGTTACCAGCTCCAATCACACCTACATATGCTTTAGACACGAAACTAATCTTAATAATTTAAATGGTACTTGCATATATTAAGCTAAGCAAATTTATTCATACTTTGTGGAATGGGTCATTTTTACCAAACACCTAAAACCAAAATGGGAATATTAATATTTTCCAAGATATTTCATTGACAGTTTTAACTCAATTTTTCCATGTCTTTAAAATATGAATTTTAATATTATGGTGACATAAGAAAAATCAGATCTTCGTATTTTTGGACTAACCCATTTAGTAACTATTTCTGTATTGCAACTGTATGTATTGAGCTTTCAGTCTTACAATAATAAAAACATGCCATCTTCTGTAGTATATGTTAGGTAGAGACATATGAGGAGTTTCATCTGCTTGCTGCTTAAATTTCAGTGCACACTGGCCAGAAGGTGGTGCTTTCAACCATAGATGTGCAAATTGGGAAAGAAAGTATGAATATGAGCTGTGTGAACAGTTTTCTGCAGTAAATAATAGAGGAAAGAAGAGATATCTGTGAATTTCACGCAGGAAAACACAGCCTAAAAATGAGCCACCACAGTATTAAATTAAAAAAAAAAAAAAAAAAAAAAAAAAAGAAAATAAAAAGGAGTAAATGTAAAAAGGAGTCTTCTCTCCTTTTTGCTTTTTGTTATTTCAGTTCAATTTACTGTCTAAATAAGATTTTCTTCTGATTACAAGGTAGTGGTAATAAAGGTTGGAAAGAAAAAGCTTCTACCTGTATCAGTGATGGATTTTTGCCTGACTGCAGAACCCCTGGTGGTCATGCTGCTCCCCAAGTTTGCTCTAAGAAGCAGCGTTAAGAAAGCAGAAGGCAAACTGAAGCTCCTACTCCTCCTTGAAATAGCTTGGATTTTTGAACATCTTATTTGGTTTGCACTGATAGTCTTTAAAACAAACACTGTGGGAAAGATGTTAGCTATTTTTCTGAAAAGTGTATTACAAGTGGAAGAGGTGATAATGACAAGTTTTTTCCTGCTAAAACCTTCTTGCTTTCTGTCCAGCCAGAAGAATAAGAAACATCCTACAGACGGATTCTGAGTGTCTAGGATTAAACATGCACTTATGCATGTGCATCCAGTGTCTAGTTGGACACCTATTTACTGCTTCTCTGCTGCCTTCCAATGATTTTGGAAGATCTTAGGGAAATCCCTAGCCATTTAAAGCTTTTATGCTCTAATCCTGCACCTTCGCTATGCTTACAACTGTGCCATTTCACCTCTGACTAGTTTTATTGCCCTCAGCAGGCTTATTTGCATATGTAAAGTTTATTAACATACTTACCTAAATGTTTGCAAATTCAAGCCATGAAAATTATCTTCTAAAGGTTTGATTGGAAATTACACTCCTTTGATTAGAACTCTGTTCTTAGCTTTCATTAAATCTCAGTGGATTTGCTTGACCTCTGGCTGATCATCCTAATTATCAGCTCTCTTTTAATGTTAATTAAAGATTTGATGGGAGATACGATGTAACAGTAAAATGAAGGAAAATAAGGTTTGTAATACAATCCAGGTCAATATTTTTTTGTTAAAAGTTGACTATATTAATAAAAATTAAATGAAAGTTTACATGCACATCCATGTTTTATTTATCTTGATCAAGCAGTGTTTCTGCTTGTAAAACAACCATTTTAGCATCAGTAGCTAATAATTCTTCAGACTTAGCAGAATTAACTTTCTGTTCTAGTTCCTGTAAATCTCTTTGGATGAGGTCTTTCGTTGTGTTCTTAATGAACATGTTAAGGTTTTTAGTTCTGTTGATTGAAGCGAATTAGTTTTGGACTTTGCTAATTGGGGACAACTGTCAAATTCTTCTCCAGGGATGAACTGAAAACTAATAAAGATATGATATCTTTGGAAATGTTTGAAGGTTCTTAATCCTCAGGGTTCCTTTGTCATTGTCCTCAGTGGAGAAAGTGATTTTTTTTTTCCTTTCAGAAGGATAGCAAAATCTTACATAATATTTAAACACTGCTTTAAAAAAAGTTTTGTATCTAAGTGGTGTATATTTTGCTTAGTGTGAATAGTAATCTACTGGAAAGTCACAAAGTCCTTTCTCTGACATTTTTTTTCAGGGGACGTTTTGCCTTAGAACTTCAAACTAAGATGTATGGTAATAGAAACTTTGGCATTTCCTATTAGTAGGGATAAAGAGATTATTGTTATAACGAGAGAGCTAAACAATGTTATCACTTTCTGAAGATTATATAGATTATTGAATTTATCTAATCCTTATTAGTTCCACACCTAGAGGATTTAAATTGATGGGATGCTTTGAAAAATACTTTAGATACAAGATGAAATGTGCTATGTTTTTTCTTTACCCAGAATAGCCCCAAAAGCTCTTTGGGGAAGATCCTTTATCTTTCCATTGGTATGTGCATGTACCTACATCATACTTGGGACTATTAATCAATAAATTCAAAACTGCACCACAGAATCTGAGTAATAAGAAAAGTCAAATGCAGACAAATCTACACCATGGATAAAATGAGACTTGTGAAGCCACTGCTGTGTAGCATGACTTACAGCAGAAATACTGCACTAGCTGTGTCTAAAAGAGCTCTGTTCTTTTTCCTCTTGTTAAAACTATGCCTGTTTATAAGAGATACTTCTGTCATAAGGAAGGATTACTCAGCTTTAATAATTCTTCTTCATATTAGTCCTCATCACTGTCCTACTTCAGGCCGGAAAAACAAAGACCTCTTGAATCTGGCACAAAGATATTTCTATACAATGTAGAAAAAAACACAGTAAGCAGATTCAACCCTATCCCTGGACAAGATTCAGTCTGCAAGCTCAGAAGTGGGCTGTATCAAAAGCATCAGAAAAACATCAGAAGCTAGCAGAACTAAATGAATTTACAGTAGCAGAGACAGAGCCCAGTATGCCTGGCATGGTCTGGTGAATATAGCTGACGAGCGGGGTAGCCATTTCAAAGATTTCAGCAGAATTGGTCTAGGATTTCCCAGAGAATACTGCAGATCAGAAAATTACCTTTTGATCAAAATCAACCATTTCACCCAAGAAATTTCATCCAGATGAAATTCTGGGCTAAGAAACAAAAAAAAAAAAATAGTTCTCAAAATGGAACACAGCATTTAATGTTGTTTTGTTTTGTTTTGTTTTGGAGATGTATTTTTGTATTACAAATGCTATACTTCTATCATACAACTTCAATCAAAAAATATCTTTTTGTTCAGTGTTTTGTTTCAGAATGCAACCTTTGGTGTGATTCATTGAATTTTTCCTAGTACTTTTTTTTTTTTTTTTTTCCCTGAAAAAAATAGAATTACCTTTGTTTTCATTAAGAAAAGAAATAGGTGCAGATTTTATATATACATGTACATATGTGTACATATATATGTTATAATCCCTTCCATGAATAGAAATATGATATTTCACACAACTCTGTTATTCTTGCTCCAAGAAGAAAGTTTCACTCAGGCAAAGACTCTCTCAGGGCCTCTCTTCACAGATAGGAAGAGATTGAACCTGCTTTTGCTTCATAGGCTTTTGCTCCATATCAAAAGCACAGAGCTGTTTTCTTCAAGAAAACCTTTTGAGACAGGACAGTGGGACAATAAGTTATTGAGCATAATCTTGGTAGTTCCCAGCTCACCTTGCTGGTGATCCTACCTATCTAGGTAGGACAAATACTGCATCCCAGGTTTCCAAGCAGATGTGTCAGGGATGAAGTAAGTGCTGAGAGTTGAGGATGGGCATAAGAGGAGGAAAAGGAAACTTGTATAACGTTGGTATTGCATGTCAGTACCTGGAAAGGTTAACTGTCACAGGAAAGAAAGGGGCTTTGTTGTTGTTGTTGCTGCTTTTTATTATTATTATTTTCTGTATTTGTTCTTTTTTTTCCAGTGAGAGGTGTTGGGAACTGAGATTTATAGTGTGAGAAGGAAGAAAACATTTGAATGAGTTAGTACTTTGGTACACATGTGAGTTATCGAAGGTGCCTGAAGGGACATTTTGCACTGCTCACTTCCTGGGGGTAAGTATCCCTGTTAGTTCTCCCATGGCCAGACAGCTGCTACTAAGGATGATCTTCATCGATCAGCATCTCACATAGCCAGCTGTTGTAGTAAATGGATCCAGCTTCTCCCCTACCTTAAGGAGCATCCCCTTTCTGTTTTTCTCATCATTCATTAAATAATACCAGCTAGCTCTCTGTTGCAGTAGCTGGGGGATGGGAGAAAGCAGACATAATCCCCACTGCAAAGTGTTCACGATCTAAATAATCTATTTCAGTTTAGTGTGATAACAACACAACTGGCAGCAGCCGAGTAGTTCAGTGATGGTTATCAGCAGATATTCATCCACAGCCTTGTGGGATTGCACACTAAATGATTAATAATTCCCATTTAAAGGTAAAGTACGTTAACTGAGAAATAAGGATTTACTTAGCTTTTGCTGAGCATTAGTATAATTGAGCTAAAAATAAATAAATAAAGTTACAGGGCTGCAAGACAAGGGTTAGTTATGATTCTATTTCTAATTTACTGAGGATAAAGGACATTCTTTGGAGGAAAAACAAAACAAAACAAAACAAAACAAAACAAAACAAAAACAGAGAAAATAGGAATGTGATTTTAAAACTTGCTTGAATGACGGAAGTGGAAAATAGATTGGACCAAGGCAAAATGATTACTTATCCTTAAATACTACATTGAGACAGAGGGCTGGCACTTGTACCTATCAAATGTATTAAAGTCCTGGCAAGTTATTTATTTGATGCAATCAGCACAAATTGATACAAACACTTTTACAGTAAAGAAAACTATTCACCAATGAACATCATGTGAAATTACCTAGTGAAATAGTAAGGGGACAAGACAAGTGATTAAAGTGATATTTTTTGCACAGCACAAGGAAGCTTGTAAGGACAGACAGGAGGTAATTCACTGTCTTGTGGTCCATACTTGTCTGAATGGTGAATCATACAATTTATTCAATTGTGTTGTTGGAGCATTAGTACAAAGTTAATGATGTCCTGATCAGGAAAAATAATCAGTCATTTGTTATTTTGTCGCCATGTTCCAAGACAAGATCCACATGCTACTTGGACTAGTACAAATCCAGTGAAGCCATGAAGCCATCCTGCCTTTCCTCAAATCTCACATGACATATTGAAAAGTGGGCCCACGTGAACCCAATGAAGTTCAACAAGTCCAAGTGCAAGGTTCTGCACCTGTGTCGGTACAATCCCAGACAGGAATCCAGACTGGGAGAAGAACTCATTGAGAGCAGCCCTGCAGAGAAAGACTTGGCAGTTCTGGTGGGTGAAAAGCTTGATGTGAGCCAGCAGTGCATGACTGCAGCCCAGAAGGTGAACTGCATCCTGGGCTGTATCAAAAGACGCATACCCAGCAGATCAAGGGAGGTGATTGTCCCCCTCTGCTCTGCCCTTCTGAGGTCCCAAATGTATCTCTGCATCCAGGTTTGGAGCCCCCAGTACCAGAAAGATGTAGACCTGTTAGAGAGAGTCTAGAGGAGGGCCATGATGATGATCAGTGGGCTGGAGCATCTCTCCTCTGAAGAAAAGCTGAGAGATCTGGTGCTATTCAGTTTGAAGAAGAGAGGCTTTATTGTATCTTTTCAATACTTAAAGGGGGCTTATAAAAAAAATGGAGAACAACATTTTGGTTAATCAGATAATGACAGGACAAGGGAGAATGTTCTTGAACTAAAAGTGGTGAGATTTAGATTACAGGTTAGGAGGAAATTCTTCACTCAGAAGGTAGTGAGGCACTAGAACAGGTTCCCGGAGAGGTTGTGGATGTCCCATCCCTGGAAGTGCTCAAGTCCAAGCTGGATGAGGCCCTCAGCAACCTAATTTAGTGAGCTGGAACTGGATGACCTGTAAGGTCCCTTCCAACCTTAGCCATTCTATGATTCTGTGATTCAGTGATTCTTAATTCTATGATATGATTCTACGATATTACCTCTCCATAGAGCTTGTTGTCTTGTGTTCCCAGCACCCTCTAATATGGCTCCACAACTGCTGTTTGGAGCTGTTAATGAAATGTCTTGTGCAAATCCATATAAACATTTCTTCAATGATGTATGGCAAAAATAACATGATGATTACAGATAAAAGTCTGGCACATCTGACTCATCATCATGTCCAGATTTAGTAATTCACCATATAGGCACCATATTATCAGCGAAGATGCTGGCAAGACCAAGAGTGACTACAGGACTTTTGGAGACAGGAGAAAGGCACAGAAGCCAAGGTATATATCAGCTCTACCCTTTATGGCTGTTGTTGCCAGAAGGTGTATTTGGCTTCTTCTGGAACCCTCTCCAAAGCATGAGTATTGCCGGTAAGAAGTTAAATCTGCCTGATGCTATGCAGCAAGAACATATTTGCTAATAGGCATGCTAATGTACTGAGGAGAGCTTAAATTAATTTAACTGGAATACATACTTCAAAGCTTACACATAATTAGGAAAATGCAGAGAAAAGCGTACAAGGGAAGGCATGAGTTGGCAGTATCCCATATTCTTCTGGGTAAGGTGAAAGTGAGATGAGCAGAAGCTCACCTGAAATATCTTTACATAAATGCATGCAGTATGTGAAATAAATGGGAGGAATTAGAAGTCCCTGAGCAGTTGCAGACTTATGATGTTACTGGGATTATGGAGATGTGATGACATAGTTTGCACAACAGAAATGCTGTGACAGATGCATAGAGTGTCATTAGGAAAAAAAAAAAAAAAAAGAAGAAAGAAATCTAGAAACCTAGAAACCTAGGTGTCAAATGGGCTGACTACGATATGTTTTGTTCAGGACCTGCCAGTTGTAATAAGGAAGAATTATGACTATAAAGATCAGAGGCAATCCTGGCTGTAGTGACCATGGCATACTGGAGTTTTAGATCCTGAGGGAGGTGAAGGAGGTGAGTAGTAAACTAAAGACTCTGAACTTCAGAGTGTGAACTTTAGCTTTATCAGGCATAGGATGATCATTACACCATGCTATACTATTCTGAAGGGCAAAGGGATCCAGAAGATCTAGATGGTGTTCAAGGACAACTTACTCTAAAGTCAATTTATGGTATGCAGAAAGTGAAGAAGGTAAGGCAGAAAGCCAGCTTGAAAGAAGGGAGAATGCCTGTTTAAACTCACACACACAAGCATACAGAAGATGATCTATCCAGGAATAATATAATAATAATAATAACAACAACAACAATAATAATAATAATTATTAATAATAATAATCCTGAGAATACAGGAATAGAGTTAGGAGGACCAAAGCTTACCTGGAGTTGAAAGTAGCAGGTCATCTGAAATGTAACAAGAAGAGTTTCTGTACATACATTGACAGTAAAAGTGAGGCTAAGGAAAATGTAGATCCACTGCTTATTTGACAGGAGACATACTGACAAAAGACATAGAAAAGGCCAAAGTATTAAATGTTTCTGTAACCTTCATTTACAATGGTAAGACTTGCCATCAGGTCTCCCAGTTCTATGTGCTTAGTAGTAGAGCTTAAGGAACTGAAACATTCCCTACAGTACAGTAATATTAAATTAGGGACCACTTAAGCAAATTAGACCTACACCAGACTGGCACCAGCCTAGATTTATCTAATGTTAAAATGATAAAATTAATGGTAGAGTAGATACCATTTAGTAGAACAGTCATAAATTAATACCTGTTATGAGGTCATTTTACTTAACTTTAACTTTGTATGACCAGTTTGGTAAAGAAATAAATGTGACAAACCTTGGGAACCACATACTCAAATTAGCACCAAAGAAATTATTAATATTTACCCAATTACAGTTTGTTGCCATCAAGTCATATTTTCGTTGTTGTTACTTTGTCCTACTTTTAAATAGCATTCAAATATTTAGAGCTCCTCTTTGCTCGCAATTCAAAGTGTTCCACAGTGCTCCACAACCTGTCCAAGGGATCCTCATGGTCTTCCAAAATATAATTTTTATCTTTGCTTGCAACAAAACAAAAATATCTCCCTGGACTTTTGTAATTACAACAGTAAGAAGAACATTCTTGAGTTTCATAACATACATTATAAAAACATAATTATGATAGAAGACACAATAAAACAGATAATTTGTCACAATTTTGATCTTTTCTATCACGTAATAGCGAGCTTCAAGATTAATTGTATTTTGTGATTCAATTAAAGGCATAATCATTTTTGTATGCCAAAATGTCATATTTACCATAGCCCTGAGCTTCCAACTTGGAATTCTGTCATTAGATCTTAGAGTACTTTGCAAAACAGGTTAAGTACCAGTCTTGATTTACTAAGGGGGAAGCTGAAATGGGGAGGATTTAAACAATTTGTTTATGTCTGTCAGCAGACCAGTAGCAGCTGAGGGAATAAAGCAAATAAATATATATATATAGTAGGATGCATTCCTTGATAGGTAAAAACATAAAGGTATTTTAGTGGCCTTTATCTTAATTTATATATTATTTTAATTTTGATAGAGGTACGCTTTTCTGAGACTCTCATTATCAAAATCTTGCCTCCTTGCAGGCTGTTTTTGTTTTCATTTGTTAGTTGGTTTGTTTTTAATGTATAATGTCTTTCACAGAATCACAGAATCACAGAATTCTCTAGGTTGGAAGAGACCTCAAGATCATCGAGTCCTACCTCTGACCTAACACTAACAACTCCTCCACTAAACCATATCGCTAAGTTCAACATCTAAATGTCTTTTAAAGACCTTCGGGTATGGTCACTCCACCAATTCCAATGGCAGCCCATTCCAATGCCTCACAACCCTCTCAGTAAAGAAGTTCTTCCTACTATCCAACCTAAAACACCTCTGGCGCAACTTAAGCCTATTCCCCCTCGTCCTGTCACCAGGCACTTGGGAGAACAGACCAACCCCCACCTCTCTACAACCTCCTTTAAAGTACTTATAAAGAGCAATAAGGTCGCCCCTGAGCCTCCTTTTCTCCAGGCTGAACAAACCCAGCTCCCTCAGCCGCTCCTCGTAGGACTTCTTCTCCAGACCCCTCACCAGCTTTGTTGCCCTTCTCTGGACTCTCTTGAGCACCTTGATGTCCTTTTTGTAGCGAGGGGCCCAAAACTGAACACGGTACTCGAGGTGTGGCCTCACCAGAGCTGAGTACAGGGGGACAATCACTTCCCTAGCCCTGCTGGCCGCACTGCTTCTTATACAAGCCAGGATGCTGTTGGCCTTCATGGCCACCAGAACACCCTGCTGGCTCATATTCAGCTGACTGTCCACCATCACTCCCAGGTCCTTCTCTGCCTGGCAGTTTTCCAACCACTCCTCTCCCAGCCTGTAGCTCTGCTTGGGGTTATTGCGCCCCAGGTGCAGGACCCGGCACTTGGCCTTGTTGAACTTCATGCAGTTGACCTCAGCCCATCGGTGCAGCCTATCCAGATCCTCCTGCAGAGCCTTCCTACCCTCGAGCAGATCGACACACGCACCTAACTTGGTGTCATCTGTGAACTTACTGAGGGTGCACTCAATCCCCTCATCCAGATCATCGATGAAGATATTAAAGAGGACTGGCCCCAGTACCGAGCCCTGGGGAATGCCACTAGTGACCAGCCTCCAGCTGGATTTGACTCCATTCACCACGACTCTTTGGGCCCGGCTATCCAACCAGTTTTTAACCAAACGACGCATACGTCAGTCCAAGCCATGAGCAGCCAGTTTATTGAGGGGAATGCTGTGGGAAATGGTGTCAAAAGCCTTGCTGAAGTCAAGGTAGACCACATCCACAGCCTTTCCCTCATCCACCAAGCGCGTCACTTTTTCATAGCAGGAGATCAGGTTCATCAAGCAGGACCTGCCTTTCATAAACCCATACTGACTTGGCCTGATCACCTGGTTGCCCTGTAAGTGCCGCATGATGACACTCAAGATAATCTGCTCCATTAGTTTCCCTGGCAAAAAGGGTATCTTGTTTAAGACAAGATTTTTTACAAGTGAATGGAGATGTCTGTCCAACACTTTTGGAGAGGTTAACTCAGAAGTAATCGATTTTTCAGATCATTTTAGATCATTCAGATCATTCAGATCATTCAGATCATTCAGTCATTTTAACTTTGCTGCATCGGTAGCAGTTTAACAAAAATTTAATCTTGGCTTAATTTACTAATATCTTCTGAATTTCCTCTCTTCTCTAACTCAGTAATTCTGTTAATCTGCTGATTTTTTACTATTCCACAGCCCTATTGTCCATGTCAACAGCTCAGTGTTTTATAAGGTTTATCGCAAATATTAAGCTTATTAAAAGAAATAAAATACTTCAGCTTGTTGACTCATGTTCAGCTTGCTGTTGACCAAAAACCGCAGATCACTTTCTGCAGGGCTGATCTCGAGTATGTCATCCCCCAGTCTGTACATATAGCCAGTGTCGCCCTTTCCCAGGTATAGAATCTGGCAGCTTCATGTTGTTGATGATTGGCTAGCTCTCCAATGTAGGTCTCTCTGTAAAACCTCAGCACCCTTGATGGAGTCAACAACTCCACCCAATTTGGTTTCGTCTGCAAACTTGCTCAAAAAACCTTCAAGTTTTCCAAATTTATTATGAAAACATCGAAGAGGACTGGTCCTAAAATGGAGCCCTGGGGAACCCCACTAGTGACAGGTCACCATCCTGATGTAACTCATTTGATATATTGGATAATAAGACTCATGCTTGGGTAAGGCTTCAAGCAGTAACATTGTAAAAACAATATGGATAAACAACAACTGCAACAACTGCAACAAAAAACAGACTCCAGACAACTAACAAACAGATTAAAAACTTTATTAATTTTAATCAGCCATATTGTGCCTAGAACTATATTAGAAATGGTGAAAGTTGATAACACACTATGTTTATTATGCATCATGGAAGTGTTAAAATAGAAATGTGCATTTTTAGAATAGAAATATATATGATAAAAGTATTTGTGTGGAAAAAATACCCTGGAAAGAAATATTTAGGGTAAATTGTTGACCTTGATGTGAACAAGCTTGAGAAAGCTAGGAAAAAAAAAATTATTTATTTATTTATTTATTTTAAGGACGATTAAAAGGTTTACAAATGCTTATGGTGATGTTTAGTTAAATTTAAATGTACTTGATTAAGATTTTGTACATTTTTTTGGTTGTTTTTTTCCCAACACATGTGTGCTCAAAATGTATTATCAAGACAGATAGCATTGTTCTTCAGAGGCCACTGTGGTCCATCAGGTAAATAATTCATATTTTGCTGTATAAATACAAAATTGTGTTTTCTGCAGTGAATGATAAAAGATCCAGGTTCTCTCTCGCTTTTATTAGCTTTACATAAGCGTTAGGGGACATCACTCCAGAGACAAAAGGGAGGGAACACAAAGACTGCTTTTAGATAAATGATGTACATTTTAACCTCTGTCTCTTTCTATATTTATTACAGACAAAAAAAAAAAAACAAAAAAAAAAAACACAACAACAACAGAAGAGAATGTTTTCAAGGCTGTGAAGCCTAACATTTGAAAGGTAGAAAATGTCAGAGTTAAGATTATGCTGTGGGTTTTATATACCTGTGTTTTCTACCACCCATAGGAAAAATGCCTTAGCCAGGTCCTCAAATCTGTCTGTGAATAGAGGAGTATTAATCCTCTCAACATCTTAGCTACTGTATTCACCCGTGTGGTATCTATGGGCTTCAGAAATATGAATTAAGTTACTCCCACAGGACCTTAATGGAGGGAGGTTAATTCCCAAGTGTCACAGTGGAATCAAGGACTGAGTTCTTGCCAATTGGAGCTGGATAATTTGGGTTGAAAAGCCCTCACTACTTAACACTGCATAGTATTCTGTATGGTCAAGAACAGCTCCCAAAATTTCTCAATGCAGCTGTGAAGGATTAGCTTCTCTGAAAATCAGACCCTTGAGCATCACTTTACAGAGAGTCCAATATTTCCTTAAACCATCTGGCTCTCACTTTTCTTTTTGTCATACTCCCTTCTTTCCTTTGCTTGTTCTTAATCTCATTGCAGCAGGACAAAGAGCCCTATCCAGACATACAAGAATATCATTATCAAAAATTCACCATTAGAATCTACACCAAAACACAGGGATTCCAGGCTGCTCAGAGAAGATCACCAGATCTGATTTTTTAACCTGGACAGAGAAAATATCTTTTCTATTGGAAAAAAAAAAAAATGATTATTATTATTTTTAATCCCCACTGCCACTTTTTTTTTTTTTTCTTTCTTTTCTTTTCAGGTTGGAAACATGCAGAAATCATGAATTTGAGTCAGGCCTTCAGCACAGAAACTTTATTCAGACAGACCCACCGTTCAGCACATATTTGAGAAACACAAATACAAACAAAAACACAGGCTGGGTGGAAGATGTATTGAGAGCAGCCCTGAGGAGAAGGACCTGGGGGTGCTGGTTGATGAAAAGCTCAACATGAGCTGTCAATGTGCGTTTGCAGCCCAGAAAGCCAACTGTGTCCTGGGCTGCAACAAAAGCAGCATGGGCAGCAGGGTGAGGGAGGTGATTCTCCCCCTCTCTGCTCTGCTCTCGTGAAACCTCACCTGGAGCCCTGTGTTCAGCTGTGGGGCTGTGTTCAGCCCCCAGCACAAGAAGGACCTGGAAGTATTAGAACAAGTCTAGGGCCACAGGGATGAACAAGGGGCTGGAGCACCTCTCCTGTGAAGTCAGGCTGAGGGAGTTGGGGTTGTTCATCCTGGAGAAGAGAAGGCTCTGTAGGGACCTTACAGCAGCCTGTCAGTACCTACAGAGAGCTACAGGAAAGCTTGGAAGGTCTCTGTTGGGGGTGCAGTAATAGGACAAGGGGGAATGGCTTTAAACTAAAAGAGGGTAGGTTCAGATTTGATATAAGGGGGAAATTCTTTACTGTGAGAGTGGTGGGACACTGGAAGAGGTTGCCCAAAGAAGCTGTGGATGCCCCATCCCTGGAGGTGTTCAAGGCCAGGCTGGATGGAGCTTTGAGCAACCTGGTGTGGTGGGAAGTGTCCCTATCTATGGCAGGTGGGGGTTGGAATTAGATGGTATTTAAGGTCCCATCCAACAAAACCACTCTATGATTCTATGATAAATCTGACTGAGAACCAGAAAAGAGTAGACAAGTTGATCTTACCAGTTCTGCTTGCAATATTACTTATTTATTGACCTGTGTGCTCACCTAATATGTGGGCCTTTTAGGGGCTCTTTCTCAGAGGATAAAAATCTGATATTCTCTGTCAGGTATGTTTAAGTGTCATCCTGCTTTTTTGCATGTAAACTATACATATATATATATATATATATATATATATTTTATTTTTTTTCTTGAACACCATAAGAAAGGAGGGTGGTGGAAAAGAAAACACAGCTCCTTTTTACATCTTCATACACTTTTTTTTTTCCCTCCCACAGTGTGCAGTTTTTTTTTTTTTTTTTTTTTCCCAGTAAATTCTCTGCCTCAGAGACTTTTCTCTTTTCAGTGTCAGGTCAGGACTACTACTCTTCCTTTCTACTGGCTTTCTGGGTGCCTCAAACATTGCAACAGCTGTTGTTAAGCATAGTTGTTCTGTTGGAAGGGACCTATGAAGATCATCAAGTCCAACTGCCTGACCACTTCAGGGCTAAACAAAGGCTAAAGGCTGTTAATAAGGGCATTATCCAAATGCCTCTTGAGCACTGACAGGCATGGGACATGAACCACTTAACGTGGTTCATTAACTGACCACTTAATGCTTATTCCAGCATTTGACCACCCTCACAGTAAAAGAATTTTTCCTAATGCCTGGTCTGATCCTCCCCCGGCTAAGCTCCATGCCATTCCCTTGTTTTCTACCATTGGACCCAGGGCAGAGAACAGCACCTCCCTCTCTGTCTCCCCTCCTCACGAAGCTGCAGGGAGTAGATTCCTCTTCTCCAGACTGGGCACCCCAAGGGTCCTCACCCTCCTCTCATAGCATATGCCTTCCTGCCCTTTTACCAACTTTGTTGCCCTCCTTTGGATGCTTTCAAGGGCCTTAACATCTTTTTGGTCAATAACATCTGTTAGCTCCTCCTCTTCACCTGAATTCTCTTGATCTCAATTGTCAATTGAGATCAAGATTGGTGCACAACCTTACACCCAAGATACTAGGGAGTATACAGCCTGACTGGTGGGCAAGTCTGCACTGGGACCTGTACCTACAAAGGAACAGTGAAATCCTTCGAGAATACTCCTTAGCTTCGTCATGTAATGCGTTCAGAAGAGTGTTGCCAACAGGTCAAGGGAGGTGATGTTACCCCTCTACTCAGCCCTGATGAGGTCTCAGCTGGAGTATTGTGTCCAGTTCTGGGCTCCCCAGTACAAGAGGGACATGAAGCTACTGGAGCGAGTCCATAGGAGGGCTATGAAGATGATTAGAGGACTGGAGCACCTGTTGTATGAGGACAGGCTGAAAGAATGGGGCCTGTTTAGCCTAGAAAAGAGAAGACTGAGGGGAGACCTCATCCATGTGTACAAATATCTGTGTGGGAAAGGATGTTGAGAGGATGGAGCCAGTCTCTTTTTAGTTCTGTCTCTTTCAGTTCTACAATCTTTTCTTGTACTGTCTCAATGACAGGACGAGAGGCAAAAGGTACAAACAGAAGCACAGGAAGTTTTGGCTCAATATGAGGGGGCACTTTACTGTGAGGGTGACAGAGCACTGGAACAGGTTGCCCAGAGAGGCTGTGGGGTCTCCTTCACTGGAGATATCCAGGACCTACCTGGATGCCATCCTGCGCAATGGCTCTAGGTGACCCTCCCTGGCAGGAGGGTTAGACTGGGCCATCTCCAGAGGTCTCTTCCAACCCTACCCATTCTGTTATTCTATGATTCTGTGTAAACTACTGTTTTGCTGGCATGTTCCTATTATTTCCAGTTAGAATGGTGTTTTTTTTTTTTATTTTTTTTTTATTTAAAAAAAAAAAAAGCATGCCACTGATCATTTATTAACATGAATTAAAAAGTCCTTTCACTTCTGTCTGTTTTATCAAGGACCATGATTGACAACAGTAATTACCTAAGAAAGTGATCTTATTTTAAGATTTAGAGCCTAGAGTAGTCATGTGAGTTGCTTTTTTTTGTTTGTTTTCTAAGCACTTCAGAATCCTCCAAAGAGGGGAGAAAACAAACAAACAAACAAAAAACACCTCTCCCTGAGTGCAATATTATCATAGCTCTGGCATCATTCAGGCAAGAATCCTTATGGTTTTAAATAGGAAACAGCTGCAACTGAGGTATGCCTCGTGAAACGTACTTGGCTTTGAAAATTATTTTCCCTGTTAACCCGTGTACAGAAAAAATTCCTTGTTTTTCAAAACTTTGGGTATGTAGCTGGGTTGGCACTACATTCTTCAGAATTTTGTTTATTATGTTTTCCAGATGAATTTGCTCTCTCACTGGTGCCCTGACATCTGGAGAAAGGTCAGAATACTTTTAATTTTTGCATGCCCCTATTGTAAGATTAGTGTACTGTCATTTCGTATGCATCTCTGAAATTTGGAAGAAAATTCCTTTAGATGTTTGAGAACATACTTTCGTGCAGATCAGGGAAAATATTTTCTTCTTTTGCTTGTCTTCTGGGTTTTCATTACTGGGATTATGGAAGGTGTTTTGGCCAAAGGTCAATGCCTCTTTCTGCCACTCTATTTTTCAGATGCAGAACATATTTATTTCTCTTCTAGCACTGTGAGTTTCTAAATGAACCTGAGATTAAGTGACCAGAAAAAGGGCTGCACACAAGGGAGCTACAAAATTGGAGTTGTAGTATTAGTGAAGCAACAACTGGCATTAACAGTGAGTCAATGAACTATAGACAAATTCCAATGAAATCTAGCTGTTCATGGGGAAATAAAGAGAAGGGTGATATTTTGAAATCCAATTTCATATTAAGCCAGATGTCATATCAATGACTACTCCTTCACAGGAGTCTTCTTATTACAGTTTTTAAATGTTCAGAGGGCAAAGGTCACTTGGCTTGTTCAGTTTAGAAGGCTGAGGAATGACCTCATGGTGGCCTACAGCTTCCTCACAAGGAGGAGTGGAGCAAGAGGTGCCGAGCATTGCTCTCTGGTGACAGTGACAGGACCCGAGGGAACAGCATTAAGCTGTGACAGGTGAGGGTCATGCTGTGGGTTAGGAAAAGTTTCTTCACCAAGAGGGTGGTCGGGCACTGGAAAAGGCTCCGCAGGGAAGTGGTCACAGCACCGAGTCTCTGGCTAACTATGCAAGAATTTATTGTATTTATTAATAATAACAGAACCATACTCCTTCCAGCTTCTGGTTGCTGAGATTTGACATTTATTCAATTTTTTCCAAATCAGTTTTTTGTTTGTTTGTTTTCTTACATACCATTCTCAGATTTTAGGGAGGAAATGATTCTCCAGAGCTTTACACCTTCAAAGGAGACCCAAGGATGACCTACAAGGACTGTTAACCTCCCTTATCTTTATTTCCACCCACTGCACTCCTTTCCTGTTTTGACTGCAGTAGTCAGACTAAAATCTTGCTATCCATATGATTTGTACTTTTCCATGCATTTCAAAAGAGAAAACTCATTCCTCTGAATGCCATTTTCTCATTTTTTAAGTAAGTTTATACCATGATCTTCAAATGAAATTGAAGATTATGTAAAGGAATTTTTGCATGTGCATTGAGAAGAAGCTGAGTAAGTTGAAGGAATGGTGATAATTATACATTATCATTTATGGAGCAACTCAGGTATGCCTGGCAGAAACTCACAACTTGTAAATGTCAAATATATCATGAGCAGATTATATCACAAAGACATAATACCTTCTGATGAAAAATTTAAGTGTCCTGTAGCAGTCACTCAAAGTGGCCTTTTAATGATGGGACAAACACATTTTCTGTGAAAGCTGATATCTAGGAATTGTTCTGGGTTGAACATCTGAGTTATTTAGAAAAATAATTATTTAGAAAAATAAAACAAAAGACAGAAAAACAGAATACAATGATTGTCTAATAACTCAACTGTTTCATTTTCCCATACTTGTCACATCTCTTCCTAGTTCTGGAGGCCTAAAACTAAAATTCACAAGAACAAAAACATATCTAACCAGATATTTTTCATTATTTTTACAGAAACATTTTTTTTTTTTTTTTTTTTAGTATATCAAGTTTTATGGACAAAACCATAAAGCTAGATCTAACAAAATAAGTAAAGACTACCCTTTGGTCTGTGCTAAGCACAAAGCTAAAACCAATAGAGAGGCCACCTTCAAAACCAGAAACCTTTTGAATTACTTCTTTCTTGTGCATAAGAACACTGAAGAATAAATTTAGGTTTCTGGGACTAATGCACTTTTAGAGAACTAGAAGGGAGGCTGCCAAGAGTTAACTTGAAAAGAAAATCAGTTTATAATAATGGAAGTAGTCCATTACAGAAGTATTGGTTTTTGCTCTATGGTTATTCTGCTAATGTATACGAAGAAAAAAGAACCAAAATATGTTCACAACAAAGAGACAAAGAGGAAAAGATAAAAACAGCATCAAATAAAATTCTAATTGAATACAAGGGACAGAAATCATCTTGATGGTGATCAAAGACTGGAACAAAGGCCCAGAGAGGTAGCCAAGCCTCCTTCCTTGGAGTTAACTAGAATTTGGCAAGGTCATGACCAACTATCATCATAGTTAGCTCTGTTTTCAGCAGATGGATCAACCAGTGATCTCCTGATATTCCTCCGAATGTGGGTTATTCTATCATAGGATGATTCTAAGTGAAACATCTCATTATTATAAACATTTATAAACATAATAGAAGGAAATTACATCACAGCGTGCTAAACTTTAAAAATGCAGCAGGCATTTTGGAAAAGACTTGGAAAAGACTAAGGAGAAGCTTCTGTCTTGACTTTACTACATGAGGCAGCCTTTACTATGATGATACAGCTTTTCTGTTCAGTTGTTCAGCCTGAACTCTCCTCTTCCACTAAGTTCAACATGGTACTCCCTGTAATGTTAGCAAAGACTTTGTGTAATAGTCCTAATATTTACTTAGACGTACTGGAATATTTTATATACTTTGCCTTTTGTGGCAGGTACATCATACTGCAGACATGCTGTAACTGCTGTAACTGACAAAGCCCCTTGTCCTTCTCTCCTTTTGTATTTCTATTTCAGACTGTTTTTTGTTTGTTTGTTTGTTTTGTTTTTCTTTTTTCTTTCTTTTTTTTTTTTTTTTTTTTTAAGAGGGATCTTTAGTTTTAGTCCTTAACTTTTTTTTTTTTTTTTTTTCCTTTTCTTTTTCTCCTATTGCTGAATTTCATTTAAGTTGTATTAGAATCTCTCAAGGTCATCCATTGCTTCCTCTGTGTTTATCTTAATCATCTGTAGTATTGATAATGCCTCTCAGATTTGCTTCAGTGACAAATTTCATTAGCTAAAGATCATTAATGAAAATACTCATTAAACTGCAAGACCATTCCTTAAGGAACTCTCATATTGCTCTTTGTTCTGTAACCTCAATTTGCAATAACAATTATTTCAAAACATTCTTTATATACATATATATATATTCTTTTGTGACTTTTATTTTGTCCATCCATGTTCATTAATAATTTTTCATATGTCAGTGATCAAATATTTTGCTGCAGCCCAGTTAGGTTCAGTGTATTGCTCATCTTTCCTTTCCCAGATCAGTTGCTTTATCAAAAGTATACATTATGAAATTATTACAGCATGCTAAACCTTAAAAATGCAACAGGAATGAATATGTACCATAGAGGTTGAAATAGTGACAGCACAGTGAATTTTTTTTATTTTTGTTATTTTTAATGACACTAAATTATTGTGTGGTGTGTTCTCTTTCTGTAGTTTGGTTTGGTGCCCAGTGGCATTTTCACTGGCTTGTTACACTTCCGACAAAAGCAGAAATCTTTATTTTGCACTTGTTAAGAGAAAACTAACCTGATTTCACTGAGCACAGCTGTCAGAATACTCAGACAGCAGAAGAAATACTTCTCACTAGCAATGAGCTCTGAGAAGCATTTTAAAGTAAAGCTTTAATTACACTTGTCAGTTCTGAGCCTCCAGTCCAAAAGTGTTAAAGTAGAATTCTAAGTGAAGATTTTATTTATTTATTTATTTAATATTCCTGCATGAACATAATGCAGTTATCAAGCTGAGACTTTTACCTTTTCAGGAGAATATTTAGACCTAAAAAGCATTCTATGTATAAGTAAATGAACTAGGGATGTGCTGATATTGGATCTTACCTTATTACCCAGGAGTCTAAATTAACTTCATTTTTATTACAGAAAACCAACAAGACGTTATTTTTGTTAAGCTGGAACATTTGGCCTATAAATTACAATTAGGTTAGTAAGCTAGCTGAAAATCAAGTTGTAGTAATATAGCATAGTACTAAGTGTAAGTTATACTATATATAAATAGACACTTTGTTCATGCAAACATCATATTCCCCATGTTAAACACGCCCGAGGTAGGAAATGTGTGGAAAATGCAAACACTACCCAATCTTCTATGCTGTACTTGTAACCACCTGTAATAATTTTTAAGTAACTGGCCCTAAATAATTTGATAGTGAGGTGTGTTGGTCCCATAACCCTCATGCAAGAGGGAAGTGTTAGCAGATGAAGCATGTCCATGAGAAGTGGTGATGGCAGCCAAAGAACACAACAGCAGACTGTGGAAAACAGGTTCATCTGAGTGTATAATGGGCACACAGACAACGATGAAGTTATAGTGCTTGTTGTGAAAAGCTTCCTGACAAGTGAGAAGGCACAGTGGATGGGTAGGCAGATTAAAACAGTAAACCGGCAGAGAAGTTAATTGAGTGCACCCTCAGTAAGTTTGCAGACAACAGCAAGTTAGGGAGAATTGAGAAGTGTTGATCTGCTGGAAGGTAGGAAGGCCCTGAAGAGGGATCTGGACAGAAAGGGTCAATGGGCAAAGGCCAATGGGGTGAGGGTCAACAGGGCTGAGTGCACTTTGGTCACAACAACCCCATGCAGCGCTACAGGCTGGAGGTAGAGTGGCTGGAAAGCTGTGCAGAGGAAAAGGACCTGGGGGTGCTAATCAATGCACACCTGAACAAGAGCTGGCAGTGTGTCCAGGTGGCCAAGAAGGTCAATGACATCCTGGCTTGTATCAGGAACAGTGCAGCCAGCAGGGACAGGGAGGTGATCATTCTTCTGTACTCTGCTCTGGTGAGGCTGCACCTTGAGTCCTGTGTTCAGCTTTGGGCCCCGCACTACAGGAAGGACATTGAGGCCCTGGAGTGTGTCCAGAGAAGGGCAACAAAACTGGTGAAGGTCCTGGAACACATGTCCTGTGAGGAGTGGCTGAGGGAACTGGGGTTGTTAGTTGAAGAGGAAGCTATTTGAAAGGAAGGTGTGGGGAACTGGGGGTCGGCCTCTTTTCACAGGCAACTAGTGACAGGACTAGAGGGAATGGCCTCAAGTTGAGGACTCAGGTTGGGGAGGTTTATGTTAGAAATTAGGAGACATTTCTTCTCAGAAAGACACATAGGAATGGGTTGCCCAGGGAAGTGGTGGAGTCACTGTCCCTAAGGGTGTTCAAAGAAAGGTTGGACCTGGTGCTTAAGGACATGGTTTAGTGGGTGACATTGGTGGTATGGTAACCGTCAGACCAGATGATCTTGGAGGTCTTTTCCAACCTTAATGATTCTATGATTCTATAAGTTGAAAAATTACAAATGTTCCAATTATTAGACTATGATTCTGTTAGAGGAGATTTGAAAAGGCAGAATATGAGAGTGTTTAATATCCAAATCCTCTTGAGCACTATAACTACCCAGTGCACCCATCTGAGTAGAGAGCTGGGCTTGCTTCCACAAAGTACCTGAAGATGACACAGACAATTATATGGTTTACCAGAAATGGCTGCATGGTTGATACTGGAGGCAGGAATGGAATGACTGTCTCCATCAGACTGTAGGCACTAGACATAAGGTCTGATTTACCTTCTTTGTAATGAAGAGTTTGTAGTGATCCTGCTTCTTGGGCAACACTTGCCCCAAATCAACAGTGGATCATGTTCAATGAAGAGCTGAGTGTCTCTTTTTGCTTTCAGATATGTTTTGCAATTCCTCTGTGCTGGAAAGATTATTTTTTTCCCTTTACATAGTGTTAAGCTACTGAGCTGAATAAAATGAATGAGTTTTGCTTTTATAAGTTTTGGGTAATTTATATTCTTTTTGCCAGTGCACAGTTTTAATCATGTAAATAATTCACAACTGTCTGTCCAGACCAACCTGTAAGGTTTTAAGCTTTCTTTATACATCATTTTAAGCTACCCAGTAGGGGAGTCTGTCTGTTCCCAACTGCTGCTGCAAAGTCAGTGTATCTGGTCAGCATGATACTATTGTAAAGACAGCATGTACAATCCTTGGATGTGTGATGACTTGGGTATGAGAATTCTGGCACGCAGCAGGAAAGAGCAAATTCCCTTTACTGGTGTGAAACTGATGGTTGGGTTGTAGTCAGAAATGTATAATCATGAGAAGATCCTGCAATGGCAAAAGAAACTTATACATGTCCACTTGGCTTCACTGGGTTCTGTGGCAATCAATTGTTTCACATATTAAATGGAAGGTAGTGCAAAATTATTTTCTACGTACACAAAATGTCAGCATGACCCCCTCACATCTTAAGACATTCTCCATATGTGAGGTTAAAGAAATTGATCTAAAAATCTGTTCTTTTTGAAGTTTGTAAGATTATGATGCAACCCATTTTTTGTTTTTGCAAACTCCTGAATTAACAGTTGTTAATAGCCATTGTCAGATGAACTTCAGAATTTATTGATATAAACAAAATGAAGGATTGAAAGAAAAAAAAATATTTTCAATAACTTCATGGATCTAGTGGTGGAATACAAAGAGGTAATTGTAGTGGAGGATTTGGAGATCAGCACTAGAACTCAGCACTCAGTGCTGAGTGAAAAAGAATGTATGTGAAGAGTTTAGGGTTTGTGCTAGTCTTCACTAAAAATGCCAACAGTAGGAGGCAGCAAGCTCAAGAAATACACGGTAAAATCATGGATGTCTGACTTCGAATAGGGAAAAAGTAGATTAAGTTATGTTCTTATATGGATGCTTTCAAGTCAGGTTTGTGTTATTCAGCTATTGGAAGAAATATTTTAGGTAGCCTGAGGACCACTAGTGTTTATATTTCAGATTTTTGTAGATGGGTGTGATAGAAGAAAAGTGGAAAAGAGTGAAACTGTGCCACACTTCCAAGTGGCTAAGCATGGAATTACGGACCAGACAGCTTAAATTCAGTCCCTGGGGAAAAAAAATAGACATACAATATGATCATTTGTAAGTAGCTGGAAGATAACAAGGAGATGAGCAGCAGATAATGGAGATTTGTCAAAGACAACTTGTGTCAAACTGAGCTACTTTGCTTCTGCAAATAAAGTAACAGATATCATAAGTAGAGGAAAAGCAGTACATATCATATATCCCGATTTTAGGGCTTATTCTGGTATAAAACAGAGATGTTGAACTGATTTCCTCCAGGAGAAAATGTACCTTGATATCTAGTCCACTTAAGCAGTTTCATAAAAGTATCATTATAACTTGGAGAATGTAAACACCAAAGTAACAGATCTTTGGTTGCTTGCAACTGACAGAAGTAACCAGACATAAAAGAACGAAGTACTATAGAGGAAACGTGTTGTATCTGAAATTTAGTGTAGCATTCTAATAACGTCTATACAAAAGAACTGTTTTCAAAAACTGAGAGAGAATCTTTGTATTGTGTTTTAGCCCCAACAGGTAGCAAAGAACCACACAGCCGCTTGCTCACTGTCCCTAGGTAGGATGGGCGAGAGAATCAGGAGGGTAAATGTGTGAGAAATAGAGTTGAGATAAAAATAGGTTACAAGGCAAAAGCTGCATGCACAAGCAAAGCAGAGCAAGGAATTCATTTGCTGCTTCCCATTGGCAGGCAGGTGTTCAGCCAGCTCCAGAAAAGCAGGGCCCATCACACATAACAGTTTGTTGTGAAGACAAACTCCATCACCCTAAATGTCCCCACCTTCCTCCTTCTTTAACCCAGCTTTATTGCTGAGCATGATGCCATGTGTTGTGGGACATCCCTTTGGCCAACCTGGGTCAGTTCCTGGCTGTGTCCCCTCCCAGCTCCTGGTGCACCCCCAGGTACCTTGCTGGCAGGGCAGAAGCAGAAGCTGAAAGTCCTGTTGCTCTGCAACAACTGAAACATTGGTGTTTAATTGCCACTATTTACATCAAAATCCAAGCCACAGGACTTCAGAAACAGGTCTTAAGCATTTTAATGTCCTCTAAAGTTTTTTTTTCAAGGTGAATATCTAAAAATAGAGGTACCAAAAATCACTAGTCATTTCCAATTTGACCATTATTAATTTTTAAACCCACATAAAACTTTACTAAGTTTAATAGAAGCTATTTCTGAATGAGTCTAAGATTCTTCTCTTTTCTTTCTTTCTTTTTTTCTTTCTTTCTTTCTTTCTTTCTTTCTTTCTTTCTTTCTTTCTTTCTTTCTTTCTTTCTTTCTTTCTTTCTTTCTTTCTTTCTTTCTTTCTTTCTTTTTTTTTTCTTTCCCTTTTTAATTTAAGAGAGCCTTACCCTGTTAGTATATACTTATTAGACATCTTTATCCCTCTGGAATTGTCATTTTTGGAATTTGAATCTAAATTTCATCCTTATATGTATATATCTCCCAAATAAACCACATAAAATGACTATATCTCCCTTAATTATAAAACTAAAATATATGCCTATAATGTACATTTCTAAATTTCAGTGTGATGATTTTAACTTCGGACATCCTCAGCTGAAATGAAAACGTGTACACTTTCCCTCATTTTGATTTTTCTTCCTATTTTCTCACAGTAATTAAGACCCTCAAAATTGCTGTGGTTCCCCATTTCAAGAACGGATTCTGCTCTCTAACAGTTCAGTGACATGCTTTAACAGTGTTTGATAGAGAGTCTATTCAATGTGTAGGCAACACTACAGTACAGTAACAACTGCTTCAGTGGATGATAAACTGCTCAGAAAACAAAACCAAACAAAACAACACAACACAAAAACAAAATAAATAAATGAGCATTCCCTTTTACTTCTGTCCTGGTTTCAGTTAGGACAGAGTTAGTTTTCCTCCTAATAGCTGTTAGAATGCTGTGTTTTGGCTTAGGATGAGAAGAGTGCTGATAACACCCCAATGTTTTCATTGTTGCAGAGCAGTGCTTACACCAAGCCAAGGACTCTTCAGCTTCTCGCTCTGTCCTGCCAGCAGGCAGGCTGGGGGTGCAGCAAGAGCTGGGAGGGGACAGACCCAGAGCAGCTGACCCAAACTGGCTAAAGGGGTATTCCATATCATCTGACATCATGCTAAACAATATATAGGAGTGTCTAGCCGTGGTGGGGGGGCCGGCTGCTTGGGGTTAGGCTGAGCATCGGTCAGCAAGTGGTGAGCAATTGCATTGTGCATCACTTGTTTCGTACACATTATTATTATTAGTACTATTATCATCATTGTTATTATTACTATTATTGTTATTATTATTGTTGTTATTATTATTTTCCTGTCTTAATAAACTGTCTTTATCTCAACTCACAGGCTTCACTTTCCCATTTCTCTCTCCCATCCCAGAGAGGGAGGGGAAAGGGTGAGCGAACGGCTGTGTGGTGTTTAGCTGCTGGCCGGGTTAAACCACAACAATTTCAGATAATGTACAGGGAAGTGATAAATTACCCCAGCATGGCCAAAGGCAGAATCTTCCCATAACAGCTATTAGCAATACCTATTTCTAAGCTCCTAGACCAAACTCTTAAAGTCATTGTTGCTATTGGTAATTAGAAGAGTTTTGCATGCTTGAATGGTCTATGTTTCTCACTACCTCTAGACACAATAAATATCAATGAACAAGCATATTTTTGCCATCTGTAGAATATATAACTCTTAAAGTGTCTGAAGCTTTCCACACTAATGACCTGAAAATTATTTTGAAAAATGCCTGGACACTACCAGCACAACAATTACATTCCTATGTAAGACCTTACATATGTAAGGGCATAACAAGAACTACACCACTTTCCATAATTCTTAATTTACAATCTATGGCAGTCCTTAGCACAGAACTTTCTTAGAAATCTTAAATTTTCTCTTTACTTCTTTCATGCCATATGACATCTAAGCTACAACGGCAAGGAGTGTAAACTATTTTGAGATATCTTGCCAGTGAACCTTGCAATGAGACCCTCAGTCTTGAATTAGGTACTAAGGTCTCCATTCAGAACAGTGGGGGAATTAGCCTCTAGGGTAATGGCATGCCTTAAGCTATGCAAAGTGATATCATAGAATATCCTGAGTTGTAAGGAACCCACAAGGATAACTGAGTCCAACTCCTGGCTCCACACCGGACCACCCAAAAATCAAACTAAATGGCTGAGAACATTGTCCAAATGCTTCTTGAACTCCATCAAAAAGAGATGGCCTTGCTATCAACACAGCTTCCGTCTCTTCGGCTTTTCTTGTATATCTCATGTTCATGTAGCCATAAGATAAATTAGTTTAGCTTGATGATGCAATGGAGATGTCAGCCATCAGGAAAAATCCTCCTTTCAGTCTGTGGAACCAGTTTCCTCACAATTACGAGCACAAATGAAAGGGAAGGCTGGAAATAGGTAGTGGCAGTTAGGAATAGAGTGGGATGTCCATCAAGAAGTGCTCTTTCATAGTTAAAGACAAGATCTCCAGAGTTAGCAGACTTGATATCCTGAGAATACTACAGAAACAGTCTTGGTACCTAAGCAGCAGCTGATATGGGAGCATCCTTTGGCAATGGATGTATAGGCGTCAGTTTTGACTGGTGTACTTAAGCACCGTATAGAATGGCTGCCATTCTGCCAGAAAGATGGCGGAATCAAAATAGTCTCCCATCCTTTGCATTTTGCAGTGGGAGCATCCTCAGAAACAGTTCTGAGTAACCTAGCTGTCGTCTGCAGAGAAGCCTGCAGTGTGCTCAGTATGGATAGCATCCAGTAATGAGTGCTTCAAGTGTGCTTGAGCTTCAGGTCTCCAGCTATTCCATCTGCTTTTGAAAAGGAAAAATCACAGGCTTTCTGGCAAGGTACAGGTTCTTCTATTTGGGATCTTTGGTATTGACTGCCATAAAAAACAGATGTGATTTTCTTGCAAAAAGCTTATCAGAGGCACTAAAGATAGATCATCATAGAAGTTTGCAAGTCAATGTATACTCAATATAATAATTCAAGTCAATATAAGTCAATGTCAGGTAAAATGTAGGTAGACTCCTGTGATGAAACCCATACTAAGGTCCCTGTTTCTTTCAAGAGTTATCTGCGAATGGGTAGAGAGACAGACAAATTCACCTCCAGATTAGCCAGCAGTCTTTTAACTCAAGATCACATTTTGGAAGTGAGAGAACCTGGTGTGAGCCTAAATCAGACAGAGATTTGGCTTTTCAAATTGGATATCTTATTTCCTAAGTTGTTTTTTTTTTTTTTTTTTTTCATAGAAGGACGCGTGCCTATGCTGTTCCTTCCTGCACCAAGTGGAATATTATTATCAAATAATAACAAATCTGTCTTTTAACCAAGTTTCAAACAACTTGGTCATGTTAAATTAATAAGCATACTATTTCATAATCTGAGTTTTTGTATCAGAAAAGATTACAAAGCATTTTGCATAGACCAAAGAAGGTGTCAAGTCCATATGAATGCCAGCTCTTCTCCATTTTAGTTTTTTATCACTTGCCCATTGCAAAAGGAAAAAAATATATTCAAAGGCAAGGATGCCACCCACTAGATCAGGTTGTCCAAAGCCCCATCCAGCCTGGTCTTGAACATTTTCAGGGATGGGGCATCTACAGCTTTTCTTGGCTACCTGTTACAGTGCCTCACTACTCTTATACTGGAGAATTTCCTCCTAGTATCTAATCTAAATCTATCCTTTTTTAGTTTAAGAACATTTCCCCTTGTCCTACCATTACCTACCCTTCTCCATCCTTTTTATAAGACACCTTTAAGTACTGAAAAGCTGCAATGAAGTCTTGCCGGAGCCTTCTCTTCCCTAAGCTGAACAACCCCAGCTCCCTCAGCCTTTCTTCATAGGAGAGGTGCTCCCTAGCCCTCTGATCATCCCCATGGCCTTCCACTGGACTCAGTCTAACAGGTCGACATCCATGTGCTGGGGGCCCCAGAGCTGATGCAGCACTCCAAGTGGGACCTCATGAGGACAGAGCAGAGGGGCACAATCCCCTCCCTCCCCTGCTGGCTGCTCCTTTGTTGATGCAGCCCAAGACACAGCTGGCCTTCTGGTCTACAAGCATGCACTGCTGGCTCATGTCAAGCTTTTCATCCACCAGAACCCCTAAGTCCTTCTCTACAGGGCTGCTCTTAATGAGTTCTTCTCCCAGTTTGTACTCTTGTCTGGGACTGCCCCAACCCAGGTACAGCACCTTGCACATGGACTTGTTGAACCTCGTGGGATTCACATGGGCCTCCTTTTCCAACCTGTCCAGGTTCCTTTGAATGACATCTCTTGAAGGGGTCCCCAATGCTGAGCACATTTCAGGACATTGTGAGTCAGTGCCTTGAGCTTGGTGTTAGAAGTAAGAGAATTATTCAGTACTAAGGACAACAGGGAGAGAGGAAGAAGAGACTTCTGTTTTTCAGTAAATCACAAGATCATAAAGAACTTCTAAGATGATGAAATCATGGAAAACATCAACAAAAGCTTGGAATATGCTGAGTAATGAAAATACTTCCCTTAGTGATTTACAAGTATTATTTGTACAGTGACAGATGTCAGTGCACAGTACTACAATCTCATCTGGAGTATTGTTTCCAGTTCTGATGACCCAGGTTTAAAATGTTGAATTCATATTAGAGCAGGTGCTGATACAAAACTATAGGGAACATAGGGCCCATTTTATCAGCAAACACTAAAAGAAATGGTAAAAACTGTCAAAATTTAAAGAGAGGTGTCCCAGGGACTGATAAATTTGAAGATGGGGAATGAAGAGAAGGAGAATGGAGAGAAAATTTTGGGAAAGAAAAAAATGTGTGTGTGCAATCTAAAAGATAGCTTTGGTAAAAACTAGTAACAAAATTATATTTGAATTAATTTTCTGTCAAGATTAAAAGAAAATGTCTTATGAATATAAAAATATTTAGAAAATGTATCTCAAACAGTGCTGAAGGACAAAAAAAGTCTTGTTTTGAGATGGAACTTGATACTTTATCAGTATATGACATGGCTATGTGAAAGCATCAGAGTGGATCCACAGACTCATGATGTTCCTACAGTTGAAAATTCTTTAAAAATTACCTACTAATTGCGTATTAAGTCTATCTTGTCTAAAAAGTTCAATAGAAGAATCACAGAGTTTTAAATGGGGTAGGAGATCAGTGAAATTTGTTCATAGACATTGACCATGAATTGCAGTCTTGTTGACAGAAGATTGCAGTAACCCAAGGATTTAGTTTTAGTACACATCTTCAAAGACAGGACCTTGGAGACATAACCAGCTAAATCTACAATTTAGGCAACTCTGCTGTTCACAAAATGGCCATAAAGGTGCTACCTAACCTAATAAAATCACTGACAAAGGTATCTAAAAACTTCCACTGATTTATATTCAATGAGCTGTACAGAACTCAAATTCAAGGCATTTATAATAGAATCAGAGAATCATAGAACTGTTTGGGTTGGGAGGGACCTTAAAAATCATCTAAATCCAGCCCCCTTGCCATACCATCCAGTTCCAACACTCCCTAGTCCATAGGGACTAGGAAGTCCCTATGTCCATAGGCAGGGACACTTCCCACCACACCAGGTTGCTCAAAGCCCCATCCAGCCTGGCCTTGAACACCCCCAGGGATGGGGCATCCACAGCTTCTCTGGGCAACCTGTCCTAGGACCTAACTACCCTCTGAGTAAAGAACATCATCCTAGTATCTAAATTAGATCTCCCCTTTTTCAGTTAAAAAACTACACCCCATGTCCTATCACTACACTACCTGACAAAGAGTCCCTCCCCAGCTTTCCTTTTCTTTTCCCAGAGAGCAGAGCTCAGAGACTGCCCCTCCGCTCCCCTCGTGAGGGAGCTGCAGGCCATCATGAGGCCTCCCCTCAGCCTGCTCTGCTCTGGGCTGGACAAACCAAACATCTTCAGACAATCCTCATATGTCTTGCCCTCTAGACCCTTCTCCGCCTTTGTAGTCTTCCTTTGGACACTCTCCAGCAGTTTTGTGTGCTCATACTGTAGTGCCCAAACCTGCTCACAGTACTCAAGGTGAGGCCACAACAGAACAGAGCAGAGCGGAATAATCCCTTCCCTTGGACAGCTGACATACCTCAAGCAGTACATATAGACAGAGTTGTCTGGTCCCAAGGTGCCAAATCTGACACCTGTTGAGTTTCTTACTTTTTGTGCATTTTTCACAATCTTTACTTACAAATAATAGTAATGAGATTTGGAGGAAAATGATAAAGATCCTTACATTTCCTATGTACCCATTCAAGGACTCATTGCAGAAAGTCAGTCCCTCTTAGCTTGTTAATACTGGTCAAAAATCCTTTTTGTTTATGCCTATAGAGAGGACCAGCTTAAAGAGGAAACCATTAAAAGGAAATGAAAGACGTGTCTTAGGATTTTCAAATAATTTTACTTTGCCAGAAGAGAGGGAAGCTTCTGTTTCCCTTTCTCTCCCATTGACCAGTTTTGTTTGTGAGGTTACACCTCATTTGGAGACCTCGGTAAATCTCTAAGACTCACTATGCAGAGCAAATTATGGATGAGGCACAGAGTTAAGCAAGAAACAGTCCTTCGTAGACAAAACAGGCAATGAAACAATTTACCCCCTGTTAAACACAAGAACAAAAAGAAAATGATGGGTGTTCATCAGTTTTTGAAAGAGATTTAAGCTCTGCATTTTTAGGTCAATTTAAACATAAGATATTTATGTTTAAAGTAAACTGATTTATAGGAATAGGTCATTTTTATTTCCCTGTTTGTAAATTTAATTTTTAAAAGAGAGTGCCCTTTGAGCCAGACATGCCAATAAAATACTCAGGAATTATTTTTGAGAACATATACCAAGCTTGACTGCTAAATAAAAGTAAAAATAGAAATAAAAATAAAAATCAGTAAGGTAATGAACGCTGTTACAAGAGATACTTCATTTTATCAACTCTTGATTGAAAAAGAACAACAATGGAAAATTTTTGTAGTTCACCACCTTTTTCCTAGCTGTCCTGTAAGGTGGCCATTTTCTCCTGAATATACATCCCTTATGAATCATAGAATCATAGAATGAGTTTGATTGGAAAACACCTTGATGATCATCTAATTCCAATCCCCTTGCCACACCATCCAGTTCAAACACTGCTTACATTTATGCTTGGGATTGCTCCAGCCAAGATGCAGGACCTTGCACTTGGTCTTGTTGAACTTCAGGAGGTTCCCACAGGCCCGCTTCTCAGGCCTCTCAAGGTCCCTCTGGATTGCACCCCCTCCCTCCAGTGTGTCAACCGCAATACACAGGTTGGTGTCATCAGAAAGATTGCTGAGAGTGCTCTCAACTTCACTGTCCATGTCACCAACAAAGATGTTGAACAGTGCTGGTCCAAATACTGACCCCTGAGGAACACCAGTCATTACTGATTTCCACCTGGACATTGAGCTATTGACCGTAACTCTTTGAGTGTGACCATCCAGCCAATTCCTTACCCACTGTGTGTGCTCCATCCATCATATCCATATCTCTCCAACTTAGAGGCAAGAATATCATGCAGGACAGTGGCAAATGCTTTGCACTAGCCTACATAGATGATGTCAGTTGCTCTTCCCCTATCCACCAACACTGTAGCCCCCTGGTAGAAGGCCACTGGATTTGTCAGGCACAATATGCCCCTGCTGAAGCCATGTTGGCTGTCACCATTCACCTCTTTATTTTCCATGTACCTTAGCGTACTTTCCAGGAGGATCTGCTCCATGATCTTGCCAGGCACAAAGGTGAGACTGACTGGCCTGTAGTTTTCTGGGTCTTCCTTCTTTCCCTTTTTAAAAATGGAGGTTATGTGTCTCCTTTTCCAGTAAGTGGGAAGTTCACCAGGCTGCCACAGCTTCTCAGATATGATGGATAGTGGCTTAGCAACTACATCCACCAGTTCCATCAACACCCATTCATGTATCTAGTCAGGTCCAATGGAACTGTGCACCTTCAGGTTCATTAGTTGGTCTTGAACCTGATCCACTCTGGGCAGTTCATCATTCTCCTGGTCCCTGCCTTTGCCCTCTGGGGCCCAGACCATGTGGCTGGAGCTCTTGTTGGTGAAGACTGAGGCAAAAAAGCAATTGAGTTCCTCAGCCTTCCCCATATCCCAGGTGACTAGGTCTTCCTTTTCCCTTCTGGAGAGAGCCCACAATTTCCCTAGTCTTCTTCTTTATCACCACTGAACCCATAGAAGTCTTTCTTTTTGCCCTTGATGTCCCTGGTCAAATTTAATTCTAAAAGGGCTTTGGCTTTCCTAAGCTGATCCCTGGCTGCTCAGACAGTATCTCTATCTCTCCCAGACAACCTGTCCTTGTTTCCACTCTATGTGAAGGGGAAGACTAAACCAAATATGATATAATGCTATGCAATGTTACTTTTCGTGAATTTTCTCGAGTGCAATTCATTCACAGAAATATAGCCAAGATTAAAACAAAAATATAAATACCACACTTAAATTGTACATCTGAAATTAAAGTTCTGTAAAGAATCATAGAATGGAATCATTTAGTTTTGAAAAGACTTATAAGATCATCATTTCCAACCAGCATGTAACACTGCAAAGTCCAACAGTAAAACATGTCCATAAAAGCCGTATCCATATGTCTCTTAAATGCCTCTATGGATGGAGACCCCACCACTTCCCTGGGCAGCCTGTTCCAACTTGTAACCAGTCTTTCCATGAACAAATTCTTCATCCTATCTAATCTAAACCTTCACTGACACAACTTGAGATCACTTCCTCATATCCTAACACCTGTCACCTGAGAAAAGAGATCAACAACATCCTCACTGCAACCTCTTTTTGGGTAGTTGTAGAGAATGATGGGATCTGCCCTCAGAATCCCCTTCTCCACACTAAACAACACCAGTTCCCTCAGCTGGTTCTCATAACTCATTTTCAAGTCCCTTCACCAGCTTTGTTGGTCTTCTCTGAATGTCTTCCAGCAACAAAATGTTTTTCTTGTAGAAAGGGGCCCAAAAGTGAACACAGTACTCGGGATGTGTGCTGAGTATAGGTGGGCAATCTCTTCCCTAATCCTGCTGGCTACACAATTTCTGGTGCAGGCCAAGATGACATTGGTCTTCTTGGCCATGTGGACACACCACTGGCTCATGTTCAGCTGGCAGTCAACCGGCACTTCCAGGTCTTCTTCTGTTGGACAGAAAAGGACAGTATGATCACATGTTTGTCAAACCATGGTCTATTCTAAGCCTTGTAACTCAGATAAGGATGTGATAGCTCCTCTGTCCTTTAAAAAGATATAGAAGAAAGCCTGAATCAGCCACTTGTACAAAGCACAACCTTACTGAAAATTAATTGAGAGAAATGGACATTCCTGAGAGGGATCTGACCAACTCAAGGAGATTCATATATCTCTTCATTTATTATAGAAGAAGCCTAAAAAACTAATTTAGAATTATTGCTGAAGTTCATAGACTTAAATTCTGGATGGCAAGGGTTAGGTGAAGAGACTGTCAATGAGAATTGCAGACTTGCAATTTTAACGCTCTTTAGGAATTATGAAGATGGAGAAGTCAGAGACATTCAGTGTCTTAATTTCTTTCACAAAGTGCTGAAAGCTTTTATGCCATCTCATGATTCAGTCCCTACAAAAGAACAATCAGGTTCTCTGTTTTGAACATTGTGACATAATTTATTTTATCAAAGTATAAATTGCAACAGAGAAATAATGGCAAACTGTAATTGTAAAAAATGTAATTTATTTTAAGAAACATGTCATGATAAAGCTTAAAAAAATACACACTTTTTTCAGTAATATATCTGCTCCAAAATGCCTGACTACTTACTGGGATTTGAGCAACCAAAATTATTTTAATCTGATTTTGCTGTTTTATCTGTTTTTCACTTTTCAGTAAAAGATAAGCATGAGAGAACAGCTAAGATGATAAAAGGCTGGATATGAATTGTCCATGTTCTGAACAGTGTACTAATATGTGTACACAGTTTCTGAAGTCTTGTATTAAGAATCAGCCTGACACTGTCTTTAAACACTCCTCCAGTCTCTTAAAACTCATGGAATTTCTTATGGCTAGTTTTTCCTCACTTACGTAAATCCTTAACAATAATATTTTCCTTTTTTAAACAGATGGTAGCAAAGATTTCCTAAATAATGATTCTGCTGTGACTGGGCTACAAATTAAAATGAATTTTAATAGTATAGAAAAAAAGAAAAAAAGAAAAAAGTGTCAATTAGGAATTTAAATATAATAGGAATTTAAATATAATAAAATAGGTTATAAAAGCCATTTTAAATAAATAATTAAAAATTATGAAAATTGAATTGTAAATCTGAGGGCAAAAGTACTGTCCACAAACAAACAAACAAATATGATCTTGAAACTCTAAATTTTATTTTTATATAATATCCCTTAGAATAAAACATTCTTGCCCAAGTTTCACAGGATTAGCCTGTATTTTTTTCTAAGAAATGACATTACATTACGGACAAGTGTACAATATTTCAGGGAATTTATATGGCTGAATGCTCACTTGATGTTAGTTGAAATTTCTACAAGTGTCCAAAACAACAACAGCAACAACAAAAAAGAGCAGATTATGTGATCTTAATGTATAATGAAAAATAAACAGAGTTGTTCTGCAGGCAATTCCAATGTTTTCGATAGGCAAACAAGTCGGAAGTTATCAAACAGCATGAGTTTCTCAGTCTGACTCAAGAATTGTAGAAACAATAGGGGGAAAGGGACTTGTGTGTGTGTGTATATATATATATATATGTACATTGAGAGAGAGAGAGAGAGGGAGGGAAGGAGGAAGAGAAAGAGGGAGGGAGAGAGAAGGATAGAATGGTTGCCAAGCAAAATTAGCATTACTGCCCTCAAAAGCTGCTGAGAGTTGAAGAACTACAGCCACTTTTCAGTTCAGTTGAATTTTCTTTGATGTCTTGAAGAAAAAGTTCTGAGCTTGACTCTGAAAAAAAAAAAAAAAAAAAAAGTGTGAAATGTCATAGATCAGAAAACATTCAAAAATGTGAGAATGGATCAGAAGCAGCATTGCTAATGAAAATGGACAATTCACTTGGTAGCTTCCTTTTTTTTTTTTTCAACATTCTTAGCAGTTCAATTTTTTCCACAAATAGCACATTTCACTTTAAGTTTTTGATGTATTCTACAAATGCTAACGAACTGAGCTTCAGAACTGCAGCCTCCTGTTGGTAAGTGGATAAAATTAGTCACATACCACAGAGGGAAAAACTTGTGCTAAGCCCTTGTAACAGCAATGAATTTTGCCCTGTGTGATTCTGGAAAGTCAATGAGTCTCCATGCTAGCACGGGAATACACTGCTGAACAGATTAATGATAGCTTGTGTATAAACTTGGTGTGATTGCTCCTCTGTGCACAAACGAATTGTACATGTAAATCAATCCTGAGCACTACTCGGCATGTATATTGTAAAAGATTTTAAGAAGCAAGGCACATACAAAGAAGGTAGAAGGAAGCAAGCAATGCACAGGTGGGCTGTATCTGTGTGAATAGAGCTGATTACAGACTAAAAGTTTGGTTATATTTTAGCACACTGGCCAGAAAGAAAATGAGAATAATTGTAGAAAAAGGAAAAACATGTCAGCAGGGGTAGATTACATAAGGAGAGTGTGGTGCAGATCATAGCTGAATAGTCTGGCTTTTGGTCTCATCCCAAGGTAGTAAAACTAAACAATGTCCTCTACATTCAACGCTGATGTCAAAATTCATCTCTGAGAGAAATAGTGAAGCCAGAAGTAGCAACAATGGCTTTTGTAGTTTCATCCCATATGTAAAAGAGAAACCCTCCTCACAGTTCTTCAGAAATCTCTCTCTCGGTATGCTTCTTACTGCCTTGCTCTGAAAAAGTGTAACAAGCAAGAGAGGCATAACTCCTACTTAACCTTTTTCAAGAATAAAATGCTTCAGGAGATACTTTTCCCCTCTCTTCATTTCTTACTCAATCTGTAAACAATATGCCATCACTGCAAGGAAAAAAAGGGTCATTTTATATGGATGGTGGTATCCGCATGAAAACGTGCTTTATTGCTTGCGCACGAATAACAACTCTAACTTCTTAATGATCTTTGGGACCTTTTCAGAAGTCTGGAATCACCATCTATTCCTTAAAGCAGAAAAAGTTTAAGTCTATTCTAAATACCTTCTCCTGTGCAGAAGTTATTATATTTGTTCTGTTGTATTCCACCTAAAGCAAACAGTGAAATGTTGGATGATTTTTAAAGTTGTTGAGATTAAATCTTCTTTGAGATAGACCTGAATGCAGACAAATTTGTCTGCCTAGCCTGATACCATCTAAGAAGTGAACAACATTGTCATAATGTAGAAGCTCTATTTTGATACATTCAGATGGTAGAGAGTTAAATGATATGGTAACAAGGTAAAAAAAAAAAAAAAAAGATCTTTCCTTGGATAATGAGATTTAAGATAGGATATGGAGTGGGGGGAGCATTATCAGTCTGTGGCAAAGCTAAATCAATGTGAAGGCAATAATATCAATAAGACAGGAAGCTATTTTTGACTAACTTTGGAAGAAAAGGCAATGTGTAACTGATACTTGCAATAGCATTCATACTTTATTACTGTAACTTTAAGAAATGCACTAAGGAAAGCAGCTAGATTATCCCTCCAGTATTGCAGTAAGACTCAAAGATTCATAACAAACAGAAAACAAACAACCCCTGCCCATATAACTTGGTTACATGCTTGACAAGCCTGGTTAGTGGACAAGGCATAAAGTTGTAGACATGTTAAAATCTGATTCATGCTTGAAATACCATTTAAAAAATATTCTACAATTGTTTCATATAAAATACTTTCAAGTTCTTGAGTCTTAGAAGGATCTCATGGTCCACACTGGATATTGTTGCCAATCAGCTTTTGAATGCTCACTTGAATACAGTAAAGCTCCTTCATCACAGAGGTTTTCCAGATCTGTATCAGATAAATAAATATTGATCAAAAGCAGATAAAGGAGTGTAAAAGGGCTCAACAGCCTAAACGGTATGGGTCTAAACAGTGTGGGCCATTTGCTGTTAGAAACTGTACCATTAACATTTTATCTGGTATAGTAACTGATGTCCCTACAAAAGTCATCCTACTTAGATCCCACTCTGTATAACATCACTACTGTATTTTTCTTGTTAACTTAATTGAAAAGCCAGGAGATTGTAGTGTCAGAACAAACAAGCTCCAGTTCAGCCAATCTAGTTAAGTACTGGCATAACTCTAAGGGACTGAATACTATTACCACACAAGAGGCTGAATCAAGGGCATCATGCCTGTGTTCATGTTTCATAAAAATTCAGCAGCTGACAAAATTAATTGTTTGTGTGAACATAATTCTACAGTGAGTCTTATCTGTTTTGATGGGTGTTAACTAGAAATGTAAAACTTTACCATTGATTGCTGTCAACCTGATTTCTCTTGTTCCTTACAATCTTCTTAGGTCTGCCAAGATCCCTTTATAGTTTTTAACTTCCTATTGGTTAGCACGTGACTTTTACATATAATAATTCTCAGTCAGAACAAAGATTCGTCAGGACTATCTCATCAAATCCAATAATTGTTTGGGCTTTCTTAAATATAATGAATATCTTGGAAAAGATACATCTGATTAACATGGCAAAAGTAACTTTACATTCTGCTTTGCAATTCAATTTATACCTTTTCCAATTCTTTTTTTTTTTTTCTTTTTTTTCAGATAAAAGAAACTTGACAGATTTTGAATATAGTGTCAAAATGCTTTTAGTATCTTTCATGTTGAAAATAAGATCTGTCCAAACTACAGATGTTTTTTAGGACTTTTTTTTTTTACCAAAAATAAAAATAAATCCCAGAGATTAAAAAAAAAATAAAAATATATATATATATCATATTTTAAAACAGTATTTTTCGTATTTGAAGTTGACTATAAGAACATTGTCTCTTACTTTAGAAAATATTTTGAAACAATAATTTCAATAAACTCAAAAATAAATCTCTAATAATTAATGGATTTCAATTTAGCGACTTTATTATTATGCTATTCTCACCACAATATCTAAAAGCTTTCTGTTATCTCTCTAGATATACAATTAATACTTATTGAGTATGACATACTGAATTTCTTATCTGTCTAAAGAGGAATATTTTTATATACAGAGTTGGCTTTTTTTTATTAAATATACTTGATAAGATTTTTTAAAAAAATATGTACTCTATAATTAACATGCTTCCATGGGCAAGTGTTAGACTCTGGAACAGAAGCTGATGATGGACTTCATTCCTTGCAGGACTTTGCAGTAGCTTGCAGTAGAGTTTGCATTCTCTTCTGAAGTGTACCTTTCTTTTGCCTTTCTTCTGAAGCTCCTAAGCTACTTCCCAAATGACTCTTCATTTTTATCTATTAGACAGGTAGATGTAATAGCTGTTTCACTCTCGACCAGAGAAGATGTGATCGTCCTAGTACAATATATGAACACAATGTCAAAATTGGTCTTAGAGCTCTAGCATAGTTAAACTGTGCTCCAGATAATGAATTATGATGAATTAAACTTCCTCTTAAAGTCCTCTTTAGTTACACAGAGAGTTTCAAGGTCAGACAGCAGCCATTTGAAATACACCAGAGGTCCATTTAGTTATTGTGGCAGAAGAGAAATTATATATCAGTTTTCTGTATATGACAATGAAAGTATAATTAAGCGGTGTGTATACAAATGTATTGTTACCCATACTGGTTGAAAGTATATTGTTCTGTGGCATGGAAGAGCAGGAAAGACTACATCTTAATGATATTCTTGCCATAGACAATTACATGCAGAGCACATTTCCTACATGACAGCTACAGAAGTTAACTCCATGATAGTATTACTGGTTATTTGATAATGATAATTATGTACATAGAATATTCTGAGAGATTTCTAAGGATTTTATTTTTCAAAATTATGATTTTAGGATTAAGAATGTCAAAATAGTGATATAAATAGGTCACAAATTAAAATTATGGATAGCAGACTGACAATTGTCAAAACCAGGGAGATTGTCATCTACAGGTCCTGTATCTACAGAGATTTTGCAAGAGTCAAAGTTAGGGGATTATTAAAATCTTTTATCAATAGGCAGATAAATAGGCAAATAACTGTTGATAAAATTTGTGAATGTCAAAAACTCTTCTGAAAATGCAATTAGAATGAAAAGATAGTAAGATATGTCAAGTTAGGCCAATTCAATCAGCATGTTTAAAATATCCATTGCTAGAGAAAGTCCATACCTTCAGAAAGGAGCATCATGGCTTGAAACCCATTGCTCTGTTGGAGTATGGAATCTGGAGGAGTTTTTAGTATCATAAGAGACAGTTCTTAGTATCTTAGAAGGCATTTTAAGGGTAAGCAAATGTTATCATGTCTGCTGAATTTGTAAACAGACATAATGCATTGGAGATTAATTTACCTATGAATATGATAATAATGAAACTGATACTGCATATTGTTCTCATATATGAATTTTGTGGAAAACAAAACCAAACCAAAACAAAACAAAACAAAAAAAAACAACAACACTAACAAAACAGTGACAGGAAATAGCACAGGAAATAACCACCAGTAATTCCAGACCTCTTTCCCTGAGAGTTCTGATGATCTCAAACTATATAGCTACATATTCATTACAGTATAAACTACCTTCCTTAGAAGAAAACTCTGGATGCTAACAATTCCTATGCTGGATCTCTTTCTCAACAACAAGGAGGACTCATGGGGAATGTGAAAGTCAAGGGCAGCCTTGGCTACAGTAATCATGAAATGGTGCAGTGTTGCATTCATAGGATGAGAGGGAAGCACAGCAGGTTTGCTACCCTGGACTGGGGAGAGCAGATTTTGCCCTCTACTGGAATCCACTTGGTAGAATAACATGGGACAAAGGCCTGGAGGGAAGAGGGGCCCAAGAAAATTGTAATGTTCAAAGATTACCTCCTTGAAACTCAGGAGTAACACACCCCAGCAAAGAGGAAGTTGGGCAAAAACACCAGGAGACCCAGGAGACCTACATGGATGAACAAGTTGATCCTGAACAAGCTTAAATAGAAAAAGAAGGCCTGCAGAGACTGTAGACAAGGATAAATTGTCAGGCAGGAAGAAAAAGATATTGTTCAAGGAGCCAGAAGTCTTTCCCTTCACAGAGAGTGGAAACAAGGACAGGTTGTCTGGGAGGGATAGAGATACTGTCTGAGCAGCCAGGGATCAGCTTAGGAAAGCCAAAGCCCTTTTAGAATTAAATTTGACCAGGGACATCAAGGGCAAAAAGAAAGACTTCTATGGGTTCAGTGGTGATAAAGAAGAAGACTAGGGAAATTGTGGGCTCTCTCCAGAAGGGAAAAGGGAGACCTAGTCACCTGGGATATGGGGAAGGCTGAGGAACTCAATTGCTTTTTTGCCTCAGTCTTCACCAACAAGAGCTCCAGCCACATGGTCTGGGCCCCAGAGGGCAAAGGCAGGGACCAGGAGAATGATGAACTGCCCAGAGTGGATCAGGTTCAAGACCAACTAATGAACCTGAAGGTGCACAGTTCCATTGGACCTGACTAGATACATGAATGGGTGTTGATGGAACTGGTGGATGTAGTTGCTAAGCCACTATCCATCATATCTGAGAAGCTGTGGCAGCCTGGTGAACTTCCCACTTACTGGAAAAGGAGACACATAACCTCCATTTTTAAAAAGGGAAAGAAGGAAGACCCAGAAAACTACAGGCCAGTCAGTCTCACCTTTGTGCCTGGCAAGATCATGGAGCAGATCCTCCTGGAAAGTACGCTAAGGTACATGGAAAATAAAGAGGTGAATGGTGACAGCCAACATGGCTTCAGCAGGGGCATATTGTGCCTGACAAATCCAGTGGCCTTCTACCAGGGGGCTACAGTGTTGGTGGATAGGGGAAGAGCAACTGACATCATCTATGTAGGCTAGTGCAAAGCATTTGCCACTGTCCTGCATGATATTCTTGCCTCTAAGTTGGAGAGATATGGATATGATGGATGGAGCACACACAGTGGGTAAGGAATTGGCTGGATGGTCACACTCAAAGAGTTACGGTCAATAGCTCAATGTCCAGGTGGAAATCAGTAATGACTGGTGTTCCTCAGGGGTCAGTATTTGGACCAGCACTGTTCAACATCTTTGTTGGTGACATGGACAGTGAAGTTGAGAGCACTCTCAGCAATCTTTCTGATGACACCAACCTGTGTATTGCGGTTGACACACTGGAGGGAGGGGGTGCAATCCAGAGGGACCTTGAGAGGCCTGAGAAGCGGGCCTGTGGGAACCTCCTGAAGTTCAACAAGACCAAGTGCAAGGTCCTGCATCTTGGCTGGAGCAATCCCAAGCATAAATGTAAGCAGTGTTTGAACTGGATGGTGTGGCAAGGGGATTGGAATTAGATGATCATCAAGGTGTTTTCCAATCAAACTCATTCTATGATTCTATGATTCATAAGGGATGTATATTCAGGAGAAAATGGCCACCTTACAGGACAGCTAGGAAAAAGGTGGTGAACTACAAAAATTTTCCATTGTTGTTCTTTTTCAATCAAGAGTTGATAAAATGAAGTATCTCTTGTAACAGCGTTCATTACCTTACTGATTTTTATTTTTATTTCTATTTTTACTTTTATTTAGCAGTCAAGCTTGGTATATGTTCTCAAAAATAATTCCTGAGTATTTTATTGGCATGTCTGGCTCAAAGGGCACTCTCTTTTAAAAATTAAATTTACAAACAGGGAAATAAAAATGACCTATTCCTATAAATCAGTTTACTTTAAACATAAATATCTTATGTTTAAATTGACCTAAAAATGCAGAGCTTAAATCTCTTTCAAAAACTGATGAACACCCATCATTTTCTTTTTGTTCTTGTGTTTAACAGGGGGTAAATTGTTTCATTGCCTGTTTTGTCTACGAAGGACTGTTTCTTGCTTAACTCTGTGCCTCATCCATAATTTGCTCTGCATAGTGAGTCTTAGAGGTTTACCGAGGTCTCCAAATGAGGTGTAACCTCACAAACAAAACTGGTCAATGGGAGAGAAAGGGAAACAGAAGCTTCCCTCTCTTCTGGCAAAGTAAAATTATTTGAAAATCCTAAGACACGTCTTTCATTTCCTTTTAATGGTTTCCTCTTTAAGCTGGTCCTCTCTATAGGCATAAACAAAAAGGATTTTTGACCAGTATTAACAAGCTAAGAGGGACTGACTTTCTGCAATGAGTCCTTGAATGGGTACATAGGAAATGTAAGGATCTTTATCATTTTCCTCCAAATCTCATTACTATTATTTGTAAGTAAAGATTGTGAAAAATGCACAAAAAGTAAGAAACTCAACAGGTGTCAGATTTGGCACCTTGGGACCAGACAACTCTGTCTATATGTACTGCTTGAGGTATGTCAGCTGTCCAAGGGAAGGGATTATTCCGCTCTGCTCTGTTCTGTTGTGGCCTCACCTTGAGTACTGTGAGCAGGTTTGGGCACTACAGTATGAGCACACAAAACTGTTGGAGAGTGTCCAAAGGAAGACTACAAAGGCGGAGAAGGGTCTAGAGGGCAAGACATATGAGGATTGTCTGAAGATGTTTGGTTTGTCCAGCCCAGAGCAGAGCAGGCTGAGGGGAGGCCTCATGATGGCCTGCAGCTCCCTCACGAGGGGAGCGGAGGGGCAGTCTCTGAGCTCTGCTCTCTGGGGATAGCGAAAGGACCTGAGGGAATGGCATGGAGCTGGGACAGGGGAGGGTCAGGCTGGGTGTTAGGGAAAGGAAACGGTTCTTCACCGAGATTGTATTTGGGCACTGGAACAGGCTTCTCAGGGCAACGGTCACAGCACCAAGCCTGCCAGAGTTCAAGAAGTGTTTGGACAACACTCTCACATGTATTGTCTTATTTTTGGGTGGTCTTGCATGGAGCCAGGAGTTTGACTCAATGATCTTTTTGGGGTACCTCCAGTTCAGGATATTCTATGATTTTATTATTCTATTAACAGCAAAATGGTATCTTCTGACGGCAAAAGTAGACTGGGCTGGAATCGAGACAAATAGACTTCTGCCGAGACAATGGCCCTGCTGTCCATGTCTAGGAGTACAGTTCGGCTCACCAGTGTGGCGTTTCTTGGCAAGGACTCAAGCAAATAAGAGCCCAAGCAGGTAAGGCTTGAGGGGAGAGAGCTTCCAGAAGCTCTGTAACAACTGCCCTCCCAATGTCCATGCATCAAGGAAATATTTTTGTGTTGTAAGACAAAACTTTTAAAGACAACTTTTTCCCAATTTTTACCTTTCTTCCTCTCCTCTCCTCTCCTCTCCTCTCCTCTCCTCTCCTCTCCTCTCCTCTCCTCTCCTCTCCTCTCCTCTCCTCTCCTCTCCTCTCCTCTCCTCTCCTCTCCTCTCCTCTCCTCTCCTCTCCTCTCCTCTCCTCTCCTCTCCTCTCCTCTCCTCTCCTCTCCTCTCCTCTCCTCTCCTCTCCTCTCCTCTCCTCTCCTCTCCTCTCCTCTCCTCTCCTCTCCTCTCCTCTCCTCTCCTCTCCTCTCCTCTCCTCTCCTCTCCTCTCCTCTCCTCTCCTCTCATCTGGCACCGTACCCTGCAGTTCTGTCTTTAATATCATCTGCTGCAAGATGGCAACTTGATTTTCCCTGTAGTTTGACACAGTGGAGCTAAATTGTTGATATTTTCCATTGTAATCTTATTAATATTGGCTTAACAGGCACACACTTTTCTCAGAATGTCACTGGGCTTTCTTACTACAAGGGAAAAAAGCAATTGATTTTTAATTTAAACAGACACAAACGGAATTTGTCTATACAAGAGTAATTAAATAGAGATTTTGGTTAGTTTCAGAGTCTGGTTACCTAAATATACAGTCAGAAAATTATCCAAAGAGTACTACTGTCTTATACTACAATGACAATTTAATTATCTATTCTAAATACAAACATACATGTATCTATCACTACACAGAGGAAAAAATACATAAAATTACTGTGTGAAACCTTGGCTCTCAGAAATCAATAACAGTTTTGCTCCTGACTTCACTGGGGACAGGATTTTGAATGCTTTGTTTGTAAACATTAGCAGAAGGACAGCATAGAAGAAAAACAGCCCCTCCTGGCACCCTAAGAATAGCTGTAGGTTAAGCAGCAATGTATCAACTTCCCAATGATATACAGATCTTTCCCTCTTCCCTTCAATAGAACACCCTAGATTTCACTGGGACAGTAAGTTCATAAGGGTTTCCTTTCATAAGTAATGTGAAGAAATTATATAAAAATTGCATGAGAAGAGAACAGAAAGTGCTAATCTGATTTCCAGCTTCTTTTTAAGTTTCTTCAACTTTCCAACCAGCTGCAGATGACAGCTGTTTTGGGTCATGCTTTATTTCATATTAGTGACTAAGAGAGAAAATGGTTTATTTTCAGCAGTGATAAGTGGCTCTGGAGCCAAATGCTTCAATAGGCTCTCAGAAACTCTGAATAAAGACAATTTTACAAGCTTTATATCAGGTTTGTATCTTGTCCAGTCCTATAAAACTCTTCAGTTAAGCAAATACTGTCCAAGAAAAGACACTAAAACACACAATCTTGTCAAATAGTCTGGGTAGTAATATGCACAAGAAAGCATAAAGCATGTAAAGAATATAGATATGCTTCATAGCATTGCACCTGTGATTCTTCCCTGCATACTGCTCTTGTAGGCACTTATAATCTTTATTAGATATCCTTTATGCCCATGGTTGTAAAGAAGCCATCTCCAGCTAGGTGCAGTTTTGAAAGGATTTCACCATTATATTATTTTTTCAGCCTGAAACTGATGGCTTCAGACTTCTGCCTATGTATATGGAGCTTGGAAAACAATAAGTAAATCCATGTGTCACAACAAAGAAATCCAAAAGGATTGAAGTTTAAAGGATAAGGTTTAAATAAAGGCATACAACAGTTTTGATCTGGAGAAGCCAGGATGATCTGAAGGATTTTTTTCAAATCACCTGCATTTTCCAGTGCAGTGATGGTCATACATAATGCAGCATTAAGTTGAAATGCCTCTTCCCTGGAGTTTTGGTCTCCAGTTCTAACATGCTTAATTGAAAGTGATCTGATGTTGGATGTTTGAGTTAGTTGTCAGCAAAACAAACAATACACTCTGCTTCAGGGAATGACATGAATCTGTGGGTAAAGGTGGAAGTCTTTCAACATCGTCACCAATCAGTAAGTGGAGTGAAATATTTATTGCCAGCAGTTATGGACAAAAAAAATGGGTCCTTTATTTTAATTAAACCTATATGCAATAATTATTCCTTACTAAAAAGCACTCCTTTCACAGCATTTTTTTTTCTTTCACTGAATCTTTTCCAAATGGAGTTCTGCCTTCTAAAATGCAAATAAATCAAGAGACAGGAAAAAAGCTTGTGTGGCAGAAGAACAGCGGTGATCACATGTAAAAAGTTGCAACGAGGAAACTTTGAAAGCAAGTAAGGTTGAAAGTGAGAGATCTCGGTTGGAAATAAAAACTGATAGTGTATTTTCCTGATTTTCCTTTTTTTTTTTTTTTTTTTTTTTTTTTAACACCATTTAAACAGGCTTAGAATGCCTGGTAATATACTATGAAAAGCCAAAAGTCAAATAACCTATATCTTACATAATTAATTATGTTGGTAGGATTTCAAGGCCAAGAAACAAAACCTATAATTAATTTTTCCTTAGTGTTTTTTGATTTTTTTTTTCCCTGGCACTGTTGATGTGATATATATACTAATCTTTCAGTCCTTAAATACATGGAAATTTTATACTTGGACACTGAAATACATATTTAGGTACATAATGTGGTCACCTGTGTAAATAAGAAGTATTTTAAGACTATACCTGAACATATCACAAATATATTAATATAGAAAGCTGTGATTAACATCAACAGACGCATCTGTAGAATGTTTTAGCTCTTTGTTTTCTTTATACTTTTCCATCTAACAAGCCTCAAACAAAAGTTAAAACCTGTTAAAAAGAGCCAAAAAAATGAACAACTTAAAAAAAAAAAAAAAGAAAAGAAAAGAAAAAGGAACTTAAAATGCTTTGGGATTTGTATCCTTAATGCATTTCTTTCTTGTTGTCATGGTTTTTTATTTCTCTTGTGGATAATTTTTAACAATAGAGGATGCCAAATTTTGGGGAATGAAGATTTCTTTTGAACTAAATTAAGTAAAATCCCTAAAACATAAGAGCTATAACCTCAAAAATACCAACACTACTACATCAAAAGGCCTTTGAAGAACTACATGGGTAAGCTAGTTTAACATTATTTTATCCTTTCAGAGGATTAACCTGACATAAATATATATATATATATATAAATATATTAATCCATCATAGCATCCATTTTTTTCCAGAGTAAAACTATATGCAAGACAGCTACATTTCAAAATCAAAATATTTCTGGCCTAGAAGAATACACTCTTCTGAGAATAACAGAGTTCAAGTGAAGTGGAACATGCTGTAGTGTTGGCATTCCTGTTCCTTGAAAGTGCATGGGGACTCCAAGAGTCAGTTAGCCTGAGTTCCTTCAAGTAACATGCATAGAGAAGTTTTGCAAACCCTAACATTTTAACTCTTTAGCCTCTCAGAGCAGAGTGCCACTGACTCTTTCCAGACAAAATCAGGTCCTTGGGGACATAAATTTGTTAGAGTGGCAACTGGTGCTGAGAAGCAGGTACAGTCAGTTTGGGGGAGTGTAGTAGAAACAATAACATGCTGTGTCTAATATCCTTTCTGCCTAAGAGAGACAAGATATTCCCATACATGTGCATTTGTAGACATAAATCTTGTGTTCAGATGTGGATGTGACTGAGAAGATAGATGAGACTGGCACATTTGTTGGCTAACAGTCAACCATGATGTAGTGTGTTTCCATGATCTGGAAATAGAATTAGGAATCCATTTGCAAGGTTACTATGATTTAGCCTGCCAAATAAAGAAAGGATGCCTCCATCCAGAATGAATACTCTCATCTGTGATATTTTGTCTAAAGAACTGGGGACATTTTATGTGATTTGCTATTGCATTGCATTGACCGTTCTAAGCAGTGCTTAGAAACATTCCAGGCTATATTTTGATGGAAAATATCACCTTCTCTCTGTTGGATGTATTGTTCAACTCTGTTTACTGTTGCCAAAAGGTTTTTGTTCATAAAAGAAAACAGCTGGACATCAATATTTTATGTCTTCCTTCATGCATTCTCATAAAATGAGAGAAACATTGAAGATTGTATCTGCACATATACAAAGAACCACTAGAGGCCATCATCTACCTCTCAGTATAAACACAAATACAGTTCAATTAATGCATAAAATTGACATGGAGGAATCTCTTGATATCAACAAAGCTAGGCTGTCCATTTCTGGGATCTCAGAAATGAAAAGGACAAGAGGAAGGTGCAGGTCCAAAATTATTTATCTGGAAAAAAAGAAAAAAAAAGAGGGGGTAGGAGGGAGCATGAAAATCTACAGCTATGACAGGAGGAGAAGCAGTTTCCCCACATGGCAAGAGTGAGACAGTCCACTGCAGTTGCTTGTGACCAGATGTTTGCCAGAGGAGTGTTTTTGATACACTTCCTGCATAGTAAAGTGTCTGCATGCAATCTGGTATCCAGGTAACCCTACCAGAATAATTTCTTTCCCAGAACTAAGAATTAAACAATATGTCTTTGACCTCCAAATGTGTTTGATGGCTCACAGCAGGCTTCTAGTTCTTTGCATCTATTACAACAAATTCCCTGGCATAATTTGTCACATCTATTTGTTTTCCAAGGAAAACATATTAAGGCACAATTAAAATGAAAGCTCAAATGTAAATAAGGAACAGTATTTGTACTTTCTAATGAATGTATAAATTCTATCATAATGCAATCAGACTGTCTTTCAGTCTGATTTCATTAAAGTCAACAGGAGTGTGTTTGACTTCAGCAGGAAATTTATCCATGCCTTTGCATCAAGACTTTCTCACCTCTATGGCTGTATTTTATATCTGTATTTCTGTAATGCTTTGGAGCCCTCTTCTACAGATAAGGCTTCCACTGTACAGGGAATGAACATGATCTAACGATCAGGCTGTAAATATTAATATGTTTATTAGAGCTTCCTTCTGTGATTGTACAATTGTGATTCTCCTTCTTCAATAATATAGGATCAATTCAGACATGCTTTAAAATCCTCTTCAACATCCTTTTATTCTCTCTGATCCTTTTATTCAAGTGAAGAATGAATCTCCCACAACAAGACCATGGCCAGGAAAACACAGCTAGGTTTTCTCAGAGGCTGGGTCAGGGCTATGGCACTCAATCTTTCTGAAGAGCTCATGGCAATGACTGTTTTTACCTTTCCTATTGAGGTATAAGATATAGTCCAGATACTGTCCTTGTTTCAGGAATAAACACAATGTTCCTCCATTACTAGAACAAAGGGGAGTGATAAGAAATATGAGCCATTATTATTATTATAAGACAAAAATATTTACTCATAGAAAAAAAAAAGGAAAAAAAAAAAAGAGTTCTTCACAGACAATTCCAAATGTATTTATATATTCTGGCTGGATATGTGAAAAATCTAAACTGGGCTATATAGCTAAAGTTAGTATGATGTTAAATCCAAGTTATACTCAATAGTGAGAAGGAGAGAATATCAGTTTGCATGGTTATGCTCATGCAGCTACACCTTCTCTAATTACATATTAGTTCATTTCTGTGGCTCTCCAATAGTTACACAGTCCATCTGCAGCTTACCATGAGATTCCTGTTATGATTCATTTAATGCAGTGATGAGCAAGATGTGGCTAACTGAGCTAGTTAGTCCTATTAGTGCTTGCATTGGCTTTAATTAGGTCAGATGTCTGATGCTTTTTGTGTGTGCGGTGCTTTTTTTTTTGTTGTTTTGTTTTGTTCTGTTTGTTTTAAATGTCTGGGAAGAAGTAAAGTACAGCTTCTGGTTCTTTTATATAGCACAAGGTTCAATCTGTTCCTTAACCAACCAACTCTATAAATTGTATTCACCTCAAAAATCTGGATTGTGGAGACATGACTCATATCAGCAAAATATTGCCTATCATACAGCTTCCAGTGACACTACTAGCATTACTCATATGAATAACTTCTCAGTGTTGAGACAAGGTTCACAGAGAAAGATGCTCTTCAGTGTGAATATGACTACCTAAAAAGAGTCCTACTCACATTTTGCATAGTGGGAAGATTGCCTGAACCAGCAGCAAAATGCTAATAAAAATGCTGGGTTTCTGTTTGTTTTCCTGAATTCCATCTAAGGCAGATTTTAACATATCTCATACTCTACAGACAAGCCTTCTGAGGAAAGTAGTCTCTGGAAGAATAGAGTGCTTCTCTGGGTCAGTAATTCTGCACGGGGCTGACATTTTCATAGTCATTTGACTCATGTTTCATTAAATGCTGACCAGTATATCAACAGAGCATTTGTAAGGTTCATCCACATTTACCCTTATGATGGTTCAAGGCATTTCATAGTGACAGAGCGTTTTACTACATCCAGCCTTGCCTTTGTATGTCTTCACTACAGTTTCACACTGAGTGGTACACTAAGGATCTCTGCTGGGCTTGCAGATGTGAGTGAAGTACCATGTGGATGTGACTGCATTAAGGTAGATGCTAGAGCATTTTATGGTACACTGAGTTAATTTTCCTACCACTGCATACTCTGGCTGCATATTAAGCCCAGGTATGGTGCTGAAGTGGCATGCAGTTGGTACTGTTTCACAGTTAAGTCTTTGAGACATGTACCTGCTCTGCTTACTCCTTGCAGTGAGTATAGGGCCGGTCTGTCCAAGTTCTCTGTTCTTCCAAATCTTTTTCCAGAAGAGGTTACCCAGAGGAGTCGTGGAGGCTCTCTCCTTGGACATTCTCAAAAGCTATCTGGACAACCTGCTCTAGGTAGCCCTGTCTGAGCAGAGGGGTTGGAGGTTACTTCCAACTTCAACCATTCTGTGATTCAGTCCTTCCTCCACCCTTCTCCTGTTGAAGAAATCTTACCTGCACAGCAGTGTGGTCTGGGCAAATCTAGCCTCACAATGAGCCCCTACTCACCTAAGGAATAGTTTTCTTTCAACTTGTCTTTTGGGTGTAATGATACCAGCTTGAAAAGCAACTTCTACTTGTGCTTGCTTCCTGCAGGAGGTTACCACACTTCCATTATTTTTGCCACTTTTTACTCTGTTCCAGTCAACAACAACACACCCCAAAACAAAATCTCAACCAACCAACCAACCAACCAAATAAAACAGCCCCGAACAGTACATTCCAGAATGTAGCACTTAAATGTGATGAGCAGTTTCAATTCCTTACTAGTTCTTGAGCTTGCAGCCTGGAACAGGTTAAGCTGATCAGCAACCAGCAGCTGTGAGGACTGAGAACTTTAGTCATACAGGAAAAGATGTATAAAGTACTTACCCAAGTTGTTTCAAGGGCCTCAGTGCCCCCATGTGAAGAAAAACATATTTTTGATCTTCAGTATCACATGTGTTTCCTCCGCTTGCAGTTGTGTTTAAGCAAGGAAGATTATATCCCTCCGCACCATTCAGGCAAAGGAGTTAAACTGATCAAAGTTCAGATAGTTATCTGTCCTAATCTTCCATAAAGTAAAAATGTGTTAGGAATCTATTTTGTTAGTCTCCTCTTACCCATTTGTCTTTTTCTTTGCTTAAAGATTTATATTTGTTCACTTGCTCATTGTATTCTTTTCATGATGGCTCTGGAGGTAGTGCAGAGGTGCTGTTGCTTTTTTTCTTTTTTTTTTTTTTTTTCTTCATTTAAAGCTCTTTATTTGGCTTTTTTAAATCTTTCATTTAATGTCAGTCTGTTTTGATTAAAAGACCTTTATCTTTCCCCTTGTGTGCTCATTCTGTCTCTGTTTTTGTTTTGTTTTGTGGTATTATGTTTATGTTTTAATTATTCCTTTTTTTTTTTTTTTTTATGGCTGTGTATCCTGGTACTATTTTAATTAGGTTGATTTTTTTTTTATTATTTTTTTCAGGGGTCTTAATTTACCCCCAGATTTAGAGACTGCAAGTGAAATTCATGCTCATTCTAGCTGGTATACACAGCAAACATCTCACTTCTCCAGGCTTCAGAAACTCCAGTTCTATTGGACTTGTACTCTGCCTAGATGTGCTTGCAGAGTAAGCAGTACTGCCCTGCAATGAACACAGCACTGGAGATGTACAATAAAGTGCTCTGGACACTTCAGCAGGCTCTGAACAGGATGCAAGCTCAGGCCACAACTGATGGGCTTGTCTGCTGAGTGGTCTGAAAGTAACTGCTCAAAGAGTTGCTTTCCCTTATGTATTATCCCAGTGGCTTGGAAAATGGCTTAGGAAGTGAAAGACTGGACTTTTAAAACTTACCGTGGCCTGAAGACTTCCACTTCATGATTCATGCTTTGCATGAAACTGCATCCTATATTTCAAGGGTGCAAAATTTTCCACTGTCAATTTAATTTTTTGACCAATCACTTAACTCATTAAATTCACTAACAGATCATTGTTCAAAGGAGTCACTAAACCTCTGCTTTTTCTATAGTCACCATTCCTTTAAACTGAGCATGCAACTGTCTTTTGACAGCTTTTATTTTATTTTATTTTATTTTATTTTATTTTATTTTATTTTATTTTATTTTATTTTATTTTATTTTATTTTATTTTATTTTATTCAGCTGCTGAGTAGCACCTTCCTTGTATCTTCTATCACTACATGTACAATCTTTATACTGTTTTGTGGCAGGACAGCCTTTCTGTCAAAAGTTCTTTTTGCTAGTAGATTGTCAGTCTCAACTGCTAGAAAACTATCAACTTTCTATTATAGGTTTTGCATTGGTCTGTGGAGGAATCGTTAAGTGAGGCAGGACATGTGTATGTTGAGCAGTTGGGAGACAATGGGCTGGTGAAGCACCGTACTCAACTCACATGAGCCTGGGCACGTACGCAGCTGGCTGAGAGCCAATCAGGCTCAAGGACACGATGCCCTTGGGCGATCGGGGAAAGTCCCTAAGGTGGGACAGGTAGCTAAAAGAAGGAGGACCAGACTGAAAAGCCCGGGAAGTGTTAGCTAATCTTGAGCTTAGTTTCTGCAATATGTATGAGTTGATTATGTTCGAACTAGATAAAAGGCGACTGAGCTATCCATTAAAGTTGAAGTTCACTGTTCACTCATATTGAGCGTCTGGATCTTCCTTCCATCGGCAACATTGGTCTGCATAGTTATTCCTGTTCTTGAAAAACTGTAAATACTCTGTCAAGGGTAATATTATGGCTCTTTTTTTTTAATTTATTTTACTTTATTTTATTTTTTATTTTTCTGTCTCTATCTATTGATGCTAGATGGGAATCCTAATAAGATCTTTTTATCTCACTGTTTCTTTCTGGTGGTCTTGCAAAAGATACAAGGATAAAAACTCCATCTAATACCAAAAAAAAAAAAAAAAAAAAGTATACAAACTCCATCTAATTGAAGTGATCAACTACAAATGTACAAATTTATTCTTCCCCAGAATATTCATTTCTTGTCTTATGTGCCTTCCCTAGCCAGACCACATCTCTTAATAAACCATGATGAATGGCAGATGAAGCATGGCCATGGAATTTGATCAAGAAGAAAGGAGTCCTGAATCCCTTAAAATACAGTTCCTGTAAGTCAGAAAGCAAGCAAATGCTTGTTTGTGTGTTTGTTTTTTTCAGTATTGTCCAAAAACTGTATATTTTTGTTTGTTTGCTTGTTCTATAATAATACCAGGATATCTGTTCTTTAGTCAGAAGTGTATTTTTTCTGTCGACAAGTTAAACAAAATAAATATGAAAATAATCTTTTTCAGGGTCATGGAAGAAAACCCAGCATTCTTTCTAACTGTACTTTGCACATTCTGCAGAAGACCTTCAATCTCAGTATCAAATTTCTAGTTATGCTGTAGGGTCTTGCTTTGAGGAAATGGCTTTCTAATTTACAGGCATGGCTTTTCCCTGATTCTATTTATTTATTTATTTTTAATATAAGCATTATTAAGGTATGCAAGGTAAATTTTAGTCAGTAGGATCAAATTTATCTGGGCAAGATTTTTCAGTGGAGTGAAGAAGGACTGTGTCTCCACATGAGAAATCCATTCCATTCCCAAAGACTCATACCCACCATAACACACAGAATTATAGAAATGGTCTTTGGAAGGGATTTCTGAAGGACATGTCCAAGATTAGCCTTGAAAAAGGACTACTGTCCATATTGTATGACATCTGCCATGGCCTACTCTAGTCAAATATAAAAAACTTCCAAGGACAGGGATTGCATGTTCAATCTGGGCAAACAGTTCCTGTCCTGCACTACTCATCTAGGCTAGTTTTTCCTGAAGTTCAGTCTGAATATCCCAAGCTGAGACTTGCATTCATAGACCATCATTTTGTCATCCTACTTGACTGAGAGTTTGGATCCTCATTTATATAACTACCCTTCACATACCTGTATGCTATTTTATGTTATTAATGTTCCAGCTCCCCCTTAGCCTGCTCTTAGCATCTATTACTGTTGCTGTAGACTTAGGCTTGCCATCTGTTTTTGCCAAAACAAACAAACTTTAGAGTTGATTAGTCATTAATACACATCTTTTTAATGTGTTTGATAGATTTTATAAATTCTGTTGAAGCTACACAACTTGAAAGAATTGATCATCAAACTGTGCATCCTTAGGAACCTGGAAGCTTTCTGAGAGAGTCAGAGTATCCATGCCTATAAAAAAAGACTGTACACAATAGCTCTGGATTATTACTAGGTCTCTTACCTAGCAACTGGGTGAGTGCAGTGTTTTAAAGTAGGAAGTAGGAAGCACGGGCAGGTGTATCTATCACAAAGAAATAGTTTGTCTGTAAGCTGAGTGGATAAGTAAGAGTAGCATGACACAGACTTCAGACACAGAAGCATCAGTAGTTAAAGAAGAGAATTAAGAAATAAACTTGGACAGAGCATCAAGAGACTTGAAGAGATTGAATGGATGATGAATTGAAATCTGTGCAGAGGAAAAGAATCTGGGGGTGCTGATTAATGCACACCTGAACATGAGCCAGCAGTGTGCCCAGGTGGCCAAGAAGGCCAACGGCATCCTGGCTTGTATCAGAAATAGTGTAGCCAGCAGGACCAGGGAGGTGATAGTCCCCTTGTATTCTGCTCTGTTGAGGCTGCACCTTGAGTCCTGTGTTCAGCTTTGGGCCCCTCACTGGTGTTTAAGGAAAGGTTGGACATGGTGCTCAGGGACATGGTTTATTGGGTGACATTGCCAGTAGGGTGGTGGTTGGACCAGATGATCTTGGAGGTCTTTTCCAGCCCTAATGATTCTATGATTCATAGGCTTGGAATAGAGAGCAGGAAGTGTATAAAGACTGATGGAGATTCAAGAAAAGGGTGGATCCTATCAAGAAAGAAAAAAAAAAAAGATATTTTAAAGGAAATTTCTAGGAAAAAGGAGTAATGGAAAAGGAAGAAACGAAAGTTGAAGAGGCTAGAAAAGGCACATACAGTGATCAAGGAGACCTAAACAAGAAAAGATGAATAAGTACTATATGTGTAGAGGTAAAGTAAAAACAGTAATGCAAATGCAGATGAAGAGAGACAAGATTAAACCATGCCCTAGATCTACAAAATGAAGGAGAAGAAAGAAATGGAGCTGATAACATATATAAATAATATAAATTTATTATACTGAATTTATCCCTGAAATCAATGGAGTTGTTAGGGGCTGAATTCAATGCAGTATGGTTCTTATTTTATGAATAATAAATGAATAATAAATGATAATTACAGTATTGATCTACCTTTTACATTTAAATGTTTTATTTATATTGTTTTCATTGCATGCCTCTGGAGACTCCTATGCCTTTGCATTTGTATTCTGATGACTGCTCAGAAATCTGGATATCAGGGGTGTTTGGTATAAGTTTTAAGATAATGCAGGAAAGTATCACTTAAACGTGGATGGCAGAAGCAATATGGTTCTCTTTGGTGCATAACACTGGTGAAAGGAGTCAGTAACCATAAGGCTGATGCTTCTGCTTATGGAAAGCTTGTTTTTTGTAAGATGCATTGTTTTTTGACTTGTAGGTGAGATCATCAAACAATTAAATACAGTCATTCAAAATGTGCCTTCATTTATGCAAAACTTAAGTGGTATCAAAATCACAAAAAATCAGAATGTTACCATTTTGCACTCAGTTTGTACTGGAGAAAATTAGTATACTCGAGTCAAAGCAATGACAAATTACTCATTGGCTCATTGAGTAAATATGAGGAACATAAATATTTAGTCAAAATATTTCCAGACTAGCTGAATAAGAAGGTGGATGGAATATTTTACAGGTACAGAACATGTTTCAAGATTATAGGAATCTTCATTGGGGGCTGGTAGCTTAGCTGTATCTGAATGGATGTGTGCTTGATATCATGAAAACCATATTTTCATGATAATATGATATATCCATGATGAATTATACCATGGAAATACGAAGATAATTAACAGCAGAAGTATTAATCAGTGAAGCAAACAAACAAAGAATAAGACAGTGAGAATAGTGCTTCAGAGGTTCTTGAGTCTCCATACAAGTTTTTCAAGTTCAAAATTTTGTGTGCAGGTTTTTTTACCTGGGGTCATGATTGCAGTTTTCAGTTAAAAATTGTCATGATCTCTATCTACTGTTTAACTTCCACCTCATCACTCAAGCTTCTTTAAAGCCATACTTATATTTGAATCACTGACAGAAAAACAGATGGCTTGTCTGTGGTTCTCAGCATACAAATGAAGTTGTTAGAAGCATAAATATTATATATATATATATACATACATATATATATATATATATATATATATATATATATATGTATGTATGTTTTAATTCCTTCGTTGGTGATGCAAAATTCTGTAGTTATCTTGGGTTCCCCACTGCAGTCCAAAGAAAGCAGGGGAACCTTACACTTTGAAGTTAGATCTATTGCATTTATAGAACTATTTTGCTGTTTTATTCAGAAGAAATAGCAGGTAAACACAGATGTACAATGCTAATATCTTAGAGTAGAGTACCCTTTATATATATAAACTGTATTTTTTTAGTAGAAAAGAGAAAATAAAGTCTTAGAGTCACTGTTCTGCAGCAAGGAAGCTTGACATTTGAAGCATTAAGAGTGACATCCCCAATACAGGAATAGATCACAAGGAAAGTCTGAGACAAACCCAAAACTGAGTACACATCTTCTGACTCTTCGTCTAATAATTTAACAGTCAAGTTTAATAACTGAGGTAATGTAAAACAGTAAAGTGGACAGTCCATTAACAAATTCCTTAAGTCCCAAATATACTATTAGAGAAAATATTTTTGAAATAAGAAACCATATCCCAAGCCTCTTGTCTAACATTTGAAAGACATTTAAAAAACAAAACAAAACAAAACAAAACATTTGTCATGGCCCTCTGCATTTCAAATGATTAACTGTGACTTCTTATCCCTTTGAGTAGAATAGCTGGAGGCTGAACTGCAAGAAGAAACAAATATGACAATTTCACAAGAGTAGTATTGTTTTCTGTTATGTTAAAGCTTAGATATTATTATAAGAATCAAAGGTCCACTAAAAATGTGGTTGAAATGGCTATGAATGCTGGTCTTTCTAGTTCTGCATTGCTTTAAAGATATGTCATGCAGAAGTAATCAACGAGCCCCTTGCTTCCTAAAATTCTGTTTTCAGACATGGCTGTGAATTTTAATTGGTGTTAAGGGGAATGATGCAGCTAGAGTAAGTTAGTCCTAGTGAAATAGCTTCTACTGAGACACAGAAGTGTCACATTGTACTCGCGAAGTTTGGGAACAGAGCATGAAAATAATGAAAATTGCCCCACAGTGGTATGTTGCCTTCTGCAAAGAAGCAAAAATGTTGAACTGTTGCTATGACACGTATATTTGAAGTGAATGCCAAATCATGATTACTGTATTCCAGCAGTGACTAGAGGCTTCACCTGAGATTGGGATCCTCATTATTAAACAAACACATAGTGAGATGCTCTGCAGAGCTCACAGTCTAGAGACAGACAAATGGTAGTGGGATAAACAAGGACGTAAAAGAAGTGAGATAGTAAAATATCAAAGCAAAGGTTTGTAGAAACAACACCAGAATATCCTTGTGATTAAAACTAAAGCTGTCACTAGCACTTCAAATGCTTCAGGTTCTGTGAATATTCTCATTACCTGTTTTCAAACACTTTTTGCTTTGGGATGATGTTTTCTCTGCTTGCTTGCTTTCTCTCTCTCTCTGTGCACCTGTATCCAATTACAGCTTCAAATAGTCTTCGTAGTGTGGAAAGCTAGTATATTATAGCTGTTCTATGCATGGGTAAATGTGTTGCAAAGAAAAAGGAAGGGATGAGCCTGATAAATCAGCTGTTTATAGATTGGTTATAGTAATTATGTCAAGACCTTATCATAGTTTCTCATAGACATGTATTTATCCTGTTACAGAATAAACTGCTTTATAAGCAACTTAATACAAGTGTATGACTATGTACAAGCTTATAACTATGTTTTGTATTTCCATATATTATGGAGTAAAACTCACAGGGTGATCTAGGCTTTTAGATCCTATCTAACCTCCACTATTTGATAGTCAAGTGAAAACATTATGCTCTCAAACTTCTACTCAGTGACCACGTTAACTTCACTGGTTATGAAAATCTATAGTGCCTCAGGTTTCACCATTCACTGCCTGACTGCTGGGTGCGTCATAACTGTTAGGTAGAGAAGTGCCTTATTCTCTCAAAGTATTCAGCTATATGGCATGATTTCCCCTGGGAAATAAATGTGTATTTGTCTGAAAACACAGCTTAGACCCATCTCTGCAGCTCTTGAAATCTAAGGAAACTTCACCCTGCTCTTATATATTAGGATGCTGAGTGCCTTTTGTTATATAGGTTGCTTTTGAATTTTTCTGACATGTCAAGTTTCTGAGTAAATACTTGTTTTTCAGCTCTAAATAACTTACCAACTTTTTTTTATTCTTTTTTCCCCCCTCCCTCTCCAAAGCTCAACATAGTTCTCAAAATTGACATTATTGGTAAAAATCTACACATTCTATCCCCCACATGTAGGCAGAAAAGAATTCCACTGTATTCAGAAAGAAATCTCACAAACCAATAACCATGTTTCTGCTTGTTTGGAGAAAAGTAAAATCTCATTCTTAGTAACTCAAAAGGAACATAAAGCTGTGAAGGACCTTCTGGATTGCCAAATCTACTCTGCTAGTTTTGCAGTCAGCCAAGTTATATAGTCTCATGCATGAAATTATGGAACTTAGTTTAAGTTGTCTGCTTTCCTCCCCAACATCCATGAGACGGTTATCCAGAATCTCACTTTACTGATCTGGTAAAAGCTGTTTGCAAAACTGGTTTGCACTGGGCCAACCAAAAGAAAGACAGAATTTACATCCAGGACTTTTCCAAAAAATTCTGTTTAATTTGTTTAAAACTGTAGGACACTGAACTAGCAGTTTGGCTCTGACATATTTCTGTTTCAAAGTATTTCACTTGCAGTCACAATTATACCTGTCTATGCTCTGTCTTGACTTGCTTTAATGATGAAATATCAATATGTCTGAAAAGAATGGCAAAAAACATATTATTAAAATCCTAGCCTAATTTTCATTTCAAACATAACTTTCAGAAGACCATCAATCCACCAAAAAAGTGTATTAAAGACATATAATTAGATGAATACTATAAAATAAATGCTTTTCTGAGAGCAGGTTACCATCTGGCAGTTTACTTTTATGTTAAAATAAGCTTACCAAACATGTAGGCAATAAAAATAATTAAAAATAAAATAAAAGGTTGCAAGTCTCATTACCAAAATCTTCTCATCTCTTCTTTACAGTGAAAGGACAGTGATAGTGATGATGATAAAATACTGCTTGGCTTTAAAAAAAAAAAAAAAAAAAAAAAAGTTTTCTGAATACCTGCTGGAAGGTGGATGAATTATTTGCTAGACTTTCAAGGCAGAAGCAATTTAACTATGCTAGCTTAAAACCATGTTGGTCAAAATAATTCATGGAGGTTATTCTCTCAAAGAGTGACAAACTATAACAAGCTGAATCTGAGCCTGGTAAGTATGATCTTCAGCAGCTGTACTAACTTCTCTCACTCTGGGTAAGCAAATGACCTGGATGCTTCTGTAGGCATTTTGCTATTCAGTAAACCATATATATACAGTGAAAAAGAGAGGCTGATTAATGTATGAGGTTTTGCCCATATTCATTTTGACTTTGCCTTTCCTAGTGCATAATAAGATAATGACCACCTGATGGGTACACTACAAATAATGATTGTAAGTGGTTTAGCCATTCAGTTAGATTTAACTAATCCCCTCCTTTCCTCAGAGCAGGCTTATCTCTGTTTACTTCTATAAAGATCATTGCTGCAGTTGTATTTTTTTAAGGATTAAAACAAGCATGATAGGTTAAGTTTTTGTTTTAGTCAAGAAACAACACAGAATACATGGAAAATGAAGGGGAAAAGAAAAAAAGAAAGATAGAGCTTTTTCTTTGTAGTCTTATCTAAAGATTACTGGGCTTCTTCCCTTTTCCGGAGCACCTACTTTGAGTGTGTCTACAGACACCCAGAAGCAGTCTGAAGAAAAGAGACAGCGTCAGAATGCATATAATAGATTAAATATGGTAAAGAAAACTAGAAGAAAAAGAAAGGAATGAAAACAGAAAAATGCACAAAACTTGTCTAATGTAACCCACACCTGTAGCATTTCTTTATAGTGTCTGCCAACAGCCAGAATCAATACCAAAAGATCAGCCTTTGCTCAAAAGAGCAACCAGCCTTCTGAAAGGCAATAAAGCTCTGTGGAGTTGTTTGCTTTGATGAGTGCTGTAGTGCACACTGGGACTTCGGTCTCCCTAAATATCCAGGCTGGCACCTGTTTGGAGCATGGTGCAGTTTCTGTGAAGTCCAAGTTCCCTCCGCTTGGAGATTAGGGTGTGCAGCTGTAGGGAAGAGGACATGGTGCACCTGCATGTTTTATTCTGATGTTGAGCTGGGCACACACCCAGGGAACTGCAAAATGTTTCTGAGTGAGATGACTCAGAGAAAACCTACCTAGAAATGTCTATCAACAGGAAGCAAAGATCCACAAGGAAAACAGGAATATTTCCTGAGGGACATGTGGTGAAGGTCAAGTAAAGTGCTTTTCCCTCTATCCTGCGTTGGTGTTTGGTTTCTCTGTTTTTTATCATGACATTCAGTCTCAGTTTTACAGGACAAAGAGATTAAGGCAAGGCAAGAGGAACCTGCAAGAGTTTGGCATTTGGGTTGCAGTTGAATTATGCATTTTTATTAATTAATCTCTTTACAGAGAGCAGTTGTTCTGAGTGAGGGGATCAGGTGCTTCAGCAAACAAATCCTGAGCCCAGTGAATGTGAGAAGAAAAATAGTCAATTGCCTCAAAAAAGGAAGAGTGATTTGAGAGCATACATTTGTAAAAGAGCTGCTCATCTATGCAGAAAAAAATGGGAGTCCTGGGAGTAAGTAAGGGGTTCCTTCCTTCTATGCTGCAGAAACATAGAAAATATGGCACTTCTTTATATCCATACTTATCCCATACAGTTCTTTCACCCAAGGATGTGAACCCCCAAATCATACACTGACCTCAGTACAACAGTTGAGATATTTCTGTGGTAAGTTTCTTGCAGGAGATGAAGGATAAAAAGTAAAATTTGCAGATGATAGTGTGGGCAGAGAACAAAAAATGAATTAGAGGATATTGAGATAATCACATTAACTCCAAGATAAGATAAACTAAAATGTACTGTATTGCACAGCACAGAGAAAGACTGTAGGTCAGGGTCTAAAGTGTAAACTGGCTTGTTTCCACTGATGTGAAACTAGATTTAGGTCGTGTAGCTTGAGATACATGATTTATGTTGATTTACACCAGCTGGAAATGTGGTCCAATACTTTCTATCACCACATATCAGTTCCCTGGGAGCATAGCTTTGAAATCAAACTCTTGAGTTCCTGGCATGCTCATTTGGATCAATTCCCTGGAAGGTGACCACAGCAAATGTGGAACATTGTTGACAACAATACTTTTTTAGTGCCTTTGCTTCGCAGATGCCAGTATGATTTAAAATAAAGTCCGAATGCAGCAAGCCTTTCTGCTGATTTCCCTAATGAACTGTGAACCTCTAAACTGTTTCTACTGACTTTGTATTGAATATGCTTTCAGAAAGGAAAACAGTACTATTTAGAAGTGAAGCTCATTTTACAAGCTATGTGAACAGTCTGTCACTTACTAGCAGAGCTCAGACAGCTGTGGCAATGAGGGCCAGGTCACACCAACATCCTCTTGAAGAGAGTGAGAGAACCTATGGGAATTCAGAAAATAAAACACCTGAAGTGCTGGAAGTGTGTGTTAGATCTGTTCTTGAAAATAACGGTTGATTGGTTCATTCATGCTTGGCATTAGGGATTTCAACTCCTGAATCCTACTCCCTTTATGAACTTAAATAACTCTCAGAAAGTCTTTGAATGGGTATATCTTTATAGTTGTTACCTAGTGTTTGTGACATAATTATCCTAGTTCAGAAAAAAAAAAAAAAAAGTAGCATTACAAAAATATATATAGATTGTTGAGTATTTATCAGTTGAAATGGAAGAAAATGAATAAACAAATCTGCAACAGGCATTTTCCTGTTCCCTGGGTACATCAGCAACATCCGTAAGAATGAACGTGAAGTCTGTGTTTCATGGTGTTGTCATGTTACAGCTGTAGGCTGAATATATCAAGCTGGATAAAAACAGTACAGGAGGAACAAAACATACATCATTTAGAGAGTTCTGCCTTCTCTCATCATCTTTCAGCTGTCTACAAAGTGTTTTTATAACTTATTTGAATATTACAAGGCCATAGTCATTAAGGCACACTGACTCTGTACCATAATGGTAACTATTTTGTTAGTGTCACTAAGAACTATCAGAATTTTCAAGGACAAAAGTAGTAATTAATAGGTCCACAGATATTAGTCTCAGTTTCTTCTTGTGATAGTCTTTTAATAGCAAAATACTGTTCTGTTACCCACTCTTCTCACTTTTCTTTCACATGCAATTGGCATAACTACTGATATTTACCATCCTAACCACATTTCTTCAGCTGCTTCCTGTGTTTTATGGTTTCTTTTGTCACAGTATTAAAAGTGAATTCTAGGGATTGAATAAAAGCATAATATCCTCAATTTGCAGTAGGATACCTACAATGACAAGAACAATGTTCATAAAAAATGTCTTCACTGCCTCATTTTACCTAGAGCAGTTTTATGATTCCTTTATACTTGCATATCATAAATGATTCGTAGTTGGATGCACGAGAGAAACAGTTTACTGAAACTAATTCCAGCAGTGGGCAGACCTATTTGTATTACCCTGGCAATGTTCCTTGCAGTAGTACAGTTGTAAACATAGCAGGAAAGTGATCTCTAACTAATTCTCATAATATCCACATTATCACTGGGAGGAATATCATCTTTGTTAGTATGGAGGCCTTCAGACAGAATTTACTTCAAGCTGCCCAGTTTTCCCATGTGTCAATAGACGGATTAATCTCCTGACATGATCTGTACTACTATGGTATGCAGCATAGTGTTCTAAAATACTGGGGTTTCTGTCCTTTGTTACTACTCAGAGTGGTCTTCTTAAGAGTCAACTGGTCACAGAGTTGTTTCTCAGGCATCTCTGGAACAATGCCTTAGTGTGTCTCAGGGCTGCTTCTCTAGCTGCTTATTTTTTCCATTAACAGAAAGATGTATTTTCTTTTCTTCTGTAAGTAACTCTTTCACATAACCCAGAAGTTACTGTCTATCTGTACCCTGATTGCAATGACACACAAAGGCAGGTTTATGTTCTTAATTTAAAATACTAACTTAAAAATGATTCACAAAAATTAGGTCACATAAACTTATAAACAAATGAGTACAAAAGCACAGATAAAGTGCAAAATCATTTAAAACAACTTCCAAAATGTCTAGCAGACTCTACTAAAGCATTTATTTTATACAGTAAAGTTAGACTGATATACACTACATTTTATAGTATCTGAGTAAAAATTGCATAAAATAATAATGAAAATAAAATAATGTAAACCTTTTTAGAAGGAAGTTTTCTCTCCTTACAAAGAGAGAACATTATTTTGCCTGGGATCCATTTTAAGTGGCATAAATGGAAAGCTTGGACTAAATTTTATGTCTATTCCTCCCAGGATAAAAGGCAGATTCCTACACAATTAATGATATGCAGAATGAATGAACAGTGAATGAACAACAAATGATTTTGAATGCACTCAGAGGGAGGACTTGCCTGCTTATTTTAGCACCTAGCTGTGAGTAGTCTAAAATTCACCCTTTCTATTGAGAACAACCAACAGAACAAGGCTCCATCTTGAACTTCTCTGCACTGCCCACATGACTTTTTAGCCCATAGTCACTGCAGAATTCTACTTTCACAGTGAGATTTCCTCCAAAGGACAAAGGAGTGGCTGAGGCAAACAGATGATGGCAGATGATAGAATGGCTCAGGTTGGAGGGGACTTTAAAGGTCATCTAATTCCATCCCCTCTGCCATGGCAGGGATGCCAGAGATGAGGCCCTTGTTGCCCAGGGCCTCATCTCTGGTCTTGAACACCTCCAGGGATGGGACATCCACAGCGTCTCTGGGCAACCTGTGCCAGTGCCTCTGCTTGGAGAATTTCCTCACTTGATACTTAGCAGCTACAAGAGATTTCTAAACTTTTAAAGAGTCATAAAGAAAGATTAAAAGCAACTGAAAAAAAAAAAGAAAAAAAACTTCAAACAACAAATATTCATTGTAGTTGACCTTAAATATGAACAAAGTACTTAGAAGCTACACAGCTGAAAGACTGAGAAAAAAATCATACAGTGCTTACAAAATTCATATTTGTCCACTTTCTGTGAACCTCTTATGAAGTGCTTGTCCTACATGCTGAGTTAGAAGCACTGCAAATGCTATAACAGCATGGTTGTTTATATGATGATACTAGCTTGAGAATGAAATGGTTATGCTCTTCACTTAAAACATGACATATGGCTAAGGGAACCTCAGATTTTTGGTAATGGGGGTTCATTGCCATGTGTTTCCCTTATTATTGCCCAATATTCTACTCCTACAGACCTGTCTTTTATCTCTTGCTTTTCCAAACAATTGTCTGAAGTCTGTTATTTCAATTCTTAAACCAAATTTTTTAAAATATCTATTTTTCCCTGTGAGCTCTACATAAAGTGGATGCTGTGAGCATCTTGTCAGATTGCAAATGCTTTCTGTTTATGAAAGAGACTCTCTGTTTAGAGCAGCTTTTTCTAACAGTAATAGTGCACTAAGGCTGAAAAATGCATGGATAAATTCAGTTGAATGAAGAGAGAGCTTTAAGTCAAAAAAAAAAAAAAGAAAGGAAGAAAAAAAAAATAAGGAAAAAACTTCCTACAGTTCTTCCAGTTCTTCCAGCAAGATTCAATGAGCCTGATTTTTCATTCTTATGTATCTGTTCCATGGTTTCACGAAAAATTGCCTTTGTCAGCAAAACTAGTTTAAAAATCTCAGATTGCCACCACCTGCAGCCGATTATTCTTACCACTGTAAAGCACTTTAGCTCTGCTTAGCTGTGGCATTACAATTACAGGATGTGTATTGTAAATGAAATGGTCTGTGTTAGAAATCAAAACAGGAATCATTGAAATCTGATTCCATCAGAGATTGTGAGGGGTTGAAAGTGCTGCTTGGGTGTGGTTATTGCAACATTGCTGGCATGCTTTGAATGATCAGTTCAATTACACATGTATTTTGATGTTAGGATGTTACTCCAAAGAGTTTTGTGGAACCAGCAGTGACCTTGGCAGGTTTGGCTTTTCCAATACATGTCTATTCAAGGAATTATCTCCCAATAAAAGAAAAAAAAATCTACCATGACAGTCAAATAGTCTCTACTTGAGAAAACGTTCTGTTCCTTTGAAATATGTTTTACATTTCAGAAAAATTTCTATGGAACATTACACGTAAGGAAATTCACTTAGATTACAGAAGCCATGATCTTTTTTATGCATGGGTGGCTACCAATAAGGCATGTATACCCCCTGTGCATTCTAGGTAGGGGGCCTGTAGAAGCTGCCTCTTTCAATTCTATCTAATGTTTACAAGCTAGGTAGTCTTCTTTTAGATATCATGGGTGTCTTGTTCCTAATGTTCAGGCAAATAAAACAAATCCATCACATGGAACTGTCAGTGACATTTCTACCCTTTTCTGTTATTGTCATTATAGAGAGGAAATAAACATGAGTACCCTGCTTTAGCCCTTTGTTTTTTTCTCTGATAGGGGATTAGTCATTCAATTCTATCTGTAGAGACATGAATTACAAATGAACATCAGTGTATTCATCTTGTACCTACAGTACCATAATTCACCTGATCTGTATCTGAATTTACAATGCATTGGTACTTCAACATACTTTAAGACAAAGATTTTTCTTCCATTTATGTTTCCAAAAGAGTCCAGAAACAATTCTTTTTCCTCTGTTCCTTGTGGCGTGAAGATTATGATGAATGAAATCTCCTTGCTACTCCTTAGCCTAAATAGAAAAGGTAGAAGGGCACTGATTTCAGCTGTAAATAGAACATGATTATATATTACTCACTATGAGAGATACTTAACAGCAGTGCATGTTTTCTGCAATATTAGATCAAACGAGCATTTGTAACTTATTAATGTTTATAGCTATGTATTCCTGCAAAGCCACCAAGGAAAGTGTTCTTTGCTCTGCTAAAAGATGGTGAAAACCAAGATGCCTATCTCATTTTGAAGAATGGAAAGATCAAGTTGAAGATTTGATTTTGGCTACAAAATGGCTTCTAAAATGAAAGCAAATTGGAACAGATTCTGGGAGACGTAGAAATACACTATTCAAGGCAGAAGTTTGGACAAGTTAGCCATAAGTTGCTAAGAGAAAGAGCCCAGATTCTTTCCTTGACTAACCAAAAAGTTGAGGGTGCCAGGCCACTCTTTATAATACTTTTCCAAAGAGCTTGGGAGAGTTAGAGAGAAAATATTTGTAGAGAGAAATATTATCATTCATTTGATCAACTGATATAATTAAAAAAATAAAAAAGACAGCTTTCAGGTATATCTGATGTCTAGCCCAGCTCAATCCATTATCTCACAAATGGTCTTTTATTTAATGATGACCAAGGTGAAGAGGAGCACCTCTCTAGTTTTAACTAACCACAATTGGGAAGGACAGCTTTTCAGGAATAATCTGCTCTGTCAATTTCAACTAGGTGACCAGAACTGCAGAGAGAAATTAAGTTTTTAACACAACATGGGTTTATATAGCAGCACAGTGATATTTTTTCTCTATTTGTCTTTTATAACTTCTAACTATGTCTTTTTAACCATGGTGGATCTCTTCACTGAGCCATTTAAGAGCTTTTACTATGAGCCAACATGTAATTTAGAGACCCAGATTGTGTATATGTTACAAATACTCTTTTTTTTTTTTTTCTATGTTTACATTACTTTGCGTTTAAGAAAACCAAACTTCCTTCATTCACTCTTTCAGTTTTGTAAGATCTTTCTGCAAACCTTTGGTATTACTTCTGGTTTTGATTACTGAGAGTAGCATTTTTGTCATCAGCAAACTTTGCTGAACCACCTTTCCACAGAATATCTCCCTTGTTGAATTTCACATATCTTAGCTCAAATAATTCAGCCACATCAATGGCAATATACTTTCACTGTGAAAACATTATTTCTTGCCATCTTGGGATAGTCCTCTTTCTTTAGCCAGGAATTTGTCAAAACCTTTTTCAAATCTGAAACCACTAGAGCAATTAGATCACAATTATCTACTTTCTTATTCTATATATTCTATATCTACTTACTCTAAAATATTTCTGAAGTATGATTTCCCCCTGCCAGAGCCCTGTTGCAGCCTTTTTGCTGCATGTACATTTATGTTTCCACTAAATGTACCAAAAGTTGGCACTTTGCAGTTGACAGACTTGAGAAATCAAATATACAGACCTATAATTTTTCATCATGTCTTCTTGAGTTATCTGTTTTATAATTTGTAACTGTTGTCAAAATCACCTTTACTAATAATGATTTTAGTAATAAATTACATACCACAGTTAACAATCACAGTTTACTATTTGAGTTGCTCTGGAGCTCTTGAATGAATACCATATGGTCCTGCAGATACTTTACTGTTCATTTTATTAGTTTATTCTAAAAACTTTTCCACTGACACTTCAGTCTGTTTCAATGACTCATTTATCACAGGAAAAGCTCCCTCTGATGCCCATAACAAAAACTGATGAAAAGTATTCAGACAGCTTTTCTGCTGTGGCCACATTTATTTATTTATTTTTATTTTCCAGTTCTTTTTACACCTTGATTGTTTTCCCTAAAAGAAAGTCTCACATACGTACTGCTTCTGATATATATATATTAATGTTGGCTTTTGCTCATTTAGAAACCTGCTCCATTTTCAATGTACTTTTTAGCTTTTGCGTTTAAAAAGACAGATCTTTTGTTCTTTTATTTGTTTCTTGTCTGGATACAAACTCTACTTTTAAGGTATACTTTCTTCTTTCATGGGGTGCTCTGTACTGACTGTTATCATTCAGGAATGACAACTTAGAGTTATGATAAATAGCTCTATGAGAATGTCAGCTCAGTGCTCAGCAGTAGTCAAAAATCAAATTCATTGTTAGGAATTATTAAGAAAAGAGTAGAAAAGAAAACATAAAACATAATCATACCAGTATATATATATACATTATCCCCAAATAAAAAAAAAAAAGACATAACTGGAAGAGGTTCAGTGAAAGACACCAAGAATAATCAAAAACATAGAATGGCAGTCAAATGAATTCATAAATAGATCAGGACTATTGAGTCTGAAAAGTGACAAATGGAGAAAGGCTTTGATAGAAGTCTATACAATCATATGAGAAACAGAAAAGATCAAAAGAGACAGATGGTTCATTTTCTCTTACTAAGCAAGAATGAAAATATCAAATGTTAGCGGGTGGTAGGTTCAAAGCAAAAAGAAGAAGGTGTTTCTCTCCATTATGTGTAGATAACCCTTCCTCACCAGGTCACTTTTCTTTGACCATCTTTTACTGTACACAAAGAAACACTGAAGCAGTAAATGAAACACTCACAAGCACACTGCAATTATTTAACGGCTACTGCAGCCAGCAGGGAGCAAAGATGACCATTCCTATGCCTACAGGAGATGCATGAGGAGTATCTGGTCCAACAGTTGGATGCTGGCAAAGAAGTGTCAGCCCCGTTGTTCTCTCATCTGAGTTGGTCTTTGGTGCAGCTGAGCAGCAGATTCTTTGCTTTTTCCATAGGGCTTAGTACAGACCCATGTCAATATTTTTCTCTTGAATCCCTGAACTGTCACCTTATTTTTTTTTATTTTTATTTTATTTTTATTTTTTACTTTGCTTATCTTGTGAGGCATTAACTTACTATACCCCCTTGTGTTGGGTCTGTCTGAGCTGGAGTCACCTTTTCAGCTCGGCTGCCCACCTGAGTAAAACCACCACACCCCTTATAGCTGAAAAACAAGTCACTCAGTATAACTGAGCCACACATGGGTGTTAAAGAGGAGTCAGAGTAATTTCCATGGGTTACACTTTTGGAAGATTTTGCTCAGGATATTGTGGATACTTATTGTGGTTTGCATGTATTGAAAAAGTGGCTGGCCTAGTTCATAGACAAAAATATTCCTTTGATATCTGTTAGACTGAAATATCAGGGTCCTAATTCTACTGAAATATTGTTTCTGTTTCAAGAAAATCTTAAATAGTAGATCTCTCGGGTCTTTGGAGGGTATTCACTGCCATGTGCATGCTTCCTCGTTTTGATCCTCCTTCAAAATCTGCTTGTAGCCATTGATGGAAGTGGGACATCTGGCTTTGCTGACTTTTGGTCTGGCTTACCATGGCTGTTCTCATGGTCTAAATGCCTTCTTTACTTTGCTATTTAACGGTGACCTGTCTTTTTTTGTTTGTTTGTTTTATTTTTTATTATTATTTTTTTTCCAGAGATTGCATATTAATTTTGAGTAGGGTTGTCCATGTGTTTTAACTAATATATGTGTATATACATGTGTATATATATGTGTGTGTATATATATATTTTTATTATTATTTTAATTGCTAGTTCTAATTTCATTTTACACTGTTTTCTTGTTTTGTTTTTGTTTGTTTCTTTTTCTCAGAAATTTCTGTTATACAAAGCTGAAGAGAAAGAAGGACTTTCTGATCATACTGCAATTTTGAATGAGGGAAGTCTGAGAGAGCACACATCTTGAAGAATCTGCTGCTGCAGCTTTAGCTGCTCTGTTTTGGACCATATATTTGCCTGTTGTTTTTCTGCAAAGTAATTATTTTGCTATTTCAGTATTTAAACTCTTTATCAAAACTCATTGTTTCATTTTCCCGGATAATCTAAGGGTCAATTAAAGTATCTAATTATAGTTTTCTTTCTTTTTTGTTTCCTTAATTTTAGAATTTCTGAGTTGCTTCTATTGACTTGCGATAATATAACATGTTCTCAATAATATTTCTTCTTATATAAGCATGGAATTTTGGTTGATATCTTTTTTTTAATTTATTTTATTATTATTTTTTTAATTTTTACAGTTAATTTATTTGCTATATTTCATTCTAAGCTTTCTTTAATGTATGAAATTTCCTTAGCAACCTGATCTATTTAGTCATTCCTATATATTTTGTACTTGTTTCTAAAAGCATGCAAATGATCCATTTCTCAGTCCAAGTTTTTTGCCATGCTTTTTATGTCCGTATCCTTACTTCAAATGAATCCCTTCAGTTCATTCATCTTTTACAGAATTTCAGTAATTATAGACTTCTAGTGTGATAGAAACACATATCTTCCTTTGATCTGGTTGAGTATTTTTAGGTACATGTTTATGTGGTGAGATTATTCTTTGATGTTTCCTATCTAAAGTTTATTAAATTATATCATTTTCATGGATGAAGATCTTTACTCTTAAAGGATGAATCAGCTCGGATTGTCTTCTCTTTTGGCCTTGTTAGAGTTAGCCTAATCCTTTTTGTATAGGTTCTATATATTTCAAAGGCTTCTAAAACCCATCCCCTCACTTCCTCACGCTAATTGTGCAACCAAATTTTATCACTCAGTCTCTCCACTTCTTTGTCAGTTCGTGTACAAAACACTGGAGACTTTTCAGGGAATATATTGTCAAGGCACCATTTTTACACTGACATTGAAAAATTACAGTCTGTGTCCTTTCCTCTCCCCTACTAGTTCATAGGTACTTCACCATCTGTGTAGAACAGGTAGAAACTTTGTGAGATAACTTGTCTTTTGCATACAAAAGCTATAACTGAGTCCTGTCTGGCTTTATAAGCTCACTTGTCTCTCTCTCTTGTCTCTCTCTAGCTTGATCCAATGCCCCCTCTAATGATTGCTGGAATGCAATTGATCTGAACAGGCTAACAATAGGTTATACAAATATTTTATTTACTGATGGGCTTTTAGAATTGAATGTGCTCAAGAGCTAAAAGTCATCTTAAATGAGTATATGAAAGAACTTTAAAGAAATTCTGCCCCTCATCTTCTCTCCACTCTGACCCAGGACAGATCCCCAAGGAGTGATTGATTATTTCCTTCCTTTACCTCCCAAACTCATGAAATAAAGATTAGGACACAGTCAGTTCCAACTAAAATCTCATTGACTCTCCCCTCTTGTTTTCCATCTCTTCACAGTGTTCAGAAAGTAGGACACACCAGTAAGGACCATGAGGGCTAAGCATGGAATAGCCTCCTGCTTGGGTAGCTTAGTCTAGAATGAGTTGAACTTCACCTCGGATTAAAGTACAGACTGGAGAAAGCAGGTGCATAACTGTCATGCAGCCATCATTTTAGAAACCTTACTGATCATGTTGATCTGGTACTTGACAAAGGGGATCACTGCTGACAGAAAAGAACAGACCCAACCAACTAACTAAGAGCTAAAAGCTTAAGAAAACAACAAAAATGTCATTGGAAAACTTCAACAAAGCAAATCCCTTCTCTTACTGAATGAACAATTTTATGCCACCTTTTAAGGCTGTCCTGCTTCATTATTCTTCATGTTTGGTAATAAATAGATTTTATAGTATTGCCTAAGTAATACTGATTCCCCCCAAAAGGATTTTCATTTCAAAATGTGCTGTGCTGTTCTGTGAGTTCTTTGATGAGGTGGCTAATGTAATTGCTTTTTATTACAGGTCAGCTGGTATGAATCCCATCACCAGTAATAGAGAACCACATTAAGATAAAGCTGATTGGAAGAAATCATTACTGTTTATTAACATAAAGATCATTCATTTCCAAAGCTTACACTAAATAAATATGCATATGTATCTAGTAGAAATCATGCCAGTTCAAATAATTGTAAATGATTATACTTTTCTCTAACAGTTTTTCATTAGAAAATTAAAATTGAGCTTGAGCTGAAGCACAATTGAAAAATTTAAATATAAGTAACTTAAAATCTGTATTTGTACTTTTATTTTTTTTTTCCGGTTGCAGTTACACTAGTTTTACTTTAGAAGTGATAATTTAGAAGTGATATTTACATGACAAAGGTGATTTTTAACATGAATCCTGATTTAACTTTTTTCTTAATCGGAAGATAATAAAAGAAGATTCTTACAATGACTGCAAACATAATATGTATTTGTAGCATTGTTCAAAAGCTGAAAAAAAATATTATGTTCTAATTTTGTCTGATTTTGTTTGTTTTTGTTTTCAGGGTGGTACAACTTATTGCTGAGTAGAGAAAAAAAAATTGCATGGAGAAAACATGGAGAAAATACTTCTGACAGTATATGTGTGGTCACTTTACTGTCCTTTACAGATTCCAGCCTTCCACCACATAGAGTAGTAGCAGTCATCTCCTAAGGAATTTGAAGATGCAACAGACGTCAGTTACCATGCTCTTTAGTAAGCTCACAGATATCATAGTCATTATTGATTTAGATTTTTTATTTGGTTGGTTTGGTATGGTTTGCTTCCAGTTGCAAGCAGTTGGAACAGAAAACACTTCTATTTCTTTTTGGATGTGTATTTTGCTTATTTGATAACATCTTGTGGCAAAACACTTTGTCCTGGACATTTCTGTGAGAGAAAAAAACAACAACAACAAACAGTAAAGGTTATATATAGGTTGAACGAGTTGTTCAGATTTCTTTATGGTGAGTGAAAGACATAATTATCTTCAGAAGGTGACTAAACTTAAGGATTTCTGAAACTTTTCATGAGTCCAAATGATTTAGCACAATGAAAGTAGTACTGAGGCTTCCATTAAGTAACGTATAATGTTTTCTGTGAAAATGGCCCAAAATGAGAATTTAGAAAATTGTTCACGTTATCACTTATTTCATTGCCATATGTCAGATACTCGGGGGGGGGGGGGGGGAAGACTATAAAAGACTATATTGAACTGTATTGATGTTACTTCTGATAATTATAACAAATTTAGTCTCTGAAACCGTAAACTATTTAACTATTTTCACACCTTTTTAATGGTGTAATGGTGCCTGGTCCTTGTGCACACCTTTTGTTCTTTTTCTTTGCTTGTTCTTTGCTTGCATGTTTATTTTGAGCTGAAATCTCTTCGTATTTTTGGAAAAAAAAAAAAAAAAAGATGAACACATACTGAGGGTGATGTTAAAAAGTCAGATTTTTTAAACAAATTGTACTATCCTGAGAATGATACGGTGTAGCTATTACGCTTAGTACATCTAATGGTTTATGATAGAACTTCTGAAATGCTTCCCTCAGAAATAACATGTTCTTCAGACAAGCATATCATGTGTCATATTTTTACATAGTATTTGTAACAAAATGGACATTCACTACAGTCAAAAGATATTTTAAAACCATGCTGCATGAAAAAGAGACGATAAAGCTCAGCACAAGATCTGTTGACTAATACATTAAACCCACAAATACAATTGGACATAAAATTTTTACATTCTAATTCTGTTTTTTAAACAGATAAAACAAGTTATCACTGTGAGTTTCATACCTTGTTAATCAACACAGGCTGCATGCAGCTGAAGTCATGCAGTGCTGAAACAAGTCTATTATGTGCACTATATGACAAAGGTAAGAATTTTCAATTGAGTATTCAACTTTGAAATAATAAAAACAAGGATCTGTGAACTGAAGAAAATGAGGCCAAACTTTCCTTGTATAGTCCTATAGAGATCTTTTTGATGTCAATGTAAGCTTCTGTGTGCATGCAGAGGCAGTACACAGTAGTTTTATTTGATAAACATTACTGTGGGATACAACACCTCTCCCTTGTAGTCAATGGATCAAGAACAATGTATGCCAACTTCAGGTTTGGTACTAAACATCCTATATCAAAATGAAACTGAAGGCATATCTTCTCCTGTGTCCTACTAGAATCTAATGTGTCCTCTAAGCTGGATTCAATATAATTGCACATATATTCTCTGTAAATAGTTTTGCTGAGCTGATATAATTCTTATGCTAACTGTAGTCAAGAGAGAGAAGCAAATCAGAGAGAAAGTATGTATTTGGGGATTCAGTAAATTGTATGTGGAAACACTTCTTTTGGTTGATGTTGTTGTTGGAAATATGTTTTTTTGTTGTTGTTGGTGGTGGTTTTTTAACAAAACCTGGTCACTCATGATTTATGTAGTAGGGAAGAAACATTCAAGTGAATGTTATTTTCTCCACTATATCACTCCATGAAATTACATGAAGAAATTTAGAAGTGGAAGTAAAGTCTCTCTCTCTCTCTTTTTTTTTTTTTTTTTTTTTTCTTCTCCTAGCAAAGAAAATGCAAAATAAGCAGCTAATGAATAAAATTCTCTCTGAGTTTTTCAGTGGTCCTACAACAAATTTTGAACAAGAATAAACACCATGGTTTCATGAAGCACATTAGGGAATTTCTTAAAAATATAAGTATTTACTCAGATTCTTTGTTGGAATGAATAGTCATAAAACTCTGGAAAATCTCACAATTATCAAAAAAAGGAATTCCACCAACACTCAACGGAAGGACTTTGCTAATTACTACTTCTGAGGTTGGTGCCCAGGAGTGCCTGGCTTTACTGCCTTACTCTCTGGGCCCAGCTTTAAATATGTAAGCATAGACATTATGGTCTGAGCACAGCCAAACAAAGCAATGTTTGCATCTCAGTAATCAATGCTTGAAGGAGAACTAGTTTCAAAACCAGACTAATAGATAAATAAAAAAGGAAAACAGGCTGATGAAAATACACCTGAAGTGAAGGAATTTGTGTGAAAGTGCATCACACAAAACAGAAGTGAACTTTTATATCTGATCTTGGTGAATAAGCTTCTTTCATTGATACTAGGGTGGCTCCATGCTTTAGTCATGTGTCACTCAATCCATCTGCCCTCCTTTCAGAGTTGGCCAGCATCCAAAACCCACTGGAGTTATTGGTTGTGCCTGGCTCATCTTTACTGCATCTACCCCGGGAGACCAGTCATCCTCCTCCTCCCTGTAGGTAAAGATGTCTTGAAGAGGATCTGCCTTTAATGTGTCAATCTCTCTTTGTTCTCTTTCTTTACCCATAGCTGGGAAGCTCCAGGAAGAGGAGACCTGTCAGTGGCCTGCCTGATCCATCTTGCTTTCTTTCCTGAGGGTCCTTCAGACACAAACAGGTGTAGCACTGAGGCTACACCAGTAGCACTGGCTACACAAGTTCCTGGGGCTAACCAGAGATCTTAAAGCTGGTCTCTCCTGCTACAGTGAATTGGGGTGGGACTAGGTCTCTAGACTACCACAGGTTTCCTGCACGTTCTTGGATTAATTACTTAATCAGCCTGACTATATTTATTTCTCTGTTTGTTCATATCTATTTAATCTATAACAGTTTCACTGTATCTTGTCTCTTACTATGTAGGTCTCCAGTGTCGAGTGTAACAGGGTCCTGATCTTTGGTGGGACCTCTATATGTTATTCTTCTACAGATAATAAATAATAAAAGCATATTTGCTGTGCAAGAGAAATGAATGTATAATACAGATAGAGTTGGAGGAAGACAGGTTCTTCTTTACTGCTTGTTATGTGGTTGAGAAAACAAAAACAACAAAAAACACAAACATCTTTTGTGTGGGATTGGAGAAAAACATTTTTATTCCTGAGGAACAGCAGTACTGCAATATGCTGCTTACACAGTGAAGAGGCAGTAGTCCATCCATTTTGTGTCATCTGTTCCTGTAAACTTCCTCACAAGTTCTTCAAGTTCTTCTCCCTTGGATTTTGTCTCCAGACAGTGGATCAGTGGATAAATTTTATCCAGTTCTGAAGTAGTTAGAAGAAACTTTTATAAATATAGAAAGCAATGTAGGAATAGGCATAACTTTTTTTTTTTTTTTTTTGACACCCTAACGGAAACACAGGGTGCCTTGGAGCTGTAAAGCTATGCAGCTTTTAGTCATGCTGCTGAGTACGTTGTTATACAAGTGACAAAATGTGCCTGGACAGGTGCCTCATTTCTTGCACAAGTTCTGATTCTCATCAGAGATATGAGCAACTGACTGTCATTAATGTAAAAGTCTTTGCACTTTTTCTGAAGGAAAGCAGTGTTTTACTTCTACATTTTAACTTCATTGAAATATATATATATATAATAAGAGGCAGATGAGGCACAAAGCATACAACTAAATAACAGAGCCTGATGTAGTTCTGACTCAGCCAGGGGATTTATACAGCTTCACAAGACAGTCCTGTCCCAAAGATCTAGCACCTAAAAAATAAAATAACTAAAGTACATAAAGCAAAGGCTCCCTGCACAAAAGTTTTTGATACTGGATGAAACAAGTAAGAGGATTAATGTCTCCTCTTCTTTAAAGTTGTTCATGCAAGTTTATAATCCATATTGACATGTTCCATTTAGGAATGGATTGGGACAGTATGGCTTGTGATAAATTGGTTATTCAATTTCAGGTAATAATATTACATGCATCAATTTGATTGTGTATGATTTCTTGTGCAACCACTGGAAAATATTTTCTGTTCTGCTTAAAGGTGGTGTCCAATCACATGGTTTTCCACTTTGTTACATCACTTTCCTTTGAATTGGTCTCTTTATTTAAAAATAGTATTTTATCAATTATTTTGGTACAAGTATTTATTTTAGTGCATTCTTGTAATAAGCAGTGGTGTTTCTGTGCAATTATTTTCTCACACTAGCATTCAAGGCAGGGACAATCTGCCATGCAGTATCATTGCTTATAAAATGAAGTATTCCAGAGAAACAAAAGGTCAGATGTTGGTCTTCTTCTTCAAAAAAAGGCATATTATTTAGAGAAGGATGGTAGTAACTGAATAAATAATCACTGAAGCATTGTGTGGTTTTAATAGTATTCTATCAAAAACATATTTGGTATATGAAATATTTTTAAAAAATTCTGGCAATGGAGCTCATCGCTGCTATTTAAGCATATAATTCAAACTGGGTGACACTGCTCGATTAATAGTTCAACATGCATAATATAAATAAAACAAATGGAGCAAAAAGGAAAAAGAAAGTCTATTAGTGAAATCCAGCATAGATGAATGCATATCTTTTGGTTGTTCTAATAGAAAAGTGATGGTAGTTGTTGAATTATGAAACAGTGACTTTCATGTTTACTAAATAAACTATGAAACTAGGAAACTGAAAAGAAAATAACAACAACTTGACATTAATAGCATGCACCATATTCGGTGTTGAAATTAAAATATGTACTTATAAGCACACTTGAGGTAGTTCTCATCTCCAAAGGATTTCATTTAAGCAGAAAAAAAAAACCACAGAGTTTATTTCTAAGTAGTTTTTGGTTGACTAGGAGACAAATTAGAAACCACTTTCACATACAGACACACACACACTGTGTTTAGAGTGAAGGTAAGGCAAAAACAAAATGAGAAAAAATGGATCCCAGGTATACTGACTTGGTTGCTTTCCATCGTTCTGCCCTGTCCTTAATTATTATTTAGATTTCATGCCACTGTGTTGAGTGATTTATAAACACAGAGTGAAAAAACGAAGTTCCTTTCTTTCCCCAAGCATCTTAGCCTGAGGAAATGTAATAAAAACTAATGTGACTTTTCCCTTACACTAACTGACTGAATCAAAAGACAAAATAAAGCCATGAGTTTTTACTGCTTTATCAATTGGCAATTATGGTTTTGGCAATGACAGGTTTTTACTTGTTTGGAAATACGTAGGGTAGAAACTCAAAACTATGTTTTGAATGCTTATATATGCACATGTGATTGTATTTTACATGGTTAGTTCACAGAATCACAGAATCACAGAATTTTCTAGGTTGGAAGAGACCTCAAGATCATCGAGTCCAACCTCTGACCTAAAACTAACAGTCCCCACTAAACCATATCCCTAAGCTCTACATCTAAACGTCTTTTGAAGACTTCCAGGGATGGTGACTCCACCACCTCCCTGGGCAGCCCGTTCCAATGCCTCACAACCCTTTCAGTAAAGAAGCTCTTCCTAACATCTAACCTAAAACTCCCCTGGCGTAACTTTAGCCCATTCCCCCTCGTCCTGTCACCAGACACATGGGAGAACAGGCCAACCCCCACCTCGCTACAGCCTCCTTTAATGTACTTATACAGAGCAATAAGGTCACCCCTGAGCCTCCTCTTCTCTAGGCTGAACAAGCCCAGCTCCTTCAGCCGCTCCTCGTAGGACTTGCTCTCCAGGCCCCTCACCAGCTTCGTCGCCCTTCTTTGGACCCGCTCAAGCACCTCGATGTCCTTCTTGTAGCGAGGGGCCCAAAACTGAACACAGTACTCGAGGTGCGGCCTCACCAGAGCCGAGTACAGGGGGACGATCACCTCCCTAGCCCTGCTGGTCACAGTGTTTCTGATACAAGCCAGGATGCCGTTGGCCTTCTTGGCCACCAGAGCACACTGCTGGCTCATATTCAGCCGACTGTCCACCATCACTCCCAGGTCCTTCTCTGCCTGGCAGCTCTCCAACCATTCCTCTCCCAGCCTGTAGTTCTGCTTGGGGTTATTGCGCCCCAGGTGCAGGACCCGGCACTTGGCCTTGTTGAACATCATACAGTTGACCTCAGCCCATCGGTGCAGCCTATCCAGATCCTCCTGCAGAGCCTTCCTACCCTCGAGCAGATCGACACACGCACCTAGCTTGGTGTCATCTGCAAACTTACTGAGGGTGCACTCAATGCCGTCATCCAGATCATTGATGAAGATGTTAAAGAGGACCGGCCCCAGCACTGAGCCCTGGGGGACGCCACTAGTGACTGGCCTCCAACTGGACTTGGCTCCATTCACCACAACTCTTTGGGCCCGGCTATCCAGCCAGTTTCTAACCCAACGAAGCGTGCGCCAGTCCAAGCCAAGAGCAGCCAGTTTCTTGAGGAGAATGCTGTGGGAGACGGTGTCAAAAGCCTTGCTGAAGTCAAGGTAGACCACATCCACAGCCTTTCCCTCGTCCACCCAGCGCGTCACTTTGTCGTAGAAGGAGATCAGGTTCGTCAAGCAGGACCTGCCTTCCATAAACCCATGCTGGCTGGGCCTGATCGCCTGCTTGCCCTCCAAGTGCCGCATGATGACTCCCAAGAGGATCTGCTCCATGAGCTTCCCTGGTACTGAGGTCAAACTGACCGGCCTGTAGTTCCCCGGGTCTGCCCTCCGGCCCTTCTTGTAGATGGGCGTCACATTTGCTAGCCGCCAGTCAGCTGGGACCTCCCCCGATAGCCAGGACTGCTGATAAATGATGGATAGGGGCTTGGCCAGCTCATCTGCCAGTTCTCTCAGTACCCTTGGGTGGATCCCATCCGGCCCCATCGATTTGTGGACATCCAAGTGCCGTAGCAGGTCACCTACCAGTTCTTCGTGGATGGTGAGGGCCACATCCTGCTCCCCGTCCCCTTCCACCAGTTCTGGGTACTGGGTATCCAGAGAGCAACCGGTTTTGCCGCTAAAGACTGAGGCAAAGAAGGCATTGAGCACCTCCGCCTTTTCCTCATCTCTTGTAACTAAGTTTCCCCCTGCATCCAGTAAAGGATGGAGATTCTCCCTAGTCCTCCTTTTTGTGTTGATGTATTTATAAAAGCGTTTTTTATTATCTTTAACGGCAGTAGCCAGATTGAGCTCCAGACGAGCTTTGGCCTTCCTAATCTTGTCCCTGCACAGCCTCGCTACATCCTTATAGTCCTCCTTAGTGGCCTGCCCAATTTTCCAAAGATTATAAACCCTCTTTTTTCTCCTAAGCTCAAGCCACAATTCTCTGTTGAGCCAGGCTGGTCTTCTTCCCCGCTGGCTCATCTTTGGGCGCATGGGAATAGACCGCTCCTGCGCCATTAGGATTTGCCTCTTAAAGAGCGCCCAGCCTTCCTGGACCCCTCTGCCCTTCAGAACCGCCTCCCATGGGACTCCACCAACTAGTGTCCTGAGCAGCCCAAAGTCAGCCCTCCGAAAGTCCAATACAGTGGTTTTACTGGTTCCCTTCCTGGCCCCGCCAAGAATAGTGAACTCCACCATTTCGTGGTCACTCCGCCCAAGACTGTTCCCGACAATCACATCCTCCACCAGTCCTTCTCTGTTTGTGAAGAGAAGGTCTAGCAGGGCACCACCCCTGGTAGGTTCACTAATCAGCTGCGTCAGGAAGCTATCTTCCACTTTCTCCAGAAGAGTTTTTTGAAGAATAGGATTTGTAGTTTTATTTTATTGAATACTTTTTACTTTAATCATTCCTTCACCCATACTATGAAGTACGTAGCTGAATGTTGTAATGTTACCTGAGGATGAATAAGAAGCTATAACTTCTTTACAGATTAGTGAAAATACAAAGCTGAAATTCCTTTGCAATAAGGCACATATTTATGATGCTTTTTCCTCCTTACTTTAAACGATGACAAAGAAAAAAAAAGAAAAAAAAATCCTTACTTTGAAATTGAATATCTTATTGGAACCATCACTTTTTCATAGGGTGTCCATATGAACTTTCAGTGGATTTTGTGTAGCAGTCAAGCTGAAGTAGTAAACAAACATATGAAGAAACATGAAAGATCATGGCTAGTATTATCAATTGAGATAAAAAAGTGTCAGGATCATAAATTGGCGTTTTGATACACACACATATTCCTATGAGCATTGTGAAAGAAATGCATACTGATACTTGAATATTGAAAAACATATTAGAAAAATATCATTATTAAAGTTTTTTAATTTTATTATTTTAATTTAAGGATCTCATCTGTGAAATGTCAGAAGAAAGATTTTCTATACAATGCTTGTTCATTATCTGCAGGGGATAGAGTATTTAGTCACAAGACAATGGCCAATTTGTATTCTGTCTTCATTTATTTCCTTGACACTACTCTACTTTGTCCCTCAATATTTATAAAAGTAGAAACAAAATCTTAGATATAGCCATTGAAGCATTTGAGACCTAATAATCCAGATTTTGTTTTTAAATTTGTCTCATTATTTGTGTTAGTAGCATAGTATATTTTACGCACAGTGCAATGTCTGCATAGTTTGTGTGCTGTCATTCAAGAACCAGCCTTATATCTGTGCTCCAAAGCTATTAAGAGTTATAGGCAGAGTGCTATTTTCAGTCCTAAGATAATTTCTGCAAATGGAAAAAAAATAATAAAATTGGAGTGGTAAGATGGAATCACACTTTTTCTGTCCTACCACTTTTGAGTCTTAAGATTCAGATATTGAGACTATCTACACGGACCACTTGGGTCTTTGTCTGAGGGTAATGTTTCATCAGAGTAATGATACAGGCTTCAGGCATAAGGTACAGAAGTGGTTTTATCTTGTGTACAACAGAAGGGCTATATACCAGAGCTGAATGTAAGTAGGATTTAATTAGAAGCCAGGGGGAGACCAAAGGCTTGTGACAGGAATAAATCAATGTTTTTGATCACTAGACCTTGTGTATTTCTGCTGCTGTAACAGAAAACCTGTACATGCTATTTCCTTCAAAACCATTGACACAACTGTGATAGACTTTGCTAGTGTACAGTTGAATAGGTTTCTTTGACTTTAACTGTCCCTATTTAGATCTTACTTTGGATTATTACTAAGGGAAAAAAAAAAATGTTTTGTTTGCTACAGTAACATGTCCTGTAATCCCCAGGCATATGTGAGCTCTTCATCAAATGTTTATGACAACAGATACATATAAATACAGAAGGAGAGAAAATGACAGACTGCTCTCAGATCCTCTTTGTGCCATGGAGGTGAACGATGTCAACAACTGGAGATGGACTAATTTATTTTGGGTGAGGGTCTATTCCAGTCATTTTAATTTGACTCAGCATAAACTCATGCTGCTTTTCAATGGTAGGTTCTTCTACTAGTGATAGTGATGGAATTGTCACTGAGTTCAAGTTGGGCTAGGGCTGACACTTAGGCTGTCATCTGCAAAGTATACTGTGCCACTTTCTTCTGTGGGGTGTGTAGTGTTGGGCTGGAATGCATTAAATTATGGCTTATTTCTGTCTCTTACAGGTATCTGTATCTAAATTGGACAGAGCACACATAAAAAGCCTTCCTGTCATCAGACTTGAGTTATGCAAAATCAGCTGTACTTTGAGAGATGAAGTGGTTGTACATCCGTCTGTGCATGTATATAGCTGCATGCTGAAAACAGTACGTGAAGTTCAGTGTTTCTCTGGCATATGAGTCTGTTCTTCCACCTGGCACAATCAGCAGATAATGCAATTATAGTCACAGCTAACTCCTCATAACCCATGGCTGGAATGTTCCTGTTGTCTATTTTTTAGGCCAACTTAAAAATATATATATGTGTTGTTGTTTTCCCTCTCATAAATACTACCTTAGCTGACATGTAAACTTCATATTCCCAAAGACATTTCAATAAATATACTTTATTTTTAAAAACCAATGTACGTGCATTTTGTATTGTCTGTATTCTTTTTTGAATTTATCTTCACTCCAGAATTGTGCTTAAATTGAAAGTTTAAGTTTCTTTTTAGTGTCATTTTGTCTTGGTATGATGAGGAGTGTGAAAATTTGCAGTCACAATATTTCAGCCCAAACAGAAAACACAGATAACATTGTTTTACTTCTGACTGATACTGTTTTTTGTGTTGAGATTCATGTGCTGTGTTGGATGTGAATGCACAAATGTCACACAAAGTAGCAAAACTGTAAATCATGAAGGTAGTTGGTGGAAATAGGCTTCCATCACTTCTAGGTAGTGTTCACTACATGCTGACCACAGTATTTACTCATTCATGAAACAGAGTATTATGGTTCTCATTAATGTAATATTGAATCCCTTGAGGTTGGTGAGGCCTTGTAGAGAGATCTTGACAAATTAGAGGGCTGGAAAATCAACAAGTACATGAAGTTTAAGAAGAGCAAGTGCTGGATTTTGCACCTGGGATGGGGCAACTGTGGCTATAGGTACAGGCTGGGGGATGAGAGTCTGGAGAGCAGCCCTGCAGAAAGGAATCTGGGGGTGCTGGTTGATAGCAAGTTGAATATGAATCAACAGTGTGCCCTGGCAGCCAGGAGGGCCAACCGAATCCTGAGGTGCATCAGGCACAGCATTGTTAGTCGGTCAAGGGAAGGGATGATCCTGCTCTACTCTGCACTGGTGAGGCCTCATCTTCAGTACTGTGTGCAGTTCTGGGCACCACAGTACAAAAAGGATGTGAAACTGTTGGAGAGTGTCCAGAGGAGGGCTACATTTGGCTATCAAATTCACTCAGATAATGCTCTTAAATTAGCACAATTAGGCAAGATATACGAGGAGTGTCTGAGGTCCCTTGGTTTGTTCAGCACGAGGGGAGGCCTCCTGGTGGCCTGCAGCTCCCTCATGAGGGGAGGAGAGGGGCAGCCGGTGAGCTCTGCTCTCTAGGGACAGCGACAGGACCTGAGGGAACAGCATGGAGCTGGAATGGGGAGGGTCAGGTTGGGTGTTAGGGAAAAGGAAATGGTTCTTCACTGAGAGGGTAGTTGGGCACTGGAACTGGTTCCCCAGAGAAGAGGTCACAGCAATAAGCCATCTTGAGTTCCAGAAGCATTTGAATAATGCTCTCACACATATGGTTTGATTTTTTTTTTAATTGTTTTTTTGTTTTGTTTTGTTTTTGTGTGTGTGGAGCCAGGAGTTGGAGCTTATGATCCTTGTGGGTCCCTTCCAACTCATGATTTTCTATGATTCTATGGTTTACCCATAAATAGAGTTTTTCCTCTATTCTGGACTTTGCTTTGGCTGCCAGTGGGCTTTGGAGTTTGTTTTGGAGGGGAAAGGTCCATCTATGTTTACACATAGGAAAGCATACAATAAATATAATTGTGGCTTAATATTAATGATATTAGTCTATCTGCTGTATTCATGGAGTAGAGAGTATATGATTATTTTAAAGGAAACAGTTTGGAACTGATACAGAACCTTGTCCAATTCAATGGTGCTGGCCTTTTAATAATTTCAATTTGACACAGACCTGAAGAAAGAGGGGAAAATACTCCTTCATGGCATCTGCAAGAGAGAAAAAACTGAAGATGAATGCAATATTATATGTAGACCACTAAGTTACGTGTATATAAGGATATACAACTAATCCTCGGGTATTAAGAATTATTTTATTTTATTTTATTTTATTTTATTTTATTTTATTTTATTTTATTTTATTTTATTTTATTTTATTTTATTTATTTTATTTTATTTTATTTTATTTTATTTTATTTTATTTATTTTAAATATTTATAGTCCAAGTACTTGAAGAATGTGGGAAATTATTTTTTTTCTATAGACTTAGAATCACATCTTCTGCATTACAAAAGCTGCTAAAGCACAGCCATTTCTGTCAATATTTTTAGTTGAGCTATGGCATTTCTTTAGATAAAGATGACATAATTCAGAACTTTAGTATTTGTGAGCAATTTAGAATCTACCAGACCTCAGGTAAATTATTAGAGTGCTTAAAATATCCATTTATTTTCTCCATGTTTTTATTATATTAACTTAGATTTTTAAAAAATGTCTTCTCTCAGGTTATCTTTGAATTCAGTATTTGTTTACTGAGGGTGCCCTATTGTTTGTTTTGTTTTGTTTTGGTTTGGTTTAAAGTCTGTGAGAGTACCCTCCCACTCACCTTTGCCTTAGTCAAAGTCAACATCTTGGTCAAGAATCAATATGAAAGTTTTTGGAGCTCTTGGACCTTTGTGCCTGCTCTCTCCCAGAAATCCACGTACTTTCTGTTGAAGTATCCATGATGGGATCATTTGATGTCATGGAACTGTTTGATGAATTAGGAACACAGAAACACCTGTACCACATAAGACTGAATAGAAATGTGAGGAGACATGAACTTTAATCACCATTCTTATCCCATGGCTTTCTGTTTAGGTTTTCTTGCACTTAACTCTGGCCTTGTGGTTTTGGTCTATTGAGAGGTATAATACTAGACTTGAGTAATAATATCAACATAGAATTTTCAACATTCCTGTGAATTCAGAGAAGTTCTGAATATCTCCAGCTACTTAGAAAATTAATAAGCAAGATTATGGAAAAAAGTTTATGCCAGGTTGTTTTATTGAAACATTCAATTTAAAAATTTGTAACATTTTATGAATTTAGTCCAGAATGCTTACTGCAGCTTAAAATACAGCTTAAAGTGTATTTATCACAAATAGCCAAAGAGATGATATTACGAGCAAAGTGAAGTAAACCATCTGATTCTTGATCCCTATAGTTTAGATAAACAAATTTTAAGGAGCAAAGAATGTCATGGAAGTGAAAGAGAGACACACATTTAAAACAGAAAGGAAATGCCACTCGGTGATTAGGAGGCCTCAAATAAACTTTATGTTTTCCCTAACTCACAATTTCATAGTTCCTTTCTTGTCTGACAACAGTTATATATCACAGTAGTTTCTCTGACTTTAGTAGTGTGATTCCAGATTATGGCCCCTCTACGGTCTTGCACTGGACCATTTGACTATTGATTTAAAGAGATGCTGGAGTGCCTGAATGGAGCCAATCACTGTGTGGAGGGAGGGGAACAGAGATCTGGGCTCCAATTATTAGCAGTGCTCTCAAATGAAAGAGCTCTAAACAAGTCTGAATGACCTCACAGGCTAAGATCATGACACCTGCGGTTACCATGTTTCAGCAGAAGTATTTTAATGCTTTAAACAGAGGTATCGTCTCCATCAATTACATGTATTACTTACTTACTTATGGATCTTAGTCATTCCTCTTAACCTTTTGCTTTTTTGTTTGTTTGTTTGTTTTTATATTCCTGTAATACATATACCTGTCTTGTATTTCAGTATTTATTTAGTTAAAAAATTACATACAGATCTAACAAGAATAGCAAAGCAGCTGATGGTGAGAAAGGGATCATAACTGTTTCTGAAGTACCACCTTCCATTTTGTAAACACTGCTTTTCATATGCCAGAAATGGCTATCAAATACACTCAGATAATGCTCTTAAATTAGCAAAATTAGGCAATTAACTGAAATTTAAGAAGGGTAAGAAAGTGGAACTGAACCCTAAATGAGGTTTAGGATTTGCACAGCCAATGTAATCCTAAAAGCCTTTGAAGGAAAAAGCCTTCGAACTATTCCACATTTACCTGTAACTCTAAGGACATATTTGTACAGTCTTTATCCTATTCTGTTTTTCCTTCTTTCAACCAATTGATTCAACAGAAATAATTCACCTGATGCCTTGGTATTTCTAAAGGTCATTTTTGCACCTACTAAGTATATGATGCCATCTTGTTTGACTTTTATACAAGCATCTATATGTTTTTCCTCTTTCTGTCTGTTGGGAGTATATCTCTGTAAACAAACCAGAAATGTTTCTTTATCCTTTTCTAAATTTCTGCTTTACTTGCTTACTCCATGGAGTTCTTTGAAAACAAAACAAAGTAAAATCTTAAGTCTCCTGGTATGCCAAGATCAACTATGTCTCCGTTCATTCTCTTTGTTCCTTGTCTGTCTGCATTCATCTTTTGTTTCAGGTCTTATATTTAGACTGTGGGCTCTCTGAGACAGGGGCTGTCTTTTTTGATCCATGTTCAGTGCTGAGTGTTAAAGTAGTGCAAATAAATAACAATAATGATATATTGCTAAACTATACCAGGATACTGTGCTGCTGTACTCAGCTAATCCAGGAAGTGAATCAGGAGACATGGTCATCACTGCCTCTGATACATTGCAACTTAACAGACATGGAGTCTGTGAAGGTTCCTCTCAATTCATAAGTTTGCAAAGACTGTTCTGACTTTAAAAAAAATCTTTAGTAGTTAACACTTTGTGGAGGTAAACGTAGGTTGTAGAAAGTTGTAAAAAAAAGTCCAGAGCTGATAATTTTTGTTGTGAACATTAAATTTTCAAAATCTTTTTATTTAAAAAAAAATAAAAATAAAAAATAGTCTACTTTTAAAGAAAGTTATAAAATAATAAAAATAAATATTTGGAACTGGTTTTGCAATGTAATTTTGATCTTTTTCAGAAGAAGTTCCCACATCATTTTGAAATACTCTTTCATTTTGAAAGTGCAGACCACTCTCTCACTCTCCCTCCTCATCAAGACAAGGGGAGAAAATTCAACCAAAATACCACCAAGGGTTGAGGTAGGGACAAGGAGATCACTCATCTATTACTATCATGGACAAAACAGACTTGACTTGGGGAAGTCAAGGAACTATCAGGGGAACTGGAACATAAGAACTACCAGTGTTGTTGATGAGCTTGGCTTTGTCCAACCCCAGGTCACCTTTTGGAACTGGCTGGAAAAGTATCTCTTCTTATAACGGCCACATCTGTAGCTCACCTGTTATTGAAACCTTGCCATGAAGGCCCAATAAAAACTTGGTTCTAGTTTAGAAGCTTAAACATAATATTGGTTTCTCACTTGAGTTTAGGAATATTGTTCTTCTGTGTACTACATCAGTGGTTATTTCTGTATTATGTCCAGGATGATTTTTGGAAAAGCAAAATTGAAATACAGAAGTATTTTATTTTTGCTTCTGTGATTTATTTTTTTTTTGTCTTCATGAGTTATATTTATATTTTTAATAAATTAATTACTCAAGATAGGCAGTGATATAGTTGCAGCTAGCTGTTTGTATTAATAATTTACACATGCTTTATCAAGGGTTATTAACATGAATATTCTTACCTTTTAGAAAATATTTCTTCCAATTGTATTTGCATATTTTCTTGGTTGTTCCTCAGTATATCAAAAATGATCTACACTTGCTGTCAACTAGTATCTACAGATTCTTGCCATCAATAACAAATTTTTATTGTTTTTAAAGGGCCTTGAGGTGGACTTCTATCTGGGAAAACAGGCAAATCACATGGTCTACAAGAATTTTTGAAATAGTGATAACTTTTTAGTATATGTACATATATTTAATCATTATCGTACTTTACTTGACCTATATCTTTTTTTTTTTTTCATAATTGCTCAGAGCTTCCTACCCCCACTCCCACCCCAGGGAGAGGAATGGGAGAAAATAAGAATTCAGTATTTTAATCATTCTGCCTTTATTTCATTCATTAACAGACCCATTTTCTTCTTAATACCTCTTTTTGCACTGATATATCCATAAAAGTAATTTCTTTACTAGAAAGAAATAAGACTGCCATAGAAAAATATCAAGAGATGTGGGAGTAATACAGATGAGAAAACTAAAATAAATGTTCAGTGATTACATGTAGGTTACTTGTCAGTCCATTACACTATTATTTTTAATCCATATCTAGCTGAGAACTCAGTGAAAAATTGATATTTGCCAAATTTCAGACTTTTTTTTTTTTTTTTTTTTTTTTTTTTATGGAAAATCTCCAAAATGGAACATCTTTATTCTTTGACATTTAACTTTTGAACTCTGTTGAATACATATTTTTTAAAGGAACACTTTAAAACTTACAGTTTAAAAAGCCATTACATGTTCTGGTTATTTCTAATTACAGCAACATATCTTCACAGAATTTTTAAATAGTTTAACAAGAAGCATTTGCCAACAAAATTTTACAATTCCCAGATTTTCCACTATTATGCAGTCCCACATTTTCAGTAAATTTCTGGTCTGCACAATTAGCAAAGCACTTTAATCCATAACTGATCCTGCGCCATAGAATAACACATAACAGAGAGCAATTTTCAGACAAAGGTTACTACTAGAGAAAATATTTTTTTCCTTTATAGAGAATTTAGAATTGCATGAGGGAAAAAAATATAAAAGGAATTTGATTTCTTTTCTTCTATTATCTGTCAGAGAAATAGGATACTTGTTAAGCCTCAATCAACTATGACCTTTCAGATGAAGCAGAAACTTCCACACTTCCATGCATATGAAGTACTAGGTGAGTGGTCTCCAGGGGAAGAAACAATTGAATGTTGATGACCATATGGATGATATTTCTAATGAATCCTAATCAGATGTGTGTGTGTTTATAATGTTTTGTCAGTTGGAGCTCATTTTCCTCAGACTTGCTTTTGCTAATCTATCATGTAAACATTCCTTGGTCGTAAGATTAGATGTTTCTCATTCCTTTTCTACCTCAGTAGAGATACCACCTTATAACTTGTCTTTAAAATGTCTCCTTGACAAGTCATACAGTGTGGTGCTGAGCCTACACTCACCTTGTGAATCTAATTTGCCACTCTTTACTAGGCTGAATCCTGAGAGTGCTAGTGGAGTGCTAGTGGACTTGCTTCATTGACTGTTGGAAGTCAAATGCATTCTAGCATTGAGAGGCTTTGAGAAGACCCTTGCAGTTCACTTGCATAAAAACGTTACTGAGTATGGTTTGAAAACCAGACATGGCATTTGCAGAGGCACTGAAGAAAGTAATCAAATGCCTTTACACTTGTTATCTACATCATTCTTTTCATACATATGAATAAAGGAATTTTTATGCCTGGTTGATAATAAAGACAGGAGAAAACAAAACAAAACAAACAAACAAAAAACAACAACAACAACAAAAAGATGTTTTTACAACATTAATACCTTTTGTAAAATATGTATATCTTTTGTATTAACTCTGATTTAAATATTCACTAACATACTGTACCAATTTATTTTCTTTGCTCTTTCAAAAAAAAAAAAAAAAAGAAAAAAATCAATCTAAATGCAATTGCAGGCTAAAAACAAAGGTTAAGGGAAGAAATCAAAGAGTGAAAAATATGAGGAGTAGTGAGGGACTGTTTAAGAATACTGGATAGCTGAAAAGCTACAGTCATTCTTGAGAAAGAAAACCATGCTAGCTACAAATGACTATAATTTAGATGTAAAATAGGGCATTTACACATGACAAATAAAAGGAAAAAAATGGTAATAAATATTGCTCATATGCTAGAAGTTATACAAAAGTGGCATGGAATACTAAGGGGCAGAACTAACCCATGTCTATTAAAGACAACAGTAACAAGGAGGGATTGTTTCAGATAGAATTCAGTAAATAAAAATATATTTAGAGAAAAAAAATATTTTTATTTTTATATTAGCTTTTAAAGAAGAATAATAGAATTATCAGTAAATGATGGATGTTCAATAAATTTATTATTTCTGCTTGGAGAATAAACATATATCTGAATCATGTCACACGAAGATTTCATGAAAGCGAACAGAAGGTGATTAGCTTTTCTTAGCTACAATCTTAAAAGCATTGTCACACTATTTATGACTAAAGGTTTAAAGGATATGGCTAAGGAGCTCTCTGGGCTGTTAATGTTGATTTTTCAATAAGCCTTGAAATGCTGGAAAACCTCCAATGTTCTAGAAGAAGCTAATGTTCTGCAGTTATTTGAAAGGGGCTACATTGGTCAACTTTTCACAGTTGCATCTTTGTCATCTTAACATTAGTCCTGGGCAAAATAATGATATGACTGATAAGCAAGTCTACTACTAAAAACTTAAAGGAATCAATATAATTAAAGACAATATAGAAAGACAAAGAAAAATACTTAAAGTTATATATTTGGTAGATAAAGCAAGTAAAATTAATTGCTTTTGTACAGATTTCTCTAATGCATTTGAATTAATACCAAAGTACATGTTTATGAAGAAATTAGAACTATATAAGAACAGCTGCGCAAGTTGAGCAGAACAGAAACTAGTCAACTCTCGGCCTTCTCTGTAGAAGTTGCTGTTCATCTAGTGATCTCTTTAAGAATTCAGATTCTGGCATGTGCTTTTTACTGTTATTATCAATGGCTTGCAAGAATGCATAAAATAATTACTAATAGCATTAACAGTGAATCTTACTGAGCAAATTAGTGAATCGTGATTTTATTGCATTAAAATTAAAAAAATGTTTATTTTTATTGCTTTAATATAAAATAAATGATTAAAATCTTTGAGTTGTATTCACCATTTTTGATTTTGTGACAGTTTTATATATACTTGATCCCAAAATATTTGTGTGGTATAATACCAGTCCCTCATTCAGTGGTACATTTGTTTTCTTGTGCTCTAATGAAGCAGTTAATCAAGTCTGTTTACTCATCTACAAAAATATATTCCTTATATCAGCATGTAGTCATGTATACATCATTGCATTTAGTGAAATAAACAAAGAGTTTTTTGTTATTGTTGTTGTTCTACCTGAAATTCAAATACCTAAATAAGATCTGGATCTGAATGCTAAGGAGAATTCACATATCTAAAAAAGAATGTGTAGGTCCTTTATCCCCAGTGTGCAAGTCTGAACAAAACCCACAAACTGTCCATTTATTTCACTGTAACAAAAAAACCTTGAAAATGTAGACATATAATAATAATAATAATAATAATAATAATTTTAAGGAATCAAATGCTAGTGATTTCAAGCTGAGATGTTGGGTTGGGATGAGAATTGGAGCATCAAGAAATTTTTCTTGTGAGTACAGCCCCATCCTGAGTATTGCTACAATTTTAATGCTCCCACTGCTCCCTCTGATATTTCAAAGACAACCTCTAGTATCTTTCATGTAAGAAGTTAACACAGAAAGAGCTGCCTTTCAAAATCTGAAACTTTTTTCTACCAGTGAGCATAAGGAAGAGTACAAACAGCACAAAGCATGGGAAGGGTCTTTATTGCCATGGTATGCTCTTGCAAATATCAATAATCTACATATATAATATTTATGGTTACTTTCATAGATAAGTTTTGAAATTAGTGCAGTAAGGGAAGATTCTTGTGACAAAGAGACAGGATGTAGACAGGGCTATGGGGAAAAGATAAATTGAGTCCAGTGTGTGTAGCACATATCAAAATCCAAATGAGTATATTCAGGCTAGCAGTGATCTAGCAAAGAAAGTTGGTGGAACTTTGATCTATCCTAGATCTACTTTTACTGAAGAAAACAGACTCTCATTCTGAGTGTGAACATCATTAGGTATATATTGTCATCTAAACACTAGTGTGAAACAAATGCAATGCAAAGATGAATATGCCAAGATAAGACACTCATGGCTTCTGTAAGCCCTGTGGACTGCCATTATCTGGAATACAGTGACAGAGCATGCTGTTTATACATGGTCAAGTCTCTGCTTCCGTAAATGGGAATTAAGAATAGTTGTCACTAGCAACAGACACCAAATACGTGGAATCTAATTTAAGGATCATTTTAGTATAAAGTACCAATTCATAAAAAAAAAAAAAAAAAAAAAAAAAAAAAAAATCAGGTCTGGTAAAGTATTTTCACAATAAAGATATACAAAAAACAAAATTGAAATTAGACTATTCCAAGAATCAGAAGTGCTATATATATATATAGCTTTCTTTCTTCTTTCTTTTTTTTTTTTTTCCTCTGAAGTCATTATTCTTTACTATGAGTTATTATTGAGTGCAAGAGGTACATGATATGTGTATTATCATATTTGTAGTATGCTGGGGTATTCGAAGTTTGCAATGTCATGTGTGTGAGAACACATTTTCAAATTGTATTCCATGGATCTTGGGAATTCATAGCTTGCTTTACGGTTCCTGGAGAAGATCTTACAGATATTTTCCAGGAACTTGCAGAATCTAAATACACACACAAGCACATCTACAGGTACAGACAGAGAATACTTGGAGATAATGACAAAAGTGGCTGGTGAAACTGGTCAAAGTTTTTTTGTGGGCAGTGGAAAACCACCCAAAAATAAGAGTTTAATGTAGCAGATTTATGGAAGAGTTCCATAGGAAAAAATAGTTTTCCACAAAAACAAGTGTGTAAATATTTCACCTCTATATTGCACAGCCAGTCTAATTGTGGAATATGGTTAGATATTGCCATTGTGCTACCACTGAGCTCTTTATCTAATATGAACCAGAACAGATAAATTTGAACCAAAGCCTTTTTTATAACACTCTGATCTGAAAATGAGAAAGCTCCAGATTTATCGACACTTGATAAGTTTACTCTACCATACTGACAGCCTTCTTGGTGACAGAATGCTCACAAGGTAACAGTGGAGGAAATGTGATTGAAAAATCATTTATCACAGTATTAAATCACTGAAGCATTCAAACAAGTTAATGCTTAAACATTCCATGTATATACCCCTGGTTGGCCACCTGGGAAGTGTTATCTAAGAGCATCTGAAATATATGTTCCTTCTATGTTTTCAGAGAGGACTAGCATTATAAAATTTGGCTGCATGTTCTTTTCTTGGAACTTCACTAAATGTTGCTTTGAAACATTTTGACACTGTTATGAATTACTCACAGAGTGTGCAGTCCATGTTTTCATGATGTCTGTCACTTCATGGCAATGGAGGAAAGGAAAAACACAGTCTTTGGTTGTGAGTGAGAGCAGTCCTCTCCCCTCCTCTGTCCCTTTGGTCAAACAGATTGGCTGTAAGGGGAAAATGGCAAAAGGCTAGAAAAGTAGACTTTGAGAGTATAACACAGCCCCTGTGACTAGAGGAAACATACATAAAAATAAACAAAAATAAACAAAATAAATAAAGTTCTTTATTTTACCGCATTTGAAAGCAATTAATTTTTCTTTTACATGTATGTTTATAGATATAAAAAATAAATAAATCTCTTCCTGCAACCAGCATGTTTCCAGGATCTAGTGATCTTCCTCCTTTTTGTTTAAGATAAATTTGAGGGGAAAAAAAAACAATGGCAAGATGGTATCTTTCCTTCAGCTTCCTTTGTGGAGAAGCTGGGAGACTTCAGTCTTCTGACTGAAACTATTACAATTACTCCTTGAAAGTAATAGCCACTGCAGAGTTACAACTTGATTGCCATTTAGAAATATCACTAAAGTCAGTATGGCCAAAACAAAGCAACCAAAACAAAGGTGTTTACAATTTGTCACTTGTTTTTTTGTTTGTTTGTTTGTTTGTTTGTTTGTTTGTTTGTTTGTTTTTGCTTACTTGGTCCCAAGGCAGAGGTAATTTACAATATCTTGGTGGGGTTGTTGCAAGTATGAAATGGGTGGTGATTTCGGATATTGAATGAAGCTTAGTTTGTGTTTATTTCATATCTAAATCACTCCTGAAGCTAAAGAATAACTAGCACTTTTCCAAAATGATTCTCAGTTTCTCTGGGTCATGGTGTCAGAAAGACCAAACCACTCAAGCAATTTTTAAGTCCCAGCTTATTTCCAATAGACAGGGAAATTATTTTTGCCTTGCTTCTCTGAGCTACAGGAGCACTACCATCATTTATATCTCATTTTCTTGAGTATCACAATGTTGCTCACAATGCAAGGATCTACTCCTACACCACAAAAATAACTTCAGTTTCATCAATGGTGTGAAGACCATGTTTCAAGTTTTTGATGGCTATAGAACCTCACATCATTCTGAATCCAGTCTCTGATTTGTGTCTGAATTCTCTGCTAATCATTCTGAACTGTCTTAGTAATCAAGAATAATGAAGCAGTAGAGAGATCAAACTTGGATATGGCTCTTTCATAACTTACACTACATAACTTACTACTATATTCATGCCTACATGAATATGTGCTACTGTTTAATAAGCCAATGTTTTGGCTTATTAAATTATATCTTTTTAATTTATTTATTTTGTGAAGCTGAGAGATATTAAATGACAGTGAATACACTAGAAGCATTTACTAACAATGCTATATCATCAAAAAAAAACACCCCTCCCACTCCCTCCTCCTCCCCCCCCAAAAAAAATCCTGTTTTTTTTTTTTTTTTTTTTTTTTTTGTTGTACATATTTACACTTTCGACGAGTAATTACTCCAGGCCTGGATAACTGAAAATGGCCACAGTAAGAGCTACCCAAGATAACTGTCTACATTTAGATCTCTTTAGGAGAAAGTAATTCTAAAAGGGTAAGATGCTCAAGTAGTGTTATTCAGTATGACTTTAAGTTTTGTTGATGAAATCCTGTAACATCCCTTTCCAGAGATGGGTGTTTGGTTGGGTTTGTTGTAGTTTTTTGTTTGTTTGCATTTTCATGTTGTTAGTAGTAGTGTTCTTTGTCAAAACAAGGAAGATAACACATTGTAAATGACCCATAATATAGCCAATCCAGACCTTGTAAATCAAGACAAAAGAAAGAACTGATGACTTCAGCTTCTATTAATCACCTAAGAAGGCCACCATATCACCTAATATTTATAATGTACCTGTCTGACCTTAGCTGTCTAAAAGTTGTCGAGTCTAAACTAGACTTCAAAGCTCCCTTTGTGGTGAAAAGAAAGGAGTGTTTTCATCCGTAGGGTGATCCATCTCAGCCTAAGATAAATGTTTAAGGTAAAATCATCGAATAATGTAGGGTGGAAGACTGGTGAGATGCATCATTCTGTAGACAAACTTGTCTCATCTTTTTAGCAATAAAGGTCATGGAGACAATCTGTCTAGACTTGACCCATTGATGGATAACATCAGGTGACAAAAATCTTGCTTGGTTTTGTGGCACTTGGGAAATTATATTACTTTTATGTGTTATTCGCACATCCACAAAATGGGGCAAAAGATGTGTCCTTATATGAAAAATATGCTGCAAAATTTGATTCATGGAAACTTGAGTAAAAGACAGCATAGGGATTGTACAACATATTTCTCTAAGGATGAAATGTACAAATTCAATAAATTTGTATTATCACCTTATTGTAAACACCCAGATTTTGCATGCAGCAACCCACCTTGAGTCTTGTAAACAGGTCTCAGAAAGCTGAAAAGATACACAGAAAATGTGCACAGTTAAATGAGTTTGGTGATTGTCAAGCTATTTCTATTAGACTGTAATAGGCTTGGCATCTAGGTCATGCTTTGCTGAGGAAAGAATGAGAAAGAGCTTTAAATGCACTTTTCATTTCAGTAGAATGACCCCATATGAATGCCAAATAGAGCCAAAGAGAGCTGTTAATCAGAGATTAAACTCCAACAAACAAGTTGCTTGCCAATAAATTCTGTGGTCATCTAGTGTGATGTGTTCAATAGGATCAGGTTTTGAATTAAAAATCAGTCCCTTTCTGTTCAATTTCTTTCAGCAGAATGCTGATGTATCCATTGTTAGAATCTGTTTTAGGTATTAGGAATAAAAATGGGTAAATTCTGACTTCCAAGTAACACAGTTTGTTACTTGAAGGATGAAGTAGAGGAGAAATGTAGATCTGCACTTGAAGAATTTCACTTCCTACATAAATATTTATGTATTTACAGGAAGATATGGAGAAAACAGACTTCAGTCTATCATGGCTTTTATTACTTTATATCATCACTACTATGGATACAGATGATGTAGTAATCAGAGCTCAAGGGGTGAGAGAGACTTTCTGATCACTAGGAAGTAGGTAGGATAAAGACAGGTTGTGGCTGCAGATGCTGATCCAACAAAGCTGACTAGTTGTAGCAGTGATGCCTTTTTTAATCCTTCCTTGCTTGGTCACATAGTTCAGGCAACATTTATTTGAATGCACAGAATCTGCCAGCAGGCTATATACAAAATATAAGTGATTCTTTAACTTATTGGTTAATATAGATAATAGCCAGATTTAACAAGCTTTAAGGCTAAGCTTTACAGTCACACACTTGGAGAGTCATCACATGAGTCATTTGTGGGCAGGCAGACATCCATCATAGGGACAGGTTTTGTTATTGTTATGTAAGAGCTGATTCTTAATATTGAAGAGCTGCCATCCCAGAGTCTCTTTCTCTCTCTCTCTGTAGGGTTATACCTTTCCTTATCAACATTTTTTCTCTGGAATCCTTGATCTGTTATCTGTAACTGTCCTAATAATTACTTCTGTCTCCATTTTTGCTTTTCATTTCTTTGATATCTTTAAATTGCATGCCTTCTCATATCTTGTCACAATTTTCTTAGCAAAACTGAGTCAAGATCACACAGCTGCACCAAACTAGTACTTGCAGCCACACTAAGCTAGTGCTTGAAACTCTGGGTTGAGACTTACACATTACAGGATCCTGATTTAAACTATAAATGTTAGAACCTCTTACATATTTCTTTACAACCATCGTGTGTCACAGAAGAAAATGTAAATACTCCATGTATAGCCCTAGATGTGACTCATAACACTGGTGAATAAGTGTTTGTTTGTTGTTGTTGTTGTTGTTTGTTTCTTTCTAAATATTGCCTTGAGCTGTTGAAAATAATTCCTAATGATATATGAAGAGAATCCCCCAGTATTAATTTAGTAACCTCAAGAGAAATTTCATGGGATGCAGCAGACTAAATTGAATTCCTGCAAAGAAAGATGATCAACAACATACAATTTGAGCATGTTTTGTGTATGTGCACTTGAGGCTTGGATTTGAGAAGTCTAGATATTCTGGAATAGCCTTACAGTAAGAAAGCTAATATTTTTAGAGATGGATCTTAATCAATATATACTGTGCCTGCTTGTAAAAACATAGATCTGCATTGATGTCCTAGGAGAATCCTTTCTAGTCCTACATGATCTCTAAAAAAAAAGTCATAACAAAAAAAAAAAAAAAGAAAAAGAAATATATCTGAAGAATTCATACAAACATATATGAAAATTAATATTAAAATGCCCTAAGTGGATTAGGCATGACATGTGTTTTGCTTGTTTTTGGAAGTCTCCATTTAAGAGAGCACATTCATTCAGGATAACATTTAAACACAGTTTATTTCAAGCATGTGCTTATGTAAGGCAGCGGCTCAGTGCTGAAGACTACACTGTGTTTCAGTTAAGATTACCAGCTTTCTTAATGCTTCCATATATTTGCTTATGAAATGTAGGCATAAGAACACTTCACAATAAAATTCTCTGGTTAATTTTGATACTTAGAAAACCTGTGAGTACAAGTTTGTACTTGCTAAGTCTGTCTGTATCTGTTTATAGCTAAATCTGTCCTTTCAATGCTACTAGAATATCTTTCAACCATCACCTGAGTGAGAGAGGTGTTCTGAATATGTTTGAGTTCCTGTAACATAAAATATGAGAGAAGCAGATGTTTTGTCTTAACCCATGTAATATGTGCCAGAATTGAAATTGTGTCTGTTCTAATGCCATTATATTTAGACTTGCTTTTTAGCCATACTGTAAACAAACAAAGATGAAGGTACGCACACTCAGGTAACCTGAATATCTCTTTTAGTCCTCCCAGGCATTAAAAATCCCAGTCCTCTGACATTTATCAAACAAGTTTTGGAGTAAATCTCCCAGTCTCCCATGTTATTTATAAACTCAGAGGCCTGATTCAGGAGGAGAAGAATAAGAACTTGTGTCTTGTTAGGTGTCACATACAATTTGAAGGCTCAACACTTGCAGAATCATCAATGATGCTATTGAACATTATCTATGTGATAGCAGATTTGTACTTGTGACAGCAAGTCACAGTATTCAGCAGTATGATGACAAATATCATCAAATGCTACCAAATAGATACAAAATTGCAAAGGCCTGGCCCTAAAAGAGTTCAGAACAATGAAAAAGGAACACTGAGGAAAGTTTGACACATTTTCTAAGATGGAAAAGCTTCTTGCTGGTTTCCACTGCATATGCCACATTCTTTCACTAATGACATAGATTACTACAAAATATTCGTATGAGCAGAGAAAATGCTTTCCAGTGAGAGTTCAGTATGCATAGCTTATCAAAAGAAGATTGAACAGTGACTTGATTAAGGTATATAAAGATCTTCAGGAGATGAAAATATCAGGTGTTAATGGGCTCTTCAATCTTTCTGAAAAAGATATTACAAGAATGAAAACTATTGGAACTAAAAGAACAATTCAAATGAGAAATGTGATGCAGGTTCTTAACTATGGGATAATCAAGCATTGGCAGGGATGGAAAGGATAAAAAACTGCAAGCAGTAATGGATTTATTTTGTGTTCAGATCAAATGGCATCAAACTGCATACCTATCTAGTAAGCTTGTTTTAGATAAACTCATGTAATGGACTAAAACCAACATAATTTATTGAAATGTTACAGTCTATGCGAACCTTTGGAGATTAAAGGTGTTCTGGGGGCTTCTTCTGTTTTAGCCTATGATTAATCCGTATCTAGGCAAGGGCTGACCAACTTCTATAAGCTTTCAGAAACCTGGGGCTCAGACCGATATGACTACATTTACACATTTGTAACTGACTTAATACATTCTTTCATTCTGCTCTTTCATTTAAGACAGTTTGGTTGGCATATCAATAAAGCTGCACATCCAGTGAAAACATAAAACAGTTCTCTAGCCCAAACCTAGCTCTCTCTAGGCCACCAATTGGTTATCCCTCCTCTAGATCACAGTGCACAGATTGCTTCTGCATGCTGTGTTCCCAGATCATTTTTATGAAGGGCAAAGAGTCCCTTCTAATCTTCTTCTCAGTCTGGGACACCTGAATGGCTTCAGAGACCAAAGTTTCTTCATCAAAGTGAAGTCTCCTTGTATAGTCTGCTTTGTATTTTCAAATGTAAATCAATCTGGCCATCATTTATAAATTTCTCTCACTGCTTGGTTTTGTCTGTTTATAATTGTCTCAGTGATAATTTCTTGGTCTTTGTTTCAAAAGTGAGTTTTTTCTGTAAAACTCTGGATTTCTATATGCATGGCTGCTTTAGCTGTAAGATTTATGCAGATGAGCTTAGTGTGTTAGGTAACTTTATGATTCAAAGACAGAATCAAAATTTTGAATGCATTGCAAATGAACAAGAAATAGGGGGAACTGAAGACCCAGAGACCAAGTGACAGGAGAATATTATTTCTTCATCTTGGTGTTTTATCTATCTATCTATCTATCTATCTATCTATCTATCTATCTATCTATCTATCTATCTATCTATCTATTTCAGATTTGCAGTTGTGTTTCCACAGAGTCTAAACAGTAGCAGAAGAATCTTCCTTCAGTTGGAGTTTTGTATAGTGTATTTACTAAGGGTCTGACACTTCTGTCTGGGAACTCCTGTAGGTTGTCACTGAAAATGTTAGGATTTAGTGTATTTTCAACATTTGTTTCAGAAGGCACTAGAAACATTTTATATGAATAATTTACAGCGTTGGACCCTTGGTATATTACTCTTTACTTTTTCCTAATCTTTTTCACCTTGAGATCAGCATGTCTGGTGTCACTAACTACGGTGGGAATTGGGAAGACCAGACCTTTTCCATTTGTGTTTCTCAGACGTATTCCTGGTGATTGTTAACATGTAAGTCAAGAAAAGTAACATGCTGTCAAACCTGAGAAGTGTCTCTTTTCAATGTAACATTCCCTAGACATTCCTAAACATTATAAGTGGTAATTAGGTTTTGGTGGTCTATCTCACAGACCCATACACACCTGAAATAGATGAAGTTCATCTACTCTATCTCTGTGTCCCAAAGGAGGTTCAACTGTATTTGTATCATTCCTTGCAGATGTGCATCCAAGCAGCCTTTAGAGAGCTTCAGTGAAGTGAACTGCAGTCTATTTCTGTATTCCACTGTAATTCACTGTTTTAAAGTTTCTCATTATGCCTATTCTAATCTTTGTTTCAGCAGTTTAAACACATTATTTCTTGTCCTATACCCACTGGACAAGAAAACAGGTTCTGCAGTAGAGTTTCTAGTATAGGCAGAAGCTGTACTGTGTCTGCCTTGGTGTTCTCTCTTTCCAGCTAAACAAATCCAACTATTTTACTTTTAATTATTTTTACAATAATTTGTATATCAAAACTTTTATTTCTAAGATTTCTCTCCTCACACACATCTCCTTTTAAGCTGTTAGCTGCAGTCTTTAAGATGTAGTCGGAAGGTTTTGAGTAGAAACATAAAGTGTTTTGGACACACTAAATCCACAGATGGAATAAATCCCATAGATTCAGTGAAACAGCACTTATTTTAGCTACTTAGGTTTTAACCCAAGAAGTCCACAGTCTGTGATAGAATCAAGACTTTAAAGTCATAGTCTGTGAGATAGTGTTCTGAATAAAATCCTACAGAGAAATTAGGATAGTTTGTAGGTAAAGAGTAAAGACACTCTTCGTGGGCAGAGCTACAAAGTTTTTTACTCACAGTCCATTCAGATGAAAAGGGTCAAGAAAGGTTTTCCAAGCATGCATCAAAATATTCTGAACCCTTGTAGAGAGACGGGCTCATGGTGAAGCATTTTTCAGAAGCATTTCAGTTAACAAATAACCCTCCCCCAAATTCTTTGTTCTTCTTTTCCTCTAGTTGGAGTTTAAAAGCAAACACAAGAAATCCACTATGTTTTGCTCAGCTATGAAAATAATATAGCCTGGGATGCTTATCCACTGGGATATAGACTCAGGACACATAAATAATAAGCTTTCACAATTTAAATTCTTTTTTGAACATAGTTAGTGTTGTCATGCTTAACCTCCACACTTCCTTTCAACAGCACTTGAGGTCTCTCCTGGAGAGAGTTAGGGGCTTGTTCCTCACAATTTGCTCTACCTTATGGAACCATAAACAAAAGTCATCTTATTTGAAGACCTTGTCATGTTTACCACTTTCTTTAGATTTAACCTATTTCATCACTGAAAGGTTTGGTAAAACAAACACAAAATTGGATGCTTGGTTATCATCACTATAATGCATGAATAGTTAAAACACCATGATTCTTCCTGGTTATAAGCAGTTTCTACAGAAAACATTGTTAGAATGAGTTCATAAATGTATTTATTGCAAATTTTGAGATGAAGCAAATGAAATCATTGCAGTGATGAATTATTTAGATTGTTATAATATTCGTAGTGTATCATTTGATGTAAAAAACAAATCCTGAAATTTAATACTTGTGACACTTTGTTATGGTAGTTTCTGCTCTAGCAGATTTGCTTGCTTTTCAATTCCCATTAGTTAGGCTTCCATAGTATTCTCCTTCTGCAGTATTTACTACAATCCAGACTTGTGCTCATCCACAGTTTTAAATAACTAGGAAGACAGTGATTAATCACACACAACCATCTACTTTTCTTCTCTTACATGATGATTACACAGTAATTGAAATTAACTCCTTAAAAATTACAAAACATGCTGTGGAAAACATTAATATCTAACTCAGAGCCTTCAATGGAAAAGATTTATCAATGATAATTTGATGCGTGACCATAACCAAGTATGTGATGAATGGGAATTTTTCAGTTATCTTTCAGGAAGTAATTATTTCTAACTGGAGTCACCAGCAGAATCTGGGAGGGTTTTATGACGTACATCTTTTATTCAGCATGAATTTTTCTCTAAACAGGTCTAGAAGGGGACATTTGTGTGATGGTGCCCAGCTCAGAAACTCTTGTTTAGATCTGGACATCTGGCTGTTCTAAGCCTTATAGTAGTTTGTCACTGACTTGCCATCTGCATCATAAGTTGTTGCCTGTTTTTATAAGAGATGTAATAACTTTGTTAGGATACTATTAGAAAGATGCAAATGCCAACAGTTCTGGAAAGGGTACTGGCATGGTTGCACTTAGCATGCTTGATCCAACTGTCCTAGGAACTCCCCTGCTATCAGGATAAGGTGCTCCCATTCTTTGTCGTCCTGACCACAGAAACAGGTAGGAGATACTTGCTATGGGCAGGAAAAAAAAAAAAAAAGTTCATTGTGGTTATTCTGTGATGATCAAACACAGAGTTGCCAGCAGGCACACATGGAGAGAACCAATAATAGGACTTGCTTACCTTACCATTTCCATTTCCAGTTTCTTGACTCTCCTTTATTTCTGCCTTCATTTATACATTTCTCTATGTCAGTTCCCTCACAAATAATCAGTGAGGACCTATGACCTTCTATTGCCAGTTTTGCTAAATCCATATTCAAATCTGGTATTACTGAAGTATGTTGCTGACTTTTCAAATTTCACTCTCCAAAAGTTCCCCAATACCCAACATAGTCATCTGTTTGTAGAACTAACATCTTCAAGAGAATTTAAAGATTACAAAAATCCTGATAGAAATTGAAAGGTATAAAATACTTTTGCAAAATAAATAATACAATTAACAATATTGTTGGTAAAACCTCACTGAAGCTGGAGAATACACAATGCATATACTCTGATTATTTACACCAAGTACTGCGTACAATTTTGGCTTCCACAATATATGAAAAGTCTAAAACTATTACAGAATAATCAAAGGAGAGCTACAAAGATGGTGAAGGTTCTAGAAGGGCAGATGTATGGGGAGTGGCTAAGGCTACTTGGTTTGTTCAGTCTAGAAAAGAGCAGACTGAGGGGAGGCCTCATGGCGGCCTGCAGCTCCTTCATGAGGGGAGTGGAGGGGCAGGTGCTGAGCTCTGTTTCCTGGGGACAGCGACAGGACCTGAGGGAATGGCATGGAGCCAGGACAGGGGAGGATCAGGTTAGATGTTAGAAAAAGGGCTGGGCGCAGGAACAGACTCCCCAATGTAGTGGTCATGGCACTGGGCCTGTGTGGTGTAATTGCCTGAAGTAACTAGGAAAATAAAACTAACATTCACATTTTTTAAGGAAAATGTACAACATTGAAGAGGCTTTCAGGGTAGGGCATAGCTGCACTACCTGAGCGTTCCCTAGGCTCCCAACCTTAGATGCTGTTGCGCTGGGGAAACTTGGTGTGCTAGCCCTAAGGAACAGCATGGAGCATAGAGTGGACTGGAGACACAACAGCTAGGCTCTGTGATCAGATGAGGACTCGATTGTTCTTGTGCACACCGAGACCGCTAAGCTGCACTTTTTGCCACCCTGAGCCAAGGACCTGTCATGTTTTGACAAATGCTGTACCCTAGTGTACTTTTTGCTCATTATAATATCATTATAATACCAAAACACACCTCCATCCCAAAAGCTACCTGCCTCCAAGGTGCGACCACCCCTCACTGAGCATGTGCTCTGAATTTCTCAGAGCCTATTACTTTAAACGGAGATGGGAGAACTTTTCAGCAATCATAACTAAGATATGCTTGACTAGAGCCACTCAAGCTCCACCTAAAAGATAGAAAATAATATAAATTGGCCCAAGAGAGAGGGAATGTTAGGGAAGATACCACCGTCAGGGGAGATACCATCCCGAGGAAATACAACATCCTTAGGACCTCCTGACTCCTGGCATCAGTCGACAGGCTGAGCCTCTCTTCCCCCCATTGGGATGCCTTTGGGTGAGATCTGAATACTTGCTTATAAATCTCTCTAGAATCTTTGATCCTTTTAACGCCTTTATTTCTAGGCTGCGCACCTGTAACACCTGTAACACCTGTGTATTTCATGCATGCTAATTTGCTTTTGCAGACAGTCACTATCACCAGCAATCCAAAAGAACCTGGTCATCTGTTGCTGTAATGAACCATACTTGATTGCATTGTGATAGCTCTCATTAAGTGCAACTAGGGTAAGGGTGGTTATCCGTGATAGTTCAGTGCTCTGAATCCAATCAGACCCCCAGACGGTTAATGCATTGTTGGTGAATGTCTAACTGGACCCCCAGATGGTTAACGCATTGTTGGTGAATGTCTGACTGGTTCAGTACCCTGAATCCAACGGGGCCCGTAATGGTTAATCAGCTACACCCCTTAACGTGACAGCCTGCTGGAGCCTTTCAACAACACTTTCAGAAATATGATTTGATTATTGTGTGGTCCTGTGTGGAGCCAGGAGTTGGACTTGATGATCCTTGTGGGACCTCTCCAACTCAAGATATTCTATGATTTTAGATATAAGAGTATGGATTAGTGTAATTTAGGGTCTTTGGGGCTAGATGGAATAAAGGGACTAGCCACTTATAAGACTAGCTAGTTACAGGATCATAACACCTAAGAGATCACCTACAAGCTCTGAGGGCAGAAAACGAGTTGTGTGAAGTGCCAAGTATCTAGAGATGGTGTTGCTGAATAGAGTTGTGTGCCTAGCTACAGAGATATATGGAGAAACAGCAACAAGAAAATCCAAAGTAACTAAATTAATGCTGATAACACAAATCTAGGCTGAAGTTGAGAAAAGACTTTTGCCTTCTTGACTTGTGTAGGGAACTCTTTTGAGCTGCAAGCAAGACAAAGTGTATTTTGCTTATTACGTCTAACTGTTTTAAATCTAACTATTCAAGGGAACAGGACCGTTTATACTTTCTTGCATATTTTCAAACTTTTAGCCAAGAAATAAGTCTAAGTCCTTCATCACTGGGATTATTTTTATTATTTCTATGATGGAAATAGTGCAAAGCATCCATATGTGGCTGCTTCACTGAAAATAATGCATACTATTATTTAGATGGAGTGCTGAACTAAAATATTAGGTTCTCTTAGATGAGCTAATTTATTGATCTGCACTATTGTTAGCTAATTTTCTCCTTGTTTTATAAGGATTATTATTGATTAGTAAATGACTTTAATTTCAGTAAACAGTACAGAGAGTGAGTTAAATTGAGTTATCAATAATTAATTGTTAAATGTTAGCAGATGTTTATATTGATCTTAGGTAGAGGGGTTAAATTCAGAAATTTGAAATGCTTTTGGATGTAGTTTCTTCCAATAATGTCATTATTTATTTATAATAATTATATATATATATATTATTATTATTATTTCCTAGTAATTTTAAAACGAATAATTTAGCACATTATAAATGGCATCAACCTTTCTTGCCATTTCCATCTTGTAGATAGCCTTGTATTTTAATGACGTTGAGTTTATTTTATATTCACCTACAAACTGCTCAACCCTTGCCATTTTGAGCCCAAGGTGATCATAAACAGTAACCACCAAGGTTACTGTATATTCTCCCAGTAGATGAGAAATAATTATTCTTAAGTAATTACCATCTGGTTCTATTTAAAAGATTTGGTCAACACAAATGGCTAAAGTAGGAAGGATTAGTCTCACATATTTTTGAGATTTCCTGGTCATTTTGGAGGCTGTTTTTTAGACCAGTTCTCCTGAGTTCTTAGGTGTTTGTCAGAAGTTAGTGAGATAGACTGGGAAAAATGCCAGTGCCTCATCTCCTCTCTTTTCTTAACTAACAACATACCCAGCTCACTGACATCTAAAACATAGTTGAGTGAGCTTGGCTGGGTAAGGGACAGACATGCAGTCTGTTCTGTCTCTGTTGCTTCCAGGAGTCTTTGGCAAGGTGAGGAGATTGTCAGTGTTCGAAAATGAAAGACACAGGAAGTCACCATCCAGGAGACATGGATGAAGATTTATCTTCTCTTGGAAAGGTTTACTATAACAACAGCACTTTACTAAAACAGCACTTTCTTTTGTATTTATAATGTCCAGTAGGTTGTAGACAACCATGCATTTTTTACAAGTAGTAAAATCCTGATGATCTCTTGGTACTTCTTTAGTCAAAGACATCAGCAGTATCAACACTTTTGCTGCTGCATCAAAATTCCTCGGGAGATGAAAAAAATTGATGAACAGCAAATATGCCAAAGGGGGAAATATTTTGTTTTGGAAATACTGTAATATTTAATTTCTGCATTATAAATGAAATTCTCCAATGTGCTTGTGCAAATTGGATTCACCAGCAAAAATTAGAGATAGAAAAAAATAACAATGAAGACTCCTTACCTACCACTCTGAATTCTATTACTCCTAGGAAAGAAGTTTCACTGTATTTTTCCTCAGAAGATCAGAAATCTGTGTCTACTTCCTAAGCTAAACTTCATTTCGTCTTTCCTCCTGTTGGTGTTGTCCATTTGCTCTTCTTTCTTCCTGGTGTTTCTCACTTGCAAATATCTTTCTGTCAGGCTGTGAAAGGTAAGGTTTTTTTAATGACAATTCCAGGGAATTGCAAAAATCCTTGGAAGCCCAGTAAGTGTAAAATCTTGTATTGGCAGTGTCAGACAGTGTACTGTCTGGAAAAGCATACTTCAGGACCAGGTTGGATGGGGCTTTTGGCAACCTGGTCTAATGGAAGGTGTCCCTGCCAATGGCAGGGGGATTGGAAGTAGATGTTCTTTAAGGTCCTTTCCAATTCAAAACATTCTATGATTCTGTGATACTGTCTGTAGTATCTTACACTGCTTTTGGGAGAAAGGTTGGCATATCAGGACTTTCATTACAGCTTTTTGTGTTATGCAGTAGATATGCCATCTCTTGCTGCATGTTAGTTTCTTGAATTCCCAGATCATCCTAGTAGTAGTATTTCTTTACTCCAAAGGTAGCAGGTAGTTATAATGAATAGCTTTCTGCTTCTGTAAGCCCAGTGTAATTCCTTTGTGTTGCACAGCTGAGTGGTTATTTATGATGTTTTTAATAGAGATCTAGTAAAACAAACAAGAATAAAATATGACTGGAAGAAAAATTTGAACTTGAATGAATTCAGCTAAGATATCATAAAGATAGGTTTGGCATTGAAAACAAACACAGACAAACAAACAAACAAAAAGCAAGAACTCTCCCAATGGGGGAAGAAAAAAAAAAAAAAAAGCTTATAAAGAAGAAGAAAATTGAAGCTTAAAATTTCCAGTGTATTTACAGGGTTCCAATTTGCATAAGGCTTGTTACACTTACTTTGTTCCAAATCCATTACGTTCTTTTGAATGCATTTTGTAACTGACAGGCCAGTGCCACAAGTTACAAAATCATTGATGTCTCTTTTCTCTAAGTTATTAAGAAATTCCTCTGCCAACTGTGGTTCATTAAATTTTCTTGTTTGATTTCCTACTGTGATGATTAAAGTTGCTGCTTATGGAATCCCACATCTAATTTTTTTATTTTTTTTTTATCCTCTTCAAATCTAGCAAACATTTGTATCTGGCAGCTGTTTCTCTTGTCACAACAGCATATATCTTTATCCTAACAATCTTTAAAAATAGTACAGTTCACAGTTATTCCCTTTATTTTTTCTGAATTGCATTCATTTTGTAATTCAGTTTGGAATTGTTTCCAGAAGGGACTATAGAGCCACTGCCTTCTGCAGACAGTGAAATCAGTAAGCATTGATACTATTTGATATCCAAAATTCATGAAAACAACAATTTAGTTGCCTCCACAGTTTTTCTCTCAAATACCAAATGACTACTAAAACACAAAAATAAAAAAGATTACAAAAATGGACTATTGTTTGTATAACAACACCATGCCATATTCCTAACTAAGAGCAAGGCACAGGTAAAACTCATGAATCACTGAACCACAGTCTTAGTCTAGTGCAGAAAACAGGATGGGAGGACAAGGTGCTTGTAGCTGTGACTGGACTAGGTCCTAATACCCAGTACTTCAAAAAAAAGGTTAATATCCCCATACCTTTCTGTCTTTCCTCTTAATTCCTTATATTTATCAAAAACACTACACGAGTAGAGTACTAGATATGAATCCAGGAAACGACTCCCATGTTCCTTAGAGGACTTTATAATTATTTGTCCTTAAATGGTACTTTAAACCATATATCCTACTCCAAAGCTTACTGAAATGACAACTTTACATCTACTTCAGTAGATTCTATCTTTAAAGCCTAAAATTAATCTGGGTCCTTGTGAAGTCATTTAAAAAAAAAATACCGGTTAGGGATTTTTTTTTTTTCCAGTGCCAGGGAAGCTCATGGAGCAGATTATCTTGGGACTCATCACGCAGCACTTGCAGGGCAAGCAGGCGATCAGGCCCAGTCAGCATGGGTTTATGAAAGGCAGGTCCTGCTTGACAAACCTGATCTCCTTCTATGACAAAGTGACATGCTTGGTGGATGAGGGAAAGGCTGTGGATGTGGTCTACCTTGACTTCAGCAAGGTTTTCAACACCATTTCCCACAGCATTCTCCTCAATAAACTGGCTGCTCTTGGCCTGGACTGGCGCACACTTCATTGGGTTAGAAACTGGCTGGATAGCTGGGCCCAAAGGGTCATGGTGAATGGAGTCAAATCCAGTTGGAGGCCGGTCACTAGTGGCGTTCCCCAGGGTGCAGTTCTGGGGCCGGTCCTCTTTAGTATCTTCATCGATGATCTGGATGACGGCATTGAGTGCACCCTCAGTAAGGTTGCAGATGACACCAAGTTAGGTGCGTGTGTTGATATGCTCGAGGGTAGGAAGGCTCTGCAGGAGAAACTGGACAGGCTGGACCAATGGGCTGAGGTCAACTGTATGAAGTTCAACAAGGCCAAGTGCCAGGTCCTGCACCTGGGGCGCAATAACCCCAAGCAGAGCTACAGGCTGAGAGAGGAATGGTTGGAAAGCTGCCTGGCGGAGAAGGACCTGGGAGTATTGGTTGATAGTCAGCTGAATATGAGCCAGCAGTGTGCTCAGGTGGCCAAGAAGGCCAACAGCATCCTGGCTTGTGTAAGAAGCAGTGTGACCAGCAGGTCTAGGGAAGTGATCGTCCCCCTGTACTCGGCTCTGGTGAGGCCGCACCTCGAGTACTGTGTTCAGTTTTCAGCCCCTCGCAACAAGAAGGACATCGAGGTGCTTGAGCAAGTCCAGAGAAGGGTGACAAAGCTGGTGAAGGGTCTGGAGAAGAAGTCCTACGAGGAGCGGCTGAGGGAGCTGGGTTTGTTCAGCCTGGAGAAAAGGAGGCTCAGGGGCGACCTTATTGCTCTTTACAGGTACCTTAAAGGAGGCTGTAGCGAGGTGGGGGTTGGCCTATTCTCCCACGTGCCTCGTGACAGGATGAGGGGGAATGGGCTAAAGTTGCGCCAGGGGAGTTTTAGGTTAGATGTTAGGAAGAACTTCTTTACCGAAAGGGTTGTTGGACATTGGAACGGGCTGCCCAGGGAGGTGATGGAGTCACCATCCCTGGAAGTCTTTAAAAGACGTTTAGATGTAGAGCTTAGAGATATGGTTTAGTGGGGACTGTTAGTGTTAGACCAAGGGTTGGAGTCGATGATTTTGAGGTCTCTTCCAACCTAGAAATTCTGTGATTCTGTGATTCTGTGAAAATATATGTCAGGTCATTAGTTAAGATAAGACAAGAAGCAATCACATTTTATAACACCATAACTCTTAATTGCAGTTATTGCAGTTTATATAAACATAGTGTATCTAACTAATTGCTAATGCTTCCTAGAGCAGCGAGGTTAGTTCCATTGCTGGACTTCTTTTTAATGTATGTTTCTATCTTATTCTTACAAATCCATTTTATATGTAGTTATATGATGCGGTGTTTACACTGCAATCACAGTCATTTCTGCACAGAACTTTTCAGTTATGATGATGTATTATTAATTACCTGAACCAGAATACATAATTATATGAACATATTCACTACACCAGTCTTAAAAGCCAGATATCAGATAACTTTGATGTTTTCAGTAACTAATGCAATGTTTATCTACCACATCTTAACTTCAGTTCTAGATAAAGTAAATATATTTCATTAAGTTCATCAAGACAAAAGCTAGCAGATTGTGGCCACACATGAATAGAAGCTGAATGCCTCCTGTGTAATACCAATGCCAATTAAACAGAACAGTGGAACCGATGACTTCCACTTGTCACCAGAGCTCAAAAATCTCTTGGTGATCTTAGAAACAGACTACAGACATGTAAAAATGTTTTTAGTTACTAATGGTCACAAATTGCCTGAGGATGTTTTTTTTTCCCATGTATGGAGTGTGGATAGAAGCATAAGGCCAGGTTTAGACTGCTGAATGCACCACTGGTGAAGACTAGGACATATTTTTCTTTCAAAATACTGAAAAAAGGGATACTAGCTCGCAAAAAAAAAAAATATATATATAACTAAATAGATATAAACAATATATTTTGCATGAAATAAGCATCTTTTTTCTCCTTAAAACTTTAAATGGGTATTTTCCAATGTCTAATTCCAGTCAACGCACGTTGTGGGAGTGTGTCTTCTCTTTCTCACATCTCATATTAAATGATGAGCACATCCAGTAACAATATAGTAATTTTGTATACATGATACCAATGGTATTAAGTGCTGGTGCTATTTTACTGTGCATGGCATTAGTTTTGTGTATATAACTCCAAACCTTCAGCAGCTACAGCTTTTACCATGCAGACTCAGTGGGTCCCTGTCATACAGACTGCTGACCCTGCCCCAAAATGGGGCAGTCCCCCACCTGTCCTCTCCTCCATTACAGAAATGAGGGGAAGTAACTCAAAGCGTGTCACAGCCCTGTCTCTCTGCTCCCAGCAAATTGCTCAAGTAGGGAAGCATTTGCTCACATGTACAGCCAGCAGGCATTTGAAGATTTCAGGAACTCTTTAGGAGCAGATATCACCAATCCAAAAGGAAACTTAGAAGTCCCTACTACTACTAAGTGACTTGTGTTCCTACATGTAATTTCTTGATATTTCAGTGATTCCTGTCCATAGCACTTAATGGTGTTTTGCCTCTTGGGGTTATCATGGTACTTTTTGGTATTATCAGCATAAAGGACTCAGCTACCATCACCCACTGCTAAACAAACTTACACACACCTTTAAACCTACAAGCCTGTTCTGCAGCAGTGGGATCCAGAAGTCTGGGTGAGGTGTTTAGGGAACTGAGCGATGTATGGGGAAAGCCAGGAACTTCTGAGTGGGACTCACAAAACCCTTTTTTGATTACTTGAAATGACTTAACTCATTTAAAAAATGTTTAGATTGGATGATAAAAGTAGTTCATTTATAAACACAGAAATCTAAGTTAAAATGTAAAATGTTTGTGTTGTAATTTTCAGGCCAGGTGAACTATTCCAAGAATATTAGAAACTAAAAGTTTGGAGTAAAGTTTTGAAGATCTCAGGTTGGCTTATGGAGTTCAAGTTAGGCTTTGACTAAACACCTAATATTTTCATTATTTATCAGAAATGAGCCAAATCTCTGAAGCTTTTGAGCATCTGACGCTTTTTGATCATCTATTGCTGAGGAGTTCTGCCAGCAGCTTGGTATCTTACAAATAATCTATATTTATACTATATTATATTTATACCACAAGTCAAATGAAAACATTAAAAAATATAATTACAGCCTATTGTGTTATTTAAATATATATTTTTTCTCATTTAATTGACAGTGGAAATTGTTGATGGGGTATCATTTTAAAGAAAAACAATGTAATATTCTGTCAAGCTGAGTATGTTCACAAAATGGAAGCTTAACTTTGATTAGGCATGATAGTTGTGGTTGTCAGGAACCCGCCCTCTAGTTCAAGTTATGATTTAATGTTTCCTGAGCATCCTACCAGAGTCAAAGTTAAATTTACACTCTTGACATTTTCCACTGCCTTTAAATATCCCTGTGACTAGCTATTGAAACATTTTCCTAGTTGCATTGTTCTCCTGTTTCTGAAATAAAAAAATATCTTCAAGGTTGCAGTTCTGAAATAAAGTAAGGGGAAATATGTGAGGTAAAAAAATAAAAAGAGTGGTTATGGCATGAAAATAACTTTTCAACTTTAATGGGTTGATGGACTAAGATCAAGTCTAAAACAGAGCATTATCTGAGCTTATTGCATGAAATACTGTAAAACTTCTACTTTCTTATATCCAGACAGCCAGAGATGTGGAGCCATTGTGGTGGTTTAATGATGAGCAGATAAGCACCACTGTGCTGCTCTCTCATTCCCCCTTCACAAAAGGACAGGGAAAGAACATATAATGAAAAGAAGGTCGTGGGTTGAGATAAGTACAGGGAGATCACTCACCAATTACTGTCACAAGCAAAGCAGGTTCAGTGTAAGAGAGATTAATGTAATTTATTGAAAAATAATAGCAAGCTAAAGCAGCAAGAAATTAAAAGCAAACTAAAAACAACCTCCACCTATACCATCTCTTGTACCTCCTCCCCCAAAATGGTGCATGGCGGGGAAATGGAAGCTGCGGTCAGTCCATGACACTTCGTCTCTGCCACTCCTTCACGGTCTCTCTCTGCCCCTGCTCCCTGTGGGGTCCCTCCCACGGGATGCCGTCCTTCCCGAACTGAGCCTGCGGGGGCTGCCCACAGGCTGCAGCTCTTCAAGAACTGCTCCCACACGGCTCTGTCCCACGGGGTCCATCCCCCAGGAGCAAACTGCTCCAGCACGGGTCCCCCACAGGCAGCAGCTCCCCCCAGACCCCTGCTCCTGCGTGGGCTCCTCTCCACGGGCTGCAGCTCCGGCCCTGGGCCTGCTCCTGCGAGGGCTCTCCATGGGCCACAGCCTCCTCCAGGCAACATTCACCTTCTCAACCGGGGAATCCTACAAGGGTTGCAAGGGCAGTTCTGCCCAGAAAGTTGTCCAGCAGAAAGGGACCTGGGGATATTGATTGACAGCCAACTGAACATGCGACACCAGTGTAATTGGATGGCCAAGAAGGCCAACAGCATCCTGATTTTTATCAGAAACAGTGTAGCCAGCAGGACTAGGGAAATGATTGTCCCTCTGTACTTGGATCTGGTGAGGCTGCACCTTGAATGCTGTGTTCAGTCTTGGGCCCCTCATTACAAAAAGGACATTGAGGTACTGAAGCATGTCCAAGGAATAGCAAAAAAGCTGGTGAAGGGTCTAGAAAACAAGTCTTAGAGGTACAGCTGAGGTAACTAGGTTTATTTAGCCTTCAGAAAAGGAGGCTGAGGGGAGACATTATTGTTCTCTACAACTATCTCAAAGGAGGTTGTAGCAAGGTGGGGATTGGTCTCTTTCCCCAAGGAACAAGTGATAGGACAAAAAGGAAATGGCCTCAAGCTGTGCCAGGAGATGTTTAGGCTGGATCTTAGGATAAATTTATTTACTGAAAGGGTTTAGTGGCATTGGAGCAGGCTGCCCAGGGAAGTAGTTGAGTCGTCACCCCTGGAGGTATTCAAAAGATGTGTAGATGTGGTACTTAGGAACATGGTTTAGTGGTAGACTTGGTAGCGCTAGGTTAACAGTTGGACTTGATGATGTTGGAGGCCTTTTCCAATCTAAATAATTCTGTTATTCTATGATTCTTCTCCAATGCCTGGAGCACCTCCTTCCCCAGCTGAAGCTGCCTGCTACCAAAACTTGCCATGTAAACCCAATACAGCCACACACTGGAGGACTGAGTCTCAGACAGAGAAGAAAATTCAAGTCAGTAAATCAGAAAACCTCAAAAGGAATTTTAATGTCAAGGTGTTATTCAATAATCATAAAGCATGATTCTGCTGCCATTGGGTATATGTTAAAATATATTGACATTAAAGCATGAAGGCTTGTGTGGAACTGTGATAATGAAATGCATGAACAAAAACAATTCTTATTCAGTGGATTGCATTTGCCATATAGAAACAACAGAGAACAAAAAATTTCCAGGATACATATGGTAATATACTGATATCAGCCCTCAAACATGGCACATAATTGAAACCACTGATACAGCAGCAGTAGTCATTGTAGCCTTTGTAGTCCATGACTGCAAAGAAGACTGAAGCCATAAGGCCCCACCAGTGCTAGGGTGCGCTGAGAGAAGAAAGACTAATGCTATTGTTGTAGAAAGTGAAAACCTATCATATGCAGGGACTTACCTTTCATGACATTACTTATTGATTAATTGAAACTTGATAATGAATTTAATCATATTACAGTATTTTTTGATGTTAAAAACAGTATATTGTTGACATCAAAAGAACTGAACGAAAAGTTTGCAATGTATCAATGGCATTCCGATATTTTCTGTGTTAATTACCTCCTTAAGCTTCATAAACTATTTTAACCTTTGTCTAATTTAAACATTTTCTTTGAGATTACATCAATCTATTTTGTAAATAAAAGTAGTTCAATTATTTGGCTCAGATAAGTGTAATGTAACTGTGTGAATGACAACCAAGAGACTTTAAGTAAAGAAAGCAAGTTTCAGCAAGCTGTTTCTCACAATTACCACCACCAAAAAATATATATTGGTTATATGTATTAAAATTGTTTTCACTCAGATTTGTGGAAGATGATAAAGGGTCTTTAAATATATATATATATATATTTAATTAAAAATAATTTTGGGTAATGTAATATTCTGACTTAAAAATGGTTATTTAATTAAAAAAATCTATACCCACAATTCATAAATTGAAAAATTTCTGTCAGGTCTAGTCAAGAATGTTTTGCTCAGCCGTGAGGTAAGGTGCCTGTATAGGTGTGCATATAAAAATGTTAGACAGATCTTCCTTTTACTCAAGCAAAGCTGCAGGAAAAGAAATAGATAGTGTTTCCCCTTAATTTATGAAGAGCAGATCATTTTCGTGACCATGAAAGCCTACCGACCTTGTCACGTCTGGGTTTTTATAGCCAAGCAGATAAAGGCTGGTTCAGAAATGATACCCTTCTCATTTTATTTCACCTTTCTACCGTCACCAATCTGCTGAGAAAAATCCCCTTTCTGTGACTTTGGGTCTCCTTTATGTAACTGCAGTCCTCCATCTCATTTAGCACAGCCACAGCAGGAGCTTTCTTTTGCTTAGTCTTTCTGTGATGAAACTAGATCAAGTTACTGTGATATGAATCGTCACTGAAGTCTCATCTGAAAAATTTATGACAATAAGGTATCTTCAGCTGGCATAATCTGTTGTAAAATCATTAAGACTAGAAATTAATAATATGATTTGGGTTTATGAAGCTGGATATGAAATATCCATGACTTCTCTGATCTATATAATTCTGAATAATCTAATATGTATAAAATAACTAGTAAACCTTATTTATAACTTCCAAACACTACTAAAGTAGAGTTGTTATAGCAGTATTTTTCTGTTGCTATGGGCTTAAGAAACTTAGAGACAGTAGTAGTAACTTGTAATATATGTTACCATGGCGATTGTTTTCTTAATGAACAGTGGATAAAATTGCTTCATAAAATGTATATACTTTTCTCCTGCAGACTACAGATGCTTTGCAACAACCGTATTGTATGAATCAGTGTTTGCACTTAATGGCATGCATGTTTAGTGTACTATACCAGGCTGATGGTGTATGCTTTACAGTCCTTATTATGGTAGTAGATGCTGATCTGCTGAGAATTAAATACCTTTTCCTGGAGCAGATTATTCCACTGAGATATAGCAAATGTAGAAACAGTTGAGTCTGGCCAACATGTATTACATGCAGCAAGGCTGTATGCAGACTCCTTCTGGCCTGAAAACAACATTGCTATGTTTGCATGACACCACAGCAAAGATAAACTCTCTCTCTCAAAAGAGCCATAACCAGCACAGACATCTCAGGATCTTCTATAGTACAGAAAAGAAGAAAATACATGCCTGAGTCACTTCAGTGTCTTTGGCACATTCACTACCTGGGAACTGCACTTAGGGGAAGAGCTGGCCTGCATCATTGCTGTCTATAGAGCCTGAAGCCCTCCGTAGTTGTCCTGGAAATTCAGCAGAATTGTCAAAACTCTCCAGATGAGGACCACCATGCAGGCACGAGGCACTTCTGGTTCTCATGTGCATTTCCTAGACCCTTTTATAATTCCTGCTCCAGTGTGCTCTGAAACCAGGCTCTGTGTTAGAAAGTCTGCCACTGCACTTAGTGCAGGAGGTAAATATTATCTAGAAAGATTTTAAGGAAGGTTGTAAAGTTCTGGTGAGGATGTATCATGCTGTCCTTAAGGTAAGCATCAAATGTTTTGATCTAGAGAACTGGGATGATTACTACTTTCTGATTTCTGTAACCCTGCATCTCTCAATATTTTTATTTATTTTTTTTTGTCTACAGATTTCAATGTCAGTAGAAAATAACTTACGCTCCATGTAAGCACAAGAGAAAATTATAGCTGAAAACCTGAAAACTTAAGTCATTTGTCAAAGATATTACAAAGGCAGGGTTTGAACAGAGATTATAGCTCTATTCAATCCTCTGGACAAACATTGAGAGTGAGTGATAGAATTCTCTGTATAAATAATGGAAAAGAAGTTAAATATTTTGAGATAAAAATGAAAAAATATTCAATATTAAGTAATATTACATAGGTAAGATCTAGGCCTTTTTAGTTAATAGACCAAATCTGGAAAGCTTGATTCTATTTGATAGGTTTCTTGAAGGTGTCAGAGACTGATTTTATTCTGAATCCCTGACCACAGTTTCATGCATTATACTGTTAACAAACTGGCAAATTAATCCAATGTTTGTGGCTTGTGCAAAACACAAGCAAACTTTTTCATACCACTCATCTTCCCTTACTCAACTACACAATGCTTTTTAATTCTGTTCTCACTTCTTTACTCCAGCTCTACCCACTTTGCACAGAAATCCTCAGTTTTTGAAACAAGGGTGTGTTTTGAAAAGATTTTTCTGGAAGTCATATATGACATATTTATCCAGAAAATTGTTTCTTAGCATACATGGCATTGCATTCAAAGTATTCATACAGAAAAGACCCTTTGAAAGACTATTATTCCTATATAAATGGGTATTTCCTTAACTTTGAAAAAGGAAAAATAAAATATTAAGAGTATAAACATTTTTAAAGAAAGTAACAATACACAAAGCAAGAATTTCTATATTTCCTGTCTTTATATCCGTATGGATGAAATCACTCCTATGCAAAGGGAACATTATTCTCTTCAGACTGATAAAAGTAGTGGTGTAGACCTGAGTCATCACCATTTTTTAGCTGGATTTATACTTAGATACTTTATCCTGTTAGTACACAAGGAAAAGTGCTTCAAAGGAAGGGAATGCAGGTGTACTAATTTCACTTGTTTCAAACTATATAAACAGAGCAAGTGAATATTCCCAGGAAAACAGTAGTATGCTACTGAGGAATGGATTTCATTTTATGATGGATGGTTTCCACTTTCTAATTCTAAGATTCTGTTCAAGCATTGTTTAATCAGTTGCTACAGATGTTTTATCAAACTATATATATAACGTATTTTCCATATGCAATATAAACTAAAGAGAAGTTCAGTCATTTATTCTCCAGAATCAGAATATAAATGTATTGGTGATTCATCCAAAGTAGTAGGAAGTTTCCAGCTTTCTAGTTTGTTTAAGCTTTCTGATGAATTTTGCAACCATCAGACAATTGTTAGGAAGTACACTGATAGATAAATGCTGTGAAAATAGTTAAAACCTTTCTCCTCAAACCTTTGAATGACATAATTAGACACTCTAAGAGAAAAATTCTATAAAGTCTAGAGTGGAAATATAGTTAGATCACAATCATTAAATGGTTTAGATTGGAAAGAGACCTTAAAGATCATCTAATTCCAACCCCCCTGACATGGGCAGGGACACCTCCCACCAGACCAGGTTGTTCAAAACCCCATCCAGCCTGGCCTTAAACACCTCCAGGGAAAGGGCATCCACCACTTCTTGGGGTAACCTCTTCCAGTGCCTCACCACCCTCACAGCAAAGAATTTCTTCCTTATAGGTAATTTAATCTACCATTTTTTAGTTTAAAGCCATTCCCCCTTGTCTTATTTCTGCACCCCCTGACAAAGAGTCCTTCCCAGATTTCCTGTAGGTCCCTTTTGGTACTGACAGGCTGCTGTAAGGTCTCCCTGGAGCCTTCTCTTCTCCAGGCTAAAGAACCCCAACCCCAACCTGTCTTTATAGGAGAGGTGCTCCAGCCCTTTGATCATCCTTGTGGCCCTTCTCTGGACTCATTCTAATACTTTCATGTCCTTCTTGTGCTGAGGGCCCCATAAAAATCCTATTTTATCATTCAATCTACTTTGGGGTGTTGTTATTTTATTGTTATTTTGCTAGAAATTATATACTATGGAAAGAATATATATATATGTATATATATATATATATATATATTATAGTCCCTATATTATAATTTTTGGTAATGTATTTGTCCTGGTTTCAGTTAGAACAGAGTTAATTTTCTTCCTAGTAGCTGGTAGAATGCTATGTTTTGGCTTAGGATGAGAAGAGTGCTGATAACACCCCGATGCTTTAATTGTTGCAGAGCAGTGCTTATACTAAGCCAAGGACATCTCAGCTTCTTGCTCTGTCCTGCCAACGGGCAGGCTGGGGATGCAGCAAGAGCTGGGAGGGGACAGACCCAGGACAGGTGACCCAAACTAGCCAAAGGGGTATTCCATACCATCTGACATCATGCTAAACAATATATAGGGGTGGCTAGCCGGGGGAGGGGGGCCGGACTGCTCGGGGTTAGGCTGAGCATCGGTCAGCGGGTGGTGAGCAATTGCATTGTGCATCACTTGTTTGTACATATTATTAGTGGTAGTACTATTGTCATCATTGTATATTATTATTATTATTATTATTATTATTATTATTATTATTATTATTATTATTATTATTATTATTATTATTATTATTTTCCTGTCTTATTAAACTGTCTTTATCTCAACTCACGGGCTTCACTTTCAATTTCTCTCCCCCGTCCCAGAGAGGGAGGGGGGAGGGTGAGCGAATGGCTGCATGGTGTTTAGCTGCCGGCTGGGTTAAACCACGACAGTATTTCACAGAATCACAGAACTGTAGGGGTTGGAAGGGACCTCAAAAGATCATCGGGTCCAACGCCCCTGCCAAAGCAGGTTCCTCAGAGCAGGCTGCCCAGGTAGGCGTCCAGACAGGCCTTGAACCTCCCTTGGCAGCCTGTTCCAATGCTCCATCACCCTCATCGTGAAGAAGTTCTTAACATCCACCACTTTTTCCCTATCTACTCAGCTGGTGATGCCATCATAGAAGGCAACGAGGTTGGTCAAGCATGACTTCCCCTTGGTGAATCCATGCTGACTACTCCTCATAACCTTCTTCTCTTCCAATTGCTTGGAGATGGCATCCAGAACAAGCTGCTCCAGTACCTTTCCAGGGACAGATGTGAGACTGACTGGCCTGTAGTTTCCTGGATCCTCCTCCTTGCCCTTCTTGAAGACCAGAGTGACATTGGCTATCCTCCAGTCTTCAGGCATCTCACCCATTCTCCAGGACCTTTCAAAGATGATAGAGAGCAGTTTGGCGATCACATCTGCCAGCTCCCTTAGCACATGCAGATGCATCCCATCGGGACACATGGATTTGTGTGCGTTGAGCCCACTCAGACACTCCCGAACCACTCCCACGTCCACTAGGGGGGGAGCCCTCCATTTTTCAGACCCTTTGTCCTATTGCCAGGGGCAAGGAGTCCCGAGGGAGTGTCCTTGAAGCAAAGACTGAAGCAAAGAAAGCATTCAGTATCTCTGCCTTCTCAGTGTCTCCCGTGACCAGAACACCCCCTCATTCAGTAAGGGACCTACATTGTCCCTAGTCTTCCTTTTGCTGTTTACATACTTGAAAAAAAACCATCATATTATCCTTTATCTCTTTTGCAAGCCTCATCTCTAGGTGGGTTTTAGCCTTCCTTGTCGCATCCCTGCAGGCCCCAACAACACATCTACACTCCTTCCAAGAGGACAGGTCCTTTTTCCACATTTCATAGACCATCCTCTTCCTTTTGATCTTATTGATGAGCTCCTTGCTCATCCACACGTGTTTTCTGCCCCCCTTCCCCTATTTCCTATTCTTCAGGATGCACCGATCCTGAGCATGGAAGAAATCCTGCTTAAATGTAGAAATGTAGCCCAGCTCTCACAAGCACCCTTGCCTTCTAGCAGCCTTTTTTACTGATCAGTGACATAAAGCTTTCCATGCTTTCATCATAAAGTCTTTATTCTGTTCCTTATGATTTTGCCTGACATGATTGTTATCTTAAACTTGTTTGTACTGCATGTATGAGTGCTGAGATGATATTAGTGTAAGACCATTCTTTGTTATCTTTGGAAAGTCACAGGGATTTGGGGTGATGCATGTTCCTGAGGAACATAAGAAAACAAATGTCCGTCCTATGGTCAGGAAAGACAAGGAAGAGGATCGACAGGATGGTCAGTTTCACCTCAGTCTCTGGGAAGGTGAGGGAGAAAATACTCCTGGAATACATTTCTGGTCATATTAAGCAGAACAGTATGAATAGAAATAGTCAGGGTGGATTTTCAAAGGAGAAAACATGCCTGACCAAACTTCTTGATTGATCAACTTCTATGATGTTTAGAATGTGACTGTGATGTGACTGGTGAGATGGATGAACTAAGAGCAGTAGATGTTCTTTTTGGCATAGACAAGGCTTCCAAGACTGTCTTCAATAGTATCTTCATAAACAAGCTGTTAAATTATAGGTTGTATAAGGACAGTGAGATGGATTGGAACACTGACTAAACAACTGGACTCACAGGATTGTGATCATCATCAAAAAATTCAGCTGGCTGCCAGTCATTACTGGTGTATGCCAGGGGATGATAACAGGACCAATACTTCTTAACATCTTCAACAACGATCTGGATGTTGGGAAAGAGTGTACCCTCAGCAAGGACACAAAAATGAGAAGAGTTGTTGATACACTAGACGGCTTTGCTGCCATTCAGAGTGTCATCAATAAGCTAGAGAAATGGGTTGAAAGGAAACTCAACAAGTGAAGGAAACCACCAACCATGTCCTGCACCAGGGGACAAAAAACACCAGGCAGTAGCATAGGCTGGGTGCCAACTTGCTGAGAGGGTGGGGTTCCTCTTGGATACCAAATTGACTAAGATCCAGCAATTCACTCTTGCAGTGAAGAAGGGCCTAGGTGACCCTGCTCTGAGAAGCAAGTTGGGTTGAGTGATCTTTAGAAGTCCCTTCACACATCAGGTGTTCTGTGATTGTGCTGATGGGAATGTGCTCTTCTCAGAGAGAAGGACTTGCAGAAAGCTTCCCACAGTAAAAAAAAAAAAAAAAAGTTGAAAATGAAAGTACACAGGGTAGATGAAACTGGACAGAAAAACTGAAACATGAGACACTGCACTCTTACTGCAATCTGTAATATTGCCTTCACAGTACTGTCTACTGATGTGAATGCAGAGTGGTTATAGCCTAGATCTTGTTCTTTATCTTTCTCAGGGGAATACTAGCTTTCCGCTCCACCTTCCCTTGCTGCTGCTACATGGCAAAGTTGACGCACCTGATACTTTTACAATCTGCACTCAGACTCCTTTGATGGGAACTCTGTAGCCTTGTGCACATTAGAAATGGCTCAGATTTCCCAATGTCCTTTCACCATAATGGAGTTTGATATTCCTTCCCGAAATAGCCTACTTACTAAATTTCTTACTTCCTGCAAATGTGGTTTGCTTAATTCTTATAACCTTGTCTTGATGTACTGCTAAAAACAAACACTTCTTGAATTATTTTAAGCAGAAAACATATTGGCCTGTAATGCTCTAATCAAGTTAAACAGAAGATCAGGTTAAGCTGTGATCAAATCAGCTGGTTCTGTCATTTGTGTAGCCAGATTAGATTTTGGATATCTACTCTCAGAAGTATCCTCCAGCTAAGGTGGGGGGTACTTCTGTTAAAAACTGTGGAAAGTGTATTCAGTGCTGTCTCTTTTCATTATTTTTTGTGAGCTGTTTTTTGGGATATAATAATAAAATAATGATAACTTCTATAGCTGTTGGAATCAGGTGATCACTTTCCTAAGGGAAATGAGCAAGTAATCTGCTAAACTTTGTGGTTCAAAAAAGTATAAAAATGTTGTGAACATTTGCATAACATATATCTAGACAACAAAGAGGAAAAAAAAAATCCATAACTTAATATTTATAAACTTAATGGTTTTGGAAAACAGCTTCATGGTTTTGGAGGCATCATTTTCTTACATAACAAGCACTTCAGAATAACAAGTTTGATTTCAAGAAACCAGTAAATAAAAAAAAGATAAATAAAATAAAAAAAAAAAAAAGGAAAGAAAGAAGGTATTGATAAACCAATTAGGTCATTTCTTTATGGATTATTTCTTTCTACAAATAAAGATTGATTGAACTGATGTTGAATCACAGGGAGGTATATAGAACAATATTGCAGATGGACAGATAAATTAATCAGTGATTTTTCTCTGCCAGATCAAATTTCTTCTCCAGCCTTCCATACAGAGCAGTACACACACACTTTATTAAAACTGTTCATCCTTATACGGACAAATCAAATCCAAGAGTATATTTAATTTTCAAGTGTTTTATTACAAATATTTAAACTACATATCATAAAGAATTGGATGCAGACATTTTTGGTCCTTTGCTCAATGAAGATACATTTAGTCTATATGCAATGCTACATATAATGCTATATATAAATGCTACATAATACTGTAATACTGAAATACTACTATTTTAACATAAATTACTGAAATACTATGTATTCCTGATTTTTTTTTTGTTTGTTTGTACATTTTTGACAGAAGAAAGGTATAATTCTAATTTAGTTCTTAAAAAAATATTTAGATCATATGAGAAGCTGCACATGCTCATTATCATACTATCACATAACTCCCTATCCACTAGTATTTATTTGCTCTTTCTCCAAATGTCTAATTGTCAGTCTATGAGTATTACTTTAGTTTTTCCATGTGCTTTTAGACAAATTTCTATAGCTATTTGAAAACCTCAAGGAAATATCTGTCTTAAAGCTATAATTTAAAGAAATATATATATATATATTTTTTTTTTTCAGAGCATTTTGACATACCTTGTCTGGAGGTACTCCGAGTTTGTTCCAGATATTAACCTTTCATGCTATAAACATCCCTTGTCTTAAAAGAGGGAAAGCGGAATTTTCGTATAAATCCTAGAGCTCTAATGTCAAAGGAGACAGCCTTTACTTTGAAATTGTTTTATGGTAAAAAATCTTTTCTACAAGCACATAAAGACATTTGGCCTGAAGGAAGCTCAATTTTTCAATAGTAGCAAAATAGTTAATTGGGAAGATTATTGAAAATCCTCATCTTAATCTACTTGCAAACTCTATGATCCTTCACAATGCGCAATGTCTTTGAGCAACCTGTTCTAGTGTCTCACCACCCTCACAGCAAAGAATTTCTTCCTTGTCTAATATAAATCTTCCTTCTTTCAGTTAAAAACTAATACCCCTTGTCCTATCACTACACTCCCTGACAGAGTCCCTCCCAAGCTTCCCTGCAGGCCCCCTTTTTGTACTGGTAGGCTGCTGTAAGATCTCCTAGAGCCTTCTCTTCTACAGACTGGACAACACTAACTACCTCAGCCTGTCTTCACAGGAGAGGTGCTTTAGACCCTTGACCATCCTCGTGGCCCTCCTCTGGACATATTCGAATGCTTCCATGGCCTTCTTGTGCTGGGGACCCCAGAGCTGAACACAGGGCTCCAGGTGGGGTCTCACAAGAGCAGAGCAGAGGGGGGCAAATCCCCTCCCTCAACCTGCTTGTTTTGATGCAGCCCACAATATGGTTGGCTTTCTGAGCTGCAAGTGCACATAGACAGCTCATGTGGAGCTCCTCATTAACCAGCACCTCCAGGTCCTTCTCCTCAGGGCTGTTCTCAGTATCTTGACTCCCATCACTGGCCCCAGGCAGTTCTCTAAATGTAGGCATTTAGTTCCATTAGAGACACTCTAAGGATATACAGGACATCTGGAAACATGACCCAGGACCTAGGGGAAACCTATGCCTTGCTAAAAAGGCATCTGAGGGCTGGGAGAGATACAGTAAGGGATTTCAAATGATACTAAATCTGTGATCATACATCTGATTTAAACCCCTTTAACTATATCATTCTGAACATTCTGAGCTGACTCATTCACTTACAACAGGAAAACAGATCACAAGCAGACAACCGCACTCAGATATATAAATGTGTCTAAGAATTTTAGGTGAATGCAGTCCTTAGCAGATAATCGATTAGTTAGAGAGCACTGACTAGGTAGCAGAGGTGGTCCCTGCAAAATTCCTTTCCTCTGAGAATCAGTTCTCCAGTCTTCCTCTCTCTGATTATGGGAAAACTTGAGTGAATCAGTAAAAGCTTTTTGTGGATATTTCAACAAACAAGAATTATTTCTATGTATGCTTAAGATAGACTTTTTTTTTCAATATTTTATTGAAGAAAAATGTTAAAAGATTGGATTTATTTTTTAAATCATGCTGTTGTCCCAAGCAATAACAAAAAAAAACTAATTTAAAAACCACTGTCTTGCATAATTGTTTTGGAACTGTCTATGTTTGTTTGTTTGTTTGTTTTAAATGTGTGTAGATTGCATATACATTTATACAGGTATATACATTTATACAGGTATGTATATGCACATGAGAGTGATCTTAGATACATACAGTTTTACACTTTACTGAAAAAAAAACATTTTTTATCAAAGAATATGACCAACAAAATATTTTTATCTATTTCAAATTACAATTTTAATGTTTTATTAAGTAATGTTTTCACCAATATCTCTTTAAATTATATCCGACACTATTTACTGATATCAGGTTGTGAAGAAAAAGTGATAGGTCTCATTTTTTTAAATAACCTATGGTGAAAGTTTGGAAAAAAACAAACAAACAAACAAACAAACAAACAAAAAAAACCCTGCCTTTGGCAATTATTGGGAATCCAGGAATAGTAGTACTATTTAGATTTAGCTAGTTAATCTTCATGTCTTTCATCAGTCCAATTTTACATCTAAACGAGCATTCAGCTCTTTTCCTTGGGTTCAGGGGACCTGAATATTGCCTTTTGGGCCTGAAGAGCAGATGCAGAACACCAGCTGTGCAGCATGCAGTGGTTTAACCAGCACCAGGTTATGAATGTCAATGGTATTAGAGCTGTGCTGAAGAACACCAGAAGAAAGTGGCCTGTCTGTAATGAGAGTACTTTTGAAACGTACTTAGTATTGAAAATCACCCAAGAGGGGGGACTAAGAAACGAGCAGCTTAATCCCATTGATAAAGTGTCATCAAATCCCATTCTCTCAAGGACTTAAAAAGATAATCCCGGACAACCCTATCGAAGGCTTTTTTAGCACCTAGTGATAACGTTACCAGAAATTCCTTCCAGTGCTGTGATACTGCAATTGTGTGTCAGTTTAGCTTCTTGCCTGTTAAAATTTATGGAAAGCTGTTTGTAAAAAGCACAGCATTCTCTCACCCTCTGAATATATAACAGATGCAAAAGTACACTTGAGGGTATATATACTAGGGAGACTAAACTGTTCAAATTGACACATTTAGCTTTTTGGCAATGCAATTTGTTTAAATTAAAAATAGCACTTTGCTAAAGATGATGAAGCAGACTGCTGCACTGAAAGAAAGTATTAATCACAATTATTACAATGATTTGCTCCTTATTAGCATTGTTGCATTAGTAACCTCAGGTCCAAATACAGATCGCTGCTCCATTTGGGTAGACTAATGCATATTAAAATACTAATGAATTAAAATACATAACGTTTCCTCTATACCAACATGCAATGAAACTGGCCACTTCTCCAGAGAAGCTGACTCTGCTTTTAAATTGTTTAGATTATAAGGCTTCTGGTGGAAGGCTGTTTTTCATTTAGTTGGTGTAACAGGAAAAGATTCACGGTGCATTAGCAAGGCCAGAGTGCTCCTGCTGCTGCCATTCCTGGGGTTCTAGTTTCATCAGTAAGGGAGAGCTGTGTCTTTGCACAAATGTGTGGCACTACCACATACCATGCACGTGTGTGTGAGGGACCACTGCTGCTGCAGAAGAATGTTTTCTACAGGGTGTAAGAGAATATCCACTCCACAGTATAACAGAAAATGTTAAATACTGTTGTTTCCCTCCCCCCCCCCCCCCTTTTTTTTTTTCCTATGTTTGTATTTCACATTAATTATTTTTGAGCATAGTCTGTCACTTGTATTTTGAAGGGAATCCACAAACTTATCCTCAGAGAACTGGTTTTGTATTTACTTTTGGTGGTTACAAAATAATGTAAATCCTACTGATTTGCTGATTTTGCTCTTGACAGGGGCTCAGAGTTACACTTGAGGTTTGCAAACCAGTCTTTCTTCATTTCCTTTACTGTATTTAAGTAGTTTTTAATGTCTTTTGTAAAAGACTTCATCCTACCTCTGCTAATGCAGCTATATGGCTCAACTCCAGAGCTGCGGTGGCAAACTAGCACTGCCTCTGGCAGACATGTTCCTGGGTGGTGTTTCCTGATAGTGCTGTCTTACAGCTGTAGAAGTGTAAAGGCTTTCAATTTAAGATAAATAAATAAAATTTAAGATAAGTAAATAAAATTGTCTTTTTTTTTTTCTTTTCTTTTCCTTTTTTTTTTTTTTTTTTTTTTTAAGTTGAAAAACAGGAAATCTTCCAAATGTTTCATGTAAATCTATATTCAAAGTCCCATGGAAATAACTACGAAATGCCAGGAGAGCTTCCTTGTGAGATTTCTATGCTTTGATTCTGCTTGAGACATAAATCCTATCAGAAGAGTTCCTTCTCCCACAGGAGAATGAGGTTTTTCCAGTTCAGTCTGAAAACAGAAACCTGCAGGTTAGACAAATACTGCAATTCTGAAAAAAAAAAAAAAAAAAAACAAAAAACTTTTCTTACCCCCAAACCTCTGGGAGAAAAACAAAAGCAATCCCTTTTTACAAAATACTGTTTAAATGGGAAGTGTGGGAGTGTTTCTCTAATGTCTCAGCAAAAGCAATATTTATCTCCTTTAAATGGAAACACAAACAGTATTCCTTGTTCTATAGCTTAGTGATAGGAGTTCTACCCTGGGATTTTGCTCTTCTTCCTTGAAAAACAAACTGAAAGCTCTGAAAAATGTGTCTAATCTCTGTCTCTCTCTTTCCACTCCCTCCCTTTCACCCCCTCTCCCCCCCCACTTTTTTTTCTAGTTCTTATTCTAGTTTTAGGTTTTATAGTGAAAATGGGTAAATGACTTCATGGCTGTTTCTTGATTTTCCAAGTTGTAAACATCTTACAGATGAGGTCTTCTATGAGAAACCACCTTTTTGCTTGAGGTCCAAAGGGCAAAATTATAAGAGACTGAGTACTTCCCTACTGCAGAACCATCCTCATGTCCTTCCTCCCAGGTAGTATTTGTGTTCCAGTCTTCAGAGGGAATGGCTGGTGGATTTGAACTGGGAATCCGTCTATGCTAATGTATATGCACATGTACATGTATGCATGTCTGTCTGTCCATCTTTTTTCTGTTCCCATTTGTTAATGCTAGTATGATTATTTCAATAAAGATGTTCCATGTTGCCTGGTTTCAAAAACCTATTTTTCTCTGAGGTGGTCAAATGCTAGACCAAAAAGTTTTTATTTAAATCTAGTCATATTACTATTTTACTCAAATAATTTTTCTCCTACATGAGCATCCTAACTACAGTGCTCTATCTGTATAGAATATATACAGCTTCTGCTAGAAGCACACTTCCAAGACACATGAGGAAAAAGTAAAGATAAATCTTTATTAATCTCTTTAGAAGTCCTAGAATCAGTTTCTCTAAATTTATTTTAGATTGCTTTGTGACGTAAAAGGAATATGGAAACTACATACATTAAAGGTTGGACTAGATGATCTTAGAGGTCTTTTCTAACCTAATTGATTCTCTAAAAAAATGGTGCTTTGCTGAATGATGTGGAGAAAGAAGTAGAGGATTTATTTAACATTACCTAAACATCTGGAAAAGCCTGGTCCAAAAAACATCAATAAGGTGTTATATTTTTAAGCTTGCTGAAACTCAGAATTTCTTTTCTATGGTAAATCTCCACATATTTAGAACAACAATAATAACAAAGAACTAGCCTCTGGAGATATTAAGTGGGTGGAAGTTGGAGAGACAGGGTTGATTCAATGTCAGAATATCAGTGTCAAAATGTAATTTCATAAATCAAGCTGGTCTGCACCAGTTTGGGGATAATGTAGTTCATGTTAGATAATAAAATGTTTTGAAAGAGAAAACGTTTTCAAAATGATAGCTGAAAAATCTAAACACTGCATTCCAAAATTGTCCATATGTTCTTAGTGCTTCATGTAAGACTTCAGAGCCAACTTTGTAAAACCTGACATACTGTTTCAGAAATATTGATGGTGATGAAATAGCATTTTTGGAAGAAAAATGCTTGGAAAACTTGAAAATCTTCAGTTAAGCTTACTGTGACTTAATTGGATTTAACTACTGATCTTTGATCCCTGAGGTCCTGAGTATCAACAGAAATTAGAAGAGACCTGATAGCAAGCACCTGATAGCTAGCTTACAATCCTAAGAGCTTGCTACTGCACCCATTATTTTCCGCACATAGGGCTGTTCTGGCAGTGTATTCTTTGACCTCATTTATATATCCTAAATCAATTTGAGAGTGGAGGAAGTGGCTTTTTGTCACCACAGTGAATTTCTGATATATAGAGATCTGTATCAACTTTACTGCATATAGAGTCCTATGGCTAGTTGAAACCTGATAAATCAAAGTCTTCTGATGGTGCAAAACAACCCGTAGTAGCACGGAATTACTCTTTGGCAACATTTTTGGAAGGATAACTCTTCATCAATTTTATCATCTCAGTTCCAGATGAATTTATATAGATTTTTAACATGGTGAATTTTGATCTATTCTGCTATTTGAAAAAGTCATAGAATTGGATGTAGCAACAGGATATGTGAAGTTGAGTGTTAAAAGCCATTAAGCATTACATAATAGCTGATTTTCAATATTCAGTTGATCTGTATGCTGGGCCTATTGCCTAAGAGTGGTTGGGCATCAGTTGACTTCTGAAAAGTGGTGACTGCTTTTACATCATTTGCTTTGTTGTGTATGTGTGTGTGTGCATGTGCGTGTTTTTCTATTCACCTCTCTATCACATATTAAATTGACTTTTTCTTGACACATAAGTCTTCTTATTTCTGCTTTTCTTATTTCTGTCTCTGTCTAGCTGAAGGGTGGAGTGAATGGCTGTTTGTGCTAGTTTTTAAATGCCAAAAAATTCACTGAAAGAGACCACAATGTTGTAAATTAAGGAATCAAAAAGCACTCTTCTGAACTGCAGCATAAACAAATAGCAATCTAGTTAAAACTTTGTATTTATTTATATGTTATTGTAGATTATTGTTATTTATTATTAGTCATAAACACTTTCAGAGTACAATGGTTGGTACTGAAAAGAAGAGGATTTAGTTTTAACCAGGAGAACAGCTCTTACATTTTCAGGAGACAACAGAAACACTGAAGATATCATGTAGAAAATCTTATGCCTGTTAAAATAAAGGAACAAAACATATAACAAAATCCAAATCTTAACAGTATTTTATAGTTTCTATTTTATGTATATTAAAAAAATAATGTTCAATATTCCTGGGGATTTGTGAAGGAAAACAATCAGTGCTGTTTCAGAGAAATACCTTTGCTGTCACCATACTGGAGTCAGGGTGGAAATGTGGTGTGCTCTGGTGAGGCTGCTTCCAGGGGGAAAAGGCACCCTGCAGAGGTGTGGAACAGTGAGGCTTAAGCCAGTGGTGCACTTTCTGCCAGTGGTGCTGAATCCGGATCTAAGCGCAATGCCAGAAGGGAGCCGGGAAGATTTTTTATTAGATATTAACTAGCATGGTGTGGTGGTTTTACTGTGCTAGGCAGCTAAACACCACAACTGCTCTCTTACTCCCCCTCCTTAGATGAGGAGGGGAAGAAGTAAAGAACAACCCACAGGTTGAGATAAGGATAATATAATTAAAGGGAAAAATAATAATAGTAATTATTATTATTGAGGAAATATTATTATTAACTAAACAATTTAACTAAAGGGTGAAAAAAAAAAGGAAAAGGGGAAAATGGAAGGGAAAAGGGAAAAAAAAACAACAAACAAGCAAAATAAATAAAGGCTATGTGGAAGTGCAGAGGAAAGAAATTACTCTCTATTTCCCACAAATGAGTGATGCTTGATCACGTCCTTGAAGCAGGGCCTCAATGCACATAGCCGGTGTTCGGGAGGAGGACCAACATTTTCATGAGAGCCCACCCCTCTCCTCTTCTTCCTGTTTCCACCTTTTATTGGTGAGTGTGACATCATATGGTATGGAATATCCCTTTGGTTGGTTTAGGTCAGCTGCCCTGGTGATGTTTCTTTTCTCACTTTTTTGCCCACCCCCTAGGAGGGTTAGAGAGCATCCTGATGCTCTGCCACCACTGCTCAGCAGTAGACACAACACTGGTGTGATAACACTGCTGTTCTAGCTACAAGTGCAGAGCACAGCACTGTATGGGCTGCCACAGGGAAAGTTAACATCACAACCAGACCCAGTACACGTGGCCAGCCCAGCAGAACTCTGTGGCATAGCCACAGCCTCATAACTGCATGCCCAGTGCAATCCCCTGCTTGTTGTATTCACCTTAGCTTTAACTGAAAGTTATCACAGAATCACAGAATTTCTAGGTTGGAAGAGACCTCAAAATCATCGAGTTCAACCTCTGACCTAACACTAACAATCCCCACTAAACCATATCGCTAAGTTCTACATCTAAACATCTTTTAAAGACCTCCAGGGATGGTGACTCCACCACCTCCCTGGGCAGCCTGTTCCAGTGTCTAACAACCCTTTCAGTAAAGAAGTTCTTCCTAAGATCCAACCTAAAACTCCCCTGGCGCAACTTTAGCCCATTCCCCGTCATCCTGTCACCAGGCACGTGGGAGAACAGGCCAACCCCCACCTCGCTACAGCCTCCTTTAAGGTATCTGTAGAGAGCGATAAGGTCGCCCCTGAGCCTCCTCTTCTCCAGGCTGAACAAGCCCAGCTTCCTCATCCGCTCCTCATAGTACTTGTTCTCCAGGCCCCTCACCAGCTTCGTTGCCATTCTCTGGACCCGCTCAAGCACCTCGATGTCCTTCTTGTAGCGAGGGGCCCAAAACTGAACACAGTACTTGAGGTGTTGCCTCACCAGAGCCGAGTGCAGGGGGACGACCACCTCCCTAGCCCTGCTGGTCACACTGTTTCTTATGCAAGCCAGGATGCACCTGAGCACACTGCTGTCTCGTATTCAGCTGGCTGTCCACAATCACTCCCAGGTCCTTCTCTGCCTGGCAGCTTTCCAACCACTCATCTCCCAGCCTGTAGCTCTGCTTGGGGTTATTGCGCCCCAGGTGCAGGACCCGGCACTTGGCCTTGTTGAACGTCATACAGTTGACCTCAGCCCATCGGTCCAGGCTATCCAGATCATGTAAAGTTGCATTCTACTGTTCACATATAATAATGTGAACATGATTATAACACATGATTATAATAAGATCACTCAATGTACATAAGTTAATTAAATAATTGTGTTTGTTCTTAATAGGAAATTAGATCTACAATGGTCAACTCTAATACTGGCAAAATGTATAGTGACAAACACAGCAGTATAATCCTATACAAGATTAATGTATGAAACTTAATCAATAAATGAATACCATTACATGTTATATTGTATGTTGTATCACATTATTACATGGACCTTGATTCTTTTTACTGGGTGAAGAAGGTATTCTCAGCTCAGGGTCTCACAAAAGACACTGTTTATAATTAAGGTATACATTTAACAGCTCTGGCAATGCTGATGGAAAGCAAGTTGATACAAAGCATAATAAATAAATAAATAATAAAAAAATCTTCCCTGTGATTTTTTTCCCTTGTTATTTTTGTTATTCTTCAAAAATTCTAGTGCAAATTAAGATTTGTTTTATTGTTACTAATAATAGAGTTCTTGTTTTCTTACTTTCTGACTTTTTAGTCATCTCAAACAAAAAATAAGCTATGAGAGAGACAACACTAAGATGTTTCCCCAGATTCATTTAGATCTATTAATGTGAGTTGAATACAAGAGGTAGAGACTGACAACCTTCTTAAACATAGCTCAGAAGACTCAAAAGTTCACATTATGTTCATTGTGTAGACAAGGAGATGAGACATAGAGATTGAGGGTCTTCAAAGGTGTCTGTTTCACTGTTTAGTTTCTTTTTTTCATTGTTATATTTTTTTTCCAGAGTTGTTTTCTAGTCATTATGCTTGACTTACTAATAAGAAAAAAGAATTTTTATTCTCAATTGTTTCAAAGATGTTTTGTCCAATATTTGTTGTGAATGCAAAAATAAAATAAAACATGAAATGAAAAAAAAAAAAAAAAAAAAACAACAAAATAAAAGTTCTAAAGATTTTTGAGAATGCAGAAAAGATCTTCGAATGTCACTGATATTTTGGAGCAGATGCTCATGTGTACCAGTTTTCAGGGTTGTTTTTGTTAGAAATTATAGATGCTTGGGGTCAGGTGTAATATATGTCTGTACACCTCTATGTTTACTATTTGAAGGATAAAGCAGGTGCATATCTGCCCTTCCATTGGCTAGCTCAGTCAGTAGAGCATGGGACTTTTAATCTCAGGGTCATGGGTTTGTGCCCCACATTGGGCGCCACAAAGGACAGTGGTATTTTTACTTGAGGGGACAGCCGAGCTCCACCACAACCACTCTCTCACTCCCCCCTCCTCAAAGAGGAACTGGGAGAAAATACAATGAAAACGTCTCAAGGGCTGAGATAAGAACGAGGACATCGCACAGTAATTATCATAACCGGCAAAACAGACTCAGCATAGGGAGACTAAGATTTATTACCTATTACTAACAAGCTAGAGAAATGAGAAACAAAGGAAATAAACCAAAAGCACCTTCCCTCCCATCCACCCTCTTCTACTTCCTCCCCCTGAGTGGCGCAGAGGAACGGGGGAATGGGGGTTATGGTCAGTCTACAGTACTTCTTCTCTGCTGCTCCTTCTCGGTCACTCTCGTCCCCTGTGCTGTGGGGGCCCTCCCATGGGATGCAGTCCTTGATGAACTGATCTGGCATGGTCTTTCCACAGGCAGCAGCTCTTCAAGAACTGCTCCAGATATGGGTCCTTCCATGGGGTCCATTCCTCACGAGCAAACTGCTCCAGCACGGGTCCCCCACGGGTGGGCAGCAGCTCCCCCCAGACCCCCTGCTCCTGCATGGACTCCTCTGCACGGGTTGCAGCTCCGGCCCGGGGCCTGCTCCTGCGGGGGCTCTCCATGGGCCGCAGCCTCCTCCAGGTCACATCCACCTGCTCCACCGGGGGCTCCTCCACCCATGGGGGGGCTGCAGCGTGGAGATCTGCTCCATGTGGGACCCATGGGCTGCAGGGGGACAGCCTGCTTCACCATGGTCCTCACCACAGGCTGCAGGGGAACTTCTGCTGTGGTTCCTGGAGCACTTCCTCCCCCTTCTTCACTGATCTTGTCACCTGCAAGGCTGTTCCTCACTTGTCTCACTCTCCCAGCTGCTGTGTGGCACAGCGTTTTTTTTTCTCTGTCTTAAATATGCTCTCACAGAGGCGCAAAACAACATCACCTTTTGGCTTTTCAGTCGAACTTTAGGTTAATGAAATGGTAAAAATATTAAACAAAAAACAAAAAAGTAAGTTTCAAAAAAATTAATGAGGACTTGTGATCACATAAAGAAGCAAAAGCTTAATATACCTCCAGCAGATTTCTGTAAACTCATCCTTTTCAAGATAAAAATTTTTTTTCATTTTTTTTTTGTTGCTAATAGAACTACTTGTAATTAAACCAGCTCATCCCTTTCCTCTCTATTACATAGCATCAAACTCTTCTCAGAGAACAAAAGCCAATAGATAGAAAGTTTCTACCATAGACAGCAGTAGAAAATTTTGGGTTTAGTTCTTTAAAATGTATGTGATCAGTAAAACACATTTTTAATTGAAGTTTTCACAGCCCATGATACCTTTGTCAGCATATTAAAATCTAAAACCACCAGCATTAGCAGAGAGTTCAGTTGCTGTAAATTCAGTGCTGTCATGTGAGTTGCATACCTGAGAGAAGCCTGTACAGTATATAGGTCTGCTATATTTAGAAACATCTAGGTGGAAAGTTGACCTTTGCTGAGTCCCTAATGGGAACTGCCCAATGCCAGGGGGAGCATGGGTGCAGAACTAGGGTGAATGCTATTTTTCTCAGAGGCAAACTGCATGGACACCCCACAGGGCTAGGCTGTATGTTTAGTTTTTCTCAAATGTTGTGTTTAAACTTAAAAGAAATGAAGTGTCAGCCAGCCATTCTCAGTAAAAAAGTTATATATATATATATATATATATATATTTCATTTTGCTACACTTTAAAACAGCTATGCTGCTATGCAATTTAAGTAATTAGTCTGTTGCAAGAAGGCCTTTCATACTTTCAACTTTATAAGGAGATATGTTTTCCTAATTACTGAAACCTTTAGACACGTGAAAAAAAAAAAGTGTAGTCAACCATTACTAGGTTCACAGTTCATGATTTTCAGAAATACAGTATTGGATAGATTAGTAGTTACGTTTCATGTGCTGAGCCATGTATTTGACAAATGAATCTAGATTTGATGTCCACGTTGGGCAAGGGAATTATGCCCATCACTTAACCACAGAGAAAAGGATATAGGTAATAAAACTCTAAGCGATTATTTGCCATCTGACAAACATCTGACTCCAAGGGAGTAGATAATGTTTCAGATAAACATAAGTTTTATTGTTTTCTAGAAAATATGTTGATACCAGTTATTCTTATTCCTTCAGTCATTTTTTTGTTAGTTTGGTTTGGTGTTGACTTAGATATATTTTAATAGATGATTTTAGGATCTTTAGAACTGCACTTCAATGACTACAGTGAAATAAGTGTCCCCATCACCCTACACCCACTGACAGGGGTGGGGATCAGTTTGGGGGCAGGAGAAGGGCATTTGGGGATTGCACAGGACTTATTATGAGGTGTTCTAGGGAGGAACCAAAGGTGGTGAAAGAAAGGGATCAAGGTGGTGTGGAGGGAACAAGGAATAATGGGGTCTGTCACATGCAAACAGGGGTTGGTCAGTGTACCTGTCTGTCTGTGCCCTATGTTTGACTGGTGTAGTCTATCCTGACTTCTCACTAAACCCTATTTCAAGCTGGTTTCCCAAGTGAGGAAAAGTGTGCACAGATGTTTGTGCCTCAGTGACAATCCCTGGTTGGGACCACAAATCATAGAGGCTTGGGTGTTGGTGGTGTCCACAACTGGAGTGAGTGTGGGTATGCGAGTATGGGTGTGTTGGGAGAGATGTTACTGGAAGAGATGACAAGCATGTGCTACCCAAATAGCAGCCTAAATGGTGCCACATTTTGATTTTGTGACTAAAATAATGTTGATAACACACCGGTGTTTTGCCTGTGATTGAACATTGCTTGCACAGCATCAAGCATTTCTTTTTTTGACAGTCTGTATCCCAACTCACAGAGTAGGCTGGACAGCAAGAAATGGCTACAGGGATATCCCATACCATATGATGCTTTGCTAAAAAAAAAAAAAAAAAAAAAAAAAAGGTGGTGTGGCATGTTTTTGTTTGTCATGTATTGCTCAGGCACTGGCTGGGAATCAGTCTGATTGTAGGATGTGGTGAGTGATTTTCTTTGTATGAGTGAATTGTTGTTTTGTCCTATCTTTTCTCCGCTTATTGAGCTGTAATTTTGCTCTTCTTATTCTCTACCGTCCCACTGTGGGAAGCAGTGAGCGAGCAGCTCTGTGAGTGCTTACCTCCTGGTTGGGGTCAAGCCACCACAAAATTCCACATCTAGTTGGGAGTTTTCTATAAGCTGCCACACACAATCAGTTTCCTGAAAAATCTGTCTTTAAAGAGGACATTTCTCATGTTAAAATTTGTGTTAGAAAATGAAATACTTCACTTAAACAGGAATATCTAATTTTATTAAATTGATTTCATTTTATTAATTTTAACAAACCAGTAAGCCATGTTTGCTGTCATTCATGGGGACTGAGTCCACAATCACTGCCTTGAAACATATGTGTTTCAGATAAGGCTCCCTATCCACAGTGAAAGCATGTGTCTGCCATACCGCAGTCACTGGTGTCATGCTCCCTTATAGAAATGTAATTTACTATAGAAAACACCTGAGAAAAATAGCAGGGCCAAAAAGATGATCAGGGGGTGAAGCACCTCTCCTATGAAGACAGGCTGAGGGAGTTGGGGTTGTTCAGCCTGGAGGAGAGAAGGCTCTGGGGAGACCTTCTGGTACCTAAAGGGGGCCTGCAGGAAAGCTGGGGAGGGACTCTTTATCAGGGAGTGCAGTGATAGGACACGGAAGAATAGCTAAAAGAGGGTAGGTTTACATTAGGTATAATGAAGAAATTCTTTACTCAAAGGATGGTGAGGCCCTGGAACAGGTTGCCCAGGAAAGCTGTGAATGCCCCATCCCTGGAAAAGACAGGTGACATCGGCCTTTGGGCAACCTTGCCTAGTGGGAGGTGTCCCTGTCCCTGGCAGGGGGGTTGGAATTAGATTATTTTTAAGGTCTCTTCTAACCCAAAATACTGTATGATTCTATAATTCTACAATGATTCTATGAATAAACCAAATGGATTGCAACATAGGACAGACTATTCCAATTAGCTTGGAAAGCATCATAAGATGACTTAGATGAAGGCTAACATTAGTCTTAATGAATCCTATCTTCGTTTTTACAGGAAATTTGTTTTTGGGAAATGCACAGATTTTTCATTTCAATTAAAATACCTGAATTATGTTGATTAAAAGAATTTACACTCCAAAAAACTGTTTTGAATTTTCTTCCTCCTTCCTATTTTGACACTGAAACAAATGTTTGATGTTTTTGTCTTCTAAAAGTTAAATTTCAATTAGTACTGTTAATCATATCTTCATTCTTGTACAGCGTCATCCCTTTGCTAATTTTAGTAGGCTGTGTGCTTCTAGACTGTGATATTTCCTTCGATTCCTCAGTTAGACTGTGGCATAATCTATGCCAGAGGATGCTACATCTCTAGCTCTATGTAAAGGTTATACACCACGTCAAACCAAAACAGTAGAAATGAAAATGTATAGACTAATGTTTAAATACTGAAAATGTGTAGACTAGTGTTTAGAACTGTAAAACTTCAGGTTTGCACTGAATCACTGATATCTTACATTTCTCCTTACAGCAGAAATAAGCAATCCTGAAGTACAACGTAATAGTATGCCTGTGTATTTCTCACATTTATTTGAGGAAAATGAGTTCACGAGTTTCTGTGTTAATTAGAATGAGTCACTGGCTTTGTATTTTCTTTTGTGACAGAGATTACCTCTGATTTTCTTATTCTATTCATAGAGTAAATTCTTTTTAGACCACAAGTAAGGTAATAAGCAGTATCTCAGTATGGTATTATATTTGAAAATATATATAATTATAATTATAATTATATTTATAATTATGATCAGAAAAATAATTTAACACTATGTTCCACAGTTTTTATACATGGAAATAATTTTATATTTCTGAACTCTTTATTTGACCCTGACAAATGAATAGTTAATATTTTCTCTGCACCATGAGGGACATTAATGCTCTCCTGAGTCCAATCTCTGAGCACCACAATGGCCCTGTGAAATAATTTCTTTCACAAAATTCTTTGTATTGTTAAATTTGAGCCTATTCATTATGATTAAAAGGCATTCCAGAACCTCAGTGCTCTAATAAATAGAAGCATTTTCCTATTTCTCATCTTTATTTCTGGATAGTTCTTACCCACTAGCTCTTCCATGATGAGGGTGTCAGATATTTTTCACCTGTGTCCATAGACCCTTCTTTGCCTGTGAACTATTTCTAAAGAGGCTGTAAGAAGAGTTAAAGAAAAAAAATTGTATATTCTAAGCAGAGATTAGCATCTATGTGATTTTTACCAAGCCATCAAAAGCTCCAAGACAAATATTTAGACGTCTATAACTGTGAAAAGTTTGGAAAACAGTGGATCAGCTCAAAACTAATTCTGATTGTCTGGTACTTGCTTCCCCAAGTATATTTACAGAAAAGTTATGTGTCCTTTGGGAATTCATCTGGTTTAAAAAAATGTTGTAACTTTCATAAAACAGGAAGTTCAAAACCCTGATTGTTCTATTTGTATGGCAGGCTAGCTACATCCACAGGCTGTCCACATACTGTCCTGTAGTATCAAAAGGCCCAGGCTGTGCACCTAAGAAAAAAAAATATTGGCATATGAGGCAAAGGTGGTAGTGGAGATTATTTTGATGTGCCTGAAATAATGCAAGGATTGTACTGCAGTTTGCTAGTTTATAGCATTGTCCTGGTTTCAGTTAGAACAGAATTAATTTTCTTCCTAGTAGCTGGTAGAATGCTGTGTTTTGGCTTAGGATGAGAAGAGTGCTGATAACACCCCGATGCTTTAATTGTTGCAGAGCAGTTCTTATACTAAGCCAAGGACATCTCAGTTTCTTGCTCTGTCCTGCCAACGGGCAGGCTGGGGGTGCAGTAAGAGCTGGGAGGGGACAGACCCAGGACAGGTGACCCAAACTAGCCAAAGGGGTATTCCATACCATCTGACGTCATGCTAAACAATATACAGGGGTGGCTAGCTGGGGGAGGGGGGCCGGACTGCTCGGGGTTAGGCTGAGCATCGGTCAGCGGATGGTGAGCAATTGCATTGAGCATCACTTGTTTGTACATATTATTAGTGGTAGTACTATTGTCATCATTGTATATTACTATTATTATTATTATTATTATTATTATTATTATTATTATTATTATTATTATTATTATTTTCCTGTCTTATTAAGCTGTCTTTATCTCAACTCACGGGCTTCACTTTCCATTTCTCTCCCCCGTCCCAGAGAGGGAGGGGGGAGGGCGAGCGAATGGCTGCGTGGTGTTTAGCTGCCAGCCGGGTTAAACCACGACAAGCATGAAAATGAGAATATGGCTTCTATGCCGAGGTGCATGGCACATGTACGAGTACTCAAAGATGCAAAACTGGTTTTGATAATATTGTAAGACTAGAGAGTATTATGCAAACAGTCCTTGTGTCTTTATATTGACTTATGGAAACACACCCTGGAGGAAATTTTTCTCAGAACCAGAATGGGCCTATCTTGTGGAAAGCATACTGCAGTGATCCAGAACAGATCGAGACAGTGAACTTACAGTTAAGCAGTATGGAGAACTGAGTCTGGCACTTAGACTTGCTCCTAACTGTGTTATAGTTAGCAATGTAGATAAACACTGAATGACCAAAGTATGCAATATTCCAGATGAGACCTTGGCCATGATTGCTAATTCATGTTTCCAAATTAGGTCATCAACAATGTCATTAACAGACTTTTTCTGCCAAAGGGATTAGTTATTTTTTCTGACAAAAGTACTAATAAAAAATATTAAAAAATGCTTGTCTGAAACAGTTTAAGTAGATTCACTCATAATGTCATTCCAAGCTGTTATTTCCATTCCTTGCTAAACATTATGATACAATTTTTGATACCCAGTTTCCAATTCTTGTCCATTTTCATTTGCTTACTTAATTGTTTTTCCATGACAACTCTGAAGATTTTTATTTTATTTTATTTTATTTTATTTTATTTTATTTTATTTTATTTTATTTTATTTTATTTTATTTTATTTTATTTTATATTTTATTTTATTTTATTTTATTTTATTTTATTTATTTTATTTTATTTTATTTATTTATTTTATTTATTTATTTTTTTCTCTGCATGTGATTTTTCTGTCTTGCAAAATGTTCAGCTTGGTGTCCATCAGAAACCCAGGGCTCCCGGTTCTCTTTTGTCAAGTTGCTTTACAGCCAATCAGGCCAAAATTGTACCTAAGTCCCCAGGGGCAGGACTTTGCATTTCCTGTGTTGAATTTCATGAAGTTTCTTTTGGACCATTTCTCTAATCTGCTGAGGTCTCTCTGGATGTCAGCACAGCTATCATCCATTCAACCCAGGTTTGTATAATCTGCAAAGACCCTGGAGTTAAACAGTATTGGTCCTGCTATTGAACCCTGGGAGACAGTACTAGTGGCTGGCCTCCAGCTGGACTTTCTGCTGATCACAACCCTCTGAGCCTGGCACTCAGTCCACTTTTCAGTCCACCTCGCTTCCCACTTATCTATTCTATATTTCATTAGGCTGATGGTCTGTTCTCCCACGTGCCTGTTGACAGGACGAGGGGGAATGGGCTAAAGTTGCACTAGGGGAGGTTTAGGTTGGATATTAGGAAAAACTTCTTTACCGAAAGGGTTGTTAGGCATTTTAGGCATTAGAACAGGCTGCCCAGGGAAGTGGTTGAGTCACCATCCCTGGAGGACTTTAAAAGACGTTTAGATGTTGAGCTTAGTGATGTGGTTTAGTGGAGGACTTGTTAGTGTTAGGTCAGAGGTTGGACTAGGTGATCTTGGAGGTTTCTTCCAACCTAGAAGAATCTCTGATTCTGTGATCATGAGAACATGGTAGGAGACAATACCAAAATCTGAAGTTAACATAAGCATCAGCTAATTTCTGAGACAGTCATCTGTTTGTAGAAGGCTACCAGTTTGGTCAGGCATGATTTTCCCCTTTATAAATCCATTATGACTATTCCCAATCATCTTATTGTACTTAATATGATTGGAAATGTCTTTGGGGATTATTTGATGTTTTATTTTCTCAGGAAATGATGTGAGGCTATCTGGCCTGTAATTTCCTTGGTCCTTATTCTTGCTGTCTTTGGTGGTTTGACATTTTCCATTGTCAGGAACCTGTAGTAGTTGCCATGATCTTTCAAAGATAATTGAACGTGACCTAACAATGTCATTGATCAGATCCCTCAGAACTCATGGGTGCTCAAATCTCATGAATTCATGTTTTCCTTGTTTATTTAAATATACTGCAATATGAGCCTCTTCTGTTGAGGGTAACTCTTCCCTGCTCCAGTATTTTTGCTTGGATTTCAGTGACCTGGGATTTTTAAAATCCAGTTTTAGCAGGAAAGACTTCAATTTACTTATTTATTTATTTATTTATTTATTTTGTTCATGACCTCTTTCACTAGGTTCTTTGCCCAGTTCAGCAGAGGGTTGATGAAAAGACTCTTGTTCTTTTTTTCACCACTGACATACCTGTTGAAGCCTTGCTAGCTGGGTGTTGGCTTTCCTAACCACAATCTTGAATGCTCAAACAGTGGCTCTTTACTCTTCCTGGATTACCTGACTATGCTTCCGCCTCTCATATGCTTCCTCTTTATGTCTGAGTATTGTCAGTACATGCAACAGTGAATCTGTATTCATCCATACAGACCTTCTGTCACCTTTACTTATTTCCCATATATTGGTATGGACTATTAACAAATTTGGAGAAAGTGACCCTTGAAAAACAGCTGTCCTGAATCCCTCTTTTGCTTTGTTCCCACATCCCAAGATTATGAATTCTATCATCTCTCTGGGGCCAAGACTGTTGCCAGCCTTTACATTCCTGACCAGTTTTGTATTTGTTGTAATTCTGAGATCCAACAAAGCACCTCCCTTCATCAGCTTCTTGATCATTTATGCTAGGAAATTATCATAAATGCATTCCAGAAAACTCCTGGATAACTTTAACCCTGCTGAGCTGTCTTTTCAGTAAATTGTTGTGTCACTTAAGTTCCACATGAGGGAATGGACCTAGAAATATGAGGCTTCTTCTAGGTATATGAAGAAGGTCTTATCTACTTCTTCATCAGGCAGTTACCCAATACAATGTCACCCATGTTGATATACCCCTAATACTGACCCATACAATTTAATCTGGCTCATCATTCACTTCTAGGCAGTGCTCCAGACATTCTTGTTGCTCTTTGTGTAGAGAACAACTCTTCACTTTCCCAGATGTCCTTCCTAAAGAGCCTTTATCCATCTATTGCAGCACTCCAGTTATATGAACTATGCTACCATATCTCCATCATCCCAATGAGATTGCAGATGCAATAGCACACTGACCTCTAACCCCTCCTGTTCGTTCCCCATAATGTGAGCATTTGGGTACAGGCAATTCAAAGAGGCACCATGTTGTACTGATTGCCCAGAGAACATATGAAAGCTTCCCCCATCACGTCCTCTTTCTGCTTTTTCTTTGCATGTATACACTTGCATGTATATCCCTTCAGTCCTGTTTTATTGATTAAGACATCTCTCTTGTCCACATCTTGATTTTAGCTTGTCTAATTCTAGTTTCCAAAAACTACTAGTCCTCCTTCCCCCCCTCCCTTACTTTTTCTATCAATTCTTTCTCTGTGGAAGTACAAGAAGCTTCTTTTTAAATAGCAGAACCTTACCCAAATTTCAACTAAATGCTGTTAAGGTATTAAATAAGACAGTCTTCAGTCTGAAATTACTCTTTCAAAACTGGGGAGAGATCCTGTCTATTCCATTAGATAATTATTTACCCCAGTTGTACTTCCTACAGCTGCTCATTAACATATAATGGTGGTTCTTTTGCTGGGTTTTATTAAAAGCAGTAATAGCCATATGTGCTTACATTTTAAAAATAATAACAATACTGCGCTGCTTTGCTTTTGAATTAATTCCTAAGTGCATCATTAGCATTCAAAAGGAGTTATAACAAGATGATGACTGGAAAATAATCTTTATAAAGATTGCTGTTTAAAAAAAAAAAAAAAAAAAAAAAGATACATAAGCAATAAAGACTAAAAATCTCCTTCGTAGTATATCTCAGTGAATGCATATAAGGCCATATAAGGCCTCTTTAGGAAGATCTTCTTAGGGAATGTGTTCTTTACCTGATGAAGAACAAAGCTCATTACCACTGGAGTAATCAATAACCTCTGCTAATGTGTTCAGCTGGCGACATGGACCAGATCAATAAAACCTGCCACATGCTTTTGTTTTAGGAAATGAAACCTTTTAGTTCTTAATTAAGGGAGAGACCTCACATCTTTAATGATGTTTGCAATGACTGTTGCCACAGAGGACAAGAACCAAGGCTGAGGTTTGCTCTAAAAGACTTTGACAAAGTAATAAGAGAGTTGAGCCAAAACTGATCTAAATTTGGTTTATTTATTTTTATTCAGGAAGACTGGGGGAAAAAAAATGTTAAAGAGGAAGAAATATTCTGATGAACAACTGTGGTTATCAGAGGAAATACCACTTCCATTAGTACAACATGTTTGTCTGCAATCTGGCAACAAAGGATACAGAATCCAACCATGCAGGAGTACTTTGTGGGGTCTTGATTGCAGGTCTTTAAGGCATGGTCACTGTACATTATAAGTTATTATTTTAATCTTCATCTGTTATTATTCTTCTAACTTCTGTATAATTCTGTTGACATGCATTTTATAAAAAGCAGTTAAGTTAGAGAAAAGCACATGTTGAGTGAAGAGCAGGAGCAAACTAACAGTAATGACTGCAATGAAAATGCCTCCAGTATGTACAGCTAATAAAAGCATAAACATATGAGAGAGAATGAATTACTTTAAATGTTTAATAAAATATCAAATTTGCATAATACATGAAAGATGCAAACGCGCCTGTACACATGGGTCTTGATGATGGTATTATTGTTTTTCTAGTGTTAGTATGCTGGAAAAGAACTCAAATTAAAGGTTTATATAACTGCAATTAACTCTTCCATTCCTAAAATAGTTTACATGGTATATTTGTTGAAACAAAGTCTTAAAGGTTCAAACACTGTTCAAGAACAGCATATCTAAAGTTTCATATTTGCAAAGCATTAGAATTTTACAGAAAGTGACTGACAGTTCACCCATTTGAGAAGGTGTGGGGGTATGGAAGGGAATGTAAGAATCAAAAGGAGAATTGCTATGCATTTGCATAGCAACTTAGCAACGCCAAAGTTTCCATTATCAGTAATCCTACAAGTGCAAATCTATATGCCTAGTTTTACTCACAAGAATGATTATTTGCAGGACCAAGCTCAAAGATCATCATTATCAACTGAGAAATAAAAAGCTTTAAAAGCATAATGATTGGCTCCCTTTTAATTTGCACAGTGCAAGTCACCACTAAATGTGCTGAAAGTACATAGTAGTTTAAAATTAAGAAATTAAACTTAGACCAGTGGTACTTAAAGAGTACAGAGTAATGCAAAAGAAAATCAGAACAAGTAAAGAGATAAAGAAACTATATTCCATGCACAAGCAAAAAAAAAGTATCAAATTTACAATTTCTCTAAGTCATATTCTTTTCATACACTACAGTACTTTGAGGGTTACATCTGCATCCTGAAATGCAGAATCTGGCCTATGAAAGACGTTACCCTTGTGCAGCAGATGCTTATTGTTTTGTTTGGATATTTTGTTTTCTTTGTGGGAGTTGTTTTTTCTTTGGGGTAGGAGGGAGAAAGTGGCATATTGTGGTAGTTGTGTTGCATCAATTCTTGCTGAACAAAAACAATTAAACAACAAAGCCAGTATTTCGTCTTTTTAAACAACTTTTTTTTTTTTTTTTTTTTCAGTGTTAAAACAAATGTTTTATGTTTTTCCAGTTTGGCATTTGTTTTTAAGCTTATACAAAATATGAAATCAAGCACTACAATTAAAATCTGAAATTTTGGATTCCATATGTTGCAAATATTATTTCCCCCTGTACTCAGCTCTGGTGAGGCTGCACCTCAAGTACTATATTCAGTTTTGGGCCCCTCAGTGCTAGAAGGATGTTGAGACCCTGGATCGTGTCCACAAAGCTCTACAAAGTTCGTCCCCACAAGGGACGAACAAATAAAGGTGATGTCGTAGTGGGAGTCTATTACAGACCACCCAGCCAGGATGACAACGCTGATGAATTATTCTTTGCAGAACTAATAGATGCCTTGAGATCAACTCCCCTTGTCCTTATGGGGGATTTCAACTTGCCAGACATCAACTGGGATCACCACACAGCTGACCCAAGCAAGTCCAGGAGGTTCATAAAACAACTAGGTGATAACTTCTTGGTGCAGGTGATAAGGTAGCCAACTAGGAAAGGTGGCCTCCTAGGTCTGTTGCTGGAGAACAGAGAGGGTCTTGTGAGAAACATGACAATTGGCAGCCATCTCAGTCACAGTGACCATGAAGTGGTTGAGTTTAGAATTTACAGTGACAGAAGGAAAACTGCCACCAAAACTTCGGCCCTGGATATGCGGAAAGCAGACTTCAGGATAGTTAGCAAGGTCCCCTGGGAAACTGCTTTTGAAGGCATTGGCATCCTTCAATGTTGGTCAATCTTTAAGAACTTCCCTCTAAAAGCACAAGATAAGGCAATTCCAAAATACCAGAAGTCAGGCAGGCGGGGCAGAAGACTTGCCTGGCTGACCAGGGATCTTCTACTGCAGCTTAGGTGAAAAAAGAAAGTGTACGGCTTCTGGAATGAGGGTCAGGCGACGAGGAAGGAATACAGGGATGCTGTTTGTATTTGTAGGGAGAAAATTCGTGTGGCCAAAGCCCTGCTAGAGTTGAAGCTGGGCATGCATGTGGGAGACAATAAAAGAGTTTTTTTAGATATGTGAACAGAAAAAGGAGAACCAAAGACAACATAGGTCAGCTACTTGATGGGGAAGGTCTCCTCACAAACAATGACATAGGCAAAGCAGACATTTAATGCCTTCTTCACCTCTGCCTTCAACACTGATGATGGGCTTTGGGACCCGGGGTGCCCTGAGCTGGAGGATCGTGATGGTGGGAATGACAAACTCCCAACTGACCCTGAATGTGTGTGGGATTTGCTGCTTCACCTGGATCCATACAAGTCCATGGGTCCGGATGGGATTCATCCCAGGGTGCTTAAAGAGCTGGCTGATGTCATTACATGACCTCTATCAACTATTTTTCAAAGATCTTGGGAATCTGGAGAGGTCCCAGTAGACTGAAAGCTGGCAAATGTTGTGCCAATTTTCAAGAAGGGTAAGAAAGAAGACCCTAGCAATTACAGGCCTGTCAGTCTCATGTCAGTGCCTGGTAAAATTATGGAGAAGATGATTCTTGAAGTTACTGAAGCACACCTGGGGATAATATGGTCATTGGTCCCAGCTAACATGGGTTCATGAGGGTTAGGTCCTGCCTAACAAATTTGATTTCCTTTTATGATAAAATCACCAATCTAGTCGATCATGGGAAACCAGCTGATGTGATCTTTTTGGACTTCAGCAAGGCTTTTGACACGGTTTCCCATAGGATCCTACTGGACAAAATGTCCAGCATACAACTTAACAAAAACATTATACGATGGGTGAGCAATTGGCTGATGGGCAGGGCTCAAAGTGTTGTGGAAAATGGTGCCACACCTGGCTGGTGGATGGCCACTAGTGGGGTCATTCAAGGCTCCATTTTAGGGCCAGTCCTCTTCAATGTTTTTATAAATGATTTGGATTAGAAAGTATTCTGAGCAAATTTGCTGATGACACCAAACTTGGAGGAGTTGTGGACTCAGATGAGGGTGGAAAGGCCTTGCAAAGAGAACTGGACAGATTGGAGAGCTGGGAGATCACCAAGCTCATTAAATTTAACAAAAGCAAGTGCTGGGTCCTGCACCTGGGACGGGGAAACCCTGGCTGCACGTACAGACTGGGTGATGAGACGCTGGAGAGCAGCCCCACAGAGAGGGATCTGGAGATTGTGGTTGACAGCAAGTTGAATATGAGCCAGCAGTGTGCCCTGGCAGCCAGGAGGGCCAACCGTATCCTGGGGTGCATCAAGCACGGCATCGCTAATAGGTCAAGGGAAGTGATTGTCCTACTCTGCTCTGCGCTGGTCTGCCCTTACCTTGAGTACTGTGTGCGGTTCTGGGCACCACAGTAAAAAAAGGACATGAAACTGTTGGAGAGTGTCCAGAGGAGGGTGACGAAGATGGTGAAGGGCCTGGAGGGGAAGACATACGTGTAGGAAGAGTGGCTGAAGTCACTGGGCCTGTTCAGCCTGGAGAAGAGGAGGCTGAGGGGGGGACCTCATCACAGTCTACAACTTCCTCGCGAGGGGGAGTAGAAAGGCAGGTGACCTATTCTCCTTAATCACCAGTGATAGGACCCATGGGAATGGTGTTAAGCTGAGGCAGTGGAAGTTTAGGCTGGACATCAGGAAGAGGTTCTTCATGGAGAGGGTGTTTGCACACTGGAACAGGCTCCCCAGTGAAGTAGTCACTTCACCAAGCTTGTCTAAGTTTAAGAAGCATTTGGACTGTGCACTTAGTCACATGGTCTAAACTTTTGGATAGACCTGTGCAGTGCCAGGAGTTGGACTTGATGATCCTTATAGGTCACTTCCAACTCGGGATATTCTATGATTCTATGATTCTATGAAGCTGTGGGGAGCTGAGGGTTGGCTTCTTCTTGCAGGTAACTAGTGATTACACAAAACGGAATGGCCTCAAGTTGCACCAGGGGAGGTTTAGGTTAGAAATTAGGAGACATTTTTTCTCAGAAAGAGTAGTCAGGCATTGGAACAGGTTACCCAGGGAGGTGGTTGGATCACCATCCCTGGGGGTCCTTAAGGAAAGGTTGGACACAGTGCTTAGAAATGTGGTTTAGTGGCTAATATTGGGTGTAGGGGGACAGTTGGACTAGGTGATCTTGGAGGTGTTTTCCAACCTTAATGATTCTATGATTATGTGTTTGTTCTGGTGAATTGACTATTCACTTGGAGAAAGACCTACCTATACTTATCACTAGCAGAAGCACAGTGTATAATTTTTTAATTTTTTAATTTATTTTTTCCTAGCCAGCTTTAGCCAGCTTCAAGTGTAGACATCGAAAATTCATTCAATGGATTAAATGTGAATATCTGCTGCACTTCAGTTTTTCTACAATATCTGAGACACCAAAATACATCTGACAGAAGACCACGGGTAAAACTTTTGGCTTTCTGGTGAGATACTGCATGATGTGTCTGCACTACATTCCTGTTTGTAGGCAAACAACTTGTCTCCCAAATAAAAGCCCATTTTCTTTATAGTCATTGGAGCAAGAGAACAAAAATGAGCTCAATTCTAAAAATGCTTGTTGAAGATGCCTATATTAAGATGAAATAAAGTATTATCAGAAACTGCTGCTCTCTCATGGTAAAGTAACAAGACTTTTGATGACTTGTCTAGGTCACACTTTAGTTCTTATAAAAAATGAGTTCCACCTGCTATGACAGTTACTCCTCTGCATGTTTTAATAGTATATCCTGTCTGAAGCTACTGAGGACCTTGCTGTTAATTTGAATGGGGTCAAGGGTCAACATTCTATTTGTATGAATTAAGGTATAACAATACAGCAACCATTCTCCTCCAGATTTTGCATATTTCCAAATATCTTTCTGCTCATATAGTACAATGCCAACCTGCAGAAAACAGCCTATTTTAGGAGATTATTATATATAAAAGACAAGCTAAATTTATGAGAAAATGGTTGTGGAGAATAGTCAGAATTATTAGTGTCACTGATAAGCACCATCCTTTGTCACAAGGGAGTTGAGAAACTTGTAGTTGTTTATCTCAGATACAAATTTTGTGGATGGAGGTCCACAGGCTTGGTATGAGAAGCCGATGAAAGTTAGGATATAAAAGAATGTTAGGAGTTAGTATATAAAAAGAAAAAAAAAAGAAACAAACAAAAACAGTAGGGAAGAAAGAAGAAATTTCCTAGAAGAGGCAGTCAATGGTCTGTACTCTTTCTCCTACACCAAGAGAGGGATGCCTTCTTGGTAAGTTTTGTGCCTTCACCCTTTGGTGACGAGTACCTGAGATAGCATTTTGCTAGCACTATTTTCATATATAAGTGCTATTGCATAAGTATATTTATGATTGGCAGTTCCAAATCTGTTATATCTGTTGTCTCATTAAATATATCCAATTTTATGAAACTCTCAGTGAAAGTCCTTGGCAGGGCTCTGAAACAGGCAAAGATTTGACCCTTTAACATGAAAATGGAAGAGGGTAAAACAGCTCTAAGAGGCTATATTTAAAAGAGATGAGGAAGCTTAGTAAAGAAATATGATCAAAGTAACATAATATAAGCCTGCCAGAAATAATAGTACATATTAAAATTTCTCCTTTTAACTTAGGATATGGTTGTCTGAAGATTCACATATACCCATAGATGTTGAACAGGTTTCTTTCTACAGATTCAATGAAACAACTTGTAATAGAATGGAATATGGAAAAAAATAAGGAGAGGAAAAGAGAGGGTGCCAGGGAGATTTCAGGATTAACACTTCTGTGCTGAATATTTAATTAGCCAGGGATAACAACAGATAATTATGAAATCAAGCATAGTTTTATTATACATCGTTTTATAATTCTTGTGGGTGTGTCATAAAATTGTGAGCATTTATACTTTAAAAAATGAACCATGTGTTTAATGCAAATGTAATCATGCTAATGCAATTCATATTCTTTAAAGTGCACATTGGGAGGGTGGGTAATAATGCGAGGCTTTGTAAACAAAATCACTGGGAGATACTAGATGTAGCACTACTGAAGCACTTTATCGCAAAATTTGGAGAAGAGAAAAAAATGACCAACAATCAGCTTTTCACTTGTGTTTTATAATTCTTGGATTTTTTATTACATTTGTTTCTTTTATTGCTCCTTTATTTGTTAGTGCTTCTCATAGCAACACTAGCTTAATCAGATCTCTTGTCCATCTTGCAGAGGCCTTGGAAATTCATTCACTGTCTATGGTTAGTCATTTAACTAATGTCTAAACCCAGATGGCCAGTGGTTTCTAGCGTACTATAAGGTTTCCAGAAATTCACATAGGAGGGCAAACATGGTCTCCTGAAGAGTGACAGTTGTAAGGCATGAGGAATAACCTAAACTTTCGAAAATGGCAGTAGACATTAGATAATTAGACATTAGACAGTAGATAACTGAATCACACCATGGATAGCTATGTTTGGGTATCTATGTTTGGGTGACTACTGACACAGGCCCTGAAGAACCTGCTATAGGTAGCCTTTATTTGAGTGGGAGGATTGGACTTTATCTCTGGAGCTGCCACCTCAGTTCTGTGATTCTGTTCTGCTGATATGTGCAAAAACTTTTGCAGGAAGAGCTGGTCAGGAATGCTTCTTCCAGATCAATGGATTTTCTAGTAGCTGTAAATACAGTCATGCTGAGAGATAAACTGAAGCTTCTTGATTTGTACTCACATTTCCTACCTTCAATGGTTGTTAGAAATGTGATTTTAATGCCTCATAAAAGTGTGTTGGTCAGAACATAGGATCTGACTAAAGATTTTATATGGACATGTAGATCTCTTCTCATAAGCAAAATGTTTTACTGTTATCCAAAATAGGTCTTTGAAAGTTAGCTCACTGGTAAATAACTTGAATCCTCATATGACAACTCAGCCTTAATATCTGTATCATTCACAGAGAGCTATTATTTCATTTTTTGATTTCATTTTGAAGCGTTCCAACTGCTTATCCCCAGAATGGTATTGGGGAATGGTTCTCACCAAGATTCTTCTGAAAAGTCACTGGAAAAGAGACTGGCTCTTTTATTACCCCAATAGTCCTTCAACATCATGCCAACACTAATACTTTTAAAGACTATCCCTTGTGAAAGTATAAGGTCAAATTGAAGACCTATGAATTTCAACAGTCTGTATTCAATAGTAATAGAAAACTGAAGAGTAAGAATAGGTAAAACGTATATGGTACTTCCTCTTAGTAGTCCCCCACATATCACTCATACCCCCAAATTGTTACTGATTACTTATTATCAATACTCCACTGTTTAGACAAAAGAAGTTATAAACCTAGAAAAAAAATGTAAGAAAGAAAAGTGGTAAGTAAATATCTTCTTTTAATTCCTGTGAAAGAAAATGATCCAAAAGAATTCACCTGCAGAAAGATCTTTTGGTGTAGTTTCAGATTTGCTTTGCTAAATCTTAATTTGAATGCCTCACTAAGTTGTTCTTGTGTCAATATAATCTTTTAGTAGTGACTCAGCTACATATATGTATTCACTTTTTAGTAAGGTGGAACTTATTTCTAACAAGGTTTTCATCACAGAGGAGTATGTGAGCAAGGCTGTGAAATTTCACAGAATCACAGAATTGTAGGAGTTGGAAGGGACCTCGAAAGATTATTGTGTCCAACCCCCCTGCCAAAGCAGGTTCCAGGTAGGCATCCAGATGGGCCTTGAATATCTCCAGAGAAGGAGACTCCACAACCTCCCTGGGCAGCCTGTTCCAGTGCTCCATCACCCTTATCATGAAGAAGTTCTTTCTCATGTTGGTGCAGAACTTCCTGTGCTCTATCTTGTGGCCATTACCACTTGTCCTGTCCCCACAAACCACTGAAAAGAGGTTGGCCGAATCCCTCTGTCTCCCACACCTCAGGTATTTATTTATACACATTGACGAGATCCCCTCTCAGTCTTCTTTTTTCCAGGCTGAACAGACCCAGGTTTCTCAGCTTTTCTTCACAGGGAAGATGCTCCAGGCCCTGTATCATCTTTGTGGCCCTCTGCTGGACTCTTTCCAGGAGATCCCTGTCTTTTTTGTACCAGGGAGCCCAGAACTGGACGGAGTACTCCAGGTGAGTCTTGACCAGGGCAGAGTAGAGGAGGAGGATCACCTCCCTTGACCTGCTAGCCACATTCCTTTTCATGCATGCCAGGATCCCATTGGCCCTCTTGGCCACGAGGGCACACTGCTGGCTCATGGTCAACCTGTCATCCACCACGACCCCCAGGTCCTTCTCCTCAGAGCTCCTCTCCAGCAGGTTGCCCCCCAGCATGTACTGATACATATGGTTGTTCCTTCCCAGGTGCAGGACTCTACACTTGCTCTTATTAAACCTCATTTGGTTTCTTCCTGCCCATCAAATTTAAGACTGCAATATAGGTTCTCTCACCTAAAGACTCTCCACAGAATATACATTGAAATCCTTTAGCTTCATTCCCTTTGTATTTAAAATTATGTTAGAAATAGATGCATGATGGGAAAACAAACAAACAAACAAACAAACAAACAAACAAAAAAGGTATAGTAGCACCCTCCATTCCAATTTCAGTTAAAAAAATATTTGTAAACTGATACTGTGTTTCTAAACTCAAGACAGAACCAGTCATTTTGGGAAGAATACCTGGTATTTTTCCTCTACAGTACTGTAATTAAAACTCTTCCTGGGGTAAGACCTTTCACCATTAAGCCTAGAAAGATTTTTTTCTTTAATTTTTATAGCTGACTCATAAACCCTGAAAAATGGATCTTATAATGGAAATGCTGACATAACATTAACCATAGAAGCAAGAATAGCACCACAGTAATTTATTTACATGCTGCTTTTCAATTACTTTGCCTGCTATTGTTATCATTTTTATGGCAAGTATTATTTTTCAACAAGTTTCTGATTTGCAATTTTATACTGCAATCTTTACAGTTGGCTGGGGTCTTCTTACAAATTAATTACACTGTTCAAAGGAATTGCTTAGGCCTAGAAAACTGACACAATTTATTGTTGTTTCCGAAGGGAAAACTTAATGTCTTCACTACAGTAGTGGCCCAGTCCTATTGTAGTTTTCTCTATAGTCCTAAGCATAATAATACAAATAATGATGCAATAATAATTCTTAAAAATCAGTGGCAGACATCTGTTCAAGTCAGAAAAGATTGCTGGCCTAATTCTCTTCTCAATTCCAAAGACTTAATATTGGTACAACTTCAATTTCTGTTAATTTATTGCAAACTGCACCACTTAGGAAAGCTAAGCCTCTCTCTTTTCTAATGGAATGAACTAAAATCTGAAGGAATGTATATAAACCGCAGAATTAAGGCCCAAGATTTATAGGAGGAGAGGACAAGGACTTTATTCATAACAAAGTTGTAGGAAGAATAATTAGAATATCTGATGTGTCTGTAAACTATTAATACAGAAATACAAGAAGGTACCTCAAGTCTGAATTCATGATCAAAACAACAACTTATCTGTCATCACAGAGGCTTTCTATGATATGCTGCACATCCGACACAGATACAGAAGAACACAGTTTGTTTAAGGAGACACGCAAGGAAAAAGGGAGGGAATGTGTTTTACATGAAAGGTCTAAATACAAGTTTAGAAACTGCATGAGAATAGGCTGATTGAAAATGTGTGACTAATGTTAAAAGGGAAAAAGAAACGGAAAAAACTATGGCTGGGGATTACTCTAAGCAACCAAATACATGAAATGAGTAAATCCCAGGAGAGAAGTTTATTTGTGACTGATGCAAGAATGAGCAAAGTGTCATAGCTGGTAATAAGGGGAACATTTAATTATCTAGAGATCTGTTGAGAGCACTGAAAGGAGACCCATTGTTCAGGAAGATTATGGAATTAGTTAAGAAGTGATTTAAAAGGAAGTGGAGACATCAGTTAGAAAAGTAACTCTTCTCAACCGATTCTTTTAAAATTGGATAAAGTTGCTGAAATGAATGTGACAGTGACAATGTTATGACATGATCCTTAACAAAGCATTGGATAGAGAACAGCAAAGAACAAGTGACTCTAAGAAAGGAAACTAAGAATTACTAAGGAAATATTCATAGGAAGAAAGTATATACATTAAAATTAAAAAAAAAAAAAAAAAGTGAGAGAGAGAATGTGCAGGATTACTGATAGCTTTCAAAAGAAATAAGTGCAAATTACTCCATTTCAGATGGTGGCTAGAAAAAGCAGCAAGAGATGAACTCTGTTAAATCAGGTTTTCTTCATTGACCTCAAATTCAATAGGAAAGTTCACAAAGCAGAAGTATGACCAAATACGGATAAATAGTATTAAGGAAAACATTCACATGAGACTTGGAGTTTGACAAGAAATAAGATTTCTGAAAAAAAATATTATTCTGAAAGTACATTAACAGTAATAGGAAGGAAGGTATTATCTTGTTAATGAGTGGGAGTTTGTCCAGTGTGCTGACAAAACAGATGTGTTTGCATCCTTGTTTATACTGCTCCTACCAGGAAAATATGTCCTGCATTCCAAACCTGAACATAGACTCAGAGTAGCTTAGATTCCCATGTGTTCTTTTTATTCCATTTCACTTCAGCCATAAGATGAAATCAAAGAAGGATTTTTCCAATAAAATACAAGTATGAAATATGAGGCCTATTTAGTACACAGAGTGCTGTCCCGTAAATGTGTCAATGACACTATTCATTAGGTTAATGATTCCAGACTTTATACATTAAAAGATAATATAGAAATCTTACAGTAAAAAAAAAACCCAACAACAATGGCACACATTTCACACTCTTGTGTCAACCGCATCAAGGTTAAAATACTCCAATGTACAGTACTGAAGTAGTATAAGGGAGAACTTTATTTTTTTATTTATTTTTTGGTTTGGTCAGTTGGTTTCTCTCCTCAAGATTCATCTTACCTGATGTTTCAAAATGTTAGAGAAAGTGTCAAAATATCCCCCTTCAGTTTTGAGATTTTCTTACTTTAGCTACATTATTAGTGTTATCTATCTTATTGTTACATTTGGAAGATGAAGAAATTGCAGTATATTTAGACAAGACAGCAAAGAGTGAAAGAAAGGCTTGCGGCATTCCTCTGAAGTACATATTTTTTACTCATACTGCCTTTCCACACTAACTGTCTATTGCAACTGTGCCAGGGGATGAATAAAGCAAGCACTGAAGAAATAGTCATATTGACATGCAAAGGAGGATTGCAGGGACTTAGTAGCACCAATCTGTAATTACCTATGCAGAGGGGAGATAGTATATATTACCTACATAAACTAGTAATTGTATTTCATCAGGTATTGCCAGGCAATGACTGATAAGGGGAGTATCTGGATAGATCAATCTAGTGAGGTTAGAAGAAAACAATCTCTGTACTATACCCATATTAGTTTAAAAGAGCAGTGATGTTTCTCATCTTTGCTCACCTCACCGATACAGAGTTTCCCATATGGTGTACTGCTGTCGATTCCCTGGATGCATTCTAGTCTCTATTTGTGTTATTTATTTGAAGCCTGCCTCACCTTCTGCAGTGAGATCCTACTTCATATACCTTAATTTTGGCAACTTGCCATTCCAAGGGGACATGTCTAAGATTTTGTAGGTAGCAAGATTATATTTCTCTGTATTCCAGAAGTGTTACCAGGAGGGTTTTAGAAGCTGATCCAAAACTCACAGAAATTCACACTCTTTTTCTACTGGTTTTGCAGTATTTTTTATCAGGCCCATGGTTTGTTAAGTCACATGATGAAAAGTGCATGTCCATGCAGAGAAGAGACTCAAGGAGCAATGGGAGAAGGGGAACCCCAATAAGCTCAGCCCATGGGCACAAGAACTCGCATCACCATGAGCCAGTAAGAGCCCCATCACCCTACAATCTGGGGTTCTGTTTGTTGCACTGATAAAGGTGGGGCGTGGTATGGGATAAGGTGAAAGGCACTTCAGGATTGCACAGAAATTATTATGGTATGTTCCAGGGAGGAACCAAAGGTGGGGAAAGGGAATGATCAAGGGAGGTTGGGGAGGAACAAGGAAGAACAGGGGATAAATGGGATAAATGTGCTGGTTGTGTGCAAACATGGGCTGGTCAGTTCACCTGCTTGGCTGTGCCCTGTACCAGAGTAGCAGTCTGTTGAGGCTTCTCCCTAAACCCCATTTCTAACCATTTTCCTAATTGAGGGGTGCTCTGTGTGCACAGGCGTGTGTGTGTCTGAGGGACAACGTATGGGGTGGAACCACAAATCAAAGGAGCCTAGGTGTCCATGGTGCCCACAACCGGAGTGAGTGTGGATGTGCAAGTGAGTATGTGAGAGCAGGGAGAGATGCTGCTGGATGAGATGATGAGCAGATGATATGGATTGGCGCCTTGGGGGTGTCTCTGAGGGTAGGACCATGGGAAGAGCTGGCTGCTGGAAGGAAGAGGGGTCCGGGGCAACGGCTGGAGTCTGGGTGTGGACTAGGAGAACCACTTGTATGTGTGTGTGTGTGTGCATGGATGTCTGTACTTGCAGCTAGAGTAGGGCTGTGGTCCTGGGTGCTCAAGTGTCCATCTGCCAGCAAATGGGCTGACTGGGATCCAGAGGCAACTACTGGGCAAATTAAATACCTGAGCCCAGCTGCAGGAGAGCTCCACATATGTGAACATTAGTATATATGTACTCCTACTAAAAGATCTTCATCCTGTTCTTCCAGAGAGGGGAGCAGGATGAGCCTGATGGTGCTGTTGGTACTTTTGCAAGTGCTCTGTGTGTCCGTGTGATCTGTGTGTCTGCCTATGTACATATGTATAATGTGGTGTATACATGTGCGTGTGTCTGCTGTGAATACATGCTCGGCCTTGCTGCTGGTTGGACCTGGGGGGCATGGAGCTGCAACAGCCCCACCTATACAAGGCTTCTCTAGTCAGCAATACCTAATGCCCATAACACAAGTATTTAATTGATTTCCCCAAGCCAAGTACTGCATGTCAGAGTAATGAGCCTTACTTAGTTCTGTATTTCCTGAAACAGTCCTAGAGCATACAAATATTTAATGACATATATAAAATATAGTCATAATAAAATGAAGATTAGGTTTATGTGACTATTCTCTCTCTGTTTGTATGTATTTACACAGACTGTAGACTTAAACTACAACCTACATTATTTAAAGAAATAACCATGCTATAACTGGATTCTCCAGGGGGAATGGTGGCTGAGAAGCTTAACAGCTCAGTGCCTAAATCTATTATATTGTACAGTTAAAATCATACAGTCACAGTACTTAGTTATTCTTCTGCTATCAGTGGTCATTTTGGCAGCACCAGGTCTTCTTTTATTTTTCTTCTCTTTTTATGACTTTCTTCTTGAGGAATGCTAAGTGAAAATAAATTGTAAAGGGGAACAAAAAAAGGAATCCATGCTGCTCAATGTTTGAATGCCCTTTAACAAGTTGCTATAGAAACAACCTTCCCATTAATAATACAAAAAACATTGAATTCAGAAGACTTCTAATTTACTTTGTAAAATCAAATTCTTTGTAAATATTCAAATTCTATGAAGATCAAATGTGTTTTGAAATCGTGCTTTTCACAATTTAAGAAAATCCACACTCAAAATGCCAAAGAAGCCACTCACAGAGTGTCATGTCTTAGAGATAAGCAACGTTTGTTGCATATCAGCATTCCCTTTCCCTTCAGAAACTCTATACTGACTGAGAGGGAAGGCAAAAGAGGCACTTTAAATTTGTAGTTGTAAAAAACTTTGACAACATACTTGACATTTCATTTCTAGCTAAATGAGTGCTTTTGAGACTATGAAACTTTCTCGAAGTTAGGATCCTTCCTTTGTTCCATGGAGGTCTACTGATAAAAGCCTTACTCATATTAAAGGACTTTGTTACTACTGCTTAGAATGTTGATACGTGTGTGTGTTTGCGTGTGTGTGTAAATATTTATGTGTAGAAAGAACAACATAGACTTTAGGAAAAATAGCACATTCTTTCCAAAATAGAACAACAAAAGATAGAGAAATCCTCTAGATGATCAAGCTGAGGAAGAACAGCAACAGCAGAAACCATAAAACCATAGTGGTCCTTAAGTCTGCTATATGCTTGTCAGTGGGTCCTCTTTCTTGATTTACACTTAGAAAAGCAAACAGCATGAGGCATTTAGCTCAGATCAGAAATGCCACTGGCTTGCTGTTATAAAGAGCATTTGTTAGCAGCTATATCATGAAGTATTATTTCAGATAGATATTAAAATAAGTGTTTTTTTGTTTGGTTGGTTGTTGTTACTGTTGTTTTTGTTTGACTGTGGATTTCTTACTCTAGTGATTTTTGGAACCTATGAAACTTTGCTTTTCTTAAAGTGGCTTCCTTCCATGGTAACTTCTATGATTTTACAGTATTCAGCCCAATACCTATGCTTTAAAAATAAATCAACACTTCTCTGTCCTGTAAAATTCTGAAACAAGCTATTAGACAATAAGATCAACACACTGACCAGCTCTGCTGGTCATATACTGCACTGTAATTATTTTGCTTACAGCAAAATGACCTGAAAAGAATACGTCCAACAGAACAACTCAAAACATCTACAAATATCTCTAGAACTTTTTGTCTGTACTTTTCCAGCTATTTTTAACAGTTCAGTGAGAACAAAAGAAACTCCACATAATTTCATTTGGACATATTTTATTCCACTTTTAAGAGATAATTTGCTGATTATTACCCTGTAATTTAAGGCTAAATTCCAAACATATCTTATTCTTTACTCTGTTTCACCGAATCAAGGCACTGTTCAATAAAAATGAGGTTATCAGGAACTAGCCCTGCTGAAGGGAACCTTAGGCAAAAAGTGTTCACACAAACCATTCATTAAATGACTGTGAATAATGAAGAAATTAATAGAAATTGTTGTCTATTCACAGAAAATTCAGTAAGGGTTCAGATTTGACAAACACGTTGGAACAAATTGTTCACACCAGCAATGTATATAATCTCTCTAACTGTATATTTTGGAGTATATATAACTGTATATTATTTTATATTTTTATACAACTATATTTTGGATTAATAGGGAGATTTTTTCAGACCCATTTTTCCCCTACATCATCCGTTTGTTTTGTTCTATTTGTACAGTTTGCACAAAATTGCTCAGCTTGTGGTCTATAGCCGGCAATTAACACCACTTAACAGCTGTTAAATAGGGTAATCGCCTGTTGTTATCCTCATGTAGCTCAATTCAGATGCTAATTGCTCTCAGCGCACCACTCATAAACCCACCAGAACACCAGGTATGATCTGCTAGAGATGGTCTGATGTGAAATGGGCTGTATGTTCCTATCAGCTGGACCGGCTGTCAACACATATCCAGAGCGAAAGCACACGGGAGAGGTGGGAAGGATTTCCTCTCGTGGAGATCAGGGGGTTGGATAGCCCACAGCTGGTAAGATCTGGTGGATGAGAGTAATTGCAGGTAAATTCACAGACTGCAAGTAGTCCCAGTGTGAACAGCACAGGGACTCTATCACTGCCCTGGTTTGAAGCAAGAGAAGGAAATAAAGCACTGCATCCTGTGTAATCCCCATATCATGCCCAAATAGACAGCTACTGCTTTCTCATTCATTTTTCTGACTATTATTCTGAAAACATTTTTAATGCAGATGAAGCAGAAACAATTTTCTGATTCAAAACATCAGTTTATAACCAGAAGAAAGCTAGTGGCAGAAATAAATGGAATGAAATACATTTATCATTAAATTAACAGAAAGAATTCATGTGATTGTGTTACGTTATTTACCTACAGAATGCATTTGCAGTGCTCTCTTTTTTTTTTTTTTTTGGAAGTATTCTCGAAATACCAGTAATCCATAATGTGAGTATATTTCAAATATATGCACATCTTCTCTTGGCCTGCAGCTATACAAAGAAATGAAATATGTCATTTAATACAAATGAAATATGCTTTCTAATTAATGGGGAACTTACAAGGGCAGTAATCGGAAATAGAAGAGGTATCTTTTATTCATGTATCATTGTATATATCTCTTTGCAGCTATTGAATACGGTTCTAGAATAAGTAATGTAAAGTGAATCATGATATCTTGAATTCATCTCAGATATCCTCTGTGAGCCTGGTGCTGGTCACTTACGTGGGATATTTTAGAATAGGTATTGATTCCAGCTTTTCTCTTTTTGAGACAGCTACTAGCTTAAGGAAGCTGACTAGAAAAGATAATGACGATTTGTAGCTCCCAAAGACAGGGATAAGAACACTAGGCCTTCCACAACACTGGAAGTTAGTTTTCTCAACAACCACATACAAGAGAAATTATTTGAAAATGGTTATTGCACTGTAAACAAAACTATCTTCCTGTGTTTCCTATGTATAAAATCATACACTTGTAAGATAATAGCTGCATTGTAAGTAACCCATTTTTGATTGTCAATAAATTGTTAAGGTGGATGTTATTCAACTTTCCCTTCAAGTCAAATTATATGGTTTAGGCTAAAATCCAGACTAAGTTTTGGGGTTTATTAACTCTGGTATGACCTAACACTAAAAATAAAACAAAAGATTTTGTTTGTATTGATGATTAGTTTTCTTTATTGCTTTTCTTTTAATCTGGTTGTTTGAATGCTGTTTGCATGTTTGTACATATAGTAGATTTGAGGACCAATTTCAAGAGCTAATACCTTTGTCCTATGATGCATATTAATAAACACCACCAACAGAACAATCCCCACCACCTCACAGAGCACATGAAGCAACACAAATAGCTTACAAGTTCAAATTCACAAATATTGAATGAAATTGAAATGCATCTGTAAAGGGTCAAATCTATTTCACTGTACAAATTTGTACCATGAATGCCTCATAACTTTGGCTGGAGGTTAGTTAATTTTGTTTGTAGGGGCTTGTATGATGCTGTGCTTGGGAATTTTGATGACAATAGCAGTGATAGCACACCAATATTGGTACTTGTTGCAGAGCAGTGCTAACACAGAGCCAAGGACTTTTCAGCTCCTGGTGCTGCCCTGCCAGCAAGGTACCTGGGGTTGCACAACGAGCTGGGAGGGGACACAGCCAGGATCTGACTCAGACTGGCCAAAGGGATGTCCCACACCGCATCTTGTTCAGCAATAACAAGTAGGGTAAAGGAGGAGGAAAATATTTGAAGTGACAGTGTTTGTCTTCCCAAGCAACTGTTACGCATGATAAGTCCTGCTCGCCAGGAGTGACTGAACACCTGACCTGCTTGCCAATGGGAAATAGTGAATGAACTCCTTGGTTTGCTTTGCTTGCATGCATGGCTTTTGCTTTACCTTGTAATCTGTCTGTATCTGAATCCATGAGTTTCTGTACTTTTATCTTTTTCAGTCTCTCCCCCCTGGAGAGAGAGTGAGCGGCTGTATGATGCTTAGCTGTATTCTGGGTTAAACCACAACAGACTGTACACTGCTTTCTGTTAAAATGTTGTGCATCAGCTGAAGAAAAATGGAGAAGGTTAGCATTAATTCATTGTTTTGACTGTGAAAATGATATGAATGTTGTGAAAAATTCAATTCTGAATTTCATTAAACCTGGGAGAGGTATTTCAGGATTTCAGTTGGTGTAAAGTTGCTGCAGAAGAAATGTTGAAGTAAAGAGAACTGTTTTTCTGTCTTTAATCTAGCTATGAAAAGAGGTATCTCAAACAAGTTCACAGTTCTTAGTTTAGACAATTTAAGCATTCCGCACATTACAAAATTAATGTCCACACAAAACACCCTGGCCTTCTAGGTCTCAGAATTTACACATCCTGCCTGAGTCCTTTTGTTCTCATATAGCAAAGGGTAAGAATTACAACTTTAATAATAGCCAACTTGCCAACTTGCTGATCAGAGACCTACATGGCTTTCAACAGTTCATACAAAAATGAAGGTCTGAAATCTGGGTTTTGTCCCATATTATCTGTGCATGCATTCGTTAGGTACATTTGTGAGACAGTGATTTCCAGGATCAAGCTTCTTGGTGAACCTGCCTTGCTTATTTGTTTACAGATAACTAACATACTACACTGAACACTCAAGATAGTTTTAACCTATTAATACCTAATAGTTTGGTAGTTAGAATAAACATCTATAAAAGAGGATAGAAACTTTAATTTTTCCCTACACAAGAAGACTCAGATTTTATCTCCCCCTGAAGGCTAGGATCAGGAGAGTAGTCTGGTGGCAGTTTCTCAGGGTTACAGAACACCTCCCTTGGTCCAGACAAATCCCACACAAGTTCATGTCTTCACAGTTCCTCTTTTTACTCCTTATAGAAAGATTACATCCTTTGCAACTGTTCTCTCCTTGTTTCCCCAACCTGCAGCAATATACTGCAGCAGCTACACTGTCTCAGAGGTATTTATATAATATTTCCTAGTAAAGAGGAAACAGAAATATTCCAGGTTTTCCAGTATCTGCTACAGCCAGAATACACAGAAAAAACTTTCCTGGGGCTGTTTTGCATCATATGAGAATTTGTTGCTCTAGGCAAGTGCTAGATATACCTATAGCTGTGGATATTTTATATAATCTGAAATTCAAACATGACAAAAACTTGCCATTTACATGTAAATGGACCATCCAATACGGCAGAAACTTCAAAGACAAAATCCAGCCAGGATTGAATTTTGGATAGGATACAGAATTGATATGACAGATCTACATGGGGAAAAAAAATAAAAGGAAATGAAGGAAATTGAAAAATCATTTTCTCCCTTGCTTTCTTTGTTTTTTTTTTTTTTCTTTTTCTTTTTTTTTTTTTGTTTGTTTATTAGTGCCTAATGAATATTTCAGATATTTTAAAGTACTGATTTGAATTGGCATAGGTAAGAGAGAACTTTTGAAAACACTGGCCATGTTTTACTATTTCATACAGCATCATTAGTCTACTTCATTAAGATCATTGAAATTCAAAGAGTTATCAGTGATTTGCATCCAAATATTATTTTTAGGTTTTCAATTGCTATATTTAGGCACTCTTCCCAAGCACATCAAATTATTTTTCAGCCCATGTGTAGGCAGGCTCAAAATCCAGTAGACTGGCAATATTGTGGACTTTCTGTTAATGCGAAGTTGAATGTAAAAACAGATACTGTTTAAATAATTTGTCTGACAAACACAAGTTCAGCAAAAGTGGCCAAAGAAAAAGTACAAATAACTTCTGTGACATGCCATGTTTATCTATGAGTGATGAAAACTGAATGAGAAATAAATGACTTCATAAGAAATCAACCCTCATATTGTAAAGAACCCTTAAGGTCCAGGAAGTGTCTCATTTTTGAGTTATTGCTATGTTGTTTAAAACAGCATAAATCAAGAGTTTATTACAGACATAATATATTTTTGATAAACACTAGATAGGAAAGGTTTCAAAAGATCTTTAGTTTTATATATATATATATAAATATACATGTAAATATATATATATTTGCCACAAGATCTTAGTTAAGCTCAGACCTAATGTGTAGGTCTGAACAAAGGCCTTTAAGTTCAGATAATAATAATAATAAATAAATAAATAAATAATAATAATAATAATAATAATAATAATAATAATAATAATAATAATAATAATAATAATAAAAGTTTTACTCATACTGCCTATTAGTGAAGTACGTTAAGTTTTGGTTGCTGTTGTTAATCTTGTTCTTTTGAAGAATCTGAAGATATTAACCTAAAAATCAACCACTGAAATATGGCTTATGTAGAGCTATCTCTACTTTGCATTACCAAAAGGTCTTTGTTGCAATGTGAATGATGCAGTATGCAATGTGAACCATTATTCTGGGACAACCATTGGTATTTCAACTGATCACTAAATCTGTCACATTATTAAGGGTAAATCTCTCCATATCTCTTCCATAATGACAAATCTGAAGGGAATTTCCATATGTGGGTGCCCAGAAGACAGTGTCTTCTCTCCATAACACCTTGTGGGAAGGAACACAGTTTTATCATCAAAAGTAATTGTGGTATGAGGTTGGAAATAAAACCCAACATCAACATAAAATGACGATGATGATGATGATGATGATAATAATAATAAACTTTAGCTTGATTTACTGATCTCTTGCAATAGTTCTAAGAATATCTGAGGTGTGAGCGAAATAGATTGTAGGAAGTCCTTGTTGCCGTCAAGAAAAGTATCTGGAACCATATTCCAAAGTACAATTTTAAAACACCTGTTTAAAGTTGCAAAACATGCTTTAGATGTCTCAAAAGGAGGTCTCTGCTTTAAAGGAGAAATAAAATTTTCAGAATAATTTCAAACCCTATACTTTTTCTCTTTTTCAGTAAAAACAAATGTGTGCTAAAGAATTTGGTAACAGTTGTACATGTTTCTAAAACTGCCTGTAGAAATACAGTCTTTTGTGGTGGTTTGTTTTTTATTGCACAGATACAGAAACATATTCAGTACCTCCCTACCACTGAAGCCAATGGTGATCTATTCTTTAGAGCAGGAACAGTGTAGGATGATTACTATTTATCAGCTTTGCACTAAAAATAGATATTTCATCCTTTCTCTCTCCTGGCTTGTCTTGCTTCCATTCCATGTCTTATACCCAAGAAACCTAAGGACGCTAGAAAGGTGCTGGAAAGGAAGGAAATCCTTTTCCATGTAGATCATAATTAAAGCATGTAATTTACTGCCACAAGATGTTAAGAAGGCCAAAAGTACATATGAGTTCAAAAAGGAATCGAGCCTATGCACAGAGAATAGGTCTTTAGTGGCTGCTAAACATGATCCTGAGGATGTGACCTCTGGCTTGGAAAAGTCCCTGAACTGCTGATTATGGAAAAATGGCAGCTGCATGAGCAACAGAATCTCTTTACCTGAGTATTATCTTACATTCTCTTTCTTTCTCTCTGGCCATTTAGGAGGGATTAATTTAGTTTCTGTATGACCTTATATGGCAGCTCTTACTTTGCTTCAGGTTTTTCCTGTGCTGGATACAAACTAGTTAAATCATAGCTGTGCCACCAGACTCTCAGTTAAGGAATGGAAAATGTGAAAGAATACAGCAGTCAGTAAGCTATTTGCAGTACTTTTTGCTAAGAATGTCATTTTTTTTTTTTTTCTGTCTGTTCATTTGGTATCTTTTGTCACTTGTCACTAATCCTTTTCACTTATTTATTTTTTAATGCAATACAGACAGAAAGACATTTTAATTCTCTCTCTCTCTCTCTCTCTCTCTTTTCCTTCTTTCTTTCTTTCTTTCTTTCTTTCTTTCCTTCTTTCTTTCTGGTCAAAAACATTTTTACTGCTGATATTTGGTTTTGTGTTACTGAAAGAAAATACACAAGGCAACCAGCAGAAGACCAGATGATAACTATGAAATTATTACTTACAAGACAGTGAAGACAACACATGTCTAATGCAGACAAACTCTTTGAAATCAATGTAGTGTCAAAAACAAGGTTTGAGACCCCACAGTTATTTCACTCAGTGTCCTATCTGTAAATTTACAGTCTGACTAGAAAATTTCTAGGCTGTCTGGATCCCACTGATAAATGTCCTGTAGTAAAATAATGGATATTACACCATCAAAAAGAAAGGTGCAAAATCATTAAATACTCTTACAACTTTCAAATACTTATTTAGAAACAGTATTTTCCCATCTTAGTGATATATTGCAAGTTGTAATTATTTTTTTCCCATCATTTATTTTGTAAAATTCTTGGAAAAAGATTGCAGAAAGAGGTTTACAGATTATACATACCATTTCTGTAAAAAGTTTTTCAGAGATATTTAGGTATGCACAGTTTAAAAAAAAAATGCACTAAAACACTTAACATGTATAGGCATGTCTGAATGACTAACTAGGTGGCCCTTTTTTTTTTTCCTCTTCCAATTTTATTGCAATAGAACCAGTTTCCTTCCCCAACACATGTACTGCAGTCAACATGACTTGTTAAAATGCTTCTGTAGGGTCTGAAATCATGCAGTAGGTCCACTGAACTCTTACACACAAAAAGCCTAAAGTGATCCTAGGTTTTAATGGGTATCCATTAAAAGTTTTATGGTAAGCAGTGAAGTAGAAAGAAGGATTTTATCAAGAAGTACCAAGTAGCCAGCCTGATGTATTAGATGTTCATTCAGCTCTTGAGTCACTACACAAAATAAAGCCAGAAGATGGTGCCATTCGTTGGACAAGACTTCTCTCCAGCAATTTATTGGGCAGAATTCTCTTTAATGTGCACATCCAAGTTTAGTTCCTTCATCTGCCTAAGCACAATTCATTTACATGCTAGACCAAAATCCTTTCTTAACAATGGCAATTAAAAAAAAAAAAAAAAAAAAGTTAATAGCTTTTTGTTCCTTTTTTTTATGGTGTTGTCTCACTGTGGTAATACACTCAATGTCATCCATGTTCACTTGGCAGGAACATTAATATGAAAACATACAAACACTTTGCAATTAACTAAATCTTTTTCACAGCCTTCTAATATATATCCTGAAAATATGATAATGTCTTTGACTAAAGAAACACAAATAGCATGGGTTGGCAAAATGGATTTATCTAAAACTATTGTACAGATACGTTCCACATTCACTAGAACTAGTACAACGTAAATTTAGATAGAATTTCCCTTGGAGAAAAAAATCTCTGAATGTAATTTCGGATGTAAGAGCAGGTCAGCATTATAAATTGACATTGAACTTAACAAACTAGCCTGAAGACTGCAAGCATTCTACAGTGACAGCAGAAAACCCAGTGCAGGTTAATATATTGAGAAAAGTTGTTTCTAGTATTATGTAACTCACTGCACTTGTTTTCCTCTGTATATATTTGCTCTTCAAAACAAAGTGGATTTTTCCTTGCTCAGTATATATATATATGTACTTGATTTGCAGTCAATTAAAATTGAAACTGCATGAGAAAGCTAAGGATCACACCATTTGGGTCTCTGCTTTTATCGTTATCATAAAGTGGGTGTTCAAGGTTTCCACTGAGTGCTTGTAAAGATCATGAAAAATAATAACAATAATAATTTTTCCTCCATGGCTGGATGCTCTATGAATGTTTGCCAATTTAAGTCAAAAACTAATATCCATAAAGAGGGAGTCATTTATCATTATTATGGCAACATACATTGTGGGTTCCACTCATCATTGATGTGACCCCATTGATTTAAGATTAAATTGTCTAATGAAGCTTGGGAAATGAAGAAATCATATATCTTCAGTCCTGTGGTTCAGAATTAGTATGTGTGTATCTCATACCATCTATGAACAGAGATGAAATTCACTTGAATGTTACCTACTCTACATTCTCCAATACAGTAGAAACAGAGAAGCATGGGAAATTCAGGAATGGCTTCCGTTCAAAATGGTTTGCCTTCTTAGGATCAGAATTTCATTGGGTTGTTCATGAATAACCTGAAAGTAATGCAGAGATCAAAAGACCAGCATAGACTGCCAATGTAGAAGAGCCATAGAAAAGCAATTTTATTTTTCCAGCATTTACTATAACATCTATTAGTTTTTGCCTGGTCTTTGATAGGCTTGTGAGTGGAACAACAGAAGAAAGGTGACCTGACTTGCCTGTATCTTTTCTTGACTATTTTTTGGTATACTCTTCAGAAAGAGATGAAGCATGCAGTGATTTAAATACTGAGTTTACTGTATTTGTAGAATGGGTGCAATATATAGCCAATAGCTAAGCAATTTGTCAGAATGTTGGTCCTTAATAGACTGCCAAGATTTCAAAGAACCATTTATTTCCTTTTAAGGAGAACTCACAAAGTCTAACTTCTGGGTTTAAGTTAGGTAACTCTCCAGGACTTCTATTTAGTCAAAGGAAAGAAATAGGTTCCACTTGAGTGGAGCTAAGTTAGTTATATTCCAACTTTGGCTCACCCTTAGAGAAGCGTTTTTCTCTGTTTACTGAGGAGGCAAACTGAAGTGACTCATCTGCTAATGTAGAGCTCTGATGGATGAGTGGCAAGAGCTTGCCTTAGAATGGTACACCCACCTCTCTATCTTGCTCTCACTTGATGTACTCCTGACCCGCTCATTAATCAATTCCTGGACCTCTCAGCTTTTTTTACACCAAAATATCACTGATACCACTTTTCCTTAAGACATCCTGTTATAAACTACATATAGTGATTGATGGGTGGGAATGGCGTAACTCAGATGTAGGGCCAGTCTCCATTTGTGCTATACCCTTGCTGCAGGGACATCTGAAATGGACATTAATCAAATCCTGAGCAACTAGTGTTTACAGTGCAATTTTCTGCAGGAAAAAAGCCAACTGCTATCAAGAGGTGATTGACAAAGAGCTCAGAAATCTCTCCAGCAGTAAGTTAGAATGGACAGCAAAGGGTAGTAACTTCATAAGTTGTCTCAAGCACCCTTGCTTGCCAACAAAGGCCTTAGCTACATAAGTTATGTCTAACAGTGGAGAGTGCAAACAGCTTCTTTAACATCCCTTGAATCACTCACTTTCCTACTGAGATTGCGTATGCATGTACTGTCACTTTCTGTCATGATGGATACTTGATCTACAGGAGCAGCACTGAGATCTTTGATTTGTTATGCAAAGGTTATGCATTATCACAAATAGTAGTTATAGCATAACTGTAAGACTGTAAGCTGTTAAAACCTTGTACTTTATATGCATTCATTAGGTACTTTTTAACTAAAAACTTAGTATCACAAACATATATTTGCATACCTGATAAATAATTTATCATTTTCCAATTTTATATTCAATTAATATTAAGCAAGTAAGAAAATGTGGTGTTTTCCAATGACTAATATTTAAATTTGAATGTACTTTTTTAAATATCATTTGAAAGGCCATAGAGTTGAGATTTGGGGAAAATTGAAGTGTCGCATCTGATGATCTAGCCTCAGAATCAAACTTCAGAAAGTCATCATCATTGTTACCTCAGCCTAATTTTTTTTTCTATTTAACATTTTAATAAAATAGAGAGTAATTGGTAAAAAAAATAAAAAAAGACAAACAAATAAAAAGCCCCATATGAATAGGCTTGATTGAGTAACTAAAAGATAGAAAGGAAAAATTATATAACCTTATATACCTATCTTAGCTGACTTTATAGTACCAATACAAGAGAATTAAAATGAAAGTGATTATTAATGGTTAATTTAAAGGCAGAAACATGGTAATCACCATTTGAATTTAAATTTTTAACAAAATGAATTCAATGAAATCCGTTATGTTTTGTGCTCAGTCACCGCTGAGCTACACTACTCACACAGCATTCTTTACTTTTTCTGTCAAATATTAAAACCATTTGAAGCTCCATTCTGCTGTGAATGATCCTCATATACTCACATATGGCCAGTTTGTAATGATAGAAACAAAGAATGGACTATATTGCACAGAAAATGTAAAGCTGACAGAATGGGTTTGATATCAAGAATATACTGGGATGAAGAATCTGTAAGCATATAGGCATTTGTAGTGTTTTCACTTTGCTGGGTGGCAGAACTCCATCACAACTGCTCTCTCACTCCCCCTCCTTAGAAGAAGAGGGGGAGAAGAAAGTATGCTGGAAAGAAAAAAAAACAAAAACAAAAGCAAAAACAACACATTGATTGAGATAGCTGTAATTTAATTAAATGGAAAAGGTAGAGGGAAAAATAAATAAACAAACAAAGACCACATGGAAGCACAGAATGAGAGAAAAGAAATTAATCTCTACTTTCCATCAAAGAGCAAAGTTCAGTTATGTCCTGGGAAGTAGGGCCTCAATATGCATAGCAGTTGTTTGGGAAGACAGACATCTTCACAACAAGAGCCCCCTCTCTCCTTCCCCTTTCCCACCTTTTGCTGAGTGTGACGTAATATAGCATGGAATATCCCTTTGGTTGGTTTAAGGTCAGCTGCCTTGGTATGTCCCCTCCTTACCTCTTGTCCAACACCTGCAGCCTGCTGGCTTTTGGGGGAGTTTGGAGGGAGTCCTGATTCTGTGCCAGCATTGCTCAGAAACATACAAAACAGTGGTGTGATACCAATGCTGTTCTAGCTACAACTGCAGAGCACAGCACTGTATGGGCTGCTGCGGGGAAAGTTAACTCCATCTCAGCCAGACCCAGTACAATATTAAGCAAAGCAAAACAAAACAGAACAAAACAACAAACAAACAAAAAGCTTGTGTTTCAAATCATAGAATCATAAAATAGCTTGGGTTGGAAGGGTCCTTAAAGATCATCTAGTTCCAATCCCCCTACAGGGATGGCACCCTCTAGATTAGGTTGCTCAGAGCCGCATCCAACCTGGCCTTGCACACTTTCAGGGATGGGGCATCCATAACCTTTCCTGGCAACCTCTTCCAGTGCCTCACAACCATCTGAGTAAAGAACTTCCTTTTAACATCTAATGTAAATCTCCTCTCTTTTAGTTTAAGACCATTCCTCCTTATCCTACCATTATCAGCCCCTTTAAGTAAAAGCCTATTTCCTTAGGTATGAGCTTTTATCCACCAGAGCCCCCAAGACCTTCTCTGTAGGGCTGCTCTCAATGAGTTCTTCTCCCAGTCTGTACTCATGTCTGGGATTGCCCTGTCCCACGTGCAGAACCATGCACTTGGACTTGTTGAACATCAAATGGTTCACACGGGCTCACTTCTCAAGCTTGTCCAGGTCTCCTTGGATGGCATCCCTTCCTTCTGTTGTATCAATGGCAACACTCAGCTTGGTGTCACCTGCAAACTTGCTGAGGGTATACTCAGTCCCATTGTCTGTGTCACCAGTAAAGGTATTAAACAGCACCAGTCCCATGACAGACTCTTGAGGGACACCACTCATCACACAGACCTCCACCTGGACATAGAGACATTGATGGCAACTGTCTAGTTGCAGACATCCTTGTCCACCAAATGGTCCAACCTTCAAATTTATGTCTCTCCAATTTAGAGATCAGGATGTCATGCGGGACCACATCAAAGGCCTTACAGAAGTCCACATAGATGACATCAGTCAGTCTTCCCTTGTCAACTGATGCAGTCACTGCATCATAGAAGGCCACACAGGAGCAGGGGGCTGAGAGGAGATGCGCCCATGGCTGACCCGGACTGGAGCAGTTTGCTCCTGGGGGATGGACCCCGTGGGACAGAGCCATGTGGGAGCAGTTCTTGAAGAGCTGCAGCCTGTGGGCAGCCCCCGTATGCTCAGTTTGGGAAGGACGGCATCCCATGGGAGGGACTCCACGGGGAGCAGGGGCAGAGAGCGACCGTGAAGGAGCAGTGGAGACGTGTCAAGGACTGTCCGCAGCCCCCATTCCCCCGTTGCCCTGCAATGCTTGCAGGGAGAAAGTAGGAGAGGGTGGACGGGGTAGAGGTGCTTTTAGTTTGCTTTTAGTTTCTCACTGCTCTAACTTGTTAGTAAAAGGTAATAAATTACCTTAATCTCCCTTATGCTGAGACTGTTTTCCCATGATGATAATTGTTGAGTGATCTTCCTGTCCTTATCTCAACCCTTGAGCCTTTTTCATTGTATTTTCTCCCTCTTTTCCTCTGAGAAGGGGGAGTGAGAGAATGGTTATGGTGGTGCTCAGCTGCCCAGCAGGGTAAAACCACCACCACATTACTTCCAGGAGGATCTTTTCTATGATCTTTCTAGGCTCAAATTTAAGATCACCTGTCTGTAGTTCCTTGGATCCTAATTTCTGCCCTTTTTAAAAATGGGAGTGATATTTCCCCTTTTCCAGTCAACAGGGACTTTGCTTGTCTGCCATAACTTTTCAAATATGGTGGAGAGGCTTGGCAACTCCATTGGCCAGTTCCCTCAGGACCCTGGGATGTATGTCATCAGACCCCCTCATCTTGCATTTGTTCAGTTTCATCAGATGGTCTCGAACCTGCTCTTCACTTACAGTGGGTGGAACTTTGCTCCTCCAGGCCCTGCCTAGAAGTGCAGGGACTTGAGAGAAATGGGAAGCCTGAATGGCAGTGAAGACTGAGGCAAAGAACTTATTGCCTTCACTCATCCTTCTCCATGTCTTTTGTTACCAGTTATCCATTCTCATTTACCAGAGGGAGTACACTCCTCTATCTCTCTCTTCTGTAAAACTTGTTGCCTTCAATTCCAGTTCTCCAGCTGTGTGATTTGTCCCACTATGTCTTCATGATAACAATTCAAAGATGGGATGACAGTCATTTCACTTATTTACTCCACTCAAGAGGAAGGCTAGTAATTTAACTATCCTTTGTATGCCTTAGACATCTAACATAATTTGCTTAAACTGTTTGTGGATGTTGCCTGCTTCTTTTATTTACTGTGGATGTGATGTAGATGACTCATTGAATCAGAAAAGTAGCTTTTCTGAGGTTGAAGATAGATGGTATAAATCCCACTTTTCATGTTTCATTTGATTTGAGAAATATTAAGTGACTGTATTTAATTGGACTTTAAAGTCATTTAAAAGTTATTTTTGGCATACTAAAAGCTACTTAAAAAAGAAGATAAAAGAGAAGGAAGAGCAGGAGGAAGTTACAATCTGTATTTTCTCAGTCCAATGAGGCTAAATATTTTTGCATTTTTTGATTTGATATTTTCACCTTTATGAGTTTCCAAATATTTAATTTACTGTCATCTCCTCCTCCTTATATAACTGTGCATTATAATTCATAAGCAAAGAACAATATTGAAAGTATTGTGTGCTATCCAGAAGGGATACAAAACAAATCCACTAATGCATTTATTTTATTGTTTTAATTTCAGATAGACCAAAGTGTGAAATGCCAAAGACTAACAACTCTTTCAGAATTGACGTTTTCAAGCTGTCATTTCTTGTATCACAGTAGAATAGTGCTGTGGCTTTATCTTGGCTCCCAGTGCTGGATTCAAGTTTACTTAAAAATGCCTAACTTTCTCAGTGAACTGCCAACATTGTGATGGGTGATACTCAGAAAACCATTTTTACTGTCAATGAAATCCATAGAAAAGCAGAGAAAAGAACTAGGTACAGGCTATGAGCTGTTGAAGGGCACACAGAAATACAATATGTGGCAGACATTGCTGAAGCCCCGATTTTCTGAAGAAGATGGTCAGTTGTGTGCTCATACAAATGTCAGAAGACCTGATAACAAATATTATGATAGGTCAGAAACAAAGGCAGGGCTAAATTTTCCCCTACTCCTTTTCTCCAAGGCCCTCCAGGAAATGTGTGCCTCTGTCAGCCCAACAGATAGATCATTGCCTAAAGGAGAGATAGTGATATCAAAGCAAAAGTTGAGAAAACAGGTATGAAATGGCCAGGAACCAATTAGAAGTGGAAATTAAAAGCAAATTTCTTACTATCAGTGATAAAGGTTACAGAACTGTCCACTGTGACAATCCTTGATAACAGCTTTTTGATGGAGCTTCATAAATGTGTAGTGGATGATACAAGGTAAATCTAGCTTTGTCCTTGATCTGGTGCTTTCCTCAGTTCTTATGTCAAATGTATAAGAAGGTACAGATTTGGATATAGTTCTAGAATTTCAAGGAATATGGTAGATAACTTCAGGATGGGAGGCATTGACTGCTGTCTGCTCTACCTTTGCCAGACTCAAAGAGAGATGTATGTGCTGCTCCTTGCCCTGTTGAGAGAACAATCTGGGCATAGGGGTCCTCAGGGACATGAAGGGAGTCAAACTATTAGCAATCTTTGCTCTCAGACCTCTCATCTCACCCAGTCCCCACCCATTCAACAATGACAACCAAAGAATAGGCCGTCTCTCCAGGGGTCACTACTTTAAGCTTCATACCTGCAGTGCTAAAATTTAGCTTTTCCTAAGTTACCAAGAAGCCTTGAACTGCTTATATTATTATTGAAAATAGTTTATATATATATATATATATTTGTGAATCTTTTGTTATCTTAAGTCAATTATTATTTTCCTTAATCTACTTGTTCAATGAAGTACCACATGAAATTGATTACTTCAGTTGTATTTACATACTGGGTCTGGCTTGGATTGTGTTAACTTTCCTCATAATGGCCCACATAACGCTGTGTTTGACATTTGTAGCTAAAACTGCATTGACAACATACCAATGTTTTTGCTGTTGCTGAACACTATATCCAGTATACACAGTATACCGGTTTTCTCCCTAATGTTCCCTGGCCACCAAAGCACAGGAGTCTGGGCAAGTGTCTGGGAGCGGAAGGGGACACAGCCAGGACAACTGACCCCAACTGACCAAATGGATATTCCAGAATATATAACGTCATGCTCAGCAACAAAAGCTGGGGGAAAGATGGAGGAAGGAGGCACATTCACGATTACAGTGTTTGTGCTTGGAAGTTGACCTATTGCTGTTCTGTTTGCCATACACATAAAAGATCTAATGTATAGTTCTTTTCTTGTTTGCTCTTATTTTAACGATGGATGAAAATTCTATCACTTATTTTTCTAATGGAAAATTCTATCACTTATTTTCCTAATGGAAAAAATGCAGATAACGGAATTTTATAATTATGGAAAATCTGTACCTTATGCTTGTTGTCAACAGTGCACTTGGATATATATTCAGTTATTCATAGGCAATCAATAACAAATAGCTATTTGCAATGGAAAAAGCTTAGATGTCACTCCATCTGTTAAATGCCAGAAGACCAATAGTGTCTGCCTTTCATGCTTTGATGAGTGTTGCCTGTCTGAATAGTTTAGAGTTACAATGAAGATAGATTCTCCTTTAGATAGTTTATTTGTTTCTGTTATTTTTCTTTATTTGGTTGGTTAGTTACCTGGTTTATATTTTATCATTTATTTTATTCCTTGTGCTTTAGAAGACAGATCATTGTTCTTTATTTTGAGATTTATACATGTAGGTCAGCTTATGAAGTCAGGTGATATTTGCCAAATTTTAAATCTGAACAACTAATAAAGTGCATTTTCAGTATGCAAAAAAATATTTATTTAAAGACCATATACACTTTTGGCAGATCTGCAAAGAAATCTAGTGCATAGCCCTAGAATTATCCAGAATGTGTAGACACTTTTTCTTCCCTTCACATGATTAAGAATTCAGTTTGCAGATTAATCTTCGGGTGCTCAAGTAGCTCAAGAAGACAGGAAGTCTCATTCTTCCACTATACCACATTATGTCAAAAGTAACTAATTACAGGCTAACAACTCTACCCTGTGAGAGTTATTGTGTATGTAGAACTGTTCACAATTATTCTTTACTTAAAACTTAGCTATTTTATTTCCTTTGCTAGACATCAGTAGGATTTTGATTGCATTTATGGTAGGCACAATGTAGACAAGAGAGATAATACCACTAAGATCGAGGAAATGCTATCTTTAATTCATCTCTGGGCTTCCACCACTAACTTAAGCTGAATATATTTTTGGAGATCAAGCAGTGATAAAGTTTGGCCTTCACCCACATTTCTGAGATAACTATTGCTGATTTTAGTCTACTGACAGCAGATGTTAAAAGAAAACATTTATACTGTGAGTCTCACACTCCTATTTTCTAGTGTATTTCCTGTGAAAGGCTTGCTCACCCCTTCCCTGCCATAACTGTGACAACAGAGCAATTTGACAAGCTTCAGAGAATCTGTGAAATTTCTCTTTTCTTACGCTGGCCCCCAACTAAGAAATGGCCTCAGCTTGTCAAGCTAGTTTGCTGCTCCACAGGCTAGCTGCTGAAAGCCTAGATGCAAGCATTGTATCTACATGGAGATTGATCGATCGATCTGTTGATCTGTTGACCTATCTACATATCATTGCTGAATAACCCTCAGCTGGGCACTCCACCAGCCATTGGAGCCTTTAAGGAAAGACAGCATCTCAACACCTCCCTCCAGCTTCTTGACTCTATCAGGACTGGAAGTTTCTGTTAAAATTTAGATCTGATACCTCTTCTCCACTGCACTGCAATTACAAATTTGGGCATGTTCTTTCTGAAGATGACAGACTGAGCACCTGTAAATTTTCCTACCCTCTAGTATGTAAAAGTGGATTAGTATCGAGAGTGCTGGAAATATCTGGGATCTTGCTGCTGTCTGCTTTTCTAAGTCAATTGTTTGGAACAGATTATTTTATAATTTTAGGCAGCAAGAGAAGACATAAGGTAAAAACAAAGATTTTTAATGGCGTTTTTCATAGTAAACCACATGGAAACACCTGTTAACGCTGATTTTTTGTTGTTCTCAATTCACATAAACATGGTTAATTAGTTGTATAAATTATTAAGTTAGTACTTAGTACACAATACTAAAAACAACTTAGTATTAATTCCTGCTTCTTATACATGATCATCTACAAAGTTACTGATGTTTTCTGGGATTTACATTATCATAACAACATATTTATTCATTTGTTTTTAAAATTATATTTACTGTGTTGTCATTTAGGACAAATCTGGGATTTTACATGCCACGTTTTGGTTCATAGTTTTGTGGCTTTTGCTTTTATTTTTGCTAGCTGGAGAGCAAAATATCTCATGGTAATCAGAATTCATTTCACACTGGATCAAAATTATGGTTTAACAGTCTAAAAAAAAAAGTTTCCAGAAAAAAAAAAAAAAAAGTATTTGGTTTTCTAATGCATACATGATTCATAATCCCATTAAAATAATTCAGATTGTGTTAATTCCAGCAATACACATGACAAAGCTTAAAGTTGCTCTGAAAATACTTTCATAAGTATGAGTAAAATATGATCCATGTGAGTCATAAAGTGTAGTTTTGATCTAAGGCTGTTGAAGTAGCCCAGTATGAGGCAATTTTACAATTTGGGCTGCTAATAATAACCAATATACTCATTTGTGTACTCATAACTTGGGGCAAAAGGATCGATGAATGTTTCAGAGACACAGTACTATGGTTCTGTAAGACTTCACCACTCAAATCCTACTGATACTGTTGGGATCTGCAAAGTTATGATACCTGACAGTAGTTTTATTTATTTATATCAAAATCCAAACAGTTTTATTGACCTTTTCTAGAGCACTGTAGAATATTACATAAGCAAGAAGACATGTGGCAAATATAGTAATTCTCTCCTTCCTTCAAACATCTTTCTCAATTATTTTTTAAGAGAACAAATATATATATATAAAAATATTTGTATATATATTTATATATATATATTTTTTTACAAAGTAGAGTAAAGATTTTCAGGGATTATATTGGTCAGTTTCTTTGCAATATTCATGCCATTCTGTTTAGTTCACTACATATACATGGATCTTGTTAATATTTAATGAAGTTAGAAAATGCAACAGCAAATTACATCAACAATTCCACGTGCAGAATATGAGATCCAAAAGAGCCTTTTCATCTACAACTGTCTTCTAATTGTATCCCAATTCCAACACTTGCTTCTAAATATTTATCTAATGAAAATTACTCTTTCACACAGTATGAATATTTCTGCTTCTTTATCAAGCATATCTTACAGTGCATTGAATATATATAGTAATCTCCATCCAGAAAAAAAAAATAAAATTATTATCCATTCCTTCATATGTAGGTGATAAAGATACATCAAAACAACTTAAAAACAGAAGGTACTTTGTCAGCATTTCTCTTACTTAATACCTTGTGTGGAAAATTCCTTATTTCAGTAACCAATAGCTTGCAACTTGTTAGCATTTTCACCATCAAAGTAGAGGAATCTGGTAGAGTTTGGTGCCAGAAGGGTTTTCATAGCAATAATTAAAATGGACCACCTTATGCAGCACTTAGAAAGAGGATTTCCACAAGAATTCCTGTAATAAGGGCTATAATTCTTCCATGAGTTTTCTTTCAAAATATTGAACTTTTTAGTGATGCATTATGTCAACTCCACCTTCTTTCCCAGTACTGGAAATTCTAACATAGTGTGTATGAACTTTGCTCTGTTTAGGATAATTTGAGTTTCACATGGTATAGATGCTCTTCAGGTAGAGATTTGAGAAACCTTGCAAAGACAGTAGCTCCTTTTTTACAGTCTCTCTGATCTACTCTAGAAAGCATGCCTTCTGGCCAGGGAGATTGTCTTCCAGACTTCTCTAGGTTGGTCAGGCTGAGGACACACTTAAAACCCATGGAAACATCTCTTGCTCACTAAGACCCATTGGTACGAGTTCATTTGTGCCTCTTTAGTATGCTACATGCACCTTAAGCAACGTTTGTCTGCTTCATTCTTGCTGTTGCACATTAATTATTATTAAGAATTACTTTCAGCATTTTTTAAGTTTGTGAGATGCAGTGTTTTGCATCTCCTTCTGCAGCATGAAATCACCTGGTTCCTGTAGGTGTACCAAGGGAGTGTCATATTAAGTCCTCAACCCTGTTCTTTTGCCTGTGCTAGGGTCCTGGATAGCTTTAGGCATACAAACTCAATTGAGTCCCATTTAGTGTCCCTTTGAACATGACAAATTTCAGCATTAGGAGAAGAAGCACTCTGTGTGGAGATGTGTTTTTTGTAGAGCTGTGAGTGCTTTGTGCCAGGTTGGACACCAAGGTTAAACAGCAAGGTGTATGGTGGGTGATTGGAGGAGCAAAATAGAGGTAACTCAAAGTGACAACAGCGACCCATAATAATTCATGCAACAGGAGCAGTTTTGAGTGCTACTTCCCAATTATGTCCCTTTTTCTTTTATATTTGTAAATTTTATGTACCACTTTTAATAACACTTTTTGAAGTCAGGAAGAACATGACAAAATCTCTTGGAAGTATTTTAGACTTCACATAGCTGTTATCTCAGATCCAAATTCATATCTCAGACTGAAATGATCTAGTACTTCATCACTATGTAAATGACCAGAATGATAAGAATTGCTAGACAAGGCAGAGTTAAGCAGGAAAGATCAAGGGAATACTAAGTATTTTTGCTTTAAGTCACGTTCATTTTAACTTCTCTGTTCACATTAATGCAATCAGACAATACTGTCTTTTCTCTGCAATTTTCTAGAGATTATGGATATAATTTATTGATATAGTTTGCCATAAAACAGCTATTTATTTATGGGATAAAAAAGTAATGCATTTTTGCCTGAGACTGGAATTTACAATGCATTATATTTCATTTATGAAACAATGTATTGAGTGATTCTGAATGGTGATATTATTTCTTGCAAATACATGAAAACATCAATTTTTGTCAAACACTAATGTTTGAAAGTTTTTATTAATATTATTATTAATTCTTATTAGTAAAAGAATGAGTATCCTTAACCTGAGTGTCTATAAATATCTGACAGATAACTCTAGCAATAAATCTGAACCAGTCTTTATACCAATCTTTATCTAAATCTCTTTCTCTTGAAAGTAGGTTTTCCAAACACTGAAAAATAATTTTCTTGAACATGAGTCTAGTCTTCTGGGAAAGAAATGTATTCATTGTAGCAGAATGATATAGCAACTTAAATTGTAGTTCAGAAATATATGACTCCTATAGAACTGAATTTAGCCAGAACTTCAAGTCTCAGAGGATATAAGAACAGAAAGCACTCCTTGTTTTTAACAGTGTATGAACTAGGGAGCATCAAATGACATCATCACTGAACAGGCTGAAACAAACAAGAAATGCATTTCTACCAGAAAACATACACCATGGAACTCTGCCAAACAGTATTCCACATGTCAAAAGTGCAAATTGTTTCAAAAAGCAACAAGACAAATGCATGGAAGAGAAATGCATCAGGACTTTTGCAAACAAAAATATCTCTGGCTTCAAAAGTCCCTAAATAGCCTATTTAAAAATGGGAGGACAGAGCAGGAAAAATGTACAATAAAACTGTATAGTCTTGCCTAGTTCTCACAGTCCTTGTCTAATCAGCTGCCACTTCCTATTGTCAAAGACTGTTCTGCAAACAGACCCTTTGTCTGCTCCAGTATGCTAAAACCAAACCAATACTTTTATGCAGCCTGCAAAACTTAGCAAGTCTCATGTTCCTGTATTTGATCTGGACATGTTGATTTATATCTGTACTTTTCACTCCCACAGTGGAAGGGCTGAGTAGGCTGTTAACTTACATGGACAGTGAGGTGTGGAGGATCTAAATTTTTACCGAGTTTGTGAACCATATTTATTATCACTTAGATAAGAGCCTGAAGGAACACCAGATACATAAGGAAAACTATTCTTTAAAAAAAAAAAAAAAAGCACTGTTGATTTCACCCACACTGAGGATCTCAAGCCTTCTGCCTTCTGTTTAACAACACATCACTGGAGACACAATTTATAAAATATCAGTGCGGCTTGAGCCTGTACTAAGAACATTTTCTAATTGAAACAACAGTTTTCAAGATGTATACATTGAAGGTACCGTCTAAATTGTCTACTCTACACATGGACATACTTTCTGACACCATGTCCCTTGGCTACTTTGACCTTTGTACACAAATAACAACTACTGCTAGGGTGTTCTGACACTCTACATTACAGTAAGTTATTTGTCTTTTTCTCAGTCTGTGTGGCTCGTTATTTCTTGTGCATGTGCTTAAGTTTGGCTCTCAGAAAAATTTAATCTCCAATGTCAGCTGCAATGTTACAGTGACTTTTGGGGGCAGAAAATGACATTTCATAAGTTAATCTGTAAAATTATCAAAACTTAGGCTACTTTCCGAATATTTTTTTCCACATAAGTTCTACCATCTAATGATATTTTATTATCTGCTTAAGCTTACTGATGAAAATTCAGTATGTTATTTCTTTAGCTTATTACAGGTTTTTAGTCTCAATATTTAAGTGATATCTAAATGTTTATTTCTGCCTTTTTTTTTTTTTTCAAGTAGAAGTTACACAATTTCTCTCATGAATATAAATGTTCATTTGCAAAATCACAGGTTACAAATAATTGATGTATGAATATCTAGCTTTCTTGCAGATTCAAAAGCAAGAATTAGAAAATATGAAAATCCAATCAATATCAGGTAAAAGAGTTCAACACTTTGTCTTGGGAAGTCATTTAAAGAAAAAAAATTAAAATATATGGAACATGCGTGTAAAATATTTTCTGTAGAAATGTCCTGGGTCTGGTTGGGATGGGCTCAGAACAGCCCATATAATGCTGTACTTTGCATTTGTGGTTGAAATAGCACTGATAACACACCAATGCTTTTGCTGTTGCTGAACAGTGCTCACACAACATCAAGGCATTCTCTTTCCCTCTCTGCCCTCTCTGTCCCAACCAGTGAACAGGTGTCGTGGTTCTGCTCGTGTGGGCAGCCGAGCTCCACCACAGCCGCTCTCTCACTCCCCCTCCTCAAAAAGGAATGGGGAGAAAATATGTGAAAAGGGCTCAAGGGTTGAGATAAGGACGAGAAAATCACGCAATAATTATTGTAACGGGCAAAACAGACTCAGCATAAGAAGATAGTAAGATTTATTGCTCATTACTAACAAGCTAGAGAAGTGAGAAACAAAGGAAAGAAACCAAAAGCACCTTCCCCCCCATCCACCCTCTTCCACCTCCTCCCCCCAAGAGGCGCAGGGGAACGGGGGAATGGGGGTTATGGTCAGTCTACAGCACTTCTTCTCTGCCTCTTCTTCTCGGTCACTCTCGTCCCCTGTGCTGTGGGGTCGCTCCCACGGGATACAGTCCTTGATGAACTGATCTGGCATGGGCTTCCCACAGGCAGCAGCTCTTCCAGAACTGCTCCAGATACGGGTCCGTACCACGGGGTCCATCCCTCAGGAGAAAACTGCTCCAACCTGGCTCCCCCACGGGCAGCAGCTCCTGCCAGGTCACCTGCTCCTGCGTGGTCTCCTCTCCACGGGCTACAGGTCCGGCCCGGAACCTGCTCCAGCAGGGGTCTTCCACAGGCCGCAGCCTCCGTCAGTGCAGGGCCACCTGCTACACTGTGATCTCCTCCACGGGCTGCAGCGTGGAACCCTGCTCCACCGTGGTACTCCATGGGCTGCAGGGGGACATCCTGCTTCACCATGGTCCTCACCACAGGCCGCAGGGGACTTCTGCTCCGGCGCCTGAAGCACCTCTCCCCCTCCTTCTACACTGACCTTGGCGCCTGCAAGGCTGTTCCTCACTCCCTTCACTCTCCCAGCTGCTGTGTGGCGCAGCGTTTTTTTTCCCTGCCTTAAATATGCTCTCACAGAGGCGCAAAACAACATTGCTTATTGGCTCGGCTCTGGAAGACAATTGGGCCCTTCCCAAACATGGGGCAGCTGCTAGATCCTTCTCACAGAAACCACCCCTATGGCCCCCTGCTACCAAAACCTTGCCACATAAACCCACTACAACAGGCCAGGAGTTATCAAAGGATTGCGAAGGTACACAGCCAGGATAGCTGACCCAAACTGACGAAAGGGATATTCCATACAATATGACATTATGCTTAGCAGTAAAATATCAGGGAAAGGAGAAACAGAGAAAGTGTGATGTCATTCTTATTCCATTTGTCTTCCAAGTGTATTGGGTTTATGTGGAAAGCTTTTGATAGCAGTGGGGTTACAGGGGTGACCTCTGTGAGCAGAGCCCAGCAGCTGCCCAATGTTAGATAAAAGCCAGTTCCAGCTGGCTCCAAAAGGAACCTGCTGCTGACCAGGGCCAAGCCAATAAGCGATGTTGTTTGAGCCTCTGTAAGAGCAGATTTAGAAAAGGAAAAACAAACAAAAAACAAAACAACAACAAAGCTGTTGTGCAACAGCAGCTGGGAAAGGGGTGAGAAGTGAGAATGAAGTAGCTCTGAAGGTGAGTGCAGCAGGAGGGCAGGAGGTGTTCCAGGCATGCAGCCCAAGTTCCCCTGCGGCCCGTGGAGAGGCCCCTGGTGGAGCAGGCTGTCCCCCTGCAGCCCATGGGTCTCACATGGAGCAGATCTCCATGCTGCAGCCCATGGAGGAGCCCCCGGTGGAGCAGGTGGATGTGGCCTGGAGGAAGCTGCAGCCCATGGAGAGCCCCCGCAGGAGCAGGTCCCAGGCCGGAGCTGCAGCCCGTGGAGAGGAGCCCACGCAGGAGCAGGGGGTCTGGGGGGGAGCTGCCGCCCACCCGTGGGGGACCCGTGCTGGAGCAGTTTGCTCCTGGGGGATGGACCCCGTGGGACGGAGCCGTGTGGGAGCAGTTCCTGAATAGCTGCAGCCTGTGGGCAGCCCCCGCAGGCTCAGTTCGGGAAGGACGGCATCCTGTGGGAGGGACCCCACGTGGAGCAGGGGCAGAGAGGGACTGTGAGGGAGCAGCGGAGGCAAAGCATCAAGGGCTGACTGCAGGCCCCATTCCATGTTCCCCTGTGCTGCTCGGGGGAGGTGGTGGAAGAGTGTGGGTGGGTGTTAATAAAGAGAATAAGCTGTAAGGTTACAAGGACTGTCTTTGTTCCTAAGCACGTGTGATTCCCCATAATGTGCACCTGCTTACCAGCGAGAGGCAGTTGTGTGCAGGGGTCCGCTTCTCTCAGCTTCTCTCAGCTTGAGCTTCTTTCCAGCTCTGGTGCGCCTATTTCCAGCAACTTTCTATACGAGCTTCTTTGAGTTTGATGAGTTTGGCTGAACCTATCTTCATGAGGCAATTAATGTCCCTGTTCCTGTCCTGGTCCCTGTTCTGCTAGCCCGTCCCTATTCATTCCTTCTTTTGACTTCTTTATTGATGACATAACTTCATTATATCATGTTGCCTGTTTTATCTCAAGGACAGGTTCCCCTCTTATACCCTTCACCCCACAGCAGTCCTTTTCAAAAGCAACTTTTCGTTGGTCAAACAACTTTGCCCGGCAACAGCAAACACCCAGCGACTTCCATGCCTTAATGGCTGGAGAACAAGCACCTCCAGATAGCATGGTGTCTCCTGAATCACCCTTCTTTGTTCCCTCTAAACTCTTTACATTCCTGATGGCCTCATTGTTAAGAGTCTGATGTTATCATCAACCACGGCGCTTGCCCACCCCCATGGCCACACTACCACATCTCCCCCTTCTTTATTAATATCAACCATCTTCTTGACACAAATTATTACTCCATATATCACAACGACATAACTGTTTTATTTCCAGCAGTAAACTGAAAAGTTGTTTGTTGTTGTTTTGTTGTTGTTAGCTGTTTTTAATCTATTCCACAGTGATCAGTGATAAATTGTTTTATTTTGTTTTGTTTTGTTTTGTTTTGTTTTTGATTCTCAATATTGTGCTTGTCTATTAATTAATAACTTTATTTTAATCCGACTTTAATTCTGTAAATCTTTGACTTCTGTTATGACTTTAACTGCTACTACATACATTGGGAACAACTTCAGTGAGCCCTTTGATCTACACCTTTCCATGTCCATACATAAATGGTCTCTGCGTTGCAGGAGCACACTTTGAAAACCCTTGTATAGGTAGAACTGAAAAATGTAATGGAAAATATCATGCCACGGGAAATTTTTAATACATATATATTTTTTTAATTGTCTTTTAAACCCGTATGTTTTTACCCACTTAATTTTCCTTTTTTTTTTTTTTTTTTTTTTTATATAGCAAGTACAGCAGTGTAAAATATCTTGTCCCCTCATTCCCTCCTTTTTTATTCATTTTTTCTAAACTTTGAATTTGATATGAATTTTATTCCTTATTTTCACTCACTGTTGCCTTAAGCTAGCTCTTCAAACTATAAATAGGCAGGTTATAAACAGAGAGCAACTGAATATCAAGGTTATCAGATAGTTTCTCTTCTTTCCACTAAATAAACATAATTTGATCTTGAGGAATATTCCAGTCACTTTTAGTGACAAATGGAAAAAATGTTATAAAAGGAGTCAGTGAAAACTAGTACAGTGTGATTTTGGCTCATCAGAAAAAATAAATAAATAAATAAATTTCGACATCAGAGATATGTTTCAATGTAGACTACAAGAAAGATGTCTACACCTGACCCTGTTATTCAGATATGGCTCTTTTTTAAAGGATTACTTTCGTAAGAGACACTAACTTTGCCCTAGAATTGCCTCCTCCTCTTCATTGATAAGGTTTGCTGAGGATAAGGGATAAGAAGCTCAAATATAAATATCTGCGCTAAGCAGATGAAGTCAGTTACATATGCACTTATGCATTTATATTACCTTTACAAATGCACCAGAATCTTACTGTTTTAAAGCTGTTAGGATGCTAATTCAAAATCTATGTATTTATTTATTTATTAAAAAAAAAAAAAAGAAAAAAAAAGATGAATTCTTAGCACAGTGTTCACCTTGGACAGAAGAATTCTGATACTGCATTAAGAATACCTTGGCTGTGTCACTTGAGAATGTGACAACTTCTGGTGGAATTTTTTCCCCTAACATCATAACATCAAAATTAAATGGAATCTATATCAAATTTCCAGAATGGAACTGATCTTTTATTTTTCTCCTTCAAAGTAACTTTGGTCAAAGTAGACTCTTTTTTATCAATGGATAAAAAAATGGATCAAAAAAATAGAGTGAAAAAAAATGACTAGTCATTTGGAAAACCTATGTAACTTTGGTTGCTAACTACAGGTCAAAGTTAAGTTCACTGTGTTAGCATGTAAAAAGAAATGTGAAAAGAAACATTGACTTTCTCCTCTCCCATATAGACTGAGGAATTCAATCAGAGTTTGAACTGAAAGATCTGTCACTGTCATTAAGAACTAATCTTTGCTATAATACATTTAGTTTGAATATTTTAAAAGAAATATTCCTATTTCTGTGTCACTCATATGATAATGAGTTACCTTTCTGTCTACTAATTGGAACTCAAAACCTTCCGATTATTATTTTATTACTCTCTATAGAATGTAGGTAGAGATATTGATTCTAAGACACGTCTCAGTGGCACTTTTTTTTTTTTTTTTTTTTTTTTCCAGGGCCTGTAAGCTTACCACGCTCCCTTATTTATACTGAAGTTTTCTTTCAATTCAGAAATTGGAGGGGTAAAGTAGTTGGGTTATTATTAAAAACTCTAGTGAGAAAAGCAATGTTTTTACTGCTTGACACGGAGACAAGGTCTTCATGTTTTGACAGCTGACATCATGGCTCAAGCTTTTGCATTTTCTATGAAAGTGAACCAGTGCAAAATGATAGCTCAAATTGCCCTCCCCTCCCCCCTCCCCAATAGAATTGCACATTAGTGGAAGCTTGATTTTGCAAAGATTCTACATGCCAAGTGCATGATCTAAACCTGTGCTGCTTCAGCTGAATACAAGTTTGAGTGCAGTTGCTGCTTCTGGGTCCCAACAGGTCATTAGAGATGAAGTCTGAGAAGAGGCAGGGTGAGTCTGGGCACTTTGGAGCAGAAAGAAACAAACATTCCATAACTCAGAATAAGAGATGAAAAGACCAGAGGAATGAGAATACAAAATAAGACAATCACAAGCAAGGTTGAAACAGAGGACTACAGAGACGAAACAAGAGTAGCAGAACACGGTGACGACACTAGTGTTAAGCCTGGACTTTTTGCAAGCATCTTCAGTCTCCACATTTGTCTCCTGTCAACAAAAAATGGGAAAACTCCCAGTACTGATATGCATTCCCCTTTCTAGAACGTCCCCCCTGTAGGGGTACTAATGGTATCAAATATGCAGCAGGTCCTGTTGCAGCTTTCTGAACAGATGTTCTGAAGGATTTGACCCTCAGTTAAACACAGCTTGATTCCAGAGGAAAAGATTTCTTCTCTTATTTTCTTCCTTGACAACAGTGGTAGTTTTTTGTTTGTTTGTTTTTTCTTCTTTTCTTTTTTATGTTCTTAAAAGCTAATTATAATTGATACATGAGGAGTGTTGAGATTGTAAGGTCAATTACGCAGAAGTTAGAAAAATAACAGAATTAAGGTTGCCTATGCAGCCTTAATTGGTCTGTCTTAGATGTAAGTATTACCATCTATAATTGCATTAACACATGCATATTTTTTTTCTTTAGCATTCTTTCTTCATTCAGTTCAGTTCTGAGACTGCAAATCAGTCTTCATAATGAAAGAAATTATTGACTGTACAATACTGGTGTATATTCTTTTTTCCCCAGAAATTAGGGGAACACAGCTAATGAAGCAGGAGCTGAAAGAAGATTTAATAACTGTGGCTGCTAGATACTTTCCAAAGAAACTGTATTTTAACAGAGAGTTTCTTTGTGGTTCTGGGTAAATCATAGTCATATTTTCATCTCTTCTGTGTCCATTTACTCTAATCTATGATTGCTGATTAACAGAATACAGTGTGGTCGTACAGAGATGAATATAATAATGGATGTGTAGGGAGTTGAGTTGGAGTTACATTTAAAACCCCAATTCTAGTATTTCCTAACCCTGAGTCTTCATCTGGAAATATTTAAATGTGTTATTTTTGGAGTGGTTTGTTTACATGTATTTTAGATGTTAAAAGCAACAGGGCTATTCATACCTTAGTGTCAATCTTGATTTTCATCATCATCATAAAAAAAAAAAGGTCTAGAATTGAATCATATTATATTATGATCATCTCTTTAATATTCAAAGTGGATTTAAGCCAGAGGTGTGAACAGCTGTGTCTAATTTTGATATGTCCTTATCCTTCTTTCTTCTGTAAAAGTGTAAATTTATTGTCATAGTAATAAAGTTAATATAATGTCTAAATTATCTGTTAGTTAAAATTGACTATGTAGACAGGTAAGGACTAAAGGTCTAGAAAATGCAGTCAAAATGAATCCTGTAAGACAAGATTTATGTATAGTTGCTCTTGTCATATGATGAGGGAGAAACTAGGACAATACATTACAGGTCCATTCTTTTTCATAATGAAATTCCAGTGCTTTTATCTTGGTGAAGTATATGGTTTGTGGTTAGTGTCTTGTGTCCTATCTCTCACCTTTGTGCATTGTGAATGAGAAATACTGCTGAGGGTGCATTGAGATACTCCTCATGGTATCACTTTCCAAGTCCTCTCTTGCTCTGCTTTCTAATTCTTTGACATGCTCCCCAAGATGCCATGCATCTCATCATAGTTGCCTAACAAGGTTGTCGTTTCTCATGATGTCTGATAACATCTACCACTGATGAGTTCTTACCTTGAATATACAGAACCCTCAGGAGAAAGTCTACATCAAAATCATGAGTTGAGGTTTCTTCACCCTAGATATTGCTCTGAGTACTTAAGCAAATGAGCAGGCAGTACCTGCTTGGCCTTCTCTGGTAAATCTTTTTTTTTTTTTTTTTTTTTTTAGTAAGAATTGCAGGGATTTTTATTTATTTTATATATATATATATATATATATATATTTTTTTTTTTCAGCTGACAAATGGACAATATCTAAAGAAGATTCAGTATCTGGGGTTAAAATAAAAAATGTCAGTAGTCATATCATAGTCCCTCTCCCTACCAATAAATAATACCTGGCTCTTTTACAGTGCTTTTCATCATTGGATCTCAGGATACTTTACAAAAAAGCTTTTTGACCACATTTTCTTTAGTGTTTGTCCAGTCTAGCTTTAAATGTCAGTGCTCAAAAATATGCTATATTTCCAGTACACTTGTGAAGCCCTAAGGCAGAGAGAAAGTGAAGAAGCATTTATCCACACGTCACATAAAACTTAATGATGAAAACCATCAGAGGATAAGGATCAAGGCACACTGCATGTAGTCTCCCTTTGATTATCACTCTTGCCGTTTTTAGCACCACATATTCACCTAGAAACTCAGCCTAAATAGAAAAACAAAACACAAAACAACACAGAGTGAAAACAAACTGTTTCAAAGTTGAGTAACTTTTCTATGTGCAGAAAGCAACACTTCATTTCTGAAAATAGTTTTTAAAAAGTGTTTTCTAGATTACATACACATAATTGCAACCATTAATTTAACCTGTTACATAATTTGAAACTATTATTATACAGTCTGTGGTAATCAAAGTCATGCAATCAAAATCAAAGATTGGTCTCAATGACTGGAAGCATATCAGACTAGTTTGATTATCAACAAGTCACTTTTTCTTGCCATCATGATGCATGCTGTTGTGTTGACTAGAGTTAGATGCAGCTGCTTTATGTTATTTGGTATCTAGTGACGGGCTGTATTATTCATATTTCAGCATAAATTGCCTTAAGCTATCCTTAGACTGCCAGAATTCATGTAGTATATAAAACAGATATAACTTATGAAATATTAAAACACACCATGATATCAACATGATACAGTCAATTAAAAGAACAACATTATCAAATCAAATTCAACAGTCTGCATCTGCTTAAAAAAAAAAAAAAAAAAGCTGCTAAATTTCTATTCTAGTACAGACACACATTTTTCCTTATTTTTAGAGAGTTTCCATCTCTGCAGCTCCTTGAGAAAGCATCGAAAAATCAAGATGGGGAAGGCAGTAGAACAGGCAATAAGTTTGTATATGACTGATTTCTGCTTAGTTTACTTTGGTTAGAAGATCCTCCTCGTTTCTTGATTTGAAACAGGAATTTGAGGCAGATCCCCCTAGAGTTGTTTTACCCATTCTATTTAGAAAATACACAGACACACACACATGCACATACAAATACATATATAGTTTAAAGAACATCAGGAAGACTTTATATCCTGGTGGATGTTTCACCCAGTTGGGTAGTTAAATTCCAGTCCCTGCTTCAATGAACATGTAGGTAATTATACAGTTACATACAGCTTTGCTATACAGCTTTTACTCACAGAAGACTGTGAGTATATTACTTACCCAATCAAACTGCATACAGCTCAGTAGATATACTATTTACTTAGAAGCTCTGAGGAACCTGAATATGTGTCTTCTGCTACACAGATGGATGTACTGACATCTTATCTATCATCTGTTATGGAAGAAGTAGCACTAAAGAATCTCCTATTTGAGTTTCACTATTCTGTGAGAAGACCTTCCAGAGATGATACTGGCAAAGAAAGAGTTTTAATTGTCATATATAAAATTAGTTTGATGAGGCCCAATTAATATTTGTTAATCTCATTAGGCTCATCTCTAAACAGTCACTCTGAGCTTACTGAAGAAAAACAGAGGTTTAATTCAGCAGAAGTATGGGTCTGAGTTAATATTCTTTGTCACTAAAATTAAAGTGTCTGTTTTCCAGTAGGGTTTCAGCATGTTATCTTCTTCCTTTTTCACATGGCCTAACAGTAGCAGGTGGTCTGGCATTAATAAAAACTGCCCTGGGGAAAAATCTGAAGAATCACTCCTTTAAACATGCCTCATTTTGTCTATTTTACATATTAATTCTCCAAGATTTTCTTACACATATTGAAATCAATACATTAGGGTGTCTAATTCTTATTACCTACACAAATCACTCTTTGCATTAACATCAAAGTTACGTTAGCAATTATTAGAGTATTACCATAATTATATCATTATTATAACTTAAACTTGCAGATAATTTATTGCCCCAAACCAATTCGATCAAACAACTCAGATGCTGTAACTTGTTACAAATACCATGTTTCTATGTTCCTTTCTAGACAGCAATTCTATTTTTGATTATGAATTACATTTTGAGTATTATGATAGCCTCCTGTATCACCTTCCACATTATTCAGTTTTCTTACATGAAACAAGCTGAGTTTTTCTTCTACTGTGTGAAAAACAGTCCAGATCAACAGGTGGAAGACATCTGACCCATCTCCTTCTGGTGAGTGGCTTTTGGCCCAGGGTAGGAGATGTTGGTTCTAACCTTACCGGCAGGTGGTCTTGACTCATCTGTGGTGACTCATTTGAATAAAAAAAAGTACTAATTTACAAGATGTGGGAGCAATGGCACAGAGGAAACAAAATAAAAATAAAAGCATAAAATCATTGGTAGAGTACTTAAAGACAAAATCATGAGTGCCAAAACACATTTGGAGCTAAAGCTAGCAATGACTGTTAAGGGTTACAACTGGATTTTGCAAATATGTTAGTTGCAAAAGTAAGTTCAGGGAAAAAGTGGGTGCAGTGACACATACGGAAGATACTGTATTGACATGATATGGTTGTAGTGGGTTTACGTGGCAAGGTTTTGGTAGAAGGGGGCCATAAGGGTGGTTTCTGTGAGAAGGATCTAGAAGCTGCCCCATGTTTGGGAAGGGCCCCATTGTCTTCCAGAGCCGAACCAATAAGCAATGTTGTTTTGCGCCTCTGTGAGAGCATATTTAAGACAGGGAAAAAAAACGCTGCGCCACACAGCAGCTGGGAGAGTGAAGGGAGTGAGGAACGGCCTTGCAGGCGCCAAGGTCAGTGTAGAAGGACGGGGAGAGGTGCTCCAGGCGCCGGAGCAGAAGTCCCCTGCGGCCTGTGGTGAGGACCATGGTGAAGCAGGATGTCCCCCTGCAGCCCATGGAGTACCACGGTGGAGCAGGGTTCCACGCTGCAGCCCGTGGAGGAGATCACAGTGTAGCAGGTGGCCCTGCACCGACGGAGGCTGCGGCCTGTGGAAGACCCCTGCTGGAGCAGGTTCCGGGCCGGACCTGTAGCCCGTGGAGAGGAGACCATGCAGGAGCAGGTGACCTGGCAGGAGCTGCTGCCCGTAGGGGAGCCAGGTTGGAGCAGTTTTCTCCTGAGGGATGGACCCCGTGGTACGGACCCGTATCTGGAGCAGTTCTGGAAGAGCTGCTGCCTGTGGGAAGCCCACGCCGGATCAGTTCATCAAGGACTGCGTCCCGTGGGTGGGACCCCACAGCACAGGGGACGAGAGTGACCGAGAAGGAGCGGCAGAGAAGAAGCGCTGTAGACTGACCATAACTCCCATTCCCCCGTTCCCCTGCGCCTCTTGGGGGGAGGAGGTGGAAGAGGGTGGATGGGGGGGAATGTGCTTTTGGTTTCTTTCCTTTGTTTCTCACTTCTCTAGCTTGTTAATAATGAGCAATAAATCTTACTATCTTCTTGTGCTGAGTCTGTTTTGCCTGTTACAATAATTATTGCGTGATTTTCTTGTCCTTATCTCAACCCTTGAGCCCTTTTCACATATTTTCTCCCCATTCCTCTTTGAGGAGGGGTAGTGAGAGAGTGGCTGTGGTGGAGCTCGGCTGCCCACTCGAGCAGAACCACAACAATGATTTAAGTATTCCACACCTTTTTTACATTGTTCTTTTCAAGGAAAGCTTTCTTCCTCAGCTATTCTGGGACTTGTTCTTTTTGAAAAAGAGAGGGATAGACAATAGTGGGAAAGTAACAGGTAAACAACTAATTACATAAGTTAAATGTATTCATCTTAATGGGATCAGATGAAATTCATCCAAGGTTGCTGAAAGAGATAGCCAAAGTGATTTCAAGGTCACTGTCTGACATTCAGCAAAAGCATCGCAGGCAGAGAAAATATGATGAATTGAAAAACTTTTAATGGCACAATCATTTTAATTAATTAATTATTTTAAAGAAAGGTAGAAATGATATCTTTAAAGTCATAGGATTGTCTCAGTCTCTAGTAAGATGTTAAGGCTTCCTCTTTGAGTCTAGTTCCTTCTATGAGACTAGTTCCAACTGCATGGAGAAAGTGGCAATCAAGAATAGATAACATGGATTTACAAAAGGTCAGCCATGCTTGTCCAATGTGAAAAGCTACAATGAAATGACTAGATATTAGGATGGGGATAACTGTGTAATATGCATTTATTCAGGAAATATGTATGCTTGAATTTAACACAATTTTTGACATCTCACAACATTCTATTTTAAAGCTGAGGAAGTATTGGCTAGATCAATGGGCTTGCAAGTAGATTGAAGACTGCTGTATTCCAAAAGAAATGATCATCCATTTCCAATCTGGCTTGCTTCCAGTAACAAATATTTCAATTATTGACTCAAGGAACTGATACTTGACAGAAACCTCAAGAAGTTCAACAGGCAGCACTGCCAAGTTTCTGCACCTGGAGTGTAGTAATTCTGTGGTATAGCATGGGAAGCTATGGGCTGAATAACAGCCTTCCTGAAAGGCTGTTGAACCGTATATATGGCTATGAACCAACAGTGAACTCTCATTGCAAATAACACATATAATGTATTGGGTTATATTAGAAGAAACATGACTAACATATTAAAGGAAGATACTATTCCCCTGTAGCTGGTACTGCTGCAGCCACATCTGGTTTGCTGCATCCAGTATGAGATCCTCTTTTTCAAGAAAAATGTAGAAAACCTGATAAAATTCCATCACAGTCCAACTATCTGAAGCCTTGAGCATATGAGAAATGAGGAGAAGATGAGGGAGCTGAGACTGATTACTCTGATTATTAAAGAGATGCCTGGAACTACTTGAATGGCAGTTACACAGATGATAGGGTCAAATTATTTTTGGAAGTAACCAACAATATAATGAGGAACAAGGGTCACAAAATCAGGTTTTGGTTTTTGGTTTGGTTTTGTCTGGACATTATGAAAAACAAAGCAAAACAAAACAAAAACACACCACAGTAGAGGACTGGTGCAGCACTCACACAGATTACTCGGAGAGATGGTGAAGTCTTTTTCTCGGAAAGCCTTAGAGCTTTCCGAGGCTCATCTAGATAGTGCTGTAACAGATCTGAACTAGAGTTGTTGAGAGCTCAGCTCTGAATTGGAGGTTGGACTAGATAGTACTACAAAGGTACCTTCCCGAAAACATTTCTATGATTTTATTTTCGATGTCTATAACAGGATGAAATGAATCATACTTTTTACACCACTGATTGCAACAATTAATGTTACTAATGGAGGTAGGGATTACTTCTTTAGTTGTAGCCAATGAATGCTATCCTTGGAGACTCCAGGGCTGAGATTCACTTTTGTAAATGTAAATGTCTATAGTTAGAGCTAGTCATCTTGTACTCTGTATTATTTGTAAAGTATAATTCATCTCATCGCAACCAAAACAGGTCAAGTTAATTGTGTAACAAATTACTTTTTTTTTTTTTTCCAGTGACTGCAAAGAAACCAAGTTTATCTAAATAAGTTATTGATGTTTACCTGTAGCTCTTCTTGATTGCTCATGTGAATCCTACTATGAACTTTAAGCCAGAAATTGTTTATGCTGAGCCTATCTTCATGTTGAAAAATACATGAAAATACCAGTTGTGTACTAAGTCTCCAAAATGAAATATGCATTTGCTTTGTTTGAAAAGAAGAGAAAGAAGAGAAGAGAAGAGAAGAGAAGAGAAGAGAAGAGAAGAGAAGAGAAGAGAAGAGAAGAGAAGAGAAGAGAAGAGAAGAGAAGAGAAGAGAAGAGAAGAGAAAAGAAAAGAAAAGAAAAGAAAAGAAAAGAAAAGAAAAGAAAAGAAAAGAAAAGAAAAGAAAAGAAAAGAAAAGAAAAGAAAAGAAAAGAAAAGAAAAGAAAGAAAGAAAAAAGAAAAGAAAGAAAGAAAGAAAAAAGAAAAGAAAGAAAGAAAAGAAAAGAAAAGAAAAGAAAAGAAAAGAAAAGAAAAGAAAAGAAAAGAAAAGAAAAGAAAGAAAAAGGAAAGAAGGAAGGAAGGAAGGAAGGAAGGAAGGAAGGAAGGAAGGAAGGAAGGAAGGAAGGAAGGAAGGAAGGAAGGAAGGAAGGAAGGAAGGAAGGAAGGAAGGAAGGAAGGAGTGTCGCTATAAATTGGACATCATTCTAAAAACAGTGTATTAAACATTGCCGTGTTCATAACAGAACTATTTTGACAAAAGAAGAAATAAAATCATTTTCTGGCCATCATGCAATCACATATGTATTTAACTCTTATTTATAAATACAGTAAAAAATAGAAAATGATATAATGTTCAAAGAACTTATAGGGCAATTTTTTACAATCACAATTAAACTTATGATGTAGACAAGATTTGAAAAGGGCAATTATATTTTCAACAAGGAAATGTAAACTTATAACCTAAGAAATATACTATTTTAGAAACCCAGCAGTGCAAAATATCAAACTACATATACATGTAATCTGCATTGTTGAACTGAACTATATTTCAATATGCCAGGTTATTGAATTGAGAAGGGAAAAATATACACTTTGAAGTCAAAGAAATAAATTGAAATAGAACATATATATATATATATATATTAAAAAAAAAAAAGAGGAAAATGTTTCACATTTCTTTTGGACTCCTACTATTCTGTTGCTTGATGTTATTTGATAGCCTGTTTTCATCAGTAACTGTAGAATATTTTGTTAGTAATAACTGCAAATGCAAAAATAAACTAGTATGTAAGCTTATATTTTCTTTCAATTTTATATGAAGTCTTATCTTGTTAGAAAAATAACAGAAAATGAGAAACACGTGATTTAAATTAGTGAATTCATAAGAATGGACTTTCCAAACTGGGCCCATTGTTCAGCATTTTGTTTCTAAGGTCGCTAGGGAGAAATTACACATGAGAAAAATATAATTTATATACATAGAATATGCTTATTCTGTTATTTCTGTCCTCTCATCTTTTATTTATTTATTTATTTATTTAGAGAGTAGTTTGTGTCTGAATACATCCATATAAAATCATAGAATTATTTAGGTTTGATAAGACCCTTAAAATCATAACGTTACCTAACACTGGTTACATCCACCACTTAATCATTTCCCTAAGCACTACCTCCATGTCTCTTTAATACCTCTGGGGGTGGTGACTACACCACTTCCTGGGCAGCCAGTTCCTAACCACCCTTTCTGTGAAAAAATTCCTGATATCTAAACTAAACCTCCTCTGGTGCAACTTGATATGATGTCCTCTCATCCTACTGTCTGTCACCTAAGTAAAGAGACTGAAACCCACCCACCCCACTACAAGCTCCCTTCAGGTAGTTGCATGCACATGCATTCATTTATGTACTTTGTAAGCGTTTATACATACATATATATATATATATATACTTGCCTATGCAAATATACGTGCATTTGTATAATACTGAGGATTATTTATTCTTATTAAATTTGTTACTTAATTGATTAGATCTGGAAATGAATTGGCTGAGGAGTAAAATGGTGATTCACATACATATAATACAATTTTCTAGAGTAAAATTTAATCTCTTCATATTATTTAACCAACTTTAATACATTGACATGAAGAGAGTTTTGCACCTTCCACCTGTGACAAAGAAATCCTGTGGCTGAGCACAATACTGAGTTATTAAAACCATTTAGGATAGTCTTTTTGAACTTATGTGTTCCTGCAGGCTCATAAATGATACCTTTACCTGGTTAGACTTGGCAACACAACAGTGAGAAAATCCATTAGCAACAACAGAAATAAATTGTATGGCTACTTTGAGCAGAAGTCTGATTAATAAAGATGTCTAGGAAGACTTTCTCATTTATCAGATTCACGGGAGCACTGAGATGAGGAACATTTTCTGACTTGTGGATAGGGTACAGAAAAGGCCTTCAGATTATCCAAGTGTTGGGTGACCAACTCAGGTCTTTCAATGCAATGGTCAGATCTTATGGCAGAAGTTGAGACATACTTAGTTTTCTATTTCACTTGTCACCCATCACCAACTATAAAACTAAATTTATTTTGTTTCATGTTTTAGTCCCATGTTTAAAAGTATTTCAGGAACTCCTGTCTACAGGTATAGGGACTCTCAAATGCAATTGGCTAAATCTATGCAATCTATGCAAGAAAAACAAACAAACAAACAAACAAACAAACAAAAAAAACAACAGCTAGGCCACCATCCCTATAACACAGATGAACATTTGCCACTCTGAGAGGGCAAATTCCAGACAGAAAGCTATTTTTCTGGGAAAAGGTCGTTGCTTTTGATAAATTTTAGTCGTGAAGTGGAGAAGCTCAGAGTATTGATGCAGCTCTTACAGTAAACTGCTTGTTCCTGTAAGACAGACATAAAACTTTGTGTTGGCAGAAAACATTGGTAGAAAGCAAAAGTGAGATAAAGCTACACACAGGGTTGCCAGAACTTCTATTATATTTTTCTAATCATTTTCTATCTATATAATTGCCTAAAATGTTACTAATATAAACATCATAGTAAAATTCAAGCCATAAAAAACCTTTAGGGAAGATGCAAAATCTTTAACAGACAGATATTGTGTCTTTATTTAAGTTTTATATGCCTCTATGCTTCTCTCATCTATTACATAGATGGTTAGAAATGTGCAACAAATATTTTTATAATTCTAGGCAGAAACTATTCTGTTATATATATATATATTACTCTGTGTAGATTAAGAGTAACTTCACTGAAGTCAATTGCTTCTGTTCACACCTGATTTATACTACTGCTGTGAGTTTCCACCTATTTAACACAGATATAGGTGTGGTAGACCTGAAGCCCCTTTAGACTTACATGCTGGCAAGTTTCCAATAAGAGAATATTTAATAATATATATATATAATTTAATATTTAATATGTAATGAAGCAATTATCATGGAACATAGAGCTAATGCTATGAAATTTTGTAATGCTTGATGTGTTGGGCTGGGAAGTTTTCCGCAGGACTTACATATCCTAGCCAATTGAAGTAGATCTCTGGTGGGTATTATTTGTGGGTATTATTTGTTGCTGTGCCTTTGTTTTTAAGAAGCAACTGCCAATGCCCAAATGAATAGTGACGGCACACTTGGAGCTTCTCTGTTGTGGGATGTGAAGGTTTATAGACAAGTTTATAGAATGTCAAGTCATATTATCTGCTACATGGGAAAATGACCTGACAGGCAGAAATCAAAGCTTCAAACTGTCATCCTGGTACACTGTGGACTGAGAGCCACTGACCTACCTTTTACTGATATAAATTTGTTTGTAGTTATATAAATGGCTTCTACAAAGAATACAAAAAGATTAAAACTTGAAAAGTCAAGAATTTCATAGTAATTCTTGAATAAAGGTGTATAGGCATGAGATGTAACGCTTTTTGATTCCTTTAGTTTATTTATTTATTTTTATTTATTTTTATTTTTATTTTTATTTTTTTGCCAATACATAACTGAACTTCACCAAGTTACTAGGTGGGGCATTATTCTAGCAATGACTTGCATCTGGCTTTCAAAAGACAATATCAGCACCTAACTTCTATTTAAAGCAGCTCAGGCTAAAATTAAGACATCAGTTAAGCTGTTTAAGCAGCTTTCATGTGGTGTTCAGGAATGACTAGAGAAGGAGTTGTTTAAGGCATTGCTATCACCCTTCTTTTGTCCTGCATGTGTCTGGTGGGTCTGGGTTAGTTGTACAATCTTCACCTGTGCATTCAGAAGTGGAATTCTGCTCTCACCAGTGCCTAACCTTGGAACTACTTCAAACATGTAAAGGACTGCTGTCAACAGAAACATTTTCCAGGAGAGTGAAATCTGGCATCTGAGCAATCCTGGCTTCTTCTTCAATTGTGCCCCCTGGGGTCCATGATGGAGATGTGTCTTTGTGTTATTCATGCCACACTTACAATAGCAAGCTTTGCACACACCGCACCTGATGCTTCTGCTGCTAGCTCACTGGTTAGAAATTCTAACCAAGGAATAAGAGACCCAGATTCCTTCCTTCCTTTGTCTGAAGGAATTAGAACTAATCTCCAAGATGATACCCCTTTTGTCTCTTTTCTTTGAAGTTTTCTGCTTAGAATGGAACAGAAACAGCACAGAACTGCTATTTTAAATGGTTTGGCTTAAAAAGCACTTGAGTCAGCATGCTGTATTTTATCAGTTATATAGGAAACAGTTTTTAATTTCACTTAAAAGCCCCCAAAATACTTGTAATGTCACAGTTGCAGGTTTTTTTTCTTTTTCTTCTTTCCTCCTTTTTTTTTTTTCATTTTTTACTTTTTTTTCTTTCTTGTTTACTTTTTTTTTCCTTTTTTCTCTTATTTTTTTTTTCTTATTTTCCTTTTTCCTTTTTTCTCTTCTCATTTTTTCTTAAGTTTCCTTTTATCTCTTTTTAATATATATATATATTTTTCTCAGTCTTTTATGTGTGTAAAATGAAAAAAACAGCAGTACTAAACCATACCGAAGGCTCACTTTTGATGACGGCCAGCAACAGATGTTCAGGGAAAGAGAATAAGAGCATAGTGCACAGAGTGGTAATTTTTCAGCTTACATATTCTGTCAATCTCTGGTTCAGGGACCTCTTGAACTAGAGCCAGAGGCTGCAATCAGACCACCATGTTTAGTAGTCCTTGGTGGAGCTTTCCTCCATTAGCTTGCTTAATCATCTTATGAATCCACTTATATTCTTGGCATCCAAAACATTCTGTAGCCACAGGTTCAACAATCCATTTAAGTGCTGAATGAAAAAAGGTATTTCCTTTGAGCATTTCAGAAAATTTTCTTTGTAATTCTATTTGATGTTCCTTCATATCCATGTCATCAAAACCACGATATACTTACCATTCCATATTATTCATGTTTTTATAGATCTCTGTTGTATCTCAGTCATCTTTTGTCTAAGCTTAATATTCTCAATTAAATATTTTTATAGAGAAGCCTTGCATGTCTTTCATGCATAGTACCTTCTACTGGTACTATGTTCCTCTGTGTATGACATTACCAGAACCTCAGGAGGTTTTCAGAATGTGAGTGCACTAGAAATTTTCATAGTAAACATATTCATAAATTTATACAGTATTCTATTTTATTTCAATTCTGTTTTCTATTCCTTTCTCAACATTTCTTAATATTTTATTTTAGACAATAGCTAAATATTAAACTCACATTATTAGAAATATATTAACAATAATAATTTATTTAAAAAAATATTTATTTGAAAAGCCTGTATAAAAATCAATGCATACGCATAATAACATATACTTAAATTAATACATTGTAATGGAAAATACGAAATAAACAAACATAGACTGTTAACAAACTAAACTCAAAGATTTACTAAGAGATGGATTAATTAAAAGATTATTATTTTAAAAACGTAGATAATACAAATTATGTTTTTCTGGAAATTGAACCTATTATATTTTTGTTTATACTGTTCTTAATCTGTATTTTAAAGGCCCAAGCAAATATCAGGTTCATTTTATCACAGTTATGACACAAAAAAATCAAGTAAAAATTAAAAATTAAGACAAGAAAAGAAACAGATGAAGGAAATAAAATATTATTGAACTATTTTACATACAAAGAACAGAAACAGAGAGAGGTTCAGATGAGCTTGTTAGGCCATACAAGAAAACCTATACATATTTAGGAACTGCCTTTTAATCTTGTACTGGGTTTACATGGCAAGGTTTTGGCATCAGGGGGGCTGCAGGGCTGGCCTCTGTGAGCAGAGCCCAGCAGCTGCCCCATGTCAGATCAGAGCCAGCTCCAGTGGACTCCAAAAGTAACCCACTGCTGGCCAGAGCTGAGCCATGAGTGATGCTGGGTGGGCATCTGGGAGAACAGATTGAAGGAAAGGGAAATCTGCTGTGCTACAGCAGCTGGGAGAGAGGGGTGAGAGCTGAGAGAGAGCCCTGCAGCCTCCAAGGTGCACAGCAGGAGGGCAGGAGGTGTTCCAGGCACGCAGCCCAAGTTCCCCTGCGGCCCGTGGAGAGGCCCCTGGTGGAGCAGGCTGTCCCCCTGCAGCCCATGGGTCCCACATGGAGCAGATCTCCACGCTGCAGCCCCCCCATGGGTGGAGGAGCCCCTGGTGGAGCAGGTGGATGTGGCCTGGAGGAGGCTGCGGCCCATGGAGAGCCCCCGCAGGAGCAGGCCCCGGGCCGGAGCTGCAGCCCGTGGAGAGGAGCCCACGCAGGAGCAGGGGGTCTGGGGGGAGCTGCCGCCCACCCGTGGGGGACCCGTGCTGGAGCAGTTTGCTCCTGGGGGATGGACCCCGTGGGACGGAGCCGTGTGGGAGCAGTTCCTGAAGAGCTGCGGCCTGTGGGCTGCCCCCGCAGGCTCAGTTCGGGAAGGACGGCATCCCATGGGAGGAACCCCACGGGGAGCAGAGGCAGAGAGGGACTGCGAGGGAGCAGCGGAGATGAAGTGCCATGGACTGACCGCAGCCCCTATTCCCCGTTCCCCTGCACTGCTTGCGGGGGAGGAGGTGGAAAAGGGTGGTTATGGGGAAAGTTGGTTTTAGTTTGCTTTTAGTTTCTCACAACTCTAGCTTGTTAGCAATGTGAGAAAAATCTCAATAATTTTCTTCAGACAGGATTTTCTGTAAAACTGTTTTATTCACGGTTGCAATGGTGGGCGTCCTGCAAATAGGAGTGCACTGTAGAAAGCATATCATAATTTTATATTTCCTGTTACCTGATACCTGATTTCTCCCATGTTTCCTTATTGACTGAATACTACAGGTTCACAAGCTACTTGAGGCCTTGCTATACCACATATGTACAATTTTTTTTGATCAACCCTTTATTTTTTTTTTTTTTCCTCTCTCTTTTATTTTGGTTAGAGAACTTGTGATTTCTACGTTTACTGTTCTCACACTGCTCATTCTCTTTCTTCAGTCTTCCTCCTTATTTTGGAACAGTGAGGCATTCTACTGTCCACTTATCTACTTAGAATTTCTCTTTATTAACAGTACACTACTACCTGTGAATACTGAAGGTTACTTTTCTAGTACAAAAACACATTCTACTTTGAAAACATATTCTACTGCAAAGACAACTTGATCTCTCACTGTAATAGGTCACCAATAACATTAATCTCCCTTATGCTGAGTCTGTTTTGCCCATGGTGATAATTGTTGAGTGATCACTCTGTCCTTATCTCAAAGCTTGAGCCCTTTTCCATTGTATTTTCTCCCCCTGTTCACTTGAGACAGGGGAGTGAGAGAGTGGTTGTGGTGGACTTCAGCTGCCCAGCTGGATAAAACCACCACAAATCTTCAGAAAATCATTGCCCTAAAACCATCAAACTTTTTTTTTTTTTTTTTTTTTTTTTTTTTTTTTCCAATACTAAACATAATCACACCTTATGAACCTACTTAGTTAATTAGCAACATTTGTATCTTATTAGAAGGAATATCCAAAACTGATTTGCAAGCATTTGGACTTGTGCTAATTTTTGAATGATCAGAATTTTCTAAATGGGTATCCCTGTTTGGCCTGTTGCAGGAATTTCTCCACACCATTTCTTACTGAGGAAGAAAGTGCAAATTTAGTGGTGGAGAATGGAGAGAAGTTGTCCTACTTCAGGTCCTTCCTACCCTATGTATATTTTCTGGATAATTGATTAGATACGCTATATTTATTGCATTTGCTTCTGGCTCATGTGAAATTATGCTTTAGTAGCACCTATGGTGTGATCACCATTTGGAAGATACTTTCTTGCAAGGCTCGCGGTCGTCTCCCTTCCCGGCTGAGCAGCACACCCTTCTCCCTGCCGGCCAGCAGGGCACACTGCTGCCTCACGGCCAGCCGGCACCTCAGCCCCGGGCCCTCAGGCCTGGCGCTGGCCGCCATCACCCAGCGCGGGCCGGGGGGCGGAGCGGAGCGGGGCGGGCGGCGGGGACGGGGCCATGCCGGCGGGGCTGGGCGCCGCCTGGGCGCTGCTGGCCGCTGCCTTCCTGGCGGCGCTGCTGCTGCACCGGGCCCAGGCGAGGCGGCCTGGAGGCGGTGGTGGTGGTGGCATCGCCTCGGGCCTCTTCCAGGACCTCATCCGCTACAGGAAGACCAAGAACGGCTGCGGGCAGCGCCCCGCATGGCTGCGCCGCTGCCAGGTGCCCAAGAGGTGATTTACTCACTTCTATATAGTTTCCGTACTCTGGAATGGCTTTCTGCTGATCGAGCTTTTCCAAGCTAAATTCCTTGGAGCAGCACTCCCACCATGGATGCAGCAATTGCACAATGCTTTTGGCAGAGATTTGCAGAGCCAGAACACAGATAGCGAACACTTCTCTGCACTTTTGGTTCTCCTGCTCCTTTGGCTGCATAGCTTTCGAAGACTTGCAGAGTGCCTCTGTACCAGTGTGTTTTCCAATGGCGTCACTTTAGGCCAGAGAAATATACCTGACTGGAACCCAAAACAAATACTCCAATGGCTGAAAGTACCCACCTAAAGAACCTAGATACTATTCATTAGCTTTATGAATCAACTTTGTGGATTTTCTCTGGGGATAATAATAATAATAATTCAACAACAGCAACAATAATACTATTAATATACCACAACACCTATATTGTATTGTTATTGTTATTATTTTTATTATTAAATTATTAGAATAATTCTCTCTTGGCATCAGGATGGGTCACTGGATTATTTCTGATTTATGGAGCAAAAATTATTACATACTAAATACTACATGCTGCATACTACATTGTTAACATTATTTCCTGCATTGCTGATACCCTTGGAGTTTTCTTAGACATAATGATCATGATGTCTGCAAAGGTGACACCACAGCAGTAATACTGCAGAGGTTACTAAGAACTGCATGGTGGTTTTGCAGAAAGATTTTCCCAATTGGATGTTTTGCTTGCTGGGAAACCCAGCCTACTATTCACTTTGTTTCTGACTCCCACCTTTCCCCAGTAATACTGGAAATATGACTGTTCTGTGAGATACATACCCGGTTTGAAGTGCAAATAGCTCAAGAGGTGATTTTAGGATCAATATAAATAAACCTGACAGTTCTCTGGTGGGGAGTTCTTTGTTATTGTGCTGGGTAGCCGTAGCAGTGGACAAACTTGGCTTACAGTGTGGCATACCATGAATCACTCCTTCTATGCTGATACTTTCTTTGATTTATTGGACTGCTAAGATTCAGATATAGATGTTCTAATGTAATATGTTGTTCTATGGATGCAAAATCATGACTTGTAATAAATCCATTCATTGTTCACCTTTGACATTTAAGTCACATGCCCCTTCCACTAATTCATCTCACTGAGACTTATTCTACTATTACAAAGCTATGAAGAGCCACCATCCTTCAGAAGCAGGCAGCATTCTAATACCTCATTCTTTTTACTCTCATATATATATAGAATTGCCTGCTGTATAAAGCACTCCACTCAAGGTTTATAGTAAGCAAAGCTCAAACTATTAAACTATTAGTAGTTTGTCTTTGCACAGAGTGCAATGTTTTCAAGTAATGTTGAACTTCACAGTATCCGTAATTGTAGGAAGAGAACAGTGAATATTATGGTAGTATTTATTATTTTATTTTATTTTATTTTATTTTATTTTATTTTATTTTATTTTATTTTATTTTATTTTATTTTATTTTATTTTATTTTATTTTATTTTATTTTATTTTATTTTATTTTATTTTATTTTTAGCATGTTGAAGACAAAGATGGAGGGAATTCTGCTTATCCTTGAAGCTGGTAGGACAAGATCTAATTCAGTCTGAAGCTCAAATCTGTGTGACTGCCAAACTGAAACCAAAGAGCCCCATCTCTCAGTGGTATTCAGTTTGTAATCAGCACCATAACGTGCGTGAGCACATATTTCTGATTGAATAGTAGAATGGTAGCAGGGAGGATAGAAAGCCCATGACTGCATTTCTATGTGAAATGTAAATGTACTCTTAACAGATCAAGTAACAAAGAAACATGTAGAATAGCAGAGAGCACAGGAAATAAAGGATTAGTTAGAGGTAATGAGAACAGAATAGCATTATCATAACAGATAAAAACATTGCTACAGAAGGTCAGTTTATAGCTTGATTTCAGGAATGGAAAACTACTTTCTGCAGTTATGTTTCTGTAAATTATATAGAAACTCTGGGTTTCCAGTAATTATTTGGGACCTCCAAGAAGATATTAGAGTCAAAAATGGAATTGTGAACAATTGTGAATGGAATTGGAATAAGAACATTAAACATGTTCTTATAAAACATGTTTAAATATGAGTGTCTCCAGCCTACAGCTGTGTTCCAGTTTGACTGCTTGGCACTTTGTGGTGTGTTGGTCACTTCAGTATTACAGAGATGCCATGTACCTTTTCCATCAGAATAAGTATACCAGAAATATCAGACTCCCATAAGGGGCCACTAAGGTTGTTCAGAACTCAGAAGACTAGAAGGAATTAGTAGTTCTATGAGGATTCTCTTTGGCATGTTACAAGTATTTCATTGACATTTATAACATTATTTTTTATTTTTTAATTAGGTATGACAAATATCTAAAATCTAAAAGCTGTTTGCCTCTACTTAGTAGCATTTCCTGTTCTTGTCTCTACCCGAGGATTGCTACTGTTTTGTTAAAATAATGACATAAATTAGCTTTGCTGGCCAACTGTAAAAAAGAGCATAGAATGGATTCCTTCTCTGTGCCTATTATGCCTTCATGATGGGACCTAATACTCCCTAGGCATCACTGTCTGTTCAAATAACAAACAATTTCTAAAATAAGTAATAATCCAATTTACATATATACTTAAATTATGTGGACAATCACAGAGATGATGAAGTAGAAGTCTAGGACATGCAATGTGGGATAGCTAGACCTATCCCACAATAGCTAGAGTAAAAAACTATACCTCAGGCAAGAACATAGGTTCTGCATGGACAGGCAAAAGTTCACATACTAAAAGATTCATTTGGTAAAAGTTAAACAGAAAGTGAATTTAAAGTACCTACTTATCCACCGAAATACATCCATATTTATTCACAGTTGTATTATTTATCTGCAGTTCAAAAAGGTAAAAATAGTGGAATTCAATGTGAATCACGTATGGAATTTTCTTCTTATTTTCCTGGTGTGAATTACTAGCAATCACATCACAGTGTCCATGAGTTTTTCATTATTCAGAATAAGTCACTGAATGTTTTGAACAAACAATTTTTCAGTACACAGACTTTCATATTATGAATATTCATGTATCATTTTTGTTTTTTTTTAGCTTATTCGGAAATTCAAATTTCATCTGTTTTGTTGACACATTTAGACATATTGATATATCCCTACACCCTGTTCTTATGAACTGAAAGTTCTTATGGTGTGATTTCTGGGGCAAATATTTACATCAGTGCATTAAAAATATTCTGTTTTACTCTACTGAAAGAAGTTTAAAATTCTCTGGACACTATCTTTGAAATATGTATTTTATGTAAATATTTTTCTTTTTGCTAAGTTATTTATGGGAAATGATAGAAACAGGCCAAGAAAAACTGGAAATCTGATGGAAATTTTTTTTCGCTTTCTCTCTCTTCTTTTTCTTCACTGTAAGAGCAGCCTTTTTTGGAGGCTTTCTGGCAAATACACTGTATTGTAAATGGATAATTGTATTCCCATTATTAGCATATGTAGATAAAAACAAACAAAGAACCAAAGAAAATCCAGCTTTGAAACTCATTATTTCCCCTTGAAAAGATGATGCATTTTCATTCACCATTTCATACTTTAATTTTTTGTTTCTATCCATCTGCCCTAGTCAATAGCTTGTTCAGGGCACAGTCTTAGATTCATGTTCAAATAAATGTTTATTTTAAGTTTTCATCATGCTCAGCCTTGGGAAAATAGGCTTATTTATTACATAGATTAATATATGTTAATATTGTGTGGCAAAGTAGATGGAATTAATTGGATTTTCATCTGTTTTTGGTATTTCATCAGGGGATAAAATTGCACACAGTGCCACTCATGAAGGCACATAGATACCTTACAGATAAAAAATGTAGAGAGCTTCACTGAATTTCATGTGTGTCTTTTCTATAACAAATATCATTCTAATCCCTTTCCATTTTCTTATAATTTGGCAATGTTATTACATGTAAAAGAATCCAGAGGAACCCTGTGCTGGAATTCAGACACAGGAATTTCTTTTTGTAGCTACATTTTTCAGATTCTTGTCAATGAGGGATGACTAACATAAGCATTACAATAGGGAAATTCACATTTCAAAGTTCTGTGTTATGGAAACTTTTGCCCTGGCTTTTATTCTTATCAATTACAGAGAGATGAAATTCAAGTTTATTTCCAAACGTAGCATTTAAATGTGTAGATTGATTGTCATATATATATATATTTATATTTATTAAGTTTTCTGTCTAAAAAAACACAATAATTACTACGCAAAATATAGAACACAAAGAGGAAAAGGAAATTAACACTGCCTGCACCAGACCAATAGCCTGTCTTGCCCAATTGGCTTTCTCATGTACATATATTCATATCTTATAAAGATGTATATGATATTCTGAAAGATGACCTTCTGTCATCACAGCATCTGATTCCCTCTTAAGTAAGAAAGGATTACAGAGGGGAAATCTGAAGCACAAAACCCTACAGATACTTCAAAGTCTCTGTTCTGTGGCTGGAATCATAGTGATTTCTGGTCAAGAGAGCACAACTACCCCAAGTACAGGATGAGAACCTTCCTTCTTCTATTACTGTGTATCAGAGTATAACAAAATGTTTTTAGGAAAACTTTTTGCAAACCACAAAAGTAATCACACTAGTTGGCTGGTTGAGGTGGCTTTCCATCAGTTCTATGTTGAGCACTATCTTGCTCAACTGAAGTTCCAACTAACAAGACAAAGATGTGTGGTGCATTTTTGCCTCCCAGAGATACTAATTTTATTATAGTTACATGTTCTGTTTTATTCTGTTTTATTTTTAGATTTTGATATTTTTGTAGAACTATTTTTCTCATATTGTTTTTCCGCATGTTTCTCTTGCTGTCATTTATTCTTGTTATCTTTAAAGTAACAGTTGCTTACATTGTTTTTCTTTCCATTTTTCCTGTAGAATTATTCTCTGTGGGATTTCTTTTTCCCTTTCTTCTTTTCTTCCTCCACCCTTCCCCCAATATGCATTGATGATATATTCTAAATATCTTTTGTATTTATGTGTTTATTTGTAGTAATTCAGTTTAACATAATCTCTCTCTGTAGATTACAACCTACCAAAAGAACAAACTTCCTTTTCACTTGTTCTTGATAACAGTAATGAGATAATATTAAACATCCTTTGATTTATTTTTTTTAACATCTTATACTTTCATTTTTTCTACTCCCAGAAATTTTTGTCATAATATATTTTGTCATAATATATTTTGTCAGTCATGAACATATAAATAAAGCATGCTTCAATTCAAAATATTAATTTAAAAAAATTTTCAAATTTTCAAAATTTTATTTCCAAAGCTTCCCATATTCCCACTTTGAGCTGAAATGATACATAAATACAAAACATCAGAATAACAAAACTTTATATTTGTAGAAAAATGACTTCTTATTTCTTGCTAGAGAGATGACTTTAAATACAGAAAGGAAGAAGAAAAAAGAAAAAAAAAAAAGTGTCATGAATTCCATGAAAGTCCAGGTGGCCAAAAATTAATTTTCAACGTTCATGAAGTTGTTAATTCCTCTTAGCCCTTTTTATACTGGAAGTAATGGAATTTTTATACTAATGACAATCTGTTCTGATTAATCATACCTAAGATTTTATGACTTGTAACTTAAAAGCTTGTCTAGTCACATTTGTTAACTTTCTCTTCTAAATATACCTTTATTCCCCTTTCTCAGAGCCTTACTGGCAACCATCATTTTCCTAGAAAAAGAAAAAAACAACCCACAACTGTCAAGTGGCACTCCAGCTGTCATGAACATAACTCCATATGGCAGATTATTGTGTAGGTGGTAATGAGACGGTCACACAATGAAGTCCCTTTTTAGAAGGGACAATGTCTATGCTATTGAGTACTATATTGCGGTAGGTGCATTCAGTGGTTCAAAAACTTTCTAAGGAATCAAAACTGATTCCTTACTTGAGTCAGAAGTTTTATTTCGGATTAGTTCCTGGCTACATACTAAATAGTTGGTGGAGGTAGGAGTAATTATGGAGTGAGTATTCTAGGTGAGTCTTATCAGAAATAAATCTAGTTAGCTCTAAAATCAATAGAAGACACAAACTCAAATATTATGAATATACACCACCAGGTGACTTGCTTCAAAACCACTCTACTTGTCTGACCAAAGAATCTGACATAAATGCACCCTGAAACATCTCTCTCCCCCCCTCTCCCTCTCTCTCCCCCCCCTCCCCCCTCCCTTTCTCCCTTCCCCTGTTTCACAACAGATTGGACATTCCCATCAGAAATCTGTTTTACAGACTTAACTTTAGACTTCTTTCCTTTAAGAAACAAGCAAGAGTGCTGTTCTCCGTGGCAAATTCAGTCTGTTCAGCTTCCAAAAGTAGACTGAAAAAGGACACAGCTGTCTCCGCATTTGGCACTGGCGGTGTTCAATACTCAAATAAGAGAGTTGCTTTGGTTCCATTGTTGCTGTAGAATTGAACAGTGAAAGAGGCAGAGTAATTCTCTGGGGAAGCATTCCCTGCATTTCCCCACTTCTTCCAGAAGCTGCTAGGTATTTGTCTAAGAAATGTCAGTCCCTACAAAAGTCTGTCCATTTTTGTTTCATGTTAAATGTATATTTTCTTAAACAATATTGAAGTCTGAGGCCATTCAGTGCAGAGCTGCTTCTTCTGATGCAGATCAAAGCTACAGATTGCCACAAGTTAAATACCTTAACCCTCACCCACAACCAATTCCATGCGTAACAAGAACACAAAATATAGCCTTCCAATACCTAAAGGGGGCCTACAGGAAAGCTAGGGAGGCATACTTCATAAGGGAGTGTAGTGATAGGACAAGGAGTAATGGCTTAAAATTAAACAAAGATAAATTTAGATTAGGTATTCAGAAGAAATTCTTTACTTTGGGGGTGGTGAGGCACTGAACAGGTTGCCCAGAGAAGTTGTGGATGTCCCGTCCCTGCAATTGTTCAAGGCCATGTTGTATGGGGCTGTGAGCAACCTGATTTAGTGGAAGGTATTTCTGCCCATGGCAGTGGGATTGAAATTAGATGATTTTTAATGTTCCTTCCAACCCAAACCATTCTATGATTCTATGATATCCAAATATAGAAAAATATATGAACCAAAAGCACCTCAGTAGATAGATTAGGACTACTGAAATTCCTTAGATAATTATGAGATTAGTTTTTACCCATCCCTGAACGAGGCCTGAACATCTTCTTTTCCACTTGTTACCTTAATTCCAGCTTTAATCATAGTCATTTTCCTTCCTTCCTAGAACAAAATTATCTCTATGCTTCTACCCTTTGGTCCTACCATTAACAAAGATACAGCTGAAATAATTGCATTGCTTATTGCCAAGAGCATTTCTACATTTATTTTAAAGAAGAACCATACTATTTATGGCCTACATACTATATCATTCATAGGACTTGCACCCTTCTCCCTAGTCTTTTGTTTTCCAAGTGTTCCTCAAATGTAAGCCTTCATATTTAATAAGATAGAGACATTCAGTGTCTGAGTTCTCATCATGTTCAACTACATCAGAAAACAAACACAGTCCCTGAGTTTGGGATGGTGCCATGATAAGTGAACAGATGGTCACTTAATAGTTCAGGACTGGAATGTAAGGTCCTTGTGTAGCTTTATATTGGTCCCACTCCATTAAATGTGTTGCTTTAAAGAATCATCAGATAAAAATGTGTTAGTAGCAGAAGAACAAAAACCTGATATTCCCATATAAATTCCTATAAGAGAGGGCTCCTGTTTCATTCTCCCAGTTCCTGCCTCCTCTCTGACCCCATGAATCCAACAACAGCTCAAGAAGAGACTGATGCTGGCTGGCAAGGTTAATCACAGAATCACAAAACCACATAACAGCTGAGATGGGGAAGGACAACCGGAGGCAAGCTAATCCAACCCCCTGTGCAGAAAAGGATCATCTAGTGTAGGTTTCTCAGGACCATCTGCAGCTGGATTTTAAATGACACTCCACAACCTCGCTAGGCAACCTATTTCAGTGTCTGAAACCTTGAAGTACTTTTTTTTTCCTTTTCTTTAAATAAAATTTCCGGTATTTCAGTTTATGCACAAGTCATTGCCTAGGTTCTATTGATTGTATTGACCAAATCTCCATTTACTAAATTGAGTTTAGATAGTTGTTTCACATGAAGAGACCTACATGTGAATACCTAAATATAAGCATTTAATATTAAATGGAATGATATTTCAGGTATCTGCAAATGTAATGAAAAAAAAAAATCCTTAAGAAAATCCTTAAGGGATAATGCTTAAGAAGCTTGAGAAAATCAAACAAGCATGTAAGCAAAAGTATGGCACAGTGCACAGGAGAACATACTAACAATGTAACTTACTTTACTTAATTACTTAAGTGGCAAAACCATAATAAGACTTACCTGGAATTTTAACATTAAGTTACATTACTGCTAGTTATCCACTAGAGTCAATGAATTCAGTTTATTACCAAAATTATGAATGTAAGGTAATTTCTAAGAACCTGTTCTGAGAGGTTCCCAGATGGTATATGTCTCCATGTAGTAAAAGAAACCATATGTTTTCTGTCTAAATTACTTTCTGTTTTAAATGAAAGAAAATAGTAACAGGATAAAACATAATGAAAGGAAAAGATCTTAACTCTCAGTTTACATGCAATATAGAGACACAGGTGAGTTACTGGGGGCTCACCAGATCCTTCTTAAAAGACGACTACCAATAAAATTGTGCCCACCCTTTGCATCTGTAGACAATTTCCCACTGTTTGGATGATTAGGGAGCCAAGTGCAAGCAGAACCCATTAAAAACAATGTGGATGTTACTGATGAGAAAAGAGAGAGTTTTCAATCCCAGCTCTTAGAACAAGGGACAAGTGTTTGTTTCAGTCTTCACTGCTTTGGATTAGGCTCCTGCACAGCTGATTTGTTACAGAGAGCTGAAAAAGTCTGAAACAAAGATCCAGAGAACAAGACAATAAAGGAGTATAGACAATCAGATCTTGAATTTACTATTTTACTCTTTGACTTTCTTTTATTCATAGATCTACATTTTATGACCTCTATTTATATATTTTTTTTTCTAGCTTAGTTAGTTCTTAAGAAACAACAATATAAATGAGAATATAGTCCATTATGGTCTTTAGAAGTGGTGGGGTTTTTTGGACATAGAGCAATGTACTAATATGAGAGATTCCCAAACAAGCTTTGAGTGAGATGCTGGGTCTCTACAGAGATATTAGTTTGAGGAATATAGTTATTTTAGATAAGTGACTTGCCCATTCTAATCAGTCCTTCCTGGGGAAAACAATCCAATAATTCAGTTATATGTCTTCTAATAGAGATGCTTTGTTCAAATTATTCCATTCAGATTCCATTGTCAATAATATTTTAGTGGAAAGTACTATGTGTGGAGACCCCTTCTCAGTAGTTTATAGTAACTCTAAAACCAAAAATGGAGATTTTCCATATGACGTAAATAATTTTGCAAATTAGTGTCAAAGAAGGCACTGTTTAACACCCCAATTAGTACAAAATTTCACAGAAATGAGAGCATACTTTGCATCCTGCAGAGATATAAAACTCAGCTTGTTCAAATTATAGACCATGATGATCAGTATCTTTGCAACACAGTCACATCCAATGATTATACAGTAACACTGACACTAGGAAATGTTTACCCAATACAGACTGAACAGCTGTCTTCTGTCCAAAAAACCTATAAAACGTGACAGTCATACAACAAAGAATAAATCCATCAACACTATTTTCAAATAATTTCTAACATATAAGAGTTAGGACCTATCTGTGGAACTCAGTCTCAGGGACCAGATCCATTATTAAGTGCTGTAGTTGATTCAAAAAAGGTCGGTAGCTTGTTCTACTAAAGCCTGAATCCATTCGTATCCATTTAATAGCAGTTGCTAAAGGGAACCCAGAAGTAATAAAGTACAGCCTTAATCTGTAATTAACTCCCCATGGCAGTTCAGAAGACACAGACAGTTTTGTGCTTTATACTTGTTTTCTGTCATTGCTAGAGACTGTCTAAAATAACCTAGACACAGACCCATACGAATTAAAGTGAACCTAGAATCAGAATGTGCTATAACCAGCCCACTTTTTACTGTTATTACTGTTGTTGTTAGTGGCCCAGAGGTATGCAAAAAAAAGTCACTTGTTTTTTAAAAAGGAGACAAATATAAGATTCTACTTAATTTCTCCTTGCTTTAGTTTCCATCTTGTTTTCAGTGATACCTTTTACAAAAGATAATTAGGGCCATAAGTGAGCCATCTGCATCACTCATGTTGACTTTCCACTCCCTCCAGGGATGAACCTTTGCCCTTTAGCTTAGCCATTTGGTGCCTAGGAGACTAGCTGTATGTCATGGTCCTTGACAAAGATAAATAATGATGCTCTACTGAAGTAAGAAGAAGCTATTAATAAAGATAATGTGAAATGAACTGATCTGAATGTTTCTTGCCAGCTAGCTTCTTAAAAAAAGGCTCAGACTACCATTTGCAGTAGATTTCATCTACAGCATCTAAAAAATAAAAAATAAAATGGAAATTAGTTAAACCTTTTATTATTCCTGTCTTTGTATGGAGCTCAGTTACAGCAGTCACACCTTAGAGCAGCTAACTAAGGCAAGGAAGTTCATGGCCTTTTTAAAATTTGAATGTTCAAATCCCAATTAGTGATGTACAGCCAGATTTAGAGATTTAGAGATATGTAGCTGGATTTGTTCAAGGTGTTAAGCAAGTGCAAGCTCTACTATTACTGATTTCAGAAAAAGTGCCAGCTAAATGTGACAAGCTCTTGTCTGCCACTTTGAAGAAACAGACAGCAAATGTTTTAAAACACCCCCTCTGCCAGACCTTTTGTCCTTAAATCAGCTCCTTTTTACTCAGAAGAGAGAAACGTTATTAAACGATGATTCTCTATCAACATGTTTTTTTCATCCTGTGGTTTCGTTCATTTATTTTTCACCTATTAAAATGCACCTAGATTTCAAATCCCTGAAGTTTATTGGATATAAGAATATTGGATATTCTTTGAAATCTTTAGCAGGATGCTCTGGTGTCAATGCAACCTCTTGAAAAACAGGCTGGAGAGTTGTGGGCTGTCAAAGGATTGACCCTTAAGGGATGACTACCTAATATTTAGTAGTCTTCAGCATCCTTGGGCTATTTCAGACAAAGTCCTCTTTCAGCCACACTTCTTGCTTTCTCAACATGAGACAGCATGATGGAGGTGTATCATAAACACAATGCTAATGACTTTGTATAACCTTTGTATAACCTTGGTTTACAAAGTTTGGAAGGCAGGATAAAATCCTGTAAAGTAAGGAACAAGTGAATTAAGGGATGATGATGAAGATGATTAGTATTATTATTATTTGCATAGAGGACAGACTTCACACTGAGTTGTTAAGTGTCGGTTTCAGTTGCAAAGGGCAAAAAAATGTGGTATGATCATCAGTTATCAGTAGGTTGAATACGGGCAAAGCATGGAGGAAGGAATAATTCTGTAATAGTGAATATTCAGTCATCCCATTCTGGATAGCAGGGAAGAATGCTTTGAATATCATACGTAAATGTACTGTGATGAATATCAATAACTACAGCTAACAATATTAGAATTGTCACTAGGCAAATCGGACAATAAGCAAAGTAAAAGAAAGGATAATAGGTTGTGTTAATTAAAGAAGAAAAAAAAGTAGCCATATTTTAAAATATCTTTTGTTCTATTTTGAAATGTTCATACTTGGCCAATGCCTTTGTAAATTAATATTTTTTTCTCTGACCCAGAAAAGTTATTTTTTTCTGGACTAGAAGGGAATGAAAGAATGGGAAATAGCTTTATTAGTTCTTTCAGTTCATGTAATCAGTGATTTACTAAATCTACTAAACATATAAGTAGATTTTACTAAATCCACTAAAAATTTACTAAATCTACTAAAAACTGAAAAGTCTAAAGGTATTATTAGGTATTGAAAAGCTTTGATTTGGAAAGTATTGATTAACTATTGAAAACAAATATGATACTTGCCCTTCTAACATCTTCTCTTTTTAAATTGGTGGTTCATTATTACAATATACTGATAAGAATATCAGTTGTGTGGACTTCCTTATGGGGTGTTTAGTAAATGGACTTCCTACTGGAAACTGCAGTTCAGCCTTCAAGTTAAGATGAATGGTTGATACTGTCAGGTGGAAATAATGGCTCAAGTCACAACCCAGTGAAAGCTGTTGTCATCTGACCATTTTCTGGCATTGTAAAGCAAAAAAAAATAAATAAAAACAAAGCAAAAGAACATTGTTCACTTTCCAGAGAACACTTATTCTTATTAAAAAAAAAAAAAAAAATCATCATAACCGCTCATTGGGCATAATCTCGGAACTCCCATTAAGAAGTAGTCAGAAAACAATTTATTTAGAGCAGTCTTTAAGCATATTTTTATCAAATATATATCCAAGTAAGACATTTCCATGGTAGTGGCACCATCCACTAGATCATTTTGCCCAGGGCCTTGTCCAACCTGGTCTGGAACACCTCCAGGGATGGGGCATATATAACTTCTATGGGCAACATTCTCCAGTGCCTCACCACATTCTGAGTGAAGAATTTCCTCCAAATATACAATCTAAATCTCCCCTCATTTAGTTTAAAACCATTCTTCCTTACCCTGTCATTTTCTGCTCAAACATTTTTTTTATAAGCCTCCTTCAAGTATTGAAAAGCGGCAATAAAGTCACCCTGAAGCCTTCTGTAGGCTGCACAGCCCCAGCTTTCTCAACCTTTCTTCATGAGAGAGGTTCTCCATGGTTCTGCATTGATCATCTTTGTGGCACTCCTCTGGACCTACTCTAGCAGGTCCACAACCTTCTTGTTCTGGGGGCCCCAGACCTGGATGTGCACTTCAAGTGGGGGCTCACAAGGGAAGAGCAGAGGGGGACAATCACCTCCCTCAACCTGCTGTCCACTCCTCTTTTGATGCAGCCCAGGATGCAGTTGGCCTTTCAGTTTGCTTATTGTCATAATGACAATAACCTTCTGACTACTCAAAAAAGAAAATAGAATAATAATAATAAAAAAATGTGACATGATAAAAACTATTCTTACACTGATCTGAACTCTGAAATGCTATAAGGAGATTTAATATTTTTTATCCCTTGAAGAAGAATAAAGATACCCAACAATATTTTCAGTTATATCTATTGTTTAGATGTATATTACATTTTCATAACTTAGTTATTGCAGCTGCGATTGCATCTGAAGTCAAGAGAACAGCAAATTACTTTAAAAAATTAGCATTTGAGGCTGCCATATTGGTTTTCAACACAAACAGTGTGGACAACCAGTCATTGTATTTAATACAGAAAACCATGATGTTTAAGACAATCATAATTTCACTCTCACTGTGGACAAATGATTGTAGTGTTTAAATAACAGAATTATTTATATATTGATGACTTTCTAGTGACTGAAAAACTCAGACTTTTAGTGGTCTAGATTTGGTTTGGTTTTCTCTTTATATTTTTGTTTTGTTTTGTTTGCCTACTGCTTGTGGCTGTTGAAACATCAACTATCAGGAGAAGCATCCTAATAGGTTGCTTTTAAGTCAACTTCAGTTGCATGAATTTCAGCTCTTGTATACAAAGTGCAGTTTCAGAAGATCTAAGAAAGACACACTGCAACTGGAGCTTGCAGTACTTAAATAAACAAAGTGTCAGGGTGTCAGGTTTAGGATATAAGTTAATAAAAGAACAAGGAAAGGAGTGCTACCGTATCTGACAGTTCCAGCCACAGTGATCCTCATTAATGGAGCAGAGGCTGACATTTTTAAACCCATTCATAATCATCTCTGAACTCCACAGCACTGTAACATTTCTTGATTCTTCAATAGCTGACATTATCTTCCAGAATATTTTAATATCTCATACCAGAGACTTTGTGCTGTGTATTGGGTTTCGGCTTTATGTTTTTGATGAATGGCACATCAAAATATATAAAAGGAAAATCAAAGTACATACGGGTTTTACCAAGTAATGTAATTAATACACATACATGTATATGTATGTGTATGTATATATGCATATAATGTAGTTTAATGAATGTATATGGGGAGGGGAAAAGAAAAAGTTAAACAAATAAACAGACAAACAAAAAAAATAGATCTTTTATTCATACTGAAAGCTAATTTAATCCGTATTTATTTATTTATTTATTAATTTTGGATTCTACAGAAAGCAAATCTTATGCAAAATACATAAACATCTTGGAAAACATCTTGGTACTTATTAAACAAACTAGTGTTTGGTTTCCTCGGTGCACAAAACCCCAGCCTTGTCTTTTCCAAAACAGGTAATAGGAAAACAAAGAGAACTGTGCAATTAAAGATTACTTAACAAAGCTTGAAAACTTGACATGATATGATGGATCTACAGAAATGTCATGTATGTGTAGAAGAAGAAGTTAGCAATATTTCAACTAAATGAGAAATGTCAGCAAGTAGTTCCTAAGCAGACTAGAATAAGTTATTAAAATATGAATCAAGAAATGCATTGCATTGTGAAAAGCCTTGGTTTTAGTCCCAAATGCGTCACAAAATTTTGCAGCTTTGCCATCACGGAATCATAGTAAATAGAGATAAATAAGACTTGTGTGGGTATCTAACTAATCTCTCTGCCAAAGCCAGTTTATTTTGAACAACCAATGTCTAGTCCACTTTACAGTGACGTTATGACAATATGTCTTTCACAAACAAGTCACAGACACAGTTTTGTGATTTAATAAATTATACAGGGCTTGTTTAGAATATTTCATGCTATAGTAAAATATAAATTAGGATAAAATTCAATCAATTAATGGGGATTTTCTCTTTGAATTCAATCTATTTTTTTTCTCTTTGATTAATGCCACCTTATTATTCCTTCATTATTCACCTTCATTATTCCTTTGTTTGAATTCCCACAAAACCAAATCTCAATTACATTTATTGTTATTGCACTCATTAATGTCATTCAGCAATTCTGTCTATTTTTTCAGTTCAAACTGTCCTTTAAATTTGAATCTCTTATTGTGGCCAACTGTGAGAGTTGTATCCTAAAGAAAATCACTTTTTTGTATGTACAAGGCTTGGGTTCATCTTTTGTTACATCTCTGCCAGATGGGAGAGTTCACTAAAAAAGAAAAAAAAAAGCACACAGACTTCCTAAGAAAGGTCTGCCCCCCACTTTTTTTTTCTTTTTCTTTTTTTTTTTTTTTCTTTCTTTGAGTCTTCTATGCTTTCCAGTTGTACTGTAAGACATACTTGGTAAATTTGGATAACATCTTTTGTTTGTCTTCATACAGTTTCGACTAGATTCCCCTTTTGCAATCTTTAAACAACCCAGTTGCAGTAATTTTTCTTAAGTGAAATTGTTTCATTTCAGTCAACATTTACTTATACCAAAGGAAGGTCTTTCCCTAAAATTTGTTTTTACTTTCAGTACAAAGTCCATGTTTCAAAATCTCTAGTTGAAATTAAGTACATCCTTTTACAACTATATCTTCCCAGATTTACCTTTGGGGGATACACTAAAACTAGTGCAACTTCCATTTGGTGTGTTTATTTACTTTTTTTTTTTTTTTTTTTAAGTCAAATAGTCAAATAATTATCTAAACCACATCATGATTATCACATTTTTTCATTAACCATTGTTACTCACCACTTGTCTATCTATACATCTCTTAGTCTATGGAAGCTTTATGCAATTGATTACATAAGTTCTTATAATGACTCATTAATGACCATCTAAATGACGCAGCACTGTCTGATTGTCTAAATGACTGTCTAAGCATGAGTTACTCTCTGATTGGATAATCTAGGCTTCAAAAAACAGTAAGAAGCATTTTTTCTGCTTCACTGAACATTAAAATGTACAAGAGTACTTTGTACACATTGAAATTGTTTTCCACATTATTTTCTCACTTTTCTGCAACAGAAAAGCAATCAGTGGTACCTTGAAACTCATCAAGTTGTTAACCTAAGTAGTAGCTAGCCAAACTGAATTTGCATGCAGTAAGGCTTATTTGTCTTATACATAAAGCTTTATTTATTGAGAAGTTAGTGTTGGAGAGGAAAAAATGTACAGATTTTGTAGAGAAAACATACCCTCAGACACACAGATTCATACTGCCTTATGCAGTCCTGGACAACTGGCTGGCAGGTCAAAAGGCTATTTGAGAAACAGGGTTCATCCGGAAGGAACTAGCATTCTTGTGTGGGCAGCAAACTTGCAGCTTCTACCACCCCATCACTTAGTGACAATAGCCTTTCCCCCTGTGTTTCAAGTCCTTACTTTCTTACAAAATCGGAAAGTTTCCAGTCAATTCTTTACCTTTGTCTAAGATGTAGTGCACTCACTGCATTACACTGCCCTTGTTGATGGAGGGCGATACATGCCCAGGCTGCACCAGTTGTCTTATTTCATTGTTCAGCTTCTATTTGGCTTAGTTGCCTCTCAGTGTTTCTCTCCCTCACTGCTTCACCCTTTTCTTATACTTAAGGAAGTTTTTCCCAGTTCATAAGGTTCTAGATCTTCAATGACCAGCAACTGATCATCACTGAATTTTCATATATCTGGGGCATTTATTCTCAGCCTCTGTCCCTATTTGCAAGTCTTTTGAGAATTAAATTACATATTACAACAAGAGACACCAGTTACTAAATTCCCGTTCTCTGATTCCCACAGTAAATTCTCATAACATGTCTATAAAAAGTCAAATAGCCTCTACACTCAATGCCTTGAAAATTATTATAAGGCAAAATTAGAGTAAAGCCTGCAGCCTTTTGCTACAATAGTAATACAGTATTTACTGAGTTATTAGGAAACAAAATCTAAACCTCATGGAAGTTTGAGTAATATACAAAAATGATGGGTAACATAGTGTCTAAAACAGTACACTAGAGGACCAATATCTTTCGTAGCAGATCTTGTCAATTTCTATCTTCCTACATTAAAAAAAAAATAATAAAATTGTTTAAATGTCATTGTAAAGTGCTGTTGGCTCCCCAGCATAAAACTGGAAAAACAAACAAACAAAAAAACAAACAAAAACCCACCCAACAAACCAAACAAACAAAAAATTCTCTACTTTTAGGGCTTCAAGAACCTAGTCAGAAACAGGGATTCAAGGTTCAATAAGACAAGTATAAATATATTCCGGAACCTTAGATCTATGTATCTTATTAAGTTGGGAGAAGTAGGAAAGGGTACTAATTAAAAGTTTTTGTATTTACTTGTTGGACTTTGGTTCAAACCGAAGTGTAAGTTATGATTTCCATTTAAAGTTAGGGCTTCTTGTTGTCGTACTTACAAAAAATATTTTAACTCTTTTCAACGAACATTCCAGACTTATTAATGCCAGGATGGAGGTGAGGTGTAGGGAGTAGGAAGACATATAAGAGTCTGTTAATTGGTAATTGGTAATTACCACCCCTTTTCTTCTTATTATTATAAGCTTTTAAAGAATATTGACTTTTAAGCCTTCTCTAGCTTTACTGCTTATTTTGATACTTATCCTGAATCTATCTTCTTATTTCCCAAGAATCGTTCAGAGGAATTATTACACAAATTATTCCTCTATTGATATTTATAAAAACGCTATGATAACTGCATGTATGTTTTCCTACATTCAATCCATATCTAAACCAAGACACACAGGCTTAAGACTTCATGACTTTAAATAAATAAATAAATAAAATCATTTTTACAGACAATGTCTAAGATTAGTAGTTATCAGGAAATGATCATTTCATGAAAATTTAATAGAATCATAAAATCATTAAGGTTGGAAAACACCTCCAAGATCATCTAGTCCAACTGTCCCACTACCACCAATGTCACCCACTAAACTATGTCCCTAAGCACCACGTCCAACCTTTCCTTAAACATTCCCAGGAACGGTGATACCACCACTTTCCTGGCTAACCTGTGCCAAATCCTGGTTACTCTGAGAAGAAAAGTCTCCTAATTTCTAGCCTGAACCTCTCTTGGTGCAACTTGAGGCCATTCTCTCCAGTCCTATCACTAGTTTCCTGTGAGAAGAGGCTGACCCCCAGCTCCCCACAGCTTCCTTTCAGGTAGCTGTAGAGAGCAATAAGGTCTCCCCTGAGCCTCCTCTTATCCAGACTAAACAACCCCAGTTGCCTCATCTGCTTCTCATAAGACTTGTGTTCCAGACCCTTCACCAGCTTCATAGTCCTTCTCTGGTCACCCTTCAGGGCCTCAATGTCCTTCTTGTAGTGAGGAGCCCAAAACTGAACACAGTACTGAAGGTGCAGCCTCACCAGAGCAGAGTACAGGGGAATAATCACTCCCTGCTCCTTCTGGCTATACTCTTTAAGGCTGTTGGCCTTCTTGGCCACCTGGGCGCACTGCTGGCTCATGTTCAGGCAAGCATCAATTAACACCCCCAGATCCTTTTCCTCTGCGCAGATTTCAAGCTACTGTGCCCCAAGCCTGTAGCACTGCTTGGAGTTGTGACCAATGTGCAGGACCCAGCACATGTTGAACCTCAACCCATTGGCTTCACCCAAAAGATCCAACCTGTTCACGTCCCTCTGCAGAGCCTTCTCACCCTCCAACAGATTGAAACTTCTCCCCATCTTGGTGTAGACTGCAAACTTACTGAGGGTGCACTCGATTCCATTATCTAAATCATCAGGAAAGGTATTAAAGAGGATGGGCCTCAACACAGACCAGTGGGGAACACTACTGGTGACTGGTCACCAGCTGGATTTCACTCCATTCACCACCATACTCTGGGCCCAGCTTTCCAGCCAGTTTTTAACCCAGTCAAGAGTATATCTATCCAAACCATGGTCTGCCAGCTTCTCCAGGAAAATACTATGGGATTTACAGCATTATAATCGTTGTTTGCAGAAATAAGGAAATCATATTTGAGTACTGCATATGTGGAAGTTACCAGTTTTACTCGGTCATTCACCTGAGATGCATTTCCATCCTTATTCCATTAAAGCAAGGTGAAGTTTTGAAACCTGGTTTGCCACTTCTGTAGTAGAATTATGGAGTGGTAAAGGGGTGTTTTTTCAAGCATAACTTTGATCTTGCTTCTTCAGAACTTCTTGGATTTTTTGCTAAGAATTGATATTCTGTATGAAATGCTGCAAATTAGGCAAAACAGTTTAGTATCCAACAAAATTAATGGAGAAGAATGTAAAATAACAGTCCACACTCTTTTTGTGGCCCCTTTTTCCAGAGGCTCCTTGTATTAGAGCAGCTGATATTAGCTTCCATTATGATGACGAGGGAATCATCTGAAAGAACTATTCCCTCATCTGCAAATCCTCTTCTTTCCTCAGTTCCGTTTCCCTTGCTTCCTTTCTCCATATTCCTGTGGATAAATTAAATAATAAAAGCATGGGCATTTGCAATAAAATACTGGCTTAATTCAGTAAAGTCAGTTAATGGTTTCTAACGTCTTTGTGTACACACTATTCCATGAAGTCACCTTTGAAGCAGATGATTGCTTTTTAAACAGCAACAAGAAATACTTTTGATTTGCCAACTTTGGAAATGGTAGATATAAACTAGGTATTCTGCATAGCATAGTATAATCAATAAAGCTTTTACTGCTGTTGCTTCTTCTATACAAAAATTCTCTGAGTAACAGACTCCAACCAGAGGGTCATTGAATCTAATAGATTTAAGAAAGGCAATTGCAGGAAGTACTGTCACATTCCAAGTTTCAGAAGGGAAGACAAAGATTATGTGGTTTATGCCAAAGAGTAGCCTGTTTATCAGGTGTGCCAAAGCCATTCTGTGCAGAGGTTGCAAAACAAAATCCATATTTCAAAGTCACCACTCTTACCTAATAAAAAATAATTTTATAGAAAAATATTTCACAATTTCTGGTGAGAATAAAGTCATGCATTTACAGGTTCCAAACCAAACAGACTTAACTCATTGTGGTTTTCAGTTGAGAACTTTTATTTTTTGTTTTATTATCAGTAGTAGTATTTATTTTATTTATATTTTTAGACAGAAAATGATGATGAGGCAAAGAAAAAAGAAAAGCAAGAGCAGAAATTTCATAATGACTAGCTAGCTCTTTCACATATACAGTTACTAAATAGCAAATATTGGTATACTGTACTTGAAGGAATAGTTGCTGGGAAAACAACTTGAAGAAGATATTTTGGGGGAAAAACAAAACAAAACTAAACTAAACTAAACTAAACTAAACAAAAAACAATAGAAGCTTAGCAACATCTGATTAGGATGCAATTCACATTATTATGGTGATGAAATAGTTAAGATGGAGTGTAAGCCCATGAACTTTTCACGAGTGCATTTTTTTCTAACATCTTTACAGTTTTCCATCAGATCTTTGTCATTGTTTACCTTTATAAGCAGAAGAGTCCTCACTAAATTTATGTCATTCCTTCAAACATGCCACCCATTAGATCTGTGGTGTTTCAAAGAAATTTTCGATTGGCTTTATCTTGAAGATATTAACACTAAAGAGAAAGTCTTGAAGAAAACCTTGGCACAGCCTTGAGTGCAAGTAACACAATAATAAATAGTTGTTTAACTGTGACTTCAAATCTTTCCAGGTAAGTAGAAAAAGACTGCTTTATCATAGAATCATAGCACAGAGTCATATGAGCTTGGATTGGAAGGGAACTTAAAGATCATCTAGTTTCAACCCTCCTGCCATGGGCAGGGATGGCACACACCAGACCAGGTTGCCCAAAGCCCCATCCACCCTGACCTTGAACACTTCCAGGGATGGGGCAAGCATGTAAAACTTTTTGGAAAATTCCGACGCTTTCTTCATCACCAAATGTTTGTATGTGTGATGAACTGTAGACATTTCAGCCACAAACTCTCTCTGTATTTTGTTTTAATGTATATAAAATATAATATAAAAACCTAGTTGATCCTAATTGAGCTTGGTGTGAGGCAAACAGCTAATTGCTTCATTCGATTTATTGTAGCGAATTAAAAGGAGTTACTATCTACTACTATCAGGGACATACCAACATATTTTGAACTCAATGCAATTCATACAGACTGACACAAGATGCAAATGTATTCTTCCTGTTAAGCACATTCTTAGCAGAGCATTTGCTTAAAGTGCTTGCCTGAAGAGGAGCTTGAAATAAGGAGGTGGCAAATAAGTAGTCTTCCACTGAAACCAAAGAAATTATAGCAGCTTGATAAGAAGAAAACTCTGACCTGCATATATCAGAAAACAGAACACCTAACAAAAAACATTTCAAGTAGCAGATTCATGGTGCTTCTTTGACTAAACATTGGATCCTCTGTGGTCACAGAGAATCTGCTTCATGTCCTGAACTTTGTTCTTTTTAGTTTCACTTTGTAGAAACCTTTTTCACAAACACCTATTTATTTATTCAATTATTTATACAAAATAATATTCAATAGCTGTGTTTCTGTGCATGCATAAGCACGGCAGATACAATTTATTGTTTTGTGGTATGTTATGCACTTGTGACTCACTGAATGAACATTTAAAATAGAAGTGCCTGTGCAGATGAACAAACGCAGTGGGCTCATGAAGCTCAGAGAATAATGCAGGGTGTGACTGACCTGAGCTGTCCCAAAGAAGCTGACTTTATCACAGTTATTTTAGATGAACAACCATCAGTAGTTGAATGGATCAATCCATAGTTGAAATGTTTCGCTCTGAGTTCATTGAAGTGTTAATGTCTCCATGAGTTAGCTGGGCCAGCATGGGAGAAGTATATATGTGGCTCAGCCCAACACAGAGCATAAAGAACAAACAACTACCAGAAGAATTTTAGAGATCTATGGGCATGAGTTGGCTTTAAACAATGTGTTATATTATGGAGACTGGGGATTCCCATTATCATGATGGTGAGCATGTCATAGAGACAGGTAATGGGAACCACATTGGTGTTGTGATTGAACTGTGTATTGCGATTGCTATACATGTATTTTGTTAAATGTAGCTTACGCTTGTACTGTGTTTTCATCATCTTTTATATTACTCTGCTAAATGATAAATCCTGCGTAACATGCAATATATTCAAATAAATACATTTGATTTTATATATTACATCCCCTAAATACAGAATGTCTAAAAGAACCAGGTCAGCGTGTTGGACTTAGACAACACTAAAAGTTGAATTAAATGCTCCCTGAAGACAATGTAAATACTTTCACACAATGGACTTTAGGACTCCTTCATCTTGTCGCTATTACAGATTTTCCTTTGCTACAAAAGTGGAGTCATAATTATTCATTTTGCTTATATTAAATACAAGCAAAATTCCTTCAACATAAACAAGACATTTACTCTTACAAATGTGTTGCCATTGAAATTAAAATTGAAAATGAAGAGAACTTTCCAGCTGAAATAGTGTTGTAGTGTTGCTCTGACATTTCCTGTCCCCTACAAATAAGAAAAGGATTTTACATATTTTAAAACTTTCAATTTTAGATTTATTTATTTATTTTTTAATTATTATTTCCTTGAGAAGGCTGTCAGATGCTTTACTAGGAGTTATGGTGACACTGTAAATTTTCATGTTAGTAAACCTCAATTTAATATATATATATTATGCAGAATAAAGGAATATAAAGGAGTTCAAAGTATTTCTATGTTTACTTTTACTAGATGATCAAAAGACATATTGTGAATATAAGAGCTGACTTACTACCTATCATCTATGCTTTTTTTTTTTTTTTTCTCCAGCAAAGCTCAAAGTTTAATGTTTTCTAAAAGGGAGTTAGTTCACTAAGGTTCTTGATTGTATAACAGAAATATAATGCCAAGAACAGAAGTCCATTTTGATGTTAGCTAGCATTTTTATTTTTATATATAATGATTCATAGTGCTCTTTTTTAACTTCTAGCTTATAAAAATATAATTAAAAAGCATTTTGCATAGAGGTCAAAATAGGAGAAGACACTGACTAGAATGAAGTTTGACAAAAATTGTAGCATACAGGAATATTAATTTCAAAACAAGACTTAGCTCTTTATTTGTTTATGCCTTCTAGATCTGCTACATTTACATGGTAAAAGCATTTAGAAAATTAGCATTCCTTGTTCTTTTAAAACTTTGTAAGCACTGTACATTGTGGCCACAACAAATAATTTAGAACCAACTTTCATAAGTCTCACAGAGATTTAGTCTCATGCCAGGAATGCCATACAAATGGATTTGGTCTTGCTGTGTCTTCTGCTTGCATGAAAGATCCTTCACAGGCTGATTTTCACACTAACAATCCTTTTGAGAGATGTTGCACTTGGGCTGGGGCAACCCCAGGTATTTATATAGACTGGGAGAAGAAGAACTTGAGAGCAGCCCTGCAGAGAAGGACTTGGGGGTCCTGATGGACGAGAAGCTGGACATGAGCCATCAGTGCGTGCTTGCAACCTGGAAGGCCAACTATGCCCTGGGCTGCAGTAAAGAAGGGCTGGCCAGCAGGGAGAGGGAGGTGATTGTCCCCCTCTATTCAGCTCTTGTGAGACCCCACCTGGAATACTGCATGCAGGCCTGGGATTCTCAGCACAATAAAAATGTGGAGCTCTTGGAACAGGTCCAGAGGAGGGTCACTAAGATGATCATAGGGCTGGAGCACCTCTCCTATGAAGAAAGGTTGAGGGAACTGGTCTTGTTTAGCTTGGAGAAGAGAAGGCTCCAAGGAGACCTATTTGCAGCCTCCCAGTACTTGAAGAGAGCATATAAACAGGAGGAGAAACACCTGTTTATATTTGTTGATAGTGATAGAACAAGGGGGAATGGTTTTAAACTAAAAGAGGGAAGATTTAGGTTAGATATTAGGAGAAAGGTTTTCACTCTGAGGGTAGTGAGGCACTGGAACAAGTTGCCCAGAGGGGTTGTGGATGCCCCATCCCTGCAGGCATTCAAGGCCAGGCTTGATGCAACTCTGGCAACCCTGCCCAGAGCAGGGGGAGTGTGAAACTAGATGATCTTTAAAGTCCTTCTCAACCCAGGCCATTCTATGATTCTATGATCAGTGCAGTGCCTTTGGAATGTACTTTAGACATTGCTTTTACTGGACCAGGATAACTGGAATATCTATAATGCATTATGTATTCTGTAAATTCTTATGTGCCCAGTAGAGCTGAAAAACAGACAGAAAGATGAGGAAAAGTAAGATACATTAGAGAAAACAGATGAAAATGCATTTTATTTTCTTGTGTTAGTATTTGATTTTGTTGCATGTCATACAAGAAATTGCAGCTATCACAGTACAGACAAATCTTAATAGTAGCTCTGAATGACTAGGCAATGATGGATTTAGAAGTGAAAGACATTGTCTCTCATCTGATTCACATCCTAACAAATAATTACATGAGCAACTGAAGTACCTACACATTCCTTCTAGACTACAAGAAAAATATATATTAGATAATACTTACATCTTTAATTCAATATAGGAAAAAATGGCTGTTTTGAAATAAACACAATAAATCTTTGTTAAATATAAGTGGAAAACTGCAGTCTTAATTAGGTAAGTATAAGAAGTTTGATCATGTTTGCAGCTAATATGCCAGGCAGTTATATCCTAATCAGGTAAAATAAACAAAGTGCATGTCTAACCTTGAAATTAATTCAATTTAATTTTTGTTTAATTACTCTTTTAATTCCCAGAAGTGGCATGCAGCTGTAAAGCCAGCTGACCTAGCAATATTTGTGTTTTACAAAACCGGACACAAACAAATTGCAACAAATTCTAGTAAGATGAATGGTTGGAAAAAATTTCAAAAGAAATTGATGTAAATTTGTATGAGAAAAAATATTATCCACAAATATGAAAGAAAAATATTGTCCACATTACAAAACATTCCTGATGTTTCTTCAGCTGAGCTCTAATAATGGTAAGCGTTATTTCAGAAGAGGTGGTCAGAGCACTGCAGGGTGAAGCACTATATCTTACACACTTTGCTTAGGGAAAATGAAGTAGATACCAGTTTAACTCAAAAATATAATTTATTCACTCTTATAAATGTTGTTTTATTGAAGGGTCATGAGTCATGGCAACTTCTCAGCAACATGCTTAATTGAAATATAGTTGGTAAATGGCAGAATGTTCTATTCTTGCCTAGTTATTAACTGGCAGTCTGAGTCGTTTGCTAACTAGATACACGTGGGACAAGCATTCAACACTGATTTTAGCTAGTAAAGTTATATATTTGGAGGGAATTAACAGAAATTCTTAATACATCAATGAATGAAACAGGGAAATCATAAACTGACAAACTGACTTTCAGAAGTCCCATGGCTCCTTCTCCTGTCCTCTGGCAGGACACAGTAAATCTAGATTACGCTAGTCAGAGGCCTGTCTAAAATGTCCGTTTAACAATGAGAATTTTACAGCCTCCATCAATTAGTGCTCAGCTGTGCTCTCAGACTGAAAGTGCCTCCAAACAAGATCTTTTCTGCTACAAATTAAGTTAATTATTTCTCATTCTGTCTTCAATGGACATGTAGAACAAGAAATCTTCAAAAGTCCAACACATGGAAAATTATCATCAGTTCCTTTCTCAGAAGAACAAAACCTCTCTTCAGTGGCACAAAGTTTTTATTTTTCTAAAGCTCGTAGTTTTATTTGCTGTTCTCTAACTCTTTAATCTTCTGTATGTTTTGTAACATGTTGCACTTAAAACTTGATACTGCTTCCTGATGTCATCCCCAAGAGGAAACAGAATAAAAAATCATGTCTGATGTCTCTCAATGCTGCATATTGATCCCTTTCACAAGAGACTAGCCCCACCTCTCTCATTCCTATATCATTGATCTACTCTAAGATATAACTTCTAATGAAAATTAATTATTAATAAAATATTGAATGATAAAGGACTCAGGACACTTGATTCCTCCTTCAGAATTCACAGACATGTATTATAACAATTAAAATAATTTATTTTTCACCTGGTCTAAACACACTACGTTGTAATATGGTCATCTCTACTACAATTTCCTATCAAAGACATACAAAACAATGTAAAAATGCTAGTCAAAAAGTTTTCAATAGATGTTAAATTCTTTATTTTCTGTCAGTTACCACATCATGTTTTGACATGAATGTCTTGTAAAATGTTTGTTCTATTATCATCTTATTACATGGTAGATAGATTATTCAATACTTTCTCTGGTATATTTGTAGGCTTCAGAATGAATATGTGTACTGTTCTGTTCACAAAGGTTTACTTTGCAAGGTGTTGTACTCTGGTTCATCTTCTCTGGTTCTGTGGGAGTTCTTAGAGATAATTGCTAATGGGTTAAAAATTGATTGACACATTTAGTGCAGTGTCTTGCTACTTGTGGCATGCAGACTATCAGAGGTCTGTAAGACACCAGATAGTGGTTACTGTTTTAGTTATTTGTTCAACAGAGTAGATTGCAAAACAGAAAAGCATGGGAAGAAAGACAAAAACCTCATCCATCAGCATTTCTGTTAATGCTTTAAAATAAGAGTAGGAAAAGAAAATGAGGGATAATTAAGAGGCTCAACCAAACTCTTTCTTTTTTGACTCTTCTCCCCTGAAGACGGGCATGGGAGGGATGGATGATGTGGGTTGTATTCATTGTAACACTTATTCTCTGCTGCTCCTTCACCTTCACACTGCCCCTGCTTCAGCATGGGTCCCTCCAATGGGATGCTGTCCTTCCTGAACTGAGCCTGCAGTTTCCTGTACTGAGCAACGCTTCAAGAACTGCTCCCATATAGCTCCGTACCATGGGGTCCATCCCCCAGGAGCAAACTGCTCCAGCATGGGTCCTCCACAGGCAGCAGCTCCCCCCAGACTCCCTTCTGTGTGTGCTCCTGTGTGGTCTCCTCTCCACAGGCTGCAGCTCTGGCCCAGGCCTGCTCCTGCGGGGGCTCTCCACGGGCCACAGCCTCCTCCAGGCCATAACCACCTGCTCCACCGGGAGCCCACCTGACCTACCTCTTCAATGAAGACAAAACACATTAATCTCCTTCAGGCTGGCATTCCTTGTTACATTGCTTTATCTTTAGGCATGAGGAAAAAAAAAAATTATTTGTGTTGAGTATGCCTTTATCATAATTTTTATTCCTGATATTGCATTGAAATCAAACATGAAAAAATAGTGTGGAAAGACAGTGAGACTGCTATAGGCACTGATCATATCAGGTGTGCAGAGGGAGTGCCATATAGATAGGGTACCTTGGGACTTTATATATAGATACATAGAGATGCATACAGATAGGCTTGTCAGATTTCTGGGACAGATTTGTCTTTTTTGTGTGTTTGACCTGCACCTTCACAGCTGGTCAATGATTCAAGTTCTTCAGCACTAGTGTATTACAGATTATTCCATAAAGTTTGTGTCTGTCTTACTTTCTTTCCTATCTGATGAAAATAGTAAAAGCATAATTTTGCTGGCCCCTATAGAAAGAAAAGAACAGAAATGGTTGACAGCTTGTCATAAAATGCATCACGTTGGAGAACGAAGATGTGAAAAAAATATAACCTTTACTGAAGGAGATGAAGTAATAAATACCTTGAACAAATTCTCTTGGGGCAGTTCAGTTTATCATTTCTTTCTAGCAAATACTCTGAAGGATGGCACAGAAGAGATGAATGAACAGAACAATAAAACTATCGCCCATGACCTCCTGCTGGCTTTTCTAAACATTATTTCCATACCATTGTGTTGATAGGTAGGAAAACATATACAATTAACTTTATCTTCTGTATGTTCATTTGAAAGGTTTAGAGTTCTAAAAGTAGTTATAGTGTTGTAACTTTAATGTGTAAATTTCTCTCTTATGTCTTGGAAGGTCTAATGTCTTCATCTAAAGGATGATGAAGCAAAAATGGGATGTGCAAACCAGTTAATATTTTGTTCATCAGCATATACATATATAAAAACAAATAAATAAACAAACAAAAACTCACTTAAGAAAGTGAAAAACCTGTTTCATTAACAGAATTTTTCATGTCTAAACTTCCTTGAGATTTAGAATGTTACTTGTTAAAATCAGTCTTCTTGGTAATTATCTCTTGTTGAGGGCAGTCTCTATATACATAAGGTGATTAAAAACTGTCATTGCAACAGGACAGAATGTATTCATCTTGTCCCATTGGTTGGCCACTTCTTCATTTTAGTAGAAAGCAAGGCTCAAGATACATAAGATGCATATTACGTTACCAACATCTGTGTAACATTTCATTCAACAAGAAGAAAAATTACAAGCACCTTTTGCTCATGTAAAAGCTACATATATTATTTATCATACTACCATCAATATACAGTTGAGAAAAATAATGCAGGTAAACAAATTAGATAGATATCAGCAGTACATAACTTTTTTTTTTCTTATTTTTTTCTTCTATAACAATAATATTTATATATGTGTGCTGCTTAGTTTTTGGAAACAAGTAATAATAGGCAATGTGTTACCTGTCCATACATTAGACAATGATATCCTGAAGAGTATACAATTTCTCTTATTTATTTTATATGATAACTAAGCAAAAGACATTCAAAGGCAAATGACAAAAGTGAGCAATTCTAATTAGCTTGAGGAATTCATTACTTCCTCACTTTACTGTTTCAAATGAATTATTAGGTCACATTGAAGATTATGTACATATGAAAGCATAAAGTGTCTTAGACGTTCAAAACCCTCGTGCTTCTGCATGTATGGAGTTTGCCTGAGGTTAAAAAGAAACACCTTTTATTTTGAATTTATTTTATAGGAGGCATTCTAATATGTAAATCAGTAAGAAACTTCTGCCTTTCTCTGAAATTTCCAACTGTTGCACTGACTGGTGTAGCAAATTGATCTGGCTGAATCCTTAAAAGTCCTTCTGCACTAACAGTGTAATGAACCCAAACTGAAGTGTACAAGAAAACAACATGTCCATGGGCTGATCCCTATTCCCCTGCATAAGATTCAGCAGAGACACAAAAGATTATCAGAGTTAAAACAACTTCTAAGTTACGAGAGTTTTTGTTAGTCCTTGTTCTTTTCCACATAATGGTCACAATTGCTACCTGCCTCAAAACTCATACACATCAACTTAATGGCTTTTAGTTTGTTAAGAACACGTTTCCTTGACATGATATTCTGCTCTGAACAGTGAGATTTTAGAGAGAAAATAACAGAATAACATCTAGGCAAAGCTATTGAAAGCAGAGTAAAAATGTCACATTAACTTCAGAAAAAAAAAAAAAATCCCATGAGAAACTTGTGACAGAGTTGCAGTGGTACCTGAAAATACAGCAAAATCACCATGATTTTATCACCATGGGTGATAAAAGCAATATTATTTGGTGAATATTTCTGTAAATGCAAAAATAAAATAAAATAAAATAAAATAAAATAAAATAAAATAAAATAAAATAAAATAAAATAAAATAAAATAAAATAAAATAAAAGTCAAGCAAATGGTTATCAGTTTGGGATCAAAGAATCATAGAACAGCTTGGGTTGGAAGGGACCTTAAAGATCATTTAGTTCCAACCCCCATGTCATGGACAGGGATGCCACCCGCTAGATTAGGTTTCTCAGGGCCTTGTCCAACCTGGTCTTGAACATCTTCGGGGATGGGGCAACCACAGCTTCTCTGGGCAACCATATAAATATCCCCTCTTTTAGTTTAAAACCATTCCCTCCTTATCTTTATCTGCCCCCTTAAACTATTGTACAGCTGCAATGAGGTCTCCCCAGAGCCTTCTCTTCTTCAAGTTGAACAGCTCCAGCTTTCTCAGCATTTCTTCATAGGAGAGGTGCTCCATCTGATCATTTTCCTGGTCCTGTTCTCTGGTTTCCTCTGGACCCTTTCTAACAGATCCACATACTTCCAGTGCTGGAGGTCCTAGACCTGGACACAGGACTCCAAGTAGGACTTCACAAGGGGAGAGCAGAAGAGAGCAATCTTGATCTCAACCTGCTGGCCACTCCTCTTTTGATGCAGCTCAGGATGGAGTTGGCCTTCTGGGCTTCAGGTGTGCAATGATGGCTCATGTCATACTTTTCATACTGTCATGCCACCATAATCCCCAAGTCCTTTTTCATAGGGCTTCTCTCAATGACTTCTCCCAATCTGTACTCATGTCTTATATTGCCCTGACCCAAGTGCAGTACCTTGTAATTGGACTTGCTGAAATCCATTAGGTACACACAAGCCCACTCCTCAAGCTTGTCCAGATCCCTTTGGATCGATGCCCCATGGTGGTATTTCGTAAGTGATCTCCCTGTCCCTATCTCAACCCTTGAGTCCTTTCCATTGTATTTTCTCCCCTTTTCCTTTAAGGACGGGGAGTGAGAGAGTGGTTGTGGTGGACTTCAGCTGCCCAGCAAGGTAAACGTTCCCAGCTTGGCAACTCCATTAGCCAGTTCCCTCAGGAGATTGGGATGCATGTTTTCAGGACACAATGACTTATCCTTGTTCAGTTTCATCAGGTGTCTCAAACCTGCTCTTCAATTGCAGTGGAAGGGACTTTGCTTTTGCTTTTGCTTCCATTTTCTGTGCATTTCCTTCTTGCACCTCAATTCAACCAACAGGTCCTTGCTCAGCAATCTTGTTTGTCTGACCTCCCTGCCTGCTTTCTTCCCCAGGAAGATTGGAGATTTCCTGTGCTCCAAAAAAGCATCCTTAAAGAGTTTCTAGCTCTGTTCAACTCCTTTGTCCCTGAGGACAGTGTTCAAGGGGATCTCATTCACTAGTCTTTAAACAGCTAGATGTTTGATCTTTAGAAGTTCAGAGTTCTGCCTTTTGCCCCCAGATTAGGCAGCATGTAGGTGTCCTTTATTGGTATGGTCCTTAATTTTTACCTTCAAGCTCTCAACCTGACTGTGGCTGTATCTCAGAGACATCTATTTTTGTCAGGAAATCAATCCATTCCCTAACAAAGATGGCCAACACCTCTTCCCTTCTTCCCTGCCTGTCTCTCCTGAAAAAATATGTGATACTTAGGGACAGAGTCTAGTGGGCAATATTGGTGGTAAGTGGACAGTTGGACTAGATGATCTTAGAGGTCTTTTCCAAAACTATGGAAAACCTTTTGTATGAAAAGCTTGTAGTTGTCTATACCTGTGTTCTAGTTATATGATTGATCCCACCATGTTTCCGTGATCACAATTAGGTCATAGTTTTCTAATTGCAACATGGTTTCCAACTCCTCGTGCTTGTTTTCTATGCTATGTGCGTTGCTATAGAGGCAATTCAGCTGGGCTATTGGTTGCATATCTTTTTCAGATGAACCCTTCCTAATTCCTTTGAGACAATTCACAAGTATTTCCTTGTTGCTTTCTAAAGTGACAATGTTCCTGGGTTCTCCTCCCTCACTCAGAGTTAAATCACTTCCCCGCTAAATCTAGTTTAATCTAGATTTACCCCCTGAATCTAGTTTAAAGCTCTGCTAATGAGGCCAGCCAGCTTGCTGCCTAGAAAATACAGGCCATTTTCTAGCTTTATACATTTGCAAGTTTAACCTGCAATCTTGCAAGAATGCACCTTCCCTTCATCAACCTGGTACAAAAGATGAAAGGAAAAGTAACATGATTTGAGATTACTGACTACTCATAAGGAAACACAGCTGCCAGTTGAAATCTAATGAATTAATTGCTCTATTGCAACAGCAAAGAGTCAGTACTAGACAAACATGCTCAGAAGAAAGAATAAGACAGTCAACAATACAGAAAAGTAGGACTGTTTGATTTCTTGTGTTTTAGTTAGTTAAAATGTGGTGTATATACAGGAAAGATGCCATTATTAAATACTGCAGTCTGTTAATGAGTGACATGTGTATAATCATAGATTCCAGAGGCCAAATGGGTGTCTTATACAGTGTGTCTGTGGTGAAAAGAGGGAGATAGCTAGAGAGAGTCGTTATAGAGATTCTTGTGCCGTACTCGGCCAGTTGATTATGTGTTATAAATGGCTCAGGATTCAAATTAGGATTAAATAAAAAAATAGGATTTATTAAAAGAATATAAAGGAATAGAGGTAAGCAAACAGCGCTGGGTGCACCGGGAGTGTCCGCTCCACCAGGACGCACACCAGTTACATCAAGCAGCTGCTTTTTATGCACCTAGACTAATACATATTCATTACTACTTCTAAAAAAATAGATTATTATAATTAGCTTCCGGGGTCCAGTCCCTCCTACTGGAGCATGCGCATCAGTCTCCTCTGGGGGTCTCTAGGGGTCTTTCATGCTGAAGGCTCGTAGTCTTCCTCTCCCTCTTTGTACTCACTTGGCACCATTCCAAGTTTATGGAACACTTTCTGCAGTTCTTGTCTCCCAAGTGTCCTTCAGCTTCTTTTTTCTTCCTCTTAATCTCTTGGCCCCCCTGGCCAGATACCAAGGATCCTCATAGTATCCCATAACAGTCACTAGTTGTTATCAGTTGTTCTGAAACTCCCAGACATCAAACACAAACAGCTTTCTTATTTGACGCTTCACGAGTAATTAAAACATTCTTCCCCAGCCATTCACAGACACATCTATAGCAGTGTTAAGTTAATCTCGAAGAAGACAGGAAAAAAGGCTGTAACTGTTAGAAATAGAAGTCCGGAATAACAAAAGCAAACAGGTTCATAAATTTAAGGAGTATTTTCTGAAGACTTGATAAATTGACTAGAATGAGGGGGAGACTGGGACACACTGCATCTGTGGTTCAAGAACTAAATTGCCAGTGCAGGACCCAGAGGCGGACAGGATTCAAACAGAATTGTTCTTTATGGACACGAATTGTTAACACATTCCTCACATTATGTTATGATTTAGCTGGATCTCACTGGGATCTTAGATAAAGTCCTTACTGTCCTTATTCTTGTATGGCCACATAAGATTTGGCCTTATCTTGCTCTAATGAGTAACGCTGAGCACCCAGGAGCAGAATGAGGAAGGCACCAAAACCAGCTGTAAGCCCTGTGGCTTCAGAGGCCCTGACCGCAATTTATCTCTTCAAGCCCTAAAGGTTGAATGTTCCTGATCTGTTGTGAATTTGTCAGAAAACCCCACATTAAACAAGTGTGATTGAGCATCAGGTTTCAGGTCCTACAGCTGTGTGGCAGCCACTCTCTCTCCTCTCTCTGCAGCTGGGTCGCTCGTTATTACTCTGCAGTTTTTCCTGCTACCAGAGGCAGCTTTTACAACATCTCTGATCCTCAGGCAAGCTGTTCCCCTTTAGATGCAAAATGCATTTTTTACTTGCTCTTACTCAATGCTTTGAGCCATTTCTAGGTTTTATGTTCCTCTGTATAAATAAAACAAGCTAGTGATCATGAAGGAAATGATAAAATTGGTCTGTGAGCAAGACACTGTTGTACTCAAAGCCCTATTGTGAATTTGAATATGTCAATAAGAGTATTATCATGTCTGTGTTCAAGACAAAGAATGGCCGGGGATAGCACAAGAAAGATGGTTTGGTTCAACAGAAACCCTGAAATTTGGAAGAGTGTTTTTTAAGGTTTTGTTCAGTTGTGAAGATTTACTGAAAATCAGTGCTGGCTCTCACAAGAAAAGCAAAATGCTTTGCCAAGAAACAGCTGGCATGGGTTTGGAGTTTTTTCTTGCTTTTGGCTAGGTAACTCTGGAATCAATGATTTTACAAAGACATAACAGTTAGCTCTACATTCCCTTGTTTGGTAAATTCCCTTTATAGGGGATAGATAGATAGCTTCCATACAAGGAAATGTACTAAGATTTTTGTCTTCTATAAAGAGGCTTTGTCAAAACTTCACCTAGAGCAGCATTTGTTCAGAATTTTGTGAAGAAGCTTTGTCTCCATCCTGATAATCAAAAAGGGCCTCTTTCCTGGTTGTAGTAAGAAATTGCCAAAACTGGGAGTTATCAGATTTGTATACATCTGACATTTGTGTTGATCATGAGAATTCACAATCCTATGGGTTTAGAATATAGATAAGTACAAGAGAAGAAATATTTGTTGGAGAAGAGTGAAATACACTCTGAATCACACATTGGTCTAAGATTAAGACATGGATTTAATTTCCACTGCAATTTACTGGTAAGAAGTTCAAATCACCCTGCTCCTTCTTTCTTTCATGGCTGTCATCTTGCGATATTCAATATTTATGTAAGCATAACATTTTAATCTTTAAATGCTAGACATACAACTGCATATTTGCTTCAAAAATGTCTTTTTTCTTTTTTTTTTTTTAATAGAATAAAACAATTTAAACAGCATTTTTTTTTTTCCCATAAAAAATCTGTATTTCAGCTTGACAAAAACTGATCTCATTTTGTCATCTCTTGTAAAGTTACTATCTCAAAGCTGTGACCCAATTGTTTGTTTGCATTCTTCTTCACATTAACAAAAGCCACACCTCATTCAGCACTGATTTTTTCATCAGACATGCAGATGGTTTTCTACATACAAAGAGAATCATGCTAACTTTTCTGAAAATGAGCTATGGAAAGATGAAGCCTTTATGGTAATGGCTTCCCCTATCTAGTCACAGGTTTGGGGAGGATTAATGTAAATACACAAATATTTTACTAGAAATATTCCAATTGCAGACACAGTTGAAAAGGACTGATGCAACAACTGTCTAAATAAATGTATTTTGGGCTTAAAGAGGCAGTTGGGGCATATAGAATTAACCTCCCTGAGGCCATCAGGATTGTAGACAGGATTTCACTTTGAAACTTGAACCAGATCCAGATAAATAAACTTATCGGGCAAGAGACTTCTTCTGACTATGTCAACCAGAATATGCAACTGACATGATGCAGATTTTCCTCAAAAATGGTGTGGACAAAGCCCATTTTTTGTAACCTCATGCATCTATCTGATGCATTTAAAGGGAAGATTCTGCTACTGCTCCATTAGCAGCTGCTTTTTACTGTGTTTAGTCCCAGTGGAGTCAATGATTGTGTCTAACCAAAAGTGAATATCTGACTATTTCCATTCCCTTGAGAAAGTTTTTGGAGGTTAGTGTTGAAGAACACACGTCAATGAATAAAGTAATTTAATCTTTAGTATCATCAGTCTGGTGTCTTTCATGGATAATAAATTCACTCAGAATAAAAAAGTGATGTTCTTGGTGACATCATGAGAATCTCAAGTCTGCTTTCTAAAACTGTCATACTTCAGCAGAATGTTTATTTCTTTTGTTGAGGAATATTCTTTCCTTTTCTTCCCTGAACTTGTTTGGGAGGCAAGAACTTTAACATAATTACTGTACAGAAAACATAAGTAGCATGTTATAACATTAATAAGAAATAATGTACAATGACTTCTTTATTCTTAAGTGCAATGCAGAAAGCAAGACAGATGTGTAGAGACACACAGGAGATTTACCTATTTGTCAGTATTCTTCAACAAATTGATTTGTATACGCATATTCATTTATGAAATTCACCACCATTTGAAAAAAAAAAATATCTTTACCTTACAGAGTTTCTATACCACAAACACAATTACGGTAGGACATATATGCACACAGAAGGATAGATTTTTAAAGTCATTTGTGTACTTAATTCCCAATAATTTATGCCTGAATATTCTTCTTGGGATATTCAGGTCAGAAACATAAAGTGACTTCATTCATTTAAAGTTATAAGTTTTAAAAGCAAAATAGAAGGATTAAAAAGTGACTAAAAGCATTGTTCATGGAAGCTTAGAAAACTTTTTTTTTTTTTTTTTGAGGATTAATGAGTTCTAGTCGTTCAAGCTTTCAGCTGTAAATCACTGATTTTTAACCCAGTATAACTGTTCCTCAAAATTGTTACCCTTTGAAGAAACTTTGGCTGTTCAATGGGAGTAATCTATCTGGTAAAGTTTTCTTCAGAAAAAAAATAAATAAAATATATATATATGTATATAAAGAAAATCAGTCCCATGAAAATGAAACTTGCTATCAGCCTCATCTGAGAATAACTGAACATGAAGAATATTAAGGGATTATTTACCTTGCTGAGAAAAAAATCCACTAAAGAGTTCATAGCTAGAAGGAAGAAAAGAGGGAAGAGAAAGGAAAATGAAGATAAGAAGAGGATTTTTTTTTTTTTTCCCCAAAATACAACTTCAGAAAGAAATCTTTCCCAAAATAAATACAGCATTATATATATTATATATAGATAGATATATATGTAAAAATTCTTGTCACCAAAATACAGAGAAAGTCCTACATACAAAGATACAATGAAATATTATGTGATAGTCTCATTTACTTAGGACAAAGAGGTGACTTTCAGAATGTTCTCCACCATCACATTGTAGGTAAACTGCAGAAATATTCTGCTTTCTGTCACTATTATAGTATCTTGGAATCATAGAATGGTTTAGGTTGAAAGGGAGGACCGTAAGGATCATCAACTTGTTTCAGTGCCTCTCCATGCTCATTGTTAATATTTTTTTCCTAAAATTTCTTCCTATTGCTATGACAAAGAAGTCATATTCTTTTCTAGGATGTAGAACAAATTTATTATCTGGATTTCCTCAAAGATGAATACAGCACTGTCTTTTAAATAGCATTTGAGACAAATCTTCCATGCCTAGAACTTAAACCTGATAACACAGAATGGAAGTAACAGCCCCTCTTGCATTACAGAGTGTTAATGAAATTCTGCATGCACTAGTTCTTAAGGTCAATTCCAAATTATTCAGTGTTTTCAAGCCAGGTTCTTGGTATTACCAGTGATAAGAGTTAGGAGTGCTGAATTCAGGCTGTTAGAAAAGCAAATGCATCAGTGCATCTGCATTGCTGATGCTGTGTGCTTTATGCAGAATGGAAGTATTCTAAGGAACACTAACTTCATCAAAATATGCACAGCTCTAAAAAAAAAAAAATCCATATATATAGAGAGTAAATCTTTCAAAAATGCTTTTCTTACCATAATGGAAGTAGGAGGATTCTTTATGCTACTCTGGCTTGCAACTTGTAGAAATGCAAAGGAGATTATTCAGAAGATTTTAATCAGTCTTCTAACTACTTTAGGGAAGAAAGCACTGTGGGTACATGACGTAGTTGAAGGGTGGATAGAGAAACAGCTTGTGACTGGCCAATTTAATAGGATATCGGTGTATGTTCATCTGTAACTAAACATTTATTCTTACAGGGATGATATGCGTTTAATAGTGTCTCTCTCTTCCTTCTTCATCATCCAGTTCTGCACAAATTCTTAACAGCATTTGTAGCAATTTAAAGCTATTCAGCAACAATACTTTAATTCTTCTCAATTCCTTTCTGTGTTTCCCATTCCTTCTTAGAATTATTTCCTCAGAATGCAGCTTGGACTTACCCTTTATTCTATCTATTCCTGATTTCGGAGAGAGGTGATTCTGTCTTCAATTATTGTCCTCCCATGAACACACTCTTCTTTAGGTTGATGCCATTCAGTCTTTGAACCAGAAACCCTTGCTCTCCATTATTCTAAACAGAAAATAAACAAACAAACAAACAACTCTTTCCTTTATAGAATATCTGAGAGACAGCTTCATATTTTAAAACCTCTTCACAGAGTTGAGAAAAAGCAGAAATCAGAAACAGGGATGAAAGATTTCTACATAGCAATAGGCTACTGGGTTCAATAGAAGGAAAAGAGGACTTCTATCTTTGTGTCATAAATGAAAAAAGCTTGCTAGACCTATACTTCCAAATCCTTCGAAAAAAAGAAGCGTTCATGAATGTGACTTTACAGTTTTACTCACTTTCTTTAGTACTTACCTCATAGTTATGGTATCTATGTTATATTCATTAGTGGTTGTACACATTGACAGTACATCCATGACAGTAAATCCATACTGGGAATCACAGTTCCACATAGTATTATTGTAGCTTTACTCATGCAACTTATCAGCACAGACTCTAACTTGACACAGCCTCACACTCAGACAATTTATGTCTAGGCATTCTTCTTTGCTTTGGGATAACATTTACTTTTAACCACGACCAGGATCCCTTTTCTCTGGAATCAAAGACATGATATAACATAGCATGGCCATTGTTGACCTTGAATTAATACCAGAGTACCATAAAGTATTTTTTTATTTTTTTTTTTAATTTCTGCTGTTATACACATCTTAATCTTCATGGGAAAAATAAATAAATAAATAAATAAATAGATAGATAGATGTTCTAGATTCTGCTTGCCTCCTGATGTAAAAGTCTCTAGATTTTGATGATGTCTGTGGTGGTTTTACCCTGCTGGGCTGGTAAACTCCACTATACTATTCTCTCATTCACCCTTCTCAAAGGACAGGGTGAGAAAATATAATGGTAAAGGATTCAAGGGTTGAGATAAAGAAATGGAGATCACTCACTAATTATTATCACAGGCAAAACAGATAAATTAATATAGGGACATGAATATAATTTATTGGCTATTACTAAATCTAAAATAAAAGCACTGAAAACGCCATCCCCCTATCCAACCTCTTCTAACTCATTCCCCCGAGCAGTGCATGGGAATGGGGAATGGGGGCTGCGGTTGTTCCATGGTGCTTCATTTCTGCCACTCCTTCATGGTCACTCTCTTCCCCTGCTCCACATGGGATCCCTCCCATGGGATTCTGTCCTTCCCGAACGGAGCCTGCGGGGACTGCCCACAGGCTGCAGCTCTTCAAGAACTGCCCCAAATACGGGTCTATACCATGGGGTCCATTTGTCAGGAGAAAACTGGGCAGCAGCTTTCCCCAGAGAGAGCGTGGGCTCCTCTCCAGGGGCTGCAGCTCCGGCCCAGGGCCTGCTCCTGCGGGGGCTCTCCATGGGCCGCAGCCTCCTCCAGGCCACATCTACCTGCTCCACCAGGGGCTCCTCCACGGGGGGGCTGCAGCGTGGAGATCTGCTCCATGTGGGACCCATGGGCTGCAGGGGGACAGCCTGCTCCACCAGGGGCCTCTCCAGGGGCTGCAGGGGAACTTGTGCTGCCTTGTGCCTGGAACACCTCCTTCCCTCCTGCTGTGCTCACGTTGAGGGCTTCAGGGCTGCTTCTCTCAGCTCTCACCCCTCTCTCCCAGCTGCTGTAGCATAGTAGATTTCCCCTTCCTTCAATCTGTTCTTCCAGCATTGCTCATGGCTTGGCTCTGGACAGCCGCGGGTCCCTTTTGGATCCGTCTGGAGCTGGCTCTGATCTGACATGGGGCAGCCCTTCGGCTCTGTTCACAGAGGCCACTCCTGCAGCCCCCCTACCAAACCTTTGCCATGTAAACCCATGTAAACAGTATCAAGTCTTGCAGATATTGTTTCTGCTGGCTACCCAAGAGACTACTCTTTACACAACTATTACTGACATGTTATAGACAAATGACTAATTAACTGTGTGTTTTGATGTTAAATCAATCTATACAGTAACTCTGCCTTTGCAATGTTTTCGGAAAAGGGCATGCTGTAAGAAAGAACAATGCAGTTAGACGTTTCTTTCGGGTTAGAACATTTACAGCAATTAACCTAAGTTGTGGGGCTTTTCAGACTCGGTGAAGAACAGAACAGACAGTCATTCACATTTCCTCATCTAACTGTGACAGCAGTGTGCATTGCAGGTCTGAAGTTCAGGGCACTTATGCCTTGAGCTGGCTGTGGGAAATTAGTAATGTAGGTATAAACTAGTTTGGTAATAGAATCTTAACTGTGATCTTAGTTTACCTTAGAAAATGAATACTATGGAAAGTGAGTGAAATATTCCTGTCTTGCTAAACTTTGTGAGTTTTCAGTTGCTGAACCTTTAATGATTTCTGAATTGTAACCTTCCAGAAGACAGAGCAGTTTCTAAAATGGTTTGGTAGCTATGGCTCATTTCTGGAAGAGCCGTGTTCAAGTTTGTAATAAGGATCCAACAGAACAGAAGAATGAACTTCATTTGTCTGCAAGGGCAGTAAATATACTTAGCACTATGCTGTTACATAATGTGAATTTAATATATAATAGCGCTCCTAAAATGTTCCACAGACAGCTGTGAGTGCAAAAATCTACCATTAAACTATGAGACCTTCCTCAGCAATTCAGAAATTCATTAAAATATTTCTAATAGGCATTAGTCATCCCTCTCACAGGGATTGTAGTTTTCTTGCAATGAAAAGATATTACAGATAAGACTTCAGACACCAGACAAGCAATTAGCTGTGCAGGGTGATCACCTAGTTCCTAATTTATTCTTTAATTGACCAGACTTAAATAGGTATTTTGAAAAGGATCCGGTAACGGAGAAAAATAGTCCAAACCTGTCCAAGGATATGCAATTTTATTTATCTTGTGTTGTCACATTCCAGATAAGTAGTAACAGTAATTCACATAGTTTTCAGCATGTGCTTTAAATCCTTGCAGGCTTGTGGCTTTGCATCTAGGGATTAGCTCTCTATACATAATAATTTGGCAAACCACATGGAAAAGCATGACTGTAGGGAATAAAGCAAGAGTGTCTTATTTTGTCTACTTATCTAACACCTCTGGGGAATCAAAATAATAAGTCAGAAATTGAAGAACACTCTCCAATAAGGAATGAGCTTGACCTCATGTTGATACAAAAAGATAGCAATAGCTGTTCTGAATTGATGCTACTTATTATTTTGTACTTACATTTTCTTAAGTGCAGTTTCCACTTTTTTTCATATACCTGGAACTCATTTTTTTCTTTGCCAAAATGCTGAGCATGCCTTGTCAAAGCAAGGATAATGCTACGTAATGATATTTTTTAAATAGACTGCAGGTTTCTAATGTGGAATTTATGAGATGTTTGATGACAGCAACCTTTGACGATTTCATTGGTTAAAGGTTTTGCTTTCATATGTAGACAGCCAGCTAACTGAACCACCAAAAATCCACAGCTATATTTGTGGACTTTTTAAGCCTGATGAAAACTCAATGAATTTCACTGTAATTTGAGTTAAGCTTAAACATAGTCTATAACTCATAAATACAATTAATCCAGACTTGCTTTCATAAGAAATATGTATGGTGAAAATTTGAGTAGAAAAACAAAAACAAAAACAAAAACAAAAACTTTCTGGATAGCGTGGAAGATAGCTTCCTGATGCAGCTGGTTAGTCAACCTACCAGGGGTGGTGCCCTGCTAGACCTTCTCTTCACAAACAGAGAAGGACTGGTGGAGGATGTGATTGTCAGGAGCTGTCTTGGGCAGAGTGACCACGAAATGGTGGAGTTCGCTATTTTTGGCGAGGCCAGGAAGGGGACCAGTAAAACTGCTGTTTTGGACTTTCGGAGGGCTGACTTTGGGCTGCTCAGGACACTAGTTGGTGGAGTCCCTTGAGAGGCGGTTCTGAAGGGCAGAGGGGTCCAGGAATGGTGGGTGCTCTTCAAGAGGGAAATCTTAATGGTGCAGGAGCGGTCTGTCCCCATGTGCCCAAAGATGAGTCAGCGGGGAAGAAGACCAGCCTGGCTCAACAGAGAACTGTGGCTTGAGCTTAGGAGAAAAAAGAGGGTTTATAATCTTTGGAAAAGCGGGCAGGCCACCAGGGAGGACTATAAGGATGTAGCGAGGCTGTGCAGGGACAAAATTAGGAAGGCCAAAGCTCATCTGGAGCTCAATCTGGCTACTGCCGTTAAAAATAACAAAAAACGTTTTTATAAATACATCAACACAAAAAGGAGGACTAAGGAGAATCTCCATCCTTTACTGGATGCAGGGGGAAACTTAGTTACAAGAGATGAGGAAAAGGCGGAGGTGCTTAATGCCTTCTTCACCTCAGTCTTTAGCAGCAATACAGGTTGTTCTCTGGATACCCAGTACCCTGAGCTGGTGGAAGGGGATGGGGAGCAGGATGTGGCCCTCACCATCCACAAAGAACTGGTTGGTGACCTGCTACGGCACTTGGATGTGCACAAATCGATGGGGCCGGATGGGATCCACCCGAGGGTACTGAGAGAACTGGCAGAGGAGCTGGCCAAGCCCCTATCCATCATTTATCAGCAGTCCAGGCTATCGGGTGAGGTCCCAGTTGACTGGCGGCTAGCAAATGTGACGCCCATCTACAAGAGGGCCGGAGGGCAGACCCGGGGAACTACAGGCCTATCAGTTTGACCTCAGTACCAGGGAAGCTCATGGAGCAGATCCTCTTGAGAGTCATCATGAGGCACTTGCAGGGCAAGCAGGCGATCAGGCCCAGTCAGCATGGGTTTATGGAAGGCAGATCCTGTTTGACGAACCTGATCTCCTTCTATGACAAAGTGACGCACTGGGTGGACGAGGGAAAAGCTGTGGATGTGGTCTACCTTGACTTCAGCAAGGCTTTTGACACCGTCTCCCACAGCATTCTCCTCAAGAAACTGGCTGCTCTTGACTTGGACTGGCGCACGCTTTGTTGGGTTAGAAACTGGCTGGATGGCCGGGCCCAAAGAGTCGTGGTAAATGGAGTCAAGTCCAGTTGGAGGCCAGTCACTAGTGGCGTCCCCCAGGGCTTGGTGCTGGGGCCGGTCCTCTTTAATATCTTCATCGATGATCTGGACGAGGGCATTGAGTGCACCCTCAGTAAGTTTTCAGATGACACCAAGCTATGCGCGTGTGTCGATCTGCTCGAGGGTAGGAAAGCTCTGCAGGAGGATCTGGATAGGCTGCACCGATGGGCTGAGGTCAACTGTATGAAGTTCAACAAGGCCAAGTGCCGGGTCCTGCACCTGGGGCGCAATAACCCCAAGCAGAGTTACAGGCTGGGAGATGAGTGGTTGGAGAGCTGCCAGGCAGAGAAGGACCTGGGAGTGACTGTGGACAGTCAGCTGAATATGAGCCAGCAGTGTGCTCAGGTGGCCAAGAAGGCCAACAGCATCCTGGCTTGTATCAGAAACAGTGTGGCCAGCAGGGCTAGGGAGGTGATCATCCCCCTGTACTCGGCTCTGGTGAGGCCGCACCTCGAGTACTGTGTTCAGTTTTGGGCCCCTCGCTACAAGAAGGACATCGAGGTGCTTGAGTGGGTCCAGAGAAGGGCAACGAAGCTGGTGAGGGGTCTGGAGAACAAGTCCTACAAGGAGCGGCTGAGGGAGCTGGGCTTGTTCAGCCTGGAGAAGAGGAGGCTCAGGGGCAACCTTATTGCTCTTTACAGATACCTTAGGAGGCTGTAGTGAGGTGGGGGTTGGCCTGTTCTCCCACGTGACTGGTGAGAGAACGAGGGGGAATGGGCTTAAGTTGCGCCAGGGGAGTTTTAGGTTAGATGTTAGAAGAACTTCTTTACTGAAAGGGTTGTTAGACATTGGAACAGGCTGCCCAGGGAAGTGGTGGAGTCACCATCCCTGGAAGTCTTTAAAAGACGTTTAGATGCAGAGCTTAGGGATATGGTTTAGTGGGGACTGTTAGTGTTAGGTTAGACTTGATGATCTTGAGGTCTCTTCCAACCTAGAAATTCTGTGATTCTGTGATTCTGTGATTCTGTGAAAAACAAAATAACGAACCAACCAACCTGTGGTGCTGGAGTCAATCCTTCTCCAATATATTAAAGAAACCTAAAAAATGTATTTCCTTTTACCAAAGTTTTGTGATTTTCAAAATAAAAATACAGAAGATATTTATAAATCTCTATTTTCAAAGAATATCCTATGTACACAAGAATTTATTATTTCCTTCATCCAAGTAGTGACAATGCTCAATCTTTCTCACTACTTTTCTTTTAACAGCTGAAATTCAAAATGGTTCTTCTTACTCATCTGTGTATATGAGCATTTTCATCCATATGTGTTCTAGTTCCTTTGTTTGTAATACTGGTGATTTTACACCAATTAGAGAGATGCACTCGCATGTATGGCATATTAAGCAAAACAAGCAATTATTTTGTTTGAACATTAAACTGAATTAGACAGTCTGTAGAGAAATACTGAAGAAAGAAAGTGGACTAATAATTTCTTCTGTCCTTCTTGTCAAAGGGAAGAGATCTAAATGGACCGGCCAAATCTGGCAAATCAATGAATGGATATGGGATTTGTGCCACGGCCATGGATTTTGTTTAGACCTTGGGACTTGCTTTGAGAAATCTGTTCTTCTGGGAACTAATGGGGTACAGCTGAGGAGGGAAAATGCATCATTAGTTACAAGCTTGCCAAGAAAGCTTTCTGAAAAATGCTTGTGAACAAGGCTTTATACTGAAGCTGCTGAGTGTTGAAGACAGTGTCAGGCTGCCCAGAGACAGAGCAGAGGTCAGCAGGAGAGCACCTGAACAACAGCACAAAGAAATACCAGCCAGTAAGTCAGTTTCAATCAAGGCCCAACTTAAATACATCTACATATACCTACAATGCATGTACTATGGAAAATAAACAAATGGATCTGGAATTTTTGGTCCAGCCACAGGGCTAATGTATTATTGACCTCAGTGAGACATGATGGGATGTCTCTCATGACTAGAGGGCTGAGATGGATGGCTATGTGCTATATCCAAGGAAAGAAGGGGGAGTATGTTAGCCCTCTTCTTTAGGGAATGTCTTGACTGTATGGAGCTCAGTTATGGTGATAAAAAGGGTTGAGTGTTTCAGTGTAAGAGACAGGGGAAGAGCCATCAAGGGAGATGTGGTTAGAGTATGTTATAGATCACCCAACCAGGATGAAGAAGCAGACAAAATGTTCTATAGGTGGCTCGGAAAAGTGTTGTGATCACTGGTGTTTGTTCTCATTGGAGACTTCAGTTTCCCAGATGTCTGTTTGAATTACAGTTTAGCTTAGAGAAGAAAAAAGACTAGGAGATTCTTAGCTTGTGTAGAGGATAATTTCCAGATACAGATTATGACAGAGCCAAAAAGGGAAGTTATCCCACTTTACTGTTGGTTGTTAACAAGGAAGGCCTACCGATGATGTGATGGTTGGAGGCCAACCCGGTCACATCAACAATAAGATGATAGAGCTTTCAGTCCTTGGGGAAGCATGGAAGACAGTAAGCAGAACTGCTACTTTAGATTTTCAGGGGGCAGATTTTGGCCTATTTAGGGACCTAATTGACAGAGTCCACTGGGAGGTAGTTCTAAATGGCAAAGGAGTCCAGGAAGACTGGACATTCATCAGAAATGAAATTTTGAAAGCACAGAAGCAGGCTATCTATATGTGTTGAAACATGAGCTGGCAGGGAACAAGACCAGCCTGACTGAACAGAGAGCTTTTTCCTGGAACTCAGGAAGAAAATGAGTTTAAGAACTTTTAAAGAAGAAGCAGGCAACTCATGAGGACTACAAAAATGTTGTGAGGTTATGCAGGGAGAAAATTAAAGGGGTCAAAGCCCAACTGGAACTTAACTTGGTTACTTCAGTAAAAGCCAATAAAAACATTTTTTAAAATACATAAACAATAACAGGAAGACACACACAGAATCACACAGGACTGTAAGGGTTGGAAGGGACCTCGAAAGATCATTGGATCCAACCCCCTGCCAAAGCAGGTTCCTCAGAACAGGCTGCCCAGGTAGGCATCCAGACAGGCCTTGAATATCTCCAGAGAAGGAGACTCCACAACCTCCCTAGGCAGCCTGTTCCAATGTTCCGTTACCCTCACTGTGAAGAAGTTCTTTCGCATGTCAGTGCAGAACTTCCTGTGCTCTAACTTGCAGCCATTGCCCCTTGTCCTATCCCCACAAACCACTGAGAAGAGGTTGGCTACATCCTTCTGTCCCCAACCCCTTAGATATTTATATACACTGAGGAGATCCCCTCTCAGTCTTCTCTTCTCCAGGATGAACAGACCCAGGTCTCTCAGCCTTTCTTCATAGGGAAGATGTTCCAGGCCCCGTATCATCTTTGTGGCCCTCTGCTGGACTCTTTCCAGAGATCCCTGTCTTTCTTGTACCAGGGAGCCCAGAACTGGACACAGGACTCCAGGTGAGGCCTGACCAGGGAGACTAAGGAGGATCTCCATCTTTTATTGATTGTGGGAGGAAGCATAGTGATAAGAGATGAAGAAAAGACTGAGGTATTGAATCACTTCTTTACCTCAGTCATTATTAGTAAGACTGATTGTTTTTGGTGCACCCAGCCTGCTGAATTGGAAGACAGAGACAGGGTGTACAATGAAGCTTTTGTAATCCAAGGGGAAATGGTTAAAGACCTGCTACACCACTTGGACGCACACACACAAATCTATGGGTCCAGATGGCATCTAAGGATGCTGAAGGAACTAGTGGATGTGTTCTCTAAGCCACTTTTAATAATTTAACAGCATTCCTGGATAACCAGGGAGGTCACAGTTGACTGGAGGCTAGTGAATGTGATGCTCATTAACAGAAAGAGCAGGAAGATGGATCCAGAGAATTACAAACCTGTTGGTCTGCCTTGGGTGCCAGGGAAGGTAATGGAGCAGATCTTCTTGACTGCCATTACATGGTACGTACAAGACAACCAGGTGATCAGATCCAGTCATTGTGGGTTTATGAAAGTCAGGTTCTACTTCTCTAAACTGATCTCCTTCTATGATAAGATAAAACAGTGGATGAGGGAAAGACTGTGTATGTTGTTTACTTGAACTTTAGCAAAGCATTTGATACTGTTTCTGACAGCACTCCCCTGGAGAAAATGGCTACATATGGCGTCAATGGATACACTGATCACTGGGTAAAAAACTGGCTGGATTACAAAGTCAAAAAGGGTCATTGTGAATGAAGTTAAATCCAGTTGGTGTCCAGTCATAACTGGTGTTCCCCAGGGCTAAGTATTGGGGTGAGTTTTACTGAATATTTTCATCAATGATCTGGATGAGGGAATTGGGTAAAATTTGCAGTAAATTTGTGAATGACAATTGGGTGGGAGTGTTGATGTGTCTTATGGTCTGAAGGTTTTGCAGAGGGATCTGGGTAGGCCAGATCAATGGGTTACATCCAATTGCATGGCATTCAACAAGGTTAAGTGCTAGGTCCTGCACTTGGGTCACTACAACCCCATGCAGCAATACAAGCTTTTGGGAATAGTGGCTGGAAAGTTCCCTGGCAGAAAAGGACCTTGGAATGCTAGTTGTCTACTGGATGAACATGAGCCCGCAGTGTGTCCAGGTGGTCAAGAAGACCAATGACATCCTGGTCTGCATCAGAAACAGCGTGACCAGCAGTACCAGGGATGTGATTCTCACACTATAATCAGCTTTGATGAAATTGCATCTTGAGGGCTGTATTCAGTTTTGGGGCCCTCACTTCAAGAAAGATACTGAGTTGCTGGAACATGTTCGGAGAAGGACAATGATGCTAGTGAAGGGACTAGAAAATAAGACGTATGAAGAGAGGCTTAGAGAACGGGGGTTATTTAGTCTTGAGAAAAGGAGGCTGAGGGGAGACCTCGTTGCTCTCTATAAATACTTGAAAGTGATAGGACATGAGGAAAAGGTGTCAATTTGTGTCAGGGAAGTTTAGGTTAGATGTCAGGAATAATTTTTTTCACAGAAAGGGTAGCTAGACATTGGAACAGGCTGCCAGGGAAATGATGGAGTCACCATCCTTGGAGGTATTAAAGAGATATTGGAAGTATTGCTTAGGGACATGATTCAGCAGTAGACTTTGAAGTGTTAGGTGATGATTGGACTTGAGGGTGTTTTTCAGCCTAAGTGATTCTAGGATTCTATAGCATCTTCACTTGCTGTGATACTTCAAGGAGGAATTTCCAGAAGTCATGTCCAGAGATTATTTTTCATAGAATATTTGGTCAATACTTGCCAGATGTTGGCAACTGATAGCTTGACTTAAATGGACACTTAGATAGAGGATGCAGTAAATCAAGTAAAATAAATGATTTTTTTTTTTTAAGATATAGCACAAAGTGTGTCCTATATGCTGTTTTCCTGTTCTGAAGTGAGTGGCTTTGAAAAGTGTTTGGGGAGGCTTTTTTTTTTTTTTTTCTTAATTGTGAGTTGTGTTTTATCTGTTTCTTTCAATCATAGTCATAAGAAAGAAAGGAAGGAAGAAAAGAAGAGAAAGGAAACAAAATAGGAAAAGGAAAAGGAAAAGGAAAAGGAAAAGGAAAAGGAAAAGGAAAAGGAAAAGGAAAAGGAAAAGGAAGGAAGGAAGGAAGGAAGGAAGGAAGGAAGGAAGGAAGGAAGGAAGGAAGGAAGGAAGGAAGGAAGGAAGGAAGGAAAGAAAGAAAGAAAGAAAGAAAGAAAGAAAGAAAGAAAGAAAGAAAGAAAGAAAGAAGGAAAGATCTTCCTTAAAGTTTGTGTTGGAATTCCAATGAGCTGTATGTCAGCTCTCTGAAGATTTGGAAGTACTCACCACCAAACTATGTTCATAAGATATTATTTTTGTGGCCAAAGTAATCATTTACCAAACCAATTTAATACTTATTTTCTAAGTTTTCAATTGAAATATTAATTTTGCAATGGATTACATCATACTCCTCCTATGAAAACGGTGCTGGAACACACTATGCTTGTGATCAGTATTTATCTGCAAAATATCTTGTGAAAAGTCTGCACAAGATGAAATCATGTCATCTACACAAGTAAGCAGTTGTTTTCTGTGTTTCTTTGACTTATCCACATTAAGGACCCCATTGAATATTGCTGTATGTCATATAAGCTCATTTACTACATTTCCTCTTAGTGCTTATAAGCTGGGGTTTGAATTATCAGTGAATGGCTAGGAAAGTTATTACAGTTTAAACATAATGTAGGTGGTTTCTCCAGCTAGGTTAACTGATTAACAGTATTGAGCTGTCCTGAATCCAGATTAATGTTACAGCCAGGATCACTAGAGTAGCCTTCCTACCCTTTTCATGAGGGTAGCCCCTCACAGATCAATGAATCTTTAAATCTGGAGTATTTTCAGAAAACATCTGAGCACTTTGTTCCCTTGTGACATTAATATGTTCAAATAACTAAATAACTTAAATAACCTGGATCCCTACAAGTCCATGGGTCCGGATGGGATTCATCCCCGGGTGCTGAAGGAGCTGGCGGACGTCATCGCAGAACCTCTCTCAATTATTTTTCAACGATCCTGGGAGTCTGGAGAGGTCCCGGTAGACTGGAAGCTGGCAAATGTTGTGCCGATTTTCAAGAAGGGTCAGAAAGAAGACCCTAGCAATTACAGGCCTGTCAGTCTCACGTCAGTGCCTGGTAAAATCATGGAGAAGATGGTTCTCGAACTTATTGAGGCGCACCTGGGGGACAAAGCAGTCATTGGTCCCAGCCAGCATGGGTTTGTGAAGGGTAGGTCCTGCCTAACTAACCTGATTTCCTTTTATGATAAGATCACCCGTATGGTGGACCAAGGGAAACCAGCTGATGTGATTTTTTTGGACTTCAGCAAGGCTTTTGACACGGTTTCCCATAGGATCCTACTGGACAAAATGTCCACCATACAGCTAAATAAAAACATCATACGATGGGTGAGCAATTGGCTAACGGGCAGGGCCCAAAGGGTTATGGTGAATGGCGCTGCGTCAGGCTGGCGGGCGGTCACTAGTGGGGTCCCTCAAGGCTCCATTTTAGGGCCGGTACTTTTCAATATTTTTATAAATGATCTGGATGTAGGAATAGAAGGTATTTTGAGCAAGTTTGCTGATGACACCAAACTTGGAGGAGTTGTGGACTCGAATGAGGGTGGAAAGGCCTTGCAGAGGGATCTGGATAGGTTGGAGAGCTGGGCGATCGCCAACCGCATGAAGTTCAATAAGAGCAAGTGCCGGGTCTTGCACCTGGGACGGGGAAACCCTGGCTGCACGTACAGACTGGGCGATGAGACGCTGGAGAGCAGCCTAGAAGAGAGGGATCTGGGGGTCGTGGTAGACAGCAAGTTCAATATGAGCCAGCAGTGTGCCCTGGCAGCCAGGAGGGCCAACCGTGTCCTGGGGTGCATCAAGCACGGCATCGCTAGTAGGTCGAGGGAGGTGATTGTCCCGCTCTACTCTGCGCTGGTGCAGCCTCACCTCGAGTACTGTGTGCAGTTCTGGGCACCACAGTATAAAAAGGACATGAAACTGTTGGAGAGTGTCCAGAGGAGGGCAACGAAGATGGTGAAAGGCCTGGAGGGGAAGACGTACGAGGAACGGCTGAGGGCACTGGGCCTGTTCAGCCTGGAGAAGAGGAGGCTGAGGGGAGACCTCATCGCAGTCTACAACTTCCTCGTAAGGGGGTGTCGAGAGGCAGGAGACCTTTTCTTCATTAACACCAGCGACAGGACCCGTGGGAACGGGGTTAAGCTGAGGCAGGGGAAGTTTAGGCTTGACATCAGGAGGGGGTTCTTCACAGAGAGAGTGGTTGCACACTGGAACAGGCTCCCCAGGGAAGTGGTCACTGCACCGAGCCTGACTGAATTTAAGAAGAGATTGGACTGTGCACTTAGTCACATGGTCTGAACTTTTGGGTAGACCTGTGCGGTGTCAAGAGTTGGACTTGATGATCCTTAAGGGTCCCTTCCAACTCAGGATATTCTATGATTCTATGATTCTATGAAATAACTAAGGCCAGACTTTAGAAAAAGTGGCATTATGTATTCTAGTAAAGTTCATAATTTTCTAAACCTGTCATCCTAAACTAGATCAGGCAGGATCCCCTAGAGACCTGAATTATTAGTACGGTCCCTAGTGTCTTTCTGACCAGCTGTTAAAGAAAAAGGCTATAAATGATCTGAAGGCTGCAACAGGCAGTTGGAGGGAAGCCACATAATTTAGCTCTGTGGACACAAGTGGTGTTATGCCTGGTAGCTTCAGAGTAAAGAAAAGTTCCCATTTTGTACTAATAATTACATCAAGGTGACTATTACTAGTTTCCTAAATTCATAGTTACACTTCTAATTAATAGACATGAATTTGCTCGAGAAACTAAACTTCTATAAATTTCAGTGAAAATTTTCATAAATTTTCAGAAGTAGATAAGTTTAGGACACACTGATCTGTTACACTCTCAAGTTTTCATGATTTAAATTATTACATATCAGCTGAGCTAAAGAAATCACCCAAATATAAACTTTTTGCATGAAGTAGATACATTATAGTCTGAACTAATTTTAGCTTATGTTTTTTTTAAGGTTGTATTGTGTTTGTATTAAGTGAAGATTATAAATACATGTGGTTAAGAAGGAAATGCTAAGGAATAGCTTTTTGTCTTCATTAAAGTATTATTTCCAAAAATTTTGCTTAATGATCCATCTTGAAATGCTGTTCTCAAAAGAGGATTTTGGATTTTCCTTAACTGAGTCATCTTTGAATTTCTGTCTTTTTTTTTTTTATTATTATTTATTTTATTTTATTTTATTTTATTTTCACAATACAGTATTTGTCTACTATGGGAATTTTAAAATTCATAATTAGATTCATAAAACATTTTGCCAGATGACAGTATCTCTCTCTATTTGTTCATTTTTACATTAAAGAATGGCAGAGAATGTAATAAGTTGTAAAATTACTGATACAATTTCCAAAGGGAAGAAATCATGTAAGTTTTGCAAAAGAATATGAAATTGAAAAAGAAACAGTCATATTAAGTCATGCTACATTCAGTCATATTGAATATTATTAGAAATATGAATGTGTACTGCCATTTAGTCAATGGATGTCATTGTTTTCTTTTCTGTTTTCATTTAAGGAGTATGTTGATGACCTGATCTTCATATGCCTGTGTTTTCTTTCTGGTCAGACTGTACAATAATTGATAACAGAGCTCTGGGCAATTCAAATTGCTTTAGATACTCTTCTATTGTCCTTCTCTTTGTATGCTGCTACCCATTCACTGAATGATTCCCTCTTCTCTTCTAGATTAGCATCTCCTCCAGATCTCCCTTCTCATTTTCACACTCCAATATTATCTGCAGTGGCTGTCCATCAGCTCCATGCTCATTCCCTTCCCTTCCCTTCCCTTCCCTTCCCTTCCCTTCCCTTCCCTTCCCTTCCCTTCCCTTCCCTTCCCTTCCCTTCCCTTCCCTTCCCTTCCCTTCCCTTCCCTTCCCTTCCCTTCCCTTCCCTTCCCTTCCCTTCCCTTCCCTTCCCTTCCCTTCCCTTCCCTTCCCTTCCCTTCCCTTCCCTTCCCTTCCCTTCCCTTCCCTTCCCTTCCCTTCCCTTCCCTTCCCTTCCCTTCCCTTCCCTTCCCTTCCCTTCCCTTCCCTTCCCTTCCCTTCCCTTCCCTTCCCTTCCCTTCCCTTCCCTTCCCTTCCCTTCCCTTCCCTTCCCTTCCCTTCCCTTCCCTTCCCTTCCCTTCCCTTCCCTTCCCTTCCCTTCCCTTCCCTTCCCTTCCCTTCCCTTCCCTTCCCTTCCCTTCCCTTCCCTTCCCTTCCCTTCCCTTCCCTTCCCTTCCCTCCCCTCCCCTCCCCTCCCCTCCCCTTCCCTTCCCTTCCCTTCCCTTCCCTTCCCTTCCCTTCCCTTCCCTTCCCTTCCCTTCCCTTCCCTTCCCTTCCCTTCCCTTCCCTTCCCTTCCCTTCCCTTCCCTTCCCTTCCCTTCCCTTCCCTTCCCTTCCCTTCCCTTCCCTTCCCTTCCCTTCCCTTCCCTTCCCTTCCCTTCCCTTCCCTTCCCTTCCCTTCCCTTCCCTTCCCTTCCCTTCCCTTCCCTTCCCTTCCCTTCCCTTCCCTTCCCTTCCCTTCCCTTCCCTTCCCTTCCCTTCCCTTCCCTTCCCTTCCCTTCCCTTCCCTTCCCTTCCCTTCCCTTCCCTTCCCTTCCCTTCCCTTCCCTTCCCTTCCCTTCCCTTCCCTTCCCTTCCCTTCCCTTCCCTTCCCTTCCCTTCCCTTCCCTTCCCTTCCCTTCCCTTCCCTTCCCTTCCCTTCCCTCCCCTCCCCTCCCCTCTACCCTTCCCTTCTTGCTCTCGTTGCAGAAACCTCATATTCTTTGGTGTAGCCATAAATGTGACCATGTGGAGGTTAATGAAACCTGCCACTCTTTACTATCTAGTAGTCCAAATTCAGTGTTATACCCCGTAATCTTGAGTACTACTCTGAGCCTGCTGTTAGACTTTTAGACTGACCATTAGACTGGAATGCTACAAGTGAATAGAACTAGCCCATACTGAGACACTTACCCCAAGTTCCATTCAAAGCTTAACAAAATTTATAACATAGAACTAATGCTGTTATAAGCTATCAGCTTCTATTTATATTTAATATATGCACGTGCATATACACACATTCTCTAAATTTGAGACCTATCCAAAGACAATAAATAAAGCCTGCTGAAGGCCTGGGCCAAGGTACTTGTTTTCTCAGTGTAGGATTTCTGCTTTATGTTTGTTCACTTGTTTAAACAATTTAATTTATGCTGATGTTCTCTTGCATTTTAGAAATGCAGCAGAACACATTTTGCTTTCTTACTGCTGTAGCTCATTATGTGCACATTTTACTTTGCTGCTGAACTTGTCCTACGTTTCCAGTTTCAAAGAGGAAAGCTAATATTTTTAGACCTCACTGACAGCTATTTGTAACCTTGTACTCACAGTTCTGAGCAGCTCCTGACATATTCTTTTCTCAATGCAGAATATTGCAAAGGGGATAATGTTTAAATGTAATACCCAGGAGCCGCTTTTGAAATTTGGACACAATCAGTGGAATTAACAGCATACATAAATTGTCAGTACTTTTTTATATTTCATTACTCCATGGATTTATGCTCACATAAAACATTTAGAGAAACAGTTTTCACCTCAGAAAGTCTACTGTCAAATTTCCAATTAAATATGGTATAATATGAAAAATAAAAGACTAGGTGGAAAAATGTATGTAAATACATATTACATATGTAAATATAAAAATAACCATAATCAGCAGGTGAATAAGAAGGAAAAATATGCCAGATTCTCTGATCTTAAAAACAAACAAACAAAGAACATTTTTATAAGAAATGTGATTGTTTGAAATCACTGTGTCTAGAACATCCCAATTTGTTGTGACATACATCAATCCTGAAACATTTCTATTCAGGTTACTTCTATGACACTTGAGAATTTAGTATCTGAAAAGTGCACAATGCATTTAGTTTCATGGTATATCTCTGAATCACAGAATGCTATTATTCCTGTTTAAAAGGCATGTGTATGGCAAGTGGAAGTGGGGAACAAAAAATGAGATGATAACTCTGTAAATAAACTATGACATAATCTCAGAAGGCCTATGTCTGATAACCAAAATGTACTTCTTTTTCTATTCGCCAACTGGATCACTGCTTTGTAATAATTTTATATTATAGGTCCTGTAGAAAAACAGGGAGGAAAACTGTAAGTAGGAGTTCTGGTCTCAGGATTCTTTATCATGGTGACATTGAATTGGATGCCTCAGTCCCAGGAAAGTGTCCACAAGGTCATGCAATATCCCAGGGCAGAGCACTTTCCATCCTGTAAGGAAGCCAGGACATTACATAAGGAGAACATAAGACCTTTCAGCTTTTCTCTTGCCATCCAGAAAATGTGTGCTAAACCACGGGACAGAGAACTCATTTTGACAAGCTAGGCTTCAGTCTAGGGCATCATGCTTTTTAGGAGGAATTTGCACACAGCTGCTCTCCTGCTCCAGGATCCTACTACCAGCTGTTAGCTGTTGAGTACTGGGCCAGTGAGACACATGTAGTGGAAGACAATGAGATGACCTTTAATGGAAGATCATAAGACATAGGGGAGTTAAATCATAGGCAGGAAACTCTCAAACTCAGATATGAGAGCAGGCTCACCTACAAAATTCCAACTGACTATAAGCTATGCCAGCCTTTTAACAAAGACATAATTTCCCCATTTGACTATTTTGAATATGATGTAGTTCTTATTAATTCCCAGAATATGAAGACCAAAATTTAAACTGTGAAACAAGTGAGACTGATGATTACCAGAGAGAGGTCTGTGAAAGGAATAAACATCAAGATCTAAAGGAGAGTACTCAGTTTATACTTGACATGGTGTGATTTACTGCTAGTATACAAAATATTGAATGTTAGAAATTGTTTCACATCTGGAGTTGTTAAGTGCATACATGCTCAAGTCCTGTATAATCTTCTGCATGCAAAGAACTGCAGAAAAAAACTCCAGAAATGGCTTCAAGCCCATTATGAGTAGAAATATGACAGACATTGTAAAGACTTTTTTTGAATACTTGGGAACATAGGTATTTTTGAAAGAAAGACGTTGTAGTCATGAAGTTTAGATAATCACTATCCCCTCAAAGATCTGCTTGATATTCACTGTCTTTGGAACCAGTTCAGGTGGCACTATGACTCTTAATAGATACAAACCGTTTGTTATAGTTAATTGAAATTAGTAAAAATGCCATAAATAAATAAATAAAATAAATCTGTTTAGGAAGCAGACCAAAGGCTTCAAAAGACATTTTGGCAATGCAAATCTGAACTGAACTGAAACCTAAAAATACTGCTAATAGTAGAGATGCAAATACAGTTGAATAAACAGCTCATAGGTTTTTATAATTATTGCCAATTTCCACACTTGAAGACTATTTCTCTGTTGAAAGAAAAATATAAAAGGGAACATTACAAAGGAAAGTCTATAAATGAAGATATGTTATAAACTCTTAAAAAAAACAAACAAACAAACAAAAAAACAAGTTCACCTTATTCTACATTTTGAAAGCACTCCACAAAAAACAATTATATCTACTATTGAATACTGAAAACTTTAGAATTTCTGAAAGTACTTCATTTTCCTAAATGGTTATCTTACAGTATAATTGCCTGAAAGGTATTAATATAGTGTTTTTGGAGTAGCTTATTCTGGAGCCTAAGTGAAGAGATTTTAGTCTTGATTTTAATCCTGATAACAGTCCATTCAAGAGCTGTTTTAAGAAGTACAGTTGAGTCATTAAGTAAAAATAACTGAAATAACGTTGTGTGATATTTTTGTAGAAAGAAAATCATATATTAAACTCTCATAAATATATATATATATATATATTTTTTTTTTTTTTTCTCAGGCTCACTCTTGTTTCCACAAAAATAAATTAAGAGCTCCCTTTCATTTTCAAGGGAATAGGAGGAAACACTTTACCAATGTTATGTAATTATTCCTTACAACACACCACTGTGATTAAAGAAAACAAATGATTCTAAAGGAGCAATCCTTACTACAGAAATACCAGCCTTGAACATAATAATTCCTCTTCCCTAAAAGCCTGAGGAAAAAATACAAGTTTTAAGGGAGCAATAGGAATTATGCTGGCAATATCTAATCAATTTATAGAGAAAATACAGTAGCAAGTTTAATACAGTGTAATTCAAGAAAGATGAATAAATTAGCAGAGTACTTAAGATTTCTTTAATAGAAATATCAATGCATATTACATTAAAAATGAGAACATTTCACCATTGCTATGAGGAGGCATATTTTTAATCAGTGGTGGCTTTGGCTGTAGTAACTGTAAACTACCAGCATTCAAAACCCTGAGGAAGGCAAGTATTGACCTCAGAATTTAGGAGAGCAGTATTCAGCCTACTCAGGAAACTGATACATAAGACTTGGGTAGTCAGTTATAGAAGGAAGAGGAACTCAAGAAAGCTGTCCCCTTAAGGACAAGCACAAAAATGATCTGTCCAAACATTCAGAAAAAACAAGTCGATGTGTCAGGAAATTGATAGAAAACTGGAGATAGGCAGGGAAGGAGGGGAGGATGTTTTGCCCTCTGTGTTAGGGAAGGGATCAATTGCAAACAGAACTTGTAAAGTAAAGGACCACACTGATGAAGGACACCTTCTGGTTGGGGTCTACTACAGGCCACCTGATCAAGGGGAGCCTGTTGACAAGGCTTTTTTGCTTCAACTACGAGAAGCATCATGTTCACACACTCAGCCTGATAGGGGAATTCTACCACACAGATGTATTCTGGAAAAGCTACACAGCAGGCTGTGAGCCTAGGAGCCTCAAGGAGATTCCTCTAGCCTCTTGGAGATTCCTAGAGTCTGTCAAGGATAGCTTTCTGGTGCAGGTGTTACACAAACCAACCGGGGAGAAGCATTATGTCATCATTCCATGACTGGAACAATTTCCTTGTGAGGAAAGAGCAGGAGAAATGGGCTTGTTCAGCCTTGAGTAGAGGTGAATTCAGGGGAACCTAATAGTAGTCTGAGTTACCAAAGGGAAGCTGGAGTAGTTCAAGACTCAACTGGATAAAGCCCTAGTCTCACCTTGCAACTGACTGTTGTGAGCAAGAGGTTGAACTGGAGATCTTCTGTGATCCATCCCAGCCTGAGCAATTCTGGGTTTCTGATATTGCTGTTCTGTTTCCTGAAAGACTTGAAAGTATTACAACTTTTATTGAATGATTTTGGGGGCATGCAAAATTATTTGTCTTTTTCAGCTCAAGGTGCGGGTATTTGGCATCACAGAATGCCAACTATCACATATTAGTATTTTTAATTATTCAGCCTGCAAATACCTTCTATAAGTATACCAAAACCAAATAACAGTCATTCACAGATCTCAGATATGAATCATGAATAAGTGGAGCAAACGGATCACCGTAATTCACATAAATAAAATTCCATGAATATTGTAGAAATGATCCTATAATGACTACATTTACAGAAAATGGAATCAATCTCCTAAAAGCTTGCAGTCAATATTAATTAGATCACTTATTAATGAGATGATTTGATTACTTCTACTATATGCACCATATGTAATGTAAACAGTGCAAGAACACATGTGGCAAGTAAAATGTCATATTTGCACTGTGGATGATTTGTATTCACCCAAAACTGCTTTAGAAAAGTTGTACCAAAAGAGCTTTATTCAATTTTTTAATTACTACCTCAAGCTACACAGTTACAATCTGTTTTTCTTCTCATCTTCAACATCAGCACGCTTGTCTAAAAAGTGGTTTAGGGATTCCTAAAATCCATGAAACTCACTTCTTTCTTTCTTTCTTTCTTTCGTTCTTTCGTTCTTTCTTTCATTCTTTTGTTCTTTCTTTCATTCCTTCATTCTTTCTTTCCTTTGTTCTTTCGTTCTTTCATTTGTTTGTTCGTTCTCTTTTGTAAATTACTAATAGCTTAAGTGTAACTTTTTTTTTTAGTAACTTTTACTTTTTTTACTTTACTTTTGCTTAATAAAATAAAATAAAATAAAATAAAATAAAATAAAATAAAATAAAATAAAATAAAAATGACACAAATCAGCATGGCATTACAGGGACTATGAATGAAATCTTTTCTTTCATTTATAAAATCTATAGCTTGGGTAAAACACAAACTAACATTTAGTAAGCTCAGGCATTTTAAATCCAACTCTCAAAGTCATAACTTTCTTGAAGATGAAATGTTATTCACTATGGAAAAGTAAACTGAGGGTGGATAGAGCAATGGAAAAGGTTGCCCAGAGAGATTGTGTAGTTTCCTTCTGGGCAACTTGCTCTGGGTGGCCCTGCTTGAGTAGGGGGGTTGGATCAGATGACCTCTAGATGTCCCTCCCAACCTCAATCATTCTGTGAATCCGTGAAACATGAAAACTAAAACTGGGAATGCTTTTCTTGGTTTGTTTGTTTATCTATCTATCTATCTATCTATTCATTACATACAGGACGAGGAATGTCCATTTGTGTAAGACTTGGAAATATGAGGAGCCACTGTGTGAGATAAAACAGACCCAAGCAGAGATACCAAAACTAGTTCTATACTGACTAATGCTGATGTCAATGCTGATGCCAAAATCTATACATGTGCTTTATAGTGGCATGCTATCCAAGCAGATTCAACTTTTTTTTTAGGTAACCCTGTACCTGAATCTGTCAATGAAGAACGTGAACCAGAAATTGGTTATTTATGCATAATTCTGTGCAATTTATAGCTCAAAATTCTTATTATGGCAAAAGCCTCTATCCTAAAGATGCTCATTGTCTAATGAAAACCTTAGTTGTTCAGTTTAAAAATGGTATATATTTCAATGAAAGATTGAATGGGAATACTCTCGTAGAAAGGAATGGGTTAATTTTGCCTCTTTCTGCTGGGGTGCTTTCTAACCACCAGAGAGCTATTACAAAGTGGTTATGTCTTCCTCTGACCATTGTGAAAGAAACAGCTAAAAATATGCTTTGGGAAGATTTCAAACCTGTAACTGTGTATTAAGACTCTGAATGCCTACAAGACCAAAGCTTCTAAAGTTAAAGAGACTAATTTCTGTAACCACATTAATTCAAACTGTGTTTTGCATTTTGTCTAAACTGTGACTTTTGAACCCTCCTCACCCCCATCCACCTCAGTCCTTCCAGAATACAAGTCTAGAAATCTACATTTTTACATTAGAATTGCCTACACTATGTGAAGATCTTTAGGAGTTGACAGCACTTTCATACCAGTTTTAAGAATAATGGGTTTCAAAATCAGAACCCAGAAGTCTAAGCTCCATTTTTTTTTTTTTTTTTTTTTTGGAGGGGAAGAAGGTGAAGCCCTAAATTTGAAGGAGAGCTGAAATAAAATTATGTGAGTAATGTTCATTTGTAGAGGTGTAGAGGCAAGATAAGATGAGACAAAATGAGGCAAATTCAGAGAAGTCAACAGAAAATCTTCCCAGAAATCTGTCCTCTAGGGTAGGTGAAACAAACAAACAAACAAACAAAAAAAAAACACAATTTAATAACGCGCTAAAATTTGACCCTATTAATGTGAAATATTTCATCAGCAAATGGTCCAAAAATATACAGTTGCCTAGCTTTATTTTAATAGCAATTGATATCTCGGGACATTTAAAATAAAGTTTGTGGAAATATACATTCAATGTGTCCTATGATAATTCAATTATCCAAACAGTCTACAGTGAGAAAGGATAACATTTCTTCACTACAGAACTGACAACCATTTATAGGTAAGTTTAAAACAGCACCACAAATCAGCAACCTGATCCAATATTAATGCATAGTCTTACACAACATGCCTCTTGTTTTCCAGCTATACTACAGACTGTTACAAATGTACTTAAGATAAGAATCCTGCTTTACACATTATCAGTATATTTCCTAGTTCTATGTATTTGTTAACATTTTGTCTTTGAACTGTACTATTACCTTTTCATGCTAGAAATGTTTCTCTTCTACAAAATTAATTGTTAAAAATATCAAAGCCTTTAGTTTTTGTTATTTTAATATAAATGTTATTAGATAGTAGCTTGTCCATTCCATTATAAAAATTGAAGTTTGTTTCCAGAGTCCTGAAATAAAATCTCACTTATGATGATTTTATTTGAACTGTCTATCTGGTTTTATTTTTCAGTATAGTCAGATATACAAGCTGTTTCTAGTTTGAATTTGAAGTTTTCACATTGACTTTATGTTACATTATTAATTTGCACTTTCCTTTTCATCATTAGCTTATTGTGTCCTATGCCAATATTTAATATTTTTATAGACAAGTCGACAAATTACAGATGAGATTAGTGAACAGTGATGTGGACAGAAAACTAGCTGAATCAGTGCTTCACCATCAGCAGATTTGCAGACAATACCAAGCTGAATGGTGTAGTTGATAAAAGAGAAGGAAGGGATGCCCTCCAAAGGGACCTGGACAAGCTTTGGGCCCACACAAACATAATAAAGTTCAAGTCCAAGTCCAAGGTGCTGCACCAGGGCTGGAGCAACCCCAGATGTGAGTACCTCATACAGCAGTACATTCCGGGGATCAAACAGCTGCAAAGCAGTTCTGCAGAGCTGTGGGGGTCCTGGTAGGCACAAAATTGACCATGAGTAAGCAATGATGCCTTACAATAAAGATGCCAATGGCATCCTGGGCTGCAATAGAAAGAGTACTGCTGACAGCTCAAAGGAGGCTATTCTTTCTCTCTACTCAGTCCTGGTGAAACACATTTGGAGTGCTTTGTCTTGTTCTGGGCTTCCTGGTGAAAAGAAGATACTAGCTTAGTGAAGTAAGTCCAGTGTAGGGCTTTGAAGATGATTAAAGGACTGAAACATCCGTCATACAAGGAAAGGCTGAGAGATCTGACATGGTTCAATTCAGACAAGAAAAGGCTCAGGGGGATCTCATCAGTGTGTAAAAATACTTGGATGGGAGGTAGTGAAGAGGGAGACAGACTCTCCTCAGCGGTGCTGGGTGAATGGAACATGTGAAAACAACAAAATATTTTTATTACATTGAGGGAGGTCAAAGAAGAAGTAGTGTTATCTCCATCCTTGGATATAATCAAAATCTGACTGGACAGGTTCCTGGGCTATTTGTTCTATCCAACTGCTTGAGCAGAAGAGTTGGATTAGATGACCTTAAGACATCCCTTCCAATTTAAAAAATTCCAGGATTATTGTGGGCCAGTAAATCAACTCACATTCCAGAAGGAATTTCACTCCTTGCTGAGATTAGTCAAAGTTTAAGTCCATATATTTATCAGTCAAAAAGATTAGAAGGGGGGTAAGTCTGTTGGAGAGATCAAAAGATTGATACAAAGATAAAAAAAAGATCGTTAAAAAAAGTTAAAGAGCATCTTTAAGTCATCTTAGCAAGTTTAAGTGAACCTAAAAATGCTCAGCAGATAAGAACCTGGATGCTAAAGTAGATAACATTTATATATATAAATATGTGAGTGGGCGTATGTTCACATATATACAAATAATTTCTATGAGTGATAGGACTTTTTGCTGTGTGAAACATTTCAAGTCTGTTCTTATGTTTTGAATTTTTCATAGGTCTGTTCTAATTGTATCTAATTGTGTTTGATTAACTCTGTCATTTTCAACAACAAAAACAGTACAAAGCCAGTATTACTTACCTTATGAAAAATATCCAGGGAGTCTTCCAGATAGAAATGGATATTCATGTATGTGCTCATGCTCTGGCAATGATGAACATATACAGAACCTCAGATAGAGACCTACCTGATGAGGAAAAAAATGTCAGGAGAGCTTAACTCTCCAAAAGGTTGCAAGCAATAGTAGAGTCCTGAGACAGGATTTTTACCACTTACTCCAATGTGTAGCTCCAACTCTAAATACTACCCAGACCCAGAACCTCATCTTGCTAAAAAACATACAAGTCCACAAACAATGGTTGCTATGTCCCAACCTAGTACATGGAGTAAAAATCAAGACTGAGACAACATGTTTCAATTCAAGGAATGTTATGGGTTTATTTGTCTGTTTATCTTCTACACGATAATGGTTAGTTATAACTAAAGGACCTGGAATATTTTTATTATTATTATTATTTTATTTATTTATTTTTTTTTATGGTGGGTAAGTTACAATTCAGGTCTTAAACAGCTAAAGATGATGTAGAGAAGAGGATGCCTGAGAGTTTTCATTCTGACAGTCCTTGAGGAAGCAAGAACAGCAGATTGTTCCTGGTTTTGTAAGGATAAAACCAAATTGTGAGTAGAGTGCTATTTTAATAAATATTCTAATAGATGATTTAAAAAAAAAAAAAAAGAAGAAGAAAATGCTGACGACAACAGGGTGATGTTCTGGACATGCACCTTTCAATCTGGAAATGCAGCAAAAAGAAAAATAAAACAAAGCACAACAAAATAAAAACAGAAACAAAACAAAACAACAACAGCAACAACAACAAAAAAACAAGAAAAAAAAAAAGATGAACAATATGCTCCTGTTTGGTTAGCTGGTGACTTGAGACCATTGATGCACACCCATCTTGAGGAATTAATTCCCAGAAATATAGAAGAGATTTCCCACTGCATCACTTTGCTTTGCTTTGTTAGCCTACTAAACACAGTACACACGGAATGTCCCAACAGGTCTAAAATGTATCTTCAACTGTCTCAGCTAGTCATGTCATTTAGACTCAGATTGCTTTTATTTTTGCTGTGGGAAATACTGAAAGGCTATCAAAGCTACCAAGGTTTGTTCTTAGTAGAAAGATATCTTTAGTGTCAATCTCAAAGGAGATTGTATTTTTTTTGTGTATGTGTGTGTGCGGGGAGGCTGTTGGGGATCATTACAAGGAGATCCCAACAGAAAGTGTTTTCCAGTGTATACTCTATATATTAATAGAATTTTATTTTTTTTTAAATTATTTTTTTATTATTTTTTTTTCCTGCATACATACATTCTGTTGCCTTTGCAGAGTACCACAATTTTACCTTGGTGACTCTACTGTGTGATTAAGTTCAGTGAAACCCTTTCTCCACTGCAACTGAATATTTCTTTCATTTGCTTCTAAATAGCACATCTGCACGTTATGTTCTTGTGTACTACTTGCTGGTATGATAATCAACTTCAAAATAGTGTAGCTGTTAAAACAGCAGTATTCATTGTAAGCAGTAAATGTAAAAACAATCATCAGTAAAAATAGAGATTTTTTATTATTATTTATTTATTTTTTTGCTGTGTAGTATGGGTTCATGTTAAAAAAATGAAAAATTTATAATGAACGTATTGCATTTGAAGGGCTATATTACAATCAGCTTTTTAAGATCAGGAGCTACCTGCTCTAATCTTACGTGCAGAAAGAGAGGTGATGGCAACCTGTCCTGGTTTCAGTTAGGACAGAGTTAATTTTCTTTCAAACGGGAAGACTGGAGCTGGAGCGGCTGCAGGAACTGGAGCAGCTGCAGGAACTGGAGCAGCTGCAGGGTCCATCGTAGGGGTTGGAGTGGCTGTTGGATCTGTCACAGGACTTGGAGTGGCCACAGGGTCTGTCACTAAGTTGATAGTACTATCAATTGCAGCATGAGCCAGGCCCCAGCATGTTACAATGATTTGTGTCACTTTGGAACAGCCAGAGTCATGACATCTTTTTTTTCAAGCATTCTACCAGATTTTTAGGATTTTGAAGTTGTTCAGGGGTGAATTTCAAAAACACTGGAGGTGTCCACTGCCCTAGAAACCTGCCCATATCCTCCCATACTCCCTGCCACACAACTATCCTGCTTCCGGGCAGATCTCTGGATGAGATTCCTAAGTAGTTGTTTGAGCAAACCTGAAGCACATTCAGGAGACATAACAACAAGACCATGCTGATCTGAGTATCCCAAGGATATTCAATATCTTGGAGAACTATTGTAACAAGCTCGGAGGATAAGGGGGTGGTGAAGAAGAAAGGGAGAGTGAACAAGTAAGAAAAAATATCTTCCCCTTTCCCCTCCACATATTGACTCCCTGATGAAAAAAGGCAATAGGTATAATTGCTAATAGTTTCCAAGATACGGTTTCCAAAGTATAGAGTTGACAACGTTGCTGAGCACAAATACCAAGTTAGAGTCATGACCAGATATTTCATTGTCTCATAAGCCACTGTTACAATGCACAGTACCATGATGATCTTAAACCAGGGTCCGGAGAGGATAAACAACATGACAGAGAGCACATATGGAAAATAATGTGCTATAATACTCAATTTGGAAAACAGGCGCAGCAGACTTGAGATTAAAGTAACTATTAAGCAGGTCTAATACTTATACCAATTTTAGTTTAACACACTCTGGTCAGATTTGTTATTATCTCAACCCTTCTTTGCTCCACGTTGGGCGCCAAAAGGACTGTCGTGGTTTAACCCGGCCATCAGCTAAACACCACACAGCCGTTCGCTCACCCTCCCCCCTCCCTCTTTGGGATGGGGGAGAGAAACAGGAAAGTGAAGCTCATGAGTTGAGATAAAGACAGTTTATTAAGACAGGAAAATAATAATAACAATAATGATGGTAATAGTACTACTAATAATGTGTACAAACAAGTGATGCACAATGCAATTGCTCACCACCCACTGACTGATGCCCAGCCTAACCCCGAGCAGTCCGGCCCCTCTCCCCTGGCTAGCCACCCCTATATATATATTTTTAAGCATGACCCCAGATGGTATAGAATACCCCTTTGGCTAGTTTGGGTCATCCGTCCTGGGTCTGTCCCCTCCCAGCTCTTGCTGCACCCCCAGCCTGCCCGTTGGCAGGACAGAGCAAGAAGCTGAGACTTCCTTGGCTTGGTGTAAGTACTGCTATGCAACAATTAAAACATGGGGGTGTTATCAACACTCTTCTCATCGTAAACCAAAACATAGCATTCTACCAGCTACTAGGAAAAAAATTAACTCTGTCCTAACTGAAACCAGGACACAACCTTTGGCATCTCTTCAATTACAAGCGATGTCCAGTGTTCGCATTGTGTAGTACACCTGATAAGGTGTACTGCAATGAGACCTCACTTGTCACAGTGGAAAATCAATGAAAATGGAGGCTATCAGTGCTTCTCTTTATGAATGCATGGAGCTAAATCCACAAAAGGACCTAAGGACTCCACTAAGTCTCACAGGACTTTCTTTTCTGATTTTCTCATTTGAAATCTATAGCACTGAGTAAAATGTATAAGTTTCCTCTGATACACTGTAAAGTATTCACAGATCACAGCAAGCAGATATTGTACAGGAAGAGAGAGCACAGAGAGTTCATGAACAATACTGAACAACCCATCCAAGCAACTTCTCAAACAGCTTTTGTTTGTCTCTTCTGAAAACCTGCATATCAGCCAGTAAATTGGTTCAATTTCATACTAGTTAAAATAGGATTACAGGAGTATTTTCTGGTGCTTGCATAAAAGAGTTTTCTAACAGTCAAAACAAAGCCATACCTCAACATCATCTTCCCTGTTACAACCTTGAGAATAGCAAACTTCACTGAACAAAATAATTCTAGAGGAAGTAACACATCTTTCATAAGTATTCTGCCTGATTTATAATCTAATATGAATTGCTCAGTGTAAAACGACTTTCTAACAGAAATATTTCCACTTGTTTATAATCCTGCTGAGGCCCTGTACTGATCAATGGTTAAAACAACAAACAAAAAAATACCTATCTTAACACTATCCTATGAAGACAGTCAATTCTGTCCAAACTGCTTGTTAAACTTATGAAAATACCAAGGGAAAACAAACAAACAAACAAACAAAACCCCTACAACAGCAACTAAACACTTGTAAAATCTCTTCCCTCTTCTATTATTGCAGGAAAAAAAATAATTGAATACTATACAATAGTCAAAAATGTGGAGACTATATTCAATCACTGACTCCTCACTAAAGGGTAGAAGCTGTTTATCACTGTCAGTTACACTGTGACCACAACTGGAATTGTCTAAAATAATATTATAATATAATATTGAGTAAAGACCATATGCTTAAAGAAATGTACCTAGAGTCCTCTCTGTGATTTCATGAGCACATGCTCACTGTCTGTTTTGCAGCCAGGTATACAACTTTGCCATCTTTACTACCACTGTAGTTATTCCCTCCACAAAATAATCATCGTTTTTTCCCTATTCTGTTTTTGTATTTTTTGTATTCTGATAAGTTCTGTAAAAGTTTTTTGTTTGTTTGTTTGTTTGTGTGTGTGTGAGAGAGAGAGAGAGAGAGAAAAACAAAACAAAACAAAATGACACAACCTTTTTTATCTGACATGAAAGGAAACTGTTGTTTTATGCTTTTTTTTTTCTGTAAAAATATTTTTTATTATTATTTCAGTTCAAAGAGGACTCGTTATTATTGTTATTGTTATTGTTATTTGTCTACCAGCCCTACATTGTGGTATAAATGTTAATCCCTTTTGTGACAAATCTGATGGAACAAATGGCTGCTGTTTCCACAAAGATCTAGTTACTTCTCAGATTGAGAACACTCAGTGGCCAGAGCAACAGCTGAATCTGCACAGTGCAGGAGGTGCAATCACTGCCACAAAACAGGGGTGATAGGCAGAAAAGCATGTATGAAAAACAGGTAGTGAATGACATCAAGCAGTAGCCTGGAAAGGCATGGTTTCTAACTCCTAACTTTTACTTTATATTGCCTTTATAATCAACCCACCTCTTCATCATTGACTCAGGAATGAGTCACACTATTAATCACAATGTTTATGATTTTCTCCCGCACACAACATTTTATCACATTATGAAGATTCTCCAAACTCCCTCTTTCTGCATTCTTTCTTCTATCCCCAGATAACTGCCATGAATAGAAACACCCTTAGGGATTTACTGGAGTATTACTTTACTTGTTATCATTTCTAGTGTTACAGAGAAAATCTAAATGCAGTCTTTGAAATGTAACATGAGCTACAGTCAGGATCCATTCCAGTTAAGCTCTTTCATTAATTTCATTGTATTTATAGTGACTGTTGTCTTGAGTATTTCTCTTCAGTTCCAAGCCCTTTTGTTCCCCCAAAATTTCCTTTAATAAATACTCTAAATTGTGAATGCAGTTGGCTTTGAAATTTGAAAGGTTTTCATGGAAAATAAATAAAAAGGAAGAGCCAATTTTATCATTTTAATACTTATATTTCAATATTATCTGTCTGAATTTCTGATATGAATTTTCTTATACTATAGTAATAATGATTTTCTGTACTGAAACAGTGATCTTTAATTTAATTACCATCAAGTGCTGATCACTGTAGTATTTAAGACACTTGCATTCTCCTAGGAACTTTTCTTTACTGTTCTTATGATGTGCTTCAACAGTTTGAAAGTTTTTACACTTCAGTGAGCTTCTTTCTGTTCTCATCTTGTCTTAGAAATAAAAGCATTTTCTTTCATTACTATACCTTCATAAATAAGTTAATTTCTGTCACAAGTTTCTGTCATAAGTTGAGATCATAACTTGCCCTGTTCTTGCATGAAGTTATCCAAAATCCCTTCTGTGTGCTACTTATCACTTGGATCTTCAGCCTCCATAGTTACTCAAGAAATTATTGATACTAAATAAATTAAATAGAAATGGCCAAAAAGCATAAAGTAATTGACTGTTATCTGTATGTATGTATGTGAGCAGTCATTTTCAGCCTGCACAAAACTGGGAGGAATATCTTTTTCTAACTGCTTGTGTTTCCATTCAGAGTGAACTTGACAGGTTCCAGAACTGAGCAGGGAGGAGTCTCATGAAGTTCAACAAAAGGAAAACACCAAGTCTTCCCACGGAGAGGAATAACCAGCATAAGTTTGGGGAAGTAACTCTATAGAAAAGGACCTATGGCTCCTGTTGGACAGCAAGCCTACCACGAGTAAGCAACATGCTTGTATGAGAAAGGTCAACAGCCTCCTGGACTCCATTAGAGAGAATATTATCACTGAGATGAAGGAGGTGATCCTTCTTCTCAGCTCAGCCTTGGTGAGAGATCTCTGGAGTACTTTGTCCAGTGCTGGGCCACAAAGATGATGAAGGTCTTGGAGCATCTGTCATGTTGGGAGAGACTGACAGCTGAAATTGTTCAGCCTGGTGAAGAGAAATCTCAGGGGTTTCTCATTAATAAATACCTGATGGAGGGATTAAGAATATGGAACCAGACTCTTATCAGTTGTGCTCAGTGGCAGGACAAGAGCCAATAGACACAAAATGAAAAACAGAGAAATGCTGAAAGAGATTATCCATAGGGACTATGTAGTCCCCATCCTTTGGAGACATTCAAGAACAGCCAGGGAGTGTCCTGAGCAACCTGTTTTTGGTGACCCTGCTTTGAACTAGGGGATCAAACCAGGCAATCTCCAGAGTCCTGCTCCTACCTCTACAATCCCATGATTATGTGATTCCTTGTTTTGCGAAATAACAACTTGGTTTAATTCTTTGTTTAAGCAAATAAAATGCTTTGACTATATTAACTTGGAGAATCATACTTGTGCTGATTTTGTAACATGTCCCGAACTACTGGGAAGGGGAAATTGTTGAGTAATGACTAGTAACCTTCACAACCTCATGTACAGAGAGAAAACTTCTAGGGTTTTGGGAACATTTGCATCAAAACTAAGTTCCTGGTCACTTCAACTCTAGCTTAATCTTATTGCAATGTAAAACAAACAAACAAACAAAACGTTTTTTGCTCTGTTTGAATGAGTAACATTTTTCCCAATTATGGTGAGCCTAAGGTGAACAGAATTTCAACTAAAGTCTCTTGGTGCTTAGGGACTTAGCTCCCTTAAACTTAGGCACCTTGGTCACTTAGTGGTACCTAAAATCAGATGATGAGGGACATCCCTGAAGAGCAAAAACCAGAAATACTTCTGTCAGATTAATACAATTTAGAATCATAGAATCATAGAATATCCCGAGTCGGATGGGGCTCATAAGGATCATCAAGTCCAACTCCTGGCACCGCACAGGTCTGCCCAAAAGTTTAGACCATGTGACTAAGTGCACAGTCCAATCACTTTTTAAATTCAGACAGGCTTGGTGCAGTGACTACGTCCCTGGGGAGCCTGTTCCAGTGTGCAACCATCCTCTCAGTGAAGAACCTCTTCCTGATGCCCAGCCCAAACTTCTCCTGCCTCAGCTTAACACAATTCCTGCGGGTCCTATCACTGGTGTTTACAGAGAATAGGTCACCTGCATCTCCACTCCCCATCGCGAGGAAGTTGTAGAGCGTGATGAGGTCTCCCCTCAGTCTCCTCTACTCCAGGCTGAACAGGCCCAGTCCCTCAGCCACTCCTCATACCTTTTCCCCTCTAGGCCCTTCACCATCTTCGTTGCCCTCCTCTGCACACTCTCTAACAGTTTAATGTCCTTCTTGTACTGGGGTGTCCAGAACTGCACACAGTACTCGAGGTGAGGCCAGACCAGCACAGAGTAGAGCGAGATACTCACCTCCCTTGACCGACTAGCAAGGATCCAGCCTTTTTTTTTTTTTAATGTGGTATAAAAATACCATAGATGGTACATTATATTCAGGATATTATAATATACTGTTGTTGCATTATATACAGGATATTTTTTATGTTATATACATGATAATAGCATTAGTATAGTATAATATAATATATTCAAGGTTATGTTGAAGCACGATTGTAACCTTGAGTATGAAAGAGATGTTTAAATGGAAAGACTCATAACAGCATTTAGTAACTGCAAATATGAGAGAAATAGATGTTTTAGGACCTTATCCATCCAACATATTTCAAATATTTATTTTAGTTTAAGGTAAATCACACCCTAAAATATCTAATTCTCACCAGAACTGTAAAGGGACACTCAATGACTAGCTCAAATTTAGGTTTCTACATTGTAAATGGTTATTAATGTCCAATTAAAAAGCAAAAACTGAAGTGTCCAGAAATAATACATATTGAAAAAATCTTCTTTCTATTTGATATATTCACTGTGCATGCAGCACAGAATTAGAATTTTCAATGACACTGATATAGACGGAAAGAGCATTGTGTATAGCAGTCTTTATTTAATGTTTCACTTAGGAAAATAAAAAATAAAAATTAAAATTATAAATAAAAATAAAATTAAATTAACAATAATCTGGAAAGCTTCCCAAATTATACATCTGTTCCTTTTAATTTACTGCTCGGAAGAATAGGCAGACTAAAGAAAACTAAACTGAATACACTGACAAAAATTAATACATTTATTACTAACTGATGCTCTTTCTCTAAGACATTTTTTTTTTTTTTTTTCTCAGAGAAAACCTCTGGCTACACTTTTAGTGGTAGGAAGCATGGTCAAAACACTTCTTTTGAAGCCAGAGAAACCTTGAGGATAATGGAAATTCTTCCTGTTCTTTGAAAGTTTTGATTTGGACTCCCATTGTGGATACAATAGGGTATAACAGGATGTAATTACATAGCAGACACAGTTAAACATAACTTACTGCATTCATGTAGCTTTGGATCAGTTTGGAATAGCATTTAGTGATAAAATAAATGAGCAAAAGGGTGCAATCTCTTCTTTTGGACCTAAGAGGCACAAAAGGAAAAAAATATGCTATTGTGATATACCTTCATAAGTAAGAACTTTTAGCATAAATACTGTCTCAGCTATTTGCTGCACACCCTGGATAAAAATGTGTACACTGACTTCTCTAATAAACTGCAAATTATAATTTCTGTGGGATTGAAAGTGGTGCTAACCATTCCAAGATGTTGTTGGAGTTACCTGCAGTAGGAAGATTAGCTTGCTGATGATAGGTTGATAAGGCCACCACTAAAGAAATCAGATACCTTTTCCTTGGATACAATTTGTATTGCTGTTGTTATTTATCAAACAATTCAGGATTGTTTTGTTTCATGAGCTGACTTTAGTCTGGCTGGATTTCCCCATAAATTCTTGAGGTTCTCTGGAAATACGTTGCCATTCATTGTACAATCTATAATGGTTAGAAGCTATGAAATAAGAAA